>NC_073254.2:83670000-84920000 GCF_029289425.2 Pan paniscus
GTGGAGAGAATTAAATCTCAGGTTGCCTAAGGACATTAAACAAACGAATAACATAACTGAGATCCAAAGAACACGTTTTTTTCACTAACGTCATTTACCTTTCCTCTCAAAATTTGAGTTTAATTGTGAGGATTGCAGTTTCTTTGTTAATCAAGTAGTAGAGTGATTTGTACAGAGAAAACCTTCAGTAATTGGTAGTTACCTTTAAAAAAAAATAGGTCAATATATTAAACGCAGAAATCCTTTATGTTTTCTTGCCCTCTGGAACAACAGAATTGATGGGCTGACCCCTCCTTTCAGTTACTACCATTTAACTTATATTTATTTTTACTTTATTTACTTATATTTATAATCTTTTCATTACTGCTTTGTGACTTTCTTTTCCCTCTTTATCTGGCACCTTCCACCATTCCTACAGAAGACTCATTCTAGGTTAGTCATTTGCACAACAGAATTTTACATATATATGGGAGTTCCCATCCTCTGGATTATCATAAAAGGAACATGATTATCACTATCAGTTATTTTAAGGCTTATTTTTATATAAAATATTACATGAAAAATATGTTTAAATGGTGTTTACTCTTCTATGTTTTAAAGGTGTTTTTTGAAAACTAATCAGAAGAGGAATGCTTATCTCCCAAGAAAATTGAAACCATCTGTAAAAGAATCTTGGCTGTGCTGTGTTTTGATTAGATTGAAGTTTGGTGTAAAGAGAAAACACAAAAGACCGCAGTAAGTTGCTGGCTTAATTATGTCATGAAACCAGAACTTTTCAGAATCAGGTGACTATATAAAGCTTGACCAGATCAACATATCTTGATCATGTTTTTCTTGGCCTTCTTTCCCAAAGAAGGTCCCCAGCTGCTGGTGACACTATCTTTGCAGTGTAGGCTCTTATGAAATCTACAAAAAGAGCTAGCATTTTCTATATTATTAATTTAGGGAAAACTTCACTAACAATATATGTTTTTTTCTGTTTAAAGGAATATTTACAACATTTGAATTCCTGTTTCTCCATCAAAGCACATTGTCATCAAAGCTACTTTGGGGATAGAAAAAAGGTCAATTCCAATTCCCAGGAATCCCTAACCACAACTTTACTTGGAAATTTCCGGTAATACTTAAAACACCATTTTGCAGCAATTCTTTATGATAAACTGTAAAATACAGTTACCCGAAAATGACTGACAAATCAATCATCATTCTGAGCCTGATGGTTTTTCACAGCTCTTTCATAAATGGAAAAACATGTAGACGGCAATTGGTGGAAGAATGGCATCCACAACCCTCATCATATGTGGTAAATTGGACACTAACAGAAAACATCTGCTTGGACTTCTACAGAGATTGCTGGTTTTTGGGTGTAAACACTAAAATAGATACTTCAGGCAATCAAGCTGTTCCCCAGATTTGCCCTTTGCAAATTCAATTAGGAGATATCCTTGTAATTTCTTCTGAACCATCTCTTCAATTTCCAGAAATAAATTTGATGAATGTTTCTGAAACATCTTTCGTTGGCTGTGTGCAAAATACCACAACGGAAGATCAGTTACTTTTTGGCTGCAGACTAAAAGGAATGCACACTGTTAATTCTAAGTGGCTGAGTGTTGGGACACATTATTTTATCACAGTTATGGCAAGTGGTCCATCACCTTGTCCACTGGGACTTCGACTAAATGTGACAGTAAAACAGCAGTTCTGCCAGGAATCTCTGAGTTCAGAATTTTGCTCTGGTCATGGTAAATGTCTTAGTGAAGTTTGGAGCAAGACATATAGCTGCCATTGCCAGCCTCTATTTTCTGGAAAATACTGCCAGGAACTTGATGCATGTTCTTTTAAACCATGTAAAAATAATGGCAGTTGCATTAATAAAAGAGAAAATTGGGATGAGCAAGCATATGAATGTGTCTGTCACCCACCATTTACAGGTAAGATTGTTTAAAATATATAATTTTATTAAAATAGAGAAACACAGTGCATTTATAAACTGTTAACAGAAATCAAAGTACATTTTAAACGCGGTGGCTCACACCTGTAATCCCAGCACTTTGGGAGGCCGAGGCGGGTGGACCACGAGGTCAGGAGAGCGAGACCATCCTGGCTAACACGGTGAAACCCCGTCTCTACTAAAAATACAAAAAAAAAATTAGCCGAGCGTGGTGGCGGGCGCCTATAGTCCCAGCTACTCGGGAGGCTGAGGCAGGAGAATGGGGTGAACCCGGGAGGTGGAGCTTGCAGTGAGCCGAGATAGCGCCACTGCAGTCCGGCCTGGGCAAAAGAGCGAGACTCCGTCTCAAAAAAGATAAAAATAAAAATAAAATAAATAAAAATAAATAAAAATTTTAATAGATTCCTTAGATTTGGCTGAATATAGATTCTGGACATATACAAATCCTATCAGGGATCCTCCAAAATAAGCTTTTTGCTTAACTGAAAGAGGGCTCTTAGAAACATGTTTAATAGTGAAATATCTATATCTACATCTTTCCCAACATTCATTCTTAACGTCTCATACATTAAAACATAAGATTATCAGAATAATATAAAAGCTTTTAGTCACTGAATGAATTCCCAAGATTATGGTATTTAGATAGGTGATAACTTGAAAATAAATTATACATCTCAGTAGAGGAAGTTAGGGAACTATGGTTGAAGGGAAGTGATTGAAACTGCTTGGCAGAATTGGAGAGGAACAGATAATTGTGAGCCAAGAGCAATGTTTTAAATGGATGTTGGTGTGGCATCCAAATGGTGACTTATAACCAATAGTGACAAGGATGGAAAGAAGATGTTATAATTAATAACGGTTGTAATAAGCTCAATAAAAGGCAATAATCAGAGAAGGTTGTAAAAAGATGTTTGGTGAGTAATTAAGCCAGAGGAAAGGCAATCTAAAAAAAATGTAAATGATGCTGCCTGAGGCTAACGTGAAGTTTGAAGGGAATAAAACTCTCTCTACTTGAGAATATACTAGAGGAATCTGGGTCATCGGAGGAAAGTGAGGAGAAAGATTGAAAAAATGTAGGGAACATTTAAAGCTTGGAAACTTGTGAAAGAATTTATTTGAGGGTTTGACAGACCTGGCATGGAGTTACAAGTGAAATAAGACCACGATGATCTAACAAAGAGAAATATTTGACACGGCTGATAATAATAGTATAGGAAAACAGCAGATTGGTATGTATTTTGGTCATAAAAGAAGAAGGAAGGTTAGAGCAGAGATATATCTAGAGCAGATCACCTGCAGGGATTTAACTGTAATTTTGTTAGGCAGGCTTTAGGGGGATTCCTTCTCCCCTGTGCCTGAGGCTGACTCCATTGGAGCCAAGTTTAAAGAGGCTGTGTGATAACATGTAATGGGAGCCGACTTGGAGGCGGCTCATGCCTGTAATCCCAGCACTTTGGGAGGCCCAGGCAGGCAGATCACCTGAGGTAAGGAGTTCAAGACCAGCCTGGCCAACATGGTGAAACCCCGTCTCTACAAAAATACAAAAATTAGCCGGGCATAATGGCGGGTGCCTGTAATCCCAGCTACTCGGGAGGCTGAGGCGGAAGAATACCTTGAACCAGGAGGTAGAGTTTGTAGTGAGCTGAGATCGCGCCATTGCACTCCAGCCTGGGCGATGAAGGGAGACTGTCTCAAAAAATAAAATAAGATAAAATAAAAAGATGTAATAGAAGACCTCAATAAGCCATTGTAGGCTGTAAAATTCACCTAATCCAATCTTTCAAATAGTCATTTTGAACTTGGTAGCTCAGTACCAAGATCATTATAGAAGTTAATACCAATAATAGCCACTGAATATATTGTCTCTATAACGTGGATCAAATTCTCATTTGACTGTGTTGGCATTGGTGATAGAAGGTGCAAGTTATACGTCTTCTTTCCGCTGGGGTATATCAGGTGATTAAAGTTAAGGAAGACTAGAGAAAATGTGAAAACACTCAAATTGCTGATTTGGAGTGAATGATAAAGCAATTTAATAGACAGTCTTTAAAGCATCCATTTTCACCTGTCCAAAGAGTTTTAAAGAACATTTGGCCAGAAAATTTCTACTATGTGTCAGAATATTAATTTGCGTGTATGCATTCATAGTTTATGGGATATTATTTTAGTGGTTTTATTATAACTGCATAGAATGGTTTGCTTCCTACTCAATTTCCTTCCTTCCTTCCTTCTTTCCTTCTTTGCTTCCTTCCTTCCTTCCTTTCTTTCTGTCTTTCTCTTTGTTTGTTTCTTTCTTTCTCTTTCTTTCTCTTTCTTTCTTACAGCCATAGGTGCTTTAAATCATTAAGCTTTGAGCACTATAAAATGCCTGAATAATGCTTACTTATTTTAATAACATTAAGAATACTCCATTTGCCACTTTAATTATAAATAATTACTTCAATTTTAAAAATCAAAGAAGATAATGAAGTATGTAGAATTGTCAAAACAATTGAGAATGCTTACTGCATTAGTTTGCTAGAGCTGTCATAAAAAAGTACCATAGACTGGATGGCTTAAACAGAAACTCATTTTCTCACAGTTTTAGATGCCAAAAGTCAAAGATTGGCAGATATGGTTTCTTCTGACATCTATTTGCTTGGTCCATAGACTGCTGTCTTCTCCCTGTGTCTTTATATTGTCATTTCTCTGTATGTATCTGTGTGTAAATGTTCTCCTCTTGAGAGCACACCAGTCACATTGGATTAGGACGCACCCTACTGACCTTATTTAACCTTAATTGCGTACTTCTCTAAAGATATTATCTCCAAATATAGATACTCTGTGATGCTGAGGGTTAGAACTTCAACATATGAATTTGGCGGGGGTGGGTGGGCACAATTTAGCTCATAAAACTCACTAAGTTTTAATTAGGGTGTGGCCTATTGAGCATTATACTGTTAATTTAGTTTTTATGTTTGGAAAACCTTTTGAAACACAATGATTTTTATTTATATTTTCATTATTTATATTTTCATTACATTTAGGGTTGCTTGGAGGCAAATGAAGAAAAAGGTTCTGCATTAGTGAGGCAGGGATGTCAGTATATAAGGAATTTGAAAGATATCAATGATAATGGCAAAAACTGCTCATAAATTAAATTAAGAGCTTAATTAAACTGGGGAAAAAACATATTGCCAAATTACATGCAGTTGGTTTGTAACAACATTTGTCCACTTGCTATGCCCTGGGATTTTCAAGGCACATTCCTCTACTAAGGTATTATAAGATGATTAAATATGCATAGAATGAGTATGTTATGGAAGGCTGTGTGTGTGTGTATATATATATATATATATATATATATATATATATATATATATATCTGATATAGTGGGACCACAATAGTATGTGTAAGTGAGATTTGGAAAATTTGATATGCCAGCAAGTGCAAAGAAGTGTTGAATTTGGAAGTTTGTGCACATATTCTGAGAATCCAGGCAGCCATTTCTGCTTTTGAATTGTTCCCTTGGCTAGGGGGTAAGTCTGAGAAACAGTACACATTTGAATGTGTCATTTTGTAAATTATCACTGCAATACTATGAATGTATGTTGAAAAACTGGTACTTAAATGTATGAATATTATCTATCATGAAAATACAATTAAAATTTTAAAATATTATGTAAATTAAATAAAGCTCAAATACTACAAGCCAGAAAAAATATTTGGATATTATAGTGTGGGGTCAGAAGATGAAAACTTATGTAAAGTATCAAAATTAATTTTTATTTCAATTTAAATGCATCATCGTATAACATGGTTTCATAACTGAAATTACTTTAGTCGGAATTTGATATTTTCATTATTAAAGAATTGAGGGAAAACTGATGGTTATAATATTGATATCCAATGTAAAAAAAACTTATTTTCATTGTTATAGGAAAGAATTGCTCAGAAATAATTGGCCAATGTCAACCACATGTCTGTTTCCATGGAAACTGCAGCAATATTACTTCAAATAGTTTCATTTGTGAATGTGATGAGCAATTTTCAGGTAAAAAATGCATATATATACATCCATATACACAAGTAACTTTAATTTTATCTATGTATTTCAAATTAAATGTGAAATATTTCCTTTATTATTGAAAAATACGATTTTAGAATTTATATATACTGAACTCTTTTATGGTAAAGTTTAATAAATCAATTTGGTTAATACAATTAAATCATACTACTGCTAAATGTTTTATGGCATAAGAAGAGTCTGAACAACAGTTCACATGCTTTTCACCATAAAATTACTTACATCTTTCTTCAGACTTGCATTTATGACCAATGAATTTGAAATTATTCATGTGTTTATTTGACACTTCTTAACCATTAAATTTTAAATTATGGACATTTTCACTGAACACATGATGAGGTTTCTGTAAATTTCTTTTTAAAAAGTCTGCTAAAGGAAGATATTATTACATCTTTTTTTGATATAAAATGCAGATAAAATATATATTTTTAAATTACACTTTAAGTTCTGGGTTACATGTGAAGGATGGGCAATTTTGTTACATAGTTATGCCATGTGCCATGGTGGTTTGCTCACCCATCAACCCGTCACCTATATTAGGTATTTCTCCTAATGCTATCCCTCCCCTAGCCACCAACCCCCAACAGGCCCCAATGTGTGATGTTCCCCTCCCTGTGTCCATGTGTTCTCATTGTTCAACCCCCATTTATGACTGAGAACTTCCAGCGTTTGGTTTACTGATCTTGCGATAGTTTGCTGATCTTGCGATAGTTTGCTGAGAATGATGGTTTCCAGCTTCATCCATGTCCCTACAAAGGACATGAAATCATCCTTTTTTTTTTTATGGCTGCATAGCATTCCATGGTGTATATGTGCCACATTTTCTTTATCCAGTCTATCATTGATGGACATTTGGGTTAGTTCCAAGTCTTTGCTATTGTGAATTGTGCTGCAGTAAACATATGTGTGCATGTGTCTTTATCGTAGAATGATTATAATCCTTTGGGTATATGCCCAGCAATGGGATTGCTGGTCAAATGGTATTTCTAGTTCTAGATCCTTGAGGAATCACCACACTGTCTTCCACAATGGTTGAACTAATTTACACTCCCACCAACAGTGTAAAAGCATTCCTATTTTTCCACAACCTCTCTAGCATCTGTTGTTTCCTGACTTTTTAATGATCACCATTCTAAATGGCATAAGATGGTATCTCATTGTGGCTTTGATTTGCATTTCTCTAATGACCAGTGATGATGAGCATTTTTTCACATATCTATTGGCTGCATAAAGGTATTCTTTTGCAAAGTGTCTATTCATATCCTTTGCCCATTTTTTGATGGGGTTGCTTGCTTTCTTCTTGTAAATTTGTAAGTTCTTTGTAGATTCTGGATATTAATCCTTTGTCAGATGGATAGATTGCAAAATTTTTCTCCCATTCTGTAGGTTGCCTGTTCACTCTGACGACAATTTCTTTTGCTGTGTGGAAGCTCTTTAGTTTAGTTAGATCCCATTTGTCAATTTTGGCTTTTTTTGCCATTGCTTTTCGTGTTTCAGACATGAAGTCTTTGCCCTTGCCTATGTCCTGAATGGTATTCCCCAGGTTTTCTTCTAGGATTTTTATGATTCCAGGTCTTATGTTTAAGTCTTTGATCCATCTTGAGTTGATTTTTGTATAAGGAGTAAGGAAGGGGTCCAGTTTTAGTTTTCAGCATATGGCTAGCCAGTTTTCCCAACACCATTTCTTAAATAGGGAATCTTTTCCCCATTGCTTCTGTGTGTCAGGTTTGTTGAAGATCAGATGGTGGTAGATGTGTGGTGTTATTTCTGAGGTCTCCATTCTGTTCCATTGGTCTATATATCTGTTTTGGTACCAGTACCATGCTGTTTTGGTTACTGTAGCCTTGTAGTAAAATTTGAAGTTAGGTAGCATGATACCTCCAGCTTTGTTCTTCTTGCCCAGGATTGTCTTGGCTATGTGGGCTCTTTTTTGGTTCCATATGAAGTTTATAGTAGAGTTTTCCAATTCTGTGAAGAAAGTCAGTGGTAGCTTGATGGGGATAACATTTAATCTATAAATTACTTTGGGAAGTAAGGCCATTTTCAAGATATTGATTCTTCCTATCCATGAACATGGAATGTTTTTCCATTTGTTTGTGTCCTCTCTTATCTCCTTGAGCAGTGGTTTGTAGTTTTCCTTGAAGACGTCCTTCACAAAATGAAGGCAGAAATAAAGATGTTTTTTGAAACCAATGAGAACAAAGACACAACGTACCAGAATCTCTGGGACACACTGAAAGCAGTGTGTAGAGGGAAATTTATAGCCCTAAATGCCCACAAGAGAAAGGAGGAGAGATCTAAAATCGACATCCTAACATCACAATTAAAAGAACTAGAGAAGCAAGAGCAAACACATTCAAAAGCTAGCAGAAGACAAGAAATAACTAAGATCAGAGCAGAACTGAAGGAGATAGAGACATAAAAAACTTTGAAAAAATCAATGAATCCAGGAGCTGGTTTTTTGAAAAGATCAACAAAATAGATATACCACTAGCCAGACTACTAAAGAAGAAAAGAGAGCAGAATTAAATAGATGCAATAAAAAATGATAAAGGGGATATCACCACCGATCTCACAGAAATACAAACTACCATCAGAGAATAGTATAAACACCTCTATGCAAATAAACTAGAAAATATAGAAGAAATGGATAAATCCCTGGACACATACACCCTCCCAAGACTAAACCAGGAAGAATTTTAATCTCTGAATAGACCAGTAACAGGTTCTGAAATTGAGGCAATAATTAATAGCCTACCAGCCAAAAAAAGTCCAGGTCCAGATGGATTCACAGCCGAATTCTACCATAAGTACAAAAATGAGCTGGTACCATTCCTTCTGAAATTATTCCGATCAACAGAAAAAGAGGGAATCCTCCCTAACTCATTTTATGAGGCCAGCATCGTCCTGATACCAAAGCCTGGCAGAGACAAAACAAAAAAAGAGAATTTTAGGTCAATATCCCTGATGAACATTGATGCAAAAATCCTCAGTAAAATACTGGCAAGGAGAATCCAGCAGCACATCAGAAAGCTTGTCTACCACGATCAAGTCGGCTTCATACCTGAGATGCAATGCCAGTTCAACATACGCAAATCAACAAATGTCATCCATTGCATAAACAGAACCAACGACAAAAAGCACATGATTATCTCAATAGATGCAGAAAAGGCCTTCGACAAAATTCAACAGCCTTTCATGCTAAAAACTCTCAATAAACTAGGTATCCATGGAACGTATCTCAACATAATAAGAGCTATTTATGACAAACCCACAGCCGGTATCATACTGAATGGGCAAAAACTGGAAGCATTCCCTTTGAAAACTGGCAGAAGACAAGGATGTCCTCTCTCACCACTCCTATTCAACATAGTGTTGGAAGTTCTGGCCAGGGCAATCAGGCAAGAGAAGGAAATAAAGGTTTTCAAATAGGAAGAGAGGAAGTCAAATTGTCTCTTTTTGCAGATGACATGATTGTATATCTAGAAAACCCCATTGTCTCAGCCCAAAATCTCCTTGAGCTGATAAGGAACTTCAGCAAAGTCTCAGGATACAAAATCATTGTGCAAAAATCACAAGCATTCCTATATACCAATAACAGGCAAACAGAGAGCCAAATCATGAGTGAACTCCCATTCACAATTGCTGCAAAGAGAATAAAATACCTAGGAAAGAACTTACAAGGGATGTGAAGGACCTCTTCCAGGATAAAATATTTTTTAGGAGTTCTATATTTTACTTATTCAAAATCAGTTTGTTAGATAACATTTTCCAAGATATTCATGAAGTAAATGATTTCTATTTATTATTCTTTAGAACGTTTGGCTAAATTTAGATACTGCAAAGTTGTTGACTCTCTCAATTTATTTCCATTATGCTCTAGTATGTAAGTTTATCCTTGAAATTTAGGAGCCCCCTCAAATGCTTCCCACAAGCCCAGCTATTCCAAAGCACTGTTATAATATTTAAAATCTTATATACTTTTGAAATCTTATTAAATTTGCTAAGTGTCTTTCTTGAATCATGGAGGAATAAACTTCAATGCTTTATCTAAAAAATGCAACTTACTGTAATGTTCAAAAACTGATTTCTTTGGTACTTAAATTTTTTTAGCTGTTTAATCAAATTTTTGAAACTGATTTTGAGCAAGATGCAGCTAGAGCATTCTGTTACCAAAATGTCAAAGCTTCCCTGCACCCTTAGATTCATTTTCAAAGTCATTCTTTAGAGACTTAAACATTTCTAAATTTGAATGTTGATGAAAAGAAGCAAGAAAAAAAGCACATTATGCCATGTTACAATTTTTTCAATAATAGTTTTGTCACAACAAATTAGTTCCATTACTCTATAAGTATTTAAAATTATTTGTGAATTTTGAAACTACAGTTTTTATTTTAGTTGTGTGAATATCATGACTGATTTGAAACAAAATATGAACTATGTGTGAACCACAATACATTTCCTATATTTTCTGCTCCACATTTTTCTATATTTGATCAAAACAATGTATTATGCCACATACTTAACAAAATGTGTATTTAAAATTTCACCACAGGAACCAATAACTTTATTTTTGAATATTGTTTGCTGAATTCACAAATTCCCAATGGCACTACCAACATTGTCAGATGTCTTGCCTTTGACAGAATAAACTTGCAAAACTTTATTTTAATTTAATGAATTGGAGGGAAAAAGAAAACCATTGTTGGAATTAACTGATTATCAATTTGAAGTTTCTGCTTTTATTAATATGGCTCACTTTTTTTTTTTTTTTTTTTTGAGGCAGAGTCTCACTGTTTCACCCAGGTTGGAGTGCAGTGGTGAATCTCGGCTCACTGCAACCTCCGCCTCCGAAGCTCCAGTGAGTTTCCTGTCTTACGCTCCCAAGTAGCTGGAATTATAGGTGCATGCCACCACAGCTGGCTAAGTTTTGTATTTTTAGTAGTGACGGGATTTTGCCATGTTGGCCAGGCTGGTCCCAAACTTTTGTCCTCCAGCGATCCACTTGCCTTGGCCTCCCAAAGTGCTGGAATTACAGGAGTGAGCCACCACGCACAGCCCAAGCTGGCATTTTTTAACTGTAAGTGAAGTTGTCTACTAGCTGAGCTGACACTTTGACAACTATCACTTTACTTTTTGTATGCACAGAGGAACTTGTGATAAAAAATGGCAAAAATAATTTTGGGACAGTCATTTGATCTAAATGAAAAGACGTGCTTCACAGAGTGATATGTAAGAAGACCTGCCTATGAACCTAGCTCATCATCAGAAGACAGTCTTCTAAAATATTTACTAACATTTTTAAAAGTAGATGCTGATGATTGCTCAACTAATGTATGCATTCTGGTTTGTATATAGTCAGTAATGTCACTAATATCCTACAGTGGATCATTAATAGTGGCACAGTTTAGGGGCAACTACATATTCATCATTGATTTTCTAGGGAAACAAATTTGAAACTTAGTTTTATTAAAAAGTAAGTATTTATTGTAGAATAAGAAATGTTCATCAGTGCATAGTAAAGTATGTAAATAGTTGTAGATTTATACCAAGGGCTGGCAAATTTTTCTGTAAAGAGTTAGATAGTAAATATTTTAGACTTCTTGATCCATATGGTCTCTATCACAATGATTCAACTCTGCTATTGCAGCATGAAAGCAGCCATAGACAAACATAAATGTGTGGATTTCACTATATCAATAAAACTTTGTTTACAAAAATAGGTGGAAGGCCTTATTCAGCTTACAGCTATAGTTTACTGACCACTGTTTTGTACCACACAATAATTGACCAAACCTCTATAGCAAGAACATACAGACAATTATCTATAAACCCTATGACAAAACTAGTAGCCTCAATTTTCCTCTCATATATAACATAGACATAACTCATAATTTCCTGTGTTCCTACTGACCAAGCTCACTGGCAGCCTGGAAACATTGTGCTGGAAGAGTAGCATTATTAGTAGCTTCTCTGCATACCAACTGAAATAAGAAGGAATTACCTACGTTTGTCTGCTTGGGTCTTCAAAGTCCAACAAGCTGTCTTTGAATGATTGATACAATAAAATCTGCATCTGGAAAGCATTGAAAAAGAGAGGTGTGTTATCACTGGTTATATTACCATATTATCCTCATGTTAAAAATAATTTTCTGCTTATGTATAACTCTATATCTCACACTTCTGGAAAAGATGATGGCAGAATATAAAATACCAAGTGGTGATTTATCAAACTCATCCCTATTTGTTTTAGTGCAACCATAAATAATAGTACTTGGTTAAAACATCCAGGACAAATGGCATTTTAATATTTGGAGAGAACTGAGATACTTCAGCAATATTCTGTCTTCTACCCCATGAGCATAAACTGGTGCTATCTTGAGCAAACTAGAGTGATTACCCTATAAAGGTTTGGTAACTATAATAGGGTTTTTTAAAAAAATATTTTGAGATGTACAGCCTGTGCCAAATGTATACAGGAAGCATCACATTTAAAAGATGTATAAAATATGTCTGTATCTATCCATCGGATATGGCTTGACTGTGTCCTCACCCCAATCTCATCTTGAATTCCCACGTGTTGTGGGAGGGACCTGGTAGGAAGTAATTGAATCATGGGGGCACATCTTTCCCATGCTGTTCTCATGATAGTGAATAAGTCTCACGAGAGCCGATGGTTTTAAAAAAAGGAGTTCCCCTGCACAAGCTCTCCGTCTTTGCTTGCTGCCATCCATGTAAGATGTGACTTGCTCCTCCTTGCCTTCCACCAGGATTGTGAGGCTTCCCCAGCCACGTGGAACTGTAGGTCCATTAAACCTCTTTCTTTTGCAAATTGCCCATTCTCAGGTATGTCTTAATCAGCAGCATGAAAACGAACTAATACACCATCTATCTCTTTATTTGATACATATTTTCTAATATTTTATTATTGGTTTCTTCAAAACTCTTCAGAAACCAATATATGTATATTTTTCTACCATGATCAACTGTGCATATTAATATATATTATTTGAAATATGAGTCTGGATTCATAATCAATATTACGTTCTAATGAGCCATAGTAAAACTATAGAAAATTAATATTCCTAATGCCATATCAACCAGTGATTATTATAAAATTAGCCATTATGTCAAGTTCTCATTGCTCTTGAATTTCCTTCCAAACAGAATTTTGGAATTCATATAATTTGGAATATTATAATTGTCATACCTAAAGCAGTTTAATAACCCACATCTAATGCAAATTTACATTAAGACTGCAAATAAATATGGTATAGAGTATGCCAATCATATTTCAAAACTTAAGAGCCCTTAGAAAAACAAATTCTTGATTTTTCAGGTATCTCACATATTGTGAAATAGAGTAAAAATAAGAATCATTAGCCATAAGGTCAAACTTCAATTTCAAACATTATAAAAGTAAAATTAAGAATTAAAATATAATATAAGACCACATGAAAATGTATTCTTAATTGTAATCCCAAATTTGAAATGTTATGTAAGATTTATGCATCCATTAGAAAGTGATTTATTCAAATTTTATAAGATTTATTGCTAAATTTTTAAATGTGTATTTTTGATCAATGCCAGGAAATGTTAAAATTATTATGCTATACATTATTAGTTAATGACACATTTTCAAGTGTGAATTTGACATAGAAACAGGTGATTGTCAGAAAATAAACTGTTTTTAGTTTGACTAAATTAAAGCTACCATAAACAAATTTAGTTTCAAGATAGGAAAGTTTATTTGTAAGGATGCTGGGATGTTTGAATCCAAGATGAGTGATGTTAAAAAGGTTTTGCAATGGCATTCAATGATGGTAACTTCAGCTACCATTTTGGACAGATAACAAGAGATCCAATCTGACTAGTAGAGAATAGTGTAAGACATTTAGTTAGCAGTTTAGATCAGAGGGTAGACAAAATATTTTCCAATGTAAAGTACGTATTTCTCCATTTGAGTAATCCTCACCAGTGGGTAGAATTTGTGAAGAATAGAATTTTGCTCATGGAAAGAAAAGCAGGCAGGAGCTAAATCAGATATAACTTTCTTCATTTTTAATAATTGAACTTTAATCCTATTTTGAGACTCAATTCTGATAGAGTTTGGAAAATTAATCTCTGTCAATTTAACCCTATCTCTAACCCCCTGCCATGTAGAGAATTGAACTAGTCCTTGCTCTCATAAGTGGAATTTTAAAAAATAATGGAGTCACATGAGCTGATAAGCACACATGTATAGTCAATGTTAAGACTTAGTATTTATAAAATTTGGAATGATAATTTATGGCAAATGTTTAACACATTTAATAATGTAAATAATTTTTAAGGCATTGAATAGGCAGGTGTTTATATAAGCTTATTCTAGGTTGCTATTAGTTTTACATTGTCAAATTTTATTTTGTAGCATTTTTCTTCTTGTTTCTCTAGTCACTATGATAATTATTAGCATTGATGGTGACTGTTATTTCCAAACACAGCATAATCCACAATAACACAACATTTAAAAGCAAAGGCTCTGTATCAATTACTAACATGAACAATTTCCTTTGCTACCGTATTCCATCCAGATAAAGAACTGAGTCTTCCTCTGAATCTTCCAATTAATTTCTTCCATTGTGATGAATCCTCCATAGATTTATTGGCAAAACATTATTTCCAAGTGCTCTCCACCCTACTATAAATTGTCTCAAAATTGGACTGGGCGCAGTGGCTCACGCCTGTAATCCCAGCAGTTTGGGAGGCCGAGGTGGATGGATCATGAGGTCAGGAGATCGAGACCATCCTGGCTAACACAGTGAAATCCCATCTCTCCTAAAAAAAAAAAAAAAAAAATACAAAAAATTAGCCGAGCTTGGTGGCGGGCGCCTGTAGTCCCAGCTACTCAGGAGGATGAGGCAGGAGAATGGCGTGAACCCGGGAGGCGGAGCTTGCAGTGAGCCGAGATCGCGCCACTGCACTTCAGCCTGGGCGACAGAGCGAGACTCCGTCTCAAAACAAAACAAACAAACAAACAAAAAATTGTCTCAAAATAGTTTGTGTCTACCAACAAGGTAGTGTATACTATACTTAATAAATAGTAATTATTGATAATTATGAGATCTCAGGATGCTAATGAAACTTTATTGCTTATATTGAGAAATGAGAGTGTAAATTGATTATAAAATGAAAAGAACTGAATGCTCAATAAAGCATAAATTTAGCTAAAGTTATTAAACAGATATACATATATGCCAATTTGAACGTCTTTTTATTGTTGTTCAATGTATAGAATACTTATTTTTTCCTTTTGCTTTTTTTGGTTGACACTTAATAATTATATTTATAAGATACAGAGTGATATTTTGATATATCTATACAATATGTAAGGATCAAATCAGAGTAATTAACTTATCCATCACTTCAAGCATTTATCATTTCTTTGTGTTGTGAACATTCAGAATACTCCCTTCTAGCTTTTTGAAAATATATAATAAATTACGGTTAACCACATTCACCTTACAATGTTGTAGAACACCATAAACCATTCCTTCTATCTAGCTATAATTTTGTATCCAGTAACCAAACTGTCCCTATCCTCCTTTTCCCTACCCTTCCCAGCATCTAATACTCACAATTCTACTCACTACTTCCATGAGCTCAAATTTTATTTAGTTCTCCCATATGAGTGAGAACATGCAGTATTTATCTTTCTGTGCCTGACCTATCTCACTTAATATAATATCCTACAGGTTTATCCATGTTGCCAGGAATGACAGGATTCCATTCTTTTTATGACCGAATAGTATACCATTGTGTATATAGACCACATTTTCTTTATCCAAGCATCTCTTGATGGACATCTAGGTTGATTCCATATATTGACTATTATGAATAATGCTATAATAAATATGGGGGTTCAGCTATCCCTTTGGTATACTAATTTAATGTCCTTTGGTTATTTTTAACTACTATTTAATATGCACCTTTCTTTTTATCAGAAAGTCCATAAAGTAGTAAATAAAATAGATAATCTCATCTCTATTTTACCATTTGAGGAAATGGCAGAAATATAAGTATAATTTGGAATTATTTGACTCCAGTGATTTGATCTTAAATCAATATAATATGTTGCTTCTCTGGTTTATTCATGAAAATGTCAATGAAATATTTAATAATATGGTAGTATCTGTGTATATTTATATAAGGCCCGTAATATCCTGTAGTCATTGAAAGCCAGTATGGCTCACTCACTCTGCCATTTTTAAGTTGTCTTTTTATTAGTGATAGGTAGAAAAACTGTATATGTCCTGGATAGAGGTCACTTGTCATGTATGCATATAATACAAATTTTTCTTTCTGTCTCTGACTTGCCTTTTAATTAATTAATTAATTAATTTTACTTATTTGAGATGGAGTTTTGCTCTGTCACCAGGCTGGAGTGCAGTGGTGCAATCTCAGCTCACTGCAACCTGTGCCTCCTGGGTTCAAGCGATTCTCCTGCCTCAGCCTCCCAAGTAGCTGGGACTACAGGCACGTGCCACCATGCACAACTAATTTTTTTTTTTTTTTTGTATTTTTAGTAGAGACAGGATTTCACCATGTTGGCCGGAATGGTCTCCATCTCCTGACCTCCTGATCCACCTGCCTTGGCCTCCCCAAGTGCTGGGATTACAGGTGTGAGCCACCACACCCAGCATACTTTAAAATTTTTTTCCATGTACTTTGATGAGCAAAAGTTTTCAATGTTAATAAAATAAATGTATCATTTTAAAACACATTTTGTATGTTTTGTGCCTTCTTTATGAAACATTTGCATGTTCCAAAATCCCAAAGAATTTATCCAATGCGTTCTTCTAGAAGACTTACAGTTTTAGTCCTCTGTTTAGGTTTATAATCCACTCAGTTAATTTTTACATTTCATAGAAGGTTGGTTTAATTTTTTAATATATGGAAATACAGTTTAGCACCATGTGGCAACTTCCTTTTACCCATAGATTTGCTTGAGATCTTATCATAAATAAATTAAATATATATGTGTGTGTGTCTAGTTCTGTAATCTCTGTTCTATTCTATTGGTCTATTTTTATTTCCTTAGCCAATACTAGTGTTTCTTGGTTAGTGTATATTTATATCAAATTTGAGGTTCTATAAAACAAATCTTCCAGTTTCTTAGTCTTTATTAAGATTGTTCTGACTATTCTAGATCCTTTGCCTATACATATAAATCTTAGAATCCACTTGTCAATTTATTTTAAAAATTCTACCAGAATTTTAATTCAGCCTCTTTTGATATTTGCCAAATATATGCCAAGGAGTTATTTGCCAAAATGTCTCCTTCCTTTCCTTCTACAGTTACACGTATGGTAGATTAAGAATTCTCCTACTGGTCACTGAGGCTCTATTCATTTTAGTTCAACCATTTGTGGTCCTCTCACTATTCTACAGATTAGATAATTTCGTTGGATAAATTTCTGCATTTACTCATGCATTCTATTTTTGCCTGGTTTTGTTCGTTCTTAAAGGACTTTGCAGATTTCTGTGTGTTTTTATACAGAATTTTTGTAGTTTTCAGTGAGAGAGTTCATCTGAAAAAAGCGACACCACCAACACAGAATAGCAAATGTCAATGTGGCTTTCTCTCTCTCTTTTTCTTTTTAATTTTAAGAACTTTTCTGTGTTTTCAGCGAAACAAGCAACTCTTCAGTGGTTCTAAACAGGGCCCTTCCAAGTAGAAACAGTAATTTGGGATATTTAACTAAAATCAATTATGTATAATTAGGCATAAAGATCAATTTCTTGTAAAGTGGTCCTGACTTCACTATAATTTGGTAATTGTTTAAAAATGAAATTCACTAATATAAATGAGGAAACCAGTAAATGGAGCACTGTCAAGAGGGTGAATTTAAGGGGAAAGAGAACTGAGTAGCATCTTTCATGTGTTTTTCTTAAGACTAAATGAACCAATTCATGTAAAATACTTGGTAAGCACATAATTAATTTTAGCTTTTGCTACTTTTGTTATTGTTTGGCATAACAACTTCTCATTCAATTTTATGTCCACCATTTTGTGAATATAGCCAAATCCAGTATCCTTTTTATGGCATTCAGGTGTTTATGTAATTTATGTCTATCTACTTTTATAAGCATTTTTCAATATTTTCTTAACCAGTCGTTTGCTCTAATCAACTAGTCTTAGTGATTGTGTCATAAACAAGCCATATACATTCATATTTTCTCTGCTGTCATTCATATATTATATCTTCTCTAGAATGAAGTCTCTCTCCTTCTCCTTCACTTCTGCAAAAATCCACTTCCTTTACTCCTCCTACTGATTTGCAAAGTTCTTGACAGCAAAGCCTGTGATCGATTCAAATTTACAGCCCTATTTTACAGCACATATAAGGTATTGAATAAATATTTGATAATCAGGAGAATATGAGATGTGGGGATGTTCTTAATCTTAAAAGAAGTTCAAAGTATTATCATTCTCTTCTGACAGACATATTTGAAAATAGGTATGACACAATTTTTTAGTCTGAAATCACAGAGTTATATTTGAGTACTGACATTCTTATGGCCATGTGTAGAACGAAAAGAATCACAGCTTTCTCTCCATGTTTTATTAACACACAGAAAAAAGATTGAAAAATATATCATTTCTTAAAAATGAAATGTATGATTTGCTACAAATGGCCATATGGAAAATATGATACCTGCTTATTTTTGACTCAGAGTGTATTCAATTTTTATACTAGCTGAAAATTACATGATTGCTTTCTTTGTTTTAAAAGTGAAAAAAATGTAATAACTGCCTTTAGCCTTGTAATATTGAATGCGTCAATTGGCTTCCCTTGTAGAATGTTGAATTGGCTATCACTGGTGGCAGATGTTCTATACATCGCAGTAATACTGCTTATATAATTGTGATAATTTTCCACTTCTAATTTGTCATTTTCAGTGATTTAAAAATCACTTCATGACTGCCTGAAAAATGACTGACGTTTTTCCTATATTAAGTAATTTCTGCTGGTAAAGTGTAAGTCTTTTAATGAGTTCTTGAATTCTGTTGAAGTCTGCATATTTTCATTCTTTGTTCAACTAAACAGGTGTGACAATTTATAGAACTCCATGTAGAAACATCTCTCTAATTACTCCATCTTGGGACTTAGAAATGTGTTTTATGGGGAAATGCCATAAGCTTATTTTTCAGATACAGGAACACTTCTGAACATATGGCTTCAGTTTTTATTTAGTACAAAAACTTGAAAATGAAAATCTAAAAAGTTAAATTTACAAGGCATTTTACCTTTTCTCTGTGGGTAACCTTATTATTGTATCTTGTCTGTGATACTCAGTGATATTACAGTTTCAGAAGCTGGCTATAAAAGCACAATACCATAATTATTAAAGTGTCATCATCCTTTCAATAGATACCATACTGGATTTCTTAGAATGTTGATTTGATTAGCGTGAATAAAAATTCGAAATTTTTACAACCTACTTAATCATATCCAGGCTTACCTTAATAACCCAATCAAATTCTTATTGTATAGGTTTAAAAGCAATTTTAGGCTGGCCACTGTGGCTCATGCCTGTAATCCCAGCACTTTGGGAGGCCGAGGCCAGTGGATCACAAGGTCAAGAGATTGAGACCATCCTGCCCAACATGGTGAAACCCCGTCTCTACTACAAATATAAAAATTAGCTGGGCCTGGTGGCACGCGCCTGTAGTCCCAGCTACTCGGGAGGCTGAGGCAGGAGAATCACTTGATACTGGGAGGTGGAGGTTGCAGTGAGCTGAGATCGCACCACACTGCACTTCAGCCTGGTGACAGAGCGAGACTTTGTCTCAAAAAAAGAAAAGCAGTTTTAGAAATGGCTTGTAATAAATGAACATTTCCTGATTCAAGATAAAGATTTGGAAATAATTAATATATTTTGAACTCAAATTATGCCACAATTCAGGAGAATTTTCCATCAAGTTTAAAAGCAAATTTAAAAATAATCTGAGATAAGTGAATTAAATTAAGATGTACATATAAATATCTTAATGAGCAATCAATTTTGTAAATTTGGGGAAAAATGTAATTCCTTTTTCTGTCCTTTATGCATTAGATTTTATTCTATTAGTATTTGTTAGTCTATCTATGGTAGACCAACTCTGATAGCAGGGTATAATTGAAATTAGAGCTTTTAAGGAGCATCTTTAACAGAGTTTATTCTGTTTGATAAAACAAATATCATGCGTCATGGCAGATGAGGCCACCATTTGGTGTTTAGAACCCAAGGTTTCATTTCAGGAGCAGGGTCGCAAAAAACGGGAGCTTCTCTAATTCAATCATGCCTTTTTTTGGCAAGTTACTTTTTAAAAAAATTTTTTTTTAATAAGAGAGTAATCCTCATATCTTCTCCCTGACAAAATTTTACTTAAATAATTGCTCTTAAGAGGTGTTATACTTGTATAATGAAGAATATCATTGAGATAGTAAGAAATACAGGGTGAACATCATTTTTGGCTTACTGAAATCATGTAATCGGTTCTGTAATATTCCTTATTTATTATTTTCTGAGTCTAAGATTTTAAAAATGGAGTAAATTTAATTACTCCATGAAGAGAAAGCTGGGAAAACTGCTAATGTCTCTCTTTCTCTCTCTCTCTCTCTCTCTCTCTGTCTCTCTGTGTGTGTGTGTGTGTGTGTGTGTGTGTCTGTCTGTCTTTCTGTCTGTTGGGGTACAAAAATTTATAAAATGAGTATATACTTTAGGTAAGGTAAACAACATATGTCAGATGATTTTTATTTCAGTTATTTTAAAAGTTATTGACCAATGACTTTCTGAGTAAATCCCAGATGTTAATTTGAAAATGGTGCCTTCTTATACTTTTCAGAATTTTTTCATAGAAAAGTAATGATCTGGCTACTTATCATTAACTAAATATAAAATTATTTTCAAATAAATATCCTTGACCACACAGAATTTTATTAGTATAGCATTATGATTATGTGTAAATTTAGTCTATAATTTTGAATTTTCAGTTTATTTTAAAATTTCAAAATATTATTAATAAACATTGTTCCACTGGGTATATATAAAGACCAATGCTAGAAAGATTCAATGTACTTATTATTGAATAAATGAAAAGCAGTAGCTCTTTTATCTCACCTAATGTAGTTTGTTTTTATGACCCAAAACCAAGAACTACTTGTGTATTTTTAGTGTTTTGAACTCTGTACAATGTTTTCATACAAAGATGGCCTTCAGTGATTTTAACTATGAGAAAATAAATACAATAACCATTAAGTGCTATATATATATATGACAGTTGGACTAGGAGGTGGTTAGTTTTCCCACAAGAGACACTATAATTTTCTGAGTAATTTATTTTGAATGCTGATAAAATACTTTTGTCTGAAAAAATCTGACTTTTATCAATAGCTGAAACTCTGGGATTTTAGTATATATTACAAGCATATTTTTTCTCTGTGCCTTTGATCTATGTTCTTCTTATCCTCAGCCAAAATGCAAGTCTCTCTGTTTTTTACATTCTCCGGAGCTCTCATTTCTTTCCTAACTTTTCCTCCTCTGTCGTTCACTTCCAGTTCTTTCAGCACTTTTAATTCTTAGTGCTCTTTCATCTTCACTGCTCAAAGTTTTTACTGGTCATCTGTTTCTGTGTAATAAACTAACCCTAAATTAAGTGGTTTAAAACAATGACAACATTTATTTTCATAAATCAGCAATTTTATTTTGATTTTGCTCTGATCATTGTCATTGCAAAGACTGGGTGCTAGAATTATCTAAAGATTGCTTCCTCCCAAATCTGGAAGTTGATGCCAGCCATTGGCTTAGATGTTGCTGATGCTATCTGTTGGAAGACTTACATACTGACTTTCTACATGGCATTGGCTTCCTTATACATGGTACTAAATTCCACAATAAGCTTCAATAGAGACAATGAGCTGTATTAACTTTTATGACATCTTCAGAAATCATACATTGTCATTCTCTGTATATTATATTTGCTGAGGATTTTATAGAAGCTCATTTAGGATAAAGGGGTAGAGAAAGGTCTGTAAGACCAATTTTGGTTGGAAATTTTGCTGAAGATATTTTTGATAGGCTACCACACCACAAGTTCTTTTTTCTCTTTCTGCAGTTTGCTATAGAATCATAGAAAGCTACGCATTCTACCATATACCATTCCCCATGGGGGTCATTATTACTTTCTCTAAGCTAACAATTGCATTTATGAAACTATTGCTTTACACATATTATTCAAAATCTGCTTCTTCTTTGAGCTCCATGTCACCTTATATCAGCTTTGCTACTGCTTTTAGCTTTGTCATTTACTGTCTTCTTGGTTTCTCCTAATTGATGGATACACCTACTTGATAGTCTTTCTTTTCAAATACAAAACTTGTCATCAGTATTTTAAAATCTTACTTCAAATTTTTTGGTCTCCTTAACTGCAAGGAAAATCACAACCACTTTAATGTAGCAACTCATCCACAAAAGTGCCAAGAACCTCATCAATACTCTAAAAAACACTGGGCCTTGTTACACTTCTAGTTCTCTCACTTTCTGAATCATTCTACATTTCCTTTTTTTTTTTTTTTTGAGACAAAAATCCCATAACCAACATTGTTGTTTTTCCTGTGGAGGAAATTTTATTTGCTGGGAAAATATTTCTTTTGAAGTTCAAGGACTTCAATGTCACCCCATATCTACTATTTATTAATCTTATCCAAAACATTTAACTTTTCTGAAGCTAAATTTTTTCATGTGCAGTAGTTGAGTAAAAAACAAAAAAGAGAATTATTCTGAAGTTTAGTTAGATCTTGTATCTAAAATATAAATATTGTGCTTAGCATCTAGATAGTACCAAATTATTAATTATTGGTTTTCTCTTGCATAAATTTTTGTTCTTTAGTAATTAATCAAAACCCAGGTGTCACAGTTACTGACCACAGTTGGTGGAAATCCCAACATTTTTTATAGCTTTAAAAATACAGTGGCCGCTAGTCTCAGCACTACTGCCAATACATTATTTCCATCTTTTCTTAGGTATTGACACAGTAACCTAGGGACCTTAGGAGTTTGGACCCACAAGAGGGGATATACCAAATAAGAGCATATTATTAAAAAAAATAAATCTTAAGAGAGAAACAATTTTATAAAGACAATATTTATAAGAACCAACCTAGGAATTAAGTAAGAAAAATAGTGAGTTTTAAATAAAATATGCCTAAATACATAAACCAGTTAATGAGATGGAGTGATGGCGCTCAAATACACAAATATATGTAGTTTAGTGTTTGACTTCCTCTCTTTTGAACTTTATCTCATCTGTAAATTTTTCCTGTCAGTAAAATCACATTTTTGTACAAATAAGACACTTTACATTTCTGTTTATGTGCTATATTATTGAATCCTATACTCTAGTGAATTCCAAATAATTTGTAAGCCATAATGAAGAGTTGTTCAGGAAATTCAAGGCATGTTATTCAAAAGCTCATCAAATTTGTAACTGCTTACATTAAAAAAATTTTAAGCTAAATTTGTTCCACAAACTTTTCCATAAGAATATATATCTGACATTTTAGTGTAGATATTGAAAATATAATTTGCAAAATAATTATAAAACATCTCCCGTTTTGTGATCATCATAACGTACTGCCTTCCAAGAGAAAACATGGATCTGCCAAACATACCCATATTCTTCCATGATGGTTATGTTTGCCAGACATAAATGGCTTTCAGACTTACAAAATATTTTGTTATAATTACATTTCATCTTCAACATTGGTACACACTTCTTTATATGGATCTTCCAACCCTATGATTTCGTTTTTGAGAAGTAATTAAACAAATACATATTGCAGTGTATCACATGATCCCCTTCAAAGTGCATGGAAACTGACAATATGTTGTTAGTTTGTGTCCATAAAAAAATGTACTGTTTATTCAGGCACTGAGTAATATGAATTAAAGCAAGATGAACAAATGCAATCATCTTCATATAAACTATATATAGAAGAGTTTAACGCTATAAAACATAGCATAATCTATCCAAATTTCTTCTCCCATTTAGGTTCTATATTTAGTTTTCAAATATGTCTCATTTAAAAGGATAATGCCATGAAAAATATCATGAAATATAGTTTAACATGACAATACCATGTTATCTTAAGGTTAAAATATCTTAAAATATTTTATTAGAAATAGAATAGTAATGGTAATTTACATAATCACATGATTTCTATTGTGAACAAGAATACAAATAATTATGATTCATAGAAGAGAAAAAATAGTCAACTAGTATTTTCCATATCATTTATTTTACAGTAAGGAATATTTTTCTTTCTAATGGCTCTGGCTACAGAGGTAATGAGGTCATATTCTGAATTTTCAATTACGTCAACATAAATTACAATGATGTCAAAGCAGGAGTTAGTGAAAAGCTGGTTGTGATATGCTAAGCAAGTTGTCCAAGATCTGAAAATCATTGGTTTTACTCTCTTGTACTAATATAATATACAATCCCAGAATTCATCGTCATTTATCTTTATTTTATTAGTTGATTTTATAAACTCCTTTTTTTTGTTTTTGTTTTTAAAACAGGGTCTCACTTTGTTGCCCAGGCTAGAGTGCAGTGATGTGATGTCAACCCACAGCAGCCTCAACCTCTTGGGCTCAAGTAATCCTCCCACTTCAGCCATTGCGTAGCTGGGACCACAGGCACCCTACCAAACCTGACAATTTTTTTTTTTTTTTTTTGTAAAGATGAGGTCTCACTATGTTGCCCAGGCTGGTGCTTTTGTAAACATTCTATGCCATCCTTTTTTTTTCGTTTTTGTTTGTTTGTTTTTTGAGACGGCGTCGTGCTCTGTCACCCAGGCTGGAGTGCAGTGGCGCGATCTCAGCTCACTGCAACCTCTGCCTCCTGGGTTCAAGCGATTCTCCTGCCTCAGTCTCCCAAGTAGTTGGGATTACAGGTGCGTGCCACCACGCCCAGCTAATTTTTGTATTGTTAGTAGAGACAGGGTTTCACTGTATTGAACAGGCTGGCCTCAAACTCCTGACCTCATGATCTGCCCTCCTCAGCCTCCCAAGCCATCCTTTTTTTATAGCTTCACCTTTAATTTTAGAACTAAACACTATATCCACATCCATCTTCTTAAGTGACTTTGGCGTGTAGGTAACAATTTCTCTTCTTGGTATCACACTTAACAACTTATACATTAATGTGGATGACATGTCAAATTCCAGAGATTTACAGTTAGCTCTCTTTGATTATAGTACTATCATATAATCATCAGTCTTTCTATCAGCTCAGTTACTTAAAAATTTCAGATTATTTTCATGTCTTTGGACTGGCTAACACAGTACTAGCCATATGTAATCATTTAACGTTTAAATGTGATATCTATTGTATAGAATGGTTAGTGACAATATATTGTATTCTTGATTAATGAATATTGCTTTTAATGCAAAAATATTAGAATGTATATTTAGATTGGTCAGACTGCATCAAGGACATCTAGCTTCATAAATTTTAAAACCAATCTAATATATTAAATTAAAATTGAATTAAAAATAATAATAAGTTCTATTTATTGAGTACTTGCTACACGTTGGGCAATGTGTTCATTGTATTTTATGCATTATTTACATTTAATCTTCAGAATGATACCAAATAGTATTTGCCACTTTACTTCCCATTGCACCCATTAATTAGAGAAAAGAAAGCTCAGAAGGCTTTCATGAGTTTAAAAATTTCTTAAGTCTATACCTTACTTGCAGTAAAAGGAATGTTTTTAAACATTAATGCCATCAGCATATTTTTCTCCTTGATGCTCAGTTGGAGACAATATTTTAATTGCTGGCATATACTCTTCTCTTGCTTGCTATCCGTCCTTTAAACTAAGCACATTTTAAGGAAGATGGTATTATCATAAACTCCTCTAGAAACATCCTTTTCCTGAGAAAGTATTATTTTGTATCTAATCTCTTATATAGACAATTTTTAAAAGCCATACATAAAATTTAAAATGCCATGTGGAGGAAGCTTGTGCATTTTTCTTTGATATGATTTTAAGTCACAGTGCAATCTGGCAATTGCTATACTTAGGCTAAAGCTAGGGACTTAAAATCTTTGGAAATTTACTTACATCATTTCCTCAACAGATGCTTGGCAGAATAGATGCCTATGTATAGCTGAGGAAGAAAGTTTTTTGAGGATAGTGAGAGATGTGTTGAAGTTTGAATTCCTCTGGCTTTTTGTGACTAAAAAAAAAGAGCTGAATGGTATTCACCAGTACTAATGGCAAAATGTCCCTCTTTCTTGAACAATACAAATTTTCAAGAAAATTAAAGAAATAAAAAATACAGAGAAGAATAATTTTAAAAGAAAAACAACATTTGATTTTGGTGAAGTTCATGTGACTCATAGATTTGAAGGTGTATACATTTTCTTTCATACATTGAGTTTTGATCCTATTTTTAGATTCACTGACCTAAAATATTTGATAAAAGAATATATGAAAACATTATGTCCTTAAAAATTTTAATGGAAAAGAAATACATATCTATGTATATTTACCAGACTGAAAATATTTTTTATGAAGATTCAAAAGTATAACTGAAAGAATTTCACTGAAATAAAAATGTTGTTTTAAACTTTTTCAGTTTGAACTACTTATGATATTACATGTCAAAAAATTGGTTGTTACCATACTTCTTCCAATTTCATGGTTAACAAAGTTTATGAACTCATAAAATTTGATGTATTATATAAGGTCGCTAGAATTGGCAAATAAAAACAGAAAAAAGTCCAGTTAAATTTGAATTTCAGAAAAGGAATGGATGTATTATTATATCTCATATCTTGAATGGGAAATACTTATACTGAAAAATATTGTTCTATCAGCAATTCAAATTTAATAGTGTATGATATATATTATCTGGCAACCCTAGAGGTGAATTTGAACTTTGATTTCTTCTTTGTTTCACAGAAAAATTCATTAGATCAAAGAAGTAAAGAAAAGTATTTAAGTAGAGACTGCATAAAATATTAAAAAGAGTGAGATATTCCTGATGCCATATCTCATAGAATCTTAAAGTTTTAACATCTGTGAAGGACATTAAAGATATCCTTCACAGAAATGAATGAGACATTTCTGTGGAATAGAGTTTCAGTTTTGGTTTTTCTTGAAATGTAACAATCACCAGAACTGAAATTTCTCTCTCAGAATTCTCCTTCTATTGGGCTTCCATAAAACTTACACTGCTTTGCAATCATAGGTATATCAAGATATATGTTTTTTATTTGTGATTTCCTTAATAGGTAACTTTTGTTCGAATTAACCAAAGGCACCCAAATACTTAAAAGGACGCTGGAATACATAAGAGTCATAATGAAAAAGGAGGTTATATTCAGCTCCTGACATGCAAAATAGGGCCATGCAACAAAAATAACTAACTAACTAACTAACTAAATAAATAAATAAATAAATAACTTTAAAAGGCTGGCTGTTATGTTGTAAGTCCATCCTGAAGCACCCAGGTCATAGACTTCTCCCTCACTGTGCATAATATTATTTAACTAAATGTAAAGTAGCTAATCTAGCTTAGTGGGAATAATAGCAAAGTCCTAGAGGAAGTAAGAATAAAATTTCCCCTATTCTTGCCCCAAAAAGCATGAGAAGAAGGCTTTGAAAAAAGAAAACAGCAAAAATAAGTTATATGTGTCACTGTCTCTTCTTGTAGCTTCGGCTCTGATTAGGAAGAAGCATCAGAACATCTCTTGCCATGATTCCCTGTTTAAGGTTCTGGAAACAGCTTTTTGTTACTTTCCCTTTAAGGATAAAGTGTCATAGGAGTGCTCAGGAGGTTAATTTTCCTGAGCTGCCCTTAGTTCTTCTCTGGTATAAACCCAACAGAGAAACCACTAAGAGTCTAGTTTGAGACTTTGGGGAAAGGAGCAAACAGGGCATTGGAGTTCCCACAGTCAGTGATGTGCATTCTTTATTTTCAAAAGTAATGTGTGCATGATAGTAATTAATCCCTTCTAGTTTGGAGACATTTTAGGTATATCTCTTAATATATTATCTTTGTCTGTGGCTTTTTTTAATCAAAAGAAAAGCTATAATCAAAATCTACACATTCTTCTTAATAGAATTCTGTCATATATTTTTATTTTGTCTGGACAATTACCCCCCCACTATTATTTTCTAGTGTTAACCTACATTTGTGGCTCCTTTTTACCTATGTATTTTTAAGTAATGTTATTAAGCATTATTAAATATATAATTTAATTTGGCTTAAATTAATAGGATAATTTGGAGAGAACAGACAGTATACTGTTAATTCATGAAATCTCATAAAGTGACATATCTCTTCATTTATTCAGATTTTTAAATCTTCATTATGATAGTTTCTCTCATATGGGTTTTGTATGAGTGTTTGTGTGTGTGTGTATGTGTGTGTGTGTGTGTGTGTGTGTGTTTAAATAGTCATGTGTATCAGTTTTGTCATTCTAGGGAATAATATCTTATTTCTGATTTTTTTTATAACTGTTAGTCTTTTGGTAAGGAAATGGCATTGAATGTTGGGCATCAATCTTGTATTCTGCAACCTTGTGGAAATCTTGTATTCATTCAGTATTTTACCTATTTGTTCTATGCATTTACTTGCTAGATAATCCAGTTTCTCTGCATATGGTTAGAATAACTAACTTATCTTCCAATTTTTAAATTTTGTTATATAAGTGAGGCAAAAAGGCCCTGTATATTGGCCCCTACATTGATATTTCTTCACTACAGGCTGATATCTGTTAGCTCAAATGCCAGCTGGTACCACATTAAAATTTTTACATACATAATGGTTTTAAAAATACTCCAAACAAGAAGATTTTTAGCTATTAGGTGGGTGCAAAAGTGACTGTGTTTTTGGCCATTACTTTCAATGGCAAAAACCTGAATTACTTTTGCACCAAACTAATATTTAGAGCCTGCCTACTTTGTATAACCTGTAAAACTACATATAGCATCTGCTGGGCATTGATGAGCTAGAGCTTTGTGGTGATAAAGCCTAAGCGGCTACTGCCCTTAAGAGCTCTCTGACCCAGAAACTTTCCGTGGTGCTGCTTAGTTATCACTTGGACAAGTAAGTCTCTCTCGGATTCCCTTTTACCTCAGGAGTTTCCTTGTGTTCCTTCTCTTCTGGATGGTGGCCTCCTCACAATTAGTGTCTGAAGGTCTTAAGTTAGAGAGACGTCCCTTCTCATGCAACCCTGTCCAAGTGCCATTCAATGAAGTTTGTGTGTGCGTTACTGTCTTTTTTCATCACATCTGTTTTCCTTGATCAACCCCCAAATCTTTCCAATCTCCAAATATCTCTTATTTCCTTTTTTTTTTTTCATTTTGGTTTGACCAAGACCTCTAGGACAGTAGTAAATGGTTGTAACAGTGAGAATTTTAACAATGTTCCTCATATTAAAGGGAATTAATTTAATTTTTCCATTTCATATGAAATATACATTGTCCAACATATTCTCCCATGGTTTTATTTGTAACTATCCTGAATGAATTTGTTTCTAATAAATGGTACATATTATATTTTATTTTGAGGATATATTTCTTTTGACTCATTTGCTTAATGTCGTATTTTATATTCTAGGTCTAAGTGTCAACAATGAAATATCTCTTTAACTGAATCCCTTAATAAAAACAGTATATACAAAATTCTTCAAGAAAATATTATCTTATATTTACTGCTTCCATTACCTCAATGCCTTTTTTAGTTCCAATTCTTGGTTTTAGTGGTGGTATTTGAAATCATATACACATTATAATATAATGATCTAGAAAAATTATTAAAACTTGTTACACTATTATACATTGTATATTGCTGAGGGCAATGCAATTTCTAAATTGTTTTTCTAATTCTCTGTCCCATTAACATTTCTTCTTTCTCAAAATTGTAGAATTTTCTTTCTCTTATTTATTATTGATTGATTGATTGATTGATACAGGGTCTTACTCTTCATCCGGGCTGTGGGGCAGTGGCACAATCACAGCTCACTGCAGCCTCAATTTCCCAGCCTCAAGGGATCCTCCCACCACAACCTCATGAGTAGCTGGGATCAGCCAACACATTCCGCTGATTTAAAAAATTTTGTAGAGTTGGAGTGTCATGATGTTGCCCAGGCTGGTTGTGAACTCCTGGACTCAAGTGATCCTCCTGCCTTGGCCACCTAAAGTGCTGCAGTTACAAGAGTGGGAGTAAGCGACCATGCCTGGCCTGATTTTGTTTTGGTATTAGAAAGTTCCTCCAATTTGAATTTTAAAAATATATTTATTTATCTCAACGCTAATTGTGCTTTTCTCTGACTCTGATGTAAATTTAATTCCAATTTTTATTTGTCTATAAATTCTAACTTATGTTACCCTTCTTTTCCATTTCATTCTATTATCTGCCTTTTTTGTTTGTTTGCTTGGTGTTTGTTTGTTTGTTTGTTTGTTTGTGACAGAGCCTCACTCTGTCACCCAGGCTGGAATACAGTGGCACAATCGTGGCTCACTGCCACCTGGACCTCCTGGATTCAAGTGATTTTCCCACCTGAGGTTCTGAAGTAGCTAACACTGCAGGTGTGCATCACCACAGCTGGCTAATTAAAAAAAATGGGGGGAGATGAGGTCCCATTATGTTGCTCAGGCTGGCCTCAAACTCCTGGCCTCATGTGATCCTCCCTCTTCAGCCTCCCAAAGTGCTGGAATTACAGACGTGAAGCACCACAACTGGTTTCTGCTATCTTTTTATCTCATTTATTTCTCTCTTGGTGTTCTTCTCTTTTCATTTTATAGACATTGTATGTTCTTGAATATGGCAAAAGGTTTTTCTTATTAATGCAGTAGACTATTATCTAAATTATATTTTATTTCAGTATTCAGAACAATGGTTCTATTCTCTATTTTTGTAGAACTATCTATAAATATTGCTGTTTTTTTTTCAACACTACTTAAAGAAGTGAAAGCTACCCCAATTCAGAAATTTTTAGTAATTAGGTCATGTGGATACCTTTAAGCCTCATCTCTCTTCACTGAGTAATGGCAAAATAAATTTCTCAGTCCCACACGTGGAACACAAGGTAAGTTTCCAACCTAGTCATTGGTTCTTGTTGAACATCTACAGATTCTCTAGTCTACTGTGGTGGATTCTGCTTCTATGCTCTGAATCAATGGAAGCATGAGAAACCGAAGTTTCCAGACTCTCTCCTGTATGCTCACTTGGAGTATCATATGGAGTTGCTGTTTCAGAATAGATGCAAAACGACTGGGGAGAGGAGATGGTTTAGAGGAGATAGGGCTCCAATTTATTAAATGGTGGCATGTAGACGGATGATGAAACTTTTTACTTTCTTTTAGATGATGAGAAGACAAAATATTTGTATATTGATTACATTAACTTTGATGTTGGTAGAGATTCAACTTTGGCATTTAGTTGTATTACAAACTTTAGTCTTATTTTCAGTTTTCACAGATATATTTGACATAATTTGGGAGATACCTTATCATGCACTACAACTCAGACATTCTTTAAGCCAGACAGTGTAATTTGCTATTCTGTAGTAAACAAAATTTAACTACCTTCATGGGACAGCCAAGATAAATATTAGAAATATCTACCCCCTGTAGTTGTATATCTAATCTTACAAACTGTATCCAAAAAGTCTTCTTTGCTTCTTATCTCCTGTGTCTCCTGTGATCTTGGTTGTATGTACAAAATAACAATTAAAATGCATCAATGTGTATACTTTTGAATGATCTCTGCATTAACTGGGGACCACGTAATTGCATAAGATTAGACTACATGACAATTTACATCCATTTATCGGAATCCAATAGATAGAAGAAAATTGAAAACATAACTGAAATTTGAAAAAAGAAAATAGGTAGATTTTTGTTTAGGATAAAGATAAAAGCACCAAATCACACATTTGTATGAAATTAAATATATTAAAAGTATATAGTATCACAATATATTAAAATTATATACCATCACAGTTAACCCATTTATGCCTGAGGTTGCAATTTTTTGAATTTTTGCAGTCAGACCTTGGTGATGACCTTGAGCAATAGAATATAAATAACTCCCACATGCTTAGCACTCCAATAATGGAACACTAGGCATAAATGGGTCAAGAGGGAACTTGAAGTATATCTCAATGTTCAAGACTGAGTTGTCATTTACATAATTATATTTTATTTTAAACTCAACGTTTATTTTCCTGACAAATATTTTAAGGAGACAAACCATACTTTTTAAAATAAACACATCAAGCAATATTTGATCATGAATTATTATTTTTATATGCATACATAAAATACTTCTTGCACAAATTAATTTATAAATTATTCTCTGGCATTGAACAAATATGTATTGATCACCTTCTATATGTCAAGCACTGTATTAGGTACTTGGAAATATAAATAATTTTATGTTAATATATGATAGGTTAATAAAAATAAAAAACAGTAAAACAATATGAGAAAATCAGCAAATGCTAAGAGAATAGGTTTACCAATTTTATATCAATTGTTTACAAGGTGATTAGAAGAAATCTCATTGAGAAAGTGATATTTCATCTAATATTTGGGGGTGTCAGGCAATGAACAGTGACAATTGTTTGGGAAATAAAGTTGTAGACAAAAGAAACAGCTAGTGCACAACCAGGAGTGTGTCAGGGGTGCAATTTAAAGAGTGGTAATAACAGAGAATTATGTCAGATAAACAAGTAAGAGTCAGAACCTCAGAGACCATCTGAAAGACTTTAATTTTGACCCTGAAATGGGGAGCTACTGCAGAGTTTTGAGCAGAGGGGTAACATGGTCTGACATGTTTGGAAACAGTCATTCTGACTGCTGTGGTGAGAGGGAAATACGGCAGAGATGAGGGCAGGAATAGAAGCAGGAAAGCCAGTTAAATGTCTTCTCCAGTTATCCATGTGAGAAAAGAAATTTTCCATGAAATAATATTATTTTGAATACCTTGGAAATCAAGAGAACAAGCTTGATTATTGAAGTATAGAAAAAAATTCAGCCAAATAAAATGTAAATATAATGAGAATGAAATGTGTACATGTTAAAAATTTGACACATTGACAACACATATTAAGAACCATAAAATGTATACATATTTAAAATGTAAGCCATATAACTCACAATTTTAAATATCTATTGTGAGAGAATGAATAGTTTTAAATTTAATGACTATGAAATTATAGACATTAAAGTTCCTGTAAAATTTAAGAGTAATGGTGTGACATCAAAACACAGTGAAAATAATAATGGAATATTTCAACAGTTGCTTGTATGTTGTAGTAAAGACATACACAATCCTAAGAGAAAATATACTGTAAATAATACACTACAAATAATAAAATATACTATAAATAATAAATAGAATTCTAATATTTCTACTTCCAGTTCTTGTTCAATGTAAAGACTTAAATTTAACTTTTTAAAGGAGCATACCCAAAATTGATTTTGTGTGTGTGCAGAGTTCTATGAATCTTTACACATAAAGATTTTTGTAATCACCGTTATAATTAGGATACAAAACATTTCCATTCACACCAAAACTTCCTTCACACTATCCCTGTGCAGCCACACTCTCCCTCACTCCAAACCCTACCAATCACTCATCTGTTCTTTGTCATTATAGTTTGACTTTTCAAGAACATTATATAAAAGTATCATACATTACATGAATTATTTAAGTTGACTTCTTTCACCCAGCATATCTTTGAGATTCATCCAAGTGTTGTTTATATTTATAGTTCACTTATTTTTATTTCTCAGTAGTTTCCTATTATACAAATGTCCCAAAATTTGTTATGCAGTGGCCAGTATAAGATATTCACTCATTTAAAGACATTTGAGTTATTTCCATTTTTAATGATTATGAATAAAACTGCTATAAGCGTTCATGAATAGGATTAATGTTTCATTCTCTAGAGTAATAGGTTTTCATTCTCTATGGTAAATACCCAAGAATAGCATTGCTAAGTCATATGAAAGTATAGTTTAATTTTATAAGAGACTGATAAATCATTTTTCGGAGTGGCAATACTGTAATACTACTTCCTATCAGTAAAGTATGAGAGTCCCTGTTACTTGGCATTTTAATTAATAATGGTTGTTTTACTGTTCTATTGTTTTAGTTATTCTAATAATTGTGTAGCAAGCAGCTTGTGATATAAAATATTTTAACGATTATATTTAAAATTTATTCAGTGCCCTTAAAACTTAAGAAGGTATGCTTAAAACTTGAGGGTTTCAGGGCTGATCAAGGAAAAAGACATGATCATGAAGTGGCAATAACATTTAATTGTGTAGGTTTAGGATTACGTGGGAGGGGCATACACAGCAGATGTTTCAGAAACAGAAGCAGAAGGCCAGAACCCAAATCGCAGAGAGGGCAAAGGAGCTCCAGGAAGAAAGGAATATGAGAGTGAGCTTATACATCTGGGTGATGTAGCTCAGCACTATAACTGGAAGTCGATGAGTTAGAGAACTCCAAAGATCAACAGTCGCTTGGTGTCATCTATAGCCTCAGGATGTGTCTTATCTATGACTAACAAATGTTGAGTGAAGTTTTCCTAGATATGTAATGGAGCTAGGCTCTAAATTGCTAAAAATAATGCTTATCAGGAGTTTGTTCAGAACAATTGCATGTGTGAAAATTTGTGTTTGGCACCACTGGGCTTTTGAGGTAATGGTCTTAGCCTTCTGTGAAGAAGTAAACAATGGTAGAGTTAATTTACCAAGGCCATTGTTGCCTCATTTATATGACAGAAGAAAGTACAACTATATATGGCATTTGATCCAATCAATCACATCAATTGAGTAATACAATTTCTGAATAGAGAATCATAATATTTTATCAATATCTGGATAAACCAAACTTGGAAAATACATCTTTGGTAATTTATTATTTTAATGTTTGATATAGAAACAGTATTTGACCTTCATGTATGAAGAATATTATGGATCATTTAGTAAACTTCCTTATTTAGAAGTAGAGTTGGGAGCATGTTAAGAAATTCATATATGCCAAATCTTTTATAGTAATGCATCGTGTTAATGGAATAGTTTTTCAATTTAATAATATAGTGTGAAGCAGTCAGTGTGTTTGTATGTGAACTAATTGATCTATATTTTAAGTTTATTTGGCAACTATTGTGTCGTTTGTAGTAATCCATTGATTTGTTCAGGCCAAAACACCACTAGATATTACCGGAATAAATGTTCATGTACTTGACTGAAAAATTGCCAAAGGAAGACTGAGTAAACTAAAGCTGGCTTTTGGCTCTACGTCAGCATGAATCTGAGCTAAATAGAACTAATTTTGATTTAATCTAATTTTTTCCATTATTAACACTATAATTATTTTCAACTGGTCTGGTCATAAGGTCCAAATTATCAGGTCTGATGAGATGAGCTAAACAGTTTCACAACTATGGAGAGTTCTTTCTTTCTGTATCATATGTTCTCAAAAGAGAAAATAATTAATCAAGATGGAAGAACAAGGGGACTTTATCTTCTTAGATATTTGACAGAAGTTACATTTTTATCTGCATATTAACAATGCAAGCATTTATAGTATGGCTAGTGTAAATTTGTATTTTATATATAATAGAAATTTTTGCCTATTTCTTACTTTGTGGATTTATTAATTTATATGTAAGTTTAGAAAGATGTGATTATCTCTAGGGAGGAAAGAGTAGATACCATAACTCATGGTGTCTCTCTGGATAATTTCCTCTTTCCTTTTATTTTTTCTCTCTCCATTCTTTCTTTTCTCTTAGAGGATATTTTATATGTATGTGTGTGTGTGTGTGTATACATATATACATATATACACACATATATCAGTGATATATATTATATTAATACATACAATAAAATTATATATATATATATATAAAATACACAAACACACACACACACGCACCAGAAAAAGTATGGAAAAATAAGAAAAGATACAGTAGTAATCCTTTTAGTTTAGGTAATTTCTGTTTAAGAAAGCCAACCAAAATACAGTGACTACTTTGTGAGAATGGACAATTTATCATACTATGACTGTAAATATATTTTCAAATATTTCAGTTGGTTTTAAATATTTATGGGCTAAAAAATATTTGTCTCTCCATGTAAACAGATATTTGAGATCTCTTGAACAGTCTTCTGTTCAAGACTCTCTATGAAACTCTTTTTTATCCATTCATTCATTTAACAAATATTTATCAAACATCTACCAGGTGTCAGGCACTTCTTGCCTTAGCATCTTTGGTTTAAAGTTGTATAATAATATTTTATTTTATCTTTTCATTCATTAAATTGTCAGATTTAAAATATCCTATACTCTTCATTATATGTACATTCTTATTATCTTAATCATTTGCATATTCCAAATATTGATTTTGAAAGTTATAGTAGGTTCTTTAGTCATTTTGTTTCACACTTAAACTGTAATGTTCTCTAAATTTACTCTGCTTACCTGTGCAAAATAATATACAGATAATGAAAGCAATTATTCAGAATTAATACCACTGGCATTTAAAATATCACTAGGAACATCAATTGCTTCATCTTTTCTAATAAGTGAAAATATTAATTGAATATCCCCAGTCTCTGTGACATATACACTCAGCACATCCTCTCTCTCATTCTTTCATATACTGTTACAGCTGGCCTTTCAAACCAGCAGGTGCATCTTGCTCAATTAATTTTGGCAAAGTTCACTTAGCAGGAGCCATCTTATCAGATTTTAATGACTGTGTGTATAATTCTATCATAGCAAAAGTGTTTTTCTCTGATTTTTGTAATGAAAATATAAAAGCATTTTTTAGAACAAATCCTATTAAATATCAACAATTTTAAAATTCTATACTTTTTAATTAAATTTTTTGTAAGATTATTTTGCAAGTACATTACAAAGTTGTGACAATAAGACTCTCTATTACCTCTCTCTCTCTAAATATATATATGCTATTAGGCTTACAATAGTACCCGCAATGATGTTTTATTTGAAACATTGCAATTTCTCCTCAGTGTCTGGCAAAATTCAGTATTTTTAGTAGGCAACAAAAAAATGTCTTTGTCTACCCAAACTGTTTTCACAATTATATAAGTGTGTATGTGCTTTGTAGGCAAATATAAACAGGTAGCTTAGATTGGGTATACCCTAAATTACAAACTTTTAATGCATTACATGTACTTGATTAAATTATGTAAATCCTGAACTTAACAACAGAAACTATTTCTGAGCAATTCTATTAACAGAAATAAGTGACATTACTTCAGCTTTGCAGTGATAAATAGGAATTGGAAAATTAGTCTTGAAGTTCTCGAAACATTTCTGAGAGCACCTTTTTTGAGTCAGCATAAATTATGCTGTTTTTAGGTATTAATGTTTTGTCTTCATTTGACAACTAGGATTCTCATGGGATATTCCCTGAGGTTAGGCTGGGAACAAGTATAAGATGGGTGAGGGAGGATTGAGAACTAAGACTACAAAGATGAATCTGTAGTTTCTGTCCTCGAGCAAGTCACAGGTTGGTGGAGAATGAAGACAGAAATGTATACAAAGAAATTATGGTGGAAGATGTGACGTGCCACGGTAGAGAATATATGGTTGCTATAACAAACATTCAGTAAAGTACTTTATGCATGATCAGATTTGAATTTTACAGTGATATCTTGAATGACAAGATTAGAGGATAATTCAGAGTTTGGGAGGTTGCAACTAACCTAGTTATATTCCAAAGATGTTGGTCCAAACTTAGTAGTGCCAATAAGGAAACAGACAATGATAGATACATGTTCAAAATCCACATGATTTTCCATAAAGGTTTTTATGGGAGGGATGAAGAGTTAAGAAGCAGGATTGCTCCCTGGTTCTCCCTGGATATGATTAAGAAGATAATATAGGTTTGAGGGTAGGCAGAAATAATGGTCTAATTTTGTACTTGCTGAGCTTGAGCTACTCAAGCTTTAAATGGCTACTACTGTGGGCCATTTAAAAAGATGAGATGACTGATATTTGAGAATTTGTACCAAACTTGTACACATCTAATTAGGTCTAGGAACATATATAAGAATGTTTAAGCTTGATTTGTAGGTGAAAATATTAATTATCTTTAGCTTGGTAACTTTCAGCTTGATTCCGTGACAATGTAGCATATTAGGGTAAACTTGATTTTTTTTTTATTCATCAGAGTGTGCTAGATTATTTTAGGATAACAAAACAAATAATAGCACTTATTTAGAACAAGAAAGATTTATTTCTTACTTATACAAGGAAACTGCAGTTTCAGATGATATTCCAAGGCAACCATCAAGCAAAGGATAGTTCAACTTTGCAATTCCAACATCAATTCCAATCGAGGATTGCCACTGCATTGAAAGAGAACCTTCGGCCAGGCACAGTGCCTCACATGTATAATTCTAGCACTTAGGAAGGCTGAGGTGGGAGGATTGCTTGAGGCCAGGAATATGAGACCAGCTTGGGCAACAAAGTGAGACCCCATCTCTACAGAAAAAAAAAAAAAGAATTAGCTGTGACCGCATGCCTGTGGTCACAGAAACATAGGAGTCTGAGACAGGAGAATCACTTAAGCCCATGAGGTCAAGGCTTTAAGAGCCGTGTTTATGCCTCTGCACTCCAGCCCACATGACAGAGGGAGACCTAGTCTAAAAAAATAAATAAATAAAACACAACAACAACAACAACAAAAAAAGAGAGAAAACAACCTTGGAGAGGCTTCTATCAGCAATTAATTGCTTCCATCTTTAAGTGACACATGGCATATGTTCCATCTGCATAGATTTATTTAGCTAAAACCAATCATAAAGCTATGCCTAAACTCAAGGGGGTAAAGAAGTTCTATACTGACCCTCATGTGCTCAGGAGATAATGGTAAGTAGCACTAACGTCTTCAACAGTTTTGAAGTCAGAAACACTTGAATTTCTCTATATAAGATCATGTTGTCTACAAATAGGGACAGTTTGACTTCCTCCTTTCTAATATGGATACATTTTATTACTTTCTCATGCCTAATAACTGGCTAGAACTTTCAGTACTATGCTGAATAGAAATGGTGAAATTAGGCATAAAGTTACATACTTCTAATTTGTTGTGAGGTTTTTTTTTTATCATGAAGGTATGTTGAATTTTGTCAAATGCTTTTTATGCATTTATTAAAATTATCATATGCTTTTGTTTTTCTGTTAATGGGATATGTATCACATGTATTTATTTGCATAAATTAAACCCTCATTGCATGCCTGGGATGATTTCCACTTGATCATAGTGAATGTTCTTTTTTTTATAATTATAAAATAATTATACAAGAACAGTGGTAATGAATCTTAAAATTAAAACTGAATTGTATTAAGTCATTAAGAGTAAATTTTTTTTTTTTGAGACAGTCTCACTCTGTCGCTAGGCTGGAGTGCAGTGGTGTGATCTCAACTCACTGCAACCTCCGCCTCTCAGGTTCAAGTGGTCCTCCTGCCTCAGCCTCCTGAGTAGCTGGGACTACCGGCACACTCCACCATGCACAGCTAATTTTTGTATTTTTTAATAGAGATGGGGTTTCACCATGTTGGCCAGGATGGTCTCGCTCTCCTGACCTCGTGATTCTCCTGCCTCAGCTTCCCAAAGTGCTAGGGTTACGGGTGTGAGCTACCTCGCCTGGCCTGTTCTTTTTAGTGTACTGTGGGATTGAATTTTTTAGGATATTGCTGAACTTTTTTGTATCTGTGTCCCTCAGAGATATGGCTTGTAGCTTGCATCTCTCTCTCTTTCCTTCTTTCTTTCTTTCTTTCTTTCTCTTTCTTTCTTTCTTCCCTTCCTTCCTTCCTTCCTTCTTTCTTTCTTTCTTTTTCTTTCTCTCTCTCTTTCTTTCTTTCTTTCTTTCTCCTTCCTTCCTTCCTTCCTTCCTTCCGTCTTTCCTGCATCCTTGTATGGTATTAAAATCAAAGTAGCGCTACCCTTGTAAAATTAATTTGGAAGTATTTCATTCCGTTCAATTATTTGGAATAGGTTGAGGAAAATTACTATTAATTCTTCTTTAAATTTTTGGTAGAATTCAGCAGTGAACCCATTAGACCCTGAGCTTCTCTTTGATGGAAGACTTTTTGTTACTGATTCAATTTTCTTACTAATTTTTGTTCCGTTCAGATTTTGTATTTCTACAAAATTTAATCTTAGCAGAGTGTACGTATCCAGAAACATATCAGTTTTTTCTATGTTATCTAATTTGTTGGCATATAGTTGTTCTTAATACTCTCACATCTCCTTTTGTATTTCTGTGGTGTCAGCTGTAATGATGCATTTTTCACCTGATTTTACTTATTTGAGTCTTTTCTCATTTTTTCTTAGTTTAGTTAAAGATTTGTGAATTTTATCTTTTCAATCATCCAACTCTTTATTTTGTTCACCTTTAAAATTGCTTTTAGTTTCTATCTTAAAATTCTTTATAGAAAACCTTAAAGATTCTATCAGGAAAAACTGTTGGAACTAATAAATTCAGTAAAGTTTCAGGATGTAAAATCATCATACAAAACTTAGTAGTATGTGTATACACTAATAGTGAACTATCTGAAAAAGAATTCAAGAAAGCAATTTCATTTGCAAGAGCTATAAAAAATAAGATACATAAGAATCAACTCAACCAAGAAGGAGAAAGATCTCTAAACTGAAAAGTATAAAACTTTGATAAAAGAAATCAAAGAGGACAGAAATAAACGGACATAATCCCATGTTTACAAATTGGAAGAATTGGTATTGTTACGTGGCTGTACTACCATAAGCAACCTATGCATTTATTACAATCCCTATCAAAATACCAGTGACATTCTTCACAAAAGAAAAATAATTCCAAAATGTATATGGAACCACAAAAAGATGCTAAATAGCCAAAGCAACCCTAAGCAAATATCACAAAGCTAGAGAAATCGGGCTACCTTACTTCAACATACACTACAAAACTAAAGTAACCAAAAGAGCATGGTACTGGCATAAAAACAGATACATGAATCAATGGAACACAATAGGGATCCCAGAAATAAATTCACACATCTACAGTGAACTGATTTTCAACAAAGGTAAGAAGAACACACATTGAGGAAAAGACAATCCCTTCAACAAATGGTGCCAGGAAAATTGGATATTTACATGAAGAATGATACTAGACCCCAAACTCTCACCATATACAAAATCAACTCAATATGAATCAAATATTTATATGTAAAATCTGAAAATATGAAACTATTAGAAAACAGGAGAGATGCTTTACAACTTTGGGCTGGGCAAGGATTTTTTTTTTTTAAATAAAACCTCTAAAGCACAGGCAACAAAAGCAAAAATAGGCTAATTTGATTACATCAAACTAACATGCTTTTACACAGAAAAGGAAACTATTAGCCAAGTTGAAACAACCTACAAATGAGAGAAAATATGTGCAAATTATACATCTAACAAAGGATTTATATTCACAATATATAAGAAATTTAACAGCAAAAGAACAAATAATCTGATTTAGCAGTGGGCAAAAAAACTTAATATACATTTCTCAAAAGAAGACAAGTGATCAACAGGTATATAAAATATACCCAACATCACTAGTCATCAGGGAAATGCAAATCAAAACCACAATGAAATACCACTTTACTCTAGTTAGAATGGTTATTATCAAAAAGACTAAAGAAAACAAGTGTTGGCAAGGATATGGGGAAAAGGGAACACTTACACACATTGTAATCTAGTAGAGACATTATGGAAAGAAGTATAGAAATTCCTCAAAAAATGAAAAATAGAACTACCATATGATCCAGCAATCCCCCAGTGGTTATGTATCCAAAGAAAATGACATCAGTATTCAAAGAGATATCTGCACTTTCATACTTATTACAGCACGATTTATAATTTCCAAGATATAGAATCAACCTAAAAGTCCAACAAGGGACGAATGGATGAAGAAAATATGGTGTTTATACTCAATGGAATACTATCTAGCCATCAAAAAGAATGGAATTCTGTTGTTTTAAATAAATTTTTTAAATAAATTTGAGTTTTAAAATCAGTTCTAATTTTTAAATACATAAGCTGAGATTATTGGTGTTCCTCCTAGAATTTGGAATAAAATGCCAAATGCTATCTAAATGTCCTAGCCTACTCCTCTATACATGGTGCAATTAGATGGTACAGTTTGCTTGAAAACAGTATAGAAGTTAAATACATAAATAGTTAAATACACGCTATGTTTGTATATGGACTTCGAACAATAAACCTGCCCATACATACCAACCACACATATGTCTGTGAAAATTTGTTCTTTTAGGGTATATTAGGCCATTTATTTTGAAAAATATGAACAAACAAGTAATCAACTTCAGGCTGTGTACTTATAAATCCTTCCCTGTGCTTTGTAGATGAATTTGTTTTTTGAGAACATTACGGAGCTTGTCTGTGATCTAATGTCCTTCATGTCTTTCTTTAAAAGAAAGTCTTCTTTTGGATTTCTCATTATCAGATTGATTGCCTGTTACAGTTTGTTGGTCAATGGATGTTTGTTCATATTTGTATTCAACAAATTTACATCTTCTCTGATTGTTGATATGGGCCACGTACATGACATATGCAAGTACAGTGATTTATTACTTGCCCATATATAAGAAGACCAATGTCTTGGACTGTAAGATACTTGCTAACATAGTTCCCTCAGGCTGGAATAATTCACAGAAAGTTCTTTACTACAACACTTCTTTGAGAACTTCCTTAGGGACAACGTCCATTGACTTTAGCAGTAGTCTGCAAATCTTCTAAATGACATTTTGATTTTAGGCAGATGTTGGTTTCAATTACATAATATTTTTTATTAGGAATATAAATTGAAAATTCCCAGTGAAGTCAACTAATTACATATTATTATCTCGAATGAGGTAATACATTGCAAGCTATAATTTAATTAATCCTACCTAGTGGCGTCTATACATATGTCTGATACACACTAAAAAACTTAATTATTTTAAGCAGATAAATCTGGCTCAATATTAGAACATCTTATTTAATTCAGAAAATATTTAATTTTGTAAAAAAAAAATCTTTCCATGTTCTTACTTCTGTCTTTAACATGTTTTTCATGTTTTATTAAAATCAAAATACATTGTTTTCTATAAAAATGATAAAAATATCCCTTAAATTTTAGGCTGATAATCTTACTATTAGCAAGTTTTTTTATACCCTAGTTATTTGTTTACTTCTTGCTGTTAATAAGAGCTGACCTCCATTTCACACTAAGTGTGAGGTCATAAGGTACTATTACAAGTGTATGACATATATTAACTCATTTAATTAAATTATTATTAAATTCTACTAATAGTTGCATGTAAGCATATTAAAAATTAAGATTAGTAAAACTTCTCAAAGTTTCTGTGAATAATTTTCAAATTAAAAATTAATTTTCCTTTAAAACATTTAACAAGGCAAAAGATATAAAATTATTTATTTTAAATGAATTGTTCAAATTACAGTTGTTCATTAATAACATACCATTGAATACATTTTTTAAAAAATTAGACACTTTAATTTGGAATCAATGTTTATAAAGATAAAATGTTGGAATATGCATTTAATAAAAAGAAATAAAAAGTATAGATCAGTGCCTATATTTAAGAAGTGCTAATTATAATGAGAAGTTTTCACTGTGGAAGTAGCAATTGTAAAAACAGTGTGTTTCATACTCAAATGACTTTATGTTTGCTAACTTTATTTTTTATTGTATTTGAGCAAACTCTTTAAGCTAATGACAAATCCAAGTTATGTGAGTTTAAAATGTGACAATACTATATATCTCTAAAGTACTATGTATCCCTAAAGTATTTGACAATACTGTATATCCCTAAAGAACTCTTAAGGATCTGTGATTGTGTATCTTTCAGATATTTATTTATTGAGCATTTACAGTGAAACAAGAATTATTAGATGCTAAAGGGGCATCTGAGTCGTTACTAGAGTGTCAAATAATGCATTTTGATTGAGGTAGTAAATACATAAATTCTTTGAATTAAACAAATGAAAGCATGGTCAAAATTGTGTGTGAGGGGTGTAAATAAACAAATTAATGGTATTTTCTCATTTATCCTCAAATGTGCTATTAGTAAACACTACAAACATGAGTCTTTATTATCTTTCTCTACTTTGTGCCACAATTAAAGGCTCCGACTTAGAATTGGCTACACTACTTATCTGCATGCATTGTTTTTCTATTAATCTAGAAATTTAGATTAATAGAATAGAAACATTCTATTAATCTAGAAAATAGCAAAGACAAGTGAAGAATAAGTGATAACAACACTAATACCAGTAGTTTATAATTATAAGTACGCCAAAGGAAAAATAAAGCAAAAATTAAAAGAACTATGTGAGTACAAAGCATGTATATACAGCAGTATCTCTGACCCATGAATAAAAGTTAAAAGGAAGATAAAGTATATGTGAATAAAATGGGTAATACCAAAAAAGGGTGAGTTTTGAGTTTGTCAGAAATTTTCATATTAATGATGAGCTAAGAAGGCATCAATATTTTAAAACAAAATTCTTCAGCATAAGTCTAGGGATGTTAAATGTTTCTTAGGTGTTGGATGTGGAGATGGGTCACCCCCATTTCGCAGGAAGTATCCTATTGCCACTGGTCTTAGGAGTGTAGGTGGCAGGAAAGCTTCAGCCCCTTAAGGGATTGCCTGAGTTGAGAAGCTGCCCTGCCCAAGGTCACACCCATTTCCAGAGCAGGGCACATCTGCATATCTGTGACTGACAGAGGGAGGGATATAGAGGCCTAGGCCACTTCCACTTCAAGCAAAACAACTCTGATTGGTCATTTTTACCTTCATAAATCACTGGGTCAGCTAAGTTTCTGGTCACCATATGGAAATCCACTTCTACCTCTGTCAGGACTACTTTCTTTCCCCCTTGATTCCACACACTAAACTCTGTCTCAACATCTGATTCCCAGAGAATCCAATCTGTAACATCTCGTAAATACAATGTAACTTTTAAAAATAATTATATATAAAATTGCACTTCATAAGAATGACTGCTTTTCCCCCTGTACCTAGGATAAAGTTACATTTATTCATAGCTGATTTTCTGTAGAAAGCATGGAACAGACATGGCAGAATCTAGAAAAAAATGCTATAAAATCTGTGATAACTGTGTTGTATTTGAAGAAATGAATAGGCTAGGATTCTGATGACAGTAATCACACAAGCCAGAACCCAACAAAAACCTGGTTTGTTTTCAAACTGTGTAAGAATGTCAGAATTAGACATGCAATGTTAAAATAAGTGTAAAATTTAGACACATATCTTGTTTTTCACACTTTCTTTAAAAGGCAGCAGAGTCTCTAGTATCTTCTGTTTTACACACTAAACTATTTTGAAATCTGCCTATGATCACAGAATTTTTTGATGTGCTAAAGTGTTTAAAATACTCAGCTTTTAAAATTTCAATTAGTAAGTGCTAATTAGCATCTAAAATGAGGAAGAGGTCCTAGAGAGGTTGTAATAAAAACCAGGAAGATAAAAAGTTGAGAGGCCCAGCTAAAGGAAGAAATTACTTTAAAACAGAGAAGAGTAGAATTGAAGAACAGAAGGTGGGAAATGAGCGGAAAAAAAGGAAACAAAATATTCTGAGGAAAGTAAAGGGAGGAAATGAACAAGGTCTTTTCTTCGTAAGGCTTATTTTTCTTGCCTTTGCTTTAAAATGAGATACCAAAATCATCTTTGTGTACTTGAATGAATTGTTTGATTTTGTTTGATTTTATCTCACAATTGAATCTGACCAAAATGAAATTCCATTCAGCTACTAGTAGCTTTCTATTTCCAATACTTAATAATTATAGGCAACAATGTATACTAACCTTAATCTCAGTGTTGTTCTTTTGTTTTCAATTGTACAGATTTCAATAGAAATTTATAAGGTTTGAGAAAGATAACAACCCAATGCATTCTTTTAATTATAAAAATTTCAGAAAAATCTCCTAAGAAATTATTTTCTTCTATGAATTGACAACTCAAATATTTTAATTAGAAAGTTCTTCACCTGTCTTATATGCATCCCAATAAGGGAAATGTCATATGACTGGCCATCCATGCTATAGGCAGCTGGAGACAATTCTTGAATTTCTTACAGGAAGAGAGCCAAGATAACCATCAGCAAAACAATAGGTCATTGAGAACATCAAGGAAACCATTCTTTAGTAAAGGAAAACAACAGAAGCCTCAGAAGGCAAAACAGAGCAGATGGCCCCAAGAATCTTTTGGACTAGGTTATTTTTGTGCTGGGTCCATAGCTTATGAAAGAAAGTGAATAAAGTGGAAGCAAATTAAGCATTGCATATGGATGTGGGTGTTAGTTTCTTAAGGTGAGAACCAAATTCACAAACCTAACATTAAATCAGAACTGTTGTTTCTAACTAGAATGGCATGCTGTATTGCTTACAGATAAGATTATGTAATCATGTTGAAAAGAATCATACATTGTGGACACAGCCTTCTTGAATGCAGTAATTTGGCTGAAACATAAACTGTGTTTATTTGCTTTGACCATTATTTTCATCAAGTCTTAAGTTGCTTTTTGTTTTCATAATATAATTACTAAAAACATTGCATTTGATATTGCCAAATTGTTAAAAAAATAGAAAACAATTATTTCAAAGAAGTCAAAAACTTACTGTTCAAAAATACGTTTGTAAGAGCTTTATAAAGCAGTAAAGCAGTGTATACAAGTCTATGTGACTGTGTATGTATATGAGTGTGTGTGCCAATGAACAAAATATCCTATTGTGTTTATCTTTGAAGGCCATAAAAAAGTGTTAATAGAATAAGGACATGTTCTAATGCAGTTTCATGTCAATGAAGCAGTAATGGACAAGTGTTAAGTTGTCATAACCTGAAAATTAGCACATTTCATAACTGCAATCTCTATGAATTTTAATAAAACTTTTCACAGTTTTAAGAATGATTTCAGCTTTCCTCTTACAGTTTGGGCTAATCATATTAAGGAATTAAAATTGGAAAATTAGAAAGCATAATACAATCATGTTAGTCATCTAACATCTTCTTTATCTTCATTTGTCATTGAATATTGTCCAAATTCCTCAGTACTTCACATTGGCCCTTAATGCCGTGCAGTGTGTGTATGTGTGAGATTACAATTCCTGATGGAGGCACTTGGAAAAGTGATGGGAGAAATGGGTGAGTTGTGTTTGTATCAGCTTGTTGCAAATACTAGGGAGTACTTGGAATTTAGTGGATAGGGCAAGTGATGTTTAACTTCCCTCAAATAATTTGTCTGAACAAAGAAAAATTTGTCCAAATTGCCAGTAATAGTTCTGCTGAACAACACTTCATCGTAATCTGACTTGACTGTATTTCTGCTAGCTTACATTCATTTCATTCTAATTCACACACTACATCACAGGCAAACTGAGCATCCTATCTTCTTTAACCTGGGTCTTTGTACATTGTTTCCTTTTCCTGAAATGCTTTTCCTTTCTTCCATTCTCTGCCAACATGAAGCTAGACAACTAACTACTTTTCCCAGTTTCAGCCCACAGGTGGCTTCCTTAGCAAAGTGTTCCCTAGCTCCCTCATGATTCATTAGTTATTTATCTCTCTGCATCCGCAAAACACAAACCATTCCACTAATACGATGTGTGCACCTGTTTGTCTGATTTAATGTTGTTTGCATGCTGCTGCCTTCAGACAATGAATCACTTCTTATTCGTCTTTACATATGGAGACTCTAGCACATTGAAATCTATGTGTTCATTAAGTGCCCAATTAATGTCAAATGAAAAAAAAATACAAAGAGCATATGAAAAAGTGAGTAAATCTATGCAAAAAAAGAAATACATAGAAATACATGTTACAATGTTTGATCTGGGAAAGTGCTCTTGTTTTGAAAGAAATATCACACATATACACTAAAAAAATTATGAAAGATTTATGACACAGTATAGTAAATTTATAATTCTAATTATATATAATTATATACATATATTTACATATATATACATATATATATACACACACACACAGAGAGAAAGAAAGAGAGAGAGTCAGGTTCTGTGAAAATTGCTGGAAATTAGAAGTAGAAAAGCCAATATTGGTACCTACCCTCACAAATATTGCAACATTGGGGAAGACAGATGATTAAGCAAATGAATAAAACAAAGTTTAATTACTGGTCTGAACTGTATTTAAAGTCTTACTTCTGTGCAATCTTTAAAAAAGTACTGAATCTTTCTGAATTTTAGCTTACAAAATATATAAAATTTAAAAGGAGACACTTCCTCTCACATACTGGTGATTATGTTATGAGGATTAAGATAGGTTATACAATCATCTAAGACGATGTCTGGAATGTGAGAAGTCTTTAATAATTGATAACTAATATTATATGAAAACTGTATAAATTATTAGAATGGCTTTTTTTCTGTGCCTTCTCTTTTTCTCATAAAGTTTTAAGAATTAATATTTCTTACTACATTTTGTACTCAAAACCAGAAAATTTGCTTATAATATTTTATATGTTTCTTAATTTTTATGTAATAATATATTAGTTATTTATTTCATAGGCCAGTTTAGATTTAGATCCCATGAACACTGCTTTAACATGTCTTTTGACAATTTAGGATGAATTCAGGAATGTATCAAAGTACAATCAAGAACAATGTTTTGCTTTTTCTTTGCTTTTCGTTACTGTGACTTATTTCCCTCTGGCTTTTTCAGCTTTCTCTCAAGTTAATACTTTCTCAACTCTTAGATGCCTGATATCTTGTCTTGCCATTAATCACTGTGAACTTAACAGCTAGCACAACTCTCAGTATTATCTTGAGTTTAATTCTGTGTACACAGCAATGAATCAAAGTCATGAAAACAGAGGATTGTACCTCTTCAAATCAAAGCATTTAAAAACATTTATATCATTTAAACTTTCAGGCTTAAAAATACTTTTAGTTCTGACAGTTTTCTCTTTGAAGTTAATATAGTTTAAACACACTATCTGGTAAAATTTTACTTGATGAAAAAGTATTAATTAGCTATAATTATTGAAGGTGATTTTGCCAAAAAAATTAATGGCTTCATTAAAAGTATTAACATTTTATTGTTTTTTCTAAAACTACTGTTTCTGTGTTTATTACTCAATATTGATGTATTATCTCTTGTGTCTTAACACCCTTTGGACAAATGATAAACTATAAATTTGCTACATATATGATAAAACAAGTGATCAATTGGGTCCACTAATTGACATTAGGCAAAGTGACTGAGTTTTTGAAAATATTTTGCTATGATTGATTTAAAAAACCTCTGGGTTAAAACCATGTTATTTATACTATGAAAAATTTCAAACTCTACTACTTTTAGTTCAAATTTTATTTCTCCTGAATTATGAGTAGTAAACATGAATCTTATTGATATTATAAGCTAATTGGGAAATTTTATGTGGAAAATTATATATCATAACATTATGGAAACAAATAGTTTAGGAATTTAAACATTCAGTACATATTAACTTGTTTCTAAAATATTATCTCTTAAAAAGGAAGTTCAGAGAACATCAATAAAGTAGAACTGAATTCAAGATTTTCCATGACGGTTAAATATGAAGACATGATATATTATTTCTATATAAAGGCAAATATTTTAAAAGAATACCTTTTTGGTTTATTTCTGCACTGTTGAGACTGTGTCTTAGTACACATCTTATTAACCAATGATTTTGCTATCTGTTTGAATGTATGCTTTGGCTGTCAGGTAAATTTTTTCATAATCAAAAGTAAGTTTGAATAAAACTAAAATCACATGAAGGAGGAAATCATTAGATCCAAAAAGGGCTTCAAGTTTAACAAGTTAAAATATAAATTAGCAGGCAAATTTAATTTTATGCTTTTTTGTTTAAAAAAAAGTGGTAAAATTTTATTCAAAATATTTATCGCTCTGATTTTCTCTTAGGAGAACTTTATAGTTTAGTTGTTAAAGATGAATACTATAATACTTCCCTAATAAATTAAGTTAAACTATAGGCCTGAGCAAAGCAAGCCTTAGCTATTTTTATGTGATCAGTACACAGGATTAATAAAAGTGATCATTTTCCACCTAGTACAAAAAGTTATAAGAAATATTCAATCATGGTGGATTGGTGAACCTAGACCTTTGGCTTGTCATACTAGGAACACTTAAATAACCACAAAAATAATTATCAAAACATTAACAATCAAAACTATCCAAGGAGTTTTAAAGACCTTTTTTTTTTTTCAGGTACCAACTTGGCAGGCATTAAATTCACTTTCATTTGTTAATGCAGCATTTATTCTAGAGATCTTTTGTCAGATTAATCGAGAAACAAATGCTATGCATAAAGTATTTGGATGTTAAAATAGAAACAAGATAAGGTCTTAGGTGTAGACAGGTAACAAGCTAGTGAAGACTGAAAAAGCATGAATTAATTGAATACATCATTGAGAAATGGAAGCGCAATATATTGGTCCTGCTTCTAGCATCTAAGTATAAATATAATCAAATAGTTGATATAGTTCATTACTTTTCTGTGAAATAAAGGAATTTGTAAAGATGACCTGTTGGGCTCTATAGCAGAAAATGTCATAATTGCAACTAATAATATTTATACTAAATGTTAATCTTGGCTAGAATAGAAGCTCCTAACATAGAAGACCTAAGGTAGACTGCCTAGCAGAATGTTTACCTGGTATTATTCTTTTTATTTTATAGAACAACAAAACCCAATATTTAAAAGGAGGATCAGAAATACTTTATAATTGGCCTAAAGTCACATAGTTTATAGGTGCCTTAAAGGATTACAATCCAACCCTCTCCAAAGACTGACCTTTCCGCTAACCTGCCCAGCATCCTGGTCTCCCTGTATTAGTAGGCCTTGTGGCAAAATAAACACCACTTGTTTATGTTCTTTTTATATAAACTTTCTTGTGAAGGAGGGGAGAATAAATCAATTACATCAACTTTAAACTAGAAGACTTTGAGTCCCATCCTGTACTTGTTTAAAGTCAAAAGTTAGCACTGTGTTGTTGTCTTTAGAATCCACAAAGCCAAAATTTAGTATGGGAAGGTTTATTGAAGATAAGCTTTTAAAAAATAGTGCCTGAAATTAGTAAAAATATATATTTTGAGACTATATTGAAGAATAGTGACTCTAGTGTACAATGGGAATATGTGGGTTAAGGAAATTGACTACTCTGGTTCCTTGACAGCAATTTTCAGTAATATGCGTATAGTTAATGTCCTTCTAATAAAACTGCAGTCTTTAGATTTCAGACACAGACACAGGGACCTTACTTTTAACCATTGAACCATGCTTTAATAATTATTATTAAAGTCTATTATTACTATTATTATTACTTGTTCCATCCAGCTTAGGTTAATTATTTAAAGTGTTCTTCTGATCTTATGGATATAAAGAAAAAGGTATAGGAACTAACATGAGGATTAACTTAGATTTTTTTCATTTAATTTAGACTTATATTTGATTAATATTCTTAACAGTAAGGGAATATTACTACATATATGTGTACATAATGTATATGTAACTATATATGAATATATGTGTATATGCACGTATGTGTATATATGTGTATATGCACGTATGTGTATATATGTGTATATGCACATATGTGTATATATGTGTATGTGTGTATATGATGTATACGTATGTGTATAGACATATATGTGCCTATACACATATGTTTATATGTGTGTATATGTGTATATGATGTATATGTATATGTGTATATACACATATGTGTGTATACATGTATGCGTATCATGTGTCCATAAATATATGTATATACATACATGTGTCTATACATATAAGTATATGCACATATGTGTATATATGTGCATATGTGTATGGCGTACATGTACATATGGCTATATGTATACATACATGTATACATATATGTCTATATGTGTACATACATGTATGCATATATGGCTATATGTGTACATATATGTGCATATATGGCTATATGTGTACATATATGTATGCATATATGTATGCATACATGTCTATATGTGTGCATATGTTTGCATATATGTATACACATATGTCTATATGTTCACATATATGTGTATATGATGTGTACATATATGTGCGCATATATGTGTATGATGTGTACATGTATGTGTATGATGTGTACATATATGATCCACATATATGTATATGCATATGCATGTATGTATAGACACATACATATCACATATATGCATACTCCCATATGTCTATATGTATATATGTGTGTATATTTAGATATGTGTACATATACATATACGCACATATGTGTGTGTGTATATGTGTATATACATATATGTACATATGTATGTATATGTGTATATATACATATATGTACATGTGTATGTACATATGTATATATACATATATGTACATATGTCTGTGCATGTGTATATGTATATATACATATATGTACATATGTCTGTGCATGTGTATATGTATATATACATATATGTACATATGTCTGTGCATGTGTATATGTATATACATATATGTACATATGTATGTGTATGTATATATGTGTATATACATATATGTACATATGTATGTGTATATGTATGTATATATGTACATATGTATGTGTATATGTATGTATATATGTACATATACACATATGCATGTGTGTGTGTCTATATATATATTTATTTATTTATTTATTTTTATTTTTATTTTTTGAGATGGAGTCTCGCTCTGTCACCCAGCCTGGAGTGCAGTGGCACAATCTTGACTCACTGCAACCTCCACCTCCTGGGTTCAAACAATTCTCCTGCCTCAGACACCCAGATACCTGGGACTATATGCATGCTCCACTAAGCCCTGCTAATTTTTTTGTAGTTTTAGTAGAGACGGGGTTTCACTATGTTAGCCAGGATGGTCTCAATCTCCTGACCTCGTGATCTGCCCCCCTGACCTCCCAAAGTGCTGGGATTACAGGCATGAACCACTGTGCCTGGCCTATTCATTTTTTAAATTCATGAAAAACAGTAGTTTACAGCAGTATGAAGTAATAAAATTGCCTTACCATAAAATAAATAATAAAATTTCTAAGTTCTTAAACTTTAGAATGCATAAGAATATTCAAAATTTAGAATTCTAAGCCCATATAATTCAAACCCAATAATCAAAATCAATAGTCCTGAGGTGAGACCAAGTAATGAATATCGACTATAAGATATTGATATTTAGATAGGAAATAAAGTATCAGGTATTTCAGGAGTCACTAAGAAATGCTGAAATTTTCATATATGAAGAACTCTAATTATTAGAAAAATTATAGTCATATTTTTTAAAGAAGAAAACACAAATAATTCAATGGTCTAAAAGCAACACAATTTAAATAAAATTACTATAAATTCTAACGGGGTGTATGAAGTAAATAAACCAGGCTTTCAGTTACAGTACAGTCATATTTTTGGGAATGAATCATGTCACAAAAAAGAAAAAGATCTCCAGAAGGCCTCTATGAAGAAATGACATTTAGTTTTTCAAGCAAGCAAATTTAACGGCTTCAGATATGACTTTGGCCTTGAACTTGCTGTGTCATTCCTTGATATGTCTGAGCAGGATTTAGAAAATAGTACTTCTGAATGTCCTTGCAAAGGTCAATTCATTTCTCTGGTTCTCAGTGTCCTCCTCTGAAAGCAGGAGAATTTGAAGTAGATATATATTTAGTCCCTTCAAGTTCTACAGTTCTGTGTTTTTAGGTTGACTTTGCTTACTTTACCTATTTCGTAGGTTGACTTTGCTTACTTTACCTATTTCCTTAGCACATTTAAATGGTGCTAAGGAAAAGTTCCTGTGTTCCTCAGAATATTTTCCACTGTAATTATATTAACATAATCTTTTTGATGCACAGTTTTGATCTGCAACCGTCTGTCAACACATAGAACAGCTGAAAGACCTAACTGTTTAGTGAATTTTTTATAAGTCCTGGAAAGATTTTGTCATTCCATCTCAGAGGAGTCATGATTTCTAAAATACAATTCTTTCATAATGCATTTTCAAATAAGAGTTTTAGAAAATGGGAAAATCTGTTCATGAACATTCGTAAATAGAACAGATCTAAAACTAACACATATAGTGTCAAAATATAGTGCAAAAATATTAAAAAGTAAAAGTTCTTAAAAATATAAATATTGAGATGATACAAAATATAAAAATTTAAATCCTGAAGAGACATAATGTGCAATGAGTGAATTTCATAAAATTCAGTATTATGCTATGTTGATATTAAACGTTGAAAATAAATACTAATAAAAATGGTTTGTAGCAAAAAATATTATCAGCAAAATACACACATTTGTTATTGCTCCATGATTCACAAAACATGACAAATCAAGTCATTAATGAATTTAATTAATTAATCTTATTATTTTTCAGAAGCATATATTTAGTTCCTATGATGTGCCAAACACACACACACAGTTTAATATATATAGATATATATATACACTGTTTAATATATATATTTATATACATATACAGATACTGTTTTTTATATATATACTGTTTAAATATATATATTATATATAAACATATATATAATATAAATACATAATATAAATAAATAAATATATATTATATATATACACACACATATATTTTTTTTCTACACAAAGGAATTAAGTCAGGTTCCTAAAGCAGTATTCCTGGTGAAGCAGACATTAATATAAATTAATGTTATTAGCCATATCAAAAAAATTTCTCAACGATACTTTATGCTACATCCCAAACACCTTCCAGTGTAGAAGTATATGGTGTGAGTACAAAAAAAATTAGCTTTACATGGTCAGCTTTATGAGGATGTTTATGGAGGAAATGTGGGGAAGACTCATTAAAGACAAGCAAAAATTACTTGTGAGCAGTAAAGTAAAAGATATCACCAGCTTGCACGTCCTATTAATACGTTTCTCAAACTCTATTCTCTGGGATTTTTTTCTTGATATTATAATGGGTCTTCCAAATGAGGAAAATTTTCATTTTCATAAAATTTAGAAAATGTATTAAAGTCAAGGGGGTTTTTGGTTTTGTTTTTGGGGTTTTAATTTTTTTTTTTATTGAAGGTTGTTTATAAACTAACATGCATTGTAAGTTTTCAAGACAGTTTCAAGTAGACATATGGTATTGAATCTATCAAATGTTTCTCACTCCTGTTCATCTTGGAACTATTTATGCATAGAAGGCCCTGTCCAGTGAGCATTGTTTACGTATCACTGGTATAGAGTAAAATGCATGCTTGAACAATTGCTTAAAAAGCCACTGCAACTTTAACTTCACCTTTATTTTAAGCTCATCTGTATTTATCCATTTGTTCCATTGACTTTCACAATTATGTGATTTATCCTTTTTGAATCACTTAATTTTTTCTCTGAAAACTCTATGCACTAAAACAGCTGTTTAACCTTTCCAATGCTGTTTTATTTGTCCGAAACACCCCCTCCTCCTTGTCTGCTTGACAAGCACTTATTTGCCCTCCACTGTCACCTTTTATCTTTGGTTTCATCTGGCCATTATGAACTGTTCACTCATTTGTCTTTTATCAGCTGCTGTTTAAAGATAGATCCGTTACAGTACTTTTCATATTATAGTTTTATGTCTATGAATGTTTGTTGAGTTTAATTAAATTGAAATACAGGAATGAGAACTGGGCATGATTGGGGTTGAAATTGTGAGGACACACATAAGAGCAAATGTCCTTAACCTGATAAGCAACTTCAGCAAAGTCTCAGGATACAAAATCAATGTGCAAAAGTCATAAGCATTCTTATACACCAATAACAGAAAAACAGAGAGCCAAATCATGAGTGAACTCCCATTCACAGTTGCTTCAAAGAGAATAAAATACCTAGGAATCCAACTTACAAGGGATGTGAAGGACCTCCTCAAGGAGAACTACAAACCACTGCTCAACGAAATAAAAGAGGACACAAACAAATGGAAGAACATTCCATGCTCATGGATAGGACGAATCAATATCATGAAAAATGGCCATGCTGCCCAAGGTAATTTAAAGACTCAATACCATCCCCATCAAGCTACCAATGACTTTCTCCACAGAATTGGAAAAAAACTACTTTAAAGTTCATATGGAACCAAAAAAGAGCCTGCATTGCCAAGTCAATCCTAAGCCAAAAGAACAAAGCTGGAGGTATCACTCTACCTGACTATACTGCAAGGCTACAGTAACCAAAACAGCTTGGTACTGTTACCAAAACAGAGATATAGACCAATGGAACAGAACACAGCCCTCAGAAATAATACCACACATCTACAACCATCTGAATTTGACAAACCTGACAAAAACAAAAAATGGGAAAATGATTCCCTATTTAATAAATGGTGCAGGGAAAACTGGCTAGCCATATGTGTAAAGCTGAAACTGGATCCCTTCCTTACACCTTATACAAAAATTAATTCAAGATGGATTAAAGACTTAAATGTTAGACCTAAAACCATAAAAACCCTAGAAGAAAACCTAGGCACTACCATTCAGGACATAGGCATGGGCAAGGACTTCATGTCTAAATCACCAAAAGCAATGGTAACAAAAGCCAAAATTGACAAATGGGATCTAATTAAACTAAAGAGCTTCTGCACAGCAAAAGAAACTACCATCAGAGTGAACAGGCAACCTAGAAAATGGGAGAAAATTTTTGCAATCTACTCATCTGACAAAGGGCTAATATCCAGAATCTACAAAGAACTGAAACAAACTTACAAGAAAAAAACAACCCCATCAAAAAGTGGGCAAAGGATATGAACAGACACTTCTCAAAAGAAAACATTTATGCAGCCAACAGACACATGAAAAAAATGCTCATCATCACTGGCCATCAGAGAAATGCAAATCAAAACCGCAATGAGATAGCATCTCACACCAGTTAGAATGGCGATCATTAAAAAGTCAGGAAACAACAGGTGCTAGAGAGGATGTGGAGAAATAGGAACACTTTTACACTGTTGGTGGGACTGTAAACTAGTTCAACCATTGTAGAAGACAGTATGGCGATTCCTCAAGGATCTAGAATTAGAAATACCATTTGACCCAGCCATCCCGTTACTGGGTATATACCCAAAGGATTATAAATCATGCTGCTATAAAGACACATGCACACGTATGTTTATTGCAGCACTATTCACAATAGCAAAGACTTGGAACCAACCCCAATGTCCATCAATGATAGACTGGATTAAGAAAATGTGGCACATATACACCATGGAATACTATGCAGCCATGAAAAAGGATGAGTTCATGTCCTTTGTAGGGACATGGATGAAGCTGGAAACCATCATTCTCAGCAAACTATTGCAAAGACAAAAAACCAAACACTACATGTTCTCACTCATAGGTGGGAATTGAACAATAAGAACACTTGAACACAGGGCAGGGAACATCACACACTGAGGCCTGTCGTGGGGTGGGGGGAGGGGAGAGGGATAGCATTAGGAGATATACCTAATGTAAATGATGAGTTAATGGGTGCAGCACACCAACATGGCACATGTTTACATATGTAACAAACCTGCACGTTATGCACATGTACCCTAGAACTTAAAGTATAATTGAAAAAAAGAAAAACTGAAATAAAACCCAAAATATGAATGTTTAAATTTGGAGGTGTTTGAAATTGACAAAAAGCATAATGCCAGAGACTGTTTTATCAAACGTTTGCATAAAGGAGATATCAAAATCTCTAAGCCATTATAATAGGAATAAAAATGAATCTTCCCCACTTGAAAATATTTTTGTAACAGTTTTGGATGCCAAGTTTCTTAAAGAAGATTCTTCTATACAGTTCTTAAAGAAGCATACATGAAGTACTCTTTAAAATTTTAAGTTATATTAACATGTCCATATGTTATTCTGTGGGTAAAGTAAGTTCTGTACTTAAATATCATATGGTAACCAATCTAAATTGCTATCTTTATTTTCTCAATTTCCCATTATAATTGTGGCGATAACAATGAAAGAAACTGATTTCCGTGAAAAAACTGCATACTGAAGAAATCCCAAAATTCCCTTTTTCTTTCTATATTTCAACTATCATCTAAGAGTTAATGTTCATTCATGAATTTGCAAGTATCCTAATAGAAAACAGCTTTTAATCTCATGTTACCATTAAAAAACACTAATATATGTTTTTCTCTCTTTAATCCTTTAATTAATTTTTGACACTGAGCACACCCATAACTGCAGTTGTTAGGATATTGCTTTATTATTTTAAAATAAATTTCACATTATGAGCCATTTTAGTAAAACAGCAGAGTTGCATAAATTCAGTGGAATCATCTGCAACATTTTCTGTAGTATAAAGAAAAAGAGAAACATAATAAATTAAGTTTTCCTTTTATATACAGACTTTCTATTCTGCTACCAATCAGCCAGCTTACACCAAAATACTATACTTTATTACTTACTGTAGATTTCTAATTTTTACTTTACATACCTGTTAAAACCTGCTTTCCCTTTATGCTTGCTACAGAATTGTCTTGGCCATTCTTGACTCTGTTTTTGTGTATTAAGTTGTAGGTTTTGATTAGAAATTTCCTGAATTTGTAAATTATTTTTGGGAGAATGGTTTCTTTAAATAAAATATTAAAATTTCAACCATTCTTTATATCTATTCAGATATTTTTTATTTCAATAAAGATTTATAATTATCTTTATACATATCTTGAACATCTTTTCTAATTATTTATTGAAGGTATATAGGACATTTATCTATTTTGTATATTGATATTTCCTCAGCAATCTAGATGAATACTTTTTCTGGAAGATTGTCACTATGTTGATTTACAATATAGAACAGGGTTCTCAACCATTTGCAGCAGAATACTGCTGTGTCACAAATGGTTTACAATTGAGGGAAGATATTGATCTGGTTCCTTTAGCAATTTCTGTGTTTCCCCTGAAATGAAAAATGCTGGGAAGCACTGAATAGACAATCAAAACATCATTTTTTTTTCTTCTTTTTTCTTCTTGTCACATTGCTCTGGCCGAGTCCTTTCATATGGATTTGAATAGATGTGGTGATTGCAGTCTACCTTCTCTTGCTCCTCATTTTCAAATAAAACGTTTGTAATGTTTCACCCTTAAAAATGATGAAAAAAATAATGTCTGTTGTTGGTTGTTAGTAAGTAGCCATTGTCAGATTTAGAGATTTCCGTTTCATTCCAAATGCTCTGGCATTTAATCTTCAAAAGTATGTGGAATTTTATTAAATATTTATTCCAGCATCCAAAAAGATGAGCCATGATTTTGTTTCATTCCATCTGCTAATATGGCCAATTACATTGATAGTTTTCTTTGCTATTAGACTTTTCTTCTACTTTTGGTTATATGTATTTTAAAATAAAATGCTCTGTTTAGTGTTATATTGATTTGTTAGGACAATCGTAAAAAAAAGTGCCATGTACTGGATGGCTTAAAAACTAAAATTTAATATTTTCACATTTCCGGAGACTAGAAGTTAGAGATTAAAGTGTCAGCAGGGTTGTTTCTTCATAGGCCTCTCTGTTTTCGGCTTTTAAATGGCCATCTTGTGTCCTCACATGGTCTTCCCTCTGTGCCTCTATGTCCTAATCTCCTTTACTTATAAGGACACTAATCATATTGGATTAGGGCCCACCCACATGTCCTCATTTACCTTAATTATATCATTAAAGGCCCTATGTAAAAATACAGTTACTTTCTGAATTATTGGGGTGGGGGCTGGGACTTCACCAAATGAATTTTGACAAGGACACAATTCAGTCCTTAGTAAGTGTGAAAATATTTCTATTAAGGTTTTTTTCATTTAGAGATAATTGTAGATTCACATGCACTTGTAGGAAATAATAAAGGAGGATTCCATGGGCCCTTCACCCAGTTAAAATTGTTAACTTTAAAGTTAACAGTTTAATCTCTCTCTTTTTACTTAGTAATTCCATAAGAGACTGTAAACATGCTTACATAATCATTTCCTTTTAAGTTTTTGTGATAATCAGCCCATAAAAAGACATCTATTGTTAAATAATATGTATTTGTATTCATATATATAAAACAAAATTTTATTAGAAAATTTGTGAAAATAGAACTACTAAATAGCAAATCATAACATGTGAACTGTTATAATCTTTGACTTACAGAAATTCCTTTAAGTCTCATAAAGGCTTTATCATCATAAATAATTAATATTACATTGATACTTTCATCTACTGTCCCACAAGGTCAACATTTAATTATATAGGTAACATTTTAAACATGTTGTTTTTTGAGGTTATTTTATAACTCTGTAACCAATTAATGAAACCCAATAGGTACAGTAATTTGTCTTTCAATTTTTTTTCTTAAATCAGATAGAAAATATCTTATTTAACATAAAATCTGGTGACTTTAGATGTGTGATATTAATTTACTCATCTATTAATTATTTAATATACTAACCCAGTAATAATGCAAAATACAAGCCATGCAGAATACTAGTCCTTCTGTCCCCAAGAGCCTATGTATAATAAATATTAAGAATACTAGGAATAGTAGAGATAATTAGATAATAAAGGTACAGAAAAGAAAGAGATATTTAATTGAAATGAGACAAACAGGTCTTCACAGAGAAGTAGCAATATAAATTAAGCCTTAAAATATTAATACATTTTCATATTAAGGGAACATTTTAGATATAAAGAGTAGCATATGTCAATGTTTCTAGCATTAAATACATCTTTCAGGAGAAGAAGGATGATGAGAGATTTTAGGCGCTATGCAGCCTCTCATAGATGAAACATTTAAGTTGAAGTGACAATTTTAAAATTTTCCTTATTTAAAAATTTTTGTGGCCGGGCGCGGTGGCTCATGCCTGTAATCTCAACACTTTGGAGGCCAAGGCGGGCCGATCACAAGGTCAGGAGATCGAAACCGTCCTGGCTAACATGGTGAAACCCCGTCTCTGCTAAAAATACAAAAAATTAGCTGGGCGTGGTGGCGGGCGCCTGTAGTCCCAGCTACTCGGGAGGCTGAGGCAGGAGAATGGCGTGAACGTGGGAGGCAGAGCTTGCAGTGAGCCGAGATTGCACCACTGCACTCCAGCCTGGGCAACAGAGCGAGACTCCGTCTCAAAAAAAAAAAAAAAATTATGCAAACCTAGGAAAATGTCCCTGATATAACCTGTTGTTGTTGTTTTAATATTGCCTCTTCCTTCTGCAAAATTTTGTGTCACAATACTTGGTGCTTCTCTTCATCTCTGGATAATGACTTATGTCTTCAACAAGGTCCACATTCTTAGCAAAGCTTAGTTCTTGAGGGCTCTCAGCACTATGCTGCACTATTCACTCCTCCACATTGCTCTCCAATCACTCTGCCTTTTTAAAATGTTCACTGAAGATCAGGGAAAATAAAAAATGGTTTATCTGGGATGATTATGAGGTCAGCTGTATTTCTGTTGAAAGTGTGATGCTTAGGGAGAGCTGTGACTGATGTGGTAGGAAATAGAGGTCTTTGTCATTCTCTAAGCCACAGAAGTGATTTGAAGAAGAGGTATATTTCATATTTCAAATCTCATTCTCAAATTAAACCCAAACATGGCATTTCAACTTGTTAATTTTTCCTCTGGGCCAAAAGAAAGATTAAAAGTAAATGAAATTAATAAAGAGCCAAATCGTGATCAAGTAAAATAAAAAGTAAGTGCATATTCAAATGTTAAAGTCATTACTTGGTTCATTCTAGTACCATTTTTATTAACAAATAATCTTATAAAGCTATCAAATTATTAACAACTCCCGAAATATTTCTGTTTTGCCTTCTGAAAAACGTACTAAATCTGTCCCTAAGAGTCTGTAGGCTGACCCCAAATTTTAAATGTTTCACAGCCACTAAATTTGGCTGGGTGTTATTACTTTCATCTCTCATATAATGAGTTTAGACATGATTTAATTATTTCCATGATTAATCTCAAACATTCTCTTAATCACACATTTACAGCACTGAAAAGAGATGACCATGAAAATATAATCTTGTTGAGGCATACTGTTTTTTTTTTTAATCATGTACCCTGGTGAGTCCCACAAAATGTTAAGACCCGGAATGAATAGAGTCCATCAGGTCAGGTTCCAATGCCTCCAATTGCAGTTGAAGTGACTGACATTCTAGAAGAGCTAGTGATTGTCATAAAATTGATCCTTCCTTGCCCTTTAAAATACCGTCTTCACTTGGACTCCAGGACACTACATATTGGCTTCCATGTCTTTGCTATCTTCATTTCCTTTGGATTCTTGTCTAGTTTTATATATTTAAAAACAATCCATAACCTGAAAAGGCTCAATAGACTTTTCCCATGGACTCCATAGTTTTGTATCTAACTGCCCACTTGATGTGTTTCCTTAATGGTACCTATTATATATTGATGTATCTTAAATTCAACACTGTAACTTAATTTCACAAAACAAACACGTGATATCCACCCCCTCCCATTCCTCCCTGAATTATCAGTCTATCTTCTCAGTTGGCCAAGGTTAAAAAACAAACAAAAACCTTGCAGTCTTTTTTTTTCTTGACTTCTCCTTTCTCTTACATTCTTACTTAATCTCTCAGAAAAGTTTGTTGCTCTTACCTACAAAATACATTTAAAATCTGACCACTTCTCACCCATTTCATTGCTGCCATGTCAGTGGCAGCTTCTGCCTTTTACCTCCAACAGCAGGGAGAACAATTCTGCTCAAATGTGGGTCAGACCATGTCAATTTGCTAAATCCCCTTCTGTGTAGAAGCTTTTACATCACTAAGAAGAGGAGCCTTCAAAATGTCCTGGACCTAAATTGTCTGACCTCCTTTCCTTTTGGACCTGGTCTCCCACGTCTGTACTCCTCTCATTCTTTCACAGTCATCTTGGTCTCCTTCTTGTTCTGCACAGTTAGGCATTTCCTTACCACATTATTTAAAAATGAACCTATACCCATACCTGAGCAACCCCACCCTCTTTTGTTTCATTTTTTTCATAATACTCGTCTGCATCTAAATTATTATAAATTATAATGGTTATTACATAATCATAGGTTTTGTGTGTATGTATGTACCTATGTATGTACTTATTTTTCTGTGTTCTCCCACCAGAATTTAAGTTCCAGGAGGTGATATATGGTTATCTGTTTTGTTCATTATTTTATCTCCAGTCCCTAGGAAAGCATCTGACACAATAATTTTATGTTTCATATAAATAATTAACTTCCAAAAACCCTATTTATAAAACAGCTATTGCAATCCTGTCTTATGAAAAGATTAATCTTTACCCTTACTCTGAAAATACAGCAACAATCCTCTAATGTTCTATCTACAAATATGAGTAATATTTATCTTACTTTTATGGATCATAAGATTTTAATTAACTGGGTTTAGAGAATGCCATTATTATTGGATATTTTCTTGGTTTCCAGAAGGAATCTAGTGAGGAATTGTTTTTGGTATTCTAAATTATTTTTAAAATGTACAATAACAACCTCCCACCAGAGATAGTTGCTCAACATTGTCAATACAAGCCTTGTGAAAGATTTATATTTGATCTTCAAAAATTCAGAAATGTTCAAAGAATGATGAATTGCATTTAATTTTGTTATTTATTCATGAGTTTAATGTTAAAATAAACATGATAACTAAAATTACTAGCTCACATTTTAAAACTTAGTTTGATTTTATTCTTCATTTTCATTATGAAAATTACAGAAATTTAGAGATAATGTGACACAGATATTACCTAATAAAATTGATTTTAGAACAGCCAGTGATCATGAATATAATTTGAGCAATTTTTTCCAACACATAATATTTCCACCTAATAATGTTACTGTCATATATAATGAACAAATATTTATGATAAATAATGTAGTGTTTTCAACATATTTAAAGAAGGAAAGCTCCCCAGAAGAGAGAATAGTAAATTACAAATAATATATTATTTATTTTATTGTCATAAATATCATATACATATTAGTTGACTTCCTGGGATCTGGTAGTATCCACCAAAGGAAAAAAGCTGAATAGAAGAAAACTATCTTCAGAACAGAATAAGGAGGAATACCAGCAATTAAAGTGAAAGTGAAGTATGTGACAAAGAGACACTGACACAAAGGGCATTGAGAAGTAACAACCCAAGATACAGGATGGTGATATTAAGGAGTAAAGGAAAAGGTGTTTCTCAAAAGGAGGTTATGACCCACACTTTAAATGCTGCTTTGCTGACAGGTCAATTAACAAAAATGGTGAAAGAGTTCACAACGGATTCTGAAGTAAGATGGTTGTTAGTGATCTTGTCCACAATCTGGAGTGGTGGTAGAAAAGGCAAATTGAAAGTAGTAGTGTAGAAGATTCTTAAGTGCCCACTTGGTGCTCTGCCTGACTGTGGCAGTACTCGTATCTAAAGTGTAAGACAAAGTTCCCTCTTCTTTTTCCTCTCTTTCCTCAAGAAGGATTTTTTTCCCCCATGGCCACCAAGGTTGGTAATGTGCTGCATCTCACCTGAGGACAGCAAGTCTCAGAGGCTCACCCAAGGCCCTCCACATAGTACCTGGGTGTTACTGCTGGTTTTTCAGGACACAAGGGCTCTTCAGTTAGCAGGTAATGAATGCTGCCAGGACTGAATCCTTTCCTGCAAGTCAGCAGATTCCTTTCTGGCCCAGGATGTGCCTAGAAATGCCATCTGGCAGCTAGGGCCTGGAACAGGGGCCTCATGACTCTGACCAGTGTCCTATCCTGTGGCTGATCAAGATCAAAGATGCAAGATAAAGTCCTCCCCACTCTTTTCTCTCCTCTGCTCAAGCAGAAGGAAAGGGTTACGGTTAGCCTGGGTCTAGGGGAGGGGTAATGCCAGCATTCCCATAGCTGCCCCAGCTGGTGTCTTTGTATGTCACATTCCCTACAAGTCAACTGTATCAGCTTAGTTCAGTGCTAGGACTTGCCTGTGAGTTGCAGTCCCTATGGCCTAGAAACTTATGCCTTATGCCTTTCAAGTTTACTCAGAGACCGGCATTTTGGACCTCAGTGTGAGGTTTGTGGGCACTCAAGTCAGGACTGCTGGGATTAGTGGTTCACCTCTGGCTAGGGTTGTTTAAATGCTCCATTTGTGGGCGGGTGTCAGATGAGTTCGGTCTGGTTTTTCTTTCTGCTCTAACAGAACAGCACTGAGTTCAGTGCCTCTTTCAGTGATATGAAGTTAAAACAGGATACTATGAGTGCTCACCTGATTTTGGTTATTGTGACGTGTTTTTCCTTTGTAGATAGTTGTTAACTTTGTGTCCCTGAAGGGGGGGATGATTGATGGAGACTTCTATTCTGCCATCTTGCTCTACCTCTCAACCCCTGGTTCAGACACAAGAGTTTATCATTTGTAGCGGTGTCAATTTGAGCAAATTACTCATCTTTCCTATGCTTCACTTATCTGTAACGGGAATAATAATGCTACTATCTGATAGGTTATTATGAGGATTAAAACAGCTATCCATGTAAAGGTATTGAAACACTGCTTGGCGTAGTAAGCTAAAAGTATTACTAAAAGTATTATTACAAAACATTGACTATTATTGTCATTACAATAATTAAAAGTATCTCTTCTCTATCAAGTGTTATTTTCTTCATTTATTTTCCAAGACATTTTCATTAGCCTGAAATTATTTGTGTATCTGTTTTTGGAAACTCATCATAAATAAGAAAAAAAAAATCATTCTCAATGTTTCTCCATAGATAATACATTTTATTCTCTTTTGCTTGTTTTATTGTATAGTCAAGTCCCAATATCACTTTGTTTATAGTGTGTAATCTGGAGGGTTGGTGTTACCAACATAAATTAGCAAATTGGGTTTGGAACCAATGAAGTAAGGATATTAGAGTGTGCTTGGTACTACTGTATACGGACAATGAAGCCACTATGGTAGGGCTCAGATATTAGTATTTAGCTTTCTCTTTAGCTATAAGGCTGTAAGAAATGAAGCTGTTAGTATTTAGCTTCATTTCTTTGCCTGCTGGAAAATGAATTGAATAACTCTGCCTCACTGTTTTGTTTTGTTTTGGTTTCAATTTTTTATATCCAAGTGGAAGAATCCCAGAGGCTGGAAGAGTAAGCTGCTTTATAATACGTTTGAGGATTAGTGATTATTAAAGGGAGATTCCACATAGTATATTTCTAGTTGTACACCATGCACTGGCCCCTGGTAATTTCTCTTCCAGTTAATTGTTGCTACAAGTGTTGTGCCAGAACATTTTTTTTTTTTTTGAGATGATTTTGCTCTTGTTGCCCAGGCAGTAGTGTAATGGTGCATCTCCACTCACCACAACCCCTGCCTCCTGGGTTCAAGCAATTCTTCTGCCTCAGCCTCCCGAGTAGCTGGGATTTCAGGCATGTGCCACCATGCCCGGCTAATTTTGTATTTTTAGTAGAGACAGTGTTTCTCCATGTTTGTCAGGCTGGTCTCGAACTCCAGACCTCAGGTGATCTGCCCGCCTCGGCCTCCCAAAGTGCTAGGATTATAGGCATGAGCCACCACGCCCAGCTCAGAACATCTTTTATTTATAGGCCACAATTTCATATTGGTGCCTCATGTGGGGGATTTATTAGCAATGAAGCACAGTGCTTCAAGATGCATTTGACAGTTTTTGGTATCTTTACTGCAATTTGATCCAACTTACATTATATTTAACAAAAATTCCTCAGTGATTTTCAGTTCCCAATATGATGTAAGATTATCTATATTTTATATTATTTTATTGAAGACCTGAGGGCATGGGTGGAGTTTAAGGGAAGGAGAATTTTATGTGTCGAAGTGGTCAGTCCATTGTCTTGTCTGTTAATGGCTTGAGAAGAAGGAGAATCAAAAAACAGCATAGATTTGGCATACAATTCCAGCTTGGATAGTTACTTAACCTCAATATTGCTAAAAAAAAAAATGAGTTTAATGACAGTGACTATTTCATAGAAAAATATGTGATATTTAAATGAGTTATACGTAAAAATGAATAGCAATGATTGGCACATAATTAGCACAATACAAGTGTTTGATGTAATTATTATGAAATTTAATGACTACTTGGCCTTTTATCATTTCAATGTATTTATTTAACCATTCTATGTATACATTCACTTTTTAATATTGCCTTTATTAAAAAATACTGTCATATAAATCTAGATCTTTGAGTATATATTTGTATTTTAGAATAAATTTTCAGACATAGAATAACTGGGTCAATGTTCAAAATAATGAACATAAGCATACTAAGAAATTCCCTCTGAGAATTGATGAGCAAGTTTGTAATTCCATTATTGCTGTATAAAAGAGGCCATTGTACATCACTCTCACCAGCAGTAGTTGATATCATTCCAAAAATTAAAAAATATTTGCTAAGTTGAACATCAAATTTCACTTATTATGTATAACGTGTTAATATTTTAAATTTACATTTTATTACTAATAAAATGAAATTTTCTTGACTTGTACTTTCATACCATAGAATGTATCATGTATACTTTTGTAATTATATATCATGTTCTTGATATCACTTATATGTGGAAACATCCTAAATATATAATTTTGAATCTCCTGCTTTCTCTCCTTAGTATGTCATGAATTATATCCTGAATATAATAAATCATATATTGCATTTTATACTATTTTGATTATTTCAAATCTGTATGAATTTCTTTTGCAATTTTTATTACAGATGGTTAATACTGAATGATATTAATTCAGTTAATACTGAATGATATAATTCAGCATTCAGCGGGGTACTTCTACACCATAATGGTGCCCCTTTTACTGTTGCATGTCTGCAATTGATGAGAGCATATTTTATGTTGACTCAAATATGCTGCCTATCTTCGAAGTAATTCTTATTCTACCCCTGTAATGAAAAAAAAATTCTATTTTTTATGTACATTATATTTATTTTTAAAATATATGTTTATAATTACATTAATAGGCTATTGAAAACACAATTTAAAGGGAAATATTTTATAGTATTAACCAAAAATACATGTTAACTATGAAACAAATCTAACATGAGATAGTCAATGCATATCTGTATTTTGAAAAATTTAAACGTGTAAATGTATTGAGGGAAATAGCATATTCATGCACAAGGAGACTTCATCATCTCCTTGAGATAATTCATCATCTCAATTAATTTTAAACTTCATCTATAATTTTAATTAATATTCCAAAAGAATTTTCCAAGAAATGTGCTAAAATGATTACAAAATTTGAATGGAAGGCCAAAGAATAACTATGATGCTCCTGAAGAAAAAGTGAAGTGAAATGCCCTGGCAGATATCAAGACTGCTTATGAAGGTGGAACTAGAGTAAGGGTTACCCTACACCATTTAAAGAAAAAGCTTCAGGGGGCTAAACTTTACAAATTTTATTTAAGGTTATAATAGAGAAGATTATGGCTTCACTATGGGAAATATTTCCTTAAAAACATACAGAGATACAACACACACATTCAAAAATTAAACCTAAAAGAAAATATTTATGTATTTAACTACATTAATATTAAGAACTTCTAATAATTAAAAATCCATAAAGTTTACATCAAGCCACAACATTTCCATATATGTAAACAAAAGATTCATTTTTAGGTGTTACATATTTAGTCATGTAAATTACTAAATTAAGGTTTATAACTTATTAACGGCTGTTGAAACTCCTAAAACAAAATTTTTACATTACAATATGTATTGTAAATTTCTTGCCTATGATTAAAAAGGAAAATAGTGTAGAAGGATATATAGTAAAAGAAAAGTCTCACAAGCCTACGATTTATTCATCATATTATCTCTGTTCTTCCTAATTAACTTTTATAAAATCAGCTTTGATAGACAAAAAGAACAGGGCAATTTAAAAAGTGGAGATGATTCAGCAGGCAACTTAATTTAGGAAAACATGCTCCAAAGAATATAGGATCAGAAAATTAATCTGCTTAGGTCTAGCAGACATTTTACCACATTGCCTCTTATCCAAAGTGGGACAATCTCATTCATTCAGTGATTTTTTAGACATTAAAGATAATAATAAAATATATTTATTTATGTATATCCATACATCAGAGCCACTAAATGCAAGGTTACCCCTGTATTTTATTTAGTAGCCAACAACAGATGGAGAGCAATTTGTTTCAGCACAGGAAATGAAAAGTTAATAATAATAAAACAGAATTTTGGCTATGTGTAGTGGCTTATGCCTTAAGTAATCTCATCACTTTAGGAGGCCAAGGTAGGATCCCTTGAAGCCGTAAGTTTGAAACCAGCCTAAGCAACGTAGCAAGAACCCACCTCTACAAAATACAAAAATAAAAATTAGCTGGGTGAGGTGGCATACACCTCTAGTCTTAGATACTTTTGAGGATGAGGCTGTGGGATCACTTAGCCCAGGAGTTTGAGGCTGCAGTGGGCTATGATTGTGCCACTACACTCTAGCTTATGGGACAGAGTGAGACTCTCTTTCTGAAACTTAAAATGGAATTCTTCTGTTTGACTTATTAAGAAGTCTTTGTTCTGTAGTCTTCAGTTTGGTTACATGCACTTGAGTTTGGTGGATAAATACAGCTGAAAAACACCTAACATTTCTGCCATCACTTCTAGAGAGAAAATTCGTCATCATAAAGCCATAAAGTGCTGTAATACCTGCTGAGATGACCAGTTAAATCCAGGAAGAGACTTTGGCAAAGATGAAAATGCTTTAAAAGACTGGTCCCTCACCATGAACTATAAACACTTGTCCATCAAAGCCAAAATTTTATGAGTAATAAAAGGATTCTTAGCCTCTGCTCGCTGTTTAAATTTCTTATGGAAGGACAACCTCATAAGAAGAAATCAAATCCAACCAAGTTTAACATAAATGCTTTAGACATTGTTTTCACCTCTAAAACACATAGATATTATTGAAGTTAATCTTGTTTTATAAAGCAAGATAGCCTCCCCAACAATTATGAAAAGCAAAAACAATTAAATTACCTACTCAGCCTCTTTGCAATCTGGGTCTATTGATTTTTTAGCTTTCCTCAATATATGAGTAATTTAATGGCACCATTTTAATATGCTCTAAAATCATAAAGAAAACAAGTGTATATGGAAGCCACAGTCTTGAACCAGAAAACACATTTCAAAATTTTACTTGTTTTGCACGTTTACTAAATCTATTTAAAATTGACTATATTAATTCTCTTCATGATCATGGAGAACACATCTAGAGACAGATTAGTTTGTAATTCAAGTATTTTAATGTACCCTTTACAGTCATTATCCATATACAAAAATAATATTTTCCTTCCCTGTTGAAAGAATAACTAACCACAATATTCAACATTACCTTTGTAATCAAATATACATTTATACAGCTAAAGGCTTTTCAGCTGACCAAGATAGTTAGTCAAAGGAGCGCTTTGGTACTGAATTGCACATATAATTACATTAGCCATTCAATTTTTATTCATTATCAATGTCTGCAATAACACCCTTAGACACAGAGACACCAAACAAGAAAAACAATCTCTAGCTTCATTTATTATTTGCCTTCCTGGAGTAAATTTCATTTGGGCAGAAAATATAGAGTAATAGTTCATATGCACTTGAGGTTGGAATGCAGAGAAAATCTCCCTGCTTTTTATTAATAATAGCTTCTAGGTTTGAGGGTTATTGAAGGCATACTATTTCTTCCATCTTCAGACAGAGGTGAGAGATCCATTAACCTGTACATGCCTCAGTTAATGTAACACACATCATCTGGATACCAGAATATTTAAATATTTCTGAGGTAGCAGCAAAATACCAAAGCATTTATAAACTTAGGATACCTACTCTCAAAACGTCACTTCTTAAAAATATAATTGTGTACTGATTGGTAAAATGAGTTAGATTTGATGTAATATAAAACAGATGCCTTTCATTAAACATGGAAAATCTGTAATATATTTTCAAGCACAAGAGGATGAATGCATTTATTTAATACTGTGTATTAAAAATAGGTTTCAATGGCCGTGAAAGGAAGAGAGAAAGGAAGTAACAAAGGAAGCATTATTTCCGAAGCCACAAAGTGAAGGACATAGGATAAATATTCATTTTCCATAAAGTATTTTTGTGGAGAGTAAGACTAAAGAAAATAGTAAGACTAAAGAAAATAATAAGGTAATTCACAGACCATCAGAAAAATCTTAAGAGCAAGGTTATATGAGGAAAAGAAAGAAAATAATAGAAATAAAATTGCTAGGGAACATAATGAAAGGGAGGTTATGGATTGTTAATCTTCTGGCAACTTAGTAAGAAGGACAGTGCACCCTACCAAGAAAGAAGCAAGTAAAACTTCCAATGTATAGAAAAATGTTGGCAGTCTTTGGCTGAGTTAATGAAGAAGGAGGCTGCCAGGACACAAATTTCACGTTAAATTCATTACACCTTAGAAACCTGGAAGGAAGGTGTTCCCAAGAAAGCTGGGATTAAAGTTAGACTTTGAAATAGGGGGCTAAAGGCAAGACACATAGGAACCTAAAAGAGAAATTGACAACTGAAAGGAATTGAAAAGTCAATGGATGGGATTTATTTATTCAACAGATATAATTAAATAAACACTCTCAGGGATAAAGTAAACCCTAGAGAATGTCGCTTATAGTGGGGCAATTAGAAGGCTAGACAGAGAGATAAAATATCTTAAGTAAATTTCTCAGGAAAATATTATGAAAGAATAGAAGCGGGCTCCCTGAAGATAATGGTAGGTTTGGGAGGAGAGGGTAACCTAATTATGCGGCCTTGCTGGAGTTGGGCCTAGGGTGAATGTAAAAGTGAGTTAGCTAGGTGACTGTGAGGACGGAGGGAAGTATATTTCAATGGGCATAGCAAAAGCCAGAGGTTTATAATGTGTGGTCCTGTATCAGCAGCATCAGAATCACCTGGGAACATGGCAATAAAAATTCTCAATTTATGATACCTAATGTAGACCCACTGAATCAGAAGTTTTGGAAGCTAGGTCCCGGGATCTGTTCTAAAAAGCTGTCCCTGTGATTCTGACATTGGCTAACATTTCACTCCCAGTGACACAAGCAAACAGCTAAAAACACTGAAGAACATCTGCCTGTCACACACATTACATTTTAACAAATTACCTGCCTTTTAATTTTATGCATGGTTTAATTACATGTATTTTTAAATTGAATAATTTAACATTTTGAATACAAAATTCTCACAAAGCAAAATCCCACATACATGTGACATAGATCAAGAAATAAAATGTTGCCAGCGTTCTCAGATCTTTACTCCTCCCCCTTCTCAGTAAATATGCCCCAACGATAAAAACCAATCTGAATTTTTAAATTTTAGTTTTGTTTTCCCTCATTTAATTTCTATGTGGGTGAGGATTATGCAGTATATTCTCTATTCTCTTTATCCTTTTTCTATTTATAGGATGTTTGTGTGATCATGTTGTGTTTAGTTTTAGCAATTATTTCTATCGTCATGTGCTTTTTGACTGAATGAACATATCAAAATTATATATCTGTTATAATGATGATGGACAGAATTTAGGTAATTTTAAGTTTGGAGTTATTATGAATGATGCTACCATAAGCTTTCTTGCACTTGTCTGTTGTTCCTTTGTAGGATGTACACATAAACATACATATATACATATGTGTGTATATATGTATATATATATGTCTCTCTATATAGAGAGAGGCTTTTTGGTCCTGATTTATGTATTTGTTAAATGTTATTAAATGATAACACATTGTTTCCAAAGTGATTGTTCCAACTTACCCTCCTGTTAGATGTGTAGGATATTTCCTGTTGCTTCATATGAACACATTACTCTGTGGGTCACAGATGTTTATTTCAGCCACTCTGGCAATTAGGTAGCAGCAGTTTTTTGTTTAATTTTATGTTTATTAATGATATAAAAGCTTTGCATGTTTATTGGGCATTTGCATTTTTTCTATGTGAAGTGTATTTTTCTTATTAAATTTCTTTTCCTATTGAGTATAAATGTAACTTATTATATTCACAGATTTTCTAAAATTTTCAGTATTAAAGTGGATCCAATTTGGTTCTGTTTATTGCTACATGTCAATACTAATAAAATGTAATTGCTCATATTTCTTTTAAGATTCTTCCAACTTTAGTCAGTCATGGGACTAGAATTAAATATGGTACATTATAAGGTATTTGTATCAAGTTACAATAACTTCTTGAGATTAGATTGGAAGCTTTATTTATTTTCCATGCTCTAAAAATGTGCTACTCAGTATAGAACCACAAGCCATGTGGCTATTGAGCACTTGAAATTTAGTTATTTCAAAGTTAAATATGCTATAAGCATAAAATACAGACATACATTGTTTTCTTGTGCCTTGCTGTAATGGGCTTCACAGATACTTCAGTTTCTACAAATTGAAAGTTTGTGGCAATCCTGAGTCAAGAAGATCTATCAGCACCAGTTTTTCTAACACCATGTGCTCACTTTGTGTCTCTGTCACCTTTTGGTAATTCTCACAATATTTCAAACTTTTTTATTGTTAATCTACATGGGGCTCTGTGATCATTGATCTTTGATGTTACTATTGTAATTGCTTTGGAACACCACCAACTGCATCGATATAATACGGAAAACTTAGTAGATAAATGTCGTGTGGTTCTGATTGCTTCCGACTGACCGTTCTGCTTTCTCTCCCCCCTCTTCTCATGTCTCCACAGTCCCTGAAACACAACAATATTGAAATTAGACCAATGAATAGCCCTACAATGACCTCTAAGTGTTTCAGTGAAAGGAAAAGTCACACATCTCTCAATTTAAATGAGACAATGTATGTTTGTAGAAAGAAGCTTAATGAGGAAATCATGTGGAAAGCTCAGATAGCCCAGAAGCTAGGCCTTGTGCTCCTAACAGTTAGCCAAGTTGTGAATGCAAAGGAACAATTCTTGAAGGCAATTAAGAGTGCTACTATAGTAAATACATGAAAGTTAAGAAACCTAAAGAGCCTTATTGTTGATATGAAGAAAATGTTAGTGGTCTGAATAGAAGACCAAACCAGCCACAACATTTCCTCAAGCCAAAACCTAATCCAGAGCAAGACTCTAGCTCTCTTCAATCTATAAAGGCTGAGAGAGGTGAGGAAGGTATAGAAGAAAAGTTTGAAGCTAGCAGAGATAGACTCATGAAATTTATGGAAAAAAGCTACTTCCATAACATAATAGTGCAATGTGAAGCAGGAATTCCTGATCTAGCTAAGATTATTGATGAAGGTTGTTATACTAAACAACAAATTTTCAATGTGAAAAAAAACAGCCTAGTATCAGAAGATAGTGCCACCTAGGACTTTCACAGCTAGAGAGGAAAAGTCAGTGCTGACTTTAAACCTTCAAAGAACAGAGTGCTTCTCTTGCTAGGGGTTAATGCAGCCGGTGAATTTTAGTTGGAGCCAATGCTTATCTTCCATTCCAAAAATCCTAGGTTCCTTAAGAAAGATGCTAAATTTACTCTGCCTGCCCTCTAGAAATGGATGAACAAAGTCTGAATGACCACACACCTGTTTACAGCATAGTTTAGTGAATATTTTAAGCCCACCATTGTGACCTGCTGCTCAGGAAAAAAAAAAATATTCCTTTCAAGATGTTACTGCTCAGTGACAATGCAACGGATCACCCAAGAGATCTGATGGAGTTATACAAGGAGATAAATATTGTTTTCATGACTGCTAACATGGCATCCCTTTTGTAGCCCACCAATAAAAGAATATTTTTACTTTCAAGTCTTTTTATTTAAGAAATGCTTTTTGTAAGGCTATAGCTTCCATAGACAGTGATTCCTCTGATGGATCTAAGCAAAGTCAATTGAAAGCTTTCTGGAAAGAATTCACCATTCTAGATGCCATTAAGAATATTTGTGATTCATTAGAGGAGATCAAAATGTCAACAATAACAGGAATTTGGAGGTAGTAATTCCAACCTTCATGGGTGACTTTGAGTGGTTTAAAACATCAGTAGAAGAAGCAACTGCAAATGTAGTGGAAATAGCAAGAACACTAGAATGAAAAGTGGAGCCTAAAGAGGTGAATGAATTGCTGCCATTTCGTGATACAACTTTAATGGATGAAGATTGTTTCTTACGAATGAGCAAAGAAAGTGGTTTCTTCAAATATAATCTACTCCTGGTGAGGCTGCTGTGAACATTGTTGAAGTTACAACAAAAGATTTAGAATATTACATTAATTTGGTTGGTAAAACCAAGTGCAGGGTTTGCGAGGACCAACTTTAATTCTGAAAAAAGTTCTATTGTGGGCAAAATGCTCTCAAATGGCATTGCATGCTACAGAGAAATATTTCATGAAATGAAAGCTTGTTGTCTTATTTTAAGAAATTATCACAGCTTCTCCAATCTTTAGCAACCACCACCCTGATCCATCAGTGACCATGAACATTGAGGAAAGAACTTCCATCAGCAAAAATATTAGGATTTGCTGAAAGCATGGATGATTGTTAGCATTTTCTGGCAATAGAGTATTTGCAAATTAAGGCATGTACATTGTTTTCCTCAGATATGAAGTTATTGCACACTTAATAGATTATAATATAGTGTAAACATAACTTTCATATGCATTGGGAAGCCAAAACATTTGTGTGACTTGCTTCAGATTGATATTGACTTTATTGTAGTGATCTGGAAACCTACCTGCAATAGCTCCAGGATATGCCTGTACGCACTTTACCACTTTGGTTTTCAAAAACTTAGTATAAACAAAACTTAAAATATAATGTTAATAATGTTTTATATTGATAATGTGTTATGATAATTTTATTTTGGATATATTGAGGTACATTAAATATTATTAAAATGAATATTACTTGCTTTATTTTTTAAAATGTGATGACTAGAAAATTTAAAATCGCATGTGAAATGTTCTGTTTCTCTTGAATGGAGCTGTTCTAGAACATAATGAACAAAATTGTACAGATTACACAGGTTTTAAAGAATCAAAATTTAGGCTCAATGTGTTTTTGGAGGTTAATTCTCTGATTTTTTTTTGATAAATTATATTTTGTTATTGGTATTTTCAACCACTATAAATTTATTTGTGTGAATTTTTGTACATGTTTAGATTGCAATTTTACTAGAACAGAATTGTTCATCATTCTCTTATATTTTCAGTCTTTTAAAACACATATAATCAAATTATAAAATTTCTATTTTAATATTCTTAATGAGGTGTAGATATGTTCTCTCACTTTTTAAATAAGAACTACTAAAGGACTGATTGCTTTATTTGTTTTTTAAAGCCTCATGTTTGGGTTTATACATCCGTAAGTTATACATTTATATTTTATTCACCTTCCAATAGCTCTGCTCCTGAAAAAAAATGACTGCCTTATTTTTCAACTTTTCTTTTGAATATTAACTCTTCATATGTCTGCCTTATTTTCTCTTTTTTCTCATTCTCCCAGAGAAATGACTAAATCTGCATGGTATTAGGGGTTGAGGTGATTTCAGCCAGAGATTAGGCAAGCCCCTGATCAAAGCTTTAAAGCTTTGATGAAACATGAAAATAAAATTAGATGTAGAGAGGCTTCACTGTCCAACCACAATTGGTAGTTTGCTAATTGTGGCTTGAGACCATACTTTTAGTATTCATGACAGATTTTTTCTCTTTATTTCTTCTAAAAAAATGGGATACATGTGCAGAACGTGAAGGTTTGTTACACAGGTATACGTTTGTCATGATGGTTTGCTGCACCTATTGACCCATCCTCTACGTTCCCTCCCCTCACCTACCAACCCCCAACAGGTCCTGTTGTGTATTGTTCCCCTCTCTGTTTCCATGCGTTCTCAATGTTCAACTCCCACTTATAAGTGAAAACATGTGGTGTTTGGTTTCCTGTTCCTGTGTTAGTTTGCTAAGGATGATGGCTTTCAGCTTCATCTATGTCCCTGCAAAGGACAAAGGACATGATCTCATTCCTTTTTATGGCTGCATAGTATTTCATGGTGTTTATGTACCACATTTTCTTTATCCAGCCTATCATTGATGGGCATTTGGTTTGGTTCCATGTCTTTGCTATTGTAAATAGTGCTGAAATAAACATATGTGTGCATGTGTCCTTATAGCAGAATAATAGGAATGCTTTTACAGAGTTATTGGAAATGTAAATTAGTTCAACCATGATGGAAGACAGTATGGCGATTCCTCAAGGATCTAGAACCAGACATACCATTTGACAGGTCTTCTCTGTATTACTTTTTGTTTACATCATTTTGATTGTGTTGCTCAAAATTACTTTTCTAACTGGAAATGTAGTTTTTCTACTAGGAATACTTGAATTTATTAAATAGGAACTTAGGCTGGTATGTACAACGTAGTCCCATGTAGCCTAACCTAAAATTGCACAACAGGATATGTAACATATGCATATTTTTCCAACAATTATACCTCACAGTCTGTTTTGAATTCTACCACACCCTTCTCATATCATAATTCAGTGCTCTGGGAGCCCTTTTTATTTCAGTCTCCTGCTTCTTCAAAGTAAGAGATGTGAATGGATTTATTTTAGGGGCCATATCTATTTGCTCCCCATGTGCTTTTTGTTGTTGGTATTCTATGCATGATTTACATGTTTTTAGGTACTTTCTTAAATCCAGTATTGCATTTTGGGCTTCTGGCAGCCATTCCTCGAAGTTTCTGATGAATAATGTAGAGATGGAATGTTTCTAGACTATCCCCCTTGTGCCTCAGTCACCTTGCTTCTAATAGGCATAACGACAATATCTACTTTATAAAAGTTGCTGCATTATTACATATAAAGGGCTTAGAGCACTGTGTGGTTTATTAAAGACATAGATGAAAAGCAATATAACAATCATTCTTATGCATTTATGTATAATCTTTCCTCTCATACTACAAGAGCAGAGTTGAATAATCCAAGAGACCTGATGGCCCACAAAGCCCAAAATAATTACTATCTGCTTCTTTAGAGAAAAAAAATTGCAGATCCATACAATGGAGGAATATATTGGGTTTTAATCTCCTTGCAATAGGTTGTGTGCTCAATCCTGGTAATTTAAGTGGAAGAGCTGAGTGGTGAGAGTCACACATTAGAAACTTAGCAAAGCCAGTACTTTTAACTGCTAAACTTTCATATCCTGCATGGCCAAAACTGAATTAATAACAAGATAATAACTTTACTTAAATGGTATTTGTTAAGGTATGTTTACAATGAATAACTTAAAATATTTTTTTGTTTATCTGAAATGCTAAACTAGCAACTTTTTACATAATTACTTTTACCATGGATGAATAACTGAGTATTTTCATTAAATGTTCTTTCTTATTTTGGAGCAATTCTTTGTCTTGGCAAACTCTTAAAAATGTAATCAAACATGGGTAAACAAGTTAGCTGTCTTTCTTCAATTTTCTTGTATTTACTTCTTCTGTCACTTTTCAAGTTCTTGAACAGAGCCCCTAGCAACCATTTCTTTCTCTCCCCATAGAAATGAAAGGCAAATTATCATGCTACTTGGTGATGCCTTTGTGTTGCCTATCCTAAGAGTATAATAGCTTCATTCTTACAGGAAAGTAGACTAAAACGAACTTGAGTGAATAAAATACTCAACTAACTGCAGTGCGTTATTTTACACAGAATTGCTTCGGAAATTTTTGACACTTCATCAGAGGATTGACCAAAAGAATTTACTGAAATTGTAATAAAACATAATGGTCTAAAATAATCTTTTATTCATTGTGATTTTTTTATGGATATATGCACATTGTTAGGATAGCAGAGCTAGTTTGTTTTATAGAAGCCCCATTATGATTTCTACTAAAATAAAAATTACTTAGATAATTTTAATAGGATTGCTGCTTAAATATTTTACTTCAAATTATTTGGGTTATGTCTGTATGTTTGTACATGTGTGTGTATGAGAGAGAGAGACAGAGAGAGACTTTTTTGAGATAAAAATGATAATAACTTACACCTGGAGAATTGTTTCTTTATCATGGACATCTTTTAATAAATGGCTCCTTATTTATGCCACACTTACTATTACTATGAAAAATGTACTGTACTCTTATAGCAAACCCACACTATGTATTTTTTGTATTTAGATAAACTTTTAAGCATTCTACTCCAAGAATATAACCCTGTCTCACTTTTCAAATTTGTTCCTTCTAGGATTCCAAATTCTGTTGGTTTTTCATTCCCTCAAACAACAAAGTCTATTGAGCCTTTACCATACTTTCATTATTTCCTCCTTGTGATGCCTTTCTCTTCTTGTGCAATTAAATTATATGGTCTGTCATTACTACCACTTTTTCACATTCTCAATTTCTTGTTCCTCTCTCCTCGCGTTGTAACCCCCTGCAAAATTACAAACCTGTTAAATTTATCTCTACTTATTAATTTGTTTGCAGTAAAATATACATGGAACCATGCTACCTGGTCTCATATATTCACTAATTTCAAGGAGTTCGTAGACACTGCCCATAAATTTTGATAGGTTTTTCTAATGTGTACATTTTTTTCTCTCAATATGCTAGGCAACCATTTATTACGTCTCTTCCTTACTCAAACTTCCACCCCTTTCATTAGACTTCATTTTTGTCTTTGCTTCATATTTTAGTAAACAGCAGAAACAACCAGAAAAAGAGATCTCCAGGCTCTGCCTGGATGCCACCAGTTAACTTGATTATTTGCCCATCTATTTTTGTCTTTTCTCCTGTTATATTGATGTCTCTTACCTGATAATCCCTTTACCGGTGGGTGGGATTCCATGTGTCACTCTACCTTACTTATAGACATTAATCTAGAATCTGTCCCCTTTATTGCATTCATTATCAATTTTCTTTCTCTAGTTAATCATCCCATCTGTTCACAAATATGACCTGACAACCTCTAAGACCTCCTTAGTTGCTACTTCATACCACTGTACTTCATACAACTCAGAAGAGATATTTGGATCAATGCTTCACAAATTTTTATTTACATATGAATCATGTGGGACTCTTGGTTAAATCGGATTCTCCTTCAGTTGGTCTGGAGTGCATTTCTAATGAGATACCAGGTGAAATCTTGATTCTACTGGTTCAGGGACCATCCTTTGAATTGCCAGGAATTATATACTACCTCTTTCCATTTTTATTCTTCTCATTTCCTCTTGAACCTATGCAACTAATGTTTATCCCCACTATACCATAGAAACAGTTCTACTAATGTTTATTAAATCGCCATTGCTAAATTTAATCTTTAATTAATTCAGTCTAATTCTTCGTCTTTTATAAACCATTTGCAGTATTTGACAAATTTTGTATTTTTAAAACATCACACTCTTGTTTCTCCTACATTCCCCCTTCCTTGGTTGTTCTTTCTTAATAACTTTTCAGGTACCTTCACATCTTTATATTTTCTATACATTGAAGTGCACATTCTATACATTGATAGCACAACTCTGCTATAGTAACATTAAATATCAGTGTTGTCATCTCTCTCTCCATTTTTTCCCTAAAGGATCATACCTGTTCTCTTGGCTTTAAATACTATCCTCATACAGGCAAATCTCAAATATTTATCTTCACTTATGACCTCACCTCAGAAACTGCAGATCGCTCTAATTAACTGCCTATAAACCAACCTCACTTGGATGTGTAATAAATATCTTGAAATTAACATATCTAAAAGTGATTCTGATTTCTTCCCTTAAATTCTTTTTCCCTATCTTAGAAAAGATTAATCCTTTCTTTCTGGTTACTTACATAAAAAAAAAAAAAGATTAAATCTTCCTTTTCCTTTTCCTTCACTTTAAATCCATCAACAAATGTAGATGACTGTACTTTCAAAATATATTTAGAGCATGATTTTTTTCTCACTGTCTTCTTCACTAGCATCCTAATCCAGTCTCTATAATTCCATTACTGCAATACTGCAGTAGTCTAAAATCTTGTCTCTCTGCTTTCCTTCTTGGACATCTACAGGCTACTTGTGAAGAAATATTTTGAAAATGTGAAATCATGCCACTATTTAGAACAAAATGCTCCGTAATCTTTCCATAGAATCTAAAAGCAGTAAATGCCAGAATTCCTGAAATAGTTTATTACATCCTCCTCTGAGCTCATCTCCATACCCATACAATTGTTGACTCAGTCTCTTAGCTTTCATTCTGTTTCTTGAATACCTAAGCATGCTCTCAACTCAAAGTCTTTGCATTTGTTGTTTTCTCTGTTGATATGCTCTTTATTTATTCATTTACTTGTTTTTTCACCAAATATTTATTGAGAATCTATTGTGGGGTAGCAGCATTCTATTTGCTTGTAATAAATCAGCCAATAAAACAAACAGAATTACCTGCCCAAGTAGAGCTTATATTTAAATGAAGGAAACATATTATATACACAAATCCTTATATAATATATTATTTTAGAACATTATCTGAACTGAAAAGTGTAAATACAACAAGATGAGGGAAGTTGGTGTTCACATTATTCCTTTTTTTTTTTTTAAGACAAAGTCTCCCTCTGTCGCCCAGACTGGAGTGCAGTGGCGCAATCTCCGCTCACTGCAAGCTCTGCCTCCTGGGTTCGAGCAATTCTCCTGCCTCAGCCTTCCGAGTAGCTGGGGTTACAGGTGCCTGCCACCATGTCTGGCTAATTTTTGTATTTTAGTAGAGACGGGTTTCACCATCTTGGCCAGGCTGGTCTCGAACTCCTGACCTCATGATCGGTGTGCCTCAGCCTCCCAAAGTGCTGGGATTATAGGTGTGAGCCACAGCACCTGGCCCACTTTGCTCTTAAACAACCTATCCACAGGACTCATTCCATTATTTCTATAAATCTTAGATATTCCTTGCATCTTTGAGGCTGCACAATGTGCCCCCTCTCTTAAGAACTCTTCTTAGAAATCCTTTTACTGATTTATTTTTCTTAACATCATTTATTACTAGTAAACATACTGTATAATTAATTGATTATATGTATTTTAAATGTGTTCTATTTCCTTGTAAATTCATGACTTCATGAGGTTAAAATCTATTTTGTACATTGCTATAATCCAAGTATATAGACTATTTCTTGACATATAATCAGTGTCAATAGACACATTATTCTAAATTAATTAAAGTATTACTTTAATTGCTTCATAGCTGTGATGAAGAATATTTTACATAAGAAAAAGTCTGATATCTTAATTTGGGGGTCTAAGCATATACGATCATTTTCTTTTCATCAAACATTCCATAAAAATAAACAAATACGGTGTTTCTGAAGCATAACATGGAGACCATTATCAGACTTTTTATTCAGGAATTCTGGGGAAATTGAGAAGTGATTGGATCAGGTAAATTAAAAAGCCAAGGCACAGAAAATCACATCTTAAAATGTGCACAACAAAATGCTTTCACCTCAGGAAAAGCAGTTGTCCCCATTTTGAAATCTTGGGGTCAAGCTTATGAGAATGGATCACTGCAAGAGCTCTTAGATATGGCACTAAAAGCACAACTCATAAAAGAAAAACTAAATAGATAAATCAGTGTTCATAAAAATAAACTATTTTTTTTCCAGAAATACCATGTTAAGAAGATTAAAAGACAAATGATAGGCTTGCAAACCACATATATGACAAAGGACTCATATATAGATGACAGAAAGGCATCTCAAAACTCAATACCATGAAAATCCAAAAATCTCGATAAATAATAGACAAAAAATACAAGGAGAAAATTCACTGAAGAAGCTATAAGGATAGCAAATAAGTACATGAAAAGATGTTCAATGTCACTGACCATGAGATAAATGCAAATTAAGGCCACAATAATATGTTGCTACATACCTATTAAAATAGCTAAAATAAAAAAATGGTAACACAAAATGCTGGTGCATATGAGGGGTAACTAAATCTCTTATACATTGCTGTGGAAAATGTAAACTAGTACAGCCACTTTGGAAAACAATTTGACAGTTTCTTTAAAAACTATACATGCCTTAACCATATGACCCAGCAAATCCTAGTAGGATAAAAATTTACTTTCACACTGAAGCCTATATATTATTTGTGGTAGCTTTATTTGTGTCTTAGTCAGTTTAGGCTACTATAACAAATTAACACAGATTAAGTGGCTTAAACATTTATTTATCACAGTCCTGAAGGCTGGGCAATAGAGATCAAGGTCGCAGAAGATCTGTTGCCTGGTGAGGCACACTTCATGGTTTGTCAATGGCTGTCTTTTTGTTGTATCCTTCACATGGTAAAGAGCTGAGAAAGGGAGAGCAAGCTATCTGATTATTATAAGGGTACTAATCTTATACACGAGAGCTCCACTGTCATAATCTAATTACATCCCAAAATTCCCACCCCAAATCTATTGTATTGAGGATTAGGTTTCAACATAATATGTGGGGGACACAAATTTTCAGTCCCTAGCAATTTGTAATAGTGAAAAACTGGAAACAATAAAAGTGTCCTTCAATAAGTGAATGGTTAAACAAACTGTGGTACATTCATACCAGATACTACTATTTACCAATTAACCGAAAAAAAAAAAAGACCTATTGGTACACATAAGAGCTTTAATGTATCTCAAGGGCATTATAACAAGAGGGACAAAAAAGACAATTCCAAAAAGTTACATATTGTATGGTTTCATTTAAAGAACATTATCAAAATAGCTCAACTATAGAGATGGAGAAAATCGATGGTTGTCAGTGATCAGGAAATGGTAGAGGGCAGAGAAGTGGGAAAGATTATAACGGGATAGCATGAGAGAGATCTTTGTAATCATGGAATGGTTCACATTTTTATAGTGGTGATTACCTCAATCTACACATGTGATGAAATGACATAGAACTATACCCAAATATTATGCTAATGCCAATTTTCTAGTTTGATATAGTGTTATAGTTACATAAGATGTAAACATACTCAGGATTTCCTGGTATTAACTTTGTAATTTCCTATGAATCTATTACTATTTCAAAATGAAATGTGAAAAATCACACATTTCACTGTTTACTATGTTACCCAATGGATTACTTTGGAAACTGCCATGACAAATATACACACAGGATATATTTATACATTGGGAGAATTTTGTTTGTTTCTGGAAGAAGCCAAATAAAATGCATTTGTTTTTGTATATTTTTATATTCAACATATGATGTTGAACAACATTTTATCTGAGAGTAGAAATATTGGTCTAGTACTAACAATCAAATGGCATTTGAGTCTTCTATTTTTTGTACAGAATTAATCTGGACATGTATTGCTGTGAAAAGAGCATGGAATTATTATGGGATTAGGTGGTATGCGGTTTTTAAAATTATCAATCTTCCATTAATTAACCAGATGTGTGACATGTGGCAAATTGCTTAACATCTAGAAAAATTAGTTTCTTTTAAATAAAATAAAATGAAAATATACAACTCATTTATTTTACTTAACATAATATCCACCATTTCCATCCTTCTCACAAATAGCAGAATTTAATTATTTTATATGTCTGAATAGTATACTATTGTGTATATAGTTAACATTTTCTTTATCCATTCTTCCATTGTGGAACACGTAGGTTGATTCCATTTGTTGGCTATTATAAATCATGCTGCAATAAACAGGGGGTAAAAATATCCCTTTGGTATACTGACTTCAATTCCTTTTGGAGATATACATCATATTAACTGAAATAGGCCAGACACAGAAACACAAAAACTGCAAAAACTTCATGATCTCACTCATAAGTGAAATCTAAAAAAAAAAAAAAAAAAAAAGCTGGTATCATAGAAGTAGGACAGTGGTTACTAGAGACTGGAGAGGGGAGGGAAGAGGGAAAATGGGTAGAGGTTGGTCAACAGGTACAAAGTACAATGAGATAAGAAGAAGAAGTTTTGCTGTTTGATTGCACAGAGTGACTATGCTTAAGTAAGGTGCTATATATTACAAAAGGGCTAGAAGAGATGGTTTTGAATGTTCTTGCCACGAATAAATGATAAAGGCATGAGGTGATAGATATACTAACTATCCCGATTGGATCATTATACCACATGGATATGTTTCAAAATGTCAAAATATACTCAATAAATATGTACCATTACAATGTGTCAACTAAAATAAAACTGGGTAAGAATAGACCTCTATAAATTTCAGGTTTTGTTTTAAGAATTTTATCAAATCTTTATGGATGTAAGCACTATGGAAATGCCAAGAATTACATACTTATAAGGTAGGATCATTCAAACAATGTTTTACTATAATTTCAAGTAATATTTATGTCTAATTAAGTACCACTAAATATCTAATCAAATATCGTCAATATTTGATTATTTAAAAGGAAAACATTATGTTAATGTATCGTAACATGGAGAAATACATATTTACTCTTTGTATGATCAAAATAAAAGCTTATATATTAATAAATATCCACAAATTAAAGGTTGAGTTGTTTTCAAATAATAATGTCAATGGTGTGGTCACTGAACATTTTATACTGCCTTTATGACTGTCTGTTTTAGAAACTGACACAATCCAAAATCCAAATGAATTAATATTATATAATCTAAGCAGTGTTTTCTGGCTAGTAAGTTGTCACTAAGTAACTTAATATTTTGTAGATAAATATTTCTTGGTGCTCCTCTTCACATAGTAATAAATGAGTTGGATATAAGAAATTTTTCAATAAATATGTTGTTTACTAAAAACTCTTACACTATATAGTGATTTGGATGAAAATGGTTATAAACTTGAAGTACAAATACCTTAATTTTCAAAGTCCACATATATCATTTTTAGCTAGGAGTCAGATATCTCCCTTTTCAGTTTTTTCTAACATGTATCAATTGTCCAAAGCCTTACTCAAGGTAAGAGGAGTAAAAGAGTAAAATTTGTTTTCAAAATCTAGAAGTTCACAGAGATGGCAAGGCCTGTCAGCCTACTACTGCAGTTACGTTTTAATGTCACTATGGTGTGCCTAATGACAGCACATTGAACAGATTGACAAGTATTTGTTAACTGTGAAGTGAAACACCTGCTGATCCAAGTTCTATACAAGCTGCAGTGGGTACCCCAGGCTTGGACCTTAATAATACTAGTTTGTTAACTCTATTTGCATAATCTTAGTAGGGTGGGGACTAAGGGGAGGCAAGTGACTTGCCTAGGAAATCAAGTTTAAAGAGGCATTTGCTTTCACATCCCTTCAAGTGCCAAACCTCACTGTACAACTCTGCTGTTGATAGTGTATCGACGAATAGGCATGGCAAGAAAATTAGTCTTAATAAATCTAAAGGAATACAAATCATATCATATATGTTCCTCAACCCTCACAAAACTAATTAGAAATTAACAACAGATGTTGTTTCTAGAAATCTTCACATATCTGGAAATTATTATAAACAACATATTTCTGAAATAACCTGAGAGTAAAGAAGAAAAAAATAACATGGAACCATATGAAAAATTATGAAATGCAGCTAAGACAGTGCTTAGCTAAAACAGTGCTTATACTGTGCTTAAGTACTTATAACAGTGCTTATAGTTCCAAGTTTCTACACCAGAAAAAGAACTCTCAAATCAATATTTTAAGCTTCAGCCTTAAATAAATGGAAAAAAACCACATTAAGTGCGAAGCATACAAACAAAAGAGGACAGTAAGATTTGCACAGAAATCATTAAAACTTCTTAGAGAAAATCAATGAAACAAAAAAATTGATTTTTGAGGAAAACAAGATGGACAAATCTTTAGTCGGAATGAACAAGGAAAAAATACAAGGAAAGACACAAGTAAATAAAATAAGCATTGGAAGTGAGGACTCATTAATGACCACTCAAAATTTAAAAGATTATAAGGAGGTATTATGAACAACATTAGGCCAACGAATGTGACGACTTAGAGGAAATGAATAAATTCTTAAATATATGTAAATTACTAACAGTGACTCAAGAAGAAATGGAAAATTCATATAGACCTGCCAGATATTTAAGAGATTAGTACCAATCCTCGATAACTGGCACTAATCTCTTAAAAGAAGAGAAAAGGAAAAAGGAGAAGAGAAAGGAACACTTTTGAAGTCATGCTATCAGGCCAGTATTACCCTCATACCAAAACCAAAGACAAAGCTGCCACAAGAAAACTAAAGACCAATATCACTTATTAATAAAGATAGAAAATCTCCACCAAAATATAAGCAAATTGAGTCCAATCACATATAAACATATTTTTTTCTATCCTGATAAAGTACGATTTTTTCCCCAGGATTCAAGATAAGTTTGATATCTGAAAGTCAATTAATGTAATATACCATATTAATATAATAAAGGACAAAGCCTACATAATCATCTCAATAGTTGCAGGAAAAACATATCACAAAATCTAACACCTATTCATTATAAAAACTCTCAACAAATTAGAAATAGAAACACAATCCCTCAGCCTGATAAAAAGCATCTATGACAAATGTCCAGGGAACACCACACTAAAGGTGTCAGGCTGACAGCTTTTCTTGGAAGAATTGGGAACACGACTATGATATCTACTTTCACCATTTCTATTTAACACTGGAACATAGGAAGTTCCAGGCTATTTGTTAGACATACACACACACACACACACACACACACACACACACACACACACACACGGACATATTAGTTGAAAGGAAAGCAGTAAAACTGTCTTTATTCACAAATGACATGATCTAATATGTAGAAAATCCTAAGTAATCCCCCCAAAGGACTACTAGCACTAGTAAATGGGTTTATACAGTTTTCAGACTACAAGCTAATATACACAAGTAATTTGCCTTTCTGTATATTAAAAACAATACTTCAAGGCCGGGCATAGTGGCTCACGCCTGTAATCCCAGCACTTTGGGAGGCCGAGGCGGGCAGATCATGAGGTCAGGAGTTCGAGACCAGCCTGGCCAACATAATGAAACCCCATCTCTACTAAAAATACAAAAATTATCTGGGCATGGTGATGCATGCCTGTAGTCCCAGCTACTTGGGAGGCTGAGGCAGGAGAATCACTTGAAGGCAGGAAGCAGAGGTTGTGATGAGCTGAGATCATGCCACTGCACTCCAGCCTGGGCAACACAGCGAGACTATGACTGAAAAAAATAAATGAATAAAAATAAAATTCAAAAATAAAATTAAGAAAGCAATTCTAGTTACATGACCTTCAAAATGCTTAGATATGAATTTAACAAATAAATGCAAGACTTTAACATAAAGCTATGCAACAATGCTGAGAGAAATGCAAGAATAGCCAAAGAAATGGAGATACATTGCATATTCATCGATTGGAATTCAATCTTGTTGGGATGGAAATTTTTCCCAATTTTATCTATTGATTTAATAAAATTCCTATAATATTCCAGCAGGCTTCTGTGTAGAAATTGACAAGCTCATAGAAAAATTTATAGGAAACTATAAAAAGAATCCATAGCATAGCCAAAATTATTTTTGGAAAAAAAGAAGGAAAGGTTGAATGACTACCCAATTTCAAAACCTACTATATAGCTATATGCATTATGTATTTATCTGGTCAATGGGTTATTGCACATAAAAAGGCATATAAGTCAGGAAAAAAATAGATATGCCAGAAATCAACTTTCTTGCATATCTATGTGCAACTTTATTGCACATAAAAAGGCATATAATAGGTCAGTTTTAACAGTTTTTAAACAAACAAACAAAGAAATGAGGGAAGGACAGTCTTAAAAGAAAAAAGTGTCATAACAATTGTACGTGTATACGTGAAACATATAAGCTAAATCATTATCCCACACCATATAAAAAATAAACTCAAATGGATTAGGAATCTAAACATAGGAGCTAAAATTATAAAATATATTAAAATGTCTTCATGACCTTGGGTTAGGCAAAATATTATTAGACACCAATTATATGATACCAAAATATATGATATAAAAATGACAAAATGGACTCAATTAAAGGAAAAGTAGAAAAATTGGATTTCATGAAATAAAAACTTTTGCTATCCAAATGTCAACAAGTGAGAAAATGGAAAGCCAAATCACATATATCATAAAGGACTTTTATTCAATATATACAAAGAACTCACTCAAAAAATGCTCTCAATCATAAGAAAGCTGATAACACAATTTAAAAATAGTTAATAGATTTAAAAAGACATTTCATTTTTGAAGATATACAAATGATTAATACACATACCAGAAGATGCTAAAAATAATTAGTCATTAGTGAATGAAAATTGAAGCCTCAGTGAGATACCATTGTACATTTACTAGAATGAGTACAACAAAGAAAACGGACAATATCAAATGTTGGCAAGAATGTGGAGCAACATAAATCTGACACATCGCTGGTGGGAATGTTAAAATGGCACAGCTACTTTGGAAAACAGTTTAGCAGTTTCCTAAAATATTAAACATGAATTTTCCATAAAATCCAGCAATTCCATTCCTGGGAATCTTTTCAAGAAATATAAAAAAAATTCCCTCAAATAATTGTATATGAATTCATGATTCATGAGAACCAAAAACTGAAAACAGATGTCCACTGAAGGATGAATGGATTAACAAAATGTATATATTGTGAATTACTCTTTAGCAATATAAAGTACCAACTACTGATACATGATACAACATGAAAATTCTTTAAAAAACATTGCTATGCAAAAGAAGCCAGTCGCAAAAGACCACATAGTCCATCATACCTTTCTAATGAAATGCCTGGAACTGGGCTTGGGTACAAAGATTGACTACAAAAGAGCTCTTCTTTGGGTAATGGAATTGTGCTAAAACTGTATTGTGATGATGCTTGAGTAGCTCTATACATTTGCAAAAGTTACTCTAGAATTGCAGTGAATGAATTTTATAATATATAACTTACACTGCAATGCATTTGTTAAATAAAAATATTTCATAAACTCTAGAGAAATTTTCTAGAATGTTTTGCTACATATCTATGCTCATTTCTTCTTTCCTTCCTTCCTTTTCTTTTTTTTTTCTTCCTTGTGTGTGATTTTTTTAAGGTCCATTCTGTGAGGTGTCAGCAAAACCTTGTGTTTCTCTGCTTTTTTGGAAAAGAGGAATTTGCCCAAATAGCAGTTCTGCTTATACTTATGAATGCCCAAAAGGATCTTCCAGCCAAAATGGTGAAACTGATGTCAGTGAGTTTTCATTAGTACCATGTCAGAATGGTACTGACTGCATCAAAATATCAAATGTAAGTCTCAATCTAACATATAAGTGAGTGGTTTTAAATTTTTTTTACTATTACCAAGCAATTTGGAAAGAATAAATAATTAGAATCCTTATTAAGGTAGTTTAATTGTTAAACTCAGACGAACAAGAACGGTCTACTTATTTTAATTTTTCCCATTTATATAGGAAAAAACTTTGCTCTTCCATCAGTATTTTCCCTTTTAAAAGAATATAAATTTGTACACTCTTCATTTTTACTTATTGCTTTTTTTCATCTTTTAGTTATTCAATATTGTTATACTTTAACTTTTCAATTTAACATTTAAATAAATAAGAGTAGGAAATATTTCATTAGCTCTTCTCACAAATTACTGTCTTTTCATTTTAGATTCATATTTGTCATTTATTCTTTAAAGAACCTTAAGAGATTATTTTTCCAACCTCCTAAACTTTTTGTTACTAACACTCTGAAAAGGAAATTTTTTTCCCCTGGAGAATTGTCCATTTTATCAAAAAAATTGCTGAACTTTTGCTGAGAAGAATTAGTTACATTATATAGAACATAACACACAGATAAAAGTTTATAGAAGAACATTTTTTACTCCACCTGAAATTTCTTCTACAATATGCAAATATTTGTTACCAATGTACCATATACTAGCCCCAAATATTTGGAGATACAAGGGCAAAGAGCAATAATACATGCTTCTTCTAAAAATCAAGGAAACTATTATTGTAGTAAGCAGACTATGTATGCCCCTCATCCTCCACCAAAAAATAAAATAAAAATAAAATAAATAAATATGTCCATGCACTAATCCTGGGAATATGTGCATGTGTTATGTTACCCAGCAAGAGGAAATTAAGATCGCAGATGGAATAAAGGCTGCTAATCAGCTGATGTTATCTTGGATTATTTGGGTGGATCCAGTGTAATCACAAGGGTCCTTTAAAGTGGAAGAGAGAGATGGAAGAATCAGAGTCAAAGGGGGATTTGATGATGTAATGAGGCTGGTTTTAAAGATGGAGGAAGGGACCATAAATGAAAAAATGAATGCATCCTCTAGAATAAGCTAGAAAAGTCAGGGGAACATTTTCCTGTAGAGCCTACAGAAGGGACACAGCAGACATCTTGGTTTTAGCCTTCTGAAACTTTTCAGACTTATGACCTCTGGAACTCTAAGATAATGATTTTTTGTTGTTGTTGTTGCTTCAAGCTACTAAGTTTGTAAGAATTTGCTATTTAAATAAAAAGTTGTTATATAAATAGAAAACTAATACAATAATCTATCAAGAACTATTAATAGTATCATTTAAAATGTTTTGCTTTTAAAGTTGACAATAATGAACAATTGAACACATTCTATAACTTTACTAGTTAAAAGAATCTTAATATAAGAAGCGACTTTTAATGGATGTATGCTTAACTATTAATTCATAGAAGTACTTTAATTCTATTTTGCTTCTCTATTATTCATTATTTATATTCTCTATTTAATATTCTCATTATTTAATATTCTCTATTATTCATTAGAAGAATTATTTTGTAGATAAATTACTTGGAAAATTGTACATGTTATCATTTGTACTGCTACCATGTATGAGGTTGGACAAGCTATATACCTCTTTCAACGTTAATTTTGGGTTAAATTAAATAAATTTTGATTGGATTCCATGAGAATAAAAAAATCATCAATTTTAAGTATACGGGCTTTTTACCTTGGAATCTTAATAAATCTTATTGTTCAGATAAATATGATAATGAAAATGATGGTAATGATGATGATGTTGATGATAAGGATAACAAAGAAAAAAGAGAGGAAAAAATAAGGAGGACAGCAAGAGGAAGAAATATGATGACTAGGTTGTATTTTGAATGCAGGTGAAATTAACTTTTGCCCAGCAAATTTAATTTCATTTTATTTTTACCTGCCCATGGATGCATGGACTTGTTTCAGGTGCCAATGGTTTATTTTCTATGCATAGTCACCCCAAAACTTGGTGGCTTAAAATAATTGTTTTATTATTATCTCTTATGGTACTGTGAGCTGACTTGTCTCAGCTAGGATATTGTTTAGAGTCCCTCTGAGGTTGCCATCGGAAAGTGTCTAGACTTGGACTTCATCTTGAAGGTTTTCTTATTCATATGTCTGGTAGTAAATGTTGGCTGTTAGCTTGGCCCAGAACTGGGCCTATTAGCCACAATCCTAAACATGATTTCTCCATGTGGCCTGCGCTTCCTGAGAGCATGGTGGCTGGGTTCAAAGAGCAAGCATTCTAAGATAATTAGATAGAATCTATATGGCCTTTAAAGCATCATTGTCTCCATGATCACAATCTTGCTTACATTCAAGAGGAAGGGAATATAGTTGCTAACTCTTAATAGAGGAGCTTTGATTTCACATAGCAGGAAGAGTGTGTGAGATGGGAGATGGTGTTGTGACATTTTGGAAAATAGAATCTGCCACATTGCTGACAGATAATTTCTACTCCAAGTTCATGAAAATAATTTTAACCCTTCTCCAGGTAAGAACCCATTCATTACCTTTGAAATATCCAAAATACTTTGTAAAAATATTTTTTTAATCTTTCCTAGGATGTTATGTGCATCTGTTCACCAATATTTACAGATTTGCTTTGTAAGAGCATTCAAACATCATGTGAGTCATTTCCTTTGAGGAATAACGCTACGTGTAAGAAATGTGAGAAAGATTATCCTTGCAGGTATAACTAATTTTCTGTTTATTTTTAATACAAAATACATGGTTTTTAAATCACGTGAACAAAAATATAATGATGTTCTGGTTTTAATCCTAACTTTTACTTAATGGTATATAATATTCTATTTGAAGTTAAAGTAAATTTTTTTGCATGTTTTGGGTTAATTGTTGTGGTATTAATTTAAAATAAATATTTGAGAAATTCTCAAGCATAATTTAGGTATACGGTTATCAAAAAAATATTTTGTTTCATAATGGAGGTTTTAATATAATCAAATAATAATTGAAGGTCTAGAAAGAAAAGAGAGATATATGTCTCCATAGTATTATTTCTGTTATACATATATAACATTGAAATATTTTAAAATAATAGAATATTTCTTCCTGTATTTCACAAACCTCAGCAGATAGATATTAGTTAGGGTCTTTAGGCAGACTTTTAGGAATTCATTCTTTCTTTAAGTAAAAATTTGCCACAGATTACTCATTTATAAATGGCAGAAGTGACCCAAATATCTGGGCGTATAATTTAGTCAATTTTAAATAGCTTTATAGACATTTTCTCACATCATTAAGAAATACAATTTATACTCCTCACACTTGCCTGACTTTTATCTGACTGCTTAAAGTAAATTCTGTTGGGCATTATTGAAAAGCAGTAAGTAGCCTCAAAATTTTAGAATATTCATAAAGGCAGAAAATTAACATGCGGGGTACAGAATAGCCTTGGAACACACTGAAAAGAAACTTAGAATATGCATCCACTTCACACTGTACGATACTTTAATCTATTTCAAAGGAATCCAAATTTAAAGGTTTTTTTTAAAATTAACCTTTTGAAATGTGACTTTTTCAAAAGAAGTGACAATAAACCTTATCATTATATCAAGATATTGAAAACTCTAACCCATTCCGTCAAATTTTTGCATGCCTTCAATCGTATATTAATTCATCAATAAACCTGAATGTTATCCCTTTAAAAATATTTACTTTTAATTTACAATTCTATTTCTATGCCTCAATGTGCTAGTAGATTAGTGAATGTACTTAGAAAAGTGATCATCTTAAAAAAAAAAACCAAATACATCTCCTCCCCAAACATAAAACTGACTGATTAAAAAAAATTGCTAACTCTGACTCAGGTGAAATAATGGAGATATAATAAATATTAATTAAGTATGAAGTTGAAAAAAATGACAGGAAATTAATCTTGAAATCTATTTTTCTGTTCTCATATGAGTCAAAGAATATCAGTGAATATAATAATAAAAATAAAAACGACTTGACTTCAATGCTTTTATGTTAAGGATTTATCTGTGTGTTACTAACTTATGAGGTATGTTTTCCTAGGTCAGTGACTCTAACACTTTGAAATTAGAACTTCTTGAAGAGCTAAAGTACAAATGGTTGTTCTTTGTCTCTAGTGTTTATAATTTAATAGATCTGGGATGAGGATTGCAAATGTACATTTCCAATCAAGTCGTAAGTGATGCTGATGGTCCTGATCTGGAGACACCATACTTTGAGAACTATTAGTCAAGATGAGCTTGGCCTTAAACAGCTTCAATGAGGGAAATTGTCTTATACCTTCCAACTAGTTTAACTACTCTTTTCTACTGAAGTTTTACTCTTCTGAATTTGGGAGAAAAAAAAATGTGTTAAGGTGAAAAGGAGTCAAATGTGGAAAGGAGAAGAATAGAGTGATTATAATGATATTAGTTTCCCTACCTGAACATATGCTATAGATCTAAATTTATATGGGTAGATGAGAGAGAAACTGAAACAAAATTACCTCCCTGAGAAAGACAGTGAAACATTGGTTATGGAAATTTTTATTTGGTACCTAGTAACTTAAAGCAATACAGTTAGAAAGAAATTAATTTTCTCCAGTAGTTAAAAATCAGAAAATTCCTTACCACCTAGAAGACTGAAAGCTTTAGATGTCTATGGGAAGTTAGCATAAAAATGTTATTATTATGAGCAGAAAGAGTTGTAAAGTATCAAAAGGGGCAATGCTGGGAGCAGGTAGCACACAAGTAGAGTCTGATAGGAAAGGAAAAGGAATAATTGATGTCTTGGAGGTATCAGACAGATAGAATACAACTTTGGTGACTCTCTTAAATTATAGAAGAATGGTTTGATTGTTTATGTGAATACTTTGGAAAATGATTTGAAAATAAAATGGAGTTTGTGAAATACAGCAACTGCAAAAAAAGAAACAAATATTTTAAAAAGGATACTTGAACATTATTTGGGTGGCGGTTTAGCCATCCAAATACTAGGAATTCCTAGAGAATTCCTCTCACTCTTCTCCAGCATTACTGCTTTCCGTCTACAAAAGTGAAATAACTTTTTTACCCCCTACTTGCTTGTTTGGCCCTAGAAGGTAAATTTTTTCAAGGTATATTTGGCACTTTTGCATGTTGATACTTGAACCATTTGGAAGAAAGTCTGCACTTAAGATTAACAGTGAAACTCCTACCAGAGGTTTTAAAGGGAAATGAAAGTCACACTCTACAGTAACACTAAGAAACTGTATTGCAGCATGTAATTGTGCAACTGGAGGTCATTTTGCAACCATGAAGTCCAGCAAGGTGACAAAGCCAAAACAGATATAGAGCTGAAAGGATTAAAAGGAGAGCCAGAACAATGATCAGATTCTTTATGAAGAAAGAACTACCTATAGACAGTTTAACAATATGAGCCAATAATTCCCTGCATTGGTTTAGTCTGTTTGAGTTAGCATTATGTTATTTACCACTGAAAACTTTCCATGTAAATATACTGAAATTCTTTACAAACCACTGAGTTAGATTGCTCACATATTTTAAATGGTTAATCTTCAGCCATACAAGTAGTTTTATTGCTCACTCAATTATTAGTTATCTACTAAAAGAAAATCAAATATTTCTGTAATATTGCTGAGTACTCTATGAAAATGATTTTGAATTACTATGAAATTCTACTCTACTGTAAGATATTCAAGAAGAATGTGTTTTATTCATGACTGTATTTGTAAATTATTTTACTGTGCTATGTATAGAATATTTTCTAACTAATTTATTTGATTCATTATATAATTTGTTTATAATAATTATTTTGGATCTTACTGATTGAAATGGAAGGTCTTGACTTGGGCGGTGATATGAAAAGACTAATCTGTTTAATTTAAAGAATATTTATATATTTTTCAGAAACTTTCCTACTCTAAGTAAAACTCTTCTGCAACCATAAAAAAGGCCAAAAAAAATTAAAAAGAAAAAAAGCTCTTTTCGTTAGAAACTTACATTCCAGTAGGCAGATACTGCTTTAAATGATCACTCTGAGTCAATTTTATTAAATAGAGCATTGGTGTATGTTCCCAAGGGAAGGGAGACCAGCTAGAAAGCTACTATGAGTATGTAGCCCAGAGTTGGTGGTGACTGACACTGCCATCAAGATGACTCGCGATGATGGTAATTAAGGATCAGATCTGGAATATATTTCTAAGAATAGTTCAATCTTTTGCTGAAGGATTAGATGTGAGGTAACAGAAATAAGTCAAGGGTAACTCTAAGGTTGTTTGCTTAATTGAAAGGTTGGGAAATAAACCTTAACTGTTTTCTAATACCATTTCCAAAATGGAAAAATCTGTAGAAAGAAGGGCCTGGTTGGCAGGAGTGGAAAACAAGATGTCAGTTTTGAACATGTTAGACAAGACACCTAATAGAGCCAAGTAGAGATATTGAAGTAGATATCAAGTATGTTTCCATTTTAGAGAAGCTATCAGGGCTAAATATATAAATTTGGAAGCCAGTGCCAGAGACATGACATTTAAAACCAGGAAACTTGCTGTGCAGAAACCTTTTAGTTTAATTATATTCCATTTTTGTCTATTTTTGTTTTGTTGCATTTCCTTTTGAGAACTTAGTCATTAATTCTTTGCCTAGGCCAATGTCTGGAAGAGTTTCTCCTAGTTTTTTTTTCTAGGATTTTTAAAATGACAGGTCTTATGTTTAAGTTTCTAATCTAACTTGAGTTAATTTTTGAATATGGTAAAAGATAGGGGTCTAGTTTTATTCTTCTGCATATAATTCTTTATTTTTCCCAGCACTATTTATTGAATAGGATATTCTTTCCCCAATGTATATTTTTGTTGACTTTTTCAAAGATCAATTTGTTGTAGGTATGTGGTTCTCTATTCTGTTTCATTAATCTATGTGTCTATTTTTATATATCAATACCATGCTGTTTTGGTTACTATAACCTTTTAGTATAATTTTAAGTCAACAGAGTAAACAGACAAACTATAGAATAGGAGAAACATTTTCAAGGAAAACATACATCAAAAGGCTAGTATTCAGAATCTACAAGAAACTCAAACACCTCTGCAAGGAAAAAATCAAATAACCCCACTAAAAAGTCAGCAAAAGGCATGAACAAATATTTTTTAAAAGAAGATATAAAAGCAGTCAACAAACATATAAAAAATGCTCTACATCTTTAATCATCAGATAAATACAAATTAAAACCACAGTGAGATGCCATTTTACACCAATCAGAATGGTTATTACTAAAAAGTCAAGAAACAACAGATGTTGGCAAGGATGCAGAGAGAAGGGTATGCTTACACACTGTTGATAGAAAAATAAATTAGTACATCTCTATGGAAAACAGTATGAAGATTTCTCAAAGAGCTAAAAATAGAACTACCATTTTATCCAGCAATGCTACTACTGGATATCTAGCCAAAAGAAAAGGAATCATTATATCAAAATAGCACCTGCACTCATATGTTTATCACAGTACAATTCACAATAGCAAAGTCATGGAATCAGCCTAAGTGTCCATCAATGGATGACTGGATTAAAAACATGATACACACACACACACACACACACACACACACACACACACACCATGAAATACAACTTAGCCATCCAAAATAATAAAATCATGTCTTTGCAGTAGCATGGATGGAACTGGAGACCATTATCATAAGTGAAATGACTCGGAACCAGAAAGTAAAAAACCTAATCTTTTCGCTTATAAGTGGGAACTAGACAATGGGTACACACTGACATACAGGGCAAAATAATAGATATTGGAGACTCTAAAAGGTGGGATGGTGGGAGAGGGTGTAAGAATGAAATATGAACTATCGGGTAAAATGTTCACTATTCGGGTTATGGGTACACTAAAAGCCCAGACTTCACTGCTATGTAATATACCCATGTTAAAATAACAAAAAACAAGCAAACAAACAAAAAACTGCACTTGTAGTCTCTAAATGTAAAATAAATAAATAAATAAAAGAGGTTAGCTTAGAAAAAAATAAAAAATACAACAGGAAACTCAATGAAATTACCTCACATTGAACCCAGATAGGAACAAGAGAAGGTTTTCGAATGAGACTTGGTACACTCATATTTGAGGGAGTTAATAGATTAGAACATGAGATTTAAAAGGACTCCGTGAGTTAAGATGATAAAAATACAGACAATTATTAGAGAAGCTAATAAACTGGCAACTAAGGAAACTTCAAAGTAGTTTATATTTAGATAGTAGTAGAAATGGGTTGGGATATAGGGCACAAGCAGAAGAGTTAGCTTAGATAGGATGGCAGATGTTAAATGAATTGTCATAGAAGGAAAAATAGAATAGGTTGCTTTGAATGTGTGGTTGTTGAATCATTTGGAAAGTGTCTTCTGATGGCTCTGTTACTCAAGTGAAATAAGCAGCAATGTCTAATGAAATAGTAATCCAAGTGAGTATGAGGAAAATAGAGTATTACTGATATGCTACAGCATCTCCTTGAAGTTAGTGAACATGAATTTAAAGTAAGTTCAGCCTGCAATAATATGTGTCAATCTCAAACCAAGTGTAATTTACTCATATGCCCATCAGAAATAGCTAGGGTGTTGAATTAAAGTAGGGTTGAGCTTTATCAGGCTATGACAATGGAGGGGAAAGAGTGATTTAAGGGTGTATGCAATTAGTGATTATAGAAGTAAAAGGTGTAATCTAATTCACACAAGGAGGCAATAGAGAATATGATGGGGATGACAGACACTGAAGGTTGGTAGGGTCAATGGATCGTGGGATGGAATAAACGTTGGGGGAGAAAAGGACTACAAGGAGTAAATTAGAAAGAGAAATGAGGCCGTGCATAAAATATAAAATACTTAACATTAAGATTATGTAAGTTAACATTGAGAAGATGACATAGTTATATATTATGGTAGTATAGAGCATACTAGAGTAGGAGTAGGTTGTAGAGTTAGAGGGAAGATTCAGATCTTTGAGTTGAGACAGTATGCTCCTAGGAGATGCTAATGTTGCAAATAAATAAACTTTGCAGATATTGAAATAATGAAGGCACTTAGGTGTTCTCCATGCCTTGGCTATTGTGATAAAGAGGATGTGATGTGTTTGCATGTGTATGTATGTAATATTACACAGCCACATAAAGAAGGAAATTTTGTCATCTGCGACAGCATGGATGAATGTTGATGGCATTATGCTTAGTGAAATGAATCAGCCAGATAAAGACAAACACTGTATCATCTAACTAATATGTAAAATTTTTAAAAGTCAAAGTCATAGAAACAGAATACTGGTTTTCAGGCAATTGGGACTGAGAGAAATGCGGGGGTGTTCAAAGGGTTATAATATTGTATATTTCAGTAGAGTTAGAAGGGAGAACTTGAAATGTTTCCAAGACATAGAAATGGTAAATACTTGAAGTGATGGATGCCCTAAATCTGACTTGATTATCACACATTCTCAGCATGAAACAAAACATCACGTGTATCTCATAAATATGTACAAACAGTAGTTATCAATAAAAAAATAAAGGCAAAAAAGATGAATAACTTCTGGGGAATTAATGTTCAAGGTAATGACTATAGCTAAAAATGATGCATTGCATTCTTGAAATTTGCTAAGAGAATAGATCTTACCTGCTATCCCCCACACATACAAATGATAACTGTGCAAGGTGACAGATATGTTAACTCAGGATAATCGTTTCACAATATATAATATACCAAGTCATTATCACACTTTACACTTTAAATTTGTACAACTTTGTCAATTATGCTTCGATAAAGTTGGAAAAAAATAGCAAAGTAAGGTTGAGATTGCTGGGCTCAGTGGCTCAAGCCTATAATCCCAGCACTTTGGGAGGCTGAGGCGGGAGGATCACCTGAGGTTGGGAGTTCAAGACCAGCTTGACCAACATGGAGAAACCCCGTCTCTACTAAAAATACAAAATTAGCTGGGTATGGTGGTGCATGCCTTTAATCCTAGCTACTTGGGAGGCTGAGGCAGAAGAATCAATAGAATCTGGGAGGCAGAGGTTGCAGTGAGCTAAGATCGCGCCATTGCACTCCAGCCTGGGCCTCAAGAGCGAAACTCTGTCTCAAAACAGACAGACAAACAAATAAAGTAAGGTTGGGATTACATTAGAGAAAGATATAACATGTCAGAGGTTAAATGTTAAAGAATTAGAGGGGATGCTCAGGAAGGTTGACTATGACTATGACAAGGAGAAGATATGGGTAGCATGGTTTGATGGCATCATCTTGAAATAAGTAAAGCTTTTAAGGAAGAGGACGGGACATGAGGAAAAGATGAAGACAACTATATAACATGTAGACATTGAGCTGTGAGAGAAGAGGGAGAAAGAATAACCACCACTTGAGAGTTTACAGTCAAAGGAAAGAGATTCCTAAGAAGAATATGAAAGAAGTGTACAGAGCTGCTTGGGGGAAAAGAACCACACAGTGAGGGATGACTTGGAAACCACTGGCTTCCTGGGATATCTGAGGTAATGGTAATAAGGGATTAATTTTAATGGCCTCAAAGGTAGATCATGGTGGGTTGATTGTGAGAGTTGGCATAAAGTTAATAGTGCTGGGTTCTGTCAGAAGCTCACAGAGCTGGATAGACATTTGGAAATTTCTCCAAAGGCAGTGCTACAGCTACAAGACTCTGTGCTGCACTTCACTTACACAGGTGGCAGTGTCCACGGCGCTACAGGACACAGCTCCAGTGATGCTTCCTAGGGTCTCTGATCACCTCTTGGATGGAGGTTCATGGGTAGAGAAGGGAAACTCATTGTGACCTGACATGTAGATTTCTGAATTCTCCACCATACTTCCCACTTTTGTAGAGTGGAAAGTGTTTATTCACCAAAATCACTTAATGGCTTTGAAGATTATCATGAACTACATTATTAGTATTGCCATTTTGCATACACACACACACACGTGCGCACGCGCACACACACACACACTAATTTTTACTGAATGCAATGACTCCAATATTCTCAACATATCAGGAGGATCAAATTTTTCTATTTAGAGTAAAATGAGGAAATGAGCCAGGAAATAAAGTTTCATTAAACCAGCTGGTGTCTTCCTCATAAAAATTTTTCAAGTCTGAAAATCAACTATTTAACCAAATTAATCGGGAGAAAACTTTGTAAAATATGCCACTGACTAAATATTAGAGAAATATGAATACTATGTTTTTAAAAATCAGAAATGTTGTGATATAGAGAATTTTGCTTTCTAAGCCTTTTATTTTCTCCTCCAAAATTCTGAGATATTTCAACAATAATGATATTCTCTTTTATATTCTCAGCTTATTGTGTTTTTTTTTCTGTTTTCTACTCACTGGATTTAGATTATTATAACTTACACTACTTAAATTTCGATTTGATGTATTAACATAACTTCCCCCACCCCCATCCCCAAGTCAGTTTCAGCATTTATTTTATTTGGCTTGTGATAAATCTCACCATGTCAGTCATGGGTAAAGTTAAGGTTTTCAGTTTATGTCACAAATATAACTAAGGTTTTCAGTTTATGTCACAAATATAACTAACTAAGTATGCACTGTGACTATGAAATAAGACACTGCATTTGCAGAAATGCATAGGTTGACATATTTCAACATATAATAAAATTATATTTTCTTATTAATTTTGAAAAATGATTTTAAAAATAGCAATCACATATTTGCATGAGGAATGTATTAATTAATGGAATGCTTCCACTTGGTCACTCAATAATTTTCAACAGGAAAGCTTAATCTTTTGGAGTTAATTATCTCAAAAGCTGGGCTGCTACATTTTTCTTTGCTTGAAATCAATAGTCACATTTATAAGGCTATTTTTTTTATTATACTTTAAGTTTTAGGGTACATGTGCACAATGTGCAGGTTAGTTACATATGTATACATGTGCCATGCTGGTGCGCTGCACCCACTAACTCATCATCTAGCATTAGGTATATCTCCCAATGCTATCCCTCCCCCCTCCCCCCACCCCACAACAGTCCCCAGAGTGTGATGTTCCCCTTCCTGTGTCCATGTGTTCTCATTGTTCAATTCCCACCTATGAGTGAGAAGATACCGTGTTTGGTTTTTTGTTCTTGTGATGATTTCCAATTTCATCCATGTCTCTACACAGGACATGAACTCATCATTTTTTATGGCTGCATAGTATTCCATGGTGTATATGTGACACGTTTTCTTAATCCAGTCTATCATTGTTGGACATTTGGGTTGGTTCCAAGTCTTTGCTATTGTGAATAATGCCGCAATAAACATATGTGTGCATGTGTCTTTATAGCAGCATGATTTATATTCCTTTGGGTATATACCCAGTAATGGGATGGCTGGGTCAAATGGTATTTCTAGTTCTAGATCCCTGAGGAATTGCCACACTGACTTCCACAATGGTTGAACTAGTTTACAGTCCCACCAACAGTGTAAAAGTGTTCCTATTTCTCCACATCCTCTCCACCACCTGTTGTTTCCTGACTTTTTAATGATTGCCATTCTAACTGGTGTGAGATGGTATCTCATTGTGGTTTTGATTTGCATTTCTCTGATGGCTAGTGATGGTGAGCATTTTTTCATGTGTCTTTTGCCTGCATAAATGTCTTCTTTTGAGAAGTCTCTGTTCATATCCTTTGCCCACTTTTTGATGGGGTTGTTTGTTGTTTTCTTGTAAATTTGTTTGAGTTCATTGTAGATTCTGGATATTATCCCTTTGTCAGATGAGCAGATTGCGAAAATTTTCTCCCATTTTGTCGGTTGCCTGTTCACTCTGATGGTAGTTTCTTTGGCTGTGCAGAAGCTCTTTAGCTTAATTAGATCCCATTTGTCAATTTTGGCTTTTGTTGCCATTGCTTTTGGTGTTTTAGACATGAAGTCCTTGCCCATGCCTATGTCCTGAATGGTAATGCCTAGGTTTTCTTCTAGGGTTTTATGGTTTTAGGTCTAACGTTTAAGTCTTTAATCCATCTTGAATTGATTTTTGTATAAGGTGTAAGGAAGGGATCCAGTTTCAGCTTTCTACATATGGCTAGCCAGTTTCCCCAGCACCATTTATTAAATAGGGAATCCTTTCCCCATTGCTTGTTTTTCTCAGGTTTGTCAAAGATCAGATAGTTGTAGATATGTGGCGTTATTTCTGAGGGCTCTGTTCTGTTCCATTGATCTATATCTCTGTTTTGGTACCAGTACCATGCTGTTTTGGTTACTATAGCCTTGTAGTATAGTTTGAAGTCAGGTAGCATGATGCCTCCAGCTTTGTTCTTTTGGCTTAGGATTGACTTGGTGATGCGGGCTCTTTTTTGGTTCCATATGAACTTTAAAGTAGTTTTTTCCAATTCTGTGAAGAAAGTCATTGGTAGCTTGATGGGTATGGCATTGAATCTGTAAATTACCTTGGGCAGTATGGCCATTTTCACAATATTGATTCTTCCTACCCATGAGCATGGAATATTCTTCCATTTTTTTGTATCCTCTTTTATTTCCTTGAGCAGTGGTTTGTAGTTCTCCTTGAAGAGGTCCTTCACATCCCTTGTAAGTTGGATTCCTAGGTATTTTATTCTCTTTGAAGCAATTGTGAATGGGAGTTCACTCATGATTTGGCTCTCTGTTTGTCTGTTGTTGGTGTATAAGAATGCTTGTGATTTTTGTACATTGATTTTGTATCCTGAGACTTTGCTGAAGTTGCTTATCAGCTTAAGGAGATTTTGGGCTGAGACAGTGGGGTTTTCTTGAATCAATCATTCTGAAATTTAACATAGGGAAAAGTTTTTTAAAGTCTAAACATAGTTTTTAACTTCAGTTTCTGGTCATAAACTATATAACTATTAAAAATATCTAGGACATTGTTGCCATTTTCTCATCAAGAGTAGCTTTTGCTACTATTAGTACAACTTTACATTCTGCAATATTGTTATAGGGGACAGGAGGTATCCTGTAATCTGGCCCCCTAAATGCCCCATTTAAGAACATATGTTCTCATCAGTATAAACTTTCTTCCTTCCTTCAATGTATTAATTTCCATATAAAAAATAGTAAGTTAGTACAGACATGTGCAGATAAAATTTGAATCAACATCATGAAATCTTTAAGTCTTCCTGGCATACCTGATTAAAGGAATCTTAGCCCCATAATGCTTTGCACAACCTCCAATATTTCTTAATATCCAGTATTCTTCCACTGTGCCCTCTGTATCTCATTTTGTCCGCAGAATATTTTCCAAGTATCCACAATGTATTTTCTTTTTCTTTATTTTTTTATTTTTTAGAGACGGGGTCTCATGTTTTCACCCAGGCTGGCATGTAGTGTTGTGAACCAAGCTCATGTCAGTCTCAACCTCCTGGGCTCAAGCAATCCTCTCACCTCAGCCTCCCAAGTAACCGAGTAGCTGGGGCTATTCACCTGGCTAATTTTTTGAAAAAAGGAAATTGTGGATATGGGGTCTTACTATGTTGCCCAGGCTGGTCTGGAACTCTTGGAGTCAAGCAATCCTCCTGCCTCAGCCTCCGAAAGTGCTGGGATTACAGATATAAGCCACCACACCCAGCCCACAATATTTTTTCTACACTTTCTTTCTTTTTCTCACTGAAACCTGAGGACAGTTTTTCTTGTAGCCTTCTGAGTTGGTCACTATTCATTCTTCTACAGTTGTGTACCACAGACAGTGAAGTGTATAGACAGTGTTGCCCTTGTTGCCATATTCAGGCCATTTTTTCCCTTCTCCTTCTGAAAACCCTAGCCAGCAGCTGTATCTTCTCTCTCTCTCTGACTCTCTCTCCCCCTCCCCCTCTCCCTCGCTCCTTTTCTAGTAGCTTTTCTCTCAGTTTCTGCTTATCCTTTACTAAATGTTTTAGCATCTAGCTTGCTGACCTTTTCTTTATCACCACTGTGGTCATATTTTTTGATAACTTTGGTATCCCTCTTGGAAATCCACTCACTCTGGTTGTTTAAATTTTTTGATAATTATTTTGCTAATTTCCCCCTCTCCTTCACCTCAGTCCATCTCCCATGGTCTTATCCTATAAGTTATCATGCCTTTAATTGCACACCCTGAAATACCTTTAATTTAAATTCTTTCACTCTCTGATCCCCACTTCCTGTATTTCAAGTTCACTCACTCATGTACTGTAATGACAAAATTTCATAAATTTTTAAAAAAGCAACAGGACCTCCAATTATATGACTACATTTGACATTCCTGTGTCTAGTATCCCCTGCAGGTCCCCATTTTCTTTTAAAAAACATACTTACACATCCACTTTCAAATTCCTTGATTCTCTTTTTCTATGTTCCATTGACCTGAAAACATCAAACCTGTTTAATTCTCATCCTACCATTAAACTCTTGTCCATTTTATATATATCTAATATAGCAGCTCAAACTTAATGTATTCCAAATTCATAATTGATTACTGAGCCCTGGACAAAGCTTCTTTTCTGCCAGTATTCATTTACATTACTCTTTGATTTCTTCTTTTCTCTCTTTTGACACGTCTTGTCCATCAACAAATCCTTTAAACTCTCCCATAACTACGTATCATGGATATGAACACTTTTATCATTAGGAATGTTAACACCCTTGTTCAAGCCAAATTCTCAGCTGGAACATTTCAATAGCTTCCCTCTTGACCTCATTGTTTTGAACCTTCATTCAGGTACATGTCAAATAGTGAATGGAAGTCTCATCAAAAAAGCTAGTATTTTGGCGGAGATTTGAATGATGTGAGGGAATGTGCAGCTGTCTAAGGAAGAGTGTTCATGGCAGAGGGAGTACCTATTGCAAAATCCTTGGCCTATTCAGACCCTATCCATGCATGAGTCCAGACTAACTGCTCTGGAGAAAGCAAGGGAAGTAGCAGCAATGAAGTTAGAAGAGAAACCAGAATCTGGGGCAGCTTTAGATCATGAATGCCTTTGTAACGTCCTTCATTTTCACTCTAAGTACAATGGCAAGTATTGCAGTGTTGCTGGCAAATGAGTTACTTTATTTGGTTTATATTTTTGAATTGTTGTGTGACTGTTGTTTTGAAAGGAAACTGTACAGACACAAGGGCACATGCAAAGAGACCTGTTAATAAGCTATTATAGTAATTACAGTATAGCAAACTGGGTAGGACAGTGACTTAGATTAGAATTGGAGAGAGGGCATAATAAGAAGGGGTTGGATTGTGGATGTATATTTAAGATGGAGTCAATACAATGTTTCTTTAGAGCGGATTGAATGAGAAAGAAAAAGAACAAATATATTGGCTCCATAGTTTTTGACCTGAGCAACTAGAAAACAGATTGTGATTATTTTAGATGCTGAAAGTTACAGGTAAAGTAACTGTAAAATAGTTTGCTTGTTTATCATTTTTTATCCACAAAAAAAGAATATATATGTTTTAAAATCATGTTATTCCTCTGCCAATGCCATTCAGGGGGTTCCCGTACATTAATAAAACCTAAAGGATTTAAAATGCTTACAAGGTGAGCCATATTTTCCTCCTGCCTATCTCTCTGCCACCATCTCCTACTAAGTCACCACTTTGGTCTTTGAGATGTTTCCTGAATATCTCAAGGACCTCTTGCTTCAATCCTCGGTATTTGCCGTTCCCTTTTCTGAAGTGCACATTTCCCAGAAAGCACAGTAGCAATTTGTACACTTCCTTCAGCCATTCACTCAAATATTATCTCCTCAAAGATGTCTTTCCTGTTGATCCTGACACAGCCTGGAAATACCTAATCTCAATTTCTCCCTCCACTTTTATCGGATTTAATTTATTAATTATATAGCACCTCTCCCTATCTGTCATTATACTCATGTATTTATAATTTTCTCTCCCTTCCCCATAAACGAATGTATAATAAGGCAGAGGAGTTGCTGTCTTAATAGGTTTAATACTAGCTTTCTATATTCTAGGATAGAGGTATAGCATGTTAATTTTACTTATCAAATATGGATGGTTTTGTCTAAGATTCTTATTTTCATCTTTAAATAACTTTTACATCTGAATTATTTGCTTTCCGAAATCCAGGCAGTGACCTTGTTGCTCAGTTTATGCTTAAAAGATAAATTCGTCATATGAAGTAGTCCATAGGTCTGGACATTTGTCTATGCCCACACAAGTCACAGTATGTAAGCATGCAATAGTATTGCAAAGATTCTATTATAAGAATAAATCTTAATTTACTTCGAAGGGTTTTTTGCCCAAGTAGCGGAACAGGTTCAATGACAGCATTGAAACTGATACAAGGAACTTTCCATCAGAATCCCCATGTCTGCATGATGAAACCAAAGAGACAAATGTGAACTACAATGCTTTAAGACAAAAATTACAACTTAAACATTATAAAAATTACAAATATAACTGTTCATTTCCTGGAAAAAAATGTATCAAAAGTTGATTCCAAGTTTTCAAACAAGTGATGAGAGTATTTCAAGTTACCACAGGCAGAGAAAACTATCTGAAGTTAGTTTATAACTATCTCCTTTCCATTTGCTAGAATAGTATAGAGTTTGAAAAAGCTATTTCAGCAGCTAGAAAACTTTAAGCAGAAGTATACTTCCAATTTGAAGTTAACTCTTTAAAAAATATTTTTTCTAATTTTTTGCTTTATGAAATTATTATTTTAATACAGTAATAATTTTTACTAACTGTTAGTAAAATATTGAACATTTTATTTTTAATTGTATTAAATTTATGGGCTTTTCTTAATATTTTGAAAAAATACATTTTGAAACCTATTTAAAATGTAGTAAATATTGTTTCACTGATTTTTACCTTAATTGATAAATTAACTTTAAAAATAAATAGCAGTTATAAATACTAGTAGTTCTGTATTACATAAAACATTTACCAAAATGCTGGTGATGGAATTTTGTTCTGATATTGCTGTCCCTACTCTATTAATGCTGTGTTCCCAACAGTGCCTGACACTTCTCATTAAAATCAGTAGTGTGCATTCCATAGGTCACTGGACAAGTTTGGAATGTTATGTCCAAGAAATAGAGTAAAGCTAATTAACTAATGAATATTGGCTTTATTGGCAAAAGGAAACCTAATAGTAGAAAGATATTTAAATCAGTGGTAAGAAATCATTTTAGGAAGGAAAAAGTAAAAGAGGATAAGAGTATTGTTTTTGTCTCCTCTTTTCCACTATTATATTTTATTTTCATTATTTTTTTCCTTCCCTTTCATGTATCTTCACAGATCCTCGCTGCTTTCCTATGTATCATTTCCCATTTTACCACTAAAATGACACCTTAAATATTTCCATCACAATCATGAGGTTACCCTTACCCTAAAGTCTCAAAATAGTTTTATATAAAAACAAACTATAAATTGGATGTTTTAGAAACATGGTGATCTGAAAGGTCTTTCCTTTCTCTCCCCCTGTATTTAAAACAATTGGCCTCTGACTAAAATGGCTGCTGGACACCTAGAGTAGCTCAAATTAGTTAGCAATAAGTCTCTCTGAGCATTTCAACAGAAGTTAATGCACTTTTGTAAACACATTTATTAAAAAGGTCCATGTTGTTTCAGAGTTTGCTTTTGTTTACTTTGCTTTTGTTTTCTCTGTTTTACATTCTTAAATGTCAAGGCTACTATTGAAACTTCTTTTTCCTTGACAGCAGGCTGAGTTGATAGGATGACATTTTTCTTATGAGTAAGACTTGGAAGTGCCTCTTAGATTTCAAGCCATCACTGGGAGTGGGGGATTGGAGATGATTGCCTGAAACTCAGTAGGAAAGTTTTCCCTTTTTGAAAAAAAAAAAAAAAAAAAAAAACTTTTAAGTTCAGGGATACAAGTGCAGGTTTCTTACATAGGTAAACTTGGGTCATGGGGATTTGTTGTACAGATTATTTTATCATCCAGGTATTAAGCCTAGTACACATTAGTCCTCCGCCTTTGGGTCAAACCTCTCTGAGCCACACATTGCAGATAGTATTTGGGGGGTCTCTTACCTAGTGTGTACTGAGAGTAGAAAATCTTTGGCCTTTTTTTTTTTTTTGGATCAATAAAACTTGCTCTGTTTAGAAACACTTTCTCAGAGTTGCTGCTGCCCAGTGTTCATCCAACACCATTTGGATCTGATTCTTCTTAGTGGCTAAATATTGGTTCTTCAATTCATAGACCTGATCCTGTTCTTTGGAAACTGCAACACAAAGTAAGCCCAAATGTCACATGTGTCTTTAACTGCTCTTGGTCAATTCAGTCCATTCCAACTCAAAAGGAAAATTGAAACTCATCAACTTTTAGGATGTGCTAAAGCTCTTCTCTTCTTCTCTATGCTATTACATGCTCATCCTCAATAGGAAGCGATGCTACCTCTCATTAAGTTGGTATTTGGAGTGATTTCTGGATATCTAGCCAGCCCCTCAGAATGAGAGACGTAAAGTAAATATATCTTACTATCTGTGGAGTGGTAGAGTAAAATACATAAAGGTCTTCATCTATGGAATAGCAGAGTATAATAATGCACTTAAAGTTAGGACAAACTTAATTTTATTAACCACTCTAAAATTTGTAAGTAATATGGCCAAAGCAACTAATGTAATTTCTATGGGTATGTTTCCTCATTTATAAAAGTGATAAATAATAATATATTTCACAACTTACAAGAATTGAATGAGAACTTAAGAAAATTGTGTAAAGGTAATTAGCCTAGTGGCTGGCATATGATGGGTGCTGAAAAAAAGTGGATGATTATTTCTGATATGAATGGAGAAATAATTTAATTCTGTAAGATGAAAATGCAAAGCTGTATGCCTCAAACTATAGGAAAGGTAAATTACTACAGCATTTTATTGATGCTATTTCAGTGAAATTGTGCCAACACGGCCTTTGATCCCTTTTATGAAATTATTTTGTGTTCTTATAACAGATTTAAAATAATAAATGTATAGTTAAATTCACTTCATTAATAAATCAGCTTCTACCAACTTAAAGTCATGAGAAGTCATATTTTTGGTCTTAAAATATTTGGTGTTTACATTAGAAAAAACATTCTTTCATTTGGGGTCCCATTTATTTTATAATAGAAGGTTTACTAAATATTAAGTGCCTAAAAATTAAGGCACAGGACTGTTTCCTACAAATTAATTAGAAGTGAGGGCAGTAGAAGCCAGAACACCAGTGTGTGTTCTGTAGCAACTTATAGATTGCAGTTAATGAAATACAGTAGACTGGAATATAGATTGTTTGAAAAACAATTTTAAAAATGACAACTAACAAACAGAAGTCCTATAAGTAGCCCAACTATAACTAGACCATTATCATCCACTGGCAGTCTATCCTGTCTCAAATTCATGTAGTCATCATTAACTCCTGCTAGCACATCATCAGTATATACTGGCTCTACTAAACATTAAAAAAATCACATTTGTCATGTTTTTTCTTCATATTCCACTAGTTTTCCAAAACATATACTGTATTGTTAAGTATCAGTTTAGGCCAAAGTTTATTTTATTCTTAAATTCCCAAAAGAGATCATTAAGAGCATACATTGAAAATTTAGTTTACTGTAATTCTTTCCAAATACATAAATAGGAGCTTTTTGGCTAAGATCACAGGTATGTATAAAAAAATGATTAATAGTACCATATAATTTAAACAAAGCCTTATTCCTTTTGGAATAATGTTAATAGGCTTTTCTGAAAACATTTAAATTATAATTTTTCTAATTTACACTGATGTATTTACAGCTGTATATCAGGATTTACTGAAAAAAACTGTGAGAAAGCAATTGACCACTGTAGACTGCTGAGCATCAACTGTCTGAATGAAGAATGGTGTTTCAATATAATTGGAAGATTCAAAGTAAGTAATTTAATACATGGCAACATAATTTAGCCCTTCAAAATACAATAGACTCAGTTAGTCTATATTTCAAATGCTCTTATTAATCTTAGCCAGAGAAATATATCCTTATATTTATATTTAAATGTGAGTTATGTAAAGCTTAGCAATAGGGGTTTTAATTTATAAGAATTATGTTGGGAGGGAATTAATAAATGTTCTAGGAGGTGTTTTTATTATAAAGTAAGTATAAAGCTAATTGAGGCCTGGTGATATACTTCTTAGTATATAAAACCCCAGTTACTAATACTTTAAGCTCTTTAACTAGATGAGAAATAAAATCAGTCTAGTGGTTGATTGTTAGGGTCCATAAAATATGCTTTTTTAGTGAATAGTTTTGGAAATTACTTTACAAATACAATATATCTGTACTACACATGGTAAGGGATATTCCACAACCTAGCAATGTTACTTGTAGGTGTGTGTATTAGAGAAATTATCAGGTATTTACTGAGAGACCTACACAGGAATTTTCACTTCAAATCTGAAACTAAACCTGGTAAATAAGAGAACGGACAATTTCATCATGGTGTAGTCTTACAATGGAATTATAAAAACTAGTTAAAATGAATAGACAATAGCTATATGTATTAATACTTACAAATATCAAAATATTGAATTTTAAAATTTTATAAACTTGAGGATTACACACACCAGCTTTATTTGAAAGGCAAACTATAGGGAGGTAGATGGGAGAATGAAATCAGGGAGAGTACAAAGGGAACTTCCAATGTTTCCCCAAAGCTTTTTTTTTTCAAAAAATAATTTTTTTGAGAAATAAGGCAAGAAAAATAAATACAACATGAAGATAGAATAAATAAAATGGTATGGTTTTGATAAGCATTCCTCATTACTATTCATTGGAACGCTATAAAAATTAAAAAGTAGAACTAACAAGTTAAATATGGCAAAATCCCAGGATTCATTATAACTTTTTAGAAACCAATAGTGCTTCTGTAATATGGCAACAACTAATTAAGACATGACACTAAAAATTAATACTATAAAAGTGAAATAAAGTATGATTATAATTGTATCAAAACACTTCAGAAAACATTTAACAAAATGTGGCTAATATCTCTATGCTGAAAACTAAAAAAAAGATTAGAGGGAAATGGAATATGCCCTATAAATAAAGTTATAAAATATTTATGAATTAGAAAAATTAATATTTTATGATGTCCTTTCTTCTTACTGATATTAACAAATGTTTTGTAGAAATGGGTAAGCTGATTATAAAACTGATATGAAACATCAAAGGACTTCAATAGCTAAGCAATCAAAAATAACAGCAAATCTGAAGGATTTTACCAACCTGATTTCAGGAGTTACTTTCAAGCTAGAGTATCAAGGCAATGTGGTACTAGCATGTGATGCTTAATACTGAGGGTCAACTTGATTGGATTCAAGGATGTCAAGTATTGACCCTGGGTGTGTCTGTGAGGGTGTTGTCAAAGGAGATTAACATTTGAGTTGGTGGGCTGGGGAAGGGAGACCCACCCTTAGTCTAGGTGGGCACCATCTAATCATCTGCCATCACAGCCAAAATGTAAAGCAGGCAGAAAAACATAAATAGGCTAGACAGGCTTAGCCTCCCAGCCTACATCTTTCTTCTGTGCTGGATACTTCCTGCTGTCGAACATTGGACTCCAAGTTCTTTGCTTTGGGACTCAGACTGGCTTCCTTGCTCCTCAGCTTGCAGACAGCCTACTGTGGGACCCTGTGATAGTATGAGTTAATACTCCTTAATAAACTCCCCTTTTCGTATAAATCTATCCTATTAGTTCTGTCCCTCTAGAGAACCCTGACTAATACATAGCATAAGGATGAACTAGAAGATCACACACACACACACACACACACACACACACACACACACACACACACACACACATACAGAGGAAAGGAGACTTCAAAGATAGATCCACAGGGAAATTTCTGTTGAATTCTGTCAAAAACACCAAGGTAATTTAACTAACAAAGGAACATCTTATCAAAACACACGTGGAAAAAAAGTGAGTCCATATCCCCTACGTCAAACCACACAATAATTAATTTGACATGAAGCATAAACCTGAGAGTTAAAGAGAAATTTATAAAACTTCTTGAGAATAAAATGGAGCAAAAAAAAAAAAAAAAAAAACACCAAAGGATGAGGTTCTTCATGACCATGTATTAGACTAAACTTTGTTAGATAGGGCACAAATTAATTGGTTTATTGAACTTAATTAAATTTAAAAACTTCTGTGCATCAAAATAATTTTTAAAAAGACAACAATAACCAGTGATTACCCACCTAAATTTACATTAGAAATAAACATAATCATAATAGAGGTATGTACTGTTCACATGAGATAATATGAAATAAAATGTCTTTATTGAAACAAAATGATGGAAAAAATTGAGAGAAATACTAACCAGAAACCAGTTGATGCCTACCTTACTTTTATGTAAAACAGACCTTAAAACTTAAAATCAGAAATCATAAAATTCTGATTTTTAAAATTCTTAAAATTAAGAAATTAATAAATCCTCTTTCACGGTGGGGTGTATTTGTTTCTTCATGAAAAACTATGTGTGAGTTATATTGTTAATTTTTAAAGGGAAAGAACAAATAAAATTAGAAAATATATTGTATAGATAATCTTTAGATATAAATGAAAATAAAGGTAAATACACATTTTAAATGTTCAAACTGTCTCAAATTTTTAAATTTAATTTTATTTTGCTTTAAGTTCTGGGATAGATGTACTGAATGTAAACGTTCGTTACATTGGTATACATGTAGTATGGTGGTTTGCTGCACCTATCAACCCGTCATATAGGTTTTAAGCCCCACATGCATTAGGTATTTGTCCTAATACACTCCCTCTCCTTCCCGCCACTCTGCCTAACAGGCCTTGGTGTGTGATATTTCCCTCCCTATCTCCATGTGTTCACACTGTTCAGCTCCCACTTATGAGTGAGAACATGTGGTGTTTGCTTTTCTGTTCCTATGTTGCTTTGCTGAGGATGATGGTTTCCAGCTTCATCCACATCTCTGCAAAGGACATGAACTCATTCTTTTTTATACTGCATAATATTCCATGGTGTATATGTGCCACAGTTTCTTTATCCAGCCTATCATTGATGGGCATTTGGGTTGGTCCCAAGTCTTTGCTGTTGTAAATAGTGCTGCAATAAACATACGTGTGCATGCGTCTTTATAGTAGAATGATTTATAATCATTTGGGTATATACTCAGTAATGGGATTGCTGGGTCAAATGGTATTTCTAGTTCTATATCCTTGAGGAATCACCACACTGTCTTCCACAATGGTTGAACTAATTTACACTCCCACCAAAAGTGTAAATGCGTTCCTATTTCTCCGCATCCTCAATGGCATCTATTATTTCCACGTTTTAATGATCATCATTCTAACTGGCATGAGATGGTATCTCGTTGTGGTTTGGATTTGCATTTCTCTAATGACCAGTGATGATGAGCTTTTTTTAATATGTTTGCTGGCTGCATAAATGACTTCTTTTGATGGGTGTCTGTTGATAAACTTTGCCCATTTTTTGGTGAGGTTGTTTTTTTCTTGTAAATTTGTTTAACTTCCTTGTAGATTCTAGATATTAGCCCTTTGTCAGATGGATAGTTTGCAAAATTTTTCTCCCATTCTGTAGGTTGCCTGTTCACTCTGAGGACAGTTTCTTTTGCTGAGCAGAAGCTCTTCATTTTGATTAGATCCCATTTGTCAATTTTGGCTTTTGTTGCAATTGCTTTTGGTGTTTTAGTCATGAAGTACTTGCCCATGCCTATGTCCTGAATGGTATTGCCTAGGTTTTCTTCTAGGGTTTTTATGGTTTTAAATTTTACATTTAAGTCTTTAATCCACCTTTAGTTAATTTTTGTATAAGGTATAAGGAAGAGGTCCAGTTTCAGTTTTCCGCATATGGCTAGCCAGTTTTCCCAAAACCATTTATTAAATAGGGAATTCTTTCCCCATTGCTTGTTTTTGTCATGTTTGTCAAAGCTCAGATGCTTGTAGATGTGTGGTGTTACTTCTGAAACCTTTGTTGTGTTCCATTGGTCTATATATATATTTTGGTACCAGTACCATGCTGTTTTGGTTACTGTGTAGCCTTGAAGTATAGTTTGAAGTTAGGTAGCATGATGCCTCCAGCTTTGTTCTTTTTGCTTAGGACTGTCTTGGAAATATGGCCTTTTTTTCGTTGCATATGAAATTTAAAGTATTTTTTTCTAGTTCTGTGAAGAAAGTCGATGGAAGATTGATGGGAATAGCATTGAATCTATAAATTTCTTCGGGCAGTATGGCCATTTTCACAATATTGATTCTTCCTGTCCATGAGCATGGAATGATTTTTTCCATTTGTTTGTGTCATCTCTTATTTCCTTGAGCAGTGGTTTGTAGTTCTCCTTGAAGAGGTCCTTCACATCTCTTGTAAGTTGTATTCCTAGGTATTTTATTCTCTTTGTAGCAATTCTCAATGGGAGTTCACTCATAATTTGCCTCTCTGCTTGTCTGTTAGTGGTGTATAGGAATGCTTGTGATTTTTGCACATTGATATTGTATCCTGAGACTTTGCTGAAGTTGCATATCAGCTTAAGGAGTTGTTGGGCTGAGACGATGGGGTTTTCTAAATATACAATCATGTATTCTGCAAACAGACACAATTTGACTTTCTCTCTTCCTATTTGAATACCCTTTATTTCTTTCTCTTGCTTGATTGCTCTAGCCAGAACTTCCAACATTATGTTGAACAGGAGTGGTGAGAGAGGGCATCCTTGTCTTGTGTCGGTTTTCAAAGGGAATGCTTTCAGCTTTTGCCCATTCAGTATGATATTGGCTATGGGTTCGTCATAAATAGCCCTTATTATTTTGATATATGTTCCACCAACACCTAGTTTATTGAGAGTTTTTAGCATGAAGCGGTGTTGAATTTTGTCGAAGGCCTTTTCTGCATCTATTGAGATAATCATGTGGTTTTTGTCATTGGTTCTGTTTATGTGATGGATTATGTTTATTGATTTGCATATGTTGAACTATCTTTGCATCCCAGGGATAAAGCCAAATTGGTCGTGGTGGATAAGCTTTTTGATGTACTGCTGGATTCCATTTGCCAGTATTTTATTGAGGATTTTCACATCGAAGTTCATCAGTGATATTGGCCTGAAATTTTATTTTCTCATTGTGTCTCTTCCAGGTTTTGGAATCAGGATGATGCTGGACTCATAAAATGAGTTAGGGAGGAGTCCCTCTCTTTTTTTTCTGTTTTATTTTATTTATTTATTTTTTTCTTGTTTATCTTTTTTATTATTGTACATTAAGTTCTGGGGTACATGTGCAGAATGTGCAGGTTTGTTACATAGGTATACATGTGACATGGTGTTTTGCTGCACCCATCAAACTGTCATCTACATTATATATTTCTCCTAATGTTATCCCTCCACTAGTCCCCCACCCCCTGACAGGCCCCGGTGTGTGATGTTCCCCTCCCTGTCTCCATGTGTTCTCATTGTTCATCTCCCACTTATGAGTGAGAACATGTGGTGTTCGGTATTATGTTCCTGTGTTAGTTTGCTGAGAATGATGGTTTCCATCTTCATCCATGTCCCTGCAAAGAACATTAACTCATCCTTTTTTATGAATGCATAGTATTCCATGGTGTATATTTGCCACATTTTCTTTATCCAGTCTATCATTGATGGGCATTTGGGTTGGTTCCAAGTCTTTGCTATTGTGAACAGTGCCACAATAAACTTTTGTGTGCATGTGTCTTTATAGTAGAATGAATTATAATCCTTTGGATATATACCCAGTAATGGGATTGCTGGGTCAAATGGTATTTCTAATTCCAGATCCTTGAGGAATTGCCACACTGTCTTCTACAATGATTGAACTAATTTACACTCCCACCAACAGTGTAAAAGCGTTCCTATTTCTCCACATCCTCTCCAGCATCTGTTGATTCCTGACATTTAATGATCGTCATTATAACTGCCATGAGATGGTATCTCATTGTGGTTTTGATTTGCATTTCTCTAATGACCAGTGATGATGAGCTTTTTTTCATATGTTTGTTGACTGCATAAATGTCTTCTTTTGGAGAAGTGCCTGTTCATATCCTTCACCCACTTTTTGATGAGGTTGATTGTTTTTGTCTTGTAAATTTGTTTAAGTTCTTTGTAGATTCTGGATATTAGCCCTTTGTCAGATGGATAGATTGCAGAATTTTTCTCCCATTCTGCAGGTTGCCTGTTCACTCTGATGATAGTTTCCTTTGCTGTGCAGAAGCTCTTTAGTTTAATTAGATTGCATTTGTCTATCTATTGTTTAGAATAGTTTCAGAAGGAATGGTCCCAGCTCCTCTTTGTACCTCTGATAGAATTCAGCTGTGAATTCATCTGGTCCTTGGCTTTTTTTGGTTGGTAGGGTATTAATTAATGCCTCAATTTCAGAACTTTTTATTGGTCTATTCACGATTTGACTTCTTCGTGGTTTAGTTACGGATTTTCTTCCTCCTGGGAGGATGTATGTGTCCAGGAATTTATCCATTTCTTCTAGATTTTCTAGTTTTTGTTTTGTTTTGTTTTGTTTTGTTTTTGCATAGAGGTGTTTATAGTATTCTCTGTTGGTAGTTTTTATTTCTGTGGGATCGGTGTTGATATCCCCTTTATCATTTTTTATTGTGTCTATTTGATTTCTCTCTCTTTTCTCCTTTTTTAGTCTGGCTAGTGGTCTATCTATTTTTTTAATCTTTTCAAAAGAACAGCTCCTTGATTCAATGATTTTTTGAAGGGTTTTTCGTGCCTCTATCTCCTTCGGTTCTGCTCTGATCTTAGTTATTTCTTGTCTTCTGCTAGCTTTTGAATTTGTTTGCTCTTGCTTCTCTATTTCTTTTAATTGTGATGTTAGGGTGTCAATTTTAGATCTTTCCTGCTTTCTGATGTGGGCATTTGGTGCTATAACTTTCCCTGTAAATACTGCTTTAGCTCTGTCCCAGAGATTCTGGTACGTTGTCTGTTTTCATTGGTTTCAAAGAACTTTGTTATTTCTGCCTTATTTTTGTTACTTACCCAAGAGTCATTGAGGAGCAAGTTGTTCAGTTTCCACAAAATTGTGTGGTTTTGAGTAACTTTCTTAATCCTGAGTTCTAATTTGATTAAACTGTGGTCTAAGAGGCTGTTTTTTTACATTTGCATCCATTCTTTTGCATTTGTTGAGGAGTGTTTTACTTCCAATTATGTGGTTGATTTTAGAGTAAGTGCTATGTGATGCTGATAAAAATGTATATTCTGTTGATTTGATGTGGACAGTTCTGTAGATATCTATTAGGGCTGCTTGGTCCAGAGGTGAGTTCAAGTCCTGAATATCCTCGTTAATTTTCTGTCTCATTGATCTGTCGAATATTGACAGTGGAGTGTTAAAAAGTCTCCCACTATTACTGTGAGGGAGTCTACGTCTCTTTGTAGGCCTCTAAGAATTTATTTTTATGAATCTGGGCACTTTTGTATTGAGTGCATATATATTTAGGATAATTAGCTCTTCTTGTTGCATTGATCCCTTTACCATTATGTAATGCCCTTCTTTGTCTTTTTTGACATTTCTTGGTTTAACGTCTGTTTTATCAGAGACTAGGACTGCAACCCCTGCTTTTTTTGCTTTCCATTTGTTGGTAAATAGTCCTCCATCCCTTTATTTTGAGCCTATACGTGTCTTTGCGTATGAGATGGGTCTTCTGAATACAGCACACCAGTGGGTCTTGACTCTATCCAACTTGCCATTCTGTGTCTTTGAATTGGGGCATTTAGCCCATTTACATTTAATGTTAATATTGGTATGTGTGAATTTGATCCTGTCATTATGATGCTAGCTGGTCATTTTGCACATTAGTTGATGCAGTTTCTTCTTAGTTTCATTGTTCTTTATATTTTGGTATGTTTTTGCAGTGGCTGGTATCAGTTTTTCCTTTCTATATTTAGTACTTCCTTCAGGAGTCCTTGTAAGGCAAGCCTGGTGGTCACAAAATCCTTCAACGTTTGCTTGTCTGTAAAGGATTTTATTTCTCCTTCACTTATGAAACTTAGTTTGGCTGGATATGAAATTCTGGTTTGCAAAATCTTTTCTTTAAGAATGTTGACTATTGGGCACCACTCTTTTCTGGCTTGTAGGGTTTGTGCAGAGAGACCCACTGTTAATCTGATGGGCTACCCTTTGTAGGTAACCTGAACTTTCTCTCTGGCTGCCCTTAACATTTTTTCCTTTGTTTCAACCTTGGAGAATCTGAGAATTGTTTGTCTTGGGGTTGTTCTTCTCAAGGAGTATCTTAGTGGCATTCTCTGTATTTCTGGATTTGAATGCTGGCCTGTCTTGCTAGGTTGGGGAAGTTCTCCTGGATAATATTCTGAAGTGTTTTCCAACTTGCTTCCATTCTCCCCATGACTTTAAGGGACCCCAGTCAATCATATCTTTGGTCTTCCCATATGGTCCCATATTTCTTTGAGGCTTTGTTCGTTCTTTTTCATTCTTTTTGTTGTAATCTTGTCTTCATGCTTTATTTCATTAAGTTGATCTTCAATCTCTGATATCCTTTCTTCTGCTTGAGCAACTCAGCTATTGATACTTGTGTATGCTTCACAAAGTTCTCATGCTGTGTTTTTCAGCTCCATCCGGTCATTTATGTTCTTCTCTAAACTGGTTATTCTAGTTAGCAATTCCTGTAACCTTTTGTCAAGGTTCTTAGCTTCCTTGCGTTGCTTCCTTTAGCTCAGAGGAGTTTGTTATTACCCACTTTCTGAAGCCTGCTTCTGTCAGTTCATCAAACTCATTCTCTGTCCAGTTTTGTGCCCTTGCTGGAGAGGAGTTGTGATCATTTGGAGGAGAAGAAGCATTCTGGTTTTTGGAATTTTCAGCATTTTTTTGCTGGTTTTTCCTCATCTCCATGGATTTATCTACCTTTGACCTTTGAGGCTGATGACCTTTTGATGGGGTTTCTGTGTGTGGGGGTCCTTTTTATTGACTTTGATGTTATTGCTTGCTGTTTGTTGGTTTTTCTTCTGATGGTCAGGCCCCTCTTCTGCAGGTCTGCTGCAGTTTGCTGGAGGTCCACTGCAGACCCTGTTTGCTTGGGTATCACCAGCAGAGGCTGAAGAACAGAAAAGATTGCTGCCTGTTCCCTCCTCTGGAAGCTTCGTCCCAGAGGGGCACCCACCAGATGCCAGCCAGAGCTCTCCCATACGAGGTGTCTGTCGACCTCTGTTGGGAGGTCTCTCACAGTCAGGAGGCACAGGGGTCAGGGAACCCACTTGAGGAGGCGGTCTATCCCTTAGCAGAGCTGGAGCGCTGTGCTGGGAGATCCACTGCTCTTTTCAGAGCTGACAGGCAGGAATGCTTAAGTCCACTGAAGCTGCGCCCACAGCCGCCCCTTCCCCCAGGTTCTCTGTCCTAGGGAGGTGGGAGTTTTATTTATAATCCCCTGACTGGGGCAGCTGCCTTTCTTTCCGAGATGCCCTACCCAGTGAAGAGGAATCTAGCAAGACAGTCTGGCTATAGCAGCTTTGCTGTGCTGTGATGCGTTCCGCCCAGTCTTTAGAAGGGTCACGGGAAAGTCTCCTACTCAAGCCTCAGTAAAGGCGGATACCCCATCCCCACCAAGTTTGATGATCCCAGGTCGACTTCAGACTGCTGTGATGGCAGTGAGAATTTCAAGCCAATGGTTCTTAGCTTGCTGGGCTTAAGGGAGTGGGACCCGCTGAGCCAGACCACTTTGCTCCCTGGCTTCAGCCCGCTTTCCAGGGGAGTAAATGGTTCTCTCTCACTGGAGTTCCAGGTATCAGTGGGGTACGAAAAAAAAAAAAAAACTCCGCAGGTAGCTCAGTGTCTGCCCCAACAGCCTCCCAGTTTTGTGCTTGAAACCCAGGGCCCGGGGAATGTAGACACACGAGGGAATCTCCTGGTCTGCGGATTGCAAAAACCATGGGAAAAGTGTAGTATCTGGGCCAGATAGCCCAGTCCCTCATGGCACAAACCCTCATGGCTTCCCTTAGCTAGGGTAGGGAGGTCCCTGACCCCTTATGTAAACTCACACTTCCTAGGTGAGGCAATGCCCCACCCTGCTTCTGCTCACCCTTGGTGGGCCGCACTCACTGCCTAAGCAGTCTCAATGAGATGAACAGGGTACCTCAGTTGGAAATACAAAAATCAGAAATCACCTGCCTTCTGTGTTAGTCTTGCTGAGAGCTGCAGAGTGGAGCTGTTCCTATTCAGCCATCTTACTACAGTTGGTAATCCAAACTGTCAAAAAATTAATGAAATATTATTTAAGGCACTATGAAGATATCATTTGATATTTTCATATCACAGAACATAAAAGCATACGCAGTTTATATTTCTGTATCACAAAGGAAAATTGAGACAGTATGTTCACATGTATCCAGGGAAAATATGACTTGTAATAAGTCCACTGAATGGCAATTTAGCAGTATGTGCCTGAAATTTTTCAACCGGTAATAATTCAGTATCTAGAAATATCTAAAGTAAATTTAAAAGATTATATAAAACATGCATATAAAATGTTCATTATAATATTATTTATTGTAAAGGAAAATTAATCAAATTAAACAACAAGAATATTAAAAATTATAGTGTATCCATATAATAAAAGATGAATCCATTTGGCCTTGTTTTTGAAGGTTATTAATCACATTGAAAATGCTCAAGTTAAAATGTTTTGTGAAAAGCATCTGTATCATTCTATTATTTGGTTTTAGATATTTGTATGTATTTATCCACTTGTAAAAAAATAATTTTTATGTATTTTCTGAGGTGCTGAAAATGTTAGAAGTCATTCCAGGACTGCTCCCTCAGAAATTGATTTTACCTCCCAGAGTGGTATAGACACTAGAAAATATTATATATCAGGAGCAGAGGCTTTCCCAAGCAGCAGAAAGCATAAGGGAGGGGAGCCATTTAGATGGCAAAAGGTGATGTGGTATTTGATGTCATCCATCCCCATTCTCATTTAGCATTTAACATGAAATTTTCTTAGCATATTTGATTTGGTTTGATGGAAACATTAAAATTTCCAGAGCCTGTGACCTACCTGGCCCAGGGATAAATTGAAACAGACAGGGACACCGAAGCAAGGATGCAAAGAGAAACATGGGGAAGAATGGATTTGGAATTCACAGAGTGGCTCTGTTAGTATGAGGATTTAACTTAAGACCAAGTTTAATCAGAGTTTTGATGGCCAGTTGGGCCAGGATGAAATTTGTATTTGTGCAGATGTGTATTAAATAAGCTATAAGAAAATAAACCAACAAATTTAATAGTGGTTTACTCTTGTTAATGGGATTAGACTAAAATTAAAAAGAGAACAAAAATGTTTCTTTTTTAATATGCATTTAATGAAATTTTATGAAGAATAAAGCATTCTTCATAGTAACATTAAGATTAGGAAGCTGATATTAATAAAATAGGCTGGAAAATATGAGGAGATAAAAAAACCCTGTAGGTCAGAACCTTATTAATTCTAAGTCATGCTCTTCATTATGAGTTAAATTTCTCTATTTTCAATTCATTTTCTTTATAATTGAAGTGGCGTAAGGATGGCGAACTTCCTCATTGAAATTGTGATGAGGAATATCTAATCAAGCACATTCACAATGTCAACTGCATTCTCAATATTAATAATATAAATGGCCTCAATGATAAAACAATTGTTGCTTTACAATTGAGGGTGTTAGGTTTCTAATCACCATCACATATGTATAAACTATTGAAGAGATTAAGAGCTCATGGAAAAAAAAAATCCTATAGTTATTTTCATGTTTATATAAATAAATGGCATCCAATACATTTAAAAATGTTTGATATTATGCATATTATAATTGTAAAATACAGGTACTATGCAATTAAATACTATTTATTATGCCTTACCGCAATGATTCAGGCATTCTTTTCCTTAGAGTTTCAGTAATTTACTGACATATTTATTTTCATTTATTTTATTTTAATACATATAGTTAGAAATGCACTTTCTGGTTTGTGTCTATTCAAATATTGTATAACTTCCTAATGTTATGACTTAAAGTTATCGAGTGTTGTTTGTTATATCAAAGAAAATAGCATCGGAGCTTTATACAAAGCTCCTTTGATTCTCTTCTTTTGCAACTGGCTCAGAAGTGTATATATAAGAATTCAGTTTATGTTTTATCTTATTTTTTTTAAATCTCCTATAAGGCGTCATTAGAGAACAAAGAAAAAAACACAAAATTTAAAACTAATCTACTTTAACTTCACCATCTGCTTTATTTCTGTCTTCTATTTCTATCCTCCAGTTAAATCATTTTTGCTTTTTTTTTTTTACAATTATCCTCAACAAGAGTGACTTATGTAAACTCACGCTGGAAGAAGTAAAGCTCGAATTAGAATTCCATATGAGTACAATTTGCATTCGGGTAGGATTAAAAGTTTTAAATTTTAGTTGCAACAATTGAAAATCTAAAGAAAATCTCTCTCTGTCTCTGTCTTTCTCTCTCATTCTGTCTGTCCCTCTCTCCTTGTCCCCACTTACCCCATTACACACACACACACACACACACAGAGAGAGAGAGAGAGGAATTTGAAGGCTCACATAATTAAACTTTGCAGAGAGGAAAGCAGGTAAGCTTTTAACCAGAGGCTCAATATTATCATACTTCTCCTGGTTTGCTCTACAATAACATCGATATCATCCTGGAAGCTCCCATAAGAACTCAGGCATATTCCTGCTTGAGGCCTTTTTTGTGAGCATTTACACCCAAATTTTCACCCACATTTATTATTCATCAGTTTCTTCATTCTGTGCAGGTATTTTCTCAAATGTTACATCCTCGGTTTGTCCTTCTGTAGAAACCCAATCTAAAATGTTATATACAGTCCTCCCTAGGTATCCGTGGAGTGTTGGTACTAGGGACCTCCACCCACTTGGATACTTCATGGATGCTCCAGTGTCTTATATAAAAGGACATAGTGTTTTCATATAACCAGTCTACATCCTCCTGTATACTTTACATTATCTATAGATTACTTGTAATACCTAACACAAAGTAAATGCTATGTTGTTATACTGTATTTTGAAAGGAATAATGACAAGAAAAAGGAGTCTGTGTGTTTCATACAGAGGCCACCATCATTTGTCTTAAAAAATATTTTCAGCCACAGTTGGTTGAATCCATGGATGCAGAACTCATGGAGAAGGAGAGCCAGCCACACTCCCATACTCTCATCCAGCCCATATGTGTCATCTCCACTTTCTGTGGTTTTTTTTTTTCTTGACAATTATTGCCATCTGGCTTCCCAGTTTACAACATAGTTCTTCAAACATTATTTTTATTGACTAGAAGACTAGATTAGGCTGAAATGTAATCTCTATGAAGAAAGATATATTTGTTTCTTTGTATGGTACTAACTTTCTTCCAGGGAAGGCAGAAAAATTGCCCTAAAGGCAAATTATGCCAAATGTAGTTGGTGGAACCCTATTTGGAGGGACTCCCTTATAGGAAGTGCGCAGACTATAGAAACTGACCAGGAGAACTCTTTCTTAGTAATGAGATAGTCAGAGCTAATTTGACCAAGCCTGGAAAGCCAGATTACATTTTATAGCAATACATAGAACATGGGAAAAGATGCATTTGTTGAAAGGTGGGAAAAATTAAGTGATGCATAAAAAACATTTGCATTATGGTTTTATGTAAAAAAATATAAAAGTTGGTCAAAGAAAGAAGCGTTACAGCCAGGCCTGTAATCCAAACTAACAAGGAGACTGAGATAGAAGGATGGCTTGAGGCCAGGAGTTCGAGACCAGCCTGGAATACATCATGAGATGCAATTTCTATTTTTTTTTTTTAATTAGTGTGATCTGGTGGCACGCATCCATAGTCCTGGCTACTTGGGAAGCTGGAGTAGGATAATCACTTTGAGCCCAGGAATTAAGACTGCAGTGAGCTATGGTTGTGCTGCTGCACTTCATCCTGGGGTAATAGAGTAAGATCCTGTTTCAAAAAAAAAAAAAAAGAAAGAGAGAGAAAGAAAGAAAGAAATAGGAAAGAAAGAAAGAAGAAAGAAAGAAAGAGAAAGAAAGAAAGAAAGAAAGAAATGGAGGGAGGGAAAGAAAGAAAGAAAGAAAGAAGAGGCATTGGGTAAGCTAAGTATGTTATGACACTCAAAATATTAGTATTCAAATATACACAAAATTGCAAAATCTGAAATTCATGCTATGCTGATCTACTAAAGCCTGAATTAAACAGGAATACTGTGACCATCTATCACCTTACCAATTACATTTTAATCTGTGAAAGATACCTTCTGATTGTACCCCAAACCAAATAAACACACCAATATATTCATTATTTATCAGTCTTCGGAGACAGTTTCTTCACACTTAGGGACTGGGTTGTCAGTGCCATAATTTGTGCTGAGAGTCGCAGACATCTTTGAAAAGGAATAGTTAGAGTCAGAATCAGGAAGATCCCTGAAGGAACCAAGTGTGATTTTGCCCCTTAGGTAATATGTGGCAATGTCTAAAGACATTTTTAGTTGTCACAAGTAGAGATCAGGGCTGCTACTGGCGTTTGGCTATAGAAGCCAAGTTGCTGCTAAGGATCCTACAGTGCACAGGAGAGTTTCCTACAATAAAGCAATATTGAGTCCAAAATGCCAATATCGTTGTGGTTGAAAAATTCTTCCTTAGAGGAAGTTTAGGTTGCAGAAAATGGAAAATAGTAAGAAAAAAGGAAAGATCAAATGCATACAACTTTATGAAAGTTAGAGAACCCCAGACTTACAAAAGAAAAACTGTTTCAGACTAGCAGACCATAATAACAGGAGATAGATTCCAGATTGGGAAATCTTTTTCTGGTTCATGTGGGCATTGCGTCTGACAGTTAGATGCACATAATTGGTTAGGACAAATTGTTTCCTTGTTATTTTCTTGCTTTGTTGGAACAGACTAAGCACTTTTGGTTCAGAATGAGATATATATATTTTATATATATATAATATATATATAATATATATAAATATATATAATATATATAATATATATAAATATATATAATATATAATATATATAAATATATATAATATATATAATATATATAAATATATATAATATATATAATATATATAAATATATAATATATAATATATATAAATATATATAATATATATAATATATATAAATATATATAATATATATAATATATATATATACACACACACACACTGCTTGGTCACAAATGTGTGTGTATATATATATATATGTACTGCTTGGTCACAAACTTTGCTTTTCAGTTCTTCCTTCTGAAATGCTTGCTTACATTAAATTTGCTTGATTTTTTCCTCTATGTATATTATTAGTCATGTAGGTGAAAAATTTGAAAGAGTTTTGTTAAGTAGAATGAACTTGTGTGATAATAACAGAGAGCTTGCTCTACTTCATTTTTAAGAAAACGGGGAGAAAGAGGTAGGATCCCAGATGTATTAAGCATAAAATAACAAAATCAAATAGCCACTGAATTGCTCTGATGTAGCTTCAATAATACCATACGATCATGATCCATTTCATTCATGTCCTGGTCTATGCCTTACATCTCCTCTCATCTCTCTCTTTCATGGACATATTTCTCAATGGCTCTCTGAAAGAACTTCATTAACTGAGTAGTTTATCCTGTACTTGTACTGACTCTTGGGAGGGAAGTTGGCTTATGCTTAAAGTACTACTTGAAAGAGAGCAGCATCCTCAAACTAGCTGTTCACTTTTAAATATTGTTCATGTGCATGTGTTACTGTTTTTCTAGTTCTATGATATATTTTAATAATTTAAATTACTCTCATATTTTAAATAAGCAAACAACAATGTGCTTTTACTTGGAAGAATTTTTTCAAATAACGTAAGAAGCATCTTTCACAGGATTCATGTTTAAGTCATTCTCAAATGGTTTTATTGCCATAAAATTGTTAGTCATTCAAAGTGGTAGAAACTTTATTTTTGGTCAACCATAAATAGTATTATCTGGGGCCTTTTGGCTTGTCCTTTCCTAGGCAGCAAACAATAATAAAGCTTCAGATGTGTTCAACTGAGAAGATTAATAGAAATCAAAGTTACCACATAACTTCCATTATGTGTGAAGGATTTGATGTACAGGAAATTTACCAGTATCTTAATAGATCTAGGACAAAAATAAAAATTAACATTGGTTTTTCTGTGTCCCTACCCAAATCTCATCTTGACTTGTAGTTCCCATAATCCCCATGTGTTATGGGAGGGAACCAGTAGGAGGTAATTGAATCATGGGGGCGGTTTCCCCCATGCTGCTGTTCTTGTGATAGTGAGTGAGTTCTCACAAGATCTGATGGTTTTTTTTAAGGAGCTTTTTTGCCCTTTTGCTCAGCACTTCTCCTTCCTGCTGCCATGTGAAAAAGGACATATTTGCTTCCCCTTTTGCCATGATTGTAAGTTTCCTGAGGCTTTCCCACCCATGCTGAACTGTGAGGCAATTAAACCTCTATCCCTTATAAATTACCCAGTCTCAGGTATGTCTTTATTAGCAGTATGAGAATGGACTAATACAGAAATGCTCAGGAATTAGTGCTATGCCAATGTTACCTCTACATGCATGATATGTAAATTAACTAATTTCCAATGAGAAGTACTTTATAATTCCACATGTTTTCTGTTGATTGGCTATAATAATTGATATTAGCTATAGAGTAGGAAATATTTAAGGGAGACCTCTAATAATGAATTCATAAGCTTCTTCTCTCACACTTTTAAACTTGATTTTTATGCTATTATCCATTTACAAGAGTAAGCACCAAAGGAGTTGCAAGTTTATCTTTTATCTTGCTTTTTTTCAGCGGAAGTTTTGTAAGTGATAAAATAAATTAAAACAACTATAAGAAGTGATAGATTAATTCATTCAAATTAGTGCAATGCTTGTGAATAGTTAAAACATTCATATTTAAAGGAAACATATAAACATTTTAAATGTCTTAGAGAAATTGAGAATGTCACAATGTCTTTACTAGTGCTGGAACAGGAAAAATAATTGAAAAAAACTTTTTTTAACAAGTTTTATTATTTAAAAATTTGCCTGCTATGGTTAAGAAAAAATCATTTGTGAAAGAAAAACAAAATAAGGTCAGGTTATTTATGTGAATCTATTTCATATTATGTTTTGGATCCTTAAGATAGCAGCTCTTCTACCAAGATGCTTATTAACAAGGATTTAGAGCCATTCTATCTGTACATATGGTAAAGCTCAGTACTTTAGAAGGAGTTTCACAAATATTTGGGAAAGAAACCAGAACATAAACTTTCTTCAACAGTTTCTGAGCATCCAGAGTATGCTGGGCTGAATAATGGTACCCAAATTTTCCTCTGTGGCCTAATCCCCATAACCTATGGATGTTATCTAACATGGCAAAAAGGACTTTGCAGATACGTTGAAGATAAGTATCTTGAGATGAAGAGATTATCCTGATTATCAGATGGGGCCTGATATAATCACAGAGGTCCTTATTAAAATGTTGCATACAGAATCAGAGACAGAGAAGGTGATATGATAACAAAGCAGAGATTGGAGTGTTATTTTTTAAAGCTGAAGGAAGGAAGGTACAAGCCAAATAATATAGGCTACCAATAGAAGCTGAGAAAAAGATAAAGAAACAGATTTCCCCCTCAGAACCTGCAGAAGAAGCCAGTCTTGCTGACACCTTGACTTTACATCAATAAGACTGATTCCAGATTTATGCCCTCCAGAAATGTTGGAGAATAAATGTTGTTTTATGCCACTGCATCTGTAGTGTTTCATTACAGCAGCAATAGAAAGCAAATCCACAAAGGCTTCAAGAAATTTTATTCTAAAATTTACACCAATGTAAACTTGCTAGCTGAAAATCATTCAAGAAGCTCTCTAACTGAACACATAAATTTGAATGTAAATATGGTGATAGGTCCTCTCTAAAAATGTATATAAAATACACAAAAGAAGTCAATCAAGATTTATTCTTAGCAGTCATTTTTAGTCTTAGCTTTTAGATCCATCTGAACTAACTGATACAAGTGGATTGAGTGTAGATCAGGAAAAACCAAAACAGCAAGATGTTTAGTTAGTTGCATATCTCAGAACAAATGGATTTAACTTTCATTAGTTAAAATTCTGCATTTACCTTGACATGGTTGGCACGTTTAGGAGATCCATTTGTCAACTGCTTAGTGAAACAGCAGACTTTCACAAATGAGATCTTGGCTTGTAACATTTTGCTGTCCCATTTCTAACGCAGACAGGAATAGCCCGTGCTAATGCCATATCCTGCATGTGTACATACTTTACTAATTTATCATTCATACTAGGACACATTTGAGAATGAAAAAGAGTCCGAACAGTTGCTTGGCTGGAGTAACAGGCATTAAACTAGGTCTGGTTTACACAAAAGGCACTAACTGGTATTCTTCCCAATATGAACATCTAATGTTTAGAAATTGGTGTCTGCATGATTCTTATGTTATCTATAACAATTGCGAAGTCATGTTTTCACCTTGTACTCAAAAGTCAACAGAAACACTGATTTAAAAAATAAGGCAATCCACATTACAAAGTGAGAATCATACATAATTTACTAGACAGCCAACATTCTGATTGCAGATGTAATCACGGGTATTACAAGAGGCCCATGGACTAAGTAACTTTTGTTTGGCCTCAGTAAGTTTTGGTGAAATCTTTAGTCACTTGTCTTTCAGGAAAATCTCTCTCTAATTCTTTTGTAATCTCTTAGTGCTATGTAACTAGTACAGCTCATTGAAAGAATATCAAAAACATTGCATTGTGGAAACTCTCAACTCCAGGCACACAATGTTGAAGAAGACAGGCCATGATCTTACCTTATGTTTTGTAATAGTCACTCAATGAGATATATATCTTAACTTTAATTGCAAACAAAATAAAAGATAAAAGAGAAACCTAACATCAGTTGCTGAAAGTTCAGATTTGAAAATAGTGTCCACCTGTTACTGAGGAGGGACTGACCACACATACGCACTCACACAGGGGGAGATACAGGAGACGGAGACAGAGATCCACAGGTTAATATTTTCTATCTTTTGCTCAGTTCTTCATAATCATTTCCAATCTAAACCTGGGATCAGGCAGAAAATTTTTCAGGCGTAAGAAGGCAGGCAGATGGAGGGCCAAAACAGGAATCCTCCTAGGTCCTGGAAAAATATGAGTGAGTTTTTTGTTGGTTGTTGCTATTGTATTTTGGATAAGCTTACTATTAGCAAATATAGGTCAGTTCTTGACTATTCTTACTTCTGTTATGAGAACAGAAAAAGGAATTTATTCATTCTTTGTTGGTTACCAAGTTTCCCTAGATTGATAGTTGTCTGAAGTCCTGACTGTTTATTTTTCCAGCTGTTCTTCAGAGTTAGGATGACTTTTTTAAGCAATCTATCTCAACTCACAAAAAAATCCTTTTGACAGTATGCAGATGACCAGAACTCCTTAAAATGAGGTGGAGAGTTTAATTATGCAATTGTACCAAAAATGTTTGACACACACTATCACTGAGATTTTCATCCAAAGAAAAAGTTGCTTTTCGCATTTGAATAATGAATATAGAAATCTGAAGAAACACATTTCATTTTTTAAAAATTTAGCTGCCTCTCTTCTAACTCCATAATATTCTAATTGGCCAAGTACTTGTTTTTAATACATGCATCCTATCTCTTTAAGTAGGATACTCCTACTTAAAATAGGAGAGCTCCATGGTGTCATCCGGGGAGAAGGAGCTGAACTTTAAAAGTACCCAAATTAACCCAGAAGAGAACATTGTCCCTGAACTATCTCGTTAAAATGCCTGATATAAAAGGTAGATATAAAAAATATCTGAAATAATTATAAAATTACCTAAAATCAAACCTAAAGAGAAGGTTATCATAATAAGTCTTAATATTTTTAATATAGTCCAACTTGATCTCTTTTATGAGGACCATGAATTAAAATATATCTGAAGCGCATATCTGTAATGAGTGGACTATTTGAAAAAAATTTTTTCAACTCATGCAAGGTTATCATATTTTAAAGTTTTATTCATTTTGTATTTCTATATTATTACTCTAGTATATCTGTAAATGTTTCCTATGTAATGACTAATACAATTCTGAGGTTGATTATTTACTACTTCTTGTGGAAGGAAATGTTCTAATCAATGTTCTACCATGAATTGAAAAAAAATTGAAAAAAAAAACCATTTAGTTGATTTTATTTTTTAGTCAAAGCCTGAGAAAAATCATATTACCCTACAGTTTCAAAAATTCACAAAGACAAAATCAAATGATGTGATGTATCAGATGTTATTTAATAATTTACATATAAGGGATATTTAAGAAAAAATATCCAAGAATTTATTTGGAAAAACAAATTTAAAAATATATAGGGAAACTTTGAAAAAATACCAAAGAAGTACTTGGAATACCAGGTGAAAAAATTAATTATAAAGCCCCAATAATTAAGATATTATTGTAGCACAATAAAAAAGATAATTAAATTAAAATAGAGAAAATCAAATGCAAGAATATATTTAAAGTCATTTTCTGAATTTATAAACTGAAATCAGTGGGGTAAAGTTTGATTATATAAAAATTATATTAAAAAATTATAATAAGGTATTTTGAGGGAAAATTTAGTTCACATACACTTCTACAATTGGAAAAAATATGTGACACATATATTTAATCTAAGTTTTTAGTTAAATTACAAAATGCAAACTACTGATAGATTGAAGTAATCTAAATAAATGCTACTAAATAAACTTGACTTGTATTAAAAGAGTTAAATCGTCAATTATCAATCTAAGTTTTTAACTAATTATGAAAATTAAAAAGAACATTAAAGTCACTTTTAGCCTGTTAAAGATGTACTCTTCCTGAGATGGCAACGTTATCAGATATGTCTGTCTATGCCGTGAAAAACAGCATCAATCAGAACATTTATAATGTTGTGGAAACAAAATGACATATACTTAAAGGAGTTATTTTTCTTCTGAAATGATTAAATATAACTGTAACAAAAAATGAGTAGAGTCAATGTAGGTTATCTTGAACCTAAAGCTGTATATTTAATTGCTTAATTGATTGTTTATTTAATATTATGCCACTATTAAAAGAAGTTTGCATTAGCAATTAGCTGGGAAAGGAAAATAGGGATTTTGTTTTTCTACAGTCATTTGTTTGATAGAAAAATGAAATAAATAGATGTTATGTAGCCTATAAGAGCAAAAGGAAGATTTAACTGCAAAAAAAAGAGTTTTAATATCATTTTAAATGAGTAAGGTGATCATTTATCTTCTTTTGTAGCCCATGATGATCACATTCATTTCTGAAGTTGAATGACATTTGGCATGCAAGTCTATGTAGTATGTGAGAGACAACTACAAAGGTGTAATGTCACGGCAAAGGCATTTTTACCTCAGCAGCTGAAAGTTGATTTAGGACTAAATGCAATCAGATCATTTTCATGGTTCTTTGAGACTGCTTGCTTTCCTGTTGAAAAGAAAAGGGTGACTTCACTCTCTAAAGATTTCCCATAACTTTTCTAATTTTTTTTGAATTTAAAGCTATGATAAGAGTTTAATAAGAGACACTGTATTTATAAAGTTTAAAAATGAAAGTCCTTGAGAAAAAATAAATACATCAGAATCAGAGAACAGTATAGCACTGGAGAATATTACACTTTGTCTACAGTGATATAAAATACTAATGTAGAAATTTTTAAAGAAAATGTATATATTTAAGAAGGGGAAGAAACTGTCTCCTAAGAAGAAAATCTTTAAACACTTGTAGTAAAAACATTACATATATACACATGCATGTACATTACATATATAGGCATATATATAAATGTATACGTACATATATGTATATATATAATAATGTGTAATGTGTATACATACATATATGCATATATGTAATGTATATGCATGTGTATATACATTTATACAAACACACACACGCATATATATATACACATGCCCATAAATACATATATGTCAATTTTACTTTACTCCCAAATAGTAAAATATATCTACGTGTGTTTAAATGACATACTCAACTTGCAGCATCTTGGATTAACGATGTCCTAGAATGTATTGCCTTTAGGAATTGTGAGATTTTCATTTGTTTGTTTGTGTTCATTTTAAAGTTATATCTAAGAGAACTGGGACAATTTCATTCTTTTACTTTCTTTGTGCCATATGTGATTAATAACTCCCCAGAGCATACTTAAAATAAATACCTATTGAATAAAGAAGTGATCTTGAATAATAGTGATTATCATGTCTTAAAACAAGAAAATCAAATACTTGGTGATGAATTAGGTAGCCACATTTTTGTTCTTGTAGTAATACTTTTGAAAATCAAAGAAATCTTTAAAAGGAAATAAATGAAAATAGGGGAAGAACAGGTTCTCTGGCCATTAGCTATGGTGCACTTTTATGGGATACTACAGATTGTGAATAATAAATTAGTTACTCATATATGTTTTAGAATAGTGTACATTTCTTCACAATCATGAAAAATTCCAGTATTTGCTCAATTTCTTCAGTCATTTTCTCATAATTAGAAAATAAGAGGCTTTACTTGTTTTGCTTTGTGTTATCTGTGTTATTTTTGGAGGGAAACATTAGATAATGAATCACTGTAGTCTAAGAAATTACTTTCAGGATGAGCATGGTGGTGCACGCCTGTAATCCCAGCATGTTGGGAGGCTGAAATGGACAGATCACTTGACCTCATGAGCTGGAGACCAACCTGAGCAACATAGCAAAACCCCATTTCTACAAAATATGTAAATAGCCAGGCATGGTGGTGCATGTCTGCAGTCCCAGCTACTCAGGAGGCTGACATGGGCAGATGGCTTGAGCCCAGGAGGTGGAGGTTGTTGCGGTGGGCAGATATAGCACTACTGCATTCCAGCCTGGGCGATAGAGAGAGACACAGACCAAAAAAAAAAAAAAAAAGAACGAACGAACGAAAGAAGGAAGGAAGGAAAGAAAAAAGAAAGAGAAAGAAATTCCTGTCAGTCACCTCACAAGTCATTAAATTAAATTGATCATTCACATATCCATATATGAGTATTTCTTTTTTTTATTATACTTTAAGTTTTAGGGTACATGTGCACAACGTGCAGGTTAGTTACATATGTATACATGTGCCATGTTGGTGTGCTGCACCCAGTAACTCATCATTTAACATTAAGTATATCTGCAAATGCTATCCCTCCTCCCCCACTCCCCACCTCACAACAGGCCCCGGTGTGTGATGTTCCCCTTCCTGTGTCCATGTGTTCTCATTGTACAATTCCCACCTATGAGTGAGAACATGCGGTGTTTGTTTTATTGTCCTTGCGATAGTTTGCTGAGAATGATGGTATTTCTAAAGGAAATTTAGAAATTAATTATAATATCTTGGGTAAAAGTACAGATATTCAATAATTTATGGTCACCTACCATTCCTTGAACTCCAGTCACAATTTTATATGTAGAAATATAGATGGAAATATGGAAAAGATTGCATTTCCTATTTCATGTCTATCCCAATACATGCCTTCATCCAGAATGAAACTACCTCACAACATTTGTGATTATGTCGACTACTTCTTCCTTTCTGTTCCCATTGTTTGCAATACTGTCTTTCTACATAGCAGTGACTACACTAAATGGGATTTCTTGGAATGACCGTAAACACACATTAGACTGTGAGCTCAGTGAGAGCAAGGATGCCGTAATTTAAACTTTTTGTCTCTTTTTAGCATAACAAGTTGGAGAAGAGTTATATTTCAGAAAATATTTGTTGAATTTTCACATTTCTCTAGAATATAGTATGGTCGTGGAGTTGTCAGCAACTACTGTGATTTATGGAAAAATGTTAAAGTAATAATAGGAGACCAGAAAATGATCTTATATAATTTCCCAAACTACTTGAGAATTTTCTGTTAAAATCAGATTTCCCTTGGTCCCCAGAGAGCCAAAATAGGCCAGCTTTGTTTTTTATTTTGCATTATTCTACATTTTTTTGATACGGTTCCTAAATTTAGGTGCTACCTAGAAAAGCTAGAGGAAAAATAATTCTAATGTTTTTTTAATTTAAATAATATAATTACTATTGATTTTACTTTATTAATTTTCCATAGAAGATTTTGACTATGAGTGGAAATTGAACATTAATTTATGTAAATTCATCATTGCTTTTTGAAGGATCATTACATTTCTTTAAACTGGATAGAATAAGATATTTTAGAAATAATCTGTTAATAATTTATTAGTACTTAAACTTCAGAAGGATAAGTGAATAAGTGATGTCCAAGCAAGAAGGTGGTGTCATAAAAACAATAAAACATCAGAATTATAAGGTTATATACTTCCAATTTTTAACAATAATAGTTCTTATGTGTTAATTAAAACTTCCATTGAAAATATTTTTATTGGGGAATAGAGAATAAATTTTAAAATAAAGTAACAATTGATGAGATTTGAAACCTAAGTATAAAGGTTTTATGTCTTAGACCTGTGAGAATTGAGGTGTGTGAGTTGAAAAAAATTCTATAATTTTTATTTCCTTATCTGAAGTATGGAAATGAATATACAAATATTCTATCCAGGCTATTGAAAAAAATGATGAAATGAATAGAATGAGTTAATGCTTTTGAACCCATTTGAACAATGAATTCACATATGTGGTAAAATGGCCACATATACAAATACTAAGAAAAAAGAGAAAGAGAGAGAGGTGAGGTTTTCCCACTATTAATATCTGCCTATATGAAGGAATTTCTTTTCATTTTTCTGTATGGTTTCTAAAAACTAGCAAATGCTTTAAATAAATATAAATAGAATCACCAGGGAATATAGATGCTGTAATTCTAGGTATATGCCATAATTTCATGATATAGTTTCTTTAAGAAAGAGAAGTTTACAATGCTTAATACATCATGAAAAGCAAGATTTCTAATGGAAATCCTTATCTTTCCTAAGAAAGGTTGCTGCTGAAATAAGAAATCAGCATCTAAAGTTGCTTTAAAATCCTCTTCATACTAGCAATCAAAATTAGTTTTCCCTTATAAAATAGAAAAGCCTTAAGGAAAGCAACATTGAATATATTTGGCACATGAAATGACAAATCAGTTGGTTAAGGTTATAAAATTGTTATAAATATGTATTTTGTGTCAATCAAATAAAAATCACAAAACTTTGATACTGTAAAATTTGCTTATTTCTGATGTGACGTGAGATACAAGAAATAGATTACTTTCCTTTTTATAGACAATTTTCTTGATTCTCTTGTTTCTTTTTACTGTCATTGTGAAACCATTTCATCTTTGTCTTAATTTCACTGTTTGCTTACCAGAATTACTCCTCTCACAAGCTTATTGAGGTTCCAAGTCAGTTCAAGTTTAGTTGTCTAATATGTACCAGTTAATTAGTTCACTGTCAAAAGTAAGATAGATGTTTGCTTCCAAAGGCATGTTTGTGTATTTCCAAACCTTGGCATTCAACTCACTAAAAGAAGAAATAGATCAAATGCTGAATTGATTCCTCTTTTCAGTTTTTATATATCGAGTGGGCTGTCAAGTACAGGATAGATTAACACATTGCTATTTTTCATGTATATTGTTATTAGCAACTTATAAACACCTATTGTTTACTGCAATTAATGTAATTTTTATTTTCTTATAGAAATGTGAGCTATACATTTTATAGTATAAGGTCTAATTTAATATATTTGATAATGAGTTTAGTCTCACCTATAGGTGGAGGAAACTTCTGATAAGCATGTTAAGTTGGGTTATTCTATGGTAACTAAATCCCCCCTTCTCCCAACACACACACACACACACACACACACACACACACACACACACTTCAGAAACCTACAGCAACAGAGGATCATTTCTCTCTCTCATGGCATGCCAAATACAGCTCTACTACTCATCCTCCTTAATTTCAGAAATAAAGCTTTGAGTGTATAATCAACACTTAGGAAAAGAAACCATCCCAGTTTGCCTAGGAATGAGTAGTTCGGTAGACATAAGACTTTTAGCTTTTAAAAAAAGAAAGTCCCAAGCAAACAGTTAAGTTGATCACCTTAAATTCGCCATACCATAATAAGTGAACTTATTTAAATGAAGATAATCATACTTCTATTTCAGAGGTAAAGTTTGAAATGTATAAATTTTGATATAAATTCCCAGACCACAGAAAATTTTCTGTTAAATATTTGTCACCTAATCTATGAATTAAATGGGAAATAGTATTTAAAATGGGATTATTTTAAAGCATTAATTCCAAATATTAATTTAAATAAATTAAAAAATCAAACTAAGTGAACACTTCCATGTAAACTAACTAATTTTTAATCTCTTTGGTTCTAAATAAGATTGATGGGCCAAAGTTAATATTACCATAGTACCTGAGGTCACTGTGAAACTTAAGATATCTTAACAGAGAAGATCATCATTCTACTGAAAATTAACTTCATTTTAAAAGAGAGGTCACATTAAAATAACTGAATTCCACAAAGACAGCTATCTGGTCATACAAATAACGTTTGACTCACTTAATTGTCTTTTTATTTAAGTTTACAAAAATGAAAAAAATAGTGTTTCAGCAAGCAATGAGCATTACATTAGTCGCCATTTCACTGTGAATTTGAAATAATTACTTTTCTTTTATTGGCAGCATTTTTGAACTTCATACTCAAAAAAAGGAAGTTGATTTAGTTAAAAATCATCTTACTTGTAAAACATAGTACTTAAGAAAACACTTTGCAGACTCCTGGTCAATATAATAAATATTTTTTCATAATAGTATTACCAAAGTATTGTCATTTGTTTTATATTCTCCACCATATAACAATTGTTCCTTAGGAATATCAACTGGAAATCTGGTTCATCCAATAAACCAAAATGAATCTACCAGTATAAAATTAATCAATAAAAAACAGCTGTGGTATATTTTAATGTTTCCCCTTTTCCCTTGGCTTCTAGAAAGGTCAGAGCAATTTAAAGACAAACATTTAGTTTATTCACTCAATAGATGGCATCACTTGAAGCTTAAGAAGGTGCACATGCGTATTATAGACAATGGACAAGAACAAATTAAGAGAGAAAAGGCCAGGAATGTATTTCATATAGCAAGCCAAAAAACACTTTAAGACTAAAAACAAAGCAACACCAGTTACCACTAATCTTAAGAAGATAAACATTATGAATGATTAAGAAGTTAACAAACTGAATAAAGCTTTTGTAAATATACAAAAAGAACTTGTACACTGCTCAAAAGGCCTTTCTGTTGAACCTCTACAGAAATGATGAGCCTCTCAACAACATGATGAAATTGAACCAAGTTAATACTGATGAAGCTTCAAGATTAATGGCTCATTTGTAATACAGCGGTGATGCATCTAATTCCTACAAAAGACCATTAAGTTAAATGTTTTACACAAAAAGTGCTTCCACTCTTCCATCTCACCATCATACTTTACTTATATTAACATGCTTTAAAAGTTATATTGTACATCTATTTTCATGTTGGTGCTGTGAAATGTGTGTGTGTATCAGCATCCTCACATGAACACACAAGGTATAAATGAGAGGTCAGAATCAGAGATAGACCTATATGAAAATACTCCTAGCCTCTACATATGGCTTAAATAAATTGCTCTTTTAAATTAACTACTCTTAACATTCAGGTTGTTATGTTAGAGGATAATGTACTGGTGTTGCAATAATTTTAAAAAGGTATTAAGAGCTGCAATCACAAATAACTCCCTCTAAATCCAAATTGTATCTAAAGTTATAATATCTTCATAGTGTCCTTATTCAATATAGAAGGTTATAAGTACAGATAAATCGTTCAGACACCCATTGAAATATATCCTGGGTGACTTTGTTTTTTTCATTAAGAAAAGCCAGAAGTCAAATTTGGTCTTCAGGTTAAAGTAGTAGGAAGAATACCACAGCACCCCTGTGAGCAGGGATTCATATTATTTGTGTCATTTTTCCTGGCATCTCTCATTGCTCCTTACCAGCTCATCTCTCTCAAGGTTGTTACAGAATACTTAATGTCTCATTTTTAAATGGTTCCTTAGCTCCTGAGTGGCAGAAACAGGGATTCATATCTTTGATCCAACTTCCTCTGATATTCTTAGTTCAAAAAACAAACAAACAAGAACAAAAACAATTGCAGACAAAACAAAATACCTCAGACAGGACTTAATTCAAACTTAGTTTTTGTTGTTGCTGTTTTGTTATTTTTTTGCCGCAGAAGACATGATTTTATTCTTTGTTATTGCTAAATAGTATTCCATTGTGTGTATGTATATGTACGTGTATGTGTGTATAAACAATTTTCTTTATCTAGTCATCAATTGGTGGACACTTAGATTGATTCCACATTTTTGGTATCATGAATAATGAATCTAAACATACTTGTGCTGGTATCTCTTTTATATAATGATTTCTTTTCCTTTGCGCAGATATCCGGTAGTGCGATTGCTGGATCAAATCACATTTCTGTTTCTTGTTCTCTGAGAAATTCCCATACTATTTTCCACAGTGGTTGTACTAATTTACATTCCTATCAGCAGGGCATAAGCATTCCATTTCTCTGCATCTTCACCAACATCTATTGTTTTTTGACTTTTTAATAATGGCCATTCTGATTGGTATAAGATGATGTCTCATTATGGTTTTAATTTGCATGTCTCTGATGATTGGTGATGTTGAGCATTTTTCCATATGTGGGCTGGCTATTTGTATGTCTTCTTTTGAAAAATGTCTATTCATGTCATTTGTCCACTTTTTAATTGGGTTATTTGGTTGTATTTTGAAGATGTTGAGTTGCTTGAGTTCCTTATAAATTCTGGATTTTAGTCCCCTGTTGGATGCATAATTTGCAAATATTTTCTCCCAATCTGAAGGTTGTCTGTTCACTTTATTGATTATTTCTTTTGCTGTGCAGAAGCATTTTAGGTTAATCAAGTCTTATTTGTTTATTTTTGTCTTAGTTGCTTGTACTTTGAGATCTCAGGCATGAGTTCTCTTCCTAGGCCAGTGTCCAGAAGAGGATATTCTGAAATTATTTTTAAATTTTTATTTCAATACTTTTGGGGGTACAGGTGGTTTTTAGTTACATGAATAAGTTCTTTAGTGGTGATTTCTTAGATTTTGGTTGACCAGTCACCAAAGCAGTTTACACTGTACTCAATATGCAGTCTTTGGGGACTCAGAGGGAAGGGTGAGAGGGGGATGAGAGATAAAAACTGTCTATTGTTTTGTTAAGTTTTAAGTGAAGAAATGACTCTACAGGATCCTATCTATATGAATAATGTACTATTCTGCTAAGTTTATTTTGTACAGTCATATATTCAGAATTTATTAGGCCTTCATATTTTCTATCACAATGAGGACCCAAATCCAATAAAGACAATCTCCACTGACGGTGAAGATTGATTAATGCCATTTGTAGAGTTCAACATTTGATGTCTCAGTATAAAAGTAATGGGTTAAAGCTTTTGATCATCTCACAACTTGGAAATATATCATAAAATTGTATTTTTTGGTAATCATTTAATATAATTAAATGATAATTATTTTTAAAATTATTTCTTTTTTTTTCTTTCTTTTTCTTTTTTTTTTTGAGACAAAGTCTTATTCTGTAGCCCAGGCTGGAGTGCAGTGGTGTGATCTCAGCTCACCGCAATCTCTGTGTCCCTAGTTCAAGTGATTCTCCTGCCTCAGCCTCCAGAGTAGGTGGGATTACAGGTGCACGCCACTGCACCTGACTCATTTTTTGTATTTTTAGTAGAGACAGTGTTTCACCCTGTTAGCCAGGCTGGTCTTGAACTCCCAACCTCAGGTAATCCATCCGCCTTGGCCTCCCAAAGTGCTAGGATTACAGGCATGAGGCACCACGCCTGGCCAATTTTTTTTTTCCTCACATTTATTGTTGACTCATACTTTAGGGTTGTTGTGCAATTAGGAAATTGTGATTGCAAATCCAGGTAGACCACCATGACTTGAAACAGAACAATGCTTACTTAGTGTAGTAATTTCATTAATGGAACTGTCAGATTCCTTGTACTGCATGTCTCAGCTGTGCTTTTCTCTGCCAAATTCAAGGGAGATTTGTTAATAAAAAACGTGGAGAAGTAGAAATAATTGAGGGGTATGCCCTAAAGAGAATACATAGCCCTAGTTTGTCTCTAGGGCTTACATTTCATGCTGGTTGATGTCTTCCTAATACCCAAGTAGCGCAGCATGTACTAAAACTTAGTGATGACCTCAATGTGACCTAAAATGGTTTACATTTAGTTAGTTCAATTGTGGATATAACTATATATGATTTTTGTATTTGAAGATGCTGGAGATTACCATAAACAAATCATATTATTAGACAATATGCCCTGATTATCTTCAACTATTTTCAAATGATAGCAAAAGTCTAATTTGAACACACCATGACATTTATTGTGCTAATTCTACTGTTATAAGTGTTTTAAATGGTGTATCTCTTAATTTATACCATAGGTATTTTTAATTTGTGAGGGGAAAGATGTATTATAGCCCATCAAACAGAAGATTAGGGACTGCTGTATATTGAGAGTGAGTCAAAGCTAAAAGATTATCATATAGGCTTTTGAACATGGATATGACAAAAGATAGTACAGAAAGAAAAGATAAAGAAATAGAAGAAATAAAGAGAAGTATAAAATGTGTGTCCCATAAAGTTTTCTATAATCACTGTGGTTTTAAAAATTAGTTGTTTATGTTATATGTATATATTGAAAAATACATCAAAAAACAATTTACCATTTTTCCTTGTTTCCTTTTTGTAGTATGTATGCATTCCAGGGTGCACAAAAAATCCATGTTGGTTTTTGAAGAATGTTTACCTAATTCATCAACACCTCTGCTACTGTGGAGTCACCTTCCATGGTATTTGCCAAGATAAAGGTCCTGCTCAATTTGAATACATGTGGCAATTGGGATTTGCAGGTAACAAATTTATGTAATTTTTTTCAATCTGCTTGAATCATTTCAAAATTTGCTAGTCACGTATTCATTTTCTAAACACACAAAGTATTTTACATCTCAAAACATAATATAAACTAAAAATAAAATTAATACTCTTATTTTCTGATGTATTCCTTTAACTGACATGTTTAACACTGACTACATCCTAGGAAATCTACTTGGTACAAGAGAGATAATAGTGAAGTAAACTAGAGCTATTTCCTACTTTCATAAATCCATTTGTTGGAAGGGAGTGGTTAATGGACAAATACAGTGATAACTATGTAATTTTATTTAAAAACAAAATGCTCTTATGAGAACAGGTAGCATTCCATGAATGCTTATAAGCAATGAGCCTATTTAGAAAAAAAGAAAAAAAAAACTTGGCAATTGAGATATTGAGTTGGGTTGCCAGAAAAGGTTTCCACGAGAAAATGACCCCTGAAGAGAGATATAGAGAATAATGTCATGGCAGAGAAGTTGGAGAAGAGAGGATTCTGGGTTGAGGGAATTGTATTTGTAAAAACATTATATTAGAAGAAATGGCTTCTTTGAAGGCCTGTCTGGGGCTGTGAGAAAAGACTAATAACAATTCCATGGAGGGGGTGAAGCCAGAACTAAAATGCTGGGTTAGATATTTTGATTTCTATTCTAAAAGGAATAGAAAATTACTATAGGTTTTGACACATTCGATAAGTTTATAACAAGTAGAGAAACACATGGAAGAGAAGGAAAAAAGCTAGGGAGTTGGTTGGAGTAATAATGTGAGTCATAATGCTGGAAGCTTGAAATAAATGGAAGATCTTGTTTATGAATTGGAAATAGCAAGTGATGAAGGTGTCAACAGGACTCCTAGTTTTCTGTCTTACACACTTGAAATGAAATCATTCCAGCACTTGTGTTCCCATATATGTTTTTGTTTATATTATAGAGTTTCAATTTCTATCGCAATCTGTTTTGATGAGCTTAATTGTCATTCTTTGATTACATTTCTAATATTATTTAACTTAGCTGATGCAAATTTGATTTACATTCTTAAGACTATATGGTATTTTCATTCTTTTAAAGAATATTTCCTCTGACAGTGATATTTTGGCACTTCAGTTTACAAACAACCAGCAAATTAACAGTTTGATGTCTCTGTTTTTGAGTAACAGCTAACCAACAGCAGCTGAATTTCTAACATTGTATTACATCACAACAGTGTTGAAGTAAACTAACAATTAGCCTTTTAAACAGAAAACATGATAATTTATTTCACCATGCTCATAAAATAGTATACTGTAGAGTTAACAACCTTTAGTGACAGAAATAGTTATCAGTTCATTAATCGGATCACACTGAAGACCAAAAGTGGTAGAAGAGAGCAAAGCATTGTTGATTATACTATGTTGATGCTGAAAGGAACTTTCAGAGACTCTGTTATGAATACTTACTATTTTATAAATGACACAATCAGACGAAACAAAGAAATAAATAGAGTTGAGGTTAGAGGAATTAACCTCAGTACTATTTAGGGATTGTGTCAGTTCAGTTGTTTTTAAACCCTGACCACATATTAGAATCATCTGAAGGAGCTCTTGAAACATACTAATGGTGAACTCTCATTACAGAACAATCAAACTGGAATTGTAGTGAGATGGACAGAGTATTTTTTGAGGTTCCCTAAATGCTTTCAATGTGCAGATTGAGAAATGCTCTCTACTGTTACAACCAAATTAGTTCACATATTTCAGTGCTTGCATCATTTTTGCACTTCATTTTCCTTTGTCTCATAGTAGGAATAATGCTTTCATATGTTTGGTTATTTTTAAATATTAAACTTCTTTTGAGAACTATAAATTGCTACAGGGAACATATTCACAATGATGAAATGGCAAAAGTATTTTTGAGGGAAAATGGAAGGAATAATAGCAAGTCAAATTGCTCATGGATAAATCAGCTTTGAGCAAATATAGTCAACTTTATGAATGGCAGTAAAATAACAAATATATGTTTTAGAAAATGGGTGGTGTAATACAAATTTAAAATTACTCATGGAAAACTTAGAAGAAAGCAATTATCTTCAAAACAGTGTATGCATATTTAATCATTATTCCTTCCTGAATTACTGGACAGAACTTACTGAATATAGCTAATTATAACAAAAATTAAAATTATGTGACCGCTACATCTGAGAATCTAAATGACTTGGGCTTTCCAATGGAAAAGAAACAGTGTGATAATGCACAGACCGAATGAATGTTTAAGTAAAACACTTAAACTCATTTTGAATTTCAATATGAAGATTCAGCAGTGAAACTTCTCAAGTTTTCAAAACAAAATAGAAGTTAAAATAAATGAAAAATATGTAAATAGAATTATACATTTTACGTATTGCAAAATTCCTTCTTATTTCTTTTGATAACTGCCATTAAGATCTTCTTTTATTTTTCCTCATGAAATATAAAATGTAATTGAAGAGGAACTTTAAAATCATGCTGGTAATTTTGCATGGGGTGCATTAATTTTACCAGCAGGAAAATTATTTTAATTAAGGGATTTTTCTAACAACTAAATTAAGTGTCTTACACGCCCAATCAATTCTTGCCAATATGATTGCTCTACAGAGAAGGGATGGTAATTAATTAGAAGAAGCCCCTTCAAGGACAATTGGTCGACAGTGCACATCTTGAGAAAGAGCTGACATGCACTGTTTCTTTTCAGTGTCATCATCTATGTTCATTATGTGTATTATTAAGTTTGAGGAAAAGAGCTACTGACAGAGTGGATAAAGAGTTGCGAAGTGAAGTAAGACAATATGAATCATGCTTAAGAAAAGACAAAATCCTAGACAAAAAAAGAAAATAAGAGAAATTCTTTTAAATCTCTTTCTTCTTGAAGCATGTCATTATTTCAGTTTGCTTATCCAAGTTAAACATAGAGTTAAAACACTTAACATGTACTAGTGAACTTTTTTTCTAAATAAATAGTGATTGTTGCATTTGTGAGTTGATATTGCAAACAAATATTTACTTTGAAAGTTTTATTTTTCCTTTATAAAGTAATGGATCTTCTGGTAGAACACCTTCCAGAATATTAATTATAATCTATGCATTATACGTTACTTCTTAAATTTTAAACGATTTTTGTGAAAATAGGAAATGCTGTATCAACAAAGCAATCTTTATCAAAATCTATTTTTCTTAGTATATTGTTCTACCTTCAAGTCTTCTTTTGTCAAATGCCTGCTATTTATATATCTATTAAGTATTTTAGGGACTTTAGTTTTAATCTTTAGTTGAAGGCTTTTTAAAAAACTGAGTATTAAAAAAACTGGTTTAGTATTTTTCATTCATATCACTTAATAGTAAGTTTTTAAAGCATTTTTACATGCTTTGAAAGAGAATTCTCTTAATTAAGTAGCTAATTAGAAATAAACAACTTTAATAAACAGAATAAAGCTAATTAAATCATAAGGAAGAAAATATTTCTTACAAACAAGAATTAAAATGTTAAAATGCATTGGACTAAAAGTAACAAAAACATGCAACTTCTACATGGAGAAAACTTTAGATATTGCTGTAGTATAGGCGCATGCATACATAATCTGAAAGAAAATCCTAAAGATATATTACACTGTAGCTACTATTATTCTTAATAGTTTTTTCTTTCAAACTTCATACTAATTATATTAGTGATTTACACACTACCATACACTATTTGAGTATTCTGAATTTTACAATGTGTTTACTTTTGCCAGTGAGTTTTATAATTTCAGAAGTGTTCTTACCACAAACATGATAACTATATGAGGTAATGCATATGTTAATTAGCTAGATTTGGTCATTCTGCAATGTGTATATACTTCAAAATATCATGTTGTATATCATACATACATAATCATAACCTTATGTATGATACATACGGTTTCATCTGTAAATTTAAAATAATAATAACCTTCCCCCTGAAAAACTTATATTATACTGGACATACAACTTTTAAAGATTTCAATTCTTCATATTATTTTGTAGGTTTATTGAGATTTTAATAAAATAATGGTGTTATTTTTGTGTTCTATGAAATTGACATCTTATTTCTTAATGTTCACATGGAATAAAAGACAAATAAAGCCAAGTGTACTCTGCGAAAGTGCATTGTTTGGACAAGTGGTGTATAGAATGAGCTCTGCCATATATTAAATTAGATTACATAGCTTCATTAATGAAAAGCATAGCACCACCGCATGCAAGTCAACAAATATGACAAAACACAAAGTCTCAAAATGAATCCAAAACATGAAAGAAAAAACATATAATAAAACTGCCATCTCAGATTATTAGAATAAGTAGGGACTATTTAATAATTAACATGGAACAACTGGATAGCCGTCTGAAAAAAAAATTCGACTTGTTTATGCCTTTAAACATTCTCTGGATTAAACTGAAATAGATAAAAGTTTTAATACATAAAAAAGAAAGTATAAAAATATTAGAGAATGTTGGAGAAATGCTTTGTAAATTTGGATGGGGGAAGAATGAAACTAAACCCCTATCTCTCACCATATACAAAAAGCAAATCAAAATGGATTAAAGACTTGCATCTAAGACTTCAAACTATGAAACTACTAAAAGAAAACATTGGGGAAACTATCCAGCATATTGGACTGGGCAAAGATTTCTTGAGTAATACCCCACAAGCACTAGTAATCAAACAAAAAATAGACAAATGATCTCACACCAAGTTAAAATGCTTCTGTAGAAGAAAGGAAACAACAAAGACAAAACTCACAGAATGGTATATCATATTTGCAAACTATCTGTCTGACAAGGGATTAATAACCAGAATACAAAAGGAGCTCAAACAACTCTACAGGAATAAAATAATAATATGATTTTTAGAAATGGGAAAAAAGATCTAAATAGATGTGGCTCAAAAGAAGATATGCAAATAGCAAACAGGCATATGAAAATGTGCTCAACATTATTAGTCATCAGATAAATGCAAATCATAACTAAAATGAGATGTCATCTCACCCTAGTGCAAAGGACAGGCAATAACAAATGCTAGCAGGAATGTATAGAAAAGGGAACCCTTGTACACTGTTGGTGGGAATGTAAATTAGTACAATCACTGTGGACAACAGTTTGGAGGTTCCTAAAAAATACTAAAAATAGAACTGCCATATGATCCAGCAATCCCACCGCTAGGTATATACTCAAATGAAAGGGGATAAGTATATTGAAGAGATATCTGCACTTCCATGTTTACTTCAGCACTGTTCACAATAGCCAAGATTTTGAAGCAACCTGGGTGTCCACCAACAGATGAATGAGTAAGGGAAATATGGTATATTTACTCAATAGAATACTATTCAGCTATAGAAAAAAATGAGATCCTGTCATTTGCAACAACATGGATGGAACTAGATAGAGGTCATTATGTTAAGTGAAATAAGCCAGGCACAGAAAGACAAATTCACATGTTCTCATGTATTTGTAGGAGCTTAAAATTAAAACAATGGAACTCATACAGATAGAGAGTAGAATGATGGTTACCAGAGGTTTGGAAGGATAGTGAGGTGGATGGAAGTGGGGATAGATAATGGGTACAAAAATATAATTAGATATAATTAGTAAGATCTAGTATCTGATAGAACCACAGGGTGACTACAGGCAACAATAATTTACTGTACATTTTTAAGTAATTAAAAGAATATAATTGGGTTATCTGTAACACAAAGAAAGGATAAATGCTCGAAGTGATGGACACACTATTTTCCCTGAGGTGATTGCTATACATTGTATGCCTGTAGCAAAATATCTCATGTAACCCATAAATATATACACCTAGTATTTACCCACAAAAACTCAAAGGGAAAAACAAACAAAAAAAAATGGATGGGGAAGATGTTTATAGTTAATACTAAAAATGTTAATGTCAGAAAGAAAAGACTGGTGAATTTCACTACAAGACAAGTAAAAATATCTGCTTATGAAAGACATAAAAATCAAAATGCAAAAGAAACACTGCACAAACATTTTACTTCACAAAAGATAGATTAGGATCGAGAATATATCAATAACTTAGAAATTAAGAAGGAAAAACTGAAAAAGCTGAAAGGTAAGTCAGTAATATAAACACCCAGTTTACATACGAAGACACAGAGAGTATCCCTAAATATGTGGGGAAAATGCTAAGCTCTATTCATAATGCAATCAAAGCAAATTTAAAAAAACACTGTAAGTATATAATTTTTCTCCTCTTAGCCTGGTAAAAATTTTAGAATTGGACAATTTAATGACTATCCATTGCTGGCAATAATGTAAAATCACTATAATATCTAAGTGGGATAGTTTTGCAATATCCGTCAATATTACAAATTCTATACCATTTGACCTAGCCTTCTGATCATTGAGAATACATCCACATGCTAAATAATATAGGTGTAATTTTATACCTGGTATCATTGGTTATTAAGAAAAAAATAAACATAAATATGGAAATGAATGTAGAATTCATCTAGGACTGAGATACATGATAAGGTGAAAGAAAGGCATGCAGCAGTGTAGAATCATGTGTATAGTAGACAACCTTGTGCTTCTTTATATATAATTTGTGTTTATTTCTGTGGAACACTTTTCCATGTTTTTTGCTCAGTGTTCTGAAATTTCACAATGTTGAGACTTTTACATAGTATGTTCTTGTTGTCTCTTGTTAAACTCTTCTATTTGGAAGCATGGGTCTTTCCATTTTTAGGTAGTTTCTGTATTTTTTCCCCTAAAAAGTCCTTTTTCCTGTTTCTTTCTGTAGCCCCAATTCCAAAAATTGGGTATCACATCTCCTAAATTCATCCTCTCGTTTTCTCATAATTTCTTTTCTCTTTCCTATTTCTTTTCATATTGCTTTATTTTCTACTCCATTCCTCCAATTGAATATCTCAAAATGAGTTTGAATTTTTAATTTGTTTTACTATATTTGTAATAATCTAGGGCAGTTTTCCATCCTTTAAATTATACACACTTCGGCCATTTTTTTTTTTCAATAAGGGTAAAATGGCTTTTCTTCTCTCTCTAAAAATGTTATAGTTTTGTTTGTTTTAATTTTCTTCTTTTTTGCCTAGTGTCTCAGTTTTCTGTAAATACTGTTTATAAAGATTTGTTCTCTCTCGTTTGGAGTCTTTCTGCCAAATGTGGGGTGATCATATTTAATGGAGAGGAACTAAGAAGGCTGACTGGAAACTGACCATACAAGGATGGGCCATGATGACTGGAGCTCTATGACAGGGTTGCAGGATGGCAACTAGGCTTTCGCTAGGGGACCCTCAAGGAGCTTGGTATCCTTAAGGCAGGAGCTCCTGAGATTCTTTAACTCCTGAAAACAAATCTCGGAAATTGTTTGTTTGTAAAGCTGAGTGAGGAGTTAGAATAATAATCTGGATCACTGAGTTGGGAGAGAGACTCTCAGTGCCAGCTAATCGTGTTTCCAGAGCCCACCTTAGTATCAGATTCTCAGATGCTTTTTAAACCCAGAGCATCTCAGTATTTCTGCTAGTCCAATTTTTTTTCATAATTATGTCCCCTCACTTGTGTTTTGGCTGTAGCCTTTCTGCTAATTTAGTCAGTGTATCATTTTTTTTCATCTTCTCACTCTTTTTTGTGGGTTAAAACGTTTGTTTTATTTATTTTTTTAATTCTCTGTTTTCTTGAGGTCTTGGGAGGCAGAGGGAAGATGTTAAGAGTTAAATCCAAATGTTTAGTCAGATACATCATTATGAAAAACTTTATACTAATAAATTGGACAATTTAAATGAAATGGATAAATTTCTAAAAAAATACTAGTTGGAAAAACTGAGCAAATCATAAATTTCAATTCTAAATAATCCTACAATTTCTTAAATAACTGAATAAAATAGTTTTAAAAATCATCCCACAAAAGCATACTTGAAATATATGGCCTTCTATTAAAGTTCTCCAAATTTTCAATAAAGTATTCATTCTAATACTACATAAATTTGCACAAAAACACAGAGGGAGGAACACATATCAATTAATTATATGGAGCTAGCATAATCCTGTTTGAGTTAATTACTCTCAGAATGTTACAGGTAGAATTTTTATTGACCTATCATTAAATTTACTGATCTTTTCTTCTCTTGTGTTTGATCTGATAATCTCATCCATTAATTGTTTTATTAACATAGCCATAATTTTCTGTAATCTTAAATTTATAAACAGTCAAATTACATACATATGATTGAAGAGATTTGGGATATTGTGCTTGGTTCCTAGCTCCTTCCTTTTTTCCAGTAATAAGTGAGATTTCTTGGTGAAATATTCACACGGTAGGGAGACGTCAGTTTATGAATCATTTCTAATTTACAACTCTGTTGTAAAATGCATAGCTTACATTCTATTTTCCAAGAAATGATGCCTTGCGAGTCCCTAGAGTTTAGATTTGTTTACTATAAGCAATCCAAAGCCAGAGATATTTTGCTAAAAGATTCTTTAGATAAATACTGTCCTCTGACAAATATTTTTTGTTTGTTTACTAGGAGATGTAGTCATGTTTACAAAAAGATTGGATCAGGTCTTCTATGTTCTTTTATTACCACTATTAATGACCAATAATGGGTTTTCAGCCCAGTTTAATTAACTCCTTTTTCCCTACAATTCTGAGATTTACCATTTTTTTGTTTGGTTTTTCCTACAATTTCAAAATCTCTCATCCCCTAATTCCTTATCTAATTATCTATTTTATTCATCTTTTCCTGTTGATTTTTCAGAAAGTTTAATATAATCATTTTAAAGTCCTTGTCTGAGAATTCTAGGTCTGGGCCTTAAAATTTTAGTTTTCCTCTTGAATATAGGTCACATTCTCTTGAATATAGGTCACTTCTTTCTTCTGCTCTTTTGCAATCTCTGCTTTTATTTTTGTTATAGGACAGTGCTCTTTTTATCGTTCTACCATCCTTTCTTATAATTATTAATTACAGTTTAGTCAACATTTGATTATTTTAAAAAATGAATTGGCCTGGGAGCTGTCTCTTCTTCTTCTTGTGATGCTGTATTTCTCAGTTCATGTTTAAAATGAGAGTGTTGGGCTTTGAGGTCTTCTTCAAATTCAATATCATATGCATACAGGAACTTATTTTGTGGCAGATGTTGTCAAGTTTATCTTTTCAAGTAATTTCACCACAGTCCTTAATAATTCATTCTGAATTCAAGTTTGTAAGAGTTTATTTAATTTTTTATCTCTTTTTTTTTAAAGGATCTGAAGGTGAAAAGTGCCAAGGGGTTATTGATGCCTATTTCTTTCTGGCTGCAAACTGCACTGAAGATGCAACCTATGTGAACGATCCTGAAGATAATAATTCTTCATGTTGGTTCCCACATGAAGGCACAAAAGAGGTAAGGTAATTTTATGTAGTTGCTTTTCATTTTTATCTTTAGCTTGTAATTGTCTGATTTTTAGAAAGTTAGAAATGTTTAGGTTACAGATTCTTCAATATTCAAAATATATAGTTTGCATAGTTTAAATATAACTTCGTAAACAAATTCTCAACAGTCTACTTGGAAATTTATATTTACGTCATACATTTATAATATGGGAAATTAAAAATTTTGAAGAATCATTTTGTTCCTAGTCTTCTTGTTCTTTATTAATGTTATAATTTGCAGGCTGACTAAAGCCTCTCAGATACAGTTGTGATTATGCCACTTTTTTTGCTTACAGATCATAATGAAATGCATTTGTCTTTTGGATATGTTTAAATCTCTGAGAGATTTCTAATCTCTTACACGAGCAAGCTACTTAAAAAATAAAATAAATAAAAATAAATGAAAATAATTTCTAATCTCTAGGCAGTTCCATCACTAAAAATTGTGAGGCCTATGGCAAGAATAAAAGAGAGGCCCTCCTTTTATCCCCTCACCACTGTCTTATACAAATTAAGATTATATTTTTTAATATGTAACAATAATTAAGAAAAATTTAAGAATCTTCATTTTAAACAACTTAGGAGTAGGAACTTTTTGTTAAAATGATTCAAGAATTTTCCCAAAAGAGAATTAACAAAGTATTTGTAACCTATCTTGTCTTGATACATCCTAATTTGGTCATTTTAAGAAAGCCATGTTTTAATTCTGCATATTGTATACATTTCAGTAAAGACTCATAAGCCCTTTTCTTTATTAATGTATCAATTTATATTGAGTCAACCTTGTAAAAACTGATACAAGTCACTATTTCCTTCGAATTCATCTAGAGGCATTACAACTACAGGCAAAAAGACTTCAAATACCACAGAACATCTAAAAGTATGCCCTAAAATATATTTTGATATATGTTTACAAGTCATAAATATATGAAGTAAGCTTAATACGTTCTTACATATATATATATTTAGCCAATCACATATACATCACTATACACATAGATGATTACATTACAGCTTTATCTTTAAGACTTTTAGCTTTATCAGTATATTAAAAATAGTTACATATTATAATACACTTAATAATTCAGTAACTGTAAACCTTTGTTAGGAACAAGCAAATCATATTTGTTGTTTTGTTTATGTATTTCTAGTTCTCAGTATCCTTTTATAATATAAATCACCAACTTTAATTAAATTAGACAATTTCTTTAGACTCAAGAAAATACACAAATATAGCAATCTAAGATCATTTTGGCTATTTTATTACTTTATGATTACATATTTTATATAACTTTAACAACTTTTATCATAGGCAAAATAAATATAAATACACATCCTTCAACTGTATTTGCACACCTTATTTCCATTCTATAAGGACAGAGGTAATTTAAATCTATATTTAGAGATTATATTTTTATAATTTTCTTAATTAGGAATTGTTCAGGCAACCAAAATAATTTGATTAATTTGATTAATTGTTCAGGCATCCAAAATAATTTGATTAATTTGATTAAATATCTGTGTAAGTTCTTAATGTTGACTAAATATTTAGAAATTGCAAACTTACACAATCATTTTAAGTTCTTATGATTTGCAGTATCATCAATAAAACATTCTAATACATCAGTGTAGTAGAATTAGTAAGAATTCACAAGATTCAACCCTTTTAAATTATATCTGTTATTTAAAATTTCGATTATATCAATTTTAGATTGTGTAATCAGACAATTTGAGGACATAATTATAGAGTATTTCTCTTAAAGTTAAATTAAATCAGGCTAATTTTTCTGAAGCGTCATTTATTTAAAAATTACATGAGTCCTTTTTAAATAAATAAACCTCTTTAGAATAAATAAATACATATGTACTAATATAAATAAGCAAACCTCAGTATTTATGTATTTTGAAAAATCAGAACTTTAGGATTAAGCCAAAGCTCTGTGGAGCCCAATTTTTTTCTCAACTAAAAGACTAACAATATTACCCATACACATGAATGCTTTTCCTGATTTGTTAAAATTTGGGAAGAGAAATCATGTAAATAAAGCACAGTTAATCGTTTCCTTTCATTGTAAAATGTAGACTATCTGAAAAATCATCCTAGAATGGCAATATAGAATGTTATAAAAATATTTATGATCAATTAATTTCTATTTTTTCTAAGCAAAACAGAAAAGGAGAAAAAGTGAAAAATGAATAAATGAAGTTTATCTAGATTCTGGTAGATGTAAAATTATGATTGCAAAGTTTGATTATCTCCCTTCTGAACAGCATTGGAGATGCTTAAATGAAGAAAAACCTATTTTCAAACACACAAGAACAAATTATTATAGACAGTTTAAACAACTCACATACTTGACAATTCCACAGAGCCATATAATTAAAAATCTAGTGCTTCTTAATCCCAGAAGCATGAAAATGAAAGAGGAGGTTTTGTATAATACACAGTAATCTCTCTATTAGATATACAGGACAGAGAATCTCCTCATGAGGATTTTTCCCTTTTTGTTCTATTAGATCTGTCAAATAAATAATCTTGTTCATGTCAAAATTTCCCCAGGGTGGTCACTGCAATTTCACATTGTCCTTTGAGAAATTATGCCAATTAGAGAGATATGTATATGGCTTACAATATGAGGGGAGGAATGTGTGGTGTCCAGGTATAAAAGACTGAGAAGAACCCGTGAAAACTTATGTCAGCAAGCATTTGTACAATATCATGTCTCCAGAAAATTCAAAAGATCTATCGATTTCAAATCAACTAAGACTGTTTAGAAGATTTTTTAAAAGGTGACAATAAAAATGTTGCCCAAAGGAACACTAGAGTGATGTGATCATCTGAACTCATCGCTTATTTAGAACACTTGAATGATGTACTTATAGAACCCACACTTTCCTCTCCCAGCTGAGCTTCCTCTTATAGACTCACCTGAAAAAGTGATGAAGACGGAGAGTTTTCCTATTTATATATATTCGAATTTTTTTTATTCTTAAGAAACAACAGAAACATGGCATTTGTGAAGTTGATGAAAAATATTGGAGTTTAGACTTGATACTGTACCTATGTCACTTTCACAGTTGGAGAGAATATCCAGTGGTCTCAGCGTAGTGCACTGGTTGCTATCCAGCCTTGAGAGTGAGGGCATTTTAAAGAGATTTTGTGAAACTTTGGATTTATTCACTTTTTACCCTCCAAAAGACCACCAGACTATTCTGCTGATGGAGAAAAACTAATTATTTTAGACTTCTTTCAATAAGGGAAAACAACACCTTAGTAGAGTCTTGGTAGTGCATCAGATGGGAGAAGTTGTGGAAAGTTATTTATTTGGTGTAGAGCCTTGAGTCAGTTGTAGAGGGTATTTAGTGGGGATTGGTTAGAGTTTATGAAGGAAAGCTTCGAATTGGTGGCACAATATACTGAGAATCTTTAAAGTGAGTCTCGATGTGCAAACTGTTAGTTTTTGTAAATAACTTATTTTAGTTGGTTCACAGTCTTATGTTCCAGAAGCAAGTATTTCATAGAGTAAATAGTAAGTTAGTCTTGCTTTTTCTCAGTATTTTGAAACATATGATGGGAAATTAGGTTTATTTTAGTTTTCATCATCAAAGACAGAAATTCCAAGAGTGTTGTTTTAATTTTTTTTGTATTAAAATGTGTTCCTTCTCTGAGTGAGGTCCTTTTAAATGCAAATGCTTCTGGAGTGGAAACACATAATTACAAATAAGTTTACCTTATTTTCTACACCCCTGCTACAAAAATGTTATGAAATTATATATTATTATGAGTTACTGGGACGGGAAGGTGAATTTCAAACAAAGTAGAAGAGTCCATGGAGCACTAAAATTTGGGATGTGAAAGGTTTTTACCAAGTTTATTTTATTTCAGAATTTATGACTAGGTCTTAATCCAGTATAAATTTGAACTTTAATTCATCCAGATATGATTTTTAAAATCTGTTCCCTTTTAGTTAGCTAAATATAGAGCCAAAACAACCTTCCTCTTTCCCTCACCTTGAGTAAACTTCAGACAGGTTTCTTATTGCCTACAGGCCCCTGCACTCTTTTTTTCTTATAGGATGTACTTTAAAATTTTTGCAGTTGTAAATTATCTGCCTTTTTGAAATGTATGTAAATCTTCTTCCAACCTCTTGCCAGTTTAAGGATGCATGGGATGTCTTTATCAAGGACCTTGGAACCATGTCTCTGAAATGTAAACATCAAAGAAAATAGTACTCTTACTTCCCTGTGTACTCTACAGAAGGCCTACTCACAGAGCAAAATCTTTGCAAACTCAATAATAACTCAATCTGCTTGACACATTTCATTGATCAAACTCTTCTCCAGTGACATCAAGTATAACAGTCTTCCCTCTTAACTGCAGGGATACTTTCCAAGACCCCAGTGTATGCCTGAAACTGTGAATAGTACCAAACCCTGTATTTACTGTATTTTTTTTCTATACATACATACCTATGATGAAGTTTAATTTATAAATCAGGCACAAAAAGAGATTAACAACAATTACTAATAAAAATAGAACAATTATAACAGTATACTATAATAAAAGTTATGTGACTATGGTCTCTCTTTTTCAAGATGTCTTACTAAACCACACTAACATATTTTTGAACCGTGGTAACTGAAAGCATGGAAAGTGAAACCAACAATAAGGGAGGACTGCTGTCATTTTTTATTAGTTCAAGTTCGCAATTAAAATCTCTCCTGCTTCCTATTTTTGGAGAATTGAGTTTAGTTTCTCTCCCTTATTTCAATAGTCTTTAATAAAATTTAATTACCTATCTAACTTTGGTGCAATTTTTACCTTGACAGATATTATTTTAAGGATCCAGCTTTCTACCTTTCATGATTAAGAAAAGTCACTTTCACCTCTGAAGTCACTTTATTTATCTATTTAATAACAAGAGTCAAAATGGCAAAATAAAGGGCATATATTAGATCTTACAGAATTTTTTCCCACAGAGTCCTTTGCCAAGTGACCTTATGTACTAATATAATGTGGATATGACAAAATTATTTCTAGAAAATTACACGATATTCCCTGAAATGATAGCTGGCATTATTTAACTAGAGTTGTTTATTTACCTATGCAGAACATTTTCTGTAAGTATGTTATAAATATCCTTCAGGAAGGTTAATTTCTCTACAGATGAAGTGACTTTGGGGTAATAATATTGTGTTATGTATATACATTACTAGTAATGAATTATCAAAAAGGGAATTTCCAGCCGTTTGTTTTACTTCTGTTTCCTTCGGGAAGAAAAGATCTTCCACTGCCCAAAATCATGATTTTATTGCATTCCTTCATCAAGTAAACATTTTAAAATATCTAGAATAAAACTTCTAATTTAATTTGTGTGTATTTTGTAATATGGAGGTTTTTGTGCAATCAAAGTTTAATAATTAATTATATATTTTATGTACATAATATATATACAGTTGACCTGTGAAATACAGGAGTTAGGGTTGCCGACCCCTATTCAGTCCAAAGTTTGTTAACACGTTTGATGTAATGTTTTGATAGAATGTTTAATATAATTTTTTGTATAAAAATTTTAAAGATTAATGGACTCCTTTAAGCAGATCTTTGATTCTCTGTATACACAAAGTTGAGAAATCTTTCCTCTGCTTTACAAGGCAGATTCAAGTTTCTATATGTCTACCGATATAATTTACTCTCTTGCTAATTTTTCTGAGAGACTTCTTATCTGTAAATTTTATAGAAAACCAAAATTCTAGTAGATGTCTAGACTACCTGAACAGATGAGAAATCATGTTGAAATCCAAAATTATTTTTTAGTCCTAGATATAGTACATAACTGCAGCATAAAATAATTCACCATCTTTTCCATTTAATAAAAGCATCTCAACCAGAGCATTAGATATAATTTAGGTGTTCATATCACATCCCTTAGAAAAAATGTTATGTGGTTTTTGAGGTATAGCCAAGAGAAAAACTCATTATTCAACTTTAGTTCTTTCAGATTTTCTTAAATCCCAGTAATAATTATTTTGAAAATAAAAGGGAAAGCACATGGTTATATGAAGTAAGTCTGTCCTATTCCAAATTCCATACTAATATTCCTTGTTAAAATATTGCTCTCTTTCAAGATTTCATTATGTATTATTTTGTAATATAGATATATAATTATTAAAAATACAATGGGTAATTTGAAGTTTTGGTGTTTCATATTTTCTAATTATATATAAGGTGCAGAAATGATACATTAGGCATTTTTCCATAAAGAATATTTTAAAAATTAACAAATTTTGAATAAGGCTTATAAGCTAGAAAATATAGCTTTATAGCCAAGTCAACTTTCTAACTTTGGTAATTTTTCTGAGGTAACAAAAGAGAATATTCTCTTTTTTTAAAGAAAAGCACAGTAAGTTACAATGTTCAATATAGTCTCAAATCTCAGGAAGCTAAACTACCTGTTGATATAGAGATAGAGATAGATAGAAAAATAAAGTACTGTCATAAAATGCTAGAATTTGTTGCTTCTTATACGAGTGTTTATTAAATTTGTAAGCCAGTTATAAAAGTGCTCCTTTAATTGAAAAAAAACTTTACAACTAATATCCTCTGGATGTAGAAAATCATTACATACTCAAACAGAAATGAAAGCCTTTGTGAATTACAAACACATAGACATACAGACACAGAGAAAACTTATAGCTTCAATTGTAATATTTTAGACTTGGGGCAAGTGTAATTAACACTTTATTATCTGTTCATGTCAAAGAACTATTCTACTTCCTAGTAGATTTGACTTTCTTACTTGTTTTGAGCTCTATGTAAAAAGTGAAAAGACAGATTCTCATTTGATTCTAATTCAACAGAGAGTGAATCTCTATGAAACATTCATCTATGTAGATATCAATAAAGGATCAGACCATGAAACCAAATTCCTAATCTTTGTTGCTACAGATGGAAAATAACTTGTTGGCTATGAACCAAAACCAAAAAGAAAATGTGAAAATATGCAGAGAAATGATTTTAAAGATAGTAAAATTCTATTGTCATTTGAATTTACTTGTAGAAATTAGGAATATATGTATATGTAAATATATAAATATATACCTGCGTTTAAGCACTCCATAAGAAGTGCATTTCTCTTCTGACAGTTTACCTAACCATCAGGTGAATCCACTGGGCATATCTGTGGAAGATGTTTAAAGCTGTTAAAAATATAAATATAATTTTCAATAAAACACAGCATCATAACTTTATGAAAATATTAAACAAATATGTGTGAAAGATATTATTTAATTTACTTTTAATAAGGAATCCAGTAAAGCTTTGCTATCAGTTCAAAGGAGAAAACAAGTAAAGCACTGAAGGATAAAAGTATTTCGCAAAACCACAAATAGATTTTCCATGGATCTGTCTATCAATACAATGCTATTTCCATCACATCAGTTAGTATTTAAATAATGTCTATAAAAATTTGGTTAAAATAAAATGGAATTTTAAAAAATTGTGTAATAAATGTACATATATTCAATACATATATACATACATATATTTACACATACATATATATTTCTGTCACAATTTGAGTATAAACAATTTGACTATTAAAAATGATTTTGACATAAATCAAAGCTGATTTTTTTAACCTTTGCTGAAGAAACATATTATTTCAACAAATAAATGAAAGCTTGAAATTCAAACTTTGAAATGATTGTGTCATCCAAAAGACTACCAAAAAGACTAAACAGTAGAAAGAAGAGTTTATTTGTGATATCAGTTTGCTAACTGGGTGTATTAGTCAATTCTCACACTGCTATAAAGAACTACCTGAGACTCGGTGATTTATAAAGAAAAGAGGTTTAATTGTCACACAGTTCCACAGGCTCTACAGGAGGCATGGCTGGGAGGCCTGAGGAAACTTACAATCATGGCAGAAAGTGAAGGGGAAGCAAGCATGGTCTTCACATGGCAGCAGGAGAGAGAGTAAAGGGAGAGGTGTTATATACTTTTACACAACCAGATCTCAGGAGAACTCACTCAGTATCAGGAGAACAGCAAGGGGGAAACTGCCCCCATGATTTAATCATCTCCCATCAGGCCCCACCTCCAACAGTCAGAATCGCAATTCAACATGAGATTTGGCTGAGGAAACAGAGCAAAATAATATAACTGGGAAAACTTCATCTCTGATGTGGACCCAGGGTGCTCTCCTAGAAGTGGTAAAGGGCAAGGTGATTTTTGTGCCTCATAAGGTCTGTGTTCAAAATAGAGTCAGACATATTCAGCAAGTTTGTGGGGAAAGCAATACATATTTATGGGGGACAGGCAAGCACATGTTCAATGAGTAAACATGTATGTAACATACATCCCATGTTCTCTTTGAAGCAGGGTTTTAGCTTTAAAATGAGGTGGAATTTGGCAGTTCACATAAAAAAAGTGAACTATAGGACACAAAGACAGTTTATGTCCTGTCTGTATAAACTGGCTGAAACTGGTTTGAGGCCTACAATTGCTTATCAGAAAAGTGTTTTGTAAGGCGATTCTCTGTCTGATAAGGGTTATGGTGGCCTTGGTTGTAAATCAGAGTTAGAAATGAAATGACAATTTGACTGATAGCTCCTATTAGGGAGTTTAGCAAGGGTGTGGTTTTTCTTGTAGCTCTAGAAATTTAGGGAATTGCTGTGCCAGCCAAGCTTTGAACCCTTGTCCAATAGTTACCTTCTGTTTCCTTAACCCTAGGTTTCATCTTAGTAGACAGAGAGGCATCTATCGTGATCTCTCAGGTCACAATTGTAATATTGTAGTAAGTGATGGGAATTCATAACATTTTTACTTCTTTTGTTGCTATAGATTTGTGCAAATGGATGCAGTTGTTTGAGTGAAGAAGACAGTCAGGAATATCGGTATCTATGTTTTCTCAGATGGGCTGGCAACATGTATCTGGAAAATACAACTGATGATCAAGAAAATGAGTGTCAACATGAAGCTATTTGTAAAGATGAAATTAAAAGACCCAGGTATTTATGTATCATTTGCGCAGATAATATCACATTTCAAAAAGTTATAATTAAATTGATAGTCATCGAACTGTTTCATGGTAACAATGTTTTTGTTGATTAAAATGATTGGAATTTCCATAACAAACACTTACATATACATATATAGTTATTATATATTATGTTACATAATACATGTTATGTATAACAATTCTAGCACAATAAAAGGAGGGAAGAAGGAATATATCTGTATAGAAATAACTTTTCTATGTCATTGTAGAATTAAGTTAGCATAAATCTGTGGTAAATTCTGCTAAGTTAAGATGTGTACGATTAGCTCCAAAGCAACTACAAAAAACAACAACAAAACAAACAAAAACTCATATGCTTTAGTAAAATTAGCATTAACAAAATTAAAATGTTGCCCTCAGGGTCTGGCACAGTGACTTAAGCCTGTAATCTCAGTGTTTTGGGAGGCCAGGGCAAGAGAATAGCTTGAGGCCAGGAGTTTGAGACCCGCCTGGGCAACATAGTGATAATTTGTCTCTACAAAAAATTTAAAAAATCAGCCAGGTGTGGTTGTGCACACCTGTACTCCTAGCCCTAGCTACTTGGGAGGCTGAGGAAGAAGTATCACTTGAGCCCAGGAGTTAGAAGTTTCAATGAGCTATGATTGTGCCACTGCACTCCAGCCTGGGCAACAGAGTGAGACCCTATCACGAGAGAATAAATACAATAAAATAAAATATTGCCCTAGAGATTTACTTAGTATAAAAGAAACTAGTATTAGAATAATTACAATGAAAAAAAATACAGGTACAAAAGAGATATAAGACATGTGGAAAACAAAAAGTAAAATGGCAGGCATAAATTCAAATATATCAAAAATATTTAAATAAAGTGATCTCAGAAATTCAGTCAAAATTTAGAGATGTTTAGACTGGCTGTTTTCTGATTTAGTCAACTATATATGATCTATAGAAGATACACTTTATGTATATGTGTGTGTGTATATATATATATATGGTTTACGGAAGACACTTTAGATTCAAAGATACAAATAAGCTGAAAGTAAAGCAATAAAAAAAAATATCATTCAAACTGCATCAAGAAGAAAACTGGAGTGCCTATACTAACATCAGGGAAAAAATAGATATTAAGAGAAAAAATGAAACACTTAGTAGAGAAAAAGAAAGATATTTTATAATTATAAAAGAGTCAAACTATCAGAAAAGGTAGTGATTACAAACATATATGTGTGTGTATATATATATGTATATACACAACTAACAACAGAGCCTCAAAATAATGAAGCTAAAAAATAATTTAAGGGAGAAATAGCCAATTCAACAATAACAATTAGAGGCTCTAATATTCTACTTTCAATAGCAGATATAACACTTGGCTATAAATCAACTAAGATATAGGAGATTCAAACAACACTATAAATCATCTAGAAATAGTAGATAGCTATAAAACACATTACCCAACAACAGCAGAATAACCTTCTTAAATGTACATGGCACACTCTCCAGGATAGATCATATCCTATGCTATGCTATAAAGCAAGCTGTAATATATTTCAAAAAATTGAAATAATAAAAAGGACATTATCTGACCAAAATTGAATGAGATTAAACATCAAAATCAATAAGTAACTTGATAAATTTACAATTACATGGAAGTTAAATAACACAATCTTTATTAAACAATGAATCAAAGTGAAATTGCAAGAGAAATTAGAAAAGACTTTGAGATTATTGAAAATGGATACCAAAACTCATGGGATGTGGGTGATGCAGTGCTGCGAATAAAATTTATAGCCGTAAATACCTCAATAGCCTAAACTTCCACAACACAATGGATAAGAGAGGAAACTAAACCTAAATAAAATAAGTAGAAAGAAGGAAATCATAAAATGTAGAGTAAAATTAATAAAATAAAATATAGATAAACAATAAAGAATATCAAAAAACAAAATTTCATTTGTTTTAAACATTAACAAATATACTAAAATCAGGAATAAGATATAAAATATTACTGAAATTACAGAAAGAAAAATAATTATAAAGAAATGCTATGAACAACTGTAAATTAAAAAAATTAGTTAACTTCGATAAAATAGAAAAATACCAACTACTGAAATTGATTCAAGAAGAAATAGGAAATCTAACCTATAACAAGTAAAAAATTGAATCAGTAATTAAACAAACTAACAAAAATTAACACTATGAAATGCTCATGCCTAGATGACTTCACTGAGACATTGTAACAAATATTTAAAGCAAAATTAAGAGTAGTTATTCACCACCTCCTCCAAAAATAGAAGAGAAGAGAACATTTCCCAACTCATTTTATGAGGCCAATATTACAATAGCACAACCAGACAAATCACAAGAAAACTATAGGCAAATCTATGTTTTCAATCCATCTATATAGCACTATAAACCCTCTGTATACCACTAAGCTCAATGAAAATGAGAAAATTGTATATACTCTGAATAAATGGAAATATAATGCATAGACTTAAATATTAGGCCTTAAGTTAGCTAAAATATTAATTCTTCCCAAATTAATTCACACAAGAATCCTCAACACGGTGATACCACACCAAATTCAGCAACATATAGAAAGGTTTATACAGCATGACCAGGTGAGATTTATCGTAAGAATATAAGTTTGATTTAGTGGCTTAAAATCAATTAATGTAATTTAATGTATCAATAGAATAAATAAAGAAGAAAATGCATGATAATGTAGATGGAGAAAAAAATTGTATTACAGAATCTCACAACACTTTATGAAACAAACACTCAACAAATAAAGAATAAAAGGGAACTTCCACAATCTGATAAGAGAAGTTAAAAAAAATAAGAAGAATGAAGAAACATAACTAACATTATACTTTACGGTGGAAGGCTGAAAGACTGGAATTTTAAATCAAAACAATGAGATAACACTTTACACCCAGCAATTCTACTTCTAGTATATACTCAAAAAATTGAAAATATATGTTCTTACAAAAATTTGTATGTGAATGTTTACAGTTTTGTTCGAAAGAGTCAAAAATTTGAAACAACCCAAATGACCATCAACTGATGAATGGATATATAAAATTTGTTATATCCATACAATGAAATGTTATTCAGCAATAGACAAAGATGAATTACTGATATGTGCTTCAATACGAATAAACATTGAAAACATTTTGATAAGGAAAAGTAGTAAGCCACAAAAGACACATAGAATAGTGCTCAACAAATACTTGTTTAATGAAACAATGATTTTCAGAAGCTTTTTTATTTATTAAGAAAATTATCCTTCGTTTTGTGATGTTATTTCCTTTTTTCTGATTTTGTGATTCTCTTTTGTTTGCCATTATTTTTTGATATCCAGAGAACCTTGGATAAATTACAAAATTTTTGTAATTTATCAACACTTTAATGAGTTCTTGATATTGTCTCATAATTAATACTAACAATGGAGCCCAACAAATGTTGCAGATACCAGTATTTTATATAAAATTAAATTTCTCTATATCAGTTGCAATATCTAGAAATTATATGTGTGATACCACCTGTTATAATGTCAAAAGATATGCAAAATCTTTAGAATTAAAAAAAAAGATGCTCTAATTCTCCATTAAAAAGACACTCTATATACCACTAAGCTCAATGAAAAAGAGAAAATTATATATACACTGAATAAATGGAAATATAATGCATGGAGTTAAATATTAGGCCTTAAATTAGCTAAAATATTAATTCTTCCCAAATTAATTCACACATTTAATGCAATAGTAAAAATATTGCAAGTTATTTTAGAAACTAATGATCATATTATATATATTTATGAATAATATTTTCTAAATTATGAAGTCATCTTTGAAAAGGAAGACTAATGGGGTGGGATCTCATGAACCATATGACATGACAGACTACATAACACATATGGGTGCCTTTAAAGGAAAAAAAATAATAATGGGTCAACAGAGAGCTCTGACAACAACCCGAGTATATACGGGAATTCAATATATGAGAAATTTGGCTATAATTTCATTTGAACATACAGGGTTCTTTAGTAAATGGTATTGAGGAAATGGCTCATAATGAGACCTTAAATGAAACTGGATTACAACCTTATACCTTATATAGAAGTAGACTCTAAATGTGTATAGGGATCTAAAAGTTTAAGGTAAAATGACGATATAAATGAAAGAAATGTAGAAAAATATCTTTGTGATTTCGGGATGGAGAAATTTTTCAATTAAACTCAATTTATAAGGCAAAATAATGATAGTATTATAATGATAGACACTAATAATGTTGATGATGTTAACAGACACAAAGTTAATGAATAACGTATAAACATTTTCTTTTAAAGTGTATTTTAAATGGGTGCAGATTAAAATTCATCATATAAATGATGTATTTCAAACAGGTCTGCATATTACCACATTTTTTTTGCCCTGAAATCTTCAAAAAATTTTTCTGGGAGTTTATAAAATGTTGAATGAGCCAAAGACTAAATCATACCAGCCATATTGTTACTTAAGACCAGGAAAGATTTGCTAAGTCTGGGATGTTAATTTCTTAATACCATGCCCAGACTGTGAAGTGTTCATGACTCCCACCTGTTTTTGAAGCCTCAAATTTATGTCTAAGTCACCAATCCCTACTTGCTACCAGAAATATCATAACAGAATGAAATATATTCATTCATACGTTTATTATTTATTGAATCTCCTCTAACTGGAAGATATTTTTCAAAATGTTATGACAATGAGACATGATACCTGTCCCCAGGTAATGTACTATACATAGGTAAGATTATATACTCTTCAGAACACATCTCATGGTTCTTCTGTTTCATTTAGAAAGTGAACACATTTTTAAAGTACTAAAGTAATTATTTTTTTCACTTTCTGAACATACAAGTTGCTTGATTATAGCAGTGTGTCTTCTGGCTTTCTTTCTGGAAGTTTTAAATTTAACCTGTTTCCTTTACAGGCTATTTTAGGAGATTCACATTTTCTGTGTAATGTTAAATATATCCAAAACGTAATTTTCAGTTATAAGTAAGAGTTCTGTTTCAAAGTGTAGAATCTAAAAGTCCATAAGAAAATCAGGTGAAGTTTCAAAAACTATTTCTGTAGAGTCAGGAGGCTTGTAAAAATAGAGCTTTATGTGAATTTGGCACAAAAGTATAGTATAATTTGACCAGGATTTTCTTAAATTATTTCTGATCCCAAAAGTCTAATAATTATTTATTCTAAGACTATTGTAATTTCTGCCGTGATGTCTGTGATTTTATTAACAAGTTGAATAGTTGGTTTTAGGTTTATTTATTTATTTTGGCTATACTATGCAAACTTTTCTGCCTTCAAGTAAAAGTTTTATGTGGGTATATTTTTACCTTTAAAGCAAAAAAGATATTGAACTGCATATGAAAGTGTCATATTGAATGTATTTTTGGGTTGGGGCCAGTCTTGAAACCACTAGATCAAGTGTCTAAATCTTTTTGTCTAAGGCACTTACATACACTGATACATTTTCTCTCTTTATTATGCTCTAGAAAACCAAATAATCTTGGTTCTTAAATCCTTATAGTAAAATGATATAGAAATCATTCATTTAAGCAATTCTAGAGTACATATCATTGTATTACCCATACACATACCAAAATTATTATAACAAACTTCATTAAATGAAGCATTTTTGAATAATAAAGTTTCAAGTTTCATATGGGTTGAAATTTAACTCATCTATACACAATTATCTCTCACATATTTTTCCCAAATACATAAGTTATATATTTAAAATTAAAGTTTGACCATATTATAGCTTCAGGTTTTATGACTTTTCATACTTCAATTTCATATCTCAAACAATAAAATGATTTGCGCATGTTATATAGTTTTATACTACCTAAGCCAGATTTTTATTTAAATTTATATTTAAATCGTTTTTATAGGTATAACCTTTTAGCATTGCTTTTCAAATTATTTTCTAAGACTTGGAGTTTCATGCAGCCTTTTATGCAGAATCTTTAAAAGGTGACCTTTGTCTTAAGCATAGCTTGTTCAAGTTTAAAATGCATTTGTTGACCATATTAATGCAACAGTAATTGAGCATCCACAGTTTATAAGGTATTTGGGTCATAACTTTAGGATTCAGGATAATGTGTAAAGGAATACATTTTAGTTTTTCTATTCCTAGAATTTTTTTCATTAAAAACATAAATGATAAAAAACTAATAATTATAATATTTTCACATTAGATCATATTTTTAACTTATATAATTTTACCTAGTAGACTTCTGCTTTTTACTTTTTATCATATTATTCACTTGTTTCCCATTTATATTTTAAAATGTATATATTTAATACAGTTAGCAATACATTCATAAATTATTTTAGTCCAATTTGATTTCTCAAAGAAAATTTCTTTAGATTTACATATTTTCAAGATATCAATAACATTTATAGGTTACTATAATTTTCATCAAAATTGATATTTTAGCAAAATTGATGTACTCACTGAAAAGCTTTCAATCTGATAGCCATTTCTCTTAGTACTCAATATCAATGTACACATATATATTACAATTTATTTGAATTTATTAATTATGATGACAAAATGCTAGACGTACTAGTACATGGTTGGGTGAAAAGTGATGAGTGCTTTTGTAAATTGGAGAAATTTATTTCAGCTCAGTGATTTTCAGGGAGAGTATTTTGTCTTCTAGAGGCATCTTGGGAATTTCTAGAGTCATTGTCAATATTCAGAATAATTGACTGGAACAGTTTAATTTTAGGATATGGGTAGTGAATGATGAATGTTATAAATCTTTCAATGCACAGAACAGTTCAGGCAAAGCAAACGTTTTTCACAGATTGCACAATTTCTAAAAGTCACAGCATATGTTAATGTGTGTATAAAACCTATACATGAATATCTAAGCCTAGATCTGAATTTCATGTCACATATTGGCACAAAATATTTTTACACAATTTTAATAATCATTGACTATATCAGGAATAAATTTTTTATGTTAAGTCAATAAATATTATTTTTCATTCAGAAATTTCTTAGAATTTTTTAACTATATTGAAAAAAATACATCATCCTACTTGAGTGTCTAATAGGAAATGACTATTATCAGTCTTTATTTATGGCTACCAAACCCATGGTAATTCTGTGTATGAGTGCAAAGAGCTAACCACTTCAATGTATCTTCTAGTTCAGTCATTCCTTAGTATCTTTTGTATAGAAATAGTGGTCTTGTAAATTAGTGGTCTCTTATACTTTTTATATTAGAGTTAGGGAATTATCTTGGTTAATTTTTAATATTAGGTGTGTAGGTAGGATACATTATGAATTCCATTGTATGAAGTAAAGTGTGTGCTACAAAAACCAAAAATGCACTATTAACAGAAAATATTGGTCTCATTGATTTTAGTGTATCCATTTCAGGAAGTACAAAGCTAAGTAGATCATACACCTTTAAAAGTATAATGGAGGATCAAAAGCAGACAAATATTTCAAAATTATAAGAAATAAATAACATCACAAACCACAAAATAAATAAATAAAACACAATTCACATTTCAAAATAGAAAACAAAAATATTATAAACACATGAAAGACATATTGGTTATTAACATCTATTAAATTACCTCAAAAATCAAAGTAAGAGCAATTCTAGGTTAAGAGGTTCATTATAACACTTTGACTTAGAAGGATCAAAAATACACAACAGAAAAACTTACTGGAGAGATCTTAATGAGAACAAGGCTGGAACTACAGACTTGATATATCAAGGTGGAATTTAGGATAGAAAGTGTTAAACCAGATAAAAAGTAGTTTTTATTTAGCTTTATGTTGACCTAATAAAGCATTTTGCATTACAATCAATAATGCCTGCTATTAATTTAGGCTCCTGAAAGTATTTAAGTACATAAACAAGTCAAAAAATGAGGAAGTATAAATTGGATAGGAAGAAACACAATTATTGTGGTTTATAGATATGATTATGAATATAGTAAAACAAAAGAATTGATTTAAAAAACTTATTAGAAATAAAATAATTTTATTTTGTGGTCTACTGACAAATCTTTGTAAGAAATGTATAGATTTCCAATAAGAGATAAATGTCGTTTAGAAAATAAAATGAAGACTAATATTTTATTTACAATAGTAACCCAAAAGATAAAACACCAAGGAATAAACTGTTATAAATGCATAACAAAAGAAAATCTTAAAATTATAATGAATGATTTATGAAAGATTATTAAATGCTTTCAATTGCATAGCATGTTCTTGGGTAGAAAGGCTCAATGTTTTAGATATGGTAATTCTAAATTCATATATAAATTCTATATGGTCTCATATAAAACAAAAATAAATTTTTTGTTTTACTGTGTATATAAAAAGGATAAAAGTTGAAAGAAAGAAAAACTATAGGAGTATGAGAAAAGATATTAAAACAAGGTATTAAAATATGTTCTGGGGTGTTAAATCAAACATTCTACTGAGGGGGACACTGACTCATATATATGAGTCATATGCATATGTATATCTTATATATAAATATATGTACTTATCTATATGAATTTATTTTAATATACATAGCATTTCTAATCAATGGTAGAAAAAAATTACACCATTTAAAAATTTATCAGATAATTTATGAAATAAATCTATCGCTTTCTAAAAGACAATGAGAGTGAATATTTGTATATCTTAAAATGGGGAGGCTTTTCTAAATGTGACACAAGATTGAGAAGCAATTAAAGGAAAAACAGATACAGGTGTTATATAAAAATGTATAATTTATAAAGGTATAAACTCCAAAAACATTCAAGCATCTGGAAAAAAATATTTACAGTACATTAGACAAAATGATATTTTATAGGTACTCCTGTTAAATATAGCCAATGTAGTACATGGGTTTCTATTTTTTCCAAAACCCATTAAAATTATGATCAAAGGGAACAAAGAGCATGGGAGAGGAAGCTATAGAATAAATAAGTAGATTACTCAACAACAAGAACACTGCTCTTTCATTAGCTTAATACTTTGACTATTTTGAGTTCAAGACAGTTTAAAATTAATAGGAGGCCTCTTACAGTTTAGCCAGTCTATTACAGGCAAAACCAAGTGAAAGATTGAAATAAGAATTCCTGTAACTCTAGCCCAAAGCTCATTTTTAACCTAAAAAATGATCTCGACACTAATTAGAGGCTGGAACTATTTCTAGGAGTCAGAGTGTCCCTACCCTGGGTAAAGCACCATTAACATTTCAACAGGCCACCCAAATCAGAAAACTAGGAAGTATTTTAGACCCCTTCTCCTCCTCACAGTCCCCTGTCCCTGACACATCCAATCACTAAGCCATCTGATTCTACCTTTTGAATCTGAGTGACTTTAGAACAAGTGTCCTGGAGTCAGAGACTCCAGGTTCAAATCTGAACCTCCAAGAGAAGTTCAAATCCTCCTGCCATCACTTATGAATTGTGAGACCTTAAGCAAGTCATTCTCCCTCCTATGCCTCATTTCTCTCAACTCCATTGCAGAGTTACTATACCTACCTTAAGGGAGATTAAATAATGATGAAATGAGACAGTGTATGTATCAAATGCAGCGTTTGTTGTATATGTGCTTAAAAATTTATTTAAAATATTATTATTGATTTGCTGTCTCTATCCTCACCAGTACAACCTAAATCCAGGACAAAAAAATATCACAGCTAGATGAAGAAGGATGAGGAGGATGAAGAAGGGAGAGGAGGAGGGGAGAAGAGGGAGAAAGGAGAATTATGAGGAAGAGTAAGGGAGGAGGAGGAGGAGAAGTTTATGATGGTGGCGACAGCTGCCTCCATTGCCTCTAAATGTGAATTCCCCTTGCTGCCACCTTGTTACCAGGGCCAGCTGCCTGGGGGTGTACCTGTGCCAATGGTGCTGCCACTAACTGAAGTTATAGGGGCATGTCTGCCAAAAGCTCTTCCACCACCTGCTAATGCAGACTGACAATCCACTGTGCTAAAATATCTTTTACTTCTGATCTCTTAAAGGCCATGCTTTGTCACTTTAATCCCAGAGATACAGTATCTAGCTCTTTCAAAAATCTCTCTGACACTTTGTGAGGAAACAGTTCCTTTGGCTTTTTAGAGAACCTGACTCTCATGACCAAAGGAAGGATCATTAATTTCATTTTAAAAATGATAAAAACAACCTTAGAAAGGTTTTTAAAAAGTTTTTCCAAGTCACACAGCAGAGCCAGGGTCCTCTGATCCAAAGTCCAGGTTACTTATGTACAATCAAATGGTCTCATGTCCTCTTTCTTGTGAATTCACTGTTATAGGTACCATTTTCTCTATGCTTTCTCTTCTTTCCTGACAGTGGAGAAGAGCAAATGCTAGAGTGACCTTCCGAGGAAGGACTCTGGCTTTGACTCATTCCAATCTTCCTAATCTCAGCAAGGCAAGCGAAGAGGGTTGCAAGGAGGGTTTACAATATCACCGGTGTTTCGCTGTATGTTCCTTCCTTCAAGTGGCTCTGGTATTCAGAATGCCTAGAGGAAATAGCCTGGACTTAGGGTAAAGATGTGAACGGGAAATCTGGCTCCTTCCTTTCTGTCACTCATTAACAAATTTTCCTTAGTGGGCCCAGGCTCTGTTTTGGGCCTGGAAATAGAACAAATAAAACAAAGTCCCCACTCTCATACAGTAACATTCTTGCAGGAGAAAACAGAAAATAAACAAATGAAGAAATAAACAAATAAAAGCCAGGTGGTAACAAATACCATGGGAAAAACAATGAATCGGGGTAATTGATAAAGAAAGTTGGGAAAGGGGCTATTTTATATAGCGTAGCCAGGCAAGGGTTTGAAGGAGCAGTGACATTTAATCAGAGATGGGAATAAAGTGATAGATTTCTGGCAAAGGAGACAGAGCAGGTGTAAAGGCCCTGAGGTAGGAACATGTCAAGCTGTGTGGAGAATGGCAACACTGAGTTCAGGAAGCAAGAGGGAGAGGTGAGACCAGAGTGACTGGGAAAGTGAGGGAGTGGGGAATAGATTATATAGAACCTTAGAAGCCCTACTAATGCTCTGGATTTTACCCTGAGGGATATGCCAGTGAAAGGTTTAAGCAGAGGAATGACATGATCTGCTTTATGTTTTTGAAAGGCTCACTTTGGTCACTATACAGGGGCCAAGGTAGAGGTAGCAGTTAAATAGATTTTGCAATAGGTCAAAAAAGATCATGGTGGCTCAGACAGAGATGGAGGTGACGGTGACAAAGGTGTCAATGGCAGGTGATTTTTCAAAGGCAGAATCATTTAGCAGTTGGGCTACTTTGACTGAGATATTTTGCCTCTCCTGGCTCAGGTCCCTCATCAGTAACATGAAGGTAACAATACCAATCTCATAAAATCACGGTATGGATTAAATGAGATAATTTATATGAAGGCTATACCTGTTGTTTTCCTTTGTATTAAAGACAAAGTCTGCAACCTTACGCAAAACTTTATTACATATATGCTCAAAGACTGAGATGTAAGAACACCTTGTCTTCAGAGTAGCAGAAACAATTTTGTGTATAGCAAGATTATTTACACTCATCTATCTCATCCTCTTAAATAAGAAAACTGATTACTATAAATATGTGCCAGCTTTTATGGTTCATTTTAGAATCTTAGTGCGTCAAAAAGTAGAAAATAGTTAGACAAGTGAGGGATAAGTGAATCATGAGAGTCTTATTTATAGAATAAAAGCTGGGAATATCTGTGAAAACATCTTAATAATGATTATGACTGGTGGATGATATTGCAGAGTTTTAAAAAAATCGCTTTGTGCTTTTCTACATTTTCCACATCAATACAATAAAAAATGTATTTTAAGAGTATTTATTCCTATATCCATTTAGCAAAGAGAGTTAGAATCTCTGAAAGAAAACATGAGACAAGTAAAGAAAATAAGTATGTTAAAATTATAAGGGGAAAAGGGCAAAAATTAATATTTTGTGGGTATTATCTGCACAAAAGACACATCAAGTAGTTATTTAATTTTTGCAAATTAAATAGCAGGATGTGCTTTTTTCCCTAAATCAAGAGCCACTGAGGTATGGATGGAACACATTGGAACCAGTGAGCCTGAGATGGAGTCTGGCCTGGACTTTTTTCTTTCTTTTTTTTTTTTTTTTGAGACGGATTCTTGCTCTCTCACCTGGGCTGGAGTGCAGTGGCACAATCTTGGCTCACTTGCAACCTCTGCCTCCTGGATTCAAGTGATTCTCCTGCCTCAGCCTCCTGAGTAGCTGGGACTACAGGCGCGCACCCCCAGGCCCAGCTAAGTTTTGTATTTTTAGTAGAGACGGGATTTCACCATGTTGGCCAGGATGGTCTCGATCTCTTGACTTTGTGATCCACCCACCTTGGTCTCCCAAAGTGCTGGGATTACAGGCATAAGCCACTGCGCCCGTCCTGGCCTGGACTTCTTACACCCTGCTGGTCGCATGGATATATTCCTGCTGCATAACTAGCCCCAGTGGCTGAGCCTCTGCGGTCTGACTGAGATCAGGTGCAAAGCAGCAATCTCACTGTTATTAATAAGCAATGCTGACAAGCTCATACTAACCTTCCCAAAACTCCTGAGACCTGTGGTTACAAAATGACGCTATTAATCGGTACATTTCATGCCTCAGCTTAAAACCCCAGAGTCCTACTTCTTTCTCTTGAAGGTGAACCGTGCTTTCCGCATTTCATCTGGTTCCTCTCTCTGTGGATACGTCTGGATAATTAGATCCTGCATATGCAAGAATAAAATGAAGAAAAAGGTGACCTGCCTAGTCCAGTTTCAGGGTAAATTATCTGCTAGGTAAGCATAGAATCCCTTCTTGGCATAAGTGTAGCACATTAATTGGGCTAAGCATCTCCATCTCTTTTCTCTGCCTTGCCAAATATCTCATTCAGTTATCATATCTTGGTACGAGGAAGCTGTGAGGGAGTGGAGAAAAGAAAAGCATCCTGCCACACAAATAAGGAAAATGAGATTCAGAAGGTTTAAGTGACTTGCCTATTCTCTGACCCTAAAGAAATCTAACTTACTAAAGCCTTTTCTCCTTCACTAACTTTCCATCTCTAATCTAAACCTAATTTGTGCATTTCACCAGGCATCACATTGTCTCTCTCACTGATTTTGAGGCAATGGCCAGGCCCCCTACCAGCTCACACAACATCTTTGTGCCAGTCAGAAAAGGCACCCCTTCTTCCTGGCACATGCAGCCCCACATTGGCCAGAGCTCAGCCTCATTTTAGACTGGGCATGATACCATAGTGCTGGTTATAGCCTTCATGACTGTATTGCAGCCCCTTAATATGGCTGGACAACTAAGGTGGCTCCCAACACAAAGAAACTTCCTCTTAAATAGCTTGTTGACATTTTAAATTAGAGATGTCAAAACTTGAGGATATTATCTTCTTCATTAAGTCTCTTTCCATTTTGTCTGTTCCCATCCGTGACACTCCCAGAAACCTCTGCCCTCAATCTTGGAATCAATATTTATTCTAGCTGGCTTGTCTTCATCCTCACATCCAGGTTGACACCAAATCTTTCCAACTCTTTTTTGAAAAATAGCAAGTACATTTTTTCCCTCCAACTGCAACCCTCTTTTAGCCTGTGGATTTACTCTTAGACTCCTGAAACAAATTCCCAGTCTGTTTTATATTTTACCGTCTTACACTTCCAGGCCATCCAATGAAACAAGAAGAATCATATTTCTTGGCCACCATTTTAAATCATGTTAATCCATTTCTCAGAATACTGCATCTGCCAAAAAAAAAAAAAAAAAAAAAAAAGGCTTTCATACTCTCTACTAGTTTTAATCCCACAAAATCTCCGTAGTCTTACAGAGCACTGCCATGGGTTGAGTTGTCCAACAGCAGACCTGAAACAATGTTTAGCATTTAGTGTATCTCTAGGGTATCCCTTGGGACCAACAGCTGTGAAAAGAAGGGGAAAACAATTGAGCAGAGGGAGAAGTCAGGTTGTGATGCAGACCTGATTGCCTTAGCCAACTCCACAGGAAGCTGTAGGTGCCTGCTGGAGTTGCCTCACTTAGGGTGAACATGGCCCTCCATCAGTCACTGCATGCCAACCTTTGAGGGGATGGGGGTGGTGGCCTTAGCTAAGGCCACCTTTTTCAGGCCACCTGTTTAAGGCCACTTGTTAAGGGCCACCTTAAGGCCACCTGTTTAAGCTGCACCTCTGCAGCTAAAAGAATCCCTGAAGGGGCTGAGCCCTAGAGGCTATCTACTGGCAGAACTATAACTGGCAGAAGGACAACATGTCCTTCTGAGATGCACATCTCTGTTTCTACCACCATCTATCCCATGTGCCACTTGGATCCACTTCAAGGAGCCAAATGTGCCACTTGAATACATTCAAGGAGCAGTTCCTCCACTGTACCAAGAGGCATCTCTTCCCAGTGAAATCTACAATAGGGGAAGTTAATAGGAGGAACTCCACCCCTGCTTCTGCACCAGTCCCAGGGCTGCAACTGATACTCATCATCTCCTTCCTCCATTATCCATCTGGATTCCTCCTATATCAGGCTGCAGCTCTGCTAGTCTTAGTAGCTTACCTGATGGCATGAACTAGACACTCATTTCTGAGGGACCTGAGCTCCTGGTCACCATGCCGTTATCAGGCTACATGTGCTTTTGTCTTCTCAGCACTTTCTATTCCTTTTGGAATCTCTCATTGGCTGACTCGCAGCCCAAATTCTCCCTCTTGACTTGAGTCCCTTCAGCATGTAGTCCCCATCCATTTTTTGTGTGTGTTATTTTTATTTTTATTTTTTTCCCCTGCATTGCATCCTTAGGCAGCTCCATTTACACTCGCTAGTTAATTCCTTTCTTTAGTCTTTCTGTCAGTTCTTCCCCATCTCCTTTTCCGTTCTATTATTAGGCATCACAGAGCTACAAAAGATCACCTGTGAGACCTAGACTCTCTTTAGAGGGTAGGAAAGGCAAAAGAGTAGGGGAGTTGGGGAAATAAGCTGGCAAACAGAAAATTTTTCTTGAAAAATTGGATGGCTGGGGGAGAAGGAAGCAAAAATTCCCAGCAGACCAGGAAGTCAATAGGAAGGCATTCTAGCTCTCTTTCAATGATTATGTCTAGCTCAAAATATGGAGTGAATACTTGTTGAGATAACCAAGCAGCCACTTCCCTGTTTAACAGACTACTTTGAGGGAGGGAGTCCTACACTCACCTCCCCTAGCAAAGCGGCATCATTCCTCTTTCAACCAACCATCCATCTATCTGTATCACTGATTCAACAAATACTTATTGAGTGTCTACAATGTGCCAGTTCAGAGAATGTTCCATGATTATACAGAAGAAATTTTAAACTCCTGTTTGGACATCATCTTAATAAAGACACAAATATAATTCAACAATGTTTTTGAAAATAAGAGGAATAAGAAGTAAGGCCAAGTATCAGGACAGTACATTTAAATGTTTTCGGTTCTTCTATGGAAAACTGAAGACTTTCAGATTCAATGAACAAAACCCATGATTTGCTAAAATAGAGTGGCATTTTAATTAAAAAAAATATATATATATATATATATTTTGAGATGGAGACTCACTCTGTTGCCCAGGCTGGAGTGTGGTGATGTGATCTTGGCTCACCACAACCTCCGCTTCCTGGGTTAAAGAGATTCTCCTGCCTCCGCCTCCCAAGTAGCTGGGATTACAGGCATGTGCCACGATGCCCTAATTGTTTTTTTGTTTTTTTTTGTTTTTTTTTGTCTTTGTTTTTTTGCATTTTTAGTAGAGACGGGGTTTTGCCATGTTGGCCAGTTTGGTCTCGAACTCCTGACCTCAAGTGATCCACCTGCCTTGGCCTCTCAAAGTGCTGGGATTACAGGCCTGAGACACCACACCCAGCCAAATAGTGACATTTTAAAAGTTTAAAAATATAAAGATAAAAATCATGTAAACATATATATATGTAAATACACAAATCAAAAGTAGAAAATAATATTAATATCAGAAAAAAATAGAATTCACAACAAAACTATTACCAGGCTGGGCGCAGTGGCTCACGACGGTAATCCCAGCAGTTTCGCAGGCCAAGGCGGGTGGATCCCTTGAGCTCAGGAGTTTGAGACCAGCCTGGCCAACATGGTGAAACCCCATCTCTACTAAAGATTCAAAAAATAGCCAGGCATGGTGGCACATGCCTGTTGTCCCAGCTACTTCAGTGGCTAAGGAAGGAGAATCGCTTGAACCCAGGAGGCGGAGGCTGCAATGAGCCGAGATCGTGCCCCTGCACTCCAGCCTGGGTGATGGAATGAGACTCTGTCTTAAAAAATACATATATATTATATGTATAAATTATATATCTTTTATATATATTATATTACATATAAATTATATATACAAAATATATGTAATACATATAATATATAAAAAATATATAATATATATATAAAATATGTATATAACCAGGATCAGTGGTGACCAGCCTCCAAGATGACCCTCAATGACCCTGCCTGCCTCCGAGTACCCACACTCTTGTGAAGTCTCCTCCCACACGCACTATACCAGGGTTAGTCTGTTTGAACAATAGCAGATGTGGAAGTGATGGTAAGTCATTTCTGAGATTAGACTTTGAAAGAGTATAATTTCCACGTTGAGCTCTCTTGTTCTCTCTGTCTCTTTGTGTCTTTGTCTCTCTCTCTCTCTCTGATCTATTGCTGGAAAAGAGGAGTGAGAAGGGGAAAGGAGTGAAAAGCAAGTTGCCATATTGTGAACAGTTCTATGGAGAGGGCTGCACGGTAAAAAAAAAAAAAAATGGAGCCTCCAGCCGGGCGCGGTGGCTCACGCATGTAATCCCAGCACTTTGGGAGGCCGAGGTGGGCGGATCATGAGGTCAGGAAATCAAGACCATCCTGGCTAACATGGTGAAATCCCGTCTCTACTGAAAATACAAACAATTAGCTGGGCGTGGTGGCGGGCGCCTGTCATCCCAGCTACTCTGGAGGCTGAGGCAGGAGAATTGCTTGAACCCCGGAGGAGGAGGTTGCGGTGAGCCGAGATCGCACCACTGCCCTCCAGCCTGGGCAACAGAGGGAGACTCTGTCTCAAAGAAAGAAAGAAAGGAAATGTAGCCTCCAGCCAAGAGCTAGCAAGGAATCGAGCTCTGTCGGTATCCAAGTGAGTGAGCTTAGCAGTGGATTCTCCAGCCCCAGCCAAGCCTTGAGACAATGGCAGCCCAGGAAGAAAAGCTTGACTGTGACTTTGTGAGAGATGTTGAACCAGCCAAGCTGCCCCTAGATTTCCTTGCCTCAGAAATTGCATGAGATACTAAATGTTTGTTGTTTTAAGCCACTAAGTGTTGGAGTAATTTGTTTCACAGCAATAGATAACAGAATCAAAGACATTCATTTTATAAAATATACAGACCGTAACAATAGGAAAACAAAAATCATACCAAAACTACAAATGAAAAACAGTATTTACAAGAATTGTTCACACATTTAACAGAATATTAAATGTAGCTTTATATTAGTAAAAATAAAACATGCCTTTAAATGTATAATTTTCTGGAGAAATATAAATGACTAAAAATTGACTCCAGATAATAAACTGAGCAAATTAGTAATCAGTGAATAGATTTAAGTAGAAAATCAAACACCTATTACAGATTTTTTCCATTATCTCTCCACAAAGATCTAGGTTTAGCTGCTCCAACCAATGAGTTCTTCCAACAATTGAGGTAAAATAAATACTTTGACATTTAAAAAAAGACAAAATCAGCCTTAAAATGATAAATTGATAGCATATCCTAATTGCTAAGCCTTACAAACATAAAGAGAAATCATAGTTATAAATATAGATACAATATTTATTCTATAAAATTTTCAAATTGAAATCCACACAGAATATAGTCTTTTCAACAAATGATGCTGGGTCAATTCAAGACACATGCACATGTATGTTTATTGCAGCACTGTTCACAATAGCAAAGACTTGGAACCAACCCAAGTGCCCATCGGTGATAGACTGGATAAAGAAAATGTGGCACATATGCAACTTGGAATACTATGCAGCCACAACGAAGGATGAGTTCGTGTCCTTTGCAGGGACGTGGATGAAGCTGGAAACCATCATTCTTAGCAGACTAATACAGGAACGGAAAACCAAACACTGCACGTTCTCACTCATAAGTGGGAGTTGAACAATGAGAACACATGACACAGGGAGGGGAACATCACACACTGGGGCCTGCCAGGGGGAGAGGGGCTAGGGGAGGGATAGCATCAGGAGAAATACCTAATGTGGATGATGGGTTGATGGGTGCAGCAAACCACCGTGGCACTTGTATACCTATGTAACAAACCTGTATGTTCTACACATACATCCCAGAACTTAAAGTATAAAAATAATTTTTTTAAAAAGTTGACGATTTAAAAAAGAAACGACCCTTACCACCCACCACACATGAAAATCCATTCTGGGTGATTGTAGATGTAACTGTGAAAAGTGTGAAAGAGAAAATAATAAAGCAATTAGAAGATAATCTAAGACTATAACGCAGATAATACCTTCAAGACTTTAGGACAGGTAAGGATTTGATAAATTGGGACCAAAAATGACTGTTCATAAGAAAAGATGGATACATTGGATGTTAAAATTAAAAACTTCTTTTCAACACAAACACCATTTAGAGACTACAAAAACAAGTCACAGAGTGAGGAAAGATATTTGCCACACACATAACTAACAAAAGACTTGCATCCAGATAAATAATTTTTAAACTTTTACAAATTAACTATAACTAGATAAATAATGCAATAGAGAAAAGAAGGAAATACTTGAGTGGACACTTCAGGAAAAGGATATCTGCATATTTTCAATCTTATTTGTAGTCAGAGAAATGCAAATTAAAACCTCAATGAGATACTACTACTATTTACCAAGGAGAATAACTAAAATAAAGAAGAGAGATAATCCTAACTGCTGACATGGATATGTAGCAATAGGATGTCTCTTATATTGCTGGTGGGAGTTAAATTGGGACAATGATTTAGGAAAACTGCTTACATTATCTACTAAAGTTGAACATGTACATACCTATGACACAGATATTGCACTCCAAAGTGTATATTCAACAGAAAGGGGATCATGGTAACCAAAAATATTTCCAAGAATGCCCAGAGCAACATGATTTATAAAAATGAAAAGCTAGAAACAATATATTGTGATAAATTCATAAAGTGGAATACTATGAAGCAGTAATACTGAATGAACCACAGTTATTATATTCAATAATATAGATGAATTTCACAAACATAATATGGAGCAAAAGAAGCCAGATGCAAGATTTATACAGATGATTTCATTTATAGAAAGTTGGAAAAGAGACACAACTGAACTCCAGTGTTAGAATGAGCGTAACAGTTACATTGGGGAGGAAGAAGGGAGTAGTGATGGGGAGGAGACATCAGAAGACTTCTGGATACTGGAAATATTATTTTTTAACTTGAGTAGTTTTACAGCAATGTTCATCCAAGGACAATTCATTGAGTGGTATGCATTTATGTATAGTAGAGTATTCTCTATGTATCTTAATGTTCAATAAACATTAAGATACAAAAGCTCAAACTTTCACCCTATCATGGTATTTGAGAGAAAAAGACAAATAAAATTAGAATGTCTATGAATTAGAAAATTCTGAATAGAAGTAGTAAAACAGTCTATTACACTGGACCTCAGATTTGACATGCAGTAAACTACTCAGCAGACAACTGGTGATTTTCAGTTAAGTATGAGGCACAGGTATTAATGTATCCCTACGGCTACAAAAGTCAGAGATGATTATGTGTGCTCTGTGAGATTCCATTCATTTGAACGGGTATTCAGTGGGTGGTCTCAGCAAATTCCATAACTATCAAGCATTGGAATGAGAAGTGTTTTGGTGATATGATTTACTTTGAGTTATCAATCAATTTAATCAAATTAGTCAAAGTTATTTTGACCAGGCTTTGGAGAAATGTAAACAGTGACCCTTCTGTATGGGATTGTTAGTTGATACAGGACTGAAGTTTTACCCTGATAAACAGACCTTCAGAAACTTATTCCACGAACAAAAATCTATGTGAGTGAGCACAGTTCCTGAAAATGTTCCCATCATCATCATTGGCTATGTCCCATCCTTGGGTACTGAATAAATGATGTTCTTGGAGTTCAGTAGATACAAGATTTCTGAAGAGCTAGCTGCAACTCTCTTAATGGTGTAACTCAAGGATATTAGGTTTTAGCTGGAAAACACACACACACACACACACACACACACACACACACACACATACCATAAGGGGAAGTCCAAAGAAGAGAAAGAGGGTTGAGTGCTTTTGAACCTTTAAGGATTGATGAAGACACATTAAGCAAATGTTTAAGACTTTCTTATCCTGTTTTATGCATTCAATGGATATATGTTGAGTGCCCTCCATTTCTTGTGACAGGCACTATTCTGAGTGCTAGGAATGATAGAGCAGGAACGAAAACAGATAAAAACCCGATTTCATGGAGCTTATATTTAATTGGAAGAGACAGAATAAAAAACTTTTAAAAACCTCTCTTAGAAGTAATGAATGCTATGGAGAAAAATCAAAACAAGGATTAACAATTGTGGAGGGGGGGTTTTGATTTTAAATGGGGTGATCATTGAGAAGGTAACATTTGAGAAAGTACTTGAAGGAGGTAAGGAAGCATGTAAGCATGTATACACACACACGCACATACACACACACACACAGATAGACACACCTGAAGGAAGAGCAACCCAGGCAGATGGAACAGCCAATGGAAAGGCACTAAGTGGGGAAATGTTTGGCTTCTGTGAAAAACAGCAAGGTCAGCAAGGCTGGAGGGGAGTGGGTGGTGGATAAAATTTGAGAAGACAAGGACAATAGTCATTGCAGAGGGTCTGATCAGATACCACCTTGCAGGCCATTATAGGACTTGGGCTTTTATTCCTATTAATGTGGGAAGCTCTTGGAGGCTTTTGAGCAGAGGATAACTAACATGCTCTGACTTATGTATTGAAAAGACTGCTTTGACTGCTACATTGAGTACAGACTAAAGCTGGCTGAAAACAGAAGCAGGGAGACCAGTTAGGAGGCAATTACAAGGCCACGTAGGAGATGAGGTGGCCTGGGCCAGGTGTTTGCTGTGAAGATACTGAGAAGGGATCAGATTCTGGATATACTCTGAAGGTAGAGACAAAGGGTATTTAGTAGGTAGACTGTTATTTAGATAGTTTGAACAGCTAACGTGAGAATAACAGAGGAGTCAGAAATGACTCCAAGATTTTTGGCCTGAAACACTGGGAAGATGAAGTTGTCATTTATCGAGATACGGAAAACTGCAGAAAGACCATATCTGGAGGCAAGATCAGGAGCTCAGCTGTGATCACAGTATGTCTGAGATGCCTAAAGGACACCCAGATAGACAGTTGAATAAGTTTTGAGTCAAGGGAGAATTCGGGGCTGATCCTTTAAGCATGTGTTAATCACGCATGTATGGGGTCACTTCTTTACTCTAAACCCTCCTATAATTTCCCAGATATAAACTAGGGAGCTGTCAACATTTGGATGGTTTTTAGAGCCATGACAAAAGATGGGATTACCAAGTGAATGAAAGTACCCGAAGAAAGACAGAAGAGGTACAAGAATAGGCCCCGGGTGACTCCAACATAATATCTCACCAGCCCTACCTATGGGGAAAAAATATCCCCCAGGGAATAGGCCAGGGCCATCTAGACTTGTAGGGTTCAAGATGCTCTTTAAGAGGTGTGAGGAAAGCTGGAGTTTGCCTTTGTGTCCATGTTGCTGGTGTTCCACGAAACAGTAGGGAATCTCTACTACCTCATCTGGGGGTTGAGGACTGGAGTAAAGCAAAACAAGCAGCTGTTAAATTAGGGGAAGTGACAACGCAGTGATAATCTGAAGATCCCAGGTCTTCAGATGAAAGCTCCCTCCTAAAGAGCCAGAATTTAACTTTGAGATTGGCATATATTCCAACTGGTTACAGGAACATTGAACTAGGTATCTCCCAGTGGAAAGGAAAACAGAAAGACCTGTTTAACGTTGAAGCTCTGCCCCCATGTTCCTGAGAGCATACTGTGATAACTGTGACCATAGAGAAAAGAAAAAGCCAATAGCTGAAATGAATCAGGTTGTTGGGGGCCTAAGATAAGTAAGTGCAACTTGTTTACATGTAAAACATTTGTCTTGTCAATTTGGGCATTTTATCTGGAAATTATCCAAAGCAGCAATTATCTAGAGCTAGCATGCTAGACTGTTTATCCCTAGACATGGGTGGGGGATGAGGGGATAGAATGCAGGTTTTCATGGCACTTATAGAGTGTGGGAGGTCTCTTTGTTTTGTATTTAAGAAAAAGAATGCAAAATTAGGCACGGGGCCATGGAAGTGACCTATGCGAGTGACGGCCCTAAAGCTATAGTTTTCCTAACTTCACAGAAAATCCACCTCTGACCCTAAACCCAGATGACAGAAACCTTGGGAGCAATAACTGATCACTTAATTTATCATGACCAAGTTTATCTTACAAGTGCCAGGAAGTATTCAGAGTTAGTCAGGCATCATAGGAAAACTCTCCTTTATGTCTATTTCTCACTCAAAGGTATTCAAATAAAAGGAAACATATTAAAGGCACTTAGATAAAGGAAGGCATAGTAAATATTCTTGTTCCATGAAATACCATCTTCTAACCACCTTAACAGATGCAACAGTTGAACAATCTAGCTGTGCTCCGCTGATATTAGAAATACTGTGGTCTGAGCCAAAGGACCAGTGATGGCATCAGGAATTATGTCACTGGCTATATCCTATATATATGTTTACCAGATAAAATACATGATATCCAGCTAAATATAAATTTCAAATATACAATAAATAATTTTTAGCAAAACTGTACCCCTACATACTTATGCATAGGACATACTTATACCAGAAAAGCACTCGTTTTTCTGAAATTCACATTTAACTTGGCATCCCATATTTTTATTCGCTAAGTTTAGTAATGCTACCTACACTGATTTCTGCTTTGGGATACATAATGAGTGATAATTTGGAGAGCCTACTAAACAGAAAATCAAAGGGACAGAGGATAAATATTGTATTAGTAGGTCACATGGTTGCTTCCAACATTGGCCCTGACAGTTATCGTTACTCATATAATAATACTCAACTGTCATATCAGAATCTGCAAAAGGGGGCTGAGGGTTGTGCAGAATTCGTGCATATTTAATTGACACAAATTAAATATTAAATATTAATTTAATTAGTAAAAACTATTCACTTTTAACTAATGAAAAGGATGGAAACGCTGCTTTTGTAAATGGGCAGCATTATTGGGAACACAATATTCTACTGCGTTCCCCATCCATAAGTCAAACCATCTGTAAGTCCAGGACTAAGTGTTATCTGTAATTGCTTAAAGTGCAACATTGGTCAAATATGCATAAAGCAGCTAATTGTGAAATATGAGTAATGGGTCTATTTGTTCAATGGGTAAAACTCACTTATCCTCCTTTGACATAGAAAATAGGATTAAATGTAAAACTTATGTCCCAGCTCATAGAGAAACTTACCAGAAACATGTCCAAGTACTTTGTTTACCATCCAACCCTTTTAGTTATATATCTATGAATATTAATATTGTAGTACTTCATACTTTTTAAGTATTTATAGATATACGTATCGCTTCTCGGCCTTTTGGCGAAGATCAAGCGTAGTATTTATAGATATACGTATGTTCTTTTATTCCCTCCTCAAAAAATAATATTTTATTTATCACCCCCATTAAAAATTATGTATTCATTTGACAGATATTTAATGGGTATCGATTATGCGCTTGGAAAACAATAGTGAACACGACAGGAAAAGTTGGTCATTACAGAACTAACCTTCTAGTAAGAAATAAATAATATTTTAAAATAATAATAATAAAATTTCAGTTGGCAATATTGCCATGAAGATATAAAACAGAGCAAGAGAGACAGTGGCTGCTATTTTAGCTAGGATGGTGAAAACCCATTTGAAGTGGTAACACTTGAGTTAGACATGGAGCTTATATGATAATGATAAACCAGCCAGTGGAAATGGGAATCGCTCGAGAAATGGAGCCACTCCTTGGAGAAGAAATGAGCTTAGCAAATGAGCTGCTCATAGAACAGTAAGAACTAGATGACTGTAGCAGAATGAGAAGGGTGTGGAAAGAGCTAAGGTTCAGATGAGGCAGAAGAGGTAGACACGGCAAGGTCACGTGGAGCCTTGAAGGGCATACTGAAGAGTTTGGGTTTTTTTATTTCCTTGTTTTTGTTTTTGACTAACCAGGGTTAGTCAAACAGACTAACCCTGGCATAGTGTGTGAGGGAGGGAACTTCACAAGAGTGTGGGTACTCGGAGGCAGGCAGGATCATTGAGGGTCATCTTGGAAGCTGGTCACCACTAATCCCAGATATATCTATAGATAGATAGATAGATAGATAGATAGATAGATAGATAGATAGATAGATTTAGACAGAGTCTCACTCCATCACCCAGGCTGGAGTGCAGTGTCATGATCTCGGCTCACTGCAACCTCTGCCTCCTGGGTTCAAGCAATTCTCCTGCCTCAGCCTCCCGAGTAGCTGGGATTACAGGCACATGCCACCTTGCCTGACTAATTTTTGTATTTTTAGTAGAGTTGAGGTTTCACCATGTTGGCCAGCCTGGTCTCAAACTCCTGACCTCAAGTGATCTGTCTACCTTGGCCTCTCAAAGTGCTGGGATCACAGGCATGAGCCACCATGCCCAGCCAAGAGTTTGTATAGTCCAGTGCAATGGGAGGGACCTGAAGGGGTTAGAGCAAGATAGTATTGTGATCCAATGCATCCTGAAAGGATCAATATGGCTATTCAACCAAGAAAAATTGAACAGGGATCAAGGGGAGGAAGACAAAAGTAGAAGTAGACTGGAGGCCAATTGTCTAGGCAATAGATGTTGAGGCCTTGGATGTCACTGTGAAAGGGAGAGAAGTAGTCACGTCTGTTTGAAAGTAGGATCAATTGGACGTGCTGCTAAATTGGCAGTAAGAGGCAAGGGGAAAGATACATAAAGGATAACCATAGAATTTTTACCGGGAAGCTTGGTTGCTATTAACTGAGATGGGAACTGATGTTCATTAAAATTAAAACACATTCCCATAATCACACTTTAAGTACCAGAGCAAAGATTCGAATTCAGTTCTTCCTAATGCTCCAATATTTTGGGGTTGGTGAGCTGATTAATGTCTACTAGTGTGCTTACTTATTTAAAAGTCCCCCTTTTAAGCTATAAGCTCCTCAGTGACAGAGACTTGGTGATATCTGATATCTAGTCGTAGGAACCAGAGGCACATGAATAATGCTTTTTTGAGAACATTTGTAACAAGATATGACAAGTCTACCAGGCCCCATGTTTCCCGTCACCCTTGGCTGATTCACCAATTTTTTTCTTTAAGGCAGCTATAGATGCTTTCTATAGTGTTGGTTTTGAATTCTGCTATGGAAGTACAATGGTCATTTCAGAGGCCTGCAAACTTTCCCCTTCTAAGGAAGTGTATGGGTGCAATTACGAACATATGTTAACGGAAATAAAACACATGCTAATTATTTCCCTACACGCAAAACCGTCTTGATGGAACCATCAACAGCCTTTATTTATTTGAGGAAATCTAGCGAAATAATATCTCATCAGCTATCTCATAACATTCTGTATTTGATTACCAGTTGAAATACTCCAAACTCCACACTAGTTTTTTTCTAATTTTTTTAACCCTATAGGTTTTAATACCATGCAATTCTCAACCTCTGCATGACTTTTTTCTCCTTGTAAACAATTAGGAGCCATCTGGTTCCATGGATTTCCCGATCCTCCTGAGAATTTAAACTTAACACACCAAAAGGTTTGATTCGCCCAAGCACTACTATTACATTATTCAACTGGTTTTCTAGTCTTGGATCTTAAACAATATCTTCCTTAGAAAATCAGAAGAAATTTTCTCTTCATACTTCATATAATCCTCTTGCTCTATGTATAATACTAAGCTTTGAGGACCTCCTCAAAGCTATCTTGAAATGATTTACCAAAATATTTGCCAACTTGCCTCTTTCTATGGCAACATATAACTCAAACTGTATCACTTTGTCAATCCCAGTTTTTCTAAGTACCTGTCAAAAAAATTCAAAGGAGTTGGAGTTAGATAGAAAAGGAAACAGATTCCCCTTGGCACCTGTTTGTGCAATGTTGAGCTATGTCTGGGTACCCACTTCAATCTGAAACATTTGCATTCCTGATAAATAGGGGGAATTTTTTCTGAGAAGGCTAATGAAAACAGAGATCTTTCTCACTCAAGATACTAATCAACTTAAAACACCCTGGCTCAAATCCCTTTCTGATAAACACCAAGATCTTATTATGTAATAAAGTTTATTGATATAGTAGTAAATGGCCCATTGAGATGTAGCCTAAGGAAAATTTCTTGGAGATTTTTATTATGGCATATCTGGTAAGAAAGTTGTTTTAAACTTGTCAGGCAAGACATTATCTAAAAGGCTCTTTATTCAGCCTGAGGCAGTGGCTCACGCCTGTAATTCTAGCACTTTGGGAGGCCAAGGCAGGTGGATCACCTGAGGTCAGGAGTTCAAGACCAGCCTGGCCAACAAGTGAAACCCTGTCTCTAATAAAAACACAAAAAATTAGCTGGGCGTGGTGGGATGTGCCTGTAGTCTGTCCCAACTGCTAGGGAGGCTGAGGCAGAAGAATCGCTTGAACCCGGGAGGTGGAGGCTGCAGTGAGCTGAGATCACACCACTGCACTCCAGCCTGGATGACAGTGAGACATCATCTCAAATAAATAAATAAATAAAAATAAAAGGCTCTTTATTCAATAAACACACTTATACACACATAGAAGTGGGAGAGTGGGGGAGAGAGAAGAAAACTTCCAAAGTTACCTAGGTTTTTGTTGGACAAGATGAGATACTATAATGCTCCTCGTTCTTATGATTTTTACTCCCCAAAATGAGGGGATAACAACTGAATTGTTCTCGTACACGCTAAAGCCACAGTCTCAGAAAAACATATCCCACAATTTAAAGGAAGAGTGCTGCTGATGGGTACAGAGGAGGAATTATCTTTCATACAATGCATTAAGATATTCCAAGTGATTTATGGATGTATTTGAGAATTAACGGATTGAAGCTCGTGAAAACTGCTAAGAGAAACTGAAAATGGAAACATTAGTTGTTCACATTAAATCTAAACATGTTTAGAGCAAGTTTAGGGACTGTCACTTCTCAATGTGATAGAATAACTGGTACCAAATCTGTCTCTCTGCTGTAAACGGCTAGGAAATTGGACAAAATACATGAGACAGCTGTTTTCAGACGTTAGAAAACAGACACAGCACAGAAGTGTGAGTCTTCAGAACAGGAAAAGAAATGAGGTAAGCCCTATAACCAACATGGCTTTCTGGATGTAGGCACTTCCAAGACTGCAGTAAGAGAGGAGGAACCATGACAAGGCAGATCCAACTTACTGAATTTAATAGACAGAGATCAGAGTTAAAGGAGCTAAAAGAGCTGAAATGTGAGGCACAGAGAGAAAGAACTCCAGAAATCTATACAGGCAGCTATCCTGAGTCCTTCATTGAATATTAGGCTACATATGCATGAAATGAAACTCTATGAGGCCAGGCAAAAACAGCTACTGGGATTTGTGAGCTGGGGGTTGAGTTGCAGCCAGCCAGAATGGAGGCATTGCTGACCACCCTGAATATTTCCTCGAGCCTCCTGAAGAGGTGTGCTTCAAAAGGATAATTAAATTAGCCCTAAAGAAAAACTTACTCTAGACGCATACTCCCAAACTTAAAAATACGCTTAAAAAGGATCAGGTTGAATGGTAAGTAACTGAACTCCCCGGCAAAACAAAATTCGGCTTTCCAGAGGAAGACTACAAAATCTAGACTTTCTTTTTTTTTTTTTTTTTTTTTTTTTTGAGACGGACTCTTGCTCTGCTGCCCAGGCTGGAGTGCAGTGGCACGATCTCAGCTCACTGCAACCTCCGCCTCCCAGGTTCACGCCATTCTCCTGCCTCAGCCTCCCAAGTAGCTGGGACTACAGGCACCCACCACCACGCCTGGCTAATTTCTTTCTTTCTTTCTTTTTTTTTTTTTTTTTTCCTACATCGGTTGTATTTAAAACACAAACAAGTATTTCTCTTTCTGTAAGGGCAAATGGTTCAAATAATGCGGAACACGAAACATTGACTAATACAAGTTTATTTTTTAAAAAAGCAAAAGAATAAAGAATATATACAAAAGGGACCTGGAATCTGTAAGCTGATTCCAAAAGCGAAATAAGTAGAAAATCCGTGGTGAAACCTGAACATTCTACCCCTGCTTTGGAGAAGGGCTATCATACAACATTCAGTCAGCTGAAGATGGATTGCTAGAGGTGTGTCGATACATAAATTTCAAGTCATTTTTGCTTGTGCAGAATCATCCCAATCTTAACAAGACTGAATGGGCAGTCCTGTGGCTTTCTTCCTTTTCCATATTCCCAACAAGGCTACGTGAAGTTCAACTCTTGATGAGCCGCTTACAACAGCAGTTCCTTAGGAGCCAACATGACAGGTGGGTCAGATTTCCCTATGAGAAACAAAACTGGCCACCTACAGCAAAATATCAAAATGGGTAAATCCTTCCTTCCTCTTCCTTCTGATTATATACAACATATCTCCTTTCAAGACTATTATTTCCGTCATGCTTATTCCTTCACAAATCTAAACCTTGAGGTGATATGAAGGAAACCAACATCAAGAAAAGAAAACTCAATTCAGAAATGAAGAAAACTGGCAGGTATACAATACACCCCCAGAGCATCTCAATATCCCTGGCACAGTACAATTCGGTGTACTGCTACAGCCCATAGATAAATATTGGCAGCTTGAATAAGCTCATTTTTTCCCTCAGGTGGTTAAAGGCCACCACATAAATACTGGGCAACAGGGGTTTGTTGGGAGAATTAGAAATAAAAAATTAACCAAATTTTGTCCCTGTGTTAATTCAATGCCAGCAAGGAGGCAAGTACTGAAGAAGAAAAGGGACAATTTTCATACGAAAAAAGAATTCCTCTAATCATGTCACCATCTCATATAATGAATCCAGGGAATCCCAGAAATAGAAAATTAGTTTCAGGGGACCCCTGAGGCACTTTAAAGCCTTTTAAAAAATTACAGTAATAATAAATTAGATATTGCTCTTCAGAGGCCAACAGAGCAGCAGAAGCATCAAGATCAGGTCCAAAGAGTTATGCCCACATTACAGGCTTCCTGAGCTGCTCAGCCCTCTTTAAAGCTTAGTTGAATCTCTAAATACCTTTACAAAGACATACAATTTAACGCAGACTGAGTGGGTATTTTTGTTTAGTGGTAGCATAAAATTTGGTCCTTAATGGTAGCAGCTGTCTTCATCCATTTCAAACTCAGGTAATATTAAGTACATCAAGACAATACATAAAGAATACAACAAAGGAGAAAAAAGCCAAAACTGACAAACACCTCAAGGAGTCATTAAGTTTGCTTACACCCTTTCACTTGATCTCCCTCTCAGTCTCTTTTTTGTGGAGAGAAGGGTATGACAGAACTTTTTTCTCAAAAGATGATAAACAATGGCATCAAATGGACAAAATGGTTATAAAGTAACTTTAAAAATCTGACCCCAAGGAATCCAGGACACATACAGATAATTCAGAGGTATACTTCTGATTTGGGGCAAATTCTAGACTAAAGAAATGATCGTCTCAGGTAAATGTTACAATAGATGAAACTAAGTCCAGTTTTTTGGCGGTTTTTTTTTTTAAAGTGTCCTCACTACCACCTTCAGCTATCAATCATTTCTCATAGCTCAAGCGGAAGGTCATCTTCATCTTTCCCAGGATCCAGGTCAACCTCAGCTTCCCATTTGCCTCCTGAAATCTCCCACGTTAGTTTCTCAAAATCATCCTCCACAGAGAGTGGGGGCTTTCCTGTTGAGGCAGAGCTGAGTCGGCGAGTTTTCATGCTCATTTGGGGTGAGGAAGGGCCAGACGCCTCCGGGGGTGAGGAATCTGAAGAGGACTGGGTTGGAGGCAGCACAAGACTGTCTCTAACCAAACACCGCATATTCTCACTCATAGGTGGGAATTGAGCAATGAGATCACATGGACACAGGAAGGGGAATATCACACTCTGGGGACTGTGGTGGGGTGGGGGGAGGGGGGAGGGATAGCACTGGGAGATATACCTACTGCTAGATGACGAGTTAGTGGGTGCAGTGCACCAGCATGGCACATGTATACAGATGTAACTAACCTGCACAATGTGCACGTGTACCCTAAAACTTACAGTATATTAAAAAAAAAAGAAAGAAAGAAAAAAAAAAAGAAAAAGAAAAAGAAAAAGAAAAAAAGACTGTCTCTAGGATTTTCTGCTTCAGGCACAGTGACTGATTTGTCCTCAGAGACAAGCAGGACAACAGCATCCACAGCTGCCTTTTTGGCTGGGGGTTCCTGTAGGACGCTGCTGGAGCTGAGTGGCTTCACAGCGGCAGTGACAGCAAGGTGCATCTCCACTGCCTTACGTTTTGGGGCCAATTTGGGGGATGACACAACTTTAACCACAGATTGCTTCACGTTCACTTTGGGTTTAGCTTCACCCCTTTTTTCCAAGGTCTGTGCTGCCCATTTCACATTCAAGAATGAGTCTGCAATCCCTGAGGTTTCTACCTCCACCTTCTGGGATGACTTTGTGGGAAGCTGCTTGGTCAGGTGCCATGTGATTCCTGGCACAGCAGTGAGCACTGGTTTCTCTGCCACTCGGGTATTGCAAGAGGCTACATCTCCCTGAAGAGGTGTCGAGACTGATTTTTCCCTCTCCTGCTGTTTCCGCATGCGCATCTCTCTCATGGTCGCACATCTCTTGACTTGAATTTTACTGATGTCAACTCCTGTGGTCTCAACTGAAGCCTCTGTAGCTTCCATTCTAATACGGCTCTGAAAATCAACTTCATTTCCTTCCTGAAGTATCTTCTCTTCTTTCCTCCATGTTCTTTGGGTGACTCGCAGCAGCAACCTTGCCCCCGGAGTGGCCTCATGTTGAGACGGGGAGCTGGTGCTGCTCTCAGAGCTCTGCTGCACCCTCAGTGCCTTCTCCAGTTTAATTTCTTCCAGCGTCTTCATGTGCACCTCCTGCATGGACTTTGTTTTACCTGCAGGCTCCTCTGATTGTCCTTTGCTGGCAACAATGGGTGGCAAAACTACTGTTTTTTTAATTTCACTATCAGTCTTTAGCTTCATGCAAGTTGTATCCTTTTTGCTTTTTTGTCTCTCTGCTTCCTGCTGCCTATGTTCTTCTTCAGCCAGGACCTCAGAGAAGGTTTTGATACGGAGAGTGGAGGAGCTTCTTGCTCCTGAAGTAGAATCATCAGTTTTTGAAGGTCCTTCTGTCTTGAGTTTAGTTTGCGATTCCCCATGTTTCTGACTGGCTCTTTCAAGAAGCATTTCTTCTAATGTCTTCACATGGATCTCACCAACTTTATTAACTTTATCTGTTGCGTCCTCATTATTTGGATCAGCTGACATGCCTAATCGCTCCTTAAGAGACTTGGAAACTTGAGCTGTCTTTGGTGTTTCGTCAGTGTTAGTTTCCGGAGCTTCAACTTTCTTCCCTAGCCTCTGTGCCAGGCTACGCTTTAATGGAGGATCACTGTCAGCGCCTGCCGAAAATTTTCGTTTCCCCAGTCTCTCAGTAAGACCCAATCTAACCAAGGGTTCTTCTCCTTGTTTGGTGGAGAGAGTTACTGTCTTCACCACAGTCCTGACATTTTCTTTTTCAGGACCTGGAACAGGCTCAGGGTGGAGCAAAAGACTGGAAACTCCTGAAGAACCCTCACCTTGCTTCTTAGATTTTTCCTTCATTTTCTCTGACTTAATTTCCTCAAGAGTTTTTATTCCAAAATGCAAACATTCACCTTGCTTTATATTGACTGCAGGTCTCCGGACAGAAGTCACTCGTAATCCATTGTGAACTTCAGGAGTTGGTTGCAGGGTAGGTGTTTTGGTTTCATCAGGAAACTGATCATCATCATCTTCATCATCATCTGCAGCATTAATTACAACTGGTGGATGCTTGGGGCTAGGAACATTTTCGGAACTTTCTACTTTCATAACGCTCCGCAGCTGAGGGGAAGGATTGGACTGGACAGACAATTTGTTCTGCTGAACTGAAAGTTGGCTAGCCTTCACTTCCTCTTCTGGTGACTCAGGCACAGTTGTGCTCGGAGGTAGGAAAAGGCCATCAACATATCGTCCTCTATTGTGATGGAAAGCGCAGTTTAATTTTTGACATCCTGTTGGCTGATTTTCCCAATAACAAGGAACTTCACTGCGTTTTTTATCAATCTCCATGTGCCGAAACCTGCACACCCGTCGAAAACAGCGCCCTTCTCGCCATAATGTGCAAACAGTTTCATTTCCTAGTGCAGCTTCACAGTGACGGAATGGGCAGCTGTCACCTTTGGTACATGTAGAATAGAAAAAAAAATAGCAGTCTTCTCCTTGATTAGGCATGCTGGGTAGATTCTTAGATCAGAAGTGGCTTCTTGAAACAAGCCACTGCTTCCTCAAAGCAAGGACAAGGCTCCAAGTCCTCGTGAAATGGGTTTAATCTTCCAAATGACAACTTGATCACAGAAATTGTCTTTAAACTGTAATCATTAGCTGGTTGCTCTCAACAGGAACGTCTGTGTCTTCACTGAGTTCCAATCTATTACGCCTGTAGGTCGAACCAACACTCAATCCATGAATTAATAATAATGAGGCAGAAAAAATTTTCCTCCTCACATTGCCAAGAAAACCTCTCAGCCACAATTCAAACACAGCATGTGTTTTTAAAACATCTCCCAACTACTGGGAGATTAAGTCCATTCAAATAACCTTTGTCAGACTGGAGACAGCTAGGGTTAGTTATCTCCTCAAAAACAAAACAAAACAAACAAAGAAAAAAAACAAAAAAAGAGTTCATTTAAAGATGAACTTGAGAGTCAAAGGATCATGAAAAAAAAATCCATCTTCCATAGCTGAACAATATAATCTGAAAAACAAAAAAAACATCAGTTTTTCAGTAAGATCCAATTTCTGGTCTTCAAGATTTCTTCACACTTAATACTAGTCAATTTTCCAGGAATTTTTTGGGCAGGGAATATCCCCAAATCCTAAAAAGCATCGCTATCTCTAGTTCCACAGCCTCCTTCTCAAGGTCCAGAATCAAGGCCTGGAAGATGTCAACACTATAGGCCTTCCCCACAGGAATCCGCACCGATTATGGGAGTTTAGGGGTGTTCTTCATTACGGTTTCACCAATCCTACAAGGAGTACGGAAGTGTCCCTGTTGCTCTTGACTCCCACGCTGAGGGCCAGGGGTGGGAGTGTAATGAGGGTGGGGAATGGGTGTAGGATACCGGAATAAGGTCGGTGGCTTTCTGTATGTGGAGTTTGAGACAAGCTCCAAAGTCGTGGGACCCGAACCGATGACACTATCCCCGACTCCCGCTTGCTGCTACGTCTTTCTTCTTGCTTGGCCGCTGCCGTCCGTCGTCCTCCGAGCAGCAGCAGCACTAGCAGAAAACCAAGACTGCCAGCGTCAAAGATGGCGCCCGGCTACAGGCTCCGCTCTAAGGCCCGGCCGGTAAAAGTGCCAGCACGACGCAGGGCGCGAGGGTTCTGGAAGACGTAGTTCCTCTATGACGCGATGCCTAAGATCTAATTTCATATATCTTTGGTAGAGACGGGGTTTCACCGTGTTAGCCAGGATGGTCTCGATCTCCTGACCTCGTGATCTGCCCGCCTCCGCCTCCCAAAGTGCTGGGATTACAGGCATGAGTTACCACACCCAGCCCCAAATCTAGACTTTCAATAAAATATTTACAATGTCTAACATCCTAACAAAAATTATTTAAAATGCAAAGGATCAGCAAAGTACAAGCCATAACAGGAGAAAAATAAGTCAATACAAACAGATTTTTATATTTTAGCCTCTTACACTTCCAGGCCTTCCAATGAAATAAGAAGAATCATATTTCTTGGCCACCATTTTAAATCATGTTAATCCATTTCTCAGAATACTGCATCTGCCAAAAAAAAAAAAAAAAAAAAAAAAGGCTTTCATACCCTCTACTAGTTTTAATCCCACAAAATCTCCGTAGTCTTACAGAGCACTGCCATGGGTTGAGTTGTCCAACAGCAGACCTGAAACAATGTTTAGCGTTTAGTATATTTCTAGGGTATCCCTTGGGACCAACAGCTGTGAAAAGAAGGGGAAAACAATTGAGCAGAGGGAGAAGTCAGGTTGTGATGCAGACCTGATTGCCTTAGCCAACTCCACAGGAAGCTGTAGGTGCCTGCTGGAGTTGCCTCACTTAGGGTGAACATGGCCCTCCATCAGTCACTGCATGCCAACCTTTGAGGGGATGGGGGTGGTGGCCTTAGCTAAGGCCACCTTTTTCAGGCCACCTGTTTAAGGCCACTTGTTAAGGGCCACCTTAAGGCCACCTGTTTAAGCTGCACCTCTGCAGCTAAAAGAATCCCTGAAGGGGCTGAGCCCTAGAGGCTATCTACTGGCAGAACTATAACTGGCAGAAGGACAACATGTCCTTCTGAGATGCACATCTCTGTTTCTACCACCATCTATCCCATGTGCCACTTGGATCCACTTCAAGGAGCCAAATGTGCCACTTGAATACATTCAAGGAGCAGTTCCTCCACTGTACCAAGAGGCATCTCTTCCCAGTGAAATCTACAATAGGGGAAGTTAATAGGAGGAACTCCACCCCTGCTTCTGCACCAGTCCCAGGGCTGCAACTGATACTCATCATCTCCTTCCTCCATTATCCATCTGGATTCCTCCTATATCAGGCTGCAGCTCTGCTAGTCTTAGTAGCTTACCTGATGGCATGAACTAGACACTCATTTCTGAGGGACCTGAGCTCCTGGTCACCATGCCCTTATCAGGCTACATGTGCTTTTGTCTTCTCAGCACTTTCTATTCCTTTTGGAATCTCTCATTGGCTGACTCGCAGCCCAAATTCTCCCTCTTGACTTGAGTCCCTTCAGCATGTAGTCCCCATCCATTTTTTGTGTGTGTTATTTTTATTTTTTATTTTTTCCCCTGCATTGCATCCTTAGGCAGCTCCATTTACACTCGCTAGTTAATTCCTTTCTTTAGTCTTTCTGTCAGTTCTTCCCCATCTCCTTTTCCGTTCTATTATTAGGCATCACAGAGCTACAAAAGATCACCTGTGAGACCTAGACTCTCTTTAGAGGGTAGGAAAGGCAAAAGAGTAGGGGAGTTGGGGAAATAAGCTGGCAAACAGAAAATTTTTCTTGAAAAATTGGATGGCTGGGGGAGAAGGAAGCAAAAATTCCCAGCAGACCAGGAAGTCAATAGGAAGGCATTCTAGCTCTCTTTCAATGATTATGTCTAGCTCAAAATATGGAGTGAATACTTGTTGAGATAACCAAGCAGCCACTTCCCTGTTTAACAGACTACTTTGAGGGAGGGAGTCCTACACTCACCTCCCCTAGCAAAGCGGCATCATTCCTCTTTCAACCAACCATCCATCTATCTGTATCACTGATTCAACAAATACTTATTGAGTGTCTACAATGTGCCAGTTCAGAGAATGTTCCATGATTATACAGAAGAAATTTTAAACTCCTGTTTGGACATCATCTTAATAAAGACACAAATATAATTCAACAATGTTTTTGAAAATAAGAGGAATAAGAAGTAAGGCCAAGTATCAGGACAGTACATTTAAATGTTTTCGGTTCTTCTATGGAAAACTGAAGACTTTCAGATTCAATGAACAAAACCCATGATTTGCTAAAATAGAGTGGCATTTTAATTTAAAAAAAATATATATATATATATATTTTGAGATGGAGACTCACTCTGTTGCCCAGGCTGGAGTGTGGTGATGTGATCTTGGCTCACCACAACCTCCGCTTCCTGGGTTAAAGAGATTCTCCTGCCTCCGCCTCCCAAGTAGCTGGGATTACAGGCATGTGCCACGATGCCCTAATTGTTTTTTTGTTTTTTTTTGTTTTTTTTTGTCTTTGTTTTTTTGCATTTTTAGTAGAGACGGGGTTTTGCCATGTTGGCCAGTTTGGTCTCGAACTCCTGACCTCAAGTGATCCACCTGCCTTGGCCTCTCAAAGTGCTGGGATTACAGGCCTGAGACACCACACCCAGCCAAATAGTGACATTTTAAAAGTTTAAAAATATAAAGATAAAAATCATGTAAACATATATATATGTAAATACACAAATCAAAAGTAGAAAATAATATTAATATCAGAAAAAAATAGAATTCACAACAAAACTATTACCAGGCTGGGCGCAGTGGCTCACGACGGTAATCCCAGCAGTTTCGCAGGCCAAGGCGGGTGGATCCCTTGAGCTCAGGAGTTTGAGACCAGCCTGGCCAACATGGTGAAACCCCATCTCTACTAAAGATTCAAAAAATAGCCAGGCATGGTGGCACATGCCTGTTGTCCCAGCTACTTCAGTGGCTAAGGAAGGAGAATCGCTTGAACCCAGGAGGCGGAGGCTGCAATGAGCCGAGATCGTGCCCCTGCACTCCAGCCTGGGTGATGGAATGAGACTCTGTCTTAAAAAATACATATATATTATATGTATAAATTATATATCTTTTATATATATTATATTACATATAAATTATATATACAAAATATATGTAATACATATAATATATAAAAAATATATAATATATATATAAAATATGTATATAACCAGGATCAGTGGTGACCAGCCTCCAAGATGACCCTCAATGACCCTGCCTGCCTCCGAGTACCCACACTCTTGTGAAGTCTCCTCCCACACGCACTATACCAGGGTTAGTCTGTTTGAACAATAGCAGATGTGGAAGTGATGGTAAGTCATTTCTGAGATTAGACTTTGAAAGAGTATAATTTCCACGTTGAGCTCTCTTGTTCTCTCTGTCTCTTTGTGTCTTTGTCTCTCTCTCTCTCTCTGATCTATTGCTGGAAAAGAGGAGTGAGAAGGGGAAAGGAGTGAAAAGCAAGTTGCCATATTGTGAACAGTTCTATGGAGAGGGCTGCACGGTAAAAAAAAAAAAAAATGGAGCCTCCAGCCGGGCGCGGTGGCTCACGCATGTAATCCCAGCACTTTGGGAGGCCGAGGTGGGCGGATCATGAGGTCAGGAAATCAAGACCATCCTGGCTAACATGGTGAAATCCCGTCTCTACTGAAAATACAAACAATTAGCTGGGCGTGGTGGCGGGCGCCTGTCATCCCAGCTACTCTGGAGGCTGAGGCAGGAGAATTGCTTGAACCCCGGAGGAGGAGGTTGCGGTGAGCCGAGATCGCACCACTGCCCTCCAGCCTGGGCAACAGAGGGAGACTCTGTCTCAAAGAAAGAAAGAAAGGAAATGTAGCCTCCAGCCAAGAGCTAGCAAGGAATCGAGCTCTGTCGGTATCCAAGTGAGTGAGCTTAGCAGTGCATTCTCCAGCCCCAGCCAAGCCTTGAGACAATGGCAGCCCAGGAAGAAAAGCTTGACTGTGACTTTGTGAGAGATGTTGAACCAGCCAAGCTGCCCCTAGATTTCCTTGCCTCAGAAATTGCATGAGATACTAAATGTTTGTTGTTTTAAGCCACTAAGTGTTGGAGTAATTTGTTTCACAGCAATAGATAACAGAATCAAAGACATTCATTTTATAAAATATACAGACCGTAACAATAGGAAAACAAAAATCATACCAAAACTACAAATGAAAAACAGTATTTACAAGAATTGTTCACACATTTAACAGAATATTAAATGTAGCTTTATATTAGTAAAAATAAAACATGCCTTTAAATGTATAATTTTCTGGAGAAATATAAATGACTAAAAATTGACTCCAGATAATAAACTGAGCAAATTAGTAATCAGTGAATAGATTTAAGTAGAAAATCAAACACCTATTACAGATTTTTTCCATTATCTCTCCACAAAGATCTAGGTTTAGCTGCTCCAACCAATGAGTTCTTCCAACAATTGAGGTAAAATAAATACTTTGACATTTAAAAAAAGACAAAATCAGCCTTAAAATGATAAATTGATAGCATATCCTAATTGCTAAGCCTTACAAACATAAAGAGAAATCATAGTTATAAATATAGATACAATATTTATTCTATAAAATTTTCAAATTGAAATCCACACAGAATATAGTCTTTTCAACAAATGATGCTGGGTCAATTCAAGACACATGCACATGTATGTTTATTGCAGCACTGTTCACAATAGCAAAGACTTGGAACCAACCCAAGTGCCCATCGGTGATAGACTGGATAAAGAAAATGTGGCACATATGCAACTTGGAATACTATGCAGCCACAACGAAGGATGAGTTCGTGTCCTTTGCAGGGACGTGGATGAAGCTGGAAACCATCATTCTTAGCAGACTAATACAGGAACGGAAAACCAAACACTGCACGTTCTCACTCATAAGTGGGAGTTGAACAATGAGAACACATGACACAGGGAGGGGAACATCACACACTGGGGCCTGCCAGGGGGAGAGGGGCTAGGGGAGGGATAGCATCAGGAGAAATACCTAATGTGGATGATGGGTTGATGGGTGCAGCAAACCACCGTGGCACTTGTATACCTATGTAACAAACCTGTATGTTCTACACATACATCCCAGAACTTAAAGTATAAAAATAATTTTTTTAAAAAGTTGACGATTTAAAAAAGAAACGACCCTTACCACCCACCACACATGAAAATCCATTCTGGGTGATTGTAGATGTAACTGTGAAAAGTGTGAAAGAGAAAATAATAAAGCAATTAGAAGATAATCTAAGACTATAACGCAGATAATACCTTCAAGACTTTAGGACAGGTAAGGATTTGATAAATTGGGACCAAAAATGACTGTTCATAAGAAAAGATGGATACATTGGATGTTAAAATTAAAAACTTCTTTTCAACACAAACACCATTTAGAGACTACAAAAACAAGTCACAGAGTGAGGAAAGATATTTGCCACACACATAACTAACAAAAGACTTGCATCCAGATAAATAATTTTTAAACTTTTACAAATTAACTATAACTAGATAAATAATGCAATAGAGAAAAGAAGGAAATACTTGAGTGGACACTTCAGGAAAAGGATATCTGCATATTTTCAATCTTATTTGTAGTCAGAGAAATGCAAATTAAAACCTCAATGAGATACTACTACTATTTACCAAGGAGAATAACTAAAATAAAGAAGAGAGATAATCCTAACTGCTGACATGGATATGTAGCAATAGGATGTCTCTTATATTGCTGGTGGGAGTTAAATTGGGACAATGATTTAGGAAAACTGCTTACATTATCTACTAAAGTTGAACATGTACATACCTATGACACAGATATTGCACTCCAAAGTGTATATTCAACAGAAAGGGGATCATGGTAACCAAAAATATTTCCAAGAATGCCCAGAGCAACATGATTTATAAAAATGAAAAGCTAGAAACAATATATTGTGATAAATTCATAAAGTGGAATACTATGAAGCAGTAATACTGAATGAACCACAGTTATTATATTCAATAATATAGATGAATTTCACAAACATAATATGGAGCAAAAGAAGCCAGATGCAAGATTTATACAGATGATTTCATTTATAGAAAGTTGGAAAAGAGACACAACTGAACTCCAGTGTTAGAATGAGCGTAACAGTTACATTGGGGAGGAAGAAGGGAGTAGTGATGGGGAGGAGACATCAGAAGACTTCTGGATACTGGAAATATTATTTTTTAACTTGAGTAGTTTTACAGCAATGTTCATCCAAGGACAATTCATTGAGTGGTATGCATTTATGTATAGTAGAGTATTCTCTATGTATCTTAATGTTCAATAAACATTAAGATACAAAAGCTCAAACTTTCACCCTATCATGGTATTTGAGAGAAAAAGACAAATAAAATTAGAATGTCTATGAATTAGAAAATTCTGAATAGAAGTAGTAAAACAGTCTATTACACTGGACCTCAGATTTGACATGCAGTAAACTACTCAGCAGACAACTGGTGATTTTCAGTTAAGTATGAGGCACAGGTATTAATGTATCCCTACGGCTACAAAAGTCAGAGATGATTATGTGTGCTCTGTGAGATTCCATTCATTTGAACGGGTATTCAGTGGGTGGTCTCAGCAAATTCCATAACTATCAAGCATTGGAATGAGAAGTGTTTTGGTGATATGATTTACTTTGAGTTATCAATCAATTTAATCAAATTAGTCAAAGTTATTTTGACCAGGCTTTGGAGAAATGTAAACAGTGACCCTTCCGTATGGGATTGTTAGTTGATACAGGACTGAAGTTTTACCCTGATAAACAGACCTTCAGAAACTTATTCCATGAACAAAAATCTATGTGAGTGAGCACAGTTCCTGAAAATGTTCCCATCATCATCATTGGCTATGTCCCATCCTTGGGTACTGAATAAATGATGTTCTTGGAGTTCAGTAGATACAAGATTTCTGAAGAGCTAGCTGCAACTCTCTTAATGGTGTAACTCAAGGATATTAGGTTTTAGCTGGAAAACACACACACACACACACACACACACACACACACACACACACACACACATACCATAAGGGGAAGTCCAAAGAAGAGAAAGAGGGTTGAGTGCTTTTGAACCTTTAAGGATTGATGAAGACACATTAAGCAAATGTTTAAGACTTTCTTATCCTGTTTTATGCATTCAATGGATATATGTTGAGTGCCCTCCATTTCTTGTGACAGGCACTATTCTGAGTGCTAGGAATGATAGAGCAGGAACGAAAACAGATAAAAACCCGATTTCATGGAGCTTATATTTAATTGGAAGAGACAGAATAAAAAACTTTTAAAAACCTCTCTTAGAAGTAATGAACGCTATGGAGAAAAATCAAAACAAGGATTAACAATTGTGGAGGGGGGGTTTTGATTTTAAATGGGGTGATCATTGAGAAGGTAACATTTGAGAAAGTACTTGAAGGAGGTAAGGAAGCATGTAAGCATGTATACACACACACGCACATACACACACACACACAGATAGACACACCTGAAGGAAGAGCAACCCAGGCAGATGGAACAGCCAATGGAAAGGCACTAAGTGGGGAAATGTTTGGCTTCTGTGAAAAACAGCAAGGTCAGCAAGGCTGGAGGGGAGTGGGTGGTGGATAAAATTTGAGAAGACAAGGACAATAGTCATTGCAGAGGGTCTGATCAGATACCACCTTGCAGGCCATTATAGGACTTGGGCTTTTATTCCTATTAATGTGGGAAGCTCTTGGAGGCTTTTGAGCAGAGGATAACTAACATGCTCTGACTTATGTATTGAAAAGACTGCTTTGACTGCTACATTGAGTACAGACTAAAGCTGGCTGAAAACAGAAGCAGGGAGACCAGTTAGGAGGCAATTACAAGGCCACGTAGGAGATGAGGTGGCCTGGGCCAGGTGTTTGCTGTGAAGATACTGAGAAGGGATCAGATTCTGGATATACTCTGAAGGTAGAGACAAAGGGTATTTAGTAGGTAGACTGTTATTTAGATAGTTTGAACAGCTAACGTGAGAATAACAGAGGAGTCAGAAATGACTCCAAGATTTTTGGCCTGAAACACTGGGAAGATGAAGTTGTCATTTATCGAGATACGGAAAACTGCAGAAAGACCATATCTGGAGGCAAGATCAGGAGCTCAGCTGTGATCACAGTATGTCTGAGATGCCTAAAGGACACCCAGATAGACAGTTGAATAAGTTTTGAGTCAAGGGAGAATTCGGGGCTGATCCTTTAAGCATGTGTTAATCACGCATGTATGGGGTCACTTCTTTACTCTAAACCCTCCTATAATTTCCCAGATATAAACTAGGGAGCTGTCAACATTTGGATGGTTTTTAGAGCCATGACAAAAGATGGGATTACCAAGTGAATGAAAGTACCCGAAGAAAGACAGAAGAGGTACAAGAATAGGCCCCGGGTGACTCCAACATAATATCTCACCAGCCCTACCTATGGGGAAAAAATATCCCCCAGGGAATAGGCCAGGGCCATCTAGACTTGTAGGGTTCAAGATGCTCTTTAAGAGGTGTGAGGAAAGCTGGAGTTTGCCTTTGTGTCCATGTTGCTGGTGTTCCACGAAACAGTAGGGAATCTCTACTACCTCATCTGGGGGTTGAGGACTGGAGTAAAGCAAAACAAGCAGCTGTTAAATTAGGGGAAGTGACAACGCAGTGATAATCTGAAGATCCCAGGTCTTCAGATGAAAGCTCCCTCCTAAAGAGCCAGAATTTAACTTTGAGATTGGCATATATTCCAACTGGTTACAGGAACATTGAACTAGGTATCTCCCAGTGGAAAGGAAAACAGAAAGACCTGTTTAACGTTGAAGCTCTGCCCCCATGTTCCTGAGAGCATACTGTGATAACTGTGACCATAGAGAAAAGAAAAAGCCAATAGCTGAAATGAATCAGGTTGTTGGGGGCCTAAGATAAGTAAGTGCAACTTGTTTACATGTAAAACATTTGTCTTGTCAATTTGGGCATTTTATCTGGAAATTATCCAAAGCAGCAATTATCTAGAGCTAGCATGCTAGACTGTTTATCCCTAGACATGGGTGGGGGATGAGGGGATAGAATGCAGGTTTTCATGGCACTTATAGAGTGTGGGAGGTCTCTTTGTTTTGTATTTAAGAAAAAGAATGCAAAATTAGGCACGGGGCCATGGAAGTGACCTATGCGAGTGACGGCCCTAAAGCTATAGTTTTCCTAACTTCACAGAAAATCCACCTCTGACCCTAAACCCAGATGACAGAAACCTTGGGAGCAATAACTGATCACTTAATTTATCATGACCAAGTTTATCTTACAAGTGCCAGGAAGTATTCAGAGTTAGTCAGGCATCATAGGAAAACTCTCCTTTATGTCTATTTCTCACTCAAAGGTATTCAAATAAAAGGAAACATATTAAAGGCACTTAGATAAAGGAAGGCATAGTAAATATTCTTGTTCCATGAAATACCATCTTCTAACCACCTTAACAGATGCAACAGTTGAACAATCTAGCTGTGCTCCGCTGATATTAGAAATACTGTGGTCTGAGCCAAAGGACCAGTGATGGCATCAGGAATTATGTCACTGGCTATATCCTATATATATGTTTACCAGATAAAATACATGATATCCAGCTAAATATAAATTTCAAATATACAATAAATAATTTTTAGCAAAACTGTACCCCTACATACTTATGCATAGGACATACTTATACCAGAAAAGCACTCGTTTTTCTGAAATTCACATTTAACTTGGCATCCCATATTTTTATTCGCTAAGTTTAGTAATGCTACCTACACTGATTTCTGCTTTGGGATACATAATGAGTGATAATTTGGAGAGCCTACTAAACAGAAAATCAAAGGGACAGAGGATAAATATTGTATTAGTAGGTCACATGGTTGCTTCCAACATTGGCCCTGACAGTTATCGTTACTCATATAATAATACTCAACTGTCATATCAGAATCTGCAAAAGGGGGCTGAGGGTTGTGCAGAATTCGTGCATATTTAATTGACACAAATTAAATATTAAATATTAATTTAATTAGTAAAAACTATTCACTTTTAACTAATGAAAAGGATGGAAACGCTGCTTTTGTAAATGGGCAGCATTATTGGGAACACAATATTCTACTGCGTTCCCCATCCATAAGTCAAACCATCTGTAAGTCCAGGACTAAGTGTTATCTGTAATTGCTTAAAGTGCAACATTGGTCAAATATGCATAAAGCAGCTAATTGTGAAATATGAGTAATGGGTCTATTTGTTCAATGGGTAAAACTCACTTATCCTCCTTTGACATAGAAAATAGGATTAAATGTAAAACTTATGTCCCAGCTCATAGAGAAACTTACCAGAAACATGTCCAAGTACTTTGTTTACCATCCAACCCTTTTAGTTATATATCTATGAATATTAATATTGTAGTACTTCATACTTTTTAAGTATTTATAGATATACGTATCGCTTCTCGGCCTTTTGGCGAAGATCAAGCGTAGTATTTATAGATATACGTATGTTCTTTTATTCCCTCCTCAAAAAATAATATTTTATTTATCATCCCCATTAAAAATTATGTATTCATTTGACAGATATTTAATGGGTATCGATTATGCGCTTGGAAAACAATAGTGAACACGACAGGAAAAGTTGGTCATTACAGAACTAACCTTCTAGTAAGAAATAAATAATATTTTAAAATAATAACAATAAAATTTCAGTTGGCAATATTGCCATGAAGATATAAAACAGAGCAAGAGAGACAGTGGCTGCTATTTTAGCTAGGATGGTGAAAACCCATTTGAAGTGGTAACACTTGAGTTAGACATGGAGCTTATATGATAATGATAAACCAGCCAGTGGAAATGGGAATCGCTCGAGAAATGGAGCCACTCCTTGGAGAAGAAATGAGCTTAGCAAATGAGCTGCTCATAGAACAGTAAGAACTAGATGACTGTAGCAGAATGAGAAGGGTGTGGAAAGAGCTAAGGTTCAGATGAGGCAGAAGAGGTAGACACGGCAAGGTCACGTGGAGCCTTGAAGGGCATACTGAAGAGTTTGGGTTTTTTTATTTCCTTGTTTTTGTTTTTGACTAACCAGGGTTAGTCAAACAGACTAACCCTGGCATAGTGTGTGAGGGAGGGAACTTCACAAGAGTGTGGGTACTCGGAGGCAGGCAGGATCATTGAGGGTCATCTTGGAAGCTGGTCACCACTAATCCCAGATATATCTATAGATAGATAGATAGATAGATAGATAGATAGATAGATAGATAGATAGATTTAGACAGAGTCTCACTCCATCACCCAGGCTGGAGTGCAGTGTCATGATCTCGGCTCACTGCAACCTCTGCCTCCTGGGTTCAAGCAATTCTCCTGCCTCAGCCTCCCGAGTAGCTGGGATTACAGGCACATGCCACCTTGCCTGACTAATTTTTGTATTTTTAGTAGAGTTGAGGTTTCACCATGTTGGCCAGCCTGGTCTCAAACTCCTGACCTCAAGTGATCTGTCTACCTTGGCCTCTCAAAGTGCTGGGATCACAGGCATGAGCCACCATGCCCAGCCAAGAGTTTGTATAGTCCAGTGCAATGGGAGGGACCTGAAGGGGTTAGAGCAAGATAGTATTGTGATCCAATGCATCCTGAAAGGATCAATATGGCTATTCAACCAAGAAAAATTGAACAGGGATCAAGGGGAGGAAGACAAAAGTAGAAGTAGACTGGAGGCCAATTGTCTAGGCAATAGATGTTGAGGCCTTGGATGTCACTGTGAAAGGGAGAGAAGTAGTCACGTCTGTTTGAAAGTAGGATCAATTGGACGTGCTGCTAAATTGGCAGTAAGAGGCAAGGGGAAAGATACATAAAGGATAACCATAGAATTTTTACCGGGAAGCTTGGTTGCTATTAACTGAGATGGGAACTGATGTTCATTAAAATTAAAACACATTCCCATAATCACACTTTAAGTACCAGAGCAAAGATTCGAATTCAGTTCTTCCTAATGCTCCAATATTTTGGGGTTGGTGAGCTGATTAATGTCTACTAGTGTGCTTACTTATTTAAAAGTCCCCCTTTTAAGCTATAAGCTCCTCAGTGACAGAGACTTGGTGATATCTGATATCTAGTCGTAGGAACCAGAGGCACATGAATAATGCTTTTTTGAGAACATTTGTAACAAGATATGACAAGTCTACCAGGCCCCATGTTTCCCGTCACCCTTGGCTGATTCACCAATTTTTTTCTTTAAGGCAGCTATAGATGCTTTCTATAGTGTTGGTTTTGAATTCTGCTATGGAAGTACAATGGTCATTTCAGAGGCCTGCAAACTTTCCCCTTCTAAGGAAGTGTATGGGTGCAATTACGAACATATGTTAACGGAAATAAAACACATGCTAATTATTTCCCTACACGCAAAACCGTCTTGATGGAACCATCAACAGCCTTTATTTATTTGAGGAAATCTAGCGAAATAATATCTCATCAGCTATCTCATAACATTCTGTATTTGATTACCAGTTGAAATACTCCAAACTCCACACTAGTTTTTTTCTAATTTTTTTAACCCTATAGGTTTTAATACCATGCAATTCTCAACCCCTGCATGACTTTTTTCTCCTTGTAAACAATTAGGAGCCATCTGGTTCCATGGATTTCCCGATCCTCCTGAGAATTTAAACTTAACACACCAAAAGGTTTGATTCGCCCAAGCACTACTATTACATTATTCAACTGGTTTTCTAGTCTTGGATCTTAAACAATATCTTCCTTAGAAAATCAGAAGAAATTTTCTCTTCATACTTCATATAATCCTCTTGCTCTATGTATAATACTAAGCTTTGAGGACCTCCTCAAAGCTATCTTGAAATGATTTACCAAAATATTTGCCAACTTGCCTCTTTCTATGGCAACATATAACTCAAACTGTATCACTTTGTCAATCCCAGTTTTTCTAAGTACCTGTCAAAAAAATTCAAAGGAGTTGGAGTTAGATAGAAAAGGAAACAGATTCCCCTTGGCACCTGTTTGTGCAATGTTGAGCTATGTCTGGGTACCCACTTCAATCTGAAACATTTGCATTCCTGATAAATAGGGGGAATTTTTTCTGAGAAGGCTAATGAAAACAGAGATCTTTCTCACTCAAGATACTAATCAACTTAAAACACCCTGGCTCAAATCCCTTTCTGATAAACACCAAGATCTTATTATGTAATAAAGTTTATTGATATAGTAGTAAATGGCCCATTGAGATGTAGCCTAAGGAAAATTTCTTGGAGATTTTTATTATGGCATATCTGGTAAGAAAGTTGTTTTAAACTTGTCAGGCAAGACATTATCTAAAAGGCTCTTTATTCAGCCTGAGGCAGTGGCTCACGCCTGTAATTCTAGCACTTTGGGAGGCCAAGGCAGGTGGATCACCTGAGGTCAGGAGTTCAAGACCAGCCTGGCCAACAAGTGAAACCCTGTCTCTAATAAAAACACAAAAAATTAGCTGGGCGTGGTGGGATGTGCCTGTAGTCTGTCCCAACTGCTAGGGAGGCTGAGGCAGAAGAATCGCTTGAACCCGGGAGGTGGAGGCTGCAGTGAGCTGAGATCACACCACTGCACTCCAGCCTGGATGACAGTGAGACATCATCTCAAATAAATAAATAAATAAAAATAAAAGGCTCTTTATTCAATAAACACACTTATACACACATAGAAGTGGGAGAGTGGGGGAGAGAGAAGAAAACTTCCAAAGTTACCTAGGTTTTTGTTGGACAAGATGAGATACTATAATGCTCCTCGTTCTTATGATTTTTACTCCCCAAAATGAGGGGATAACAACTGAATTGTTCTCGTACACGCTAAAGCCACAGTCTCAGAAAAACATATCCCACAATTTAAAGGAAGAGTGCTGCTGATGGGTACAGAGGAGGAATTATCTTTCATACAATGCATTAAGATATTCCAAGTGATTTATGGATGTATTTGAGAATTAACGGATTGAAGCTCGTGAAAACTGCTAAGAGAAACTGAAAATGGAAACATTAGTTGTTCACATTAAATCTAAACATGTTTAGAGCAAGTTTAGGGACTGTCACTTCTCAATGTGATAGAATAACTGGTACCAAATCTGTCTCTCTGCTGTAAACGGCTAGGAAATTGGACAAAATACATGAGACAGCTGTTTTCAGACGTTAGAAAACAGACACAGCACAGAAGTGTGAGTCTTCAGAACAGGAAAAGAAATGAGGTAAGCCCTATAACCAACATGGCTTTCTGGATGTAGGCACTTCCAAGACTGCAGTAAGAGAGGAGGAACCATGACAAGGCAGATCCAACTTACTGAATTTAATAGACAGAGATCAGAGTTAAAGGAGCTAAAAGAGCTGAAATGTGAGGCACAGAGAGAAAGAACTCCAGAAATCTATACAGGCAGCTATCCTGAGTCCTTCATTGAATATTAGGCTACATATGCATGAAATGAAACTCTATGAGGCCAGGCAAAAACAGCTACTGGGATTTGTGAGCTGGGGGTTGAGTTGCAGCCAGCCAGAATGGAGGCATTGCTGACCACCCTGAATATTTCCTCGAGCCTCCTGAAGAGGCGTGCTTCAAAAGGATAATTAAATTAGCCCTAAAGAAAAACTTACTCTAGACGTATACTCCCAAACTTAAAAATACGCTTAAAAAGGATCAGGTTGAATGGTAAGTAACTGAACTCCCCGGCAAAACAAAATTCGGCTTTCCAGAGGAAGACTACAAAATCTAGACTTTCTTTTTTTTTTTTTTTTTTTTTTTTGAGACGGACTCTTGCTCTGCTGCCCAGGCTGGAGTGCAGTGGCACGATCTCAGCTCACTGCAACCTCCGCCTCCCAGGTTCACGCCATTCTCCTGCCTCAGCCTCCCAAGTAGCTGGGACTACAGGCACCCACCACCACGCCTGGCTAATTTCTTTCTTTCTTTCTTTTTTTTTTTTTTTTTTCCTACATCGGTTGTATTTAAAACACAAACAAGTATTTCTCTTTCTGTAAGGGCAAATGGTTCAAATAATGCGGAACACGAAACATTGACTAATACAAGTTTATTTTTTAAAAAAGCAAAAGAATAAAGAATATATACAAAAGGGACCTGGAATCTGTAAGCTGATTCCAAAAGCGAAATAAGTAGAAAATCCGTGGTGAAACCTGAACATTCTACCCCTGCTTTGGAGAAGGGCTATCATACAACATTCAGTCAGCTGAAGATGGATTGCTAGAGGTGTGTCGATACATAAATTTCAAGTCATTTTTGCTTGTGCAGAATCATCCCAATCTTAACAAGACTGAATGGGCAGTCCTGTGGCTTTCTTCCTTTTCCATATTCCCAACAAGGCTACGTGAAGTTCAACTCTTGATGAGCCGCTTACAACAGCAGTTCCTTAGGAGCCAACATGACAGGTGGGTCAGATTTCCCTATGAGAAACAAAACTGGCCACCTACAGCAAAATATCAAAATGGGTAAATCCTTCCTTCCTCTTCCTTCTGATTATATACAACATATCTCCTTTCAAGACTATTATTTCCGTCATGCTTATTCCTTCACAAATCTAAACCTTGAGGTGATATGAAGGAAACCAACATCAAGAAAAGAAAACTCAATTCAGAAATGAAGAAAACTGGCAGGTATACAATACACCCCCAGAGCATCTCAATATCCCTGGCACAGTACAATTCGGTGTACTGCTACAGCCCATAGATAAATATTGGCAGCTTGAATAAGCTCATTTTTTCCCTCAGGTGGTTAAAGGCCACCACATAAATACTGGGCAACAGGGGTTTGTTGGGAGAATTAGAAATAAAAAATTAACCAAATTTTGTCCCTGTGTTAATTCAATGCCAGCAAGGAGGCAAGTACTGAAGAAGAAAAGGGACAATTTTCATACGAAAAAAGAATTCCTCTAATCATGTCACCATCTCATATAATGAATCCAGGGAATCCCAGAAATAGAAAATTAGTTTCAGGGGACCCCTGAGGCACTTTAAAGCCTTTTAAAAAATTACAGTAATAATAAATTAGATATTGCTCTTCAGAGGCCAACAGAGCAGCAGAAGCATCAAGATCAGGTCCAAAGAGTTATGCCCACATTACAGGCTTCCTGAGCTGCTCAGCCCTCTTTAAAGCTTAGTTGAATCTCTAAATACCTTTACAAAGACATACAATTTAACGCAGACTGAGTGGGTATTTTTGTTTAGTGGTAGCATAAAATTTGGTCCTTAATGGTAGCAGCTGTCTTCATCCATTTCAAACTCAGGTAATATTAAGTACATCAAGACAATACATAAAGAATACAACAAAGGAGAAAAAAGCCAAAACTGACAAACACCTCAAGGAGTCATTAAGTTTGCTTACACCCTTTCACTTGATCTCCCTCTCAGTCTCTTTTTTGTGGAGAGAAGGGTATGACAGAACTTTTTTCTCAAAAGATGATAAACAATGGCATCAAATGGACAAAATGGTTATAAAGTAACTTTAAAAATCTGACCCCAAGGAATCCAGGACACATACAGATAATTCAGAGGTATACTTCTGATTTGGGGCAAATTCTAGACTAAAGAAATGATCGTCTCAGGTAAATGTTACAATAGATGAAACTAAGTCCAGTTTTTTGGCGGTTTTTTTTTTTAAAGTGTCCTCACTACCACCTTCAGCTATCAATCATTTCTCATAGCTCAAGCGGAAGGTCATCTTCATCTTTCCCAGGATCCAGGTCAACCTCAGCTTCCCATTTGCCTCCTGAAATCTCCCACGTTAGTTTCTCAAAATCATCCTCCACAGAGAGTGGGGGCTTTCCTGTTGAGGCAGAGCTGAGTCGGCGAGTTTTCATGCTCATTTGGGGTGAGGAAGGGCCAGACGCCTCCGGGGGTGAGGAATCTGAAGAGGACTGGGTTGGAGGCAGCACAAGACTGTCTCTAACCAAACACCGCATATTCTCACTCATAGGTGGGAATTGAGCAATGAGATCACATGGACACAGGAAGGGGAATATCACACTCTGGGGACTGTGGTGGGGTGGGGGGAGGGGGGAGGGATAGCACTGGGAGATATACCTACTGCTAGATGACGAGTTAGTGGGTGCAGTGCACCAGCATGGCACATGTATACAGATGTAACTAACCTGCACAATGTGCACGTGTACCCTAAAACTTACAGTATATTAAAAAAAAAAGAAAGAAAGAAAAAAAAAAAGAAAAAGAAAAAGAAAAAGAAAAAAAGACTGTCTCTAGGATTTTCTGCTTCAGGCACAGTGACTGATTTGTCCTCAGAGACAAGCAGGACAACAGCATCCACAGCTGCCTTTTTGGCTGGGGGTTCCTGTAGGACGCTGCTGGAGCTGAGTGGCTTCACAGCGGCAGTGACAGCAAGGTGCATCTCCACTGCCTTACGTTTTGGGGCCAATTTGGGGGATGACACAACTTTAACCACAGATTGCTTCACGTTCACTTTGGGTTTAGCTTCACCCCTTTTTTCCAAGGTCTGTGCTGCCCATTTCACATTCAAGAATGAGTCTGCAATCCCTGAGGTTTCTACCTCCACCTTCTGGGATGACTTTGTGGGAAGCTGCTTGGTCAGGTGCCATGTGATTCCTGGCACAGCAGTGAGCACTGGTTTCTCTGCCACTCGGGTATTGCAAGAGGCTACATCTCCCTGAAGAGGTGTCGAGACTGATTTTTCCCTCTCCTGCTGTTTCCGCATGCGCATCTCTCTCATGGTCGCACATCTCTTGACTTGAATTTTACTGATGTCAACTCCTGTGGTCTCAACTGAAGCCTCTGTAGCTTCCATTCTAATACGGCTCTGAAAATCAACTTCATTTCCTTCCTGAAGTATCTTCTCTTCTTTCCTCCATGTTCTTTGGGTGACTCGCAGCAGCAACCTTGCCCCCGGAGTGGCCTCATGTTGAGACGGGGAGCTGGTGCTGCTCTCAGAGCTCTGCTGCACCCTCAGTGCCTTCTCCAGTTTAATTTCTTCCAGCGTCTTCATGTGCACCTCCTGCATGGACTTTGTTTTACCTGCAGGCTCCTCTGATTGTCCTTTGCTGGCAACAATGGGTGGCAAAACTACTGTTTTTTTAATTTCACTATCAGTCTTTAGCTTCATGCAAGTTGTATCCTTTTTGCTTTTTTGTCTCTCTGCTTCCTGCTGCCTATGTTCTTCTTCAGCCAGGACCTCAGAGAAGGTTTTGATACGGAGAGTGGAGGAGCTTCTTGCTCCTGAAGTAGAATCATCAGTTTTTGAAGGTCCTTCTGTCTTGAGTTTAGTTTGCGATTCCCCATGTTTCTGACTGGCTCTTTCAAGAAGCATTTCTTCTAATGTCTTCACATGGATCTCACCAACTTTATTAACTTTATCTGTTGCGTCCTCATTATTTGGATCAGCTGACATGCCTAATCGCTCCTTAAGAGACTTGGAAACTTGAGCTGTCTTTGGTGTTTCGTCAGTGTTAGTTTCCGGAGCTTCAACTTTCTTCCCTAGCCTCTGTGCCAGGCTACGCTTTAATGGAGGATCACTGTCAGCGCCTGCCGAAAATTTTCGTTTCCCCAGTCTCTCAGTAAGACCCAATCTAACCAAGGGTTCTTCTCCTTGTTTGGTGGAGAGAGTTACTGTCTTCACCACAGTCCTGACATTTTCTTTTTCAGGACCTGGAACAGGCTCAGGGTGGAGCAAAAGACTGGAAACTCCTGAAGAACCCTCACCTTGCTTCTTAGATTTTTCCTTCATTTTCTCTGACTTAATTTCCTCAAGAGTTTTTATTCCAAAATGCAAACATTCACCTTGCTTTATATTGACTGCAGGTCTCCGGACAGAAGTCACTCGTAATCCATTGTGAACTTCAGGAGTTGGTTGCAGGGTAGGTGTTTTGGTTTCATCAGGAAACTGATCATCATCATCTTCATCATCATCTGCAGCATTAATTACAACTGGTGGATGCTTGGGGCTAGGAACATTTTCGGAACTTTCTACTTTCATAACGCTCCGCAGCTGAGGGGAAGGATTGGACTGGACAGACAATTTGTTCTGCTGAACTGAAAGTTGGCTAGCCTTCACTTCCTCTTCTGGTGACTCAGGCACAGTTGTGCTCGGAGGTAGGAAAAGGCCATCAACATATCGTCCTCTATTGTGATGGAAAGCGCAGTTTAATTTTTGACATCCTGTTGGCTGATTTTCCCAATAACAAGGAACTTCACTGCGTTTTTTATCAATCTCCATGTGCCGAAACCTGCACACCCGTCGAAAACAGCGCCCTTCTCGCCATAATGTGCAAACAGTTTCATTTCCTAGTGCAGCTTCACAGTGACGGAATGGGCAGCTGTCACCTTTGGTACATGTAGAATAGAAAAAAAAATAGCAGTCTTCTCCTTGATTAGGCATGCTGGGTAGATTCTTAGATCAGAAGTGGCTTCTTGAAACAAGCCACTGCTTCCTCAAAGCAAGGACAAGGCTCCAAGTCCTCGTGAAATGGGTTTAATCTTCCAAATGACAACTTGATCACAGAAATTGTCTTTAAACTGTAATCATTAGCTGGTTGCTCTCAACAGGAACGTCTGTGTCTTCACTGAGTTCCAATCTATTACGCCTGTAGGTCGAACCAACACTCAATCCATGAATTAATAATAATGAGGCAGAAAAAATTTTCCTCCTCACATTGCCAAGAAAACCTCTCAGCCACAATTCAAACACAGCATGTGTTTTTAAAACATCTCCCAACTACTGGGAGATTAAGTCCATTCAAATAACCTTTGTCAGACTGGAGACAGCTAGGGTTAGTTATCTCCTCAAAAACAAAACAAAACAAACAAAGAAAAAAAACAAAAAAAGAGTTCATTTAAAGATGAACTTGAGAGTCAAAGGATCATGAAAAAAAAATCCATCTTCCATAGCTGAACAATATAATCTGAAAAACAAAAAAAACATCAGTTTTTCAGTAAGATCCAATTTCTGGTCTTCAAGATTTCTTCACACTTAATACTAGTCAATTTTCCAGGAATTTTTTGGGCAGGGAATATCCCCAAATCCTAAAAAGCATCGCTATCTCTAGTTCCACAGCCTCCTTCTCAAGGTCCAGAATCAAGGCCTGGAAGATGTCAACACTATAGGCCTTCCCCACAGGAATCCGCACCGATTATGGGAGTTTAGGGGTGTTCTTCATTACGGTTTCACCAATCCTACAAGGAGTACGGAAGTGTCCCTGTTGCTCTTGACTCCCACGCTGAGGGCCAGGGGTGGGAGTGTAATGAGGGTGGGGAATGGGTGTAGGATACCGGAATAAGGTCGGTGGCTTTCTGTATGTGGAGTTTGAGACAAGCTCCAAAGTCGTGGGACCCGAACCGATGACACTATCCCCGACTCCCGCTTGCTGCTACGTCTTTCTTCTTGCTTGGCCGCTGCCGTCCGTCGTCCTCCGAGCAGCAGCAGCACTAGCAGAAAACCAAGACTGCCAGCGTCAAAGATGGCGCCCGGCTACAGGCTCCGCTCTAAGGCCCGGCCGGTAAAAGTGCCAGCACGACGCAGGGCGCGAGGGTTCTGGAAGACGTAGTTCCTCTATGACGCGATGCCTAAGATCTAATTTCATATATCTTTGGTAGAGACGGGGTTTCACCGTGTTAGCCAGGATGGTCTCGATCTCCTGACCTCGTGATCTGCCCGCCTCCGCCTCCCAAAGTGCTGGGATTACAGGCATGAGTTACCACACCCAGCCCCAAATCTAGACTTTCAATAAAATATTTACAATGTCTAACATCCTAACAAAAATTATTTAAAATGCAAAGGATCAGCAAAGTACAAGCCATAACAGGAGAAAAATAAGTCAATACAAACAGATTTTTATATTTTAGCCTCTTACACTTCCAGGCCTTCCAATGAAATAAGAAGAATCATATTTCTTGGCCACCATTTTAAATCATGTTAATCCATTTCTCAGAATACTGCATCTGCCAAAAAAAAAAAAAAAAAAAAAAAAGGCTTTCATACCCTCTACTAGTTTTAATCCCACAAAATCTCCGTAGTCTTACAGAGCACTGCCATGGGTTGAGTTGTCCAACAGCAGACCTGAAACAATGTTTAGCGTTTAGTATATTTCTAGGGTATCCCTTGGGACCAACAGCTGTGAAAAGAAGGGGAAAACAATTGAGCAGAGGGAGAAGTCAGGTTGTGATGCAGACCTGATTGCCTTAGCCAACTCCACAGGAAGCTGTAGGTGCCTGCTGGAGTTGCCTCACTTAGGGTGAACATGGCCCTCCATCAGTCACTGCATGCCAACCTTTGAGGGGATGGGGGTGGTGGCCTTAGCTAAGGCCACCTTTTTCAGGCCACCTGTTTAAGGCCACTTGTTAAGGGCCACCTTAAGGCCACCTGTTTAAGCTGCACCTCTGCAGCTAAAAGAATCCCTGAAGGGGCTGAGCCCTAGAGGCTATCTACTGGCAGAACTATAACTGGCAGAAGGACAACATGTCCTTCTGAGATGCACATCTCTGTTTCTACCACCATCTATCCCATGTGCCACTTGGATCCACTTCAAGGAGCCAAATGTGCCACTTGAATACATTCAAGGAGCAGTTCCTCCACTGTACCAAGAGGCATCTCTTCCCAGTGAAATCTACAATAGGGGAAGTTAATAGGAGGAACTCCACCCCTGCTTCTGCACCAGTCCCAGGGCTGCAACTGATACTCATCATCTCCTTCCTCCATTATCCATCTGGATTCCTCCTATATCAGGCTGCAGCTCTGCTAGTCTTAGTAGCTTACCTGATGGCATGAACTAGACACTCATTTCTGAGGGACCTGAGCTCCTGGTCACCATGCCCTTATCAGGCTACATGTGCTTTTGTCTTCTCAGCACTTTCTATTCCTTTTGGAATCTCTCATTGGCTGACTCGCAGCCCAAATTCTCCCTCTTGACTTGAGTCCCTTCAGCATGTAGTCCCCATCCATTTTTTGTGTGTGTTATTTTTATTTTTTATTTTTTCCCCTGCATTGCATCCTTAGGCAGCTCCATTTACACTCGCTAGTTAATTCCTTTCTTTAGTCTTTCTGTCAGTTCTTCCCCATCTCCTTTTCCGTTCTATTATTAGGCATCACAGAGCTACAAAAGATCACCTGTGAGACCTAGACTCTCTTTAGAGGGTAGGAAAGGCAAAAGAGTAGGGGAGTTGGGGAAATAAGCTGGCAAACAGAAAATTTTTCTTGAAAAATTGGATGGCTGGGGGAGAAGGAAGCAAAAATTCCCAGCAGACCAGGAAGTCAATAGGAAGGCATTCTAGCTCTCTTTCAATGATTATGTCTAGCTCAAAATATGGAGTGAATACTTGTTGAGATAACCAAGCAGCCACTTCCCTGTTTAACAGACTACTTTGAGGGAGGGAGTCCTACACTCACCTCCCCTAGCAAAGCGGCATCATTCCTCTTTCAACCAACCATCCATCTATCTGTATCACTGATTCAACAAATACTTATTGAGTGTCTACAATGTGCCAGTTCAGAGAATGTTCCATGATTATACAGAAGAAATTTTAAACTCCTGTTTGGACATCATCTTAATAAAGACACAAATATAATTCAACAATGTTTTTGAAAATAAGAGGAATAAGAAGTAAGGCCAAGTATCAGGACAGTACATTTAAATGTTTTCGGTTCTTCTATGGAAAACTGAAGACTTTCAGATTCAATGAACAAAACCCATGATTTGCTAAAATAGAGTGGCATTTTAATTTAAAAAAAAAATATATATATATATATTTTGAGATGGAGACTCACTCTGTTGCCCAGGCTGGAGTGTGGTGATGTGATCTTGGCTCACCACAACCTCCGCTTCCTGGGTTAAAGAGATTCTCCTGCCTCCGCCTCCCAAGTAGCTGGGATTACAGGCATGTGCCACGATGCCCTAATTGTTTTTTTGTTTTTTTTTGTTTTTTTTTGTCTTTGTTTTTTTGCATTTTTAGTAGAGACGGGGTTTTGCCATGTTGGCCAGTTTGGTCTCGAACTCCTGACCTCAAGTGATCCACCTGCCTTGGCCTCTCAAAGTGCTGGGATTACAGGCCTGAGACACCACACCCAGCCAAATAGTGACATTTTAAAAGTTTAAAAATATAAAGATAAAAATCATGTAAACATATATATATGTAAATACACAAATCAAAAGTAGAAAATAATATTAATATCAGAAAAAAATAGAATTCACAACAAAACTATTACCAGGCTGGGCGCAGTGGCTCACGACGGTAATCCCAGCAGTTTCGCAGGCCAAGGCGGGTGGATCCCTTGAGCTCAGGAGTTTGAGACCAGCCTGGCCAACATGGTGAAACCCCATCTCTACTAAAGATTCAAAAAATAGCCAGGCATGGTGGCACATGCCTGTTGTCCCAGCTACTTCAGTGGCTAAGGAAGGAGAATCGCTTGAACCCAGGAGGCGGAGGCTGCAATGAGCCGAGATCGTGCCCCTGCACTCCAGCCTGGGTGATGGAATGAGACTCTGTCTTAAAAAATACATATATATTATATGTATAAATTATATATCTTTTATATATATTATATTACATATAAATTATATATACAAAATATATGTAATACATATAATATATAAAAAATATATAATATATATATAAAATATGTATATAACCAGGATCAGTGGTGACCAGCCTCCAAGATGACCCTCAATGACCCTGCCTGCCTCCGAGTACCCACACTCTTGTGAAGTCTCCTCCCACACGCACTATACCAGGGTTAGTCTGTTTGAACAATAGCAGATGTGGAAGTGATGGTAAGTCATTTCTGAGATTAGACTTTGAAAGAGTATAATTTCCACGTTGAGCTCTCTTGTTCTCTCTGTCTCTTTGTGTCTTTGTCTCTCTCTCTCTCTCTGATCTATTGCTGGAAAAGAGGAGTGAGAAGGGGAAAGGAGTGAAAAGCAAGTTGCCATATTGTGAACAGTTCTATGGAGAGGGCTGCACGGTAAAAAAAAAAAAAAATGGAGCCTCCAGCCGGGCGCGGTGGCTCACGCATGTAATCCCAGCACTTTGGGAGGCCGAGGTGGGCGGATCATGAGGTCAGGAAATCAAGACCATCCTGGCTAACATGGTGAAATCCCGTCTCTACTGAAAATACAAACAATTAGCTGGGCGTGGTGGCGGGCGCCTGTCATCCCAGCTACTCTGGAGGCTGAGGCAGGAGAATTGCTTGAACCCCGGAGGAGGAGGTTGCGGTGAGCCGAGATCGCACCACTGCCCTCCAGCCTGGGCAACAGAGGGAGACTCTGTCTCAAAGAAAGAAAGAAAGGAAATGTAGCCTCCAGCCAAGAGCTAGCAAGGAATCGAGCTCTGTCGGTATCCAAGTGAGTGAGCTTAGCAGTGCATTCTCCAGCCCCAGCCAAGCCTTGAGACAATGGCAGCCCAGGAAGAAAAGCTTGACTGTGACTTTGTGAGAGATGTTGAACCAGCCAAGCTGCCCCTAGATTTCCTTGCCTCAGAAATTGCATGAGATACTAAATGTTTGTTGTTTTAAGCCACTAAGTGTTGGAGTAATTTGTTTCACAGCAATAGATAACAGAATCAAAGACATTCATTTTATAAAATATACAGACCGTAACAATAGGAAAACAAAAATCATACCAAAACTACAAATGAAAAACAGTATTTACAAGAATTGTTCACACATTTAACAGAATATTAAATGTAGCTTTATATTAGTAAAAATAAAACATGCCTTTAAATGTATAATTTTCTGGAGAAATATAAATGACTAAAAATTGACTCCAGATAATAAACTGAGCAAATTAGTAATCAGTGAATAGATTTAAGTAGAAAATCAAACACCTATTACAGATTTTTTCCATTATCTCTCCACAAAGATCTAGGTTTAGCTGCTCCAACCAATGAGTTCTTCCAACAATTGAGGTAAAATAAATACTTTGACATTTAAAAAAAGACAAAATCAGCCTTAAAATGATAAATTGATAGCATATCCTAATTGCTAAGCCTTACAAACATAAAGAGAAATCATAGTTATAAATATAGATACAATATTTATTCTATAAAATTTTCAAATTGAAATCCACACAGAATATAGTCTTTTCAACAAATGATGCTGGGTCAATTCAAGACACATGCACATGTATGTTTATTGCAGCACTGTTCACAATAGCAAAGACTTGGAACCAACCCAAGTGCCCATCGGTGATAGACTGGATAAAGAAAATGTGGCACATATGCAACTTGGAATACTATGCAGCCACAACGAAGGATGAGTTCGTGTCCTTTGCAGGGACGTGGATGAAGCTGGAAACCATCATTCTTAGCAGACTAATACAGGAACGGAAAACCAAACACTGCACGTTCTCACTCATAAGTGGGAGTTGAACAATGAGAACACATGACACAGGGAGGGGAACATCACACACTGGGGCCTGCCAGGGGGAGAGGGGCTAGGGGAGGGATAGCATCAGGAGAAATACCTAATGTGGATGATGGGTTGATGGGTGCAGCAAACCACCGTGGCACTTGTATACCTATGTAACAAACCTGTATGTTCTACACATACATCCCAGAACTTAAAGTATAAAAATAATTTTTTTAAAAAGTTGACGATTTAAAAAAGAAACGACCCTTACCACCCACCACACATGAAAATCCATTCTGGGTGATTGTAGATGTAACTGTGAAAAGTGTGAAAGAGAAAATAATAAAGCAATTAGAAGATAATCTAAGACTATAACGCAGATAATACCTTCAAGACTTTAGGACAGGTAAGGATTTGATAAATTGGGACCAAAAATGACTGTTCATAAGAAAAGATGGATACATTGGATGTTAAAATTAAAAACTTCTTTTCAACACAAACACCATTTAGAGACTACAAAAACAAGTCACAGAGTGAGGAAAGATATTTGCCACACACATAACTAACAAAAGACTTGCATCCAGATAAATAATTTTTAAACTTTTACAAATTAACTATAACTAGATAAATAATGCAATAGAGAAAAGAAGGAAATACTTGAGTGGACACTTCAGGAAAAGGATATCTGCATATTTTCAATCTTATTTGTAGTCAGAGAAATGCAAATTAAAACCTCAATGAGATACTACTACTATTTACCAAGGAGAATAACTAAAATAAAGAAGAGAGATAATCCTAACTGCTGACATGGATATGTAGCAATAGGATGTCTCTTATATTGCTGGTGGGAGTTAAATTGGGACAATGATTTAGGAAAACTGCTTACATTATCTACTAAAGTTGAACATGTACATACCTATGACACAGATATTGCACTCCAAAGTGTATATTCAACAGAAAGGGGATCATGGTAACCAAAAATATTTCCAAGAATGCCCAGAGCAACATGATTTATAAAAATGAAAAGCTAGAAACAATATATTGTGATAAATTCATAAAGTGGAATACTATGAAGCAGTAATACTGAATGAACCACAGTTATTATATTCAATAATATAGATGAATTTCACAAACATAATATGGAGCAAAAGAAGCCAGATGCAAGATTTATACAGATGATTTCATTTATAGAAAGTTGGAAAAGAGACACAACTGAACTCCAGTGTTAGAATGAGCGTAACAGTTACATTGGGGAGGAAGAAGGGAGTAGTGATGGGGAGGAGACATCAGAAGACTTCTGGATACTGGAAATATTATTTTTTAACTTGAGTAGTTTTACAGCAATGTTCATCCAAGGACAATTCATTGAGTGGTATGCATTTATGTATAGTAGAGTATTCTCTATGTATCTTAATGTTCAATAAACATTAAGATACAAAAGCTCAAACTTTCACCCTATCATGGTATTTGAGAGAAAAAGACAAATAAAATTAGAATGTCTATGAATTAGAAAATTCTGAATAGAAGTAGTAAAACAGTCTATTACACTGGACCTCAGATTTGACATGCAGTAAACTACTCAGCAGACAACTGGTGATTTTCAGTTAAGTATGAGGCACAGGTATTAATGTATCCCTACGGCTACAAAAGTCAGAGATGATTATGTGTGCTCTGTGAGATTCCATTCATTTGAACGGGTATTCAGTGGGTGGTCTCAGCAAATTCCATAACTATCAAGCATTGGAATGAGAAGTGTTTTGGTGATATGATTTACTTTGAGTTATCAATCAATTTAATCAAATTAGTCAAAGTTATTTTGACCAGGCTTTGGAGAAATGTAAACAGTGACCCTTCCGTATGGGATTGTTAGTTGATACAGGACTGAAGTTTTACCCTGATAAACAGACCTTCAGAAACTTATTCCATGAACAAAAATCTATGTGAGTGAGCACAGTTCCTGAAAATGTTCCCATCATCATCATTGGCTATGTCCCATCCTTGGGTACTGAATAAATGATGTTCTTGGAGTTCAGTAGATACAAGATTTCTGAAGAGCTAGCTGCAACTCTCTTAATGGTGTAACTCAAGGATATTAGGTTTTAGCTGGAAAACACACACACACACACACACACACACACACACACACACACACACACATACCATAAGGGGAAGTCCAAAGAAGAGAAAGAGGGTTGAGTGCTTTTGAACCTTTAAGGATTGATGAAGACACATTAAGCAAATGTTTAAGACTTTCTTATCCTGTTTTATGCATTCAATGGATATATGTTGAGTGCCCTCCATTTCTTGTGACAGGCACTATTCTGAGTGCTAGGAATGATAGAGCAGGAACGAAAACAGATAAAAACCCGATTTCATGGAGCTTATATTTAATTGGAAGAGACAGAATAAAAAACTTTTAAAAACCTCTCTTAGAAGTAATGAACGCTATGGAGAAAAATCAAAACAAGGATTAACAATTGTGGAGGGGGGGTTTTGATTTTAAATGGGGTGATCATTGAGAAGGTAACATTTGAGAAAGTACTTGAAGGAGGTAAGGAAGCATGTAAGCATGTATACACACACACGCACATACACACACACACACAGATAGACACACCTGAAGGAAGAGCAACCCAGGCAGATGGAACAGCCAATGGAAAGGCACTAAGTGGGGAAATGTTTGGCTTCTGTGAAAAACAGCAAGGTCAGCAAGGCTGGAGGGGAGTGGGTGGTGGATAAAATTTGAGAAGACAAGGACAATAGTCATTGCAGAGGGTCTGATCAGATACCACCTTGCAGGCCATTATAGGACTTGGGCTTTTATTCCTATTAATGTGGGAAGCTCTTGGAGGCTTTTGAGCAGAGGATAACTAACATGCTCTGACTTATGTATTGAAAAGACTGCTTTGACTGCTACATTGAGTACAGACTAAAGCTGGCTGAAAACAGAAGCAGGGAGACCAGTTAGGAGGCAATTACAAGGCCACGTAGGAGATGAGGTGGCCTGGGCCAGGTGTTTGCTGTGAAGATACTGAGAAGGGATCAGATTCTGGATATACTCTGAAGGTAGAGACAAAGGGTATTTAGTAGGTAGACTGTTATTTAGATAGTTTGAACAGCTAACGTGAGAATAACAGAGGAGTCAGAAATGACTCCAAGATTTTTGGCCTGAAACACTGGGAAGATGAAGTTGTCATTTATCGAGATACGGAAAACTGCAGAAAGACCATATCTGGAGGCAAGATCAGGAGCTCAGCTGTGATCACAGTATGTCTGAGATGCCTAAAGGACACCCAGATAGACAGTTGAATAAGTTTTGAGTCAAGGGAGAATTCGGGGCTGATCCTTTAAGCATGTGTTAATCACGCATGTATGGGGTCACTTCTTTACTCTAAACCCTCCTATAATTTCCCAGATATAAACTAGGGAGCTGTCAACATTTGGATGGTTTTTAGAGCCATGACAAAAGATGGGATTACCAAGTGAATGAAAGTACCCGAAGAAAGACAGAAGAGGTACAAGAATAGGCCCCGGGTGACTCCAACATAATATCTCACCAGCCCTACCTATGGGGAAAAAATATCCCCCAGGGAATAGGCCAGGGCCATCTAGACTTGTAGGGTTCAAGATGCTCTTTAAGAGGTGTGAGGAAAGCTGGAGTTTGCCTTTGTGTCCATGTTGCTGGTGTTCCACGAAACAGTAGGGAATCTCTACTACCTCATCTGGGGGTTGAGGACTGGAGTAAAGCAAAACAAGCAGCTGTTAAATTAGGGGAAGTGACAACGCAGTGATAATCTGAAGATCCCAGGTCTTCAGATGAAAGCTCCCTCCTAAAGAGCCAGAATTTAACTTTGAGATTGGCATATATTCCAACTGGTTACAGGAACATTGAACTAGGTATCTCCCAGTGGAAAGGAAAACAGAAAGACCTGTTTAACGTTGAAGCTCTGCCCCCATGTTCCTGAGAGCATACTGTGATAACTGTGACCATAGAGAAAAGAAAAAGCCAATAGCTGAAATGAATCAGGTTGTTGGGGGCCTAAGATAAGTAAGTGCAACTTGTTTACATGTAAAACATTTGTCTTGTCAATTTGGGCATTTTATCTGGAAATTATCCAAAGCAGCAATTATCTAGAGCTAGCATGCTAGACTGTTTATCCCTAGACATGGGTGGGGGATGAGGGGATAGAATGCAGGTTTTCATGGCACTTATAGAGTGTGGGAGGTCTCTTTGTTTTGTATTTAAGAAAAAGAATGCAAAATTAGGCACGGGGCCATGGAAGTGACCTATGCGAGTGACGGCCCTAAAGCTATAGTTTTCCTAACTTCACAGAAAATCCACCTCTGACCCTAAACCCAGATGACAGAAACCTTGGGAGCAATAACTGATCACTTAATTTATCATGACCAAGTTTATCTTACAAGTGCCAGGAAGTATTCAGAGTTAGTCAGGCATCATAGGAAAACTCTCCTTTATGTCTATTTCTCACTCAAAGGTATTCAAATAAAAGGAAACATATTAAAGGCACTTAGATAAAGGAAGGCATAGTAAATATTCTTGTTCCATGAAATACCATCTTCTAACCACCTTAACAGATGCAACAGTTGAACAATCTAGCTGTGCTCCGCTGATATTAGAAATACTGTGGTCTGAGCCAAAGGACCAGTGATGGCATCAGGAATTATGTCACTGGCTATATCCTATATATATGTTTACCAGATAAAATACATGATATCCAGCTAAATATAAATTTCAAATATACAATAAATAATTTTTAGCAAAACTGTACCCCTACATACTTATGCATAGGACATACTTATACCAGAAAAGCACTCGTTTTTCTGAAATTCACATTTAACTTGGCATCCCATATTTTTATTCGCTAAGTTTAGTAATGCTACCTACACTGATTTCTGCTTTGGGATACATAATGAGTGATAATTTGGAGAGCCTACTAAACAGAAAATCAAAGGGACAGAGGATAAATATTGTATTAGTAGGTCACATGGTTGCTTCCAACATTGGCCCTGACAGTTATCGTTACTCATATAATAATACTCAACTGTCATATCAGAATCTGCAAAAGGGGGCTGAGGGTTGTGCAGAATTCGTGCATATTTAATTGACACAAATTAAATATTAAATATTAATTTAATTAGTAAAAACTATTCACTTTTAACTAATGAAAAGGATGGAAACGCTGCTTTTGTAAATGGGCAGCATTATTGGGAACACAATATTCTACTGCGTTCCCCATCCATAAGTCAAACCATCTGTAAGTCCAGGACTAAGTGTTATCTGTAATTGCTTAAAGTGCAACATTGGTCAAATATGCATAAAGCAGCTAATTGTGAAATATGAGTAATGGGTCTATTTGTTCAATGGGTAAAACTCACTTATCCTCCTTTGACATAGAAAATAGGATTAAATGTAAAACTTATGTCCCAGCTCATAGAGAAACTTACCAGAAACATGTCCAAGTACTTTGTTTACCATCCAACCCTTTTAGTTATATATCTATGAATATTAATATTGTAGTACTTCATACTTTTTAAGTATTTATAGATATACGTATCGCTTCTCGGCCTTTTGGCGAAGATCAAGCGTAGTATTTATAGATATACGTATGTTCTTTTATTCCCTCCTCAAAAAATAATATTTTATTTATCATCCCCATTAAAAATTATGTATTCATTTGACAGATATTTAATGGGTATCGATTATGCGCTTGGAAAACAATAGTGAACACGACAGGAAAAGTTGGTCATTACAGAACTAACCTTCTAGTAAGAAATAAATAATATTTTAAAATAATAACAATAAAATTTCAGTTGGCAATATTGCCATGAAGATATAAAACAGAGCAAGAGAGACAGTGGCTGCTATTTTAGCTAGGATGGTGAAAACCCATTTGAAGTGGTAACACTTGAGTTAGACATGGAGCTTATATGATAATGATAAACCAGCCAGTGGAAATGGGAATCGCTCGAGAAATGGAGCCACTCCTTGGAGAAGAAATGAGCTTAGCAAATGAGCTGCTCATAGAACAGTAAGAACTAGATGACTGTAGCAGAATGAGAAGGGTGTGGAAAGAGCTAAGGTTCAGATGAGGCAGAAGAGGTAGACACGGCAAGGTCACGTGGAGCCTTGAAGGGCATACTGAAGAGTTTGGGTTTTTTTATTTCCTTGTTTTTGTTTTTGACTAACCAGGGTTAGTCAAACAGACTAACCCTGGCATAGTGTGTGAGGGAGGGAACTTCACAAGAGTGTGGGTACTCGGAGGCAGGCAGGATCATTGAGGGTCATCTTGGAAGCTGGTCACCACTAATCCCAGATATATCTATAGATAGATAGATAGATAGATAGATAGATAGATAGATAGATAGATTTAGACAGAGTCTCACTCCATCACCCAGGCTGGAGTGCAGTGTCATGATCTCGGCTCACTGCAACCTCTGCCTCCTGGGTTCAAGCAATTCTCCTGCCTCAGCCTCCCGAGTAGCTGGGATTACAGGCACATGCCACCTTGCCTGACTAATTTTTGTATTTTTAGTAGAGTTGAGGTTTCACCATGTTGGCCAGCCTGGTCTCAAACTCCTGACCTCAAGTGATCTGTCTACCTTGGCCTCTCAAAGTGCTGGGATCACAGGCATGAGCCACCATGCCCAGCCAAGAGTTTGTATAGTCCAGTGCAATGGGAGGGACCTGAAGGGGTTAGAGCAAGATAGTATTGTGATCCAATGCATCCTGAAAGGATCAATATGGCTATTCAACCAAGAAAAATTGAACAGGGATCAAGGGGAGGAAGACAAAAGTAGAAGTAGACTGGAGGCCAATTGTCTAGGCAATAGATGTTGAGGCCTTGGATGTCACTGTGAAAGGGAGAGAAGTAGTCACGTCTGTTTGAAAGTAGGATCAATTGGACGTGCTGCTAAATTGGCAGTAAGAGGCAAGGGGAAAGATACATAAAGGATAACCATAGAATTTTTACCGGGAAGCTTGGTTGCTATTAACTGAGATGGGAACTGATGTTCATTAAAATTAAAACACATTCCCATAATCACACTTTAAGTACCAGAGCAAAGATTCGAATTCAGTTCTTCCTAATGCTCCAATATTTTGGGGTTGGTGAGCTGATTAATGTCTACTAGTGTGCTTACTTATTTAAAAGTCCCCCTTTTAAGCTATAAGCTCCTCAGTGACAGAGACTTGGTGATATCTGATATCTAGTCGTAGGAACCAGAGGCACATGAATAATGCTTTTTTGAGAACATTTGTAACAAGATATGACAAGTCTACCAGGCCCCATGTTTCCCGTCACCCTTGGCTGATTCACCAATTTTTTTCTTTAAGGCAGCTATAGATGCTTTCTATAGTGTTGGTTTTGAATTCTGCTATGGAAGTACAATGGTCATTTCAGAGGCCTGCAAACTTTCCCCTTCTAAGGAAGTGTATGGGTGCAATTACGAACATATGTTAACGGAAATAAAACACATGCTAATTATTTCCCTACACGCAAAACCGTCTTGATGGAACCATCAACAGCCTTTATTTATTTGAGGAAATCTAGCGAAATAATATCTCATCAGCTATCTCATAACATTCTGTATTTGATTACCAGTTGAAATACTCCAAACTCCACACTAGTTTTTTTCTAATTTTTTTAACCCTATAGGTTTTAATACCATGCAATTCTCAACCTCTGCATGACTTTTTTCTCCTTGTAAACAATTAGGAGCCATCTGGTTCCATGGATTTCCCGATCCTCCTGAGAATTTAAACTTAACACACCAAAAGGTTTGATTCGCCCAAGCACTATTATTACATTATTCAACTGGCTTTCTAGTCTTGGATCTTAAACAATATCTTCCTTAGAAAATCAGAAGAAATTTTCTCTTCATACTTCATATAATCCTCTTGCTCTATGTATAATACTAAGCTTTGAGGACCTCCTCAAAGCTATCTTGAAATGATTTACCAAAATATTTGCCAACTTGCCTCTTTCTATGGCAACATATAACTCAAACTGTATCACTTTGTCAATCCCAGTTTTTCTAAGTACCTGTCAAAAAAATTCAAAGGAGTTGGAGTTAGATAGAAAAGGAAACAGATTCCCCTTGGCACCTGTTTGTGCAATGTTGAGCTATGTCTGGGTACCCACTTCAATCTGAAACATTTGCATTCCTGATAAATAGGGGGAATTTTTTCTGAGAAGGCTAATGAAAACAGAGATCTTTCTCACTCAAGATACTAATCAACTTAAAACACCCTGGCTCAAATCCCTTTCTGATAAACACCAAGATCTTATTATGTAATAAAGTTTATTGATATAGTAGTAAATGGCCCATTGAGATGTAGCCTAAGGAAAATTTCTTGGAGATTTTTATTATGGCATATCTGGTAAGAAAGTTGTTTTAAACTTGTCAGGCAAGACATTATCTAAAAGGCTCTTTATTCAGCCTGAGGCAGTGGCTCACGCCTGTAATTCTAGCACTTTGGGAGGCCAAGGCAGGTGGATCACCTGAGGTCAGGAGTTCAAGACCAGCCTGGCCAACAAGTGAAACCCTGTCTCTAATAAAAACACAAAAAATTAGCTGGGCGTGGTGGGATGTGCCTGTAGTCTGTCCCAACTGCTAGGGAGGCTGAGGCAGAAGAATCGCTTGAACCCGGGAGGTGGAGGCTGCAGTGAGCTGAGATCACACCACTGCACTCCAGCCTGGATGACAGTGAGACATCATCTCAAATAAATAAATAAATAAAAATAAAAGGCTCTTTATTCAATAAACACACTTATACACACATAGAAGTGGGAGAGTGGGGGAGAGAGAAGAAAACTTCCAAAGTTACCTAGGTTTTTGTTGGACAAGATGAGATACTATAATGCTCCTCGTTCTTATGATTTTTACTCCCCAAAATGAGGGGATAACAACTGAATTGTTCTCGTACACGCTAAAGCCACAGTCTCAGAAAAACATATCCCACAATTTAAAGGAAGAGTGCTGCTGATGGGTACAGAGGAGGAATTATCTTTCATACAATGCATTAAGATATTCCAAGTGATTTATGGATGTATTTGAGAATTAACGGATTGAAGCTCGTGAAAACTGCTAAGAGAAACTGAAAATGGAAACATTAGTTGTTCACATTAAATCTAAACATGTTTAGAGCAAGTTTAGGGACTGTCACTTCTCAATGTGATAGAATAACTGGTAAAAAATCTGTCTCTCTGCCGTAAACGGCTAGGAAATTGGACAAAATACATGAGACAGCTGTTTTCAGACGTTAGAAAACAGACACAGCACAGAAGTGTGAGTCTTCAGAACAGGAAAAGAAATGAGGTAAGCCCTATAACCAACATGGCTTTCTGGATGTAGGCACTTCCAAGACTGCAGTAAGAGAGGAGGAACCATGACAAGGCAGATCCAACTTACTGAATTTAATAGACAGAGATCAGAGTTAAAGGAGCTAAAAGAGCTGAAATGTGAGGCACAGAGAGAAAGAACTCCAGAAATCTATACAGGCAGCTATCCTGAGTCCTTCATTGAATATTAGGCTACATATGCATGAAATGAAACTCTATGAGGCCAGGCAAAAACAGCTACTGGGATTTGTGAGCTGGGGGTTGAGTTGCAGCCAGCCAGAATGGAGGCATTGCTGACCACCCTGAATATTTCCTCGAGCCTCCTGAAGAGGCGTGCTTCAAAAGGATAATTAAATTAGCCCTAAAGAAAAACTTACTCTAGACGCATACTCCCAAACTTAAAAATACGCTTAAAAAGGATCAGGTTGAATGGTAAGTAACTGAACTCCCCGGCAAAACAAAATTCGGCTTTCCAGAGGAAGACTACAAAATCTAGACTTTCTTTTTTTTTTTTTTTTTTTTTTTTTTGAGACGGACTCTTGCTCTGCTGCCCAGGCTGGAGTGCAGTGGCACGATCTCAGCTCACTGCAACCTCCGCCTCCCAGGTTCACGCCATTCTCCTGCCTCAGCCTCCCAAGTAGCTGGGACTACAGGCACCCACCACCACGCCTGGCTAATTTCTTTCTTTCTTTCTTTCTTTTTTTTTTTTTTCCTACATCGGTTGTATTTAAAACACAAACAAGTATTTCTCTTTCTGTAAGGGCAAATGGTTCAAATAATGCGGAACACGAAACATTGACCAATACAAGTTTATTTTTTAAAAAAGCAAAAGAATAAAGAATATATACAAAAGGGACCTGGAATCTGTAAGCTGATTCCAAAAGCGAAATAAGTAGAAAATCCGTGGTGAAACCTGAACATTCTACCCCTGCTTTGGAGAAGGGCTATCATACAACATTCAGTCAGCTGAAGATGGATTGCTAGAGGTGTGTCGATACATAAATTTCAAGTCATTTTTGCTTGTGCAGAATCATCCCAATCTTAACAAGACTGAATGGGCAGTCCTGTGGCTTTCTTCCTTTTCCATATTCCCAACAAGGCTACGTGAAGTTCAACTCTTGATGAGCCGCTTACAACAGCAGTTCCTTAGGAGCCAACATGACAGGTGGGTCAGATTTCCCTATGAGAAACAAAACTGGCCACCTACAGCAAAATATCAAAATGGGTAAATCCTTCCTTCCTCTTCCTTCTGATTATATACAACATATCTCCTTTCAAGACTATTATTTCCGTCATGCTTATTCCTTCACAAATCTAAACCTTGAGGTGATATGAAGGAAACCAACATCAAGAAAAGAAAACTCAATTCAGAAATGAAGAAAACTGGCAGGTATACAATACACCCCCAGAGTATCTCAATATCCCTGGCACAGTACAATTCGGTGTACTGCTACAGCCCATAGATAAATATTGGCAGCTTGAATAAGCTCATTTTTTCCCTCAGGTGGTTAAAGGCCACCACATAAATACTGGGCAACAGGGGTTTGTTGGGAGAATTAGAAATAAAAAATTAACCAAATTTTGTCCCTGTGTTAATTCAATGCCAGCAAGGAGGCAAGTACTGAAGAAGAAAAGGGACAATTTTCATACGAAAAAAGAATTCCTCTAATCATGTCACCATCTCATATAATGAATCCAGGGAATCCCAGAAATAGAAAATTAGTTTCAGGGGACCCCTGAGGCACTTTAAAGCCTTTTAAAAAATTACAGTAATAATAAATTAGATATTGCTCTTCAGAGGCCAACAGAGCAGCAGAAGCATCAAGATCAGGTCCAAAGAGTTATGCCCACATTACAGGCTTCCTGAGCTGCTCAGCCCTCTTTAAAGCTTAGTTGAATCTCTAAATACCTTTACAAAGACATACAATTTAACGCAGACTGAGTGGGTATTTTTGTTTAGTGGTAGCATAAAATTTGGTCCTTAATGGTAGCAGCTGTCTTCATCCATTTCAAACTCAGGTAATATTAAGTACATCAAGACAATACATAAAGAATACAACAAAGGAGAAAAAAGCCAAAACTGACAAACACCTCAAGGAGTCATTAAGTTTGCTTACACCCTTTCACTTGATCTCCCTCTCAGTCTCTTTTTTGTGGAGAGAAGGGTATGACAGAACTTTTTTCTCAAAAGATGATAAACAATGGCATCAAATGGACAAAATGGTTATAAAGTAACTTTAAAAATCTGACCCCAAGGAATCCAGGACACATACAGATAATTCAGAGGTATACTTCTGATTTGGGGCAAATTCTAGACTAAAGAAATGATCGTCTCAGGTAAATGTTACAATAGATGAAACTAAGTCCAGTTTTTTGGCGGTTTTTTTTTTTTTTAAAGTGTCCTCACTACCACCTTCAGCTATCAATCATTTCTCATAGCTCAAGCGGAAGGTCATCTTCATCTTTCCCAGGATCCAGGTCAACCTCAGCTTCCCATTTGCCTCCTGAAATCTCCCACGTTAGTTTCTCAAAATCATCCTCCACAGAGAGTGGGGGCTTTCCTGTTGAGGCAGAGCTGAGTCGGCGAGTTTTCATGCTCATTTGGGGTGAGGAAGGGCCAGACGCCTCCGGGGGTGAGGAATCTGAAGAGGACTGGGTTGGAGGCAGCACAAGACTGTCTCTAACCAAACACCGCATATTCTCACTCATAGGTGGGAATTGAGCAATGAGATCACATGGACACAGGAAGGGGAATATCACACTCTGGGGACTGTGGTGGGGTGGGGGGAGGGGGGAGGGATAGCACTGGGAGATATACCTACTGCTAGACGACGAGTTAGTGGGTGCAGCGCACCAGCATGGCACATGTATACAGATGTAACTAACCTGCACAATGTGCACGTGTACCCTAAAACTTACAGTATATTAAAAAAAAAAAGAAAGAAAGAAAAAAAAAAGAAAAAGAAAAAGAAAAAGAAAAAAAGACTGTCTCTAGGATTTTCTGCTTCAGGCACAGTGACTGATTTGTCCTCAGAGACAAGCAGGACAACAGCATCCACAGCTGCCTTTTTGGCTGGGGGTTCCTGTAGGACGCTGCTGGAGCTGAGTGGCTTCACAGCGGCAGTGACAGCAAGGTGCATCTCCACTGCCTTACGTTTTGGGGCCAATTTGGGGGATGACACAACTTTAACCACAGATTGCTTCACGTTCACTTTGGGTTTAGCTTCACCCCTTTTTTCCAAGGTCTGTGCTGCCCATTTCACATTCAAGAATGAGTCTGCAATCCCTGAGGTTTCTACCTCCACCTTCTGGGATGACTTTGTGGGAAGCTGCTTGGTCAGGTGCCATGTGATTCCTGGCACAGCAGTGAGCACTGGTTTCTCTGCCACTCGGGTATTGCAAGAGGCTACATCTCCCTGAAGAGGTGTCGAGACTGATTTTTCCCTCTCCTGCTGTTTCCGCATGCGCATCTCTCTCATGGTCGCACATCTCTTGACTTGAATTTTACTGATGTCAACTCCTGTGGTCTCAACTGAAGCCTCTGTAGCTTCCATTCTAATACGGCTCTGAAAATCAACTTCATTTCCTTCCTGAAGTATCTTCTCTTCTTTCCTCCATGTTCTTTGGGTGACTCGCAGCAGCAACCTTGCCCCCGGAGTGGCCTCATGTTGAGACGGGGAGCTGGTGCTGCTCTCAGAGCTCTGCTGCACCCTCAGTGCCTTCTCCAGTTTAATTTCTTCCAGCGTCTTCATGTGCACCTCCTGCATGGACTTTGTTTTACCTGCAGGCTCCTCTGATTGTCCTTTGCTGGCAACAATGGGTGGCAAAACTACTGTTTTTTTAATTTCACTATCAGTCTTTAGCTTCATGCAAGTTGTATCCTTTTTGCTTTTTTGTCTCTCTGCTTCCTGCTGCCTATGTTCTTCTTCAGCCAGGACCTCAGAGAAGGTTTTGATACGGAGAGTGGAGGAGCTTCTTGCTCCTGAAGTAGAATCATCAGTTTTTGAAGGTCCTTCTGTCTTGAGTTTAGTTTGCGATTCCCCATGTTTCTGACTGGCTCTTTCAAGAAGCATTTCTTCTAATGTCTTCACATGGATCTCACCAACTTTATTAACTTTATCTGTTGCGTCCTCATTATTTGGATCAGCTGACATGCCTAATCGCTCCTTAAGAGACTTGGAAACTTGAGCTGTCTTTGGTGTTTCGTCAGTGTTAGTTTCCGGAGCTTCAACTTTCTTCCCTAGCCTCTGTGCCAGGCTACGCTTTAATGGAGGATCACTGTCAGCGCCTGCCGAAAATTTTCGTTTCCCCAGTCTCTCAGTAAGACCCAATCTAACCAAGGGTTCTTCTCCTTGTTTGGTGGAGAGAGTTACTGTCTTCACCACAGTCCTGACATTTTCTTTTTCAGGACCTGGAACAGGCTCAGGGTGGAGCAAAAGACTGGAAACTCCTGAAGAACCCTCACCTTGCTTCTTAGATTTTTCCTTCATTTTCTCTGACTTAATTTCCTCAAGAGTTTTTATTCCAAAATGCAAACATTCACCTTGCTTTATATTGACTGCAGGTCTCCGGACAGAAGTCACTCGTAATCCATTGTGAACTTCAGGAGTTGGTTGCAGGGTAGGTGTTTTGGTTTCATCAGGAAACTGATCATCATCATCTTCATCATCATCTGCAGCATTAATTACAACTGGTGGATGCTTGGGGCTAGGAACATTTTCGGAACTTTCTACTTTCATAACGCTCCGCAGCTGAGGGGAAGGATTGGACTGGACAGACAATTTGTTCTGCTGAACTGAAAGTTGGCTAGCCTTCACTTCCTCTTCTGGTGACTCAGGCACAGTTGTGCTCGGAGGTAGGAAAAGGCCATCAACATATCGTCCTCTATTGTGATGGAAAGCGCAGTTTAATTTTTGACATCCTGTTGGCTGATTTTCCCAATAACAAGGAACTTCACTGCGTTTTTTATCAATCTCCATGTGCCGAAACCTGCACACCCGTCGAAAACAGCGCCCTTCTCGCCATAATGTGCAAACAGTTTCATTTCCTAGTGCAGCTTCACAGTGACGGAATGGGCAGCTGTCACCTTTGGTACATGTAGAATAGAAAAAAAAATAGCAGTCTTCTCCTTGATTAGGCATGCTGGGTAGATTCTTAGATCAGAAGTGGCTTCTTGAAACAAGCCACTGCTTCCTCAAAGCAAGGACAAGGCTCCAAGTCCTCGTGAAATGGGTTTAATCTTCCAAATGACAACTTGATCACAGAAATTGTCTTTAAACTGTAATCATTAGCTGGTTGCTCTCAACAGGAACGTCTGTGTCTTCACTGAGTTCCAATCTATTACGCCTGTAGGTCGAACCAACACTCAATCCATGAATTAATAATAATGAGGCAGAAAAAATTTTCCTCCTCACATTGCCAAGAAAACCTCTCAGCCACAATTCAAACACAGCATGTGTTTTTAAAACATCTCCCAACTACTGGGAGATTAAGTCCATTCAAATAACCTTTGTCAGACTGGAGACAGCTAGGGTTAGTTATCTCCTCAAAAACAAAACAAAACAAACAAAGAAAAAAAACAAAAAAAAGAGTTCATTTAAAGATGAACTTGAGAGTCAAAGGATCATGAAAAAAAATCCATCTTCCATAGCTGAACAATATAATCTGAAAAACAAAAAAAAACATCAGTTTTTCAGTAAGATCCAATTTCTGGTCTTCAAGATTTCTTCACACTTAATACTAGTCAATTTTCCAGGAATTTTTTGGGCAGGGAATATCCCCAAATCCTAAAAAGCATCGCTATCTCTAGTTCCACAGCCTCCTTCTCAAGGTCCAGAATCAAGGCCTGGAAGATGTCAACACTATAGGCCTTCCCCACAGGAATCCGCACCGATTATGGGAGTTTAGGGGTGTTCTTCATTACGGTTTCACCAATCCTACAAGGAGTACGGAAGTGTCCCTGTTGCTCTTGACTCCCACGCTGAGGGCCAGGGGTGGGAGTGTAATGAGGGTGGGGAATGGGTGTAGGATACCGGAATAAGGTCGGTGGCTTTCTGTATGTGGAGTTTGAGACAAGCTCCAAAGTCGTGGGACCCGAACCGATGACACTATCCCCGACTCCCGCTTGCTGCTACGTCTTTCTTCTTGCTTGGCCGCTGCCGTCCGTCGTCCTCCGAGCAGCAGCAGCACTAGCAGAAAACCAAGACTGCCAGCGTCAAAGATGGCGCCCGGCTACAGGCTCCGCTCTAAGGCCCGGCCGGTAAAAGTGCCAGCACGACGCAGGGCGCGAGGGTTCTGGAAGACGTAGTTCCTCTATGACGCGATGCCTAAGATCTAATTTCATATATCTTTGGTAGAGACGGGGTTTCACCGTGTTAGCCAGGATGGTCTCGATCTCCTGACCTCGTGATCTGCCCGCCTCCGCCTCCCAAAGTGCTGGGATTACAGGCATGAGTTACCACACCCAGCCCCAAATCTAGACTTTCAATAAAATATTTACAATGTCTAACATCCTAACAAAAATTATTTAAAATGCAAAGGATCAGCAAAGTACAAGCCATAACAGGAGAAAAATAAGTCAATACAAACAGATTTTTATATTTTAGCCTCTTACACTTCCAGGCCTTCCAATGAAATAAGAAGAATCATATTTCTTGGCCACCATTTTAAATCATGTTAATCCATTTCTCAGAATACTGCATCTGCCAAAAAAAAAAAAAAAAAAAAAAAGGCTTTCATACCCTCTACTAGTTTTAATCCCACAAAATCTCCGTAGTCTTACAGAGCACTGCCATGGGTTGAGTTGTCCAACAGCAGACCTGAAACAATGTTTAGCGTTTAGTATATTTCTAGGGTATCCCTTGGGACCAACAGCTGTGAAAAGAAGGGGAAAACAATTGAGCAGAGGGAGAAGTCAGGTTGTGATGCAGACCTGATTGCCTTAGCCAACTCCACAGGAAGCTGTAGGTGCCTGCTGGAGTTGCCTCACTTAGGGTGAACATGGCCCTCCATCAGTCACTGCATGCCAACCTTTGAGGGGATGGGGGTGGTGGCCTTAGCTAAGGCCACCTTTTTCAGGCCACCTGTTTAAGGCCACTTGTTAAGGGCCACCTTAAGGCCACCTGTTTAAGCTGCACCTCTGCAGCTAAAAGAATCCCTGAAGGGGCTGAGCCCTAGAGGCTATCTACTGGCAGAACTATAACTGGCAGAAGGACAACATGTCCTTCTGAGATGCACATCTCTGTTTCTACCACCATCTATCCCATGTGCCACTTGGATCCACTTCAAGGAGCCAAATGTGCCACTTGAATACATTCAAGGAGCAGTTCCTCCACTGTACCAAGAGGCATCTCTTCCCAGTGAAATCTACAATAGGGGAAGTTAATAGGAGGAACTCCACCCCTGCTTCTGCACCAGTCCCAGGGCTGCAACTGATACTCATCATCTCCTTCCTCCATTATCCATCTGGATTCCTCCTATATCAGGCTGCAGCTCTGCTAGTCTTAGTAGCTTACCTGATGGCATGAACTAGACACTCATTTCTGAGGGACCTGAGCTCCTGGTCACCATGCCCTTATCAGGCTACATGTGCTTTTGTCTTCTCAGCACTTTCTATTCCTTTTGGAATCTCTCATTGGCTGACTCGCAGCCCAAATTCTCCCTCTTGACTTGAGTCCCTTCAGCATGTAGTCCCCATCCATTTTTTGTGTGTGTTATTTTTTTTTTTTTTTTTCCCCTGCATTGCATCCTTAGGCAGCTCCATTTACACTCGCTAGTTAATTCCTTTCTTTAGTCTTTCTGTCAGTTCTTCCCCATCTCCTTTTCCGTTCTATTATTAGGCATCACAGAGCTACAAAAGATCACCTGTGAGACCTAGACTCTCTTTAGAGGGTAGGAAAGGCAAAAGAGTAGGGGAGTTGGGGAAATAAGCTGGCAAACAGAAAATTTTTCTTGAAAAATTGGATGGCTGGGGGAGAAGGAAGCAAAATTTCCCAGCAGACCAGGAAGTCAATAGGAAGGCATTCTAGCTCTCTTTCAATGATTATGTCTAGCTCAAAATATGGAGTGAATACTTGTTGAGATAACCAAGCAGCCACTTCCCTGTTTAACAGACTACTTTGAGGGAGGGAGTCCTACACTCACCTCCCCTAGCAAAGCGGCATCATTCCTCTTTCAACCAACCATCCATCTATCTGTATCACTGATTCAACAAATACTTATTGAGTGTCTACAATGTGCCAGTTCAGAGAATGTTCCATGATTATACAGAAGAAATTTTAAACTCCTGTTTGGACATCATCTTAATAAAGACACAAATATAATTCAACAATGTTTTTGAAAATAAGAGGAATAAGAAGTAAGGCCAAGTATCAGGACAGTGCATTTAAATGTTTTCGGTTCTTCTATGGAAAACTGAAGACTTTCAGATTCAATGAACAAAACCCATGATTTGCTAAAATAGAGTGGCATTTTAATTTAAAAAAAATATATATATATATATATTTTGAGATGGAGACTCACTCTGTTGCCCAGGCTGGAGTGTGGTGATGTGATCTTGGCTCACCACAACCTCCGCTTCCTGGGTTAAAGAGATTCTCCTGCCTCCGCCTCCCAAGTAGCTGGGATTACAGGCATGTGCCACGATGCCCTAATTGTTTTTTTGTTTTTTTTTTGTTTTTTTTTGTCTTTGTTTTTTTGCATTTTTAGTAGAGACGGGGTTTTGCCATGTTGGCCAGTTTGGTCTCGAACTCCTGACCTCAAGTGATCCACCTGCCTTGGCCTCTCAAAGTGCTGGGATTACAGGCCTGAGACACCACACCCAGCCAAATAGTGACATTTTAAAAGTTTAAAAATATAAAGATAAAAATCATGTAAACATATATATATGTAAATACACAAATCAAAAGTAGAAAATAATATTAATATCAGAAAAAAATAGAATTCACAACAAAACTATTACCAGGCTGGGCGCAGTGGCTCACGACGGTAATCCCAGCAGTTTCGCAGGCCAAGGCGGGTGGATCCCTTGAGCTCAGGAGTTTGAGACCAGCCTGGCCAACATGGTGAAACCCCATCTCTACTAAAGATTCAAAAAATAGCCAGGCATGGTGGCACATGCCTGTTGTCCCAGCTACTTCAGTGGCTAAGGAAGGAGAATCGCTTGAACCCAGGAGGCGGAGGCTGCAATGAGCCGAGATCGTGCCCCTGCACTCCAGCCTGGGTGATGGAATGAGACTCTGTCTTAAAAAATACATATATATTATATATATAAATTATATATATTTTATATATATTATATTACATATAAATTATATATACAAAATATATGTAATACATATAATATATAAAAAATATATAATATATATATAAAATATGTATATAACCAGGATCAGTGGTGACCAGCCTCCAAGATGACCCTCAATGACCCTGCCTGCCTCCGAGTACCCACACTCTTGTGAAGTCTCCTCCCACACGCACTATACCAGGGTTAGTCTGTTTGAACAATAGCAGATGTGGAAGTGATGGTAAGTCATTTCTGAGATTAGACTTTGAAAGAGTATAATTTCCACGTTGAGCTCTCTTGTTCTCTCTGTCTCTTTGTGTCTTTGTCTCTCTCTCTCTCTCTGATCTATTGCTGGAAAAGAGGAGTGAGAAGGGGAAAGGAGTGAAAAGCAAGTTGCCATATTGTGAACAGTTCTATGGAGAGGGCTGCACGGTAAAAAAAAAAAAAAAATGGAGCCTCCAGCCGGGCGCGGTGGCTCACGCATGTAATCCCAGCACTTTGGGAGGCCGAGGTGGGCGGATCATGAGGTCAGGAAATCAAGACCATCCTGGCTAACATGGTGAAATCCCGTCTCTACTGAAAATACAAACAATTAGCTGGGCGTGGTGGCGGGCGCCTGTCATCCCAGCTACTCTGGAGGCTGAGGCAGGAGAATTGCTTGAACCCCGGAGGAGGAGGTTGCGGTGAGCCGAGATCGCACCACTGCCCTCCAGCCTGGGCAACAGAGGGAGACTCTGTCTCAAAGAAAGAAAGAAAGGAAATGTAGCCTCCAGCCAAGAGCTAGCAAGGAATCGAGCTCTGTCGGTATCCAAGTGAGTGAGCTTAGCAGTGGATTCTCCAGCCCCAGCCAAGCCTTGAGACAATGGCAGCCCAGGAAGAAAAGCTTGACTGTGACTTTGTGAGAGATGTTGAACCAGCCAAGCTGCCCCTAGATTTCCTTGCCTCAGAAATTGCATGAGATACTAAATGTTTGTTGTTTTAAGCCACTAAGTGTTGGAGTAATTTGTTTCACAGCAATAGATAACAGAATCAAAGACATTCATTTTATAAAATATACAGACCGTAACAATAGGAAAACAAAAATCATACCAAAACTACAAATGAAAAACAGTATTTACAAGAATTGTTCACACATTTAACAGAATATTAAATGTAGCTTTATATTAGTAAAAATAAAACATGCCTTTAAATGTATAATTTTCTGGAGAAATATAAATGACTAAAAATTGACTCCAGATAATAAACTGAGCAAATTAGTAATCAGTGAATAGATTTAAGTAGAAAATCAAACACCTATTACAGATTTTTTCCATTATCTCTCCACAAAGATCTAGGTTTAGCTGCTCCAACCAATGAGTTCTTCCAACAATTGAGGTAAAATAAATACTTTGACATTTAAAAAAAGACAAAATCAGCCTTAAAATGATAAATTGATAGCATATCCTAATTGCTAAGCCTTACAAACATAAAGAGAAATCATAGTTATAAATATAGATACAATATTTATTCTATAAAATTTTCAAATTGAAATCCACACAGAATATAGTCTTTTCAACAAATGATGCTGGGTCAATTCAAGACACATGCACATGTATGTTTATTGCAGCACTGTTCACAATAGCAAAGACTTGGAACCAACCCAAGTGCCCGTCGGTGATAGACTGGATAAAGAAAATGTGGCACATATGCAACTTGGAATACTATGCAGCCACAACGAAGGATGAGTTCGTGTCCTTTGCAGGGACGTGGATGAAGCTGGAAACCATCATTCTTAGCAGACTAATACAGGAACGGAAAACCAAACACTGCACGTTCTCACTCATAAGTGGGAGTTGAACAATGAGAACACATGACACAGGGAGGGGAACATCACACACTGGGGCCTGCCAGGGGGAGAGGGGCTAGGGGAGGGATAGCATCAGGAGAAATACCTAATGTGGATGATGGGTTGATGGGTGCAGCAAACCACCGTGGCACTTGTATACCTATGTAACAAACCTGTATGTTCTACACATACATCCCAGAACTTAAAGTATAAAAATAATTTTTTTAAAAAGTTGACGATTTAAAAAAGAAACGACCCTTACCACCCACCACACATGAAAATCCATTCTGGGTGATTGTAGATGTAACTGTGAAAAGTGTGAAAGAGAAAATAATAAAGCAATTAGAAGATAATCTAAGACTATAACGCAGATAATACCTTCAAGACTTTAGGACAGGTAAGGATTTGATAAATTGGGACCAAAAATGACTGTTCATAAGAAAAGATGGATACATTGGATGTTAAAATTAAAAACTTCTTTTCAACACAAACACCATTTAGAGACTACAAAAACAAGTCACAGAGTGAGGAAAGATATTTGCCACACACATAACTAACAAAAGACTTGCATCCAGATAAATAATTTTTAAACTTTTACAAATTAACTATAACTAGATAAATAATGCAATAGAGAAAAGAAGGAAATACTTGAGTGGACACTTCAGGAAAAGGATATCTGCATATTTTCAATCTTATTTGTAGTCAGAGAAATGCAAATTAAAACCTCAATGAGATACTACTACTATTTACCAAGGAGAATAACTAAAATAAAGAAGAGAGATAATCCTAACTGCTGACATGGATATGTAGCAATAGGATGTCTCTTATATTGCTGGTGGGAGTTAAATTGGGACAATGATTTAGGAAAACTGCTTACATTATCTACTAAAGTTGAACATGTACATACCTATGACACAGATATTGCACTCCAAAGTGTATATTCAACAGAAAGGGGATCATGGTAACCAAAAATATTTCCAAGAATGCCCAGAGCAACATGATTTATAAAAATGAAAAGCTAGAAACAATATATTGTGATAAATTCATAAAGTGGAATACTATGAAGCAGTAATACTGAATGAACCACAGTTATTATATTCAATAATATAGATGAATTTCACAAACATAATATGGAGCAAAAGAAGCCAGATGCAAGATTTATACAGATGATTTCATTTATAGAAAGTTGGAAAAGAGACACAACTGAACTCCAGTGTTAGAATGAGCGTAACAGTTACATTGGGGAGGAAGAAGGGAGTAGTGATGGGGAGGAGACATCAGAAGACTTCTGGATACTGGAAATATTATTTTTTAACTTGAGTAGTTTTACAGCAATGTTCATCCAAGGACAATTCATTGAGTGGTATGCATTTATGTATAGTAGAGTATTCTCTATGTATCTTAATGTTCAATAAACATTAAGATACAAAAGCTCAAACTTTCACCCTATCATGGTATTTGAGAGAAAAAGACAAATAAAATTAGAATGTCTATGAATTAGAAAATTCTGAATAGAAGTAGTAAAACAGTCTATTACACTGGACCTCAGATTTGACATGCAGTAAACTACTCAGCAGACAACTGGTGATTTTCAGTTAAGTATGAGGCACAGGTATTAATGTATCCCTACGGCTACAAAAGTCAGAGATGATTATGTGTGCTCTGTGAGATTCCATTCATTTGAACGGGTATTCAGTGGGTGGTCTCAGCAAATTCCATAACTATCAAGCATTGGAATGAGAAGTGTTTTGGTGATATGATTTACTTTGAGTTATCAATCAATTTAATCAAATTAGTCAAAGTTATTTTGACCAGGCTTTGGAGAAATGTAAACAGTGACCCTTCCGTATGGGATTGTTAGTTGATACAGGACTGAAGTTTTACCCTGATAAACAGACCTTCAGAAACTTATTCCATGAACAAAAATCTATGTGAGTGAGCACAGTTCCTGAAAATGTTCCCATCATCATCATTGGCTATGTCCCATCCTTGGGTACTGAATAAATGATGTTCTTGGAGTTCAGTAGATACAAGATTTCTGAAGAGCTAGCTGCAACTCTCTTAATGGTGTAACTCAAGGATATTAGGTTTTAGCTGGAAAACACACACACACACACACACACACACACACACACACACACACACACACATACCATAAGGGGAAGTCCAAAGAAGAGAAAGAGGGTTGAGTGCTTTTGAACCTTTAAGGATTGATGAAGACACATTAAGCAAATGTTTAAGACTTTCTTATCCTGTTTTATGCATTCAATGGATATATGTTGAGTGCCCTCCATTTCTTGTGACAGGCACTATTCTGAGTGCTAGGAATGATAGAGCAGGAACGAAAACAGATAAAAACCCGATTTCATGGAGCTTATATTTAATTGGAAGAGACAGAATAAAAAACTTTTAAAAACCTCTCTTAGAAGTAATGAACGCTATGGAGAAAAATCAAAACAAGGATTAACAATTGTGGAGGGGGGGTTTTGATTTTAAATGGGGTGATCATTGAGAAGGTAACATTTGAGAAAGTACTTGAAGGAGGTAAGGAAGCATGTAAGCATGTATACACACACACGCACATACACACACACACACAGATAGACACACCTGAAGGAAGAGCAACCCAGGCAGATGGAACAGCCAATGGAAAGGCACTAAGTGGGGAAATGTTTGGCTTCTGTGAAAAACAGCAAGGTCAGCAAGGCTGGAGGGGAGTGGGTGGTGGATAAAATTTGAGAAGACAAGGACAATAGTCATTGCAGAGGGTCTGATCAGATACCACCTTGCAGGCCATTATAGGACTTGGGCTTTTATTCCTATTAATGTGGGAAGCTCTTGGAGGCTTTTGAGCAGAGGATAACTAACATGCTCTGACTTATGTATTGAAAAGACTGCTTTGACTGCTACATTGAGTACAGACTAAAGCTGGCTGAAAACAGAAGCAGGGAGACCAGTTAGGAGGCAATTACAAGGCCACGTAGGAGATGAGGTGGCCTGGGCCAGGTGTTTGCTGTGAAGATACTGAGAAGGGATCAGATTCTGGATATACTCTGAAGGTAGAGACAAAGGGTATTTAGTAGGTAGACTGTTATTTAGATAGTTTGAACAGCTAACGTGAGAATAACAGAGGAGTCAGAAATGACTCCAAGATTTTTGGCCTGAAACACTGGGAAGATGAAGTTGTCATTTATCGAGATACGGAAAACTGCAGAAAGACCATGTCTGGAGGCAAGATCAGGAGCTCAGCTGTGATCACAGTATGTCTGAGATGCCTAAAGGACACCCAGATAGACAGTTGAATAAGTTTTGAGTCAAGGGAGAATTCGGGGCTGATCCTTTAAGCATGTGTTAATCACGCATGTATGGGGTCACTTCTTTACTCTAAACCCTCCTATAATTTCCCAGATATAAACTAGGGAGCTGTCAACATTTGGATGGTTTTTAGAGCCATGACAAAAGATGGGATTACCAAGTGAATGAAAGTACCCGAAGAAAGACAGAAGAGGTACAAGAATAGGCCCCGGGTGACTCCAACATAATATCTCACCAGCCCTACCTATGGGGAAAAAATATCCCCCAGGGAATAGGCCAGGGCCATCTAGACTTGTAGGGTTCAAGATGCTCTTTAAGAGGTGTGAGGAAAGCTGGAGTTTGCCTTTGTGTCCATGTTGCTGGTGTTCCACGAAACAGTAGGGAATCTCTACTACCTCATCTGGGGGTTGAGGACTGGAGTAAAGCAAAACAAGCAGCTGTTAAATTAGGGGAAGTGACAACGCAGTGATAATCTGAAGATCCCAGGTCTTCAGATGAAAGCTCCCTCCTAAAGAGCCAGAATTTAACTTTGAGATTGGCATATATTCCAACTGGTTACAGGAACATTGAACTAGGTATCTCCCAGTGGAAAGGAAAACAGAAAGACCTGTTTAACGTTGAAGCTCTGCCCCCATGTTCCTGAGAGCATACTGTGATAACTGTGACCATAGAGAAAAGAAAAAGCCAATAGCTGAAATGAATCAGGTTGTTGGGGGCCTAAGATAAGTAAGTGCAACTTGTTTACATGTAAAACATTTGTCTTGTCAATTTGGGCATTTTATCTGGAAATTATCCAAAGCAGCAATTATCTAGAGCTAGCATGCTAGACTGTTTATCCCTAGACATGGGTGGGGGATGAGGGGGTAGAATGCAGGTTTTCATGGCACTTATAGAGTGTGGGAGGTCTCTTTGTTTTGTATTTAAGAAAAAGAATGCAAAATTAGGCACGGGGCCATGGAAGTGACCTATGCGAGTGACGGCCCTAAAGCTATAGTTTTCCTAACTTCACAGAAAATCCACCTCTGACCCTAAACCCAGATGACAGAAACCTTGGGAGCAATAACTGATCACTTAATTTATCATGACCAAGTTTATCTTACAAGTGCCAGGAAGTATTCAGAGTTAGTCAGGCATCATAGGAAAACTCTCCTTTATGTCTATTTCTCACTCAAAGGTATTCAAATAAAAGGAAACATATTAAAGGCACTTAGATAAAGGAAGGCATAGTAAATATTCTTGTTCCATGAAATACCATCTTCTAACCACCTTAACAGATGCAACAGTTGAACAATCTAGCTGTGCTCCGCTGATATTAGAAATACTGTGGTCTGAGCCAAAGGACCAGTGATGGCATCAGGAATTATGTCACTGGCTATATCCTATATATATGTTTACCAGATAAAATACATGATATCCAGCTAAATATAAATTTCAAATATACAATAAATAATTTTTAGCAAAACTGTACCCCTACATACTTATGCATAGGACATACTTATACCAGAAAAGCACTCGTTTTTCTGAAATTCACATTTAACTTGGCATCCCATATTTTTATTCGCTAAGTTTAGTAATGCTACCTACACTGATTTCTGCTTTGGGATACATAATGAGTGATAATTTGGAGAGCCTACTAAACAGAAAATCAAAGGGACAGAGGATAAATATTGTATTAGTAGGTCACATGGTTGCTTCCAACATTGGCCCTGACAGTTATCATTACTCATATAATAATACTCAACTGTCATATCAGAATCTGCAAAAGGGGGCTGAGGGTTGTGCAGAATTCGTGCATATTTAATTGACACAAATTAAATATTAAATATTAATTTAATTAGTAAAAACTATTCACTTTTAACTAATGAAAAGGATGGAAACGCTGCTTTTGTAAATAGGCAGCATTATTGGGAACACAATATTCTACTGCGTTCCCCATCCATAAGTCAAACCATCTGTAAGTCCAGGACTAAGTGTTATCTGTAATTGCTTAAAGTGCAACATTGGTCAAATATGCATAAAGCAGCTAATTGTGAAATATGAGTAATGGGTCTATTTGTTCAATGGGTAAAACTCACTTATCCTCCTTTGACATAGAAAATAGGATTAAATGTAAAACTTATGTCCCAGCTCATAGAGAAACTTACCAGAAACATGTCCAAGTACTTTGTTTACCATCCAACCCTTTTAGTTATATATCTATGAATATTAATATTGTAGTACTTCATACTTTTTAAGTATTTATAGATATACGTATCGCTTCTCGGCCTTTTGGCGAAGATCAAGCGTAGTATTTATAGATATACGTATGTTCTTTTATTCCCTCCTCAAAAAATAATATTTTATTTATCATCCCCATTAAAAATTATGTATTCATTTGACAGATATTTAATGGGTATCGATTATGCGCTTGGAAAACAATAGTGAACACGACAGGAAAAGTTGGTCATTACAGAACTAACCTTCTAGTAAGAAATAAATAATATTTTAAAATAATAACAATAAAATTTCAGTTGGCAATATTGCCATGAAGATATAAAACAGAGCAAGAGAGACAGTGGCTGCTATTTTAGCTAGGATGGTGAAAACCCATTTGAAGTGGTAACACTTGAGTTAGACATGGAGCTTATATGATAATGATAAACCAGCCAGTGGAAATGGGAATCGCTCGAGAAATGGAGCCACTCCTTGGAGAAGAAATGAGCTTAGCAAATGAGCTGCTCATAGAACAGTAAGAACTAGATGACTGTAGCAGAATGAGAAGGGTGTGGAAAGAGCTAAGGTTCAGATGAGGCAGAAGAGGTAGACACGGCAAGGTCACGTGGAGCCTTGAAGGGCATACTGAAGAGTTTGGGTTTTTTTATTTCCTTGTTTTTGTTTTTGACTAACCCTGGCATAGTGTGTGAGGGAGGGAACTTCACAAGAGTGTGGGTACTCGGAGGCAGGCAGGATCATTGAGGGTCATCTTGGAAGCTGGTCACCACTAATCCCAGATATATCTATAGATAGATAGATAGATAGATAGATAGATAGATAGATAGATAGATAGATAGATTTAGACAGAGTCTCACTCCATCACCCAGGCTGGAGTGCAGTGTCATGATCTCGGCTCACTGCAACCTCTGCCTCCTGGGTTCAAGCAATTCTCCTGCCTCAGCCTCCCGAGTAGCTGGGATTACAGGCACATGCCACCTTGCCTGACTAATTTTTGTATTTTTAGTAGAGTTGAGGTTTCACCATGTTGGCCAGCCTGGTCTCAAACTCCTGACCTCAAGTGATCTGTCTACCTTGGCCTCTCAAAGTGCTGGGATCACAGGCATGAGCCACCATGCCCAGCCAAGAGTTTGTATAGTCCAGTGCAATGGGAGGGACCTGAAGGGGTTAGAGCAAGATAGTATTGTGATCCAATGCATCCTGAAAGGATCAATATGGCTATTCAACCAAGAAAAATTGAACAGGGATCAAGGGGAGGAAGACAAAAGTAGAAGTAGACTGGAGGCCAATTGTCTAGGCAATAGATGTTGAGGCCTTGGATGTCACTGTGAAAGGGAGAGAAGTAGTCACGTCTGTTTGAAAGTAGGATCAATTGGACGTGCTGCTAAATTGGCAGTAAGAGGCAAGGGGAAAGATACATAAAGGATAACCATAGAATTTTTACCGGGAAGCTTGGTTGCTATTAACTGAGATGGGAACTGATGTTCATTAAAATTAAAACACATTCCCATAATCACACTTTAAGTACCAGAGCAAAGATTCGAATTCAGTTCTTCCTAATGCTCCAATATTTTGGGGTTGGTGAGCTGATTAATGTCTACTAGTGTGCTTACTTATTTAAAAGTCCCCCTTTTAAGCTATAAGCTCCTCAGTGACAGAGACTTGGTGATATCTGATATCTAGTCGTAGGAACCAGAGGCACATGAATAATGCTTTTTTGAGAACATTTGTAACAAGATATGACAAGTCTACCAGGCCCCATGTTTCCCGTCACCCTTGGCTGATTCACCAATTTTTTTCTTTAAGGCAGCTATAGATGCTTTCTATAGTGTTGGTTTTGAATTCTGCTATGGAAGTACAATGGTCATTTCAGAGGCCTGCAAACTTTCCCCTTCTAAGGAAGTGTATGGGTGCAATTACGAACATATGTTAACGGAAATAAAACACATGCTAATTATTTCCCTACACGCAAAACCGTCTTGATGGAACCATCAACAGCCTTTATTTATTTGAGGAAATCTAGCGAAATAATATCTCATCAGCTATCTCATAACATTCTGTATTTGATTACCAGTTGAAATACTCCAAACTCCACACTAGTTTTTTTCTAATTTTTTTAACCCTATAGGTTTTAATACCATGCAATTCTCAACCTCTGCATGACTTTTTTCTCCTTGTAAACAATTAGGAGCCATCTGGTTCCATGGATTTCCCGATCCTCCTGAGAATTTAAACTTAACACACCAAAAGGTTTGATTCGCCCAAGCACTACTATTACATTATTCAACTGGTTTTCTAGTCTTGGATCTTAAACAATATCTTCCTTAGAAAATCAGAAGAAATTTTCTCTTCATACTTCATATAATCCTCTTGCTCTATGTATAATACTAAGCTTTGAGGACCTCCTCAAAGCTATCTTGAAATGATTTACCAAAATATTTGCCAACTTGCCTCTTTCTATGGCAACATATAACTCAAACTGTATCACTTTGTCAATCCCAGTTTTTCTAAGTACCTGTCAAAAAAATTCAAAGGAGTTGGAGTTAGATAGAAAAGGAAACAGATTCCCCTTGGCACCTGTTTGTGCAATGTTGAGCTATGTCTGGGTACCCACTTCAATCTGAAACATTTGCATTCCTGATAAATAGGGGGAATTTTTTCTGAGAAGGCTAATGAAAACAGAGATCTTTCTCACTCAAGATACTAATCAACTTAAAACACCCTGGCTCAAATCCCTTTCTGATAAACACCAAGATCTTATTATGTAATAAAGTTTATTGATATAGTAGTAAATGGCCCATTGAGATGTAGCCTAAGGAAAATTTCTTGGAGATTTTTATTATGGCATATCTGGTAAGAAAGTTGTTTTAAACTTGTCAGGCAAGACATTATCTAAAAGGCTCTTTATTCAGCCTGAGGCAGTGGCTCACGCCTGTAATTCTAGCACTTTGGGAGGCCAAGGCAGGTGGATCACCTGAGGTCAGGAGTTCAAGACCAGCCTGGCCAACAAGTGAAACCCTGTCTCTAATAAAAACACAAAAAATTAGCTGGGCGTGGTGGGATGTGCCTGTAGTCTGTCCCAACTGCTAGGGAGGCTGAGGCAGAAGAATCGCTTGAACCCGGGAGGTGGAGGCTGCAGTGAGCTGAGATCACACCACTGCACTCCAGCCTGGATGACAGTGAGACATCATCTCAAATAAATAAATAAATAAAAATAAAAGGCTCTTTATTCAATAAACACACTTATACACACATAGAAGTGGGAGAGTGGGGGAGAGAGAAGAAAACTTCCAAAGTTACCTAGGTTTTTGTTGGACAAGATGAGATACTATAATGCTCCTCGTTCTTATGATTTTTACTCCCCAAAATGAGGGGATAACAACTGAATTGTTCTCGTACACGCTAAAGCCACAGTCTCAGAAAAACATATCCCACAATTTAAAGGAAGAGTGCTGCTGATGGGTACAGAGGAGGAATTATCTTTCATACAATGCATTAAGATATTCCAAGTGATTTATGGATGTATTTGAGAATTAACGGATTGAAGCTCGTGAAAACTGCTAAGAGAAACTGAAAATGGAAACATTAGTTGTTCACATTAAATCTAAACATGTTTAGAGCAAGTTTAGGGACTGTCACTTCTCAATGTGATAGAATAACTGGTAAAAAATCTGTCTCTCTGCCGTAAACGGCTAGGAAATTGGACAAAATACATGAGACAGCTGTTTTCAGACGTTAGAAAACAGACACAGCACAGAAGTGTGAGTCTTCAGAACAGGAAAAGAAATGAGGTAAGCCCTATAACCAACATGGCTTTCTGGATGTAGGCACTTCCAAGACTGCAGTAAGAGAGGAGGAACCATGACAAGGCAGATCCAACTTACTGAATTTAATAGACAGAGATCAGAGTTAAAGGAGCTAAAAGAGCTGAAATGTGAGGCACAGAGAGAAAGAACTCCAGAAATCTATACAGGCAGCTATCCTGAGTCCTTCATTGAATATTAGGCTACATATGCATGAAATGAAACTCTATGAGGCCAGGCAAAAACAGCTACTGGGATTTGTGAGCTGGGGGTTGAGTTGCAGCCAGCCAGAATGGAGGCATTGCTGACCACCCTGAATATTTCCTCGAGCCTCCTGAAGAGGCGTGCTTCAAAAGGATAATTAAATTAGCCCTAAAGAAAAACTTACTCTAGACGCATACTCCCAAACTTAAAAATACGCTTAAAAAGGATCAGGTTGAATGGTAAGTAACTGAACTCCCCGGCAAAACAAAATTCGGCTTTCCAGAGGAAGACTACAAAATCTAGACTTTCTTTTTTTTTTTTTTTTTTTTTTTTTTTGAGACGGACTCTTGCTCTGCTGCCCAGGCTGGAGTGCAGTGGCACGATCTCAGCTCACTGCAACCTCCGCCTCCCAGGTTCACGCCATTCTCCTGCCTCAGCCTCCCAAGTAGCTGGGACTACAGGCACCCACCACCACGCCTGGCTAATTTCTTTCTTTCTTTCTTTCTTTTTTTTTTTTTTCCTACATCGGTTGTATTTAAAACACAAACAAGTATTTCTCTTTCTGTAAGGGCAAATGGTTCAAATAATGCGGAACACGAAACATTGACCAATACAAGTTTATTTTTTAAAAAAGCAAAAGAATAAAGAATATATACAAAAGGGACCTGGAATCTGTAAGCTGATTCCAAAAGCGAAATAAGTAGAAAATCCGTGGTGAAACCTGAACATTCTACCCCTGCTTTGGAGAAGGGCTATCATACAACATTCAGTCAGCTGAAGATGGATTGCTAGAGGTGTGTCGATACATAAATTTCAAGTCATTTTTGCTTGTGCAGAATCATCCCAATCTTAACAAGACTGAATGGGCAGTCCTGTGGCTTTCTTCCTTTTCCATATTCCCAACAAGGCTACGTGAAGTTCAACTCTTGATGAGCCGCTTACAACAGCAGTTCCTTAGGAGCCAACATGACAGGTGGGTCAGATTTCCCTATGAGAAACAAAACTGGCCACCTACAGCAAAATATCAAAATGGGTAAATCCTTCCTTCCTCTTCCTTCTGATTATATACAACATATCTCCTTTCAAGACTATTATTTCCGTCATGCTTATTCCTTCACAAATCTAAACCTTGAGGTGATATGAAGGAAACCAACATCAAGAAAAGAAAACTCAATTCAGAAATGAAGAAAACTGGCAGGTATACAATACACCCCCAGAGTATCTCAATATCCCTGGCACAGTACAATTCGGTGTACTGCTACAGCCCATAGATAAATATTGGCAGCTTGAATAAGCTCATTTTTTCCCTCAGGTGGTTAAAGGCCACCACATAAATACTGGGCAACAGGGGTTTGTTGGGAGAATTAGAAATAAAAAATTAACCAAATTTTGTCCCTGTGTTAATTCAATGCCAGCAAGGAGGCAAGTACTGAAGAAGAAAAGGGACAATTTTCATACGAAAAAAGAATTCCTCTAATCATGTCACCATCTCATATAATGAATCCAGGGAATCCCAGAAATAGAAAATTAGTTTCAGGGGACCCCTGAGGCACTTTAAAGCCTTTTAAAAAATTACAGTAATAATAAATTAGATATTGCTCTTCAGAGGCCAACAGAGCAGCAGAAGCATCAAGATCAGGTCCAAAGAGTTATGCCCACATTACAGGCTTCCTGAGCTGCTCAGCCCTCTTTAAAGCTTAGTTGAATCTCTAAATACCTTTACAAAGACATACAATTTAACGCAGACTGAGTGGGTATTTTTGTTTAGTGGTAGCATAAAATTTGGTCCTTAATGGTAGCAGCTGTCTTCATCCATTTCAAACTCAGGTAATATTAAGTACATCAAGACAATACATAAAGAATACAACAAAGGAGAAAAAAGCCAAAACTGACAAACACCTCAAGGAGTCACTAAGTTTGCTTACACCCTTTCACTTGATCTCCCTCTCAGTCTCTTTTTTGTGGAGAGAAGGGTATGACAGAACTTTTTTCTCAAAAGATGATAAACAATGGCATCAAATGGACAAAATGGTTATAAAGTAACTTTAAAAATCTGACCCCAAGGAATCCAGGACACATACAGATAATTCAGAGGTATACTTCTGATTTGGGGCAAATTCTAGACTAAAGAAATGATCGTCTCAGGTAAATGTTACAATAGATGAAACTAAGTCCAGTTTTTTGGCGGTTTTTTTTTTTTTTAAAGTGTCCTCACTACCACCTTCAGCTATCAATCATTTCTCATAGCTCAAGCGGAAGGTCATCTTCATCTTTCCCAGGATCCAGGTCAACCTCAGCTTCCCATTTGCCTCCTGAAATCTCCCACGTTAGTTTCTCAAAATCATCCTCCACAGAGAGTGGGGGCTTTCCTGTTGAGGCAGAGCTGAGTCGGCGAGTTTTCATGCTCATTTGGGGTGAGGAAGGGCCAGACGCCTCCGGGGGTGAGGAATCTGAAGAGGACTGGGTTGGAGGCAGCACAAGACTGTCTCTAACCAAACACCGCATATTCTCACTCATAGGTGGGAATTGAGCAATGAGATCACATGGACACAGGAAGGGGAATATCACACTCTGGGGACTGTGGTGGGGTGGGGGGAGGGGGGAGGGATAGCACTGGGAGATATACCTAATGCTAGATGACGAGTTAGTGGGTGCAGCGCACCAGCATGGCACATGTATACAGATGTAACTAACCTGCACAATGTGCACGTGTACCCTAAAACTTACAGTATATTAAAAAAAAAAGAAAGAAAGAAAAAAAAAAGAAAAAGAAAAAGAAAAAGAAAAAAAGACTGTCTCTAGGATTTTCTGCTTCAGGCACAGTGACTGATTTGTCCTCAGAGACAAGCAGGACAACAGCATCCACAGCTGCCTTTTTGGCTGGGGGTTCCTGTAGGACGCTGCTGGAGCTGAGTGGCTTCACAGCGGCAGTGACAGCAAGGTGCATCTCCACTGCCTTACGTTTTGGGGCCAATTTGGGGGATGACACAACTTTAACCACAGATTGCTTCACGTTCACTTTGGGTTTAGCTTCACCCCTTTTTTCCAAGGTCTGTGCTGCCCATTTCACATTCAAGAATGAGTCTGCAATCCCTGAGGTTTCTACCTCCACCTTCTGGGATGACTTTGTGGGAAGCTGCTTGGTCAGGTGCCATGTGATTCCTGGCACAGCAGTGAGCACTGGTTTCTCTGCCACTCGGGTATTGCAAGAGGCTACATCTCCCTGAAGAGGTGTCGAGACTGATTTTTCCCTCTCCTGCTGTTTCCGCATGCGCATCTCTCTCATGGTCGCACATCTCTTGACTTGAATTTTACTGATGTCAACTCCTGTGGTCTCAACTGAAGCCTCTGTAGCTTCCATTCTAATACGGCTCTGAAAATCAACTTCATTTCCTTCCTGAAGTATCTTCTCTTCTTTCCTCCATGTTCTTTGGGTGACTCGCAGCAGCAACCTTGCCCCCGGAGTGGCCTCATGTTGAGACGGGGAGCTGGTGCTGCTCTCAGAGCTCTGCTGCACCCTCAGTGCCTTCTCCAGTTTAATTTCTTCCAGCGTCTTCATGTGCACCTCCTGCATGGACTTTGTTTTACCTGCAGGCTCCTCTGATTGTCCTTTGCTGGCAACAATGGGTGGCAAAACTACTGTTTTTTTAATTTCACTATCAGTCTTTAGCTTCATGCAAGTTGTATCCTTTTTGCTTTTTTGTCTCTCTGCTTCCTGCTGCCTATGTTCTTCTTCAGCCAGGACCTCAGAGAAGGTTTTGATACGGAGAGTGGAGGAGCTTCTTGCTCCTGAAGTAGAATCATCAGTTTTTGAAGGTCCTTCTGTCTTGAGTTTAGTTTGCGATTCCCCATGTTTCTGACTGGCTCTTTCAAGAAGCATTTCTTCTAATGTCTTCACATGGATCTCACCAACTTTATTAACTTTATCTGTTGCGTCCTCATTATTTGGATCAGCTGACATGCCTAATCGCTCCTTAAGAGACTTGGAAACTTGAGCTGTCTTTGGTGTTTCGTCAGTGTTAGTTTCCGGAGCTTCAACTTTCTTCCCTAGCCTCTGTGCCAGGCTACGCTTTAATGGAGGATCACTGTCAGCGCCTGCCGAAAATTTTCGTTTCCCCAGTCTCTCAGTAAGACCCAATCTAACCAAGGGTTCTTCTCCTTGTTTGGTGGAGAGAGTTACTGTCTTCACCACAGTCCTGACATTTTCTTTTTCAGGACCTGGAACAGGCTCAGGGTGGAGCAAAAGACTGGAAACTCCTGAAGAACCCTCACCTTGCTTCTTAGATTTTTCCTTCATTTTCTCTGACTTAATTTCCTCAAGAGTTTTTATTCCAAAATGCAAACATTCACCTTGCTTTATATTGACTGCAGGTCTCCGGACAGAAGTCACTCGTAATCCATTGTGAACTTCAGGAGTTGGTTGCAGGGTAGGTGTTTTGGTTTCATCAGGAAACTGATCATCATCATCTTCATCATCATCTGCAGCATTAATTACAACTGGTGGATGCTTGGGGCTAGGAACATTTTCGGAACTTTCTACTTTCATAACGCTCCGCAGCTGAGGGGAAGGATTGGACTGGACAGACAATTTGTTCTGCTGAACTGAAAGTTGGCTAGCCTTCACTTCCTCTTCTGGTGACTCAGGCACAGTTGTGCTCGGAGGTAGGAAAAGGCCATCAACATATCGTCCTCTATTGTGATGGAAAGCGCAGTTTAATTTTTGACATCCTGTTGGCTGATTTTCCCAATAACAAGGAACTTCACTGCGTTTTTTATCAATCTCCATGTGCCGAAACCTGCACACCCGTCGAAAACAGCGCCCTTCTCGCCATAATGTGCAAACAGTTTCATTTCCTAGTGCAGCTTCACAGTGACGGAATGGGCAGCTGTCACCTTTGGTACATGTAGAATAGAAAAAAAAATAGCAGTCTTCTCCTTGATTAGGCATGCTGGGTAGATTCTTAGATCAGAAGTGGCTTCTTGAAACAAGCCACTGCTTCCTCAAAGCAAGGACAAGGCTCCAAGTCCTCGTGAAATGGGTTTAATCTTCCAAATGACAACTTGATCACAGAAATTGTCTTTAAACTGTAATCATTAGCTGGTTGCTCTCAACAGGAACGTCTGTGTCTTCACTGAGTTCCAATCTATTACGCCTGTAGGTCGAACCAACACTCAATCCATGAATTAATAATAATGAGGCAGAAAAAATTTTCCTCCTCACATTGCCAAGAAAACCTCTCAGCCACAATTCAAACACAGCATGTGTTTTTAAAACATCTCCCAACTACTGGGAGATTAAGTCCATTCAAATAACCTTTGTCAGACTGGAGACAGCTAGGGTTAGTTATCTCCTCAAAAACAAAACAAAACAAACAAAGAAAAAAAACAAAAAAAAGAGTTCATTTAAAGATGAACTTGAGAGTCAAAGGATCATGAAAAAAAATCCATCTTCCATAGCTGAACAATATAATCTGAAAAACAAAAAAAAACATCAGTTTTTCAGTAAGATCCAATTTCTGGTCTTCAAGATTTCTTCACACTTAATACTAGTCAATTTTCCAGGAATTTTTTGGGCAGGGAATATCCCCAAATCCTAAAAAGCATCGCTATCTCTAGTTCCACAGCCTCCTTCTCAAGGTCCAGAATCAAGGCCTGGAAGATGTCAACACTATAGGCCTTCCCCACAGGAATCCGCACCGATTATGGGAGTTTAGGGGTGTTCTTCATTACGGTTTCACCAATCCTACAAGGAGTACGGAAGTGTCCCTGTTGCTCTTGACTCCCACGCTGAGGGCCAGGGGTGGGAGTGTAATGAGGGTGGGGAATGGGTGTAGGATACCGGAATAAGGTCGGTGGCTTTCTGTATGTGGAGTTTGAGACAAGCTCCAAAGTCGTGGGACCCGAACCGATGACACTATCCCCGACTCCCGCTTGCTGCTACGTCTTTCTTCTTGCTTGGCCGCTGCCGTCCGTCGTCCTCCGAGCAGCAGCAGCACTAGCAGAAAACCAAGACTGCCAGCGTCAAAGATGGCGCCCGGCTACAGGCTCCGCTCTAAGGCCCGGCCGGTAAAAGTGCCAGCACGACGCAGGGCGCGAGGGTTCTGGAAGACGTAGTTCCTCTATGACGCGATGCCTAAGATCTAATTTCATATATCTTTGGTAGAGACGGGGTTTCACCGTGTTAGCCAGGATGGTCTCGATCTCCTGACCTCGTGATCTGCCCGCCTCCGCCTCCCAAAGTGCTGGGATTACAGGCATGAGTTACCACACCCAGCCCCAAATCTAGACTTTCAATAAAATATTTACAATGTCTAACATCCTAACAAAAATTATTTAAAATGCAAAGGATCAGCAAAGTACAAGCCATAACAGGAGAAAAATAAGTCAATACAAACAGATTTTTATATTTTAGCCTCTTACACTTCCAGGCCTTCCAATGAAATAAGAAGAATCATATTTCTTGGCCACCATTTTAAATCATGTTAATCCATTTCTCAGAATACTGCATCTGCCAAAAAAAAAAAAAAAAAAAAAAAGGCTTTCATACCCTCTACTAGTTTTAATCCCACAAAATCTCCGTAGTCTTACAGAGCACTGCCATGGGTTGAGTTGTCCAACAGCAGACCTGAAACAATGTTTAGCGTTTAGTATATTTCTAGGGTATCCCTTGGGACCAACAGCTGTGAAAAGAAGGGGAAAACAATTGAGCAGAGGGAGAAGTCAGGTTGTGATGCAGACCTGATTGCCTTAGCCAACTCCACAGGAAGCTGTAGGTGCCTGCTGGAGTTGCCTCACTTAGGGTGAACATGGCCCTCCATCAGTCACTGCATGCCAACCTTTGAGGGGATGGGGGTGGTGGCCTTAGCTAAGGCCACCTTTTTCAGGCCACCTGTTTAAGGCCACTTGTTAAGGGCCACCTTAAGGCCACCTGTTTAAGCTGCACCTCTGCAGCTAAAAGAATCCCTGAAGGGGCTGAGCCCTAGAGGCTATCTACTGGCAGAACTATAACTGGCAGAAGGACAACATGTCCTTCTGAGATGCACATCTCTGTTTCTACCACCATCTATCCCATGTGCCACTTGGATCCACTTCAAGGAGCCAAATGTGCCACTTGAATACATTCAAGGAGCAGTTCCTCCACTGTACCAAGAGGCATCTCTTCCCAGTGAAATCTACAATAGGGGAAGTTAATAGGAGGAACTCCACCCCTGCTTCTGCACCAGTCCCAGGGCTGCAACTGATACTCATCATCTCCTTCCTCCATTATCCATCTGGATTCCTCCTATATCAGGCTGCAGCTCTGCTAGTCTTAGTAGCTTACCTGATGGCATGAACTAGACACTCATTTCTGAGGGACCTGAGCTCCTGGTCACCATGCCCTTATCAGGCTACATGTGCTTTTGTCTTCTCAGCACTTTCTATTCCTTTTGGAATCTCTCATTGGCTGACTCGCAGCCCAAATTCTCCCTCTTGACTTGAGTCCCTTCAGCATGTAGTCCCCATCCATTTTTTGTGTGTGTTATTTTTTTTTTTTTTTTTCCCCTGCATTGCATCCTTAGGCAGCTCCATTTACACTCGCTAGTTAATTCCTTTCTTTAGTCTTTCTGTCAGTTCTTCCCCATCTCCTTTTCCGTTCTATTATTAGGCATCACAGAGCTACAAAAGATCACCTGTGAGACCTAGACTCTCTTTAGAGGGTAGGAAAGGCAAAAGAGTAGGGGAGTTGGGGAAATAAGCTGGCAAACAGAAAATTTTTCTTGAAAAATTGGATGGCTGGGGGAGAAGGAAGCAAAATTTCCCAGCAGACCAGGAAGTCAATAGGAAGGCATTCTAGCTCTCTTTCAATGATTATGTCTAGCTCAAAATATGGAGTGAATACTTGTTGAGATAACCAAGCAGCCACTTCCCTGTTTAACAGACTACTTTGAGGGAGGGAGTCCTACACTCACCTCCCCTAGCAAAGCGGCATCATTCCTCTTTCAACCAACCATCCATCTATCTGTATCACTGATTCAACAAATACTTATTGAGTGTCTACAATGTGCCAGTTCAGAGAATGTTCCATGATTATACAGAAGAAATTTTAAACTCCTGTTTGGACATCATCTTAATAAAGACACAAATATAATTCAACAATGTTTTTGAAAATAAGAGGAATAAGAAGTAAGGCCAAGTATCAGGACAGTGCATTTAAATGTTTTCGGTTCTTCTATGGAAAACTGAAGACTTTCAGATTCAATGAACAAAACCCATGATTTGCTAAAATAGAGTGGCATTTTAATTTAAAAAAAAAATATATATATATATATTTTGAGATGGAGACTCACTCTGTTGCCCAGGCTGGAGTGTGGTGATGTGATCTTGGCTCACCACAACCTCCGCTTCCTGGGTTAAAGAGATTCTCCTGCCTCCGCCTCCCAAGTAGCTGGGATTACAGGCATGTGCCACGATGCCCTAATTGTTTTTTTGTTTTTTTTTTGTTTTTTTTTGTCTTTGTTTTTTTGCATTTTTAGTAGAGACGGGGTTTTGCCATGTTGGCCAGTTTGGTCTCGAACTCCTGACCTCAAGTGATCCACCTGCCTTGGCCTCTCAAAGTGCTGGGATTACAGGCCTGAGACACCACACCCAGCCAAATAGTGACATTTTAAAAGTTTAAAAATATAAAGATAAAAATCATGTAAACATATATATATGTAAATACACAAATCAAAAGTAGAAAATAATATTAATATCAGAAAAAAATAGAATTCACAACAAAACTATTACCAGGCTGGGCGCAGTGGCTCACGACGGTAATCCCAGCAGTTTCGCAGGCCAAGGCGGGTGGATCCCTTGAGCTCAGGAGTTTGAGACCAGCCTGGCCAACATGGTGAAACCCCATCTCTACTAAAGATTCAAAAAATAGCCAGGCATGGTGGCACATGCCTGTTGTCCCAGCTACTTCAGTGGCTAAGGAAGGAGAATCGCTTGAACCCAGGAGGCGGAGGCTGCAATGAGCCGAGATCGTGCCCCTGCACTCCAGCCTGGGTGATGGAATGAGACTCTGTCTTAAAAAATACATATATATTATATATATAAATTATATATATTTTATATATATTATATTACATATAAATTATATATACAAAATATATGTAATACATATAATATATAAAAAATATATAATATATATATAAAATATGTATATAACCAGGATCAGTGGTGACCAGCCTCCAAGATGACCCTCAATGACCCTGCCTGCCTCCGAGTACCCACACTCTTGTGAAGTCTCCTCCCACACGCACTATACCAGGGTTAGTCTGTTTGAACAATAGCAGATGTGGAAGTGATGGTAAGTCATTTCTGAGATTAGACTTTGAAAGAGTATAATTTCCACGTTGAGCTCTCTTGTTCTCTCTGTCTCTTTGTGTCTTTGTCTCTCTCTCTCTCTCTGATCTATTGCTGGAAAAGAGGAGTGAGAAGGGGAAAGGAGTGAAAAGCAAGTTGCCATATTGTGAACAGTTCTATGGAGAGGGCTGCACGGTAAAAAAAAAAAAAAAATGGAGCCTCCAGCCGGGCGCGGTGGCTCACGCATGTAATCCCAGCACTTTGGGAGGCCGAGGTGGGCGGATCATGAGGTCAGGAAATCAAGACCATCCTGGCTAACATGGTGAAATCCCGTCTCTACTGAAAATACAAACAATTAGCTGGGCGTGGTGGCGGGCGCCTGTCATCCCAGCTACTCTGGAGGCTGAGGCAGGAGAATTGCTTGAACCCCGGAGGAGGAGGTTGCGGTGAGCCGAGATCGCACCACTGCCCTCCAGCCTGGGCAACAGAGGGAGACTCTGTCTCAAAGAAAGAAAGAAAGGAAATGTAGCCTCCAGCCAAGAGCTAGCAAGGAATCGAGCTCTGTCGGTATCCAAGTGAGTGAGCTTAGCAGTGGATTCTCCAGCCCCAGCCAAGCCTTGAGACAATGGCAGCCCAGGAAGAAAAGCTTGACTGTGACTTTGTGAGAGATGTTGAACCAGCCAAGCTGCCCCTAGATTTCCTTGCCTCAGAAATTGCATGAGATACTAAATGTTTGTTGTTTTAAGCCACTAAGTGTTGGAGTAATTTGTTTCACAGCAATAGATAACAGAATCAAAGACATTCATTTTATAAAATATACAGACCGTAACAATAGGAAAACAAAAATCATACCAAAACTACAAATGAAAAACAGTATTTACAAGAATTGTTCACACATTTAACAGAATATTAAATGTAGCTTTATATTAGTAAAAATAAAACATGCCTTTAAATGTATAATTTTCTGGAGAAATATAAATGACTAAAAATTGACTCCAGATAATAAACTGAGCAAATTAGTAATCAGTGAATAGATTTAAGTAGAAAATCAAACACCTATTACAGATTTTTTCCATTATCTCTCCACAAAGATCTAGGTTTAGCTGCTCCAACCAATGAGTTCTTCCAACAATTGAGGTAAAATAAATACTTTGACATTTAAAAAAAGACAAAATCAGCCTTAAAATGATAAATTGATAGCATATCCTAATTGCTAAGCCTTACAAACATAAAGAGAAATCATAGTTATAAATATAGATACAATATTTATTCTATAAAATTTTCAAATTGAAATCCACACAGAATATAGTCTTTTCAACAAATGATGCTGGGTCAATTCAAGACACATGCACATGTATGTTTATTGCAGCACTGTTCACAATAGCAAAGACTTGGAACCAACCCAAGTGCCCATCGGTGATAGACTGGATAAAGAAAATGTGGCACATATGCAACTTGGAATACTATGCAGCCACAACGAAGGATGAGTTCGTGTCCTTTGCAGGGACGTGGATGAAGCTGGAAACCATCATTCTTAGCAGACTAATACAGGAACGGAAAACCAAACACTGCACGTTCTCACTCATAAGTGGGAGTTGAACAATGAGAACACATGACACAGGGAGGGGAACATCACACACTGGGGCCTGCCAGGGGGAGAGGGGCTAGGGGAGGGATAGCATCAGGAGAAATACCTAATGTGGATGATGGGTTGATGGGTGCAGCAAACCACCGTGGCACTTGTATACCTATGTAACAAACCTGTATGTTCTACACATACATCCCAGAACTTAAAGTATAAAAATAATTTTTTTAAAAAGTTGACGATTTAAAAAAGAAACGACCCTTACCACCCACCACACATGAAAATCCATTCTGGGTGATTGTAGATGTAACTGTGAAAAGTGTGAAAGAGAAAATAATAAAGCAATTAGAAGATAATCTAAGACTATAACGCAGATAATACCTTCAAGACTTTAGGACAGGTAAGGATTTGATAAATTGGGACCAAAAATGACTGTTCATAAGAAAAGATGGATACATTGGATGTTAAAATTAAAAACTTCTTTTCAACACAAACACCATTTAGAGACTACAAAAACAAGTCACAGAGTGAGGAAAGATATTTGCCACACACATAACTAACAAAAGACTTGCATCCAGATAAATAATTTTTAAACTTTTACAAATTAACTATAACTAGATAAATAATGCAATAGAGAAAAGAAGGAAATACTTGAGTGGACACTTCAGGAAAAGGATATCTGCATATTTTCAATCTTATTTGTAGTCAGAGAAATGCAAATTAAAACCTCAATGAGATACTACTACTATTTACCAAGGAGAATAACTAAAATAAAGAAGAGAGATAATCCTAACTGCTGACATGGATATGTAGCAATAGGATGTCTCTTATATTGCTGGTGGGAGTTAAATTGGGACAATGATTTAGGAAAACTGCTTACATTATCTACTAAAGTTGAACATGTACATACCTATGACACAGATATTGCACTCCAAAGTGTATATTCAACAGAAAGGGGATCATGGTAACCAAAAATATTTCCAAGAATGCCCAGAGCAACATGATTTATAAAAATGAAAAGCTAGAAACAATATATTGTGATAAATTCATAAAGTGGAATACTATGAAGCAGTAATACTGAATGAACCACAGTTATTATATTCAATAATATAGATGAATTTCACAAACATAATATGGAGCAAAAGAAGCCAGATGCAAGATTTATACAGATGATTTCATTTATAGAAAGTTGGAAAAGAGACACAACTGAACTCCAGTGTTAGAATGAGCGTAACAGTTACATTGGGGAGGAAGAAGGGAGTAGTGATGGGGAGGAGACATCAGAAGACTTCTGGATACTGGAAATATTATTTTTTAACTTGAGTAGTTTTACAGCAATGTTCATCCAAGGACAATTCATTGAGTGGTATGCATTTATGTATAGTAGAGTATTCTCTATGTATCTTAATGTTCAATAAACATTAAGATACAAAAGCTCAAACTTTCACCCTATCATGGTATTTGAGAGAAAAAGACAAATAAAATTAGAATGTCTATGAATTAGAAAATTCTGAATAGAAGTAGTAAAACAGTCTATTACACTGGACCTCAGATTTGACATGCAGTAAACTACTCAGCAGACAACTGGTGATTTTCAGTTAAGTATGAGGCACAGGTATTAATGTATCCCTACGGCTACAAAAGTCAGAGATGATTATGTGTGCTCTGTGAGATTCCATTCATTTGAACGGGTATTCAGTGGGTGGTCTCAGCAAATTCCATAACTATCAAGCATTGGAATGAGAAGTGTTTTGGTGATATGATTTACTTTGAGTTATCAATCAATTTAATCAAATTAGTCAAAGTTATTTTGACCAGGCTTTGGAGAAATGTAAACAGTGACCCTTCTGTATGGGATTGTTAGTTGATACAGGACTGAAGTTTTACCCTGATAAACAGACCTTCAGAAACTTATTCCATGAACAAAAATCTATGTGAGTGAGCACAGTTCCTGAAAATGTTCCCATCATCATCATTGGCTATGTCCCATCCTTGGGTACTGAATAAATGATGTTCTTGGAGTTCAGTAGATACAAGATTTCTGAAGAGCTAGCTGCAACTCTCTTAATGGTGTAACTCAAGGATATTAGGTTTTAGCTGGAAAACACACACACACACACACACACACACACACACACACACACACACACATACCATAAGGGGAAGTCCAAAGAAGAGAAAGAGGGTTGAGTGCTTTTGAACCTTTAAGGATTGATGAAGACACATTAAGCAAATGTTTAAGACTTTCTTATCCTGTTTTATGCATTCAATGGATATATGTTGAGTGCCCTCCATTTCTTGTGACAGGCACTATTCTGAGTGCTAGGAATGATAGAGCAGGAACGAAAACAGATAAAAACCCGATTTCATGGAGCTTATATTTAATTGGAAGAGACAGAATAAAAAACTTTTAAAAACCTCTCTTAGAAGTAATGAACGCTATGGAGAAAAATCAAAACAAGGATTAACAATTGTGGAGGGGGGGTTTTGATTTTAAATGGGGTGATCATTGAGAAGGTAACATTTGAGAAAGTACTTGAAGGAGGTAAGGAAGCATGTAAGCATGTATACACACACACGCACATACACACACACACACAGATAGACACACCTGAAGGAAGAGCAACCCAGGCAGATGGAACAGCCAATGGAAAGGCACTAAGTGGGGAAATGTTTGGCTTCTGTGAAAAACAGCAAGGTCAGCAAGGCTGGAGGGGAGTGGGTGGTGGATAAAATTTGAGAAGACAAGGACAATAGTCATTGCAGAGGGTCTGATCAGATACCACCTTGCAGGCCATTATAGGACTTGGGCTTTTATTCCTATTAATGTGGGAAGCTCTTGGAGGCTTTTGAGCAGAGGATAACTAACATGCTCTGACTTATGTATTGAAAAGACTGCTTTGACTGCTACATTGAGTACAGACTAAAGCTGGCTGAAAACAGAAGCAGGGAGACCAGTTAGGAGGCAATTACAAGGCCACGTAGGAGATGAGGTGGCCTGGGCCAGGTGTTTGCTGTGAAGATACTGAGAAGGGATCAGATTCTGGATATACTCTGAAGGTAGAGACAAAGGGTATTTAGTAGGTAGACTGTTATTTAGATAGTTTGAACAGCTAACGTGAGAATAACAGAGGAGTCAGAAATGACTCCAAGATTTTTGGCCTGAAACACTGGGAAGATGAAGTTGTCATTTATCGAGATACGGAAAACTGCAGAAAGACCATATCTGGAGGCAAGATCAGGAGCTCAGCTGTGATCACAGTATGTCTGAGATGCCTAAAGGACACCCAGATAGACAGTTGAATAAGTTTTGAGTCAAGGGAGAATTCGGGGCTGATCCTTTAAGCATGTGTTAATCACGCATGTATGGGGTCACTTCTTTACTCTAAACCCTCCTATAATTTCCCAGATATAAACTAGGGAGCTGTCAACATTTGGATGGTTTTTAGAGCCATGACAAAAGATGGGATTACCAAGTGAATGAAAGTACCCGAAGAAAGACAGAAGAGGTACAAGAATAGGCCCCGGGTGACTCCAACATAATATCTCACCAGCCCTACCTATGGGGAAAAAATATCCCCCAGGGAATAGGCCAGGGCCATCTAGACTTGTAGGGTTCAAGATGCTCTTTAAGAGGTGTGAGGAAAGCTGGAGTTTGCCTTTGTGTCCATGTTGCTGGTGTTCCACGAAACAGTAGGGAATCTCTACTACCTCATCTGGGGGTTGAGGACTGGAGTAAAGCAAAACAAGCAGCTGTTAAATTAGGGGAAGTGACAACGCAGTGATAATCTGAAGATCCCAGGTCTTCAGATGAAAGCTCCCTCCTAAAGAGCCAGAATTTAACTTTGAGATTGGCATATATTCCAACTGGTTACAGGAACATTGAACTAGGTATCTCCCAGTGGAAAGGAAAACAGAAAGACCTGTTTAACGTTGAAGCTCTGCCCCCATGTTCCTGAGAGCATACTGTGATAACTGTGACCATAGAGAAAAGAAAAAGCCAATAGCTGAAATGAATCAGGTTGTTGGGGGCCTAAGATAAGTAAGTGCAACTTGTTTACATGTAAAACATTTGTCTTGTCAATTTGGGCATTTTATCTGGAAATTATCCAAAGCAGCAATTATCTAGAGCTAGCATGCTAGACTGTTTATCCCTAGACATGGGTGGGGGATGAGGGGATAGAATGCAGGTTTTCATGGCACTTATAGAGTGTGGGAGGTCTCTTTGTTTTGTATTTAAGAAAAAGAATGCAAAATTAGGCACGGGGCCATGGAAGTGACCTATGCGAGTGACGGCCCTAAAGCTATAGTTTTCCTAACTTCACAGAAAATCCACCTCTGACCCTAAACCCAGATGACAGAAACCTTGGGAGCAATAACTGATCACTTAATTTATCATGACCAAGTTTATCTTACAAGTGCCAGGAAGTATTCAGAGTTAGTCAGGCATCATAGGAAAACTCTCCTTTATGTCTATTTCTCACTCAAAGGTATTCAAATAAAAGGAAACATATTAAAGGCACTTAGATAAAGGAAGGCATAGTAAATATTCTTGTTCCATGAAATACCATCTTCTAACCACCTTAACAGATGCAACAGTTGAACAATCTAGCTGTGCTCCGCTGATATTAGAAATACTGTGGTCTGAGCCAAAGGACCAGTGATGGCATCAGGAATTATGTCACTGGCTATATCCTATATATATGTTTACCAGATAAAATACATGATATCCAGCTAAATATAAATTTCAAATATACAATAAATAATTTTTAGCAAAACTGTACCCCTACATACTTATGCATAGGACATACTTATACCAGAAAAGCACTCGTTTTTCTGAAATTCACATTTAACTTGGCATCCCATATTTTTATTCGCTAAGTTTAGTAATGCTACCTACACTGATTTCTGCTTTGGGATACATAATGAGTGATAATTTGGAGAGCCTACTAAACAGAAAATCAAAGGGACAGAGGATAAATATTGTATTAGTAGGTCACATGGTTGCTTCCAACATTGGCCCTGACAGTTATCGTTACTCATATAATAATACTCAACTGTCATATCAGAATCTGCAAAAGGGGGCTGAGGGTTGTGCAGAATTCGTGCATATTTAATTGACACAAATTAAATATTAAATATTAATTTAATTAGTAAAAACTATTCACTTTTAACTAATGAAAAGGATGGAAACGCTGCTTTTGTAAATGGGCAGCATTATTGGGAACACAATATTCTACTGCGTTCCCCATCCATAAGTCAAACCATCTGTAAGTCCAGGACTAAGTGTTATCTGTAATTGCTTAAAGTGCAACATTGGTCAAATATGCATAAAGCAGCTAATTGTGAAATATGAGTAATGGGTCTATTTGTTCAATGGGTAAAACTCACTTATCCTCCTTTGACATAGAAAATAGGATTAAATGTAAAACTTATGTCCCAGCTCATAGAGAAACTTACCAGAAACATGTCCAAGTACTTTGTTTACCATCCAACCCTTTTAGTTATATATCTATGAATATTAATATTGTAGTACTTCATACTTTTTAAGTATTTATAGATATACGTATCGCTTCTCGGCCTTTTGGCGAAGATCAAGCGTAGTATTTATAGATATACGTATGTTCTTTTATTCCCTCCTCAAAAAATAATATTTTATTTATCATCCCCATTAAAAATTATGTATTCATTTGACAGATATTTAATGGGTATCGATTATGCGCTTGGAAAACAATAGTGAACACGACAGGAAAAGTTGGTCATTACAGAACTAACCTTCTAGTAAGAAATAAATAATATTTTAAAATAATAACAATAAAATTTCAGTTGGCAATATTGCCATGAAGATATAAAACAGAGCAAGAGAGACAGTGGCTGCTATTTTAGCTAGGATGGTGAAAACCCATTTGAAGTGGTAACACTTGAGTTAGACATGGAGCTTATATGATAATGATAAACCAGCCAGTGGAAATGGGAATCGCTCGAGAAATGGAGCCACTCCTTGGAGAAGAAATGAGCTTAGCAAATGAGCTGCTCATAGAACAGTAAGAACTAGATGACTGTAGCAGAATGAGAAGGGTGTGGAAAGAGCTAAGGTTCAGATGAGGCAGAAGAGGTAGACACGGCAAGGTCACGTGGAGCCTTGAAGGGCATACTGAAGAGTTTGGGTTTTTTTATTTCCTTGTTTTTGTTTTTGACTAACCCTGGCATAGTGTGTGAGGGAGGGAACTTCACAAGAGTGTGGGTACTCGGAGGCAGGCAGGATCATTGAGGGTCATCTTGGAAGCTGGTCACCACTAATCCCAGATATATCTATAGATAGATAGATAGATAGATAGATAGATAGATAGATAGATAGATAGATAGATTTAGACAGAGTCTCACTCCATCACCCAGGCTGGAGTGCAGTGTCATGATCTCGGCTCACTGCAACCTCTGCCTCCTGGGTTCAAGCAATTCTCCTGCCTCAGCCTCCCGAGTAGCTGGGATTACAGGCACATGCCACCTTGCCTGACTAATTTTTGTATTTTTAGTAGAGTTGAGGTTTCACCATGTTGGCCAGCCTGGTCTCAAACTCCTGACCTCAAGTGATCTGTCTACCTTGGCCTCTCAAAGTGCTGGGATCACAGGCATGAGCCACCATGCCCAGCCAAGAGTTTGTATAGTCCAGTGCAATGGGAGGGACCTGAAGGGGTTAGAGCAAGATAGTATTGTGATCCAATGCATCCTGAAAGGATCAATATGGCTATTCAACCAAGAAAAATTGAACAGGGATCAAGGGGAGGAAGACAAAAGTAGAAGTAGACTGGAGGCCAATTGTCTAGGCAATAGATGTTGAGGCCTTGGATGTCACTGTGAAAGGGAGAGAAGTAGTCACGTCTGTTTGAAAGTAGGATCAATTGGACGTGCTGCTAAATTGGCAGTAAGAGGCAAGGGGAAAGATACATAAAGGATAACCATAGAATTTTTACCGGGAAGCTTGGTTGCTATTAACTGAGATGGGAACTGATGTTCATTAAAATTAAAACACATTCCCATAATCACACTTTAAGTACCAGAGCAAAGATTCGAATTCAGTTCTTCCTAATGCTCCAATATTTTGGGGTTGGTGAGCTGATTAATGTCTACTAGTGTGCTTACTTATTTAAAAGTCCCCCTTTTAAGCTATAAGCTCCTCAGTGACAGAGACTTGGTGATATCTGATATCTAGTCGTAGGAACCAGAGGCACATGAATAATGCTTTTTTGAGAACATTTGTAACAAGATATGACAAGTCTACCAGGCCCCATGTTTCCCGTCACCCTTGGCTGATTCACCAATTTTTTTCTTTAAGGCAGCTATAGATGCTTTCTATAGTGTTGGTTTTGAATTCTGCTATGGAAGTACAATGGTCATTTCAGAGGCCTGCAAACTTTCCCCTTCTAAGGAAGTGTATGGGTGCAATTACGAACATATGTTAACGGAAATAAAACACATGCTAATTATTTCCCTACACGCAAAACCGTCTTGATGGAACCATCAACAGCCTTTATTTATTTGAGGAAATCTAGCGAAATAATATCTCATCAGCTATCTCATAACATTCTGTATTTGATTACCAGTTGAAATACTCCAAACTCCACACTAGTTTTTTTCTAATTTTTTTAACCCTATAGGTTTTAATACCATGCAATTCTCAACCTCTGCATGACTTTTTTCTCCTTGTAAACAATTAGGAGCCATCTGGTTCCATGGATTTCCCGATCCTCCTGAGAATTTAAACTTAACACACCAAAAGGTTTGATTCGCCCAAGCACTACTATTACATTATTCAACTGGTTTTCTAGTCTTGGATCTTAAACAATATCTTCCTTAGAAAATCAGAAGAAATTTTCTCTTCATACTTCATATAATCCTCTTGCTCTATGTATAATACTAAGCTTTGAGGACCTCCTCAAAGCTATCTTGAAATGATTTACCAAAATATTTGCCAACTTGCCTCTTTCTATGGCAACATATAACTCAAACTGTATCACTTTGTCAATCCCAGTTTTTCTAAGTACCTGTCAAAAAAATTCAAAGGAGTTGGAGTTAGATAGAAAAGGAAACAGATTCCCCTTGGCACCTGTTTGTGCAATGTTGAGCTATGTCTGGGTACCCACTTCAATCTGAAACATTTGCATTCCTGATAAATAGGGGGAATTTTTTCTGAGAAGGCTAATGAAAACAGAGATCTTTCTCACTCAAGATACTAATCAACTTAAAACACCCTGGCTCAAATCCCTTTCTGATAAACACCAAGATCTTATTATGTAATAAAGTTTATTGATATAGTAGTAAATGGCCCATTGAGATGTAGCCTAAGGAAAATTTCTTGGAGATTTTTATTATGGCATATCTGGTAAGAAAGTTGTTTTAAACTTGTCAGGCAAGACATTATCTAAAAGGCTCTTTATTCAGCCTGAGGCAGTGGCTCACGCCTGTAATTCTAGCACTTTGGGAGGCCAAGGCAGGTGGATCACCTGAGGTCAGGAGTTCAAGACCAGCCTGGCCAACAAGTGAAACCCTGTCTCTAATAAAAACACAAAAAATTAGCTGGGCGTGGTGGGATGTGCCTGTAGTCTGTCCCAACTGCTAGGGAGGCTGAGGCAGAAGAATCGCTTGAACCCGGGAGGTGGAGGCTGCAGTGAGCTGAGATCACACCACTGCACTCCAGCCTGGATGACAGTGAGACATCATCTCAAATAAATAAATAAATAAAAATAAAAGGCTCTTTATTCAATAAACACACTTATACACACATAGAAGTGGGAGAGTGGGGGAGAGAGAAGAAAACTTCCAAAGTTACCTAGGTTTTTGTTGGACAAGATGAGATACTATAATGCTCCTCGTTCTTATGATTTTTACTCCCCAAAATGAGGGGATAACAACTGAATTGTTCTCGTACACGCTAAAGCCACAGTCTCAGAAAAACATATCCCACAATTTAAAGGAAGAGTGCTGCTGATGGGTACAGAGGAGGAATTATCTTTCATACAATGCATTAAGATATTCCAAGTGATTTATGGATGTATTTGAGAATTAACGGATTGAAGCTCGTGAAAACTGCTAAGAGAAACTGAAAATGGAAACATTAGTTGTTCACATTAAATCTAAACATGTTTAGAGCAAGTTTAGGGACTGTCACTTCTCAATGTGATAGAATAACTGGTAAAAAATCTGTCTCTCTGCCGTAAACGGCTAGGAAATTGGACAAAATACATGAGACAGCTGTTTTCAGACGTTAGAAAACAGACACAGCACAGAAGTGTGAGTCTTCAGAACAGGAAAAGAAATGAGGTAAGCCCTATAACCAACATGGCTTTCTGGATGTAGGCACTTCCAAGACTGCAGTAAGAGAGGAGGAACCATGACAAGGCAGATCCAACTTACTGAATTTAATAGACAGAGATCAGAGTTAAAGGAGCTAAAAGAGCTGAAATGTGAGGCACAGAGAGAAAGAACTCCAGAAATCTATACAGGCAGCTATCCTGAGTCCTTCATTGAATATTAGGCTACATATGCATGAAATGAAACTCTATGAGGCCAGGCAAAAACAGCTACTGGGATTTGTGAGCTGGGGGTTGAGTTGCAGCCAGCCAGAATGGAGGCATTGCTGACCACCCTGAATATTTCCTCGAGCCTCCTGAAGAGGCGTGCTTCAAAAGGATAATTAAATTAGCCCTAAAGAAAAACTTACTCTAGACGCATACTCCCAAACTTAAAAATACGCTTAAAAAGGATCAGGTTGAATGGTAAGTAACTGAACTCCCCGGCAAAACAAAATTCGGCTTTCCAGAGGAAGACTACAAAATCTAGACTTTCTTTTTTTTTTTTTTTTTTTTTTTTTTGAGACGGACTCTTGCTCTGCTGCCCAGGCTGGAGTGCAGTGGCACGATCTCAGCTCACTGCAACCTCCGCCTCCCAGGTTCACGCCATTCTCCTGCCTCAGCCTCCCAAGTAGCTGGGACTACAGGCACCCACCACCACGCCTGGCTAATTTCTTTCTTTCTTTCTTTCTTTTTTTTTTTTTTCCTACATCGGTTGTATTTAAAACACAAACAAGTATTTCTCTTTCTGTAAGGGCAAATGGTTCAAATAATGCGGAACACGAAACATTGACTAATACAAGTTTATTTTTTAAAAAAGCAAAAGAATAAAGAATATATACAAAAGGGACCTGGAATCTGTAAGCTGATTCCAAAAGCGAAATAAGTAGAAAATCCGTGGTGAAACCTGAACATTCTACCCCTGCTTTGGAGAAGGGCTATCATACAACATTCAGTCAGCTGAAGATGGATTGCTAGAGGTGTGTCGATACATAAATTTCAAGTCATTTTTGCTTGTGCAGAATCATCCCAATCTTAACAAGACTGAATGGGCAGTCCTGTGGCTTTCTTCCTTTTCCATATTCCCAACAAGGCTACGTGAAGTTCAACTCTTGATGAGCCGCTTACAACAGCAGTTCCTTAGGAGCCAACATGACAGGTGGGTCAGATTTCCCTATGAGAAACAAAACTGGCCACCTACAGCAAAATATCAAAATGGGTAAATCCTTCCTTCCTCTTCCTTCTGATTATATACAACATATCTCCTTTCAAGACTATTATTTCCGTCATGCTTATTCCTTCACAAATCTAAACCTTGAGGTGATATGAAGGAAACCAACATCAAGAAAAGAAAACTCAATTCAGAAATGAAGAAAACTGGCAGGTATACAATACACCCCCAGAGCATCTCAATATCCCTGGCACAGTACAATTCGGTGTACTGCTACAGCCCATAGATAAATATTGGCAGCTTGAATAAGCTCATTTTTTCCCTCAGGTGGTTAAAGGCCACCACATAAATACTGGGCAACAGGGGTTTGTTGGGAGAATTAGAAATAAAAAATTAACCAAATTTTGTCCCTGTGTTAATTCAATGCCAGCAAGGAGGCAAGTACTGAAGAAGAAAAGGGACAATTTTCATACGAAAAAAGAATTCCTCTAATCATGTCACCATCTCATATAATGAATCCAGGGAATCCCAGAAATAGAAAATTAGTTTCAGGGGACCCCTGAGGCACTTTAAAGCCTTTTAAAAAATTACAGTAATAATAAATTAGATATTGCTCTTCAGAGGCCAACAGAGCAGCAGAAGCATCAAGATCAGGTCCAAAGAGTTATGCCCACATTACAGGCTTCCTGAGCTGCTCAGCCCTCTTTAAAGCTTAGTTGAATCTCTAAATACCTTTACAAAGACATACAATTTAACGCAGACTGAGTGGGTATTTTTGTTTAGTGGTAGCATAAAATTTGGTCCTTAATGGTAGCAGCTGTCTTCATCCATTTCAAACTCAGGTAATATTAAGTACATCAAGACAATACATAAAGAATACAACAAAGGAGAAAAAAGCCAAAACTGACAAACACCTCAAGGAGTCACTAAGTTTGCTTACACCCTTTCACTTGATCTCCCTCTCAGTCTCTTTTTTGTGGAGAGAAGGGTATGACAGAACTTTTTTCTCAAAAGATGATAAACAATGGCATCAAATGGACAAAATGGTTATAAAGTAACTTTAAAAATCTGACCCCAAGGAATCCAGGACACATACAGATAATTCAGAGGTATACTTCTGATTTGGGGCAAATTCTAGACTAAAGAAATGATCGTCTCAGGTAAATGTTACAATAGATGAAACTAAGTCCAGTTTTTTGGCGGTTTTTTTTTTTTTTTAAAGTGTCCTCACTACCACCTTCAGCTATCAATCATTTCTCATAGCTCAAGCGGAAGGTCATCTTCATCTTTCCCAGGATCCAGGTCAACCTCAGCTTCCCATTTGCCTCCTGAAATCTCCCACGTTAGTTTCTCAAAATCATCCTCCACAGAGAGTGGGGGCTTTCCTGTTGAGGCAGAGCTGAGTCGGCGAGTTTTCATGCTCATTTGGGGTGAGGAAGGGCCAGACGCCTCCGGGGGTGAGGAATCTGAAGAGGACTGGGTTGGAGGCAGCACAAGACTGTCTCTAACCAAACACCGCATATTCTCACTCATAGGTGGGAATTGAGCAATGAGATCACATGGACACAGGAAGGGGAATATCACACTCTGGGGACTGTGGTGGGGTGGGGGGAGGGGGGAGGGATAGCACTGGGAGATATACCTACTGCTAGATGACGAGTTAGTGGGTGCAGCGCACCAGCATGGCACATGTATACAGATGTAACTAACCTGCACAATGTGCACGTGTACCCTAAAACTTACAGTATATTAAAAAAAAAAGAAAGAAAGAAAAAAAAAAGAAAAAGAAAAAGAAAAAGAAAAAAAGACTGTCTCTAGGATTTTCTGCTTCAGGCACAGTGACTGATTTGTCCTCAGAGACAAGCAGGACAACAGCATCCACAGCTGCCTTTTTGGCTGGGGGTTCCTGTAGGACGCTGCTGGAGCTGAGTGGCTTCACAGCGGCAGTGACAGCAAGGTGCATCTCCACTGCCTTACGTTTTGGGGCCAATTTGGGGGATGACACAACTTTAACCACAGATTGCTTCACGTTCACTTTGGGTTTAGCTTCACCCCTTTTTTCCAAGGTCTGTGCTGCCCATTTCACATTCAAGAATGAGTCTGCAATCCCTGAGGTTTCTACCTCCACCTTCTGGGATGACTTTGTGGGAAGCTGCTTGGTCAGGTGCCATGTGATTCCTGGCACAGCAGTGAGCACTGGTTTCTCTGCCACTCGGGTATTGCAAGAGGCTACATCTCCCTGAAGAGGTGTCGAGACTGATTTTTCCCTCTCCTGCTGTTTCCGCATGCGCATCTCTCTCATGGTCGCACATCTCTTGACTTGAATTTTACTGATGTCAACTCCTGTGGTCTCAACTGAAGCCTCTGTAGCTTCCATTCTAATACGGCTCTGAAAATCAACTTCATTTCCTTCCTGAAGTATCTTCTCTTCTTTCCTCCATGTTCTTTGGGTGACTCGCAGCAGCAACCTTGCCCCCGGAGTGGCCTCATGTTGAGACGGGGAGCTGGTGCTGCTCTCAGAGCTCTGCTGCACCCTCAGTGCCTTCTCCAGTTTAATTTCTTCCAGCGTCTTCATGTGCACCTCCTGCATGGACTTTGTTTTACCTGCAGGCTCCTCTGATTGTCCTTTGCTGGCAACAATGGGTGGCAAAACTACTGTTTTTTTAATTTCACTATCAGTCTTTAGCTTCATGCAAGTTGTATCCTTTTTGCTTTTTTGTCTCTCTGCTTCCTGCTGCCTATGTTCTTCTTCAGCCAGGACCTCAGAGAAGGTTTTGATACGGAGAGTGGAGGAGCTTCTTGCTCCTGAAGTAGAATCATCAGTTTTTGAAGGTCCTTCTGTCTTGAGTTTAGTTTGCGATTCCCCATGTTTCTGACTGGCTCTTTCAAGAAGCATTTCTTCTAATGTCTTCACATGGATCTCACCAACTTTATTAACTTTATCTGTTGCGTCCTCATTATTTGGATCAGCTGACATGCCTAATCGCTCCTTAAGAGACTTGGAAACTTGAGCTGTCTTTGGTGTTTCGTCAGTGTTAGTTTCCGGAGCTTCAACTTTCTTCCCTAGCCTCTGTGCCAGGCTACGCTTTAATGGAGGATCACTGTCAGCGCCTGCCGAAAATTTTCGTTTCCCCAGTCTCTCAGTAAGACCCAATCTAACCAAGGGTTCTTCTCCTTGTTTGGTGGAGAGAGTTACTGTCTTCACCACAGTCCTGACATTTTCTTTTTCAGGACCTGGAACAGGCTCAGGGTGGAGCAAAAGACTGGAAACTCCTGAAGAACCCTCACCTTGCTTCTTAGATTTTTCCTTCATTTTCTCTGACTTAATTTCCTCAAGAGTTTTTATTCCAAAATGCAAACATTCACCTTGCTTTATATTGACTGCAGGTCTCCGGACAGAAGTCACTCGTAATCCATTGTGAACTTCAGGAGTTGGTTGCAGGGTAGGTGTTTTGGTTTCATCAGGAAACTGATCATCATCATCTTCATCATCATCTGCAGCATTAATTACAACTGGTGGATGCTTGGGGCTAGGAACATTTTCGGAACTTTCTACTTTCATAACGCTCCGCAGCTGAGGGGAAGGATTGGACTGGACAGACAATTTGTTCTGCTGAACTGAAAGTTGGCTAGCCTTCACTTCCTCTTCTGGTGACTCAGGCACAGTTGTGCTCGGAGGTAGGAAAAGGCCATCAACATATCGTCCTCTATTGTGATGGAAAGCGCAGTTTAATTTTTGACATCCTGTTGGCTGATTTTCCCAATAACAAGGAACTTCACTGCGTTTTTTATCAATCTCCATGTGCCGAAACCTGCACACCCGTCGAAAACAGCGCCCTTCTCGCCATAATGTGCAAACAGTTTCATTTCCTAGTGCAGCTTCACAGTGACGGAATGGGCAGCTGTCACCTTTGGTACATGTAGAATAGAAAAAAAAATAGCAGTCTTCTCCTTGATTAGGCATGCTGGGTAGATTCTTAGATCAGAAGTGGCTTCTTGAAACAAGCCACTGCTTCCTCAAAGCAAGGACAAGGCTCCAAGTCCTCGTGAAATGGGTTTAATCTTCCAAATGACAACTTGATCACAGAAATTGTCTTTAAACTGTAATCATTAGCTGGTTGCTCTCAACAGGAACGTCTGTGTCTTCACTGAGTTCCAATCTATTACGCCTGTAGGTCGAACCAACACTCAATCCATGAATTAATAATAATGAGGCAGAAAAAATTTTCCTCCTCACATTGCCAAGAAAACCTCTCAGCCACAATTCAAACACAGCATGTGTTTTTAAAACATCTCCCAACTACTGGGAGATTAAGTCCATTCAAATAACCTTTGTCAGACTGGAGACAGCTAGGGTTAGTTATCTCCTCAAAAACAAAACAAAACAAACAAAGAAAAAAAACAAAAAAAAGAGTTCATTTAAAGATGAACTTGAGAGTCAAAGGATCATGAAAAAAAATCCATCTTCCATAGCTGAACAATATAATCTGAAAAACAAAAAAAAACATCAGTTTTTCAGTAAGATCCAATTTCTGGTCTTCAAGATTTCTTCACACTTAATACTAGTCAATTTTCCAGGAATTTTTTGGGCAGGGAATATCCCCAAATCCTAAAAAGCATCGCTATCTCTAGTTCCACAGCCTCCTTCTCAAGGTCCAGAATCAAGGCCTGGAAGATGTCAACACTATAGGCCTTCCCCACAGGAATCCGCACCGATTATGGGAGTTTAGGGGTGTTCTTCATTACGGTTTCACCAATCCTACAAGGAGTACGGAAGTGTCCCTGTTGCTCTTGACTCCCACGCTGAGGGCCAGGGGTGGGAGTGTAATGAGGGTGGGGAATGGGTGTAGGATACCGGAATAAGGTCGGTGGCTTTCTGTATGTGGAGTTTGAGACAAGCTCCAAAGTCGTGGGACCCGAACCGATGACACTATCCCCGACTCCCGCTTGCTGCTACGTCTTTCTTCTTGCTTGGCCGCTGCCGTCCGTCGTCCTCCGAGCAGCAGCAGCACTAGCAGAAAACCAAGACTGCCAGCGTCAAAGATGGCGCCCGGCTACAGGCTCCGCTCTAAGGCCCGGCCGGTAAAAGTGCCAGCACGACGCAGGGCGCGAGGGTTCTGGAAGACGTAGTTCCTCTATGACGCGATGCCTAAGATCTAATTTCATATATCTTTGGTAGAGACGGGGTTTCACCGTGTTAGCCAGGATGGTCTCGATCTCCTGACCTCGTGATCTGCCCGCCTCCGCCTCCCAAAGTGCTGGGATTACAGGCATGAGTTACCACGCCCAGCCCCAAATCTAGACTTTCAATAAAATATTTACAATGTCTAACATCCTAACAAAAATTATTTAAAATGCAAAGGATCAGGAAAGACTAGAACCACCAAACTAAGTTGGTAGCAGAGGGGAAGCCACTAAATAAGCCGAATACTCGAAAGACAGGCATTGTACTCATCAGTCATTCCTGAGGGTGGGACCATGGTAAAGCTGAAAATCAAAGAATTGGTTGAAAGCTTTATGAGCACACAGTTAAACTCCTGAATTCTCTCTTTTATCTGTGTGAACAGCCTGTTCCATTCTTGAGCAATACACAGAGCCCAGGGATGTGGTGCAATACTACAGAGGAGAAATTAAGTAAAAATCTACTCCCAAAACAAAGGTAACAAGGTATTTTTCCCTATTCTGCTCTAAAAATGTGGGTGGTCAGGCCACTTCCCCTGACTGTCACTGAGTGGATGTAGGTTAAAGAATACAGACTCTGAGAGAATTAGAGAGTTCTTAAACAAATCAGCCAGGTCTCTTTGATCACAGTGCAATAAAGTCACTAGAAAACCACTCACAATGAATACATGGAATTTCAAACCATATTTTTTGGTGATTTATTTTTCAATATAAGTGGAGAGTCAAGCATAACCATGTAAGTTAAGAAATTCTCTAACTTCACAGCCAGAGACCAAAGTCAGTTGGAAGGTAGGGAGAAAATTCAGAGGAAATACAAAGAAGAGATGCATGTTAAACTTTTGAAAAAAACTCCAAAACTTAAGACTACTGCCCTCAAAGTAATAAGAAAAAGGTAGAAAAAATAGTTTTCAGATCTACAATATGTGAACATTTTTAGTTCTAAGAGGTCTAACCTAAAAATAATATACTTCGCTTAAAATAGGAAGTCAAGTAAGGAAAAGATGAGGAATTTAGGAAACTGAGGATCCAAACCAGAAGACAGGCGGTAAAGCTTCCCAGGATGAAGGTGAAGAGTCATCCCAGAAAACACTATGAAGTGAGCCTGTGGATCTACCCATTCAGAAGAGGCATTTCTAAGGACAAAAAGACTGAGGCTGAGAGAATATCCAATGTATTTTGCATATTGAGGGACATGGGGAAGTAATGATGACTGGGTGCTTAGAATAAGTAAACAAAACTAAAAATATAGTGATTAAAAACTGCCAGGAAAACAAAAATGTTCTGTAAAAGTAAATGCATACGACCTCTTTCAGCTACAAATGATATCACTAAACACATAATTATATAAAATGAATGTTAATTTATTACAAAATTAACCTAATTTTATATTGGGAGAATGATATATGGGCTTGGTGTGTTTATCTGTGTGTCTGTGTGTGTGTGTGTGCGTGTGTGTGTGTGTTTTGGGGTAAGGAGCAGTGTAAGAAATGTAAATACTTCTCTTCCATAGGATGACATCAATGAATAATGTTTAAATGTGCTTTTTTATTAAGTAATAAATGTAAAATATTTTATTCGGAAATATTGAGATAAATGAAAACACAAAAATAGTTAAACATCTTAAAGTAGTTATATATAGGTGGCAGGATGAGTTAGAAATGGAAACGCACTGTAATATTTGACCCTCAGAAGACACTATAGTTATTCTATAAGAAATATTTGCATTATTATAGGAATATTTCCATAGTATTTGATGAAAATATAAATTAAAATAAACCAGAATATTAAAACTTGGAAATAAATTTAAAACCAAAACGCCTGGCATTTCAGAAATTTTGGACTACTTCCAATGCATCAGAAGCGACACTTTCCTAAGAACATCCCAATGAGCTTTCAAACAATGGCCATTAGAAAGCAATAGATTGCCAAGTTGTTTTTTGGGGGGGTCAGGGGAAGGTGTGGTGCAAAGGAAAAGGAAGTGTTGCTATCTTATTTTCTTTTGTGCTAATTATAAAATTAGTGTTAAAAATATGTTATTTATTGTAGAAAAATTACCAAAAATAGGTTGTTATTAGGAAAACAAAAAGGTAAATGACCAGTAACTTTGCAAAAAAAGTGCAATTCATGAATTAAACACATAAAAATCATAGCAAAATAGGACAGATTTTCTAATCAGACTGGTAAATACTAAAACATTTTATGATATGCAGAACTCGCCAGTGTTTGGGAAGCCCAGCATTCTGAACATCAACCTTTATAGAGAGGGCTTTGATAAGAACTATTAAAATTAAACACTTGATTTCCTTTTGATTAGGGCCAATTTTGCAAGGGATTTATCCTATGGATCCTCTTTATAGAATCCACTGATATATTTATACAAGGACTTCCATTTCTGTATAAATATTAACACAACAAATTAAAACACATAGTAACTACAGTGCCTTCTGAGGGTGAAATATTATGGTACATTCATATAATAGAATATTTGCAACCTTTGAAAACAAAATGTGCTAATTTGGATTGGTATCTCAGACATATCATTAAATGGAAAGATAAAATTTCAGAGCATTATATATTACTAAGATATAATCACTTTTGAGAATTTAAATATATATATATATAAATATGTATGTGTAGGTAGGTTTGTATTGTAGGTAGGTTGATATAGAAATGGTAATGCTAAACAATAAGGGAATGTGCCTAAGTTGTGTCAAAAATAAAATTTGAAAAATTCAAAAATTGGGAACAAGTAGGTTGTTGCTCTAACCACAACTCGTCAAATTTTAAAAAGACGAGTACACAAGAAAAAGTATTCTCTTGAGGACATTAAAGCTCAATAAAACAAACATCAAGAGGTCAATATAAAAATACATGAAATATAATGAAATATAAAAATAGGTCAATTACCATTTCAAATTTGCTATGGCCAAATGCAGATTCCTAGTTTCTACCCCAAATTTTCTCCTATTAAATCTTCCTCTTAATAAAAGGTGTCACTATCTCCACACAGCTCAGATTAGAGACTTAAGCAAGATCCTAATAGTTAAGTGGCAAACTCTCTTTCAATTAGTACAGTTTTTGTTTGTTATAGTATCTGAGCTAGTACTTCCATATTACTCTTAATTTTCAAAAATATTCTCAATGCCGTAAGCTTCCCATATATAATTTAGAGTCTACCTCTTGATGCCTTTATTGAGATTTAATAAACTAGAGATTAGCTCAGGAAGAATTATAAAGATATGCCTTCGTATTCTTGTACAGGATATCCTGTTCATTTAGGAAGGAACTTTCTAAAATTTTCTTTTCATTTTCATGGAATAACAAACAGCATTATGACTAAAGCTTGCATAGTAGAGGCACAGAACTATGTAATAATCTTGGCATTATACATAGGGCCCCATGTAATCTACCACCCCAATCAGAACACTGTTAAAAGTGAAAGAGCACTATTAACAATTTACAAAGATACAGTTAAACAAGGCCTAGCACAGGCCAACAATTTTTTGCCATGTGGCAGTTGTTTTGAATTTACCTAGGTTTTTTTTTCTTTTTCTGTATGTGGAGGGAGAAGAGGAAAGGTATTGAAGGGAAGTAACTGTGTTCTATGATTTTATTTCAGGTAACTTTGTTGGAAGGGTGTTTGATATAGTAGGTAACAGTTACTTGCCCAGTAAAATATGCATTCAATACTCTTCTGTGAAATAGATGTGCAACTGAGAATTTTGCAGATGAGGAAAACAGGCACAAATATATTTGTTTAATACATGTTTGAAAAGAATTAAAACCAAAGTTTTCTCTCCAAGACCAGTGATTTGAACACATCAAAGCATCCACTACACTTCCTACCATTAATAATCTCAGTGATCCTTGACAAATTGCATTAAATGGCTAAGTTCTTTACAACTACAAGAAGAAAGGCTTGAACTAATTCACCTTTAACATTTTTGCTGGCTCCAAACACTTACCGTCATATACAGTTATAAGTGTAATGACTTAGGTTCAGTAGGTTAATTTGTATTAATAATAACAAGCAAAGTGATTTGACATTGCTTTTCTCAGCCCATTGACATATTTATATGCTAATGTTAAGTGCCCTTTGAATGCTTGGTAAAGAATTCTTGAAAATCATGATACTTTAATTTTTTTTCATCTTTTGTTTTCTTTTTCAATTATGTATGTATATAAAATATTCAAAGAAATGCATATGGATATATTATATAATGTATTATTATATTAAAATGATCTAAGAATTTATATTAATAACTTATAACTATGCCTAGATATAGAGGAACCCAAGAAAAGTTGTTCAATGTATAATGATCAAATAAATTAGGCCTTGAACAGATGTGTGTGTGTTTCTGTGCACATCTGTATTTGAAAGGAAGAAAAAAGTGAAAAATCTTTGTCTAACTCCAGAAAAATATCCCCACTTTTGTTGATAGCCAACATAGTTCTCAGCATTAAACCTAAAACATATTTAAAATACATTTACATAAATTGCAGACTATTTCACAATTGTCTTCACTTACAAGAAAACTATGTAAAAAACTACTAGAAAAATATATTGGATAAATTGAAATTACTATGGGAAAATCTCGTCGAAATTTGCAAATTCATTAAAAATGTATCTAAAAAACTAAAATAATGAATGCATGAATTATGTTCATGTATTCAAGAGTACAGATATTTTAAAATTCAAAATATTATAGATTTAAAGAGTAATATAAGAATACCTGGCATTGCCTTACAGCTACATCTTAAATAATTGCACTGAGTGACAAACTGAGTTTGAATAATCTTATATATATGTATATATATATATAGTTGTTACAAAAGTAATTGTGATTTTTTTCCATTACTTTCAATGACAAAAACCACCATTACTTTTGCACCAACCTAATAATATATGAATACACACACACACACACACACATTAGCATAGGCAGAGTTCATGATGTTATCCCAGCTAACATAGCAATTAAGTGGCAGAATATGTTTTTGAGACTAGATATATTCAGCACCAAAGTTATTTTCACTCATAATTCTGCACAGTAATCAAAAGTAATTTTGCCAAGAATGGACACTTTATGAAAATATTTTTTAAATGCACCCCACAACTATCTTCATTAAATATTTATTTCTGTGTTTTTAAATAAATGTGTGATTTAAATACTTAAATATATCAAAATAAAGTATATGACTAATTGGGTTTTTCATTTTTCTGTGTTTCAGATGCAGCTGTTCTCTTAGTTACATTGGCAGATTGTGTGTTGTCAATGTTGACTATTGCTTAGGGAACCAGAGTATATCAGTGCATGGCCTCTGCCTGGCCCTTTCGCACAATTGTAACTGTAGCGGTCTGCAAAGATATGAAAGGAACATCTGTGAGATAGATACTGAAGACTGCAAATCTGCGTCCTGCAAAAATGGAACAACTAGTACACATTTAAGGGGATATTTCTTCTGCAAGTGTGTCCCAGGATTTAAAGGCAAGTTTTTTTTTTCCTGATAAATTAAATTTTCTAGTAAATAATGTTGTTAATATATTTATTTGATATATCTCAAATGTGTCTATTGATTGGTATTGTTGTCTCATTTCTTATTTGGCAAAGTAAAAAAAAAATGCATTCACTTGAATAATAGGATTGCTTCTTTGGGCAATTTAATCTGACTACACAGCCTTGCTCATGCAAATAAGACTAATAAGGTCAGGCTGAAGCATTGGGAATATGATGGTATATGTCAAAGGTCTGAAGGGAAAAGCAGGCAGCCATAAGCTCCAAATAATTTTGCCTAAACAGCTTAGTACTGCATTTCAACCTTTTGTTTGGCTGCATAAGCACATGGAGTGACAATTTTTTCTAGTTTAAGAATAAAATTTGGTTTCAGTATTGTCTAGGTCAGTTTGATGCCGTGACGTTAATAACATTTAAGAAAAAGTGAAGTCACAAACATACTATTTTCTCTGTACAGTCATAGAGAACAAGATTCAGTGTAGTAATAAGGCAGCTTTTAAGGTTAAATATCAGAAATTAAGCATTCAAATTTAATTACTTGACATTTTTCTGATTGGTCTTACATTGATATAATTATTTATAGTAATTTCAAACTTATTATGATTACCTTATAAAATCAGAACAGTGGCCATACAGAAAAACAATTACATTATCACTTATAAAACAACATTTTTTAAGTGTTGTCCAGTTGGATATTCCATTTTATTAAGCAGACCCAATTCGAAAAGTTATTTGGATTTTCATCGTAACACGAAAAATATTTTCCCTGCTTGGTATTTAAAGTAATATGTTGAAGGTTTTGGAAGCAATTTAAAGATAAATTCCAAAAATGGAAATGGTGATATCATTGGAATAAATGTATAGCCATCCAGATTAGCTATTTTAAGGCAAAAATAAATTTGAGCGCAAAAATTCTGGTAAGCTTACTAAAAAGTTGGTCATATTACTTCACATTCAAACATATTCTAAGTAAAAATAAAATTGCATAAATGTGCTAGCATTGTTAAAATATAGGTGTCTGTCTTAGAAAATAGATATATATCATTTCTTTAACAATCTTCCAAATATCAGTAAATATATAGTTAAGTAGTAATTTTACATAAAAGAAAGAATGAATTTAACTCTGCATAATGCCATTACTAATAGAATATGTAATTTGCCATAATCCTTTTGCATGGCTAAATACATATGTGTATTTGCAAACATGATCAATGAATCATCTATTATTTTATATATCAACTCTATATTGGTTGTACATTATATTATCATTAAATATATATTGTATATAAACTATATAGTTTTACCACATATATACATAATACTTATTACTGGAATATAATATAAAATTGGTATGGCCTACTTCTCCAGGTGGGGTTAAACGCTATTATGTTTCTTTCACTTTTCAAATTAAACCCAACACAAGCTTCACAGGCCCATATTATAAGCAAGGCCCGTATTTTCTATTGTGTCTTTTTCTTTCCACTGAATTATAAAAAATCCTCTGGCTTTCCTCAGTTCAGTCCTACTTCTAAACTCTTCACACGGTGAGAAGTAAAGGAACTGATCTGCCTAAACTTTCCCAGGGATGCAGAGTTAATCCCACTAAAAGTGGAATCTTTTGGGGGCAGTTTAAAGTAGATGCCCCTCTTTCTCTCCAGCCCCCTTCTCTTCCTCTATCTGGTTCCTTCTGTTAGTTGTATCTCCCTTCATCTTGAATTCTTCCCATCTGATTTCTCCGTTTCCACCTGGTTTCTCTCCCCATCATATGATCCTCCTCCTTCCCTTTCTCCCTTTCCATTTGATTTCTCCTTGCTGTCTCTTTTCCCCCCTCCATTTGCTTTCTCTCCCTCCATCTCCAAACTCATGTGCTTTCTGAAGGCATTTGTTAACATTTTAAAAACAACGTAACCATGGCTTTTATATCAAGTATAATCACCTTTTATTTCCCTGATCCCCATCACATTTTTGGAAGTTTTAGCCTTACGGTCAAATTTCCAGATTAAATGTCAGTCTCTGTATCTCCAGCCCAGAGGATCACAGACGTTAGGTTAGTAGAATCACCTGGAGGTCTTGTTACAACACCAGTTATTGGCCCCACGTTAGGAGTTTCTCAGTTGGTAGCTCTAGCGTCCAGTATGTCGGGGGTGATCCTTACACTGCTGATCTGTGAACCACTTTAAGAAAACTGTTCTAAACCCAGTAAATTATGTTAATGAAGAGGAGTTGTATGGATCCTAAGATGTAAAATTCACTTCTGAGTGTGAACTACCATGAAACACAGCATGAGGAAAGCAGCTAGTCCAATCTTCTCTGCAGAAAACCACTAATCTCTGGAGTTCTTGAAGAAGCTGATACATTCATTTGGTAAGGCCATATGCTTGAGTGAATCCTACAGGATTTAAAACTGATTCCAATCAATTTTCTGAAACTCTCCAAAGATTTTTAAGTCTGGAAATAATTTCAAAGAATGTGTTTTTTCAGGTTATAACCTTTTTGCAATTCCAGTATTATTTATGTCTATAATATTTTAGTAATGAACTCAAAATTGATTTTTTTTTTTTTAGTTGATATTCTTCCCTCATCCTTTTGACACTTTCAGCACTACTATTCTCTAAAATTTTTTCATGGTCAAAACAAGACCATGCAAGTTTATCGTCCTTCTTGATTTGAGTAACCATCTTCTCATCTTACTTTTCTTATAATTGTCTTGATTACCAGAGAAGTCTAGAAAGTTCTCCTTTAACCAATAGGAGGATTCAAGTTCTTAGACAATATCAAGCCCAGCCGTTTCCTGTTTGAGATGAGACTGAGATAAGCCTTACTGATAGATTTGCTAGTTTTCATCTAATTTCCATGAGGCTGCTATCCTAAAGCAAACTCCTTTTCTGATACAATCTTATATATTATAAATTTGACTTGCAAATCTTTATGACTCTATTCTCCAAAATGCCAACCAGACAACTTTATTCTATTTTTAGGTCTAAGTTACCGTGGCAACACAAAACTGTTTAAATTCCAGGATTAATTTTTTTTCCATAGGCCTCTTTCCTTCCTTGTCTGCTAACTTTTATTTCTGTAGAAGTGTACTAGTATGTTTCAACCACGTTTGCATTTCAGCTGGAACCTAGCTCCCACTGTACAGTGCCAATTATTGATGCCTAATTTTCACTGTTGTACTATATTCCTTCAGGTTATAATTTCATTTTCCCCAAAGCAGTCTACAAGTACCTAAAGGGGGTACTTTATATACAAAGGAGTTATATACAAAGAGAGAAACTTCTAGGTGCCTTCGTACTTCTAGAACACTCACTGGAGTGATCACACTGCCCAAGACTATCTCGTCCACATTAGAATTGAACTACTTCATGTCGGGTGTTCAAAACTGACCCAGTTAGTAAGACTTTTACCCTTGATTGCTTCCTTCCACATTCCAGTCTCTATACTTTGAATAGACATTTAATTAACCTAGCCGTTATAATCACCAATTCTGTTAAGACCTCATGGATAGTTTTACAGAAAACAAATTTATAGTGTAGCCTATTTTGTGTTCTGATCTTTTAAAAACACCAATGCACAAATAACATTGATTTTATATCTTATGTAATTGCTTTTATTTTGTATATATTTTCTTTTGTAATTTATGCCTAAGAGGAGAAAGTAGGAGATATTATATAAGCCTGTTGCTTGTATTTATGGTTTTCCCCAAAATTCACCATGATATTGTAGTCTTCCTTCAGAAAATATTTTGTTTTTAGTCACTGGGGTTGTGCCTTAAATTCACTATTTTTTTTGTTGGTATCACTTATCCCAGTATATTCTGTCTCTCATGGAGCTGCATGTACATCCCTCTCTTCATAAAAATTCCATTAACCTTTTGTATCTGCTCAGGGCTTTCAAGACATATTGTAGGATCACGTCAAGCTCAATTTCATCACTTTGCACTATATTCTGACATACTGGCTCTTAAACCACTCAGCTAGTGGCTTAAGATCTTTGATGTAGGTAGAAGCAGGATCCTACTCTTTCGATGTACTGAGAATTTAGTTCTTCATGAAAATGAGCCTCATCTTCGAAGCAACATAACTCTTTTAGTAGACTCCCAAGATGAGTCTCCACAGAGCTGATCTGTCTCTAGGAGTATTCATTCCTAAATTCCCAGAGATGAGCTCCTGGAGCATTTTCCTTTAGTTTTTGTCAACTTCCTACCCATTCATGTCATGGAAAGAACAACCTCCCTTATGAAAGGTTAACAGTGGATTTCATGTACATATGTTTATAACCTCCTTTTTTTAAAATAACACATGAATGTTGACCATCAGTGTATATCAATAAGATAAATATACAACCTCACTTTTTATGGCTTCGAAGTATTTATGTAAATGCATGCACCTAACTTGAAGAAAATTGCTAAATCAAAAAAAGCATGTGAGTGGTTGTTGATTTGGTACAACCAAATTCTCTGTCCTCATTTACACTTCAAACAACAGTGTGTAGGAGGACCATTTGGTTTACACATTCACTATGCCAATTATTAATCACTATGGTTTTGACTTTCCTCCACTCTTATGTATCAGATTATATCTCATTTTGATTTTCACTTCTTGCAGCAGCAAAAAAACATTGAGTGCTTACAATGTGAAATTTTTACAGGCTCTTTACCATGTTTTCCTGAGAAGTGTATCTTACTTAGTTGCTATAGTTCTTTATAATTTAAAGATACAACTTTTCTTATTATTTCTAGAGAGAATTACATCTGCAAATAAAGGTAGTTTTTATTTTCTTTTTATTATTTACTGAACTAATATTATGTTGTTGTTTAATACCATTTGATCAAATTTCTAAGACAAAGTACAGTATTAATGGTGAGAGTAAACACCCATTTTTTTCTTCCTGAATTTCAAAGGACTTTAGATTTTGCTATCATTAAACATGGTGATGGCTTGATATTAAGGAGATGATAAATAAGATGATATCATTTCTAATAAAAACACATTAAATAGGAATAGAAGGGGAAGCAATAATTTAGCACAACAGCTGTTTAATAAACTGATATTTTACTTTCATAATTTTTAAAGATTTTGCAAATTGCACACACTGATGCACTAACAATTTTGGTCTTTTAGATGCGTTTATTAGAAGTTTTGTTTATGGCCTTACAATCTTGTGCTGACTTTATACAAAGATATGGAAAGTACTTCTGACTCTAAACTCTAAAATGTTTTAAATAGAGTGAGATGAATCATAATGGTTACAAACATTTTAAAAATTCCTTAGGATTTGCTAAGAATTTGCTAATGTATATTACTGGAGTTACTTATAATATTCACATTTAAAAGTATAATTGTCATAGAATAACAATTCAATGATATGCAAAATTCTAGCTGTTCCAATCAAAAACTAATAAAACATGAGAAAAAAATATAGACATAAAATCAAAATCAATTTTTTTCATCTTTTGTATTTTCTCTTATAATAGTTAGATTTTTCTACATATCATTGTTATTTTCAAGAACTTATTTTCATAGATTTATTCTCAAGGTTTTCTCTGATTTTTGTTTAATACTTTATATGTTTAATGATAGAGTCCTTTCTCCATCTTTACTAAACTTTACAATGCTTTGTTCTTTGTGTTCTTTAATTTTTGATGTTTTGTTAACCCTTAGTCAATTTTTTATTCTGTTTGTTGTTTAATAATAACAAGTTTGGAGCTATAAATACTTTGGGTATTGCTTTGCCTGTATTCTAAAAATGTTAAATTAAAGTTTCTTATTTGTACTATTTTCTAAATAGATTTCAGACTTGATTTTCATTTCCATTTATGAGTAAATATGGCATTTGAAAGAAAAGACTTCTAAATTTACTTGGCAATACTTTTTACTCTTTTGGTACTAATTTTCAGTGTTAATGTATCATTAATAAAGAATATGATTACTAATCATTGCTTTTTGGTATATTTTTGCTCTTAATTTTTTTGAAAAATACAGAAATGTAAAATTATTTCTTATTATTCTTCCAATTGTAGAGAATTTCTAGCACCTACCAAGAGGACTGAAAGGAAGGGTGCTGAGAAAAATTCCTAAAGTTTGGCAGAAATACTGCTATGATTTGTTAGTAATGTGTGAATTTAGGAAGGAGTTAGGAATGTTGGATTCCTATGACTCATCTGTTATGCTTGGCTTAGCATGTGATAATTTTTGAACAGTGCTTGGATATTTGGAAGAAATTTACCTTACGCATATGCTTTAAAATGTCTTTTTCTGTGGTATATATATCAGGCTGGGGGTAAGAATTACCTGAATACATTTTTCCGAAAGCAGTATTTTGATGCCACCTCAAATATAACACATCCACATATTTGGGAGTAGTCCTCAAGAAAAAACCCAATGTTTCAATCTATATAACATACTCCCATGTGGTTTTAAAGTGTAGCTAAATGTTGGAAATTTGACTATATAACATTTACATCTATTTATAATAAACATAAATGTATATACATACACACAAACCCAATATAAATGAGTTAGAGGTCCTCACGCCAGTTGGTTTTAATAAGTTTCAAGCAGTTCTAAAATTTTACCTTTTAAATTTTGAGCTATATTATTTAGCATATACTTAAAAGTTTCTTATTTTAATCCATATTTGTATAAAATAAACATATTTTCTTATTTAAATCTATTTATGGGATACTACTTTTGCCTTTATCTTTTATTTGGAGACTTCACCTACTTTCATTTTATGTAATTAGTTTATATTAAGGTCTAAATATATGCCAACACTATTTGTTTTTTATTTGTTTCATCCATTCTATGTTATATTTTTCCTTTTTATGTATTCTTTTCAATTGATTATTTTGTCTGTCCAATTTCCCCTTTATTGATATTAACACTTACCTTTACTACTCTTTAAGTGCTTAACCTAGGGATTGCAATACTTTTAATTAGCTTACCATATTTTAATAGAAATTGGTACTTGTTACACATTCCAGACAAGGTAAAGGTCATAAATATTTAACCACATTTAATCCCCTTCACATATATGTGCATATGTATTATTCCATATATCTTTAAAATAGCAGGAGACATTGTTATCATTTTATAGATCCAATATTAGATTTACCCACATTGTACTATTTTATTGCCCTTATCTCCTACATTTGTGAAATTCCATACAAATTGCCATATGTATGGTAACTTTTTAAGTAGCTCTCGTGTGTTGAATTCTCCATTCTCTAATTACCTCTTCCTTTCACCTTTATACTTAAAAGATGTTTGATGGTAGGAGGTCAATATTAATTAAGTAAAATGAAAGAACTGTACCAAAACATATATATATATATATATATATATATATACACACACACATGTGTGTGTTTGTATCTATGAACACATATATACATATGTGTTTGTTTGTATCTGTCTCGTATTCTTAGTCCTATAATAACTTTGACTCCTCTTTGTCCATTCCTGTATTTTTTTAAAGCACACCATGGTACAAAGAATTTAGTGGAAGACTCAGACAGCTATAATACCAAATATTTCCCATATTTTTTGTCAGAACTTCAGCTATTCACTCCAGTTCCTTATTTATAGGATTCCCTCAGACATAATATGTTTGTCAATATGTTTGTCCCTCAGACATAAGTTTGCCATTTCCTACAGGTCATTTATACACCTTACATTCTGAAAAACAGGAAATAGAAAGGGGGCTAAAGATATTTAACAAATTTTAAAAGTCCAATATTTCAAGATAATTATTCTGCTACATAATTTTCATTTTATTTAACAACTAATGCATATTTAGTCCTATTAATAGAATACTGTTCTATACAATGTCTGATGAAATTATTGATGAAATCAGGGAAATAAAGTTGGGCATTATATTTTTGCCTACTTTGATCCCTGGACTTTGAGTGTACTGAAGGCTAATCTAACCAAATAGAATATAGGAGCTCTAGAAACTTTTTTGAAAGGTAATATTAAAGAAAAGGTTATGGGAGACAGAACAGTTTTTCTTCACTTTGGAAGATTCTTATGAGTCCTTTGTGAATTTAAATATTTAAACATCTTCCCATAAAAAGGCAAAAAAACAAAAATTAAGCAGAAAATTTGTGACTTTTTAAATGGCAAAGGAATTACAGACTCATGGAAAGTAGTGTGTGTTATTACAATTAGATGGCAGCTCTTTAGTACAACACATGTTTTGTTTCATTTTTTTTCAGAATCTGATTTAATTCTAAATTGGTTTCTCCCAAACTCATTAAAATGCAAAAGCTATACAAAACATTGTTTGCATAATTATAAAATAATTTACTAAATGTTGCATTTCAGGAAGGAAAAGGTTATGTGCAGGAATTTAATTAGTGATCTGGCAACACAAAATATTTGATGTTGGTTCTAATTGTATGCACATCTGGGATTTTCTCCAAAAGAACTACATTTTTAAAGGTTAAGCATTTATATTAAAGTGTTATAAAATAACCATCTTGGGAAGTGACCCCAAGGGAAATGACCAAATATATTCATCATAACATGAAGTATTTGTAATGATATGTTTAGCATTTATGCTGAGCCCATTTCTACACTGTGGAGTGTTCCAAAGTAAATGGTAGTAAAATTATAAGTGTGAGCACCATTCATTCTGTACCAAAGTAGCTAAAGGAGACCTGGTTTCTGATTCTGTTTCATCTAAATATGAAATATCTTATTTTTTTTCAATTTTCCCATTATTGGTGTATAGACATTCTATTTCCCCTCTGTATACCTGCCCTACTTTACTATTAGGATAAATACTGAAAGGATCTTGAGCTTCCTGCGGGAAATCCAATATATTAATATAAGGTGATAACACTACTGAGCCCAAGACTTTTATAAGCTGCTCCCAGCTTTACGTAATTTAATTTTCTTACACATTCCCATTGAAGTTAAAAGAATCCCATTAAGAAATCAATCAACAATACAGCACCCATACAAATGAACAAATACAAAACTAAAACCCCATTCACTACTTTTAAAATTACTACTCTTCAATTAACTGCTTTTAAATCAAATATCAAGCAGCCCAAGACCACAGATAATTTTAAAGTGTGGGTTTTTAATTTTAATGTGAATTTACACAGCATAACTAAGTGGCATATCACTGAGACTTTATTTTGATAGCTTGTTTTTCTTCCCTTTTTATTCAGAACATTTTTAGTACTCTCAAAGAAAGAATTACTGTTATTCTTTGGGTAGAATTTTTGGTATTCATTTCTATAACTTATGTACATGGATAATATCGTTTTATCAACATTAAAGACATCACATGTTAAATTTTGAAGATATATGTATATTTCTGTGGGTTACAGGTCCTGATTTTTAATTCAACACATGTAGAAATGTATTTTTAAAAATTTAATCAAGAATCTGTCTTGATGGATAGTCAATGACTTTTGCCTGTGGTATTAGAAAATGTAATATTTGAGCTGATCCTTGAAAGATGAATGGGATGAAACTGAGTCTTCCAATACTCCATGAAATGCAAGGTAACTGTAAACAAGAAAGAAGTGAGAGAAAGACAAATCTACATTTGGCAGAGATTGAGATAATGTATAAAAGGCCAGCTTAATTTGGAAGTGTGATATATGCATACTGTATAATTATTTTAATTATCAAGCAACTGAGAAATAACTAAATGAGAGTAAATGAGAATAGAGATTAAAATGAACAGGTCTAAGTATGAAAATGACACATTTTCAATCAGAATTAATTTTCTGGCTGCAAATTCTAACATAATTTCTGTGTTTAGATTTTTTAAGGCATAGTATGGAAGTGATCGGTTAGAATTTCCCTCCTGTGACCTAGTAGCTTTGCTAACCCAGAAAAATTTTGGTGTTAACCTAGGCAACCTCACGATGGGTGAAGGCCAAAATAATCAGTGAACTACCAATTTGGTCACCCTCCAGAATACTGATAAAAGTTGTGTAAGTTCCTACAATACCTGGGGAACTTTTTCTCCTGATTTTTTATACCATTATAAGTTAAATGATGTAGTTGTCAAATTCCATTCTCTTTCTAACAGATACCAGGTTAGCTCTGCATTTATAATTCAATGTGATATGACAGTAATATTTCTCGATTTGTACACTTAGGACATTTTCTATCATTTAATACAGTCATATTTGTTGACACTATACAATTTATATTTTCGTAGTTTTTAAAATTTATCTGAAAATGTTATTTTGCAGCTACATTATATAAACAGCCTCCAAAAGCCACTGAAGGAAAGTACCTTTCCAAAATAATCTTTTTTATGAATAGAAGATAGCATGGCTTTTCTTGCTGTTAGGGCACTTCTTAAAAGATTTCTAATCTGTACAATTTTCAAAAATGCTGAGTAAATGTAAAAAGCATTATAAAACAGCATCCAAAAATGCAAGAGAGGAAAGATACATTTTTTGCATTTCTCAGAAAACTAAGTGATTTCTCTATCTTTTGTTATTTTTGCTACAATGTAAAGGTGATACTGCCCTGCTCTCATAAATGAAAAGTTGATTGTCTTTAATTTAAATTCCATGGAAAATAGAAAAAAATGCAAATTATTCATAGTAAAATAGCTGCAAAATACAATTGCAGAGTAAAATTTCACATAATTAGGCCACAAAATGTAGCAGAAAATAACACAAATTTAAACACAATCCTCAAAGGGTTTATTTGATGTTTTAAATTTTAACATATATTTCTCAATTTTGTAAAAGATACCACGTATCAACAATCACTTTGAAAGCTTCCATTACATGTCATTCTTTTTTTTTTTTTTTTTCAGGGAAGACCTTTAATAGAAAAACATAGCCAGAAAACATCAAACACTTACAATAAATATGCACATGTTTAAGAAAGAAGGAAAATAGATTTGTTTGCTTTTAAAGATGTTTTAGTGTTTTTATTTCATTACAAATAGAATACCTCTTGTTACATGAACACTATGTAAACATGCAAATTAATCAGATAAGTTATAGGATAATCTAAGCTTATTGCTTCAAACAATCTTTCAATAAGTTAGGTATTTTTAAATATGCTTTAACAAAGTTATGTATTATGGATTCATCCATCCATTCATCTGTTAACAACCTGTTTATTCTTCCATACTTGTATTTACTTACCTTGGCACAAGGTATCAAGTATAATGAGGCCATAGTGATTAATTATATATTTAAAACCATTTAGCTATGTTGTTCCTTTTTTATTTATACACCAAAAATGAATGATGATTGGAGTTATATTAGTTAAGCTCAAGCTGGATAGATCTGTAAGCCAGGATATTTTCAGAGAAGCATAGGTGCGTTCTCATTATATAGCATTAGATAATATTCATTATAATAGATATTAACTTTTCTATTTTAATAGTTATAAGCATACATGGTAAAAATAGTTTTTAAAATGATATTTTTTCTTATGGTATACTTAACAGCTTCTGACTTTTTAAAAATCACCTGCAAAAAAAAAGTAGTAGCTTTTTTCATATGACAACTGAGACAGGCAAAATGTATTATTAAAAACAAAATGGCAGAAGCAGGATTTTCACATAAGTTATTTTTAGCAAAATAAAAAGCACAAAATTTGGCCAGACTTCTTTTTGAGAAGATAGATTTTCTGTTATCTGGTAGCCATTAGCTTTCCCAAAGTTTGTGGCTAGGGCATTGCGCAGCGTACAACATGAACCTAGCAAGCGAACAGAGGCTAACTGGAGCCCACAGCCACACAGGAATTCCTATGTGCCATTTCAATTCTTGGCAGGTGAGAAAGCAATCGCTCCAGAATCTTTCAACTCTTCCAGGAGTACTGGTGCATCGCTTTGATGGAAAACGTATATAACATTCAGTCAATCGAGTTTAGATCACCTAAGATTTTAATAGTGGCCACAGAAATGGCAAGAAGATTAAAATAAAAATAACCTACTATTTTGTAAGCAATTATTTAGATTGTTCAGATTTCTGCTCATACAAATTAATTCACTTAATATACAAAGCTCAAATACAGCCCATAAAAATTTGCAACATAAACCAAAATAGAAACGAATATTGACACTGAAAAGTATAATTCTTTATGAGATCTGCTAGAGATGAGAAAGCTAGCTTGACACAAATATTTTCTTAAAAAGGCATAGATACTGTGGAAAAAAGGTTATGAAATGAGACCACCGTAAAAATGAATAGCCACTTGAATAAAATTGGAGAAAAGTAAACAGAGTAACTCTATTTTACTATTGGCATAGTAAAATAATCTCCATTAAAATCAGTAAAGAATGGGATTAGTATTACAAATGTCAAGTCTATAATATGAGAAAGGAATTTAGAATATTTTAAATGTAAAAAAATAGAAAAAATAAAAGATGTTATTAACAAATAGTCACGACAATGAACTGCCACCATATTGATAAATGTTGCTACTAAATGCTAACAAAGAATAATCAAAAGTAAGATATAAAACTAATTTCTAATCCATATAAACAACTGATATTATCATTTGGAATTGTAAAATAAATATCGATGTATCTGGTTTAACATCATGAGCTGAAATATTTTTTAAAATAAAAATAAAATTATTACAGAATGAGACTTGTTCTTTTTAAAGTTCAGTGCCAAAAAGATCAAGTAGAACATTAGCTATGGAGTTCTGATAGGAAAAATATTAACTAACAAATAATATTGAGTCATATTGTTTTAATTTTCTGGGAGAAAAGAAAAATTAGTATTGCTTTGGGTAGTTGAAAATGTAATATATTAACAAATATCAAATTTTTTAAATTATGCATTTTGTAAGATGATAGACATGTCTAATAACATATAAACAGTCACTAAAATGACAAATTTTAGCACGTGGATGTATATATATTTAATTTTGCCTACCTGTAAAATGAATGGCATTTGGAGAAGATATGCTAAGTTACATGAAACTTTTTGAGAAATGAAACAATTTAAGAAACTCTGCAGACTGAGCCATTTAATTGTACAAATAAGACCAATAGTCAACAGTATACAAATGCTACTGTATTTATTAATAAAAATATTATAGTTATAGAGCAATGAAGTAATACTAACAAAAGCATTGTACCTAGAATATAAAGTTAAAATGTGCACATGTCTTTATGGAAAGCCATTATTAGTGAGCTATTTTGTTAATATCTGTGACATCAATTATTGACAGTAAAAATGTATTATCTCATTCGGCCCCAGAAAGTATGGAATGTTTACAGTGCTTATGAAAAATTGGCTATATTTTCCGAGTTAAAGTTTTCTGTTCTCTAATCATGTAGTAAAATTTGAAAATCAGCATTGCACACAGTAACATACTTAAAAATTTGCTCACGTGTTAACAACTTATTTTTGTTTTACTTTTAAAACTATTACTATTTTTTCTACTTTCAGACATTTTAAGAGCCAATGTTATGTTTTTATTTAATTTTAGTTCATTTTGTTATTCAGTATATTGTTAGAAATTTGTTGAATTGTAAATCGATACTTTTTATAAATGTATGATGTACAAAGCAATGTTTTGATTTATAAATAGAATGTGGAGTAATTAAATCAAACTAGTTAACAGATCCATCACCTTAAATATTTAATATGTTTGTGATGAGAACATTTGAAATGTACTCTCCTAGTAATTTTGAAATGTATTTAATACTCTATTATTAACCTATATTCACCATGCTGTGCCATAGAACTATATATATATTTTTTCCCTCCTGTCTGAAATTTTGTATTCATTAATCATCACCCCCCACCCCCAATCAAATCCTCCATCCTCTGTAACAGTCACTCTACTCTGTTGCTATGACTTGAATCGTTTAAGATTCCACATATTAAGCATTCATTTCAGTACTATTCACAATAGCAAATATATGGAATCAACCTATTATCCATCAACAGATGAATGGATAAAAAATTTTAACATAGATGTACTGTTTAAATATGTTTAAATTACCCAAATACTAAATAAAATTAGAAATACAAAACTATAGGTAAAAACTAGGAGACATATTTATCTAGAAATGGAGTTTTCCTTCAGAAGAACTTATAGAACCTGGTTGATCTGTTATGAGCTTTCAAAAGAAGTCCCCAATGTCATTAGTATTCAATCCATACCTATTCTCTTTATGATATGAGGCCTAGTAGAAATATATGGTTTTTCTCTCTCATGCTATATGTGACTATCAAGGCTTTATCCTTTCTTAGTTGAGATTTCAAGTAAAGTACTGACATATGCAAGAATGATTACATGTTCAAATGTACATTTATGTGATCTTTCAAAAGTGTGCAGCTGCAAGCATTCACAGAGTTATACTGAGAGTGATCTTTCTGAAATACAAGAAAATAATATAACACACAAGCTCAGGACACTATTTCCAATGTTTAAAACTGTACTTCAAAGTAATTTTCAGTGACTAGACAGAGACTAATTATCCCACAATAAGAACTACATACATTGTGAGTTATAAAAGGAAATTATTTTAGTGTTAATTATAGTGAAAATACATCTGAAATATTCTGTTGAATATTAACATTTATCTTTAATTTTGCTAGTTTTACTTACAAGTACTACTTCTAATAAGAGTAGTTGAATATCAAATTAATATACTCAAAATAGAAAACAAAATATAAGTGATTGTTAACTTAATAATGTTACTTAATGAGAGGTGGTATAGATAATATTCTAGATTTTCCAAGTATCACTTTATTAATGATGCATATGTACATATACATATATATGACAAAAAAGAATTTACCTCAATAGTTAGGTGTTATTATTTCTTTTCTTTTTTTTTTTTTTTTGAGATGGCATCTCACTCTGTTGCCCAGGCTGGAGTGCAATGGCATGATCTTGGCTCATTGCAACCTCCATCTCCTGGGTTCAAGCGATTCTCCTGTCTCAGCTTCCCAAGTAGCTAGGATTACAGGCACACACCACCACACTCAGCTGATATATATATATATATATATTTATATATATATATTTATATATATATATTTATATATATATATATTTATATATATATATTTATATATATATATATTTATATATATATATATATATATTTTTTTTTAGTACAGACGGGGTTTCACTTTGCTGGTCAGGCTGGTCTCGAACTCCCGACCTCAGGCGATCCGCCCACCTTGGCCTCCCAAAGTGCTGGGATTACAGGCGTGAGCCACTGCGCCCGGCCAGGTGTTATTATTTATATGTATCAGATGAATTAATATCATAAAATAGCACTGGAAATTGTAATTTTACATTACAGGTATGTGAAAATTATATCCCCCACAGACCGAATTAAAAAAATGAAATCATGTAAAAGTAACTTACAAATATTTATTAAACCTAAATTCATAAGAAAAAATTACAGCTACAGATAGTTATGATATAAATTATACAGCATTAATTTCTTAGTATAGCTTGAAACTAGCATTCTATGTGAAACGTCAGGGTGCTCAAATAGGTAACTTCACTATTAATAATTTCCAAGTGCCTCTAATTAGCTATTATATCTTGAAAATATACGTACTACATAAAAACTAAAGTTATAATTCACCCAACATGTCTGATACAGACATTTGTTTTTGAGAATAAACACATTTCCTAGTGAGAACACTCAGTAGTCGTGCAGTGCTGGAGGTGGCGTCGATGGCAGAATGGAGGGAGGGGCTGAGTGAAGGGATGTTCTGTTGACTAATGAGTCATTGTTTGTGGATTGGAAGAGTGGCTAACAAACTGGAAATTAGTAACATTCTTTTAGAGATGCTGTTTAGTAGGTAGGGGAAGTCAGTTAAGTCTAAACTAAAGCTCCTCTGAGAAGAGCAGAAATAATATAAATCTACTTCTTTTATCCAGTACTTTATTAAGTGACTTTATAAGAGGATACCACAAAAAAATAAGTGGTTGCTATCCTGGGTCTATTTCCAAGTGATACTGAAAATGCTCTAGGAAAGCCTCCTTTCCTGAGGTATTCATTATTTCAGAGATTGTCTCCTAGGAAAATTAAATAATCTGAGGAACTCCTGTATTTTCTGGGCCGGTGAATGTCAAAATTATAGAATTGAAACCATGTTGGAAAAAGAATGAAGACGTTGTCTTTTTATAAAATCTTTAGCAAGATGTAAACAATCAAGATGTCACATAAGAAAGGTTTATATAAGTCTACATTTAAAAAAAAGGGAAGGATTTCTGTTGATTTTAACGTGATGCCAGAATTATTTAAAGGATGCTTGATGAGTACTTAAAATAAAAGTTTATTTATTCACTCATTTAGTCATTCATATATTCACCCAACAGAATATTATCAGTTGTTATACTTACTGCTTGTCAGACATGCAACTATTTTGGGGGAATGGTTAGGGAAAAAAAAAAAGAAAACACAGATGAACAAAGAAAAAGCCTGTCTTCTTTTGGGAAGCTAAAATTTTACTGGAGAAGACTGAAAAATATAAGTTAGGGAAAGTGTGGTATGTTGCCTAATGTTATCACTTGCTACAGAGGAAAATAAAGTGAGGCAATAGGAGAAGATGATATGGTGAGTAGAAAGCTATTTTAGATTGATAGCAAAGGGAGAACTCTAAGGAAATGACATTTAAGCAGAGATCTAGAAAAAATAAGAGAAATAACTATGAGAAAGTCAGGGGGAAAGAAAGTTGTAGGAAGAGAGAGCCCTAAGCACAGACATCTTGAGGTACACAGGTACCATATTTGTTATTTGTTATTATTATTCTTTTTTATAGAGCCAGAGCCTCACTCTGTCGCCCAGGGTGAAGTGCAGTGGCGTGATCTTGGCTCATTGTCAACCTCCACTACCTGGGTTCAAGCGATCCTCTCACCTCAGCCTCCTGATTAGCTAGGACTACAGGATGCCACCACATCCAACTAATATTTTTGTATTTTTAGTAGAGATGGAGTTTAGCCATGGTGGCCAGGCTGTTCTCAAACTCCTGACCTCAGGTGATCTGCCCACCTTGGCCTCCCAAAGTGCTGGGATTACAAGCAGGAGCCACCGGGCTAGGCCATGGGTATCATATTATGTAACACCTCATAGGACCCTCTTAGAGCCATGACTGACCAAGAGTTAATCATGACATCTGAGACTCAGATACTATTTGAATAAAACTCAATGGCTGAGTGGTAGTAAATGTAGTATATTTCACAGAACTGTTGTACAATCTCATGTCATCTGGCACAATAGAAACAATTATGAATTGACTAGAAGAGTCAGCAACAAATGATAAATTATATACAATAGTGAGCATGACAAAGTAAACTCCTCTGACTTGGGCCTTGTGTTTAATTCAAATTAAAAACAAAACCCTATCAGTAACTGGGGTGAATACATTTATGCCACACTGAATAACCTTGAAATTGATCCTCAGAAATAAAAAGTAGAGTCAATATCCAAAAAGATTGCAGCAAAAGAATGGCATTATTAGAAAAAATAATTTTTGAATAATGTAATATATAGATATGAGCTGCTGTATTAGGGTTCTCCAGAGAAACAGAACCAATAGGAGATATATATATATAAATATATTTCTATAAAATATATATAATATATATTCTATATATAGAATATAGATTGAATTCTATATATATATAGATTTCTATAGAATATATATAGATTTCTATAAATATATATATAGAATATATATAGAAAGAGATTTATTATAAGGAATTGACCCACATGATTATGCAGGTTAACAAGCAGCCAGATCTGCAGTCTACACCAGAAGAGCCAATGCCATAACACTCCCAGTCCAAAGGCCTGAGATCCAAGACAGCCAAAGCTATAATTCCAGTCCACAGGCCAACAGGCTCTAGACCCAGGAGCCAATCTTTCAGTTTAAGATGGAAGGCAGAAAAAAAGAAAAGAAAAGAAAACAACCTGGTGTCCCAGCTAAAAGGTAGTCAGACAGAAGGAATCCCTCCTTATCCAGGGAGGTAAGCCTTTAGGTCTTTTCTGGCATCTAACTGATTGGATGAGGCCTGCCCACATTAAGGATGGCAATGTGCTTTACTGGGTCTACCAATTTAAATGTAAAGTCATGCAAAAGCACCTTTATAGAAACACCCGCAATGTTTAAGCAAATATCTGAGTACCATGTGGCCCAGTAAAATTGACAAATAAACATTGTAAGTCCATCCCTTGTTAATTTAACCACCCATATGCATCTCTTTCATACCCAATCTCCAAATGAAGACAATAGCAAGGTCTGAATCTCCTAACTTGATACATCTATCTTGTGTACAGTGGAAAATGTATCACCACCTGCTCTAAAAAGGAGGTAAAGTCATTGAGTGACATTTGCTTTTCTTCATATCCCATAACTTAATTACTATGATGGATTAGTCAGTTTGGTTTCATATGACAAAGTACCACAGACTGGGTGGCTTATAAAGCAGAAATTTATTTTTCACTGTTCTTAAGGATAGATGTTCAAAATGAGGGTGCCAGCATGATTGAGTTCAGGTAAGGGTTCTTTCCCAGAATACAGACTGCTGACTCCTTGTATCCTCACATAGCAGAAGAGGAAAAAAAGTTTTCTGGGGCGCTTTTTTTAAAATTAATTAACTTTTTTTTTTTTTATGGAATCTCACTCTGTGGCCAGGCTGGAGTGCAGTGGCATGATCTCAGCTCACTGCAACCTCTGGCTCCCGGGTTCAAGCGATTCTTTTGCCTCTGCCTCCTGAGTAGCTGGGACTACAGGTTTGTGCCACCATGCCCAGCTAATTTTTGTATTTTTAGTAGAGATGGTGTTTCATCATGCTGGCCAGGAAGGTCTCGATCTCCTGACCTCGTGATCTACCCACCTTGGCCTCCCAAAGTGCTGGAATTACAGGCATGAGCCACCGCACCCAGCCCTGGGGTCCCTTTTGTAAGGGCACCAATCCCATTCGTGAGGACTCCACCTTCTTACGTCTAATAGTTACCTCCCAGTGGCCTCATTTTCTAATGGCATCACACTAGGAGCAACGATTTCAACATGTGAATTTTGGGGGAACATAAACATGTAGTTTGTTGTCATGATGTAAAATTAACAATACTTCAATACTTTGTTATATGTCTTATGTTGCATGACCAGGAAATAAGAGAGACAATAAAAAATATTTTATACAAACATGCACATATTTATACCAAAATAAGAAGGAAATGCTCATGTCAATTACAGTTATCTTTTTCTGTAACTAGTCACATGGTCACAGCTGGCTGTGACCTAGGATAAATCCCTGCTTCTTCTACTACCCAATCTGTATTTCTTTTGGCTTCATTAACTACCTCAGCTGATCTTGGGTGACCTAGACGTTTATTCTTGAAGAAACTTAGCCATTAGTAGTCTTGACTGGATTCAGTTGTTTTCTGTTTTCCTTTGACCTTCATCAAAGAGCATTGTAATACCAAGAAATGCTTTCAATGATCTTTATTCCAGATATAGCCTTCCTTACCTCTGTTGTAAAACAGTAGACCAATCTACTCTAGTAGTCAGAGTCAATAACTACAAGCAGTGTAGTAACTCTTCTTTGCCTGTTGATCCTGAGGCATGAGGAGTTCTAAGTGACCCAGTGGCAGTCTTAACTAAGTGTCAGGAATCTTTTTTTTTTTCTTTTCTGGGTGAAAGCACTTCCCTCTTTGTAACTAAGATCTCTAGGTTAGCAGAGCATAAGGTTTCAGAAACAAAAAGCAAAAATTTTTTAGTGGGTCACTAGGAATAATGGTGCTACTTCTATTTCTACTCTTCCTATCCTGGACCATGAGTCCTGGCAATGGGAGAAATAACTCATCTATGGACACTGATTTAGAGCATATACAGCCTTCTAAAGAACCTTGTTCCATCTTGTGAGATATTGTCACCTCACTGGCACTATAACTGAGCTTTCAGAAAACTCTTCTACTGTTTTATCAAACCAGTCATCTCAGAATAGTGGGAAACATGGTAAGACCAGGGAAATCTATGAGCATGGGCCCAATGCATCACTTCATTTGCCATGAAATGAGGTTTTCTTGTTTGTTTGTTTGTTTTGTTTTTTTATTAGAAGCAGTGTTATGTGGAATACCATGATGGTGATAAGGTATTTGGTAAGTGCATGGATAGTAGTTTTGACAGAAGCAGTGCATGCAGAGAAGGCAAATCATATCCAGAGTAATTTTCTATTTTATTAAAAACAAAATGATGCCCCTTCTGTGATGACAATGTTTCAAGTAACCAATCTGCCACCAGGTAGCTAGCTGGCTGATCACCCTGGGGAATGGTGCCATATTTGGGGCCAGATCTATCTACAAACTTCTTTCCCAAATTTCCAATTTATATTCTTTTCAAGTCTGAGATCATCCAGTCGAACCATTGGCTACAGAAACAGCCCATGAATCCATCTATGATTGCCCTTTTGGCCATTTCTTCTTCCAAGCACAGGGAACAACCTGGCCTAAGTCTTCTTTCCTTTTCATGTCATCCTAGGAAACTCCTTATGAAGCCATAGATGCAGGCTCAAAGAGAGAAGACAGTGTGGCAGAAGTGGCAACCATGGGCATTTGGGCCACTTTATGTAACTTACTTGTGCCTTCAGGGCCTTCTCAAGCCCAATCACATACATAAAAGTTCCATTTGATGATGAAGTGCTGCTATGTAAGGTACAATGTTGTGACTTGGTGGGTTAATAACATCTAATTCATTATGGGAAACTCAGGTCACATGGTTGAATTATCACCCATGTGAAAATTCAGTTCCGACTAAGGTCCAGTAACATACCAACAGCTGTTTCTCAAAAGGAGCATAGTTAGCCACAGCGGATGGCAAGATTTTGTTCCTAAGGGCCTGTACTATGATTTACCTATAGGAACCTATCAAAGGCTCCAAACAGGATGCCTGTCACTGCCGTTTTGAGCACCATTGGATCTACTGGATCATACAACCCAAGGGACAGAGTAGCTTGCACAGCAATCTGGACCTCCCGTAAAGCCCTCCCTTATTATGGGTCCCACTCAAACTAGCAGCTTTTCAGATCACTAGGTAAATGGGAATACCCAAATAAAGAATATTTTAGCTCTAAAATCTAAAGAGGCCACTAGGTATTGTCTCTCTCTCTCTCTCTCTCCTTTTTTTTTTTGGCTGTAGGAGGAACCAGATGCAGCAACTTATCCTTCAACTCAGAAATGATATCTTGACAGGACCTATGGACCCCTAGAAATGTTACTGAGTTAGAAGTCCCCTGATTTTCTGTTGGATTTATACCCTCTGATATGTAAATGTCTTACCAATTGGTCCAGAGTAGTTGCTACTTCTTGCTCACTTGGTCTAATTAACATGATGTTATCAGTGTAATGAACCAGCATGATATCTTATAGAAAGTAAAGATAATAAAGATCCCTGTGAACCAAATTATGACAATGGCCTGAAGAATTTTTATAACCCTGAGGTAAAACAGAAAAAGTATACTTCTGGTAGTGCCAGCTGAAAACAGACTACTTCTGGTGGTCCTTATGAACAAGAATGAAGAAAACAGTTTGCTAGATCAATAGCTGTATACTAGGGACAAGGAGATGTGCTAATTTGCTCAAGCAATAAAGCTACATCTTGTACAGCAGCTGCAATTGGGATTACCACGTGGTTAAGATTTTGATAATCCACTGTCATTCTCCAAGATCCATCTGTCTTCTGCACAGATCAAATAGAGGAGTTGAATTGGGATAAGATGGAAATCACCACCCCTGCATTTTTCAATTCTTCGTGATGGAACTAACCTCTGCAATCTTTTCATAAATACTATACTGCTTTCGGTTTACAGTTTTCCTGGTTAGAGATAGTTCTAGTGGCTTCCACTTGTCCTTTTCTACCATAACAATCTTCACTCCACAAGTCAGCTGCTGAGTATGTATATTCCTATTGTGCATTCCAGAACTGGGGAAGTAACCACAGGGTGTGTCTGGGGACTCACTGGGCCCCTTGTGATTTGAACCTGTGTAAAAACTCCACTGCTCACCTGACCTCCATAAGCCCCAGTTCTAACTGGTAGACACCAGTGATGTTTTATGTCTCCTGAAGTTAGTATGGGTTCAGGGACAGTGTCCAGTAGTCCTTAAAAGGTCTGATTGTTGTGGGAAACTGAGGACAGGAGAGACCAATATGGAGAACAGGAGGATTGTTTATTTTAGGTACGCACTGGCTCAGTGCATTTGCATACAAAAAGCTGAACCTTGAACAAAGACAGAGTGGGGTTTTTATAAGCAGACCTACAGAAGCAAAACAAAAGCAGTTAATCATACAGTGATATGTCACGTAACGTATAGCATAACATAACTTGTGGCCTTGCATAGCTGGTGACCTTGTAGCTGCATTGCAAGGAAAACAAGAACGGGATAAATACAGAAATTTGTAAAACATAATCATGCTTAAGAAACCAGGGAAATAATTTGTCTTTCTCTTTTTTTCCTCTTCAACCTTGCTCTGGATTGGGGGTGTCTGGAGCCCATTTCTTTGGCCTTGCCTTTCCGGACAGTGTTACCTTATAATTGTCCTTGAAGTGAGCTTGCTAGGTAGAGTAAAGTTTGTTCTTTTCTTTGTAACCCTTGCCTTGCCTGTTACTTTCCTTAGAGTGAATGAATGCATATTTATTTTTAAGTTTCTATCTCATGATTGTTTCCCTTCCCTTAATGCAGAGTTACACTGGTAAAAGGCTGTGGAGTCACTTGTGGAATGCTGGCAGAAAGAGTAACAGTCCAGTAGTCCCCACTTATCTGTAGTTTCACTTTCCATGGTTTCAGTTACCTGTGGTAACTGTATAGTCAAAGTAGTTGACTACTGTCCAAAATATTAAATGGAAAATTCCAGAAATAAACCGTTCAGCTATTTTAAATTATGTGCCATTCTGAGTAGCATGATGAAATCTCACATCATCTTTCTCCCTCCTTCTTAGGACATGAATCTTTTTTTATCCAGTGTATCACATATTATTCAATTAGCCATCCTGATTATTAAATTGACTGTTATGGTTATTGCAGTGTTTGTGTTCAAGTAACGTTTACATTACTTAATAAAGACCCCAAAATGCAAGAGCACTGTGACTAATTTATAAATTAAACTTGATCGCACACATGCTTATGGTAGGCCCTATCATCCTAATCTTAATCTTATTCATCTGTGGGAGATTAAGGCCGCTCATGCCAATATATTTATGCATAAAGTTATTTTTAGATATATTATACTTTTTAATGTCAAGATATTTTGAATGCTCATTCTACTTATCCGTGAGAATGAGTTTTAAATTTCTTCAATATAACATTAATGTATTCATTACTGTGTTTAGAATGACATTTATATATATGTAATAATTATAATACATGAATGGAGTAATATATATCCTAATGGTTCTGTTTCCATAACTAATACAGATTTTGATACTGAGAATGGTTCAAAAGGAAGAGATTTTTAAAGATGAGTTTGTTCAGAAATGGTTCTGGGGTTTTTGGAATTGACTCTGGAACATGATTAGATTTAGATTCTGATTGATGCAGAATGGCTGGGCTCCTGGCTAAACTCTACCCTCAAGCCTGGAATCTTGGCCCTAAGTCACCCTTTAGTGAGCTGTTAACTCTTAGCCATCCATGGACTGCAGGCTGAGTGAAATGAGCCCCTTCGGTTCCTGCTCATGAAGGGACAAGGTCAAGGTCAAGGGGTTCAAAGTCAAGGGAGCACTCTCCTCTCATAATGACACTATTTTCAGCAGTTCAAAGAGCACTGATTGCCCATGGCATGATCTGGCAATAGAGATAAATAAATAGTCACCATTGGGTACTCCTAACCAACCACTTATAAGAAGCAAAGATCTCGGTGACTGAGTATATGATACTTTTGAATATTTGTCTCAAATTTAGAAATATAAAGTAATTGGCTGATTGTTCCTAATGTTGCTAGACAGACTGGGAAAAGAAAAGGATGAGCTCAGGAATTTGAATTACTAGTTTAAGCAGCATATACACAATCTGAAAGCTGTATGTATGCTGAGAACTTTACCTCCTGTAGACATAGGACTAAGAATGCTGAAAGTCAAATTCAGGATTTTATCCTTCAACTGGCTGAAGGTAGAGCTCATGGTCTCTGTGATGGTGAATTTTATGTTTTGACTGGGGCTGGGTGCAGTGGCTCAGGCCTGCAATTCCAGCACTTTGGGAGGCTGAGGCAGGTGGATCACTTGACGTCAGGAGTTCAAGACCAGCCTGGCCAACGTGGTGAAATGCAGTCTGTACTAAAAATACAAAAAATTAGCTGGATGTGGTAGTGCACTCCTGTAATCTCAGCTACGAGGGAGATTGAGGCAGGAGAATTGCTTGAACCCGGGGGGCACAGGATGTAGTGAGCCGAGATCATACCACTGTACAACAGCCTGAGTGACAGAGCAAGACTCCAACTAAAAAAATAAAATAAAATAATAAAAAATTTAAAACTTGACTGGGCCACTGGATTCCCAGATAGCTGGTTAAACATTATTTCTGGGTATGTCTTTAAGGATGTTTCTGGAAGAGATTAGCATTTGAATTGGTGGGCTGAGTAAAGCATGTGGCCCTCCCAGGTGTGGGTGGGCACCATCCAATTTGTTGAGAGCTTGAATAGAATAAAAAGTTGGAGGAAGGTTGAATTTGCCCTCTTCCCTACTGTGTGAGCTGAGACATTGATCTTTTGCCATGAGTGCTTCTGGTTCTCATGCCTTCATACCCAGACTGGAACCATCATTGACTCTCTGGGTCTCAGAACTTCAAATTATGCCAGCAACTTTTCTGGGTCTCCAATTGGCAGACAGCAGATTGTGGAATTTCTCAACTTCCAGCTTCCTGTGAGCCAATTTCTTATAATAAATCTTCATATATATATATATATATATATATAAAATCTATTGATTCTGTTTCTCTGGAGAATCCTAAAACAGATTTTGGTATCGAGAGGGTGGGATGTTGTTATGATAAGTACCTAAAAATGTGAAAGCAATTTTAGAACTGGATAATGGATAGAAGCTGAAAGAAGAATATGCTAGAAGAAGCTAAGACTCTTGTGAAGAGACTTTTAAAGACAATTCTGGTGAGGGCTCAGAAAGAGAAGAGAGGTAGAGAAAGTTTCTGTTTTCTTAAATAATACATAAATCATATATAGAACACTGCATTATGGCTGCCATTATGGTCTCAGGTGAAAACGAGAAACATGTTATTGGACAATGGAACAGAAGTGATCTGTGTTATAAACTAGCAAAGAACTTTGCTGAATTTTATTTATGTTCTAGTTGTTTTGTGGAAGGTAGGGGTTGCAATCAATAAAATTAATATTTAATTGAAGAAACTTCTCAGCAAAATGTTGAAGAAGTGCTTGCTTCTTTCTGACTTTTCATAGTAAAATGTGTGATGAGATAAATGACTTGAAGACCAAATTATTAAGAAAAAAGAACTAGAAATTAAATATTGAGAAAATTCTCAGCCTATCCATATCACAAAAAAAAATGAGAAAGTGTGTTAAGCGAGAACAGTTAGGATGTATTTTGTGTTGGTGTTGGGGACTTCACGTTGCTTTCAACAGTACAAATGGCCTTCACTCAAAACCATGAGCAGAGGGGCTGCCCCAAACTGTGAGGGTAGGGTCACCCAAAGCAATAAAGATGTAACTCCTGATCCAATAATTCTGGAAGACAGGACACCTACCCCAGTGGGATCAGAAGGAAGAGCATCTAGCGAAAGAGAATTATCCTTGAACCTTAAGATCACCTGGAGTTTCCTTGCTAGGTTTTGAACTTGCTTGAGACCCATCACCCCTTCCTTCTTTCCTATTTCTCCCTTTTGGAATGAGAATGTTTATCTTATGCCTGTCCTACTATTGTAGCTTGGATGCACACAATTTGTTTGGTTTCAAAAATTCACAGCTGGAGAGGAATTTTGCCTCAGGATGAATTGGCTTTCAAGTTGCACCTATATCTAATTTAGATGATATTTAGGTAAGACTTTGCATTTTAAACTTTAGAGGTGATGCTAGTGTAAGTTAACTTTTGGGGCTGTTAAGTTGAATATATTTTGCATGTGAGAATGACATGAATTTGGGGGGAAGAATAGAAAGTTATGAATTGAATATTTCTTTCCCTCTAACCCGCAATGTAAGGATATTTGGAGGTAGGGTCTTTGGGAGGTAATTAGGTCATGAAGACTCCACCCTCATGATTAGCAGTGTACTTGTAAGAAGAGGTCAGAGACTAGCTTGCCCTCGGTCTGCCATGTGAAGATGCACGAGAAGTGAGCAGTCTGAAACTTGGAAGAGGAAGAGGACCCTCACCAGATCCCCACCATCCTGGCACCCTCATCTCAATTTTCCAGTGTCTAGAACTGTGAGAAATAATTTCTGTTGTGTATAGGCCACCTAGTATATGGTACTTTGTTATAGCAGGCTGAATTAAGACAGTCTCCACGAGTGCCATAACTCAGATTCTGTAGCTTTACAGATAGGAATCACATCTAACCCACATATCACAGTAGCTGCTGTAGCAGAAACTCAGAACTACCAAGTCTTATAAGACTCAGGGCTGGATGTCACAAGTTCTTTACTGCTTGTTTCAGGAAATACCTACACATGACACTTGTCTGGAGATGACATCCCCCTTATACAATTGCCTCCACAGGTTGCTCCCTTTTAAATCCAGTTCTCTCACTGTGATATCTAGAATCTGAGTCACACACATATACCTAAACTCCAAGATAATCTAGACATGCTTGTTTGTTTCTTTGTTTGTTTGAACTTATGCTTTGGGAAGTGGGACACACAGTGTGGGTGATTATGAAATATAGGGAATATGTTCAAAGACATGAAGGACAAAGATTGACTAGAAACTATATTTGAATTATTGAGCAGGATTTGGTTGTCATTTTAAGAGCTGATACTGACAAACAGAGCCTAGAGTCAAGAAAAAATGATCAGGGTGATGACAAGGCTGAATAATGACTATTATTAGGCTTAGATTGGAGATAATATTTGCCTTCTTTTTTTATTCTTTAAGTATTTGTAATATGAGAAATTAAGGTATCAATTATAAATTTTGAAAAGAAAATTATAATGAAATTTACTGATTTGACTGCATTTTTGAAAGTTTTACAATCATTAAAGCTAACCATTAGTAGGATATTAGAAATGTAAAATAAAATTATATCAAGAGATCTTAGCATCTTTTTTTTTAAAAAAAAGCTTATGTTGAAATACCACGTTATGTTACAAAAAACAATTCCTCTTGCGTTTAGTTCTAGCAGTTTTTCTTTCCAGATAAAACGATGATGTTCTTCTTTCTAGAGAATGAGAATGATACAATCCCTTACATTTCCAATTTCGATATAGTTGCTAAAAAGTTCAAAGTTAAATGTTTCTTTCCAAGCTCAGTAACTGTTCTAACTTGGTTGCAATGCTTTCATAACCATTTCTATTATTCTCCCTATCTTCAGGGAATTGCTCTTGTGATCTCTATTTTTATCAATGACTTTATTTGTATTAATGTTTGATTGTATGTTTTCTCAAATATATTTTATGGAGTAGGGAAAAAGGGAGGATGTAAATTATATCTAAACATCATAACTATTGTTTACTTATATTACTTATAAAACTAAGTATGATATTGAAATACATAATATTCATGATCTTTTCAAATCTATAATTTATCCTTTTTATCATACAATCTACAACCAAAACCATGGGTTACCTAGTAAAGTTTATCTCTTTAATAATTTGGTAGGTGGAAATCAAATATCTTAAATTGCTGAATCAATTTTAATGATAGATTTGTAATCTATTTCATATACATATTTGCAATGATTCTTTCATGATTATTGCTAAACACCAGTGTGTGTTTCATAGGTATTGTTTCAAGTGTAACTGATTAATTATTCATTGCATATCCACAGCATAACAGCATTTTTACATTGTGAATATGCAAATCATTTCTGAATATAATTGCCTATTACATTAGCAAATATCCTGTGCATAATAAGACACAAGTATGTTTTCTTTATATGCTTTTGTGTGTGTGTGTGTGTGTGGGTGTGTGTGTGTTTAGAGGGGAGAGATAGTGAGACACACATTTTCTAAGGTTAATTTCAATATGGCCAATTTTTGAAGAGGTATAGGTTTAAGAAGAGATCCATCTTGGTTTTTTGAAGAAATTGGATAGAAAAATGTAAAATATTTCATACTTTGCAGGAAACAGATTTCCATTTGCTTGTTTGTTTGTTTGTTTGAATTTTAAAGTTTTGGTATTTTGATTCTCATATGTTTACCTGGAATTTAGCTGGTTGCATGATAGTTACCAATCGGAATTGTTACGAACCTGTGTTCTAGCTTATACACTGCTGAGGGTAACATCTGTACATGTATCCCCTAAACCTAAGGACAGAAAAATACATACGTAAGTAAAATATAAGAGAGGTATTAAAAAGAACATATAAACATATGTTATTGTGCTTCATCCGATAAATTATGATTCATCAGATCTAGGGTGAAACCCCATGGAAAACACTGGTTGGACTTCTGTGTAACACTCCTGCAGGCAATGTACTATGACAAATTAAATGTCTTATAAAGACTGTGCCTCTCAAGTTGAGGCAGACAATGATTGATATTTTTGTCAAGTGATGGTCTCACAGTACCCTTTCTTTTTCATGCGATTAGTCATTTTCCCAACTATAGAATTATTATATATCAGTGGAATGTTATTACAGTCTAGAAAATCTGAAAAGAAAATTGCAGAATTAATATCAAGAAAAATATTATATAACTGAGAAATATTTTACCCAATCATAATTGAAAAGTGGAGCTTTTCTATAGCCTTGCATAAAGCACCAGGAGTCCATATTTTCAAATCTCTTCAGGATCACACATGCTTCTGAAAAGCCGAGGTACTTGTCTGCTTGAGAGACATGTACAGAAAAATTCTGGAAGAAGCAAGATTTGTGAACCAAAAATAGGGCTTAATTCAAATTTTTTACATGTGTGATCTCTCTCTCTCTCTCTCTATATATATATATATGTCAAGGTATGTGTGTGTGTGTATATATATATCAATGTTTGTGTATATATGTCTCAAGATGTATATATATATATATGCACACACATTAAGATGTGTATTTATAACAACTATAAATGTTAATTTAAAATTTTCAGTGTTTTTTTATTAAACAGATATTGTAGAGTAGCTTAAGTAGAAATTAACACTGAAAATTTTTTATATGTTCTTTCTTGCTTTGAGCTCATGATACTAATGAACTAGTTTTTAATATTTTAACACAGTATTGTAAAAACCTGGCAGAGATACAACAAAAAAATAAAATTTCAGGCCAATATCCCTGATGAACATTGATGCAAAAATCCTCAATAAAATACTGGCAAACCGAATCCTGCAGCACATCAAAAGGCTTATGCACCACGATCAATTTACATAAAACATTTTTGTGGATTTAAAATTTTATTTTTAAATTTCATTCATTCATCCATTCATTCATTCATTCATTCATGCATGCATGCAACAAATCTTTGTAAAGTAGCTTTTAGGTGCCATGCATCAAAGTGAAAGAAAATAATGGTGAAAAAAGTATATGGAGTTCCGCCTTCATAGATTTATAGTCTTATATGTAAGAGTCAAACCTCTTTCACTGTTTCAGAATCAATTTCTATTCTATCAATATTATCATTCTCTAACCAGTCCTTAAAGTCTGTATGGTCCCCTAGCTGCCTGACAGGAAAGTAAGATATAGGTTCTACAGGTGTTGCAATAACTAGAATGAATAGTAAAGAATATCATAATCTTAAGTTGATTGAACAGTTATACCAATTATCTGAAGGATTATCTGGTACACTGCAAAATAAAATATAAAAATTCTCTCTATATTATCAACTTGGATATAGTAAAATCAAGAATGAGATATGGAAGGATAATACTGTATTTCTTACTTACAAGGCAAACATATTTTTTTCTTAAATGTTAATTTTTTTATTCTCTGATGGCCTAAAGAAATAGATGAAAAAATTTTAGATGTGTACTCAGAAACTACAAAATATTATCAAATTCTGTATTTCATTTAAACCTCAAAACACCCAGTAAGTTAAGGTGAGTGCTGTTACCTTCATTTTACAGATTAGAAAATAGAATCCTAGGTTAAATGGCTTAAGTTTGCATAGCTAAAAAATAAGAGCATTTTCTGAAATCCACAGCCTATGTTCTTCCCACATATCCTTACTCTGTAAGTTACATTTGATATATTCTTCAAAAGCAGGGTCAAAATTCACTTCCCCACAAAGTCATCCTGTTTTCTGAGTAGTTCTATATCATTTAATCTTCATTTATTCCACCTAACTTTCAAACATATAATTTCTTTTGCACTTTAAACAATTGGAAGTGGGGTATTTTAAACAATACTCTATACACATTGTTATTTTGTTTAGCTCACTACATTAAGCATACCATATTAAGAAAATATAATAATAGACATATTCACATGTTCCAGGTCCAGTCAGCAAACATCTACTCACTTCTCTTAGGAATCACGTTCAGAGTTGTAGAAAAGTCACAGAATAGCAAACCATAGTCCCTGCTTTAAATACCTTATCCCCTAATAGTGACACAATCCATAAATACAAATAATAATTCAAGACCAAATAAGGTAAAAGAACTACAGATAAGGTTCTATGCGATAACAAAGGGAAAACAAATTACTTTCTTTAGAGATTTCTTTTTCCAACTTTTATTTTGGATCCTGGGGGTACGTGTGTAGGTTTGTTACCTGGGTATATGGCATGATACTGAGGTTTGGGTACAAAAGATCTCATTACCCAGGTATTAAGCTTAGCACCCAATAATTAGTTTTTCAACCCTTGCCTCTCTCCCTCTGCCCTGCAACTAATAGTCTCCAATTTCTGTTGTTGCCCATGTGTACTTAAATTTTATATGGAGTAGGCTACTTATGTTTTAAAATCTTTCTGAACTTTTCTAGAGGGTAAAAATCAATGCAATCTGTATTACATTGTATACTAATGCAATAGAATATTGTTTATAAATAATATCAAAATAAATTATTTTAGATAAAATAAATAGAATAAGATATATCTACACAGATATATCTATGATAATGTAAGTAAAAATCATTCCAAATGTTTTTACTTTAGAATGCTAATGTGAGAATATTTTAATTTTTTATATTTAGTAATTATGAGCAAAATTACATCAATAAGTTCAGTAAATAGTCTTTCATTGTTATCAATATGATACCTTTAAACAGTGAAAGAGATTCATTATATGTGAGACAAGAGAAAAATAAACAACCAATAACCTAAAGGAAACCAGCAAAGCATACCTTTTTATTAAATCACTTTTATTTATTTTCTATTTTTCTTTTGATTTCACTAACAACAACTAAACAGTCTTCTCAAAATAAAATGGCCGAAAGTACCCAAATTTGCAATATAATTTTGATTATTTAAGGAGAGACAAAGAAGTACTTCTATTCTGAGGTGTACTTATTTTCTAAACTTTTGGTGTTTTAAGTGAATGTCTTACATGCATCAAAATTCTGGCTATTTTTAAAAATCCAGTCTCATTCTCTGCATGTTTAAAAGTAATGAAAACAATTTGCAATGAAATGTAGTTACAATTTTGAAAACAAAGAATAACTTGGATATTTTACAGAAGAAATGTTAATTAGCACTTATTAGTACACTTTTCCTACAAAGGAGAAATAAATATTTGAATGTTAGAATTTTTGGTAACACTTTCCTTTGTTCGCTGGTAAATAACTTTAAATTGGTTCAAAAAGTGCCTTGCTAGGTATAACAACTGGAAAGACATTTTATTGGTTATCAGAAATGCAGGTTGATTAATTTTTTTAAATAGAACATTCCAAATAATTTACTGCAGAGATATTATTTCAAAAGAAAGAAATAAAATTTAAATGTCTAATTTGCCTAACTCCTCTACTTTTTTCTCAGTACTGCCTTCCTCCACTATTAACCATCATGACTGGCTTTTTTCCTATTCTCTTGACTTCTTTTCTATGTTTTTTTCTACTTCCTTGTTTTTTATTGAGAGACAGGGTCTTACTGTGTTGCTCACGCTGGAGTTCAGTGACTATTTCCAGGTGCAATTATAGCACCTTAAAGTTTTGAACTCCTGGGCTCAAGTGACCGTCCTGCCTCTGCCTATCAAGTAGCTGACACGCACAAGCTACCACAATTGTTTTTTATTTAATCTTAAATTACACACACACACACACACACACACACACACACACACAGCTTTGCCTTGTTTTTGCTTTTTAGGTTGAAGTTCTATGCCTTATTTGTAAATCAGCTACTTGCTACCCTTATAGAAAACATATTTTTATTGTTCCAATATTCATGAAAATAATAAATTACTTTTGATTCCTCAAACATTAATTATAATACAAATTCTTCAGCCTGTTTTAAAACTGACTTTTAATTTCTAGTTTTTATTAATTTTCTGGAATTTTGGAAGAGCCATTTCTTTATGTAAAGGGTAATAACACTTTATCATATTACTTTACTGAATTTTGGTGAGGATTTCAGGTATTTTACACTTATATGATCAACACTCTCCATATTTAACTTCTGATTTCTTACATTGTCTGTTTATTTTTGAGAAAGGGTCTTGCTCTGTCACCCTGGCTGGAGTACATTGGCATGATCATAGCTCACTGCAGCCTCAACCTCCTGGGCTCAAGTGACCATCCCACTTCAGCCTTCTGAGTAGCTGGGACTACAAGTGCACCCCACCATGACCAGCTAATTTTTGTGTTTTTTATAGAGGTGGGGTTTTGCCATGTTCCTCAGGCTGGTCTGGAACTCCTGGGTTCATGTGATTCACCTACCTCAGCCTCCCAAAGGGCTGGGATTATAGGCGTTTGTCACTGTAACCTGCTTCTTGCATTGTTTACAATTCGCTGTCATCCAAAACTAAGTTATCTCCTTTTCATATGTTTTGATTGTTTACATTAATAACCATTTCTACTTCATAACAGACCCGAGTTATACAATGGACTTGGAAAAATATAATATCAATGACGGATCCAATGGCTTTATGATTATAAGCAAGATGATCGATATGATGGACAGTTACTGAATAGAGTCCACCAATTATCCTCTTAATATGGGTGTCCCCTTAAAATCTTTTAAAGGTATTCTTGAAATATAGAGATACCTACATGAGCTTTAAATGAACCTAACTAGTGCATCTCAAACACACAATGTGTACGTTAAATAAATTGGGTGTCTGGTGTTTTGCCCATGGTTGAAAAACTAATACATAAATGTGTTATTGTTGTTCTTATTGTATCATATCATAATATATATCATTTCATATCATATTATATCATTAAAGAAATTATATCTTCCATCATATATATGATGAAGTACAGAAATTTAACCCTGAGACTTATGGGAATGCAAAAATCACTCTTGTAATTACCCAATGATAATTACATCTCATGCATTCTAGCTCTCGAGTAACAAAATGTCATTTTCTAAGTGAATGAGTTAACGTGTTTCTGGGCTGGGTAGGTCACTGAATGTTATTCTCAGTAGACGATTCATTATATTGAGTAATACATTTCTTATTCAATTATATATTAAGTCTTTTGTCTTCTAATCATCACATTTGATTAAGTATGTGCTTAGTCCTGTATGACATGTAATGTATTGAGAAAAATATTTATGATTAAATTGATTATGACCAATAGTACCAAGATTCTTTAGTAAGAAGTAACACAAATATCGCTGGCTAATTGAATCAAAGATATGTTACTGGAAAGATATAATGAGCTCTCAGAATTAACAGAAGGCTAGCTAGGAAAAAGCACCTGGGAGCTATCTAGAACTAAATCAGGTGCAGAGATTTAGGGATGGGATACAGGATAAATCTCAACATGATCAGTGTACTTTTCTCTTTTGATCTCTGATAAGAATTATATTCTAAGGAGGGAAGATTTGATTGAATAGTTTGATCCACTGGCCTAAGAGGAAAGTGTCCATAAATATAATGTTAGTAGACCTTGTTCAATTGGAAAAGCAAATTCTTCAAATAATATCGTGGTGCTTTCAGAACAGCTATAGACTGTTTCATAGACAGAAAACAGTAAACATTTTTGTATGCTGGTAAAACAACTCTATTTAATGAGCAAATAAAGTTAACTATTGAAAGGATTAAAGAAAAAATACAATTAAAATTTTCCAAGTGGAAAAATTTTGACATACCACTTATGATTGAAGAAACAAAGCAGTATAGATTTAGAATAAGAAAACTTAGGTTCAAGCCATGACCTTAAAATTTTTAACAATTTGATCATAGACAAATGACAATCTTCATATTTTTTATCTATACATAGCTGTTTTATCTGTTTTATATTATTAAGTGAATACCAAATAAATCAGTGTGTGAGAATAACACTTTGTTAATCATTATGCAAACCATAATTGAGTTTACTATTGCTTGGAACATGTCAGTCTTTTATTAAACACAAGCAACTTAAGAGTTTTCTTGATATTTGCTGCTTAACAACAGAGGAGTGGTAAACACATGCACACCAGACAGATATGGATTTTTCCTTATTTTCTGCTCACTTTGTATATATTTGGATGAGATGTAAAAATTATATCAGACATATATATGTTTGTGTGTATATATATATTCATGTGAATGTAAATATATATGTATAAATATACATATTATATATGTCCTTTCAAAATACAGTTTAAAAAATAACCATTGATTAAACTTTTTTCTTGATTCCACACTGTGACAATCAGTATTGTGTGAGATAATCCAACAGAACCTGAGTGATATAGATAACATTATCTGCTCTTAAAATATTCGTAATGCATTCTGAAATGTTGTTATTCTCCACTCTTTAAAGATCAGTGAAGTGCAAAGTTCCCCCAAGTAAAGTCGCTCCAAACAATGATGATAGTACTTAGTAACTCTGAGACCTAGATTAAGTAAAAGCTTTTAGGTTTTAGACAAGAAAATAGTAAATAGAAGCGTAATATTTGGAAAATGGATTAATAGAGTCAAAGAACAAATAATTCATCTTGATAGAATAAAGGTAGTGATCTCTTTCTAATAAGTTCTTATAGGAAAATAATTCTGTACAAGCCATGTTTCAGTTTTCTCTTTTATTATTTTTGTCCTTGTGTTTTTTTGTGCTTTTTTACCCATTGTTCTTAAAAGTGTATTTAGAGCACATACGACATAAAAGGGCCATATTGGATATTGTGTGACATATAAGTAATCTTAAACGTGTATTTCAATCTTAAACGTGTATTTCACAGTTTATAAATTTATAATATATTGAATAGGCAAAATATGAAAATAATTGATGGGTTAAAAAATAAACACTACAAGAGGCAGTGATAATGTAATATAATTCAAACAAAGACAATTTTAATGAGAGAAGAAAAGCTTTATGGAAAAAGTGGCATTGTGGTGGGTACTTGAAACATTGATAAACCATAGAAACAATAAGATGTTTCTAGGAAATAATAATAAGAAAAAGATAGGTCAGAGAAATGAAACAACAGAAATAAAAGCCTTTGTGTGGTAAAGTAGAGCAGGCATCTGCAGGCAGGTCTTTGAAATTGAGTGATATGGTTAAGCTTTGTCTCCCCACACAAATCTCATCTTGAATTATAATTCTTATAATTCCCACATGTCGAGGGAGAGACCAGGTGGAGGTAATTGCATCATAAAGACAGTTTCCCCCATGCTGTTCTGATAGTGAGTGAGTTCTCACGAGATGTGATGGTTTTATAAGGGGCTCTTCCCCCTTCACTAGGCACGTCTCCCTTTGGCTGCCTTGAGAAGAAGCTTGCTTGCTTCCCCTTCGCCTTCCACCAAGATTTTAAGTTTCCTGAGGCCTCCTCAGCCATGCTGAACTGTGAGTCAATTAAACCTCTTTACTTTACAAATTACCCGGTCTCAGGCCGTTCTTTATAGCAGTATGAAAATGGACTAATATATTGCGTAAATTAAAGAGATTCTACTCTCCAACCACTTCACTTTACAGATGAGAAATTGAGAGAGATTGCATGAGCTGTCCAAAGACAGTTTCTACTCCAGGCAGAAGTGGAGTGTCACTATGTATCCTGGGTCTTAGTCATTTTTCATTATTCTGTACTTTTGGTTGAATTTTCAAGCACATGAAAATTAGGAGTACATTCCCACTAGTATCAGTTAGAAATTGAAAGATATGTCGAGTTAGGTCTTAAATTCCATGTGAAGATTTATCATTTTTACTGATCAGTCCTATGGAGCCAAAGAAGATTTTGAAAAACAAACAAAACAAACCAATAATCTTGGCTTTGTGTATAATTTTCTAAACAGATAAATTTTTCATCTGAAATACAACATTTCATCTATTTAATGTTGTAATTCTTAAGTGGCAATTTTACTATCTAAATTTGCATTCAAGTATAAAAACACATCAACCATTTTTTTTTAATTTATTCAATGTCTCTCTCAGGATAGGATATGTTATACTGTGGTGCACAAAGACAAAATCTTAGAAGATTAACACCGAAGACATTTGGTTCTGGGTTACAGAAAATTTGCTGCAAAACTGCAGGAATCTCTGAGGCAGTTTTTTTCCCTACCTAATGACTCACTCTGTATTTCCAGCTGTTTCAGTTTATTGCAACTTCATTTGTTACCACCAGGAGGGAAGAAGAGGACATGGGTGGAGCAATGACTCTTTAATGCTTCTATCCTGAAATGACCAACACCAGTTCCTTTCACTTTTCATTGACCAAAGTCTCAACTTACTTCAATAGGTATATGTATAAAGGAAGAGACACAAGACCTCAGTAATGTCTACCATCTAGGATTTGTCATTTTAAATCTTTATGAAAATATTTAAATTTCTGTAATCATTCTTAATCATCTTGCATAGATTTGGAAATTATCAGATATTCAGAAGTAACAAAAGTTTGTTTATTTTTTCTTCTGTACTCCCCTCCAGCTTGCATTTCCACATGCAGGGTTTTCCTACTTGTATCAATTTTTCTTTTTCCCCAAAATTTAAAAAATATTTTTATGGGAGATTTCACAATTATGTCATTTCACAAATGCTTTACCAATTTTAGTTAATTTCAAATGGTCAAAAACCAGAAAATGTTACTTTAACTTTCAGCCTTAAACATATGGTAAATTTGTGTTTTGAGAAACTCTGAGTATACATTCCATTGTATCTCCTGCAGTGGCATACCTGTTTGGATTCATTTATATTCCACCGCAAAATTTCTCTGTAGGTACTAGAACCAGACAATCTTGCTCTCATAATGTCTGATAGGAGTTTTATTAGTTTTTAACCAATGCAAGAAAGACATTTTCCTAACCTTTGAAATTATTTGTTGGTTGGATTACATAGCTCTCCCCCTTCCCCACACCTTGTGACATATACTACATCAACTTTTAAAGGGAAACAGTTTTTCTCTTTTGAGATTAAACTACCATGCACGATAGAATATACAAATGTTAAATACGTCAATAATCAAAACTTCACAGGAATCCTGTATCCCACAATATACAATGCAGATTTTCTCAGAAGATTACCTATATCACAGGGAAATTGTGGAAATTTTGGATCAAATTACTTTGAATGGAAAGTGCTGCTTTCTCCTCTAATTCAACTCTTCTTCCCCTGCTTTGTCTATTGTCAGTGGATTTTTCCCCCCACTTTTAAATTCCAACAATTTTTTTTCTGTCACTAACTGGAAAATGATATCCATGTTAATATCTTCGCATTTTTAACTTAAAAGTTATTTAAAACTTTATTTAAATTTTTATGGGTATATATTAGATGTCTATATTTACAGGGTACACGTAATGTTTTGACATAGGTATACAATTTGCAATAGTCACAACAGAGTAAAGGGAGTATCTGTTGTCTAAAACATTTATCATTTCTTTGTGTTAGGTACATTCCAATTCCACTTTTTTAGTTTTTATAAAATGTACAATAATTTCTTGTTGACTACAGTCACCTGATCATGCTATCAATACTAGATCTTTTTCATTTTAACTATATTTTTGAACTCATTAACCATCCTTACTTTTCTCCTTCCCTGCAACCCTTTCCAGCCTCTAGTAACCATCATTCTACTCACTATCTCCATGAATTCAATTGTTTTCATTTTTACCTCATACAGTAAGTGAGAACATGTGAAGTTTGTCTTTCTGTTCCTGGCTTATTTCATTTAACATTATGACCTCTAGTTTCATTCATGTTGTTGCCAATGATAGGACCGCATTCTTTTTTATGACTGAATAGTACTTCAGTGTGTATATGTGCCACCTTTTCTCTATCCACTCATCTGTTGATGGACATGCAGGTTGCTTCCAAATCTTGGTTATTGTCATTAGTGCTGCAAGCAGCACGGGAATGCAGATATCACTCTGATATATTGATTTTTTTCCTTTTAATATTTATCCAGCAGCAAGATTGCTGGATCATATGGTAGATTTATTTTTACTTTCTTGAGGAACTTGCAGATTGTTATCCACAGTGGCTGTACTAATTCATATTCCTACTGAGAGTGCTTGTGGGTTACCCTTTCCTCACATCCTCATCAGCATTTGTTATTGCCTGTCTTTTGGATAAAAGCAATTTTAACTGAGGTGAGATAATATCTCGTTGTGGTTTTGATTTACATTTCTCTAATGATGTTGAACATTTTTTATACACCTGTTGGCCATTTATATGTCTTGTTTTTAGAAATGTCTGTTCAGATCATCTGCCTAATTTTTAATTTGATTATTTGATTTTTTTCCTGTTATTTGAGCTCCTTATATATTCTGGATATTAATTCCTTGTCAGATGGGTAGTTTGCAAATACTTTTTTCCATTCTGTGTATTGTTTCTTCACTTAGTTGATTGTTTCCTTTGCTGTACAGAAGCTTTTAGCTTGATATTATCCCACTTTTACACTTTGCTTTGGTTGCCTGGGCTTATGGGATAATACTCAAGAAATCTTTGCCCAGACAATGTCCTGGAGTGTTTCCCCAATGTTTTATTTTAGTAGCTTCATGACTTATATTAAGTTATTAATTCATTTTGATTTACTTTTTGATTATGGTGAGAGATGGGGGTCTAGTTTCATTCTTCTGAAAATGGATGTCCAATTTTCCTAGCACCACTTATTGAAGATACTGTTCTTTCCCCAGTGTATATTTTTGGCATCTTTGTTGAAAATGAGTTTACTATAGATGTATGGATTTATTTCTGTGTTCTCTATTCTATTCCATTGGTCTATGTTTTGTTTTTATGCTGGTACCATGCTATTTTGGTTACAATAGCTCTATAGCATAATTTGAGGTCAGGTAATGGGATGTCTCCAGTTTTGTTCTTTTTGCTCAGGATGGCTTTGGCTATTCTGGGTCTTTTGTGCTTCCATAAAATTTTAGGATTATTTTTTCTGTTTCTGTGAAAAATATCATTGGTATTTGTATAAGGATTTCATTGGCAGTTATTTTGCTTGAACTAATTCAAGTGATATGTTTGAACATTATGAGCATGGTTTATTTAAAAATGTGTAAATTCATGTTTACTTTTTCAAAAGTGAAAATGGAGCCATATTAATACTTTTATCAAAATGTTACTTGATGCTGTAAAAATGTGCTGTTTCCTTTTGTGTATCATTTTAAATTACCAGTGTCTTTGATTTCAGATGAAAATAAATATTAGAAGAAACATTATTCCGCAAGGCACCAAACATCCATTTATTAACAGCCCTACATAACTTTCCACTGTTTTTGAACAGTAATAAATTGGGAAGCTCCTTAGAATATGAAAATTCTATACTGAATTCCACATTTTACTATGGTCTTGTTTTAAAAGATGTGTAACCAAATTAATCTTTCCACAATAACTTTGGAATCTAACATTTGCAGTTCTGTGTCTATCAATTTTTTATTGTACTGAACTTTAGAAAGTTCTTTATCATTCAAAATGCAGTAATTTTTCTTTTCATAATTAACATTCTATTCCATTCAAGTACAATTACCTCTTCCACTCCATCCTGCGTAAATTGAATTTCCTACTTGTTCTTACACTTTAACTAGGATCTTCTTCACTTTATTCAAAACGAGATAGAGTTGGAATATTAGTGGTCTTAGTAGATGTGTTTAACCATACCTGTTTTATCCCCCAAAATATCTCATCATTAAATCAATACACAAGCCAGTTGTTTTCTATGTGTGCACTGGTCTGTATATACATCAGGGTGTGTGGGTGCGAGAAGGGATTAGTTATAAAAGAGCAATACTCAACTGCTCAGGTGATTTGAAAAAGTTCTAAGAGATAAAAGTAAATCTGTGTATCAAAATAAATGCCGTGTTATCTTGGCATATGTTTTAAAGACTTCTTTTAGCAAGCCTTCTTAGAAACTTTGAAGTTCTTAGGTGACTTTATAGATATGACTTTATAGATATAAAGCACTTTTAAGCTTCCTACCTTAAGATTTATTTTAAATCCTCTTAATCTTTTCAATGAGATTAAGCTTTACTAAGAATTGAGTCTGATACAGTAGCATTTATATTGTATGGGGGAAATGCCTGAAAAATCAGAAAAAGATAGGATATTAGAAGTTTGACTAAGTCACTACGTAATAAAAAGAAAAAAGTTTCAATTTACAATGTGTACTCGTATATCCATGTATACTGTTTTGAAGTAGCACTCTATTAACTTTAACTTTCTATTGCTTGTATTTTTATGAATCTAGCACAAATATAGCTATGGTCTACAGTGACTTCTATTTTGAAGACCTTTCTGAATCAATGCAAATTGCTTTTAGAGTAATTTCATTAAAATATTGCTTTTAGAATAGTTTCAATGATGGATGTCATTCACAATAATATGTATATGACTTATAAAATATCTCAATCTTATGTGTTACATCAGAACACTGCATTTACAAATAATTCAAATATATAAAAATTACAGTATGTTAATATTTTTCTGCTAGGTCATAAAACAGTTAAAGGAAAATCACCTTGGATAAGTAGAGTACGATGACCTCAGTGGGCGTTTAATTTTATTTTCACATATTTCAACTTAACAAAAGGGCAGAAGCTACAACACAACATTCTTTTAAAACAAACACTAGGATAATTCATCTGGAATTAATGAAGAAGAATAAGAAAATTATTTCAAAGCCTTTATGGCAGATTGGAATAGATTAGAGCCTAGATATATTATGTGGGAGTCCAACAGCAAGAGCTACAGTATAAATGTCTCAAGCTATATTGTCCTTTTTGTCTTTAGCTTTCAGCAGCTTCCTTCTGATGTGTCTGAAGGGTTTTGTTTTGAATGTATAGATTTCACTGTATTTATTGAATCTGTCGATTTATGTGTTTTAGCACAGTGGGGTCATATTCAGCCACAATTTCTTCAAGGTTTTTGTTTTGTTTGTTTCAGTACTGCATTCTTTCATCTCTTTTCTTGGTACACGGATGTCTCAAATGCTACAAATTTTATTGTCTAACAGGTCTGAGGCTCTATTCATTTTTTTCACCAATTCTTTTCTCTATTTAGATGGATAATCTTTATTGATCTGTTGTCAAGTTCACTGACTTTTCTTTTCTGTCATCTTCATTCTGAATTGAACCCACCCAATGAAAACTTTCACTTCAGTTATTTCAGTTTTCAATTGTAAAATTTTCATCCAATTCTTCTTTATATATTTTATCTATTTGCTGAGACTTTGTATTTTTCCATTGATTTCAATAGTGTTCTCAATTATTTACAAGGGCATTTAAAAATAGCTACTTTATAGTGTTTGTCAGATAAATTCGACATTTAAACATGGGCATCTATTGATTGGCTTTTCCCATATCAGTTGATATTTTTCTGGTTGTTCATATGTTGAATAATTTTAGACTATACCCTAGGCATTTTAAATAATAAATATGAGATGCTGGATCATATTTAAATCCTATTGAGGATATATGCATTTTATTTTAGCAAGCAGTTGATTTGTTTAGTTTCAGGTCACAAATTCCAATGTCTTCCCTGAGCCTTGTCTCCAATGTCCATTCTGTTTTCAAACCTTTGTTCTGTTTGTATTTGTATTTATCCTAAGTGTTTGCCATCAATGGTCAATCTGTGATATGGTTGGTGGTCTATTACTATATTTCTTTGTCTTTGGTATGCTGAATAAAATCAGATCCACATCTGTGCAACACAGGGTGATTTAGGAGTTTATTAAAAATGTGATGGGGTCACTTTGCTTAGCTCCTCCCTCTGCCATCTCCCCTGTGCACTCCAGTTCCCTTTCCACTTAGACCTCTTGCCAGGAAGTTGGGGTTTAATACTCTGCTCTTCACTTCCATGACTGCACCCCCATCTGATGCAAGAAGCAAAAGAACAGGCAATATAAAACAAAAACAATAGGAGTCGCCCCTACCCCATGGAAAAATGACTGTAGCAAACAGAAAGGAAAGTTCCCCTCCCTCATAATTTTGACTACTATAAGCTTTTGTCACCATCAGCTATCACCACCAGCATGACGGAATTGCTTAAGGCTAGTACAAAGAAAAAGAGAGAAAAACAAAAACAACAAAAAAAGGGATGTGGCACAGGGAGGTTGGGATGGGGAAGGAATCTGGTATTCTCTTTAGGCATTGGGAGTCTCCTTTCCCACTCTTTGAGTCAGAACCAGAGTTCTCCCATCACTCTCTAACTCCATCTGTGGCCAGTTCTGAAGCATTGCGTTCAGACTATGGATATTTGAGGGGAAAAATGGTAAATTCACTGGCATTTGGGTCTTCTACCCATTTTACCTGCTACTGTTTGCTTGAGTCAGTCCTCATACAGCAGCTGCAGGCTTTCTATAGCTATATTCAGTGAGAAATAGTAGAGTGGAATGTCATTATTCCATCTTCCCTGGAATCAGAGTTGGTATATTGTCATCTTGACAACAGTGTCTCTATCTTGATTATATATTTCCCACAAATAATTAAATTTCATTTTTGTTGTTTTTTTTGTTTGGAAGTCCTAGGAACTTACAACATCTTCAAAAATATTGAAAATAATTTTTTCTCTATAATTAACATTTTTATAGTTTGTAATAAATTGCTCAAAAATATACCACTATTTTATAGTTTATTTTACATACATTGATCAAACATCAGTATTTTCTAGTGTAGTTTACTTTTGATAAATTTTGTAATTAATTTTATTTTATAAGATTGGTGCTATTTGTTCATGCATTCATTTTTAATTTTTTTGTTGGAAGATCAATTTTGTCTTTATTTATTAAATATTCCTAATTATTTCCACTTGACACTACCTATATCTGGATTCTCAATGCCATAAAAGTGCACATTTGTCTATTCATACAAAATTTTTGCCTGTTTAGATATGTGTTAAGGCCAGTGCTCTCCTGGTTTTTTTTCTGTTGTTATTTATATTTTTCTTATCTATTTTCTGGATATTTTTTTCATATCACTTAAAATCATATTAGCCAATCTCCTTTTAAAAAGAATAAACTCATTGGGATTATAATTTGAATTGCACTAAATTTTACATTAAGGTATGAGGACTAGCATTATTGTAGAATTAAGTCTTTCCACAGAGAAGCAAATTCTAACTTGCGGTAGATTATTTTTTGGGGGGATGTTACTGTTTTGGTTCTTTAACTTGCAAAAGGATATATCCCTTGGACTTAAAATATCTATCTGTTATTTTGATTATATACATGGGTTTATATTCAAATTTGGTCATCTGTATTGTTGAAGTTTTTCATCATGAGAATATTTTTATAATGTCATTTTATCTCCTTGAGAATGTTTTTTGAGGCCAGGTTCTGAATATGGTTGGAAGTAAGTTGGGATAAAAATAGAACAGAGTTAATTTTTAGCTTTAATTTAGTGGTGACGTTGGAAGTCAACTTTATTAAGGTACTGTTAGATTTCTTCTGAGAATTTTTGGTGAACAAAATCTACTCTGCTCGCTAGTAACCCCAAGAAGATCCATAAAAGATCAGTGGTTTGTTTTACAGGAGCTGCCTCATAAATGCAGGAGAATACCAACTGATAGTGTCTCCTCCCCTCAGCTAATAAGGATAGCCACTTAATAGGTATAACCTAGACTTATTTTTTTTTTAGCCAAATGTACTTAAATAGAAAAATGTATAGACTATGAAAGAATATTTATTTAAACTTTGCTGGATTTTCCAGAACACTCTCCAGACTTCATCATGCATATAATAGAGAGCATAGTTTTAGTATGTTTGATTTGATGCTCTTAACCAAAAGCAACTATGGTATCATCATCCATTCAGTTGCACTGGACAAAATTTTAATCTAAGTATCATCTTCAATTTCAATATTTTCCACATATTCCACATACTTTCTGCCAGCACATTTTTTGAGCCTTGCTTCTCTAATATCTCTGAAACTTGACATCTTCCATTACGTTTGTTAAATCCGGGCCCAATGCTTGAACATCTCTTACACGGATTTCTGCACAATCTTCTGGTATAGGGGGTCTCTTCACTAACAATACAAGTATTGAAACCACATATTGCCAGTGATGCTTCCAGTTATTAACCTTTTTTGCTGCAGTACCTTGTTTACCTTGCTTATTATTAATGAAGTAAGTGCTTTTAAGTTGTACATTATTTCTCCTGTGGGCAATCTTTTATAATTTATCTTCTCCACTGCATCTTTCATTCAGTGGTTTTCTCTATATTATGACAGAAGCAGAATATGTACTTTAAATTCAAAGAAAAAATTGTTTCACACAATAAATGTGTTTTAATGCCTGCTTTGTAAATTTCCAACAATTTTTATACATTATTTTTGTGTTCGCAGACAAGAGACTTCTAATTCTGTTTTTCTTTTCTTGATAGTGTTTAAACCACTTTTGCCATAGCAAGAACAAAAGGATATTTATGTAATTGTTTGTGGATTTAGGCCTTTTGCTATTTAAGTGAGAATTTTTCCAATAAAATTCTAACTCTTTAGGGTTGTTTGGTGACCTTGCATGAAATACTGGACTGGGAGTTGCATGACCTGAGATGTTTCTCAAAAATTTGGTTCTCTTCATTGTCAAGATGCTTAGTTTTGGAATGTCTTATTTATTTTCATGGCTTTATACAGCCATTCACATCTTAAAACACAGTGTGTAAGTTCTGATTTATCATTAATGAAACCAGATAAATATTAATATTTTAAATTGTTGTGATTTTGAGCTTTTGGGGGTTGGTGTTCATCATATTAGACTATTATTCTTCATAATATGGTTTAGATAGTTATACTCTGAGAAATATCAGTGATGCTATTTTCTTTTATACTTTTGTTCTTATTACTGTCATTTTATTCCACAGTTTGTTCATGTTGGTTTGAGTTTTGTTTTTTTTTTTTCACTTGTCGGTTTTATAGGACACATTTTACTAAACCCAGAAAATATTCTTAAATCAACTTCATTGGATATGCTCAACATCACAGTATACTGAAATTAACAGTCTGAGCTCCACAAAGGAGTCTGGCAGCCATTGGCAAACTTGCCTATTATAGGACCTCCTATTCTTCCTCAGGATAACTTGTACACAGCATACCATGAACACATACATATCCATCTGAATATTACACACTTTAATGAAAATGAGTCCATGTTTTCTTATGTTTAGATAAATATGCATATAAATGGAAGTTCTAATATTTTCTTCCTGTACATGCACAACAAATCTATTTTTTTTTCTGCCTTGAATATATGTCACCCTAATTTGTGGACTGATAGACAGCTAGGAGATATTATTTACAGTTAAATGTGATTTATAATTTTTTCATTTTTTTTATTCTAGATGATTTATTTCCTACAGAATTTGATTGCTATTTCAATTAACTCATTATTATTTTGCTACATAGGGTAACCAGAAACACAATCAAAGGCTCTAGGCAAACAAAACTTGCACACATTGCTGGTCACTAAGCTATCCCCATGTACTCTGTCATTTCACTGTGGGGAAAATATGACATATGTCATTTCTTCTGCATTGAACTGTCTCTCAACAAGCTCACTTCCATGCACCCCCATCTCCTCTTCCTGACAGGTCTGCCAGAATGTTTGATGACTTATTGTTACTATTACATTTATCCTGCATCATCAATAAGCAAGTCCTAGGAAGGGAATACAGATTAATTCACTAAATGATACATTGATACATTCTCAGTGTTATTGCCTGTTACTCAAATGTTAATGCAATGGTTATGGCAATCTCAATGTAAAATAAAATATCTCTGACTTAATAATAGTAGGCCATTAAATCACATAAATGTCTGAGAGCTCTCTGGGGAGTGTTAAAATTGAGCAGCCAAAACCAGCTGTGGAGGAAAAAAAAACAACAACAATCTGAGTATCTTTTGCTTTTCTTTCTTTTAAATAATCTTTTTTATAGAGTAAATTGTAGGGGAAATTATAAGCAATCTAAAATCACAAATGTATGGTCTTTAATGTATTATACAGGTTTTATAAAGGCACTTTTTTTCCCAAAATAAGCAAAATAAAGAGAGTCACAAACGATTTAATTGTAAAGCCTAAAGATAACCTTGGTCAAATTTTATTCTGATACTATTTTAAATTATTTTCTTTCCAATATAGAACAATATTAGTGACTGAACACCCAGTTTTAAAGAAATAATTGTGTATAGGCTATGGACAAAAATAATTTGGAGTGATTCTAGCCAAAATGAGACAGGAAACACAAAGAAATGTAATGCATTCTAATCCTTCTATTTTCTTCTGTGGTTTACAAATTTGCCAAGGTGTCTGGTAATTAGGTTAGAGTGCATAGTGAGATCATTGAAAGAGAATATGTTTTCTCCCCTATTTACTTTATTCTCTCTTCAAATAATTATGAGTTCTTGTCATATACTAGGCAATGTTCTCTGTATTGGAGGTGTAACAGAAGATAAAACAATGCCTGTTAAGGTTTCACTCTGCTAGAGCAACAAATAGTAGGCAAAACAATGAATATTTATATATTAGGAATAAAAAGATGTTACTGACAAAATACAGCAGGGTAAAAGATTAGTTATAGGAATGGGTCCTATCTGATAGAAAGTTATCAGAGGAAACTTCTCAAATAAATTGACATTGAGAAGTGATCTGAAGGAAGTGAGATAATGAGAAAATTGATATCTGGAAGGAAAGACACATAAACAGTCCTTGAGTCAAGTGAGCATATGTTGTATTCATGAACCTGAAAGGGACTATATGGTTGGACCCGAGTGAGCAAGAGAGAGTGATAAGAAAGATGATTATCATGGACTGATACAGCTTATTCATTTGCCCCTGTCTCCAGTTTACTCAGGCCTTAGTTAAAACAATAATGAATCTGCTTTGAAATACATATTTTAAAACATAAAATCACCCTATGAACTATTTGTTTATTTTTTACTTTATCACCTTATATTGTTCTTCCATGAGACCTGGCATTGAGAGAACAATACCAGAAATAGAGATCTTTTTTATTCTCTTCATTTCTGAGTTTATTCTAGGCTTTTCATTTAGCCTTATGTTTGTTACTTTAGGAATGTACTTGAAAATATGCTTGTCACAAGGACACAGTGAATGAAAAAGCAAGAACTGAAATAATAGCTTTTAAAGATGGCCTGAAAATGGATTATCTGCTTAGCCATTCTTTGTTGTTTTAAAAGTTTTTGATTGAAGAACGTATGAAAGAGAGTGCGAGCGAGCACGCATATATGTGTGTGTGTATTTCCAATCTGAATACCAGAAGACTACAGTAAAACATACCGTGTTTCAGATGTATTTAGAAAAGGCAATATGAGCAAATGGGAGGATATATTAAAGGCAGGAAAAAGACAGGAAAAAAATATTACTATGGGGGGCTCTTTTCCCAGTGACCACCAAGCTTCTGTTAGGCACATTGAATCCCTGTGGATATACTTGTAATAATGGATAGAAAATGAAATTGAAATCTAAACCCAAATAAAGTTCTCTTAATTTGATTTTGTCCTCTGGCATACCATAAGACATGAATAATTAAATAATGTTACAAATTAACAGCCTTTCCTTGTGTTATTCAACAAACTTATTTGCATTCAGTCTTCTTGATGTGTGTGTACTTGTCCCTATACATTTTCATATTCACAATATAGGCTGAAAAGTCACCTATACTCTCTGTATGTCAGTTTCATCAACTGCAAACTGAGAATGATAGTAATTACAACATAAGGTGAGTATAGGAATCAGTGCAATAATCTATTCATAGTGCTTAGTACGCACACTGACACATAGTAAACACACCATGTGATAATTATTGCTATGACATAGTACCATTTAGGAACAACCAAAATAAGATTGAATGAGAAAAATCATTTTGTATATCTTTCACATTGCTATGTTGCATTTGATTGCCCTTCCTGTCTACTGTACTAGGGAGAAATAATAGGAATATAAGGAAAATAGAAAGACAACAAGGTTGGTGGGGCAGGTTCCAGTTATGTCAAGGGCAGTATTCCCCAAAGTATATTTTTCAGAAATTAAAAATAAACTAAATTATATTGTTAAATTCTATATTATTTAGCTCTTCGAGAGATCTTCCCCCCATGGCCAGAAAAAGAGGCCTCAGTGTCACTGAGATGATAACACAAAACAAGCACCAGAAACAACAAAAAAGTTGTTGTTTATCCAAGATTTTTCAAATAAAACAAGCTATAAATATCTAAACATCCTGCTAGTACCTCAATTTTCTTTTTTACTTTTTTTAAGGAGAAGGTGCAATTAGATTAAACTGAACACTAGTAAAAATGTAATTTAGAAGAAAAACAACAGATTTTGTTATCCTGAAAACCTAGTTCAGGGAAACGCACAAGAACTGAGAAAGAACATCAATATAAAGGCCTTGATATGAGAATAATAAGCTGAGGTGGCAGCCTTTTTTTAAAGTCAGAGCTATTGTATGATCTTTGTGTTATACAATTACATGTATGGGACTTACATGTAACTTAATAATTATGAATGAAATACAGTTTTAATTTGCCTGAATCCTGGATTGCAATTATCCATCTTAGTGCTATTTTTCAAAGCATAGATAAATAAAAACTGATTACATGTTTGGAAAAATAGATAATCTGTAGAGAAAATCAGTGTACTTGATGTATCCCTCCCATTGCATATTTCCTTCTCAAACTGAACAGAATCAGAGAATTCCATTTGCTAGTTACGTTTTCTTCATTTACATATTGGGTTGTGAGCATGCTCTGAGCTGCTGCAATAGGTTTAAGTCCACATTTTAGCAACACCATATGTAATGTGCTGGGATGATTCTAAATATCTGATAAACTTGTACTGAATTCTAGTGCTGTTCAAAATTACAGCAAAAGAATATTCTAATAGTTAAAACATTTAATAATATGAGCAGCAGTACAATTTTCACCATTTTATGTCCTATTTGTTTCAAATATTTAAATTAACTTTATGCTAAAATAGTGGAACTATAATAAGCCAAATCTTTCGAATTAGACATTAGTGTGTCTAAAGGTCATAAATATAGAAATAAAAATAAACACATTTTTGGATGGTATTTCAGTATAACTTTGGTGAAAGATAGATGCCATGGTAGAAATAAGTTCGGGCCAGGCGCGGTGGCTCACGCCTGTAATCCCAGCACTTTGGCAGGCCAAGGCGGGCGGATCAGCAGGTCAGGAGATAGAGACCATTCTAGCTAACACGGTGAAACCCCGTCTCTACTAAAAAAAAAAAACAAAAAAAAAAAAACAAAACAAAAAACAACAAAAAAAAAATTACCCGGGAGTGGTGGCGGGCGCCTGTAGTCCCAGCTACTCCGGAGGCTGAGGCAGGAGAATGGCGTGAACCCGGGAGGCAGAGCTTGCGGTCAGCATAGATCGCTCCACTGCACTCCAGCCTGGGCGACAGAGCGAGACTTGGTCTCAAATAATAAATAAATAAATAAATAAATAGTTCGGATAATTAAGGTAGACATTAGGGTATAAGTATAATTATTTTAGAACAGCATGATTCTTTTGAATAGGAGAACATAGGAACAAATACATTATTTAGGGAGACATTTCTAGTAGGTTTTAAAGAATAACTTATGTGCTAATTTAATTTGTAGGTAAAGTGAATTTTAGTTACCCCTAGCCAATCTTCATGGTCAAATTGTATCAGCAATTAAACTTTATTAGGGAAAATAAGATAAAATAATTTGCGTGAAGCGACTAAAAGAAATATCGTACCAATGACCTCTTGTAATAAATACTATTCACAAAAAAGTTGTGTAATCTGTTCATGTGTCCTTAAAAAGACAAAAACAAGCCTAATTGGAAAATCTCCAAGCCGCTTAGGGAGAGGCCTCAGCCCTCTTATATTTCAACTCTAACCATTGCCATCTATCAGAGTGAGCGTTCAATAGGCCCAGCTCAGATGAAGGGATGGAGAGAAGAGGACTATGACAATGATAAAGGGTGAACTTATCTTTATTGGTTCAAAAATTATTTTATTTGGAATACAACTAGCAAAATGGAAAAAAATACAAACTTTAAAAACAAATTACTTTGAAACAGATTCTTAGTCACCTAGGCTAGAGTTCAGTGGCACAATCATAGCTCACAGCAGCCTCGAACTCTTGGACTCAAGTGATGCTCCTGCCTCAGCCTACAGAGTAGCTAGGATTACAGGCCCGTGCCACCATACATGGCTATTTTTTTTCCTATTTTTCTGTAGAAATGGGGTTCTCGCTATGTTGATTGGGCTAGAAAAGATTTCCAAAATGGTAAGAGTTGCTCAGCATGTCCTCTCACCAGAGGAACATAAATTTAACTGCTGAAAGTTATTTATAAAAAAAGAAAAAAATAAAGTCTTTGACATTGTCTTAAATGGCATACAACAAAGGGAGAAACACCTATTAGAACCTTATGGTAATCAGAGACAGAGTCTGTGGTATTTGAGTCTTGATTGTTCCCTTAATTCCTCCCTCATTCCCACCCAACAAAGCATCACAAAAGCTCAGAAGCTCCAAAGCAAAGAAGTTCCTTCACCCCCCAACTCCTATTCTAGGACTACAGTTTCATTCTGAGAGGGGCAGGCCACCAGTAACTCTGATCTCTGCTGCTGTGATAGTTGACAGTATAGTGTAGCCATATCTTGTATATGTACTAGAAAACCAAAATCTTAATGGCTAACTTTATTGTGACATTTGTTTTATTGTGATGACCTGAAATAGAACCCACAATATCTTTGAGGTATACCTGTAAAATCAAAAGTACAAATGATAAGATAAACACACACAAAAAAAGTGAATGAATAAATGAATGCACATCAAAATATGCCTGACAAAATTAAGTTTATTTTTTGTTGCAAATCATATTGTTATATACAATGTAAGAAAACACTTGTTAATCATGTATCTGGTAAGGTACTTTTAGCCAGAACTTATAAAAAACACTTACAATTCAATAACAATACAGAAATAAACACATTAAAATATGAGCAAAGCATTTAAGTAGTTACCTCTTCAAAGAAGACAGCAGTGGCCTGTAAGCACACAAAAATATACTTGACATCATTAGTCATTTAAAAAAATACAAGTCTAAACTTGAAAACGCTACCACTTTACAACCACTAGATCAAATATAATAAAAATATAGACAATAATTTTCCATTAAGATGTAGAGAAATGGGAACCCTAATATGTTGCTAGTGAAAATGTAAAATCATCCAGCAATTTGGAAACTATTTTGGCAAGTCCTCAAAATGTTAAATATAAATTTATCATATGACCCATCAATTCCAATTCTTACATGTTCTGAAGAAAATTGAAAATATGTATCTACAGAAAAGTTGTCCAAAAATGTTACAGTAGCATTAATAAAAATTTAAAAATGGAAATAATCCAAATGTCTATCAACTGAGGAATGGATAAATGAAATATGTTACATCTGTACAATGAAAGATTAGATGGCGATACAAAGGAATGACATACTGACGCATGCCACTAAATGGACTAACCTTAAAAAATTATGCTAAAAACAAGACAGTCACAAAGACAACATATTGGTCATTACCATTTATAAGAAATATACAGAAAAGGCAAATGCATAGACACAAAATACATTATTGATCACCTAGAGCAGATGGGGAGATGGGAACTGAATGCTAATAGATTCTTTTCCTGGTTAAAAAAAAATTCTAAAATTAGATTTGTGATGATGGTTGCACAAATTTCTAAATATACTAAAATCACTGAATTGCATACTTTAAATGGTAAAGTGTATAGTTCGTGAATTATATCTCAATATAGCTGTTTAAAAAATACATAGAAATTTTACACATAAAGCTATTTTTTAATAGTGTAATGGAGTCATTATACAGGTAATCAAATTAAATGTTCATTTAAAAACTTATCTGTTGGAATTTTGCTGGAATTTGCACAATATTTTCTCTAATTCACTATTTTTAATATTCTCATTTTTTAATTGACAAATATAAATTGTATATATTTGTCATATATAATACCTTGTTCTGAAATACACACATGCATGCACACATTAGGAATAGCTAAATTGACTCGTTAATAAGTGTTAGGGAAGCAGAAGGAGTCAATATTCTGCCTAAGACAATCCCTAAAGTACAAGCTAACACCTGATTTACTCTTTCTCTGTCCAAGCAAGGTTAGATAATCACATATAGAACTTTAAGAAATACCCTCCAACTTGTAGAAAAAATCAAGTGTGAAACCATAAATATGGTACATAGGAAGGGGAGAGTTATTTTCCGGACTCCTTTAACTGATAAGCAAAGATACAATATATCATGGATGGAGACTCCTGACATACCAGTTCTATCAAAGCAGAAATTGCAGATATAAATTATTATAAATAATTACAAAATGAAATTTTTGTAAAAATTAGACCAGAGGGAAAATAAAATTAGGTGGGTCTTGATTTTAAAAAAGTGGGTGTTGGATTGGATTATGAGTTTTGATTATGCATCCAGCTCTGAAATGTTTATAAACTTGTTTGCTACTGACTCTTTAGTGCAGAATAGAAACAGAATAAAAGCCTATACTTAACACAGGGGCACAATGGAAAATGTTGCTATGCGTGTAACTGTAACTCAATCATTATATGTAACAGACAAGAAAAGAGAAAACTAGCAAAGAGGACTTTCATAAATAAAATGGTCACTTAAATTTAAGTAAGTTTTATGAGTATATCTATTTCATGATTTTACTTTTAACATATTATTTTAACAATGTGAAAGGAAGAAGACTGAATCAGTGAAAAATAGCTATATATAAGATCTTCCATTTTTATGTAAGTCTAATTTCAAAATATTTAACAAAACCAGTCATTTTCTACCATGTAAAGTGAAATTAGTAAGTATTTGTATTTAAAATGAAATAATTAGAAAAATATTTATTCATTTATTTATGTTAAAATGTTTTAGGAAAACACTGTCAGGAATTTCAAGTAGATATTTCAGAGGAAAAATCTGTTATAAAATTGTGTTGCAAAGAAAGGGGAATGCTTATACACTGCTGATGGGAATGTAACTTTATTCAGCCACTATGGAAAGCAGTTCAGAGATTTCTCAAAGAACTTCGAACAGAAATACCATTCAAACCACCAAACCCATTACTGGATATATATCCAAAGGAAAATAAATTGTTCTACTAAAAAGACACATGCAATTGTATGTTCATTGCAGCACTATTCACAACAACAAATACATAGAATCAACCTAGATACCCATTAATGGTAGACTGGATAAAAAAATGTGGTGATATATACCACAGAATACTATGCAGCCATAAAAAAGAACAAAATCACATCCTTTGCAGTGACATGGATGTAGCTGGAGGCCACTGTCTTAAGGTAATTAACAGCAAAACACAAAATCAAATACCACATGTTCTCACTTATACATGGAAGCTAAACATTGAGTATACATGGACATAAAGATGGGAACAATAGAGAAAGGGAGCTACTAGAGAGGGTTGGGAGGGAAGGAGGTGGGCAAGTGCTGAAAAAACTACCATTAGGTACGATGTTCAGTACCTGGGTGACAGGATCATTCATACCTGAAATGTCACCATCAAGCAATATGCCCATGTAACAAACCTGCAAGTGTACCCCCTGAACCTAAAATAAAACTTGAAATTTAAAAAAATCGGCCGGGCATGGTGGCTCATGTTTGTAATCCCAGCACTTTGGGAGGCCAAGACGGGTGGATCACAAGGTCAGGAGATCAAGACCATCCTGACTAACATGGTGAAACCCCGTCTCTACTAAAAATACAAAAAATTAGCTGGGTGTGGTGGTGGGCGCCTGTAGTCCCAGCTACTTGGGAGGCTGAGGCAGGAGAATGGTGTGAACCCAGGAGGCAGAGGTTGCAGTGAGCCGAGATGGCACCACTGTACTCCAGCCTGGGCAACAGAGTGAGACTCTGTCTCAAAAAAAAAAAAAATCAAAATATATATGCTACAAATACATGGATTTTTAAAATCAGATATGTTTTCTGTACAGGTGTTTAATGTTAGTTTCTTAACATATTTTTTTTCTGCTTATAGTACAAAGTAAAACATTCATCAGGGTAGTAATTTGAGGTTTAAAAAGTTACCCATTAGAATTACATGTATGGTATTAGTATTTTGTATTATACAACTGAGGTAAACACAGCCATGCATTTAATATTATTTGTCCTTTCACAAATAAATATGTATATCTTAATTTCAAAAACCATTTTCTTTAATATCAACTCTTGTTGCACCCAGCTTCTAAACCCACAAAATTCTGAAGATTTTCAAATTTGTTCATTTAATGAGGTTCTGTTACATTTCTGCTTATATCTGCTTGTTTATCTGGAGTCATCTTAATAGTAGGTGAAAAAAATATTAAAGGCAAAAATTTTAAAAGAATTTTTAAAATCCTAGAGTGGACATTAGCCAATTGAATAGAATAAATATATGAAAATTTACATTATGTATTTAGCAAAGTTTATACTTTCAGATAATTTTTATATATTAAACTAGCCTTTAGTTAACAAAAATATCCAGATTATAATTTGTACCAAGATATTTTTGTAAACCTTATTGGTCACATGTGAAGGGTGATTCTTGTCTATAATTTATTGATTCATTTATGTCAAAATAATATATAGAAATGCTTTATTAATTTAAAAATTGTGGTAATTGTTATTTTTACGCTCTCATTTCAAATAAATGATTAGGAGACAATGAGCATCACCCTGTGAAGACAGGATATGTCTTGTTTTGGCCTGTGTCTATGAGTTTTTCATTCTGCAGACTAATTTTTACACATTTTTTAAACCAGAAATGTAATAGAGATTAAGGGCAATAAAATGGAGATTACCTGACAAAATATTTTAGCCAAGCTCAATTTTAGTAAGCCTATGATATTCTCAGCTCTTATTTTTTGAACTATAATGAGAAGAATATGGCAGCTGTTTGTCATCCTATCATTCTTCCAATAACTTTTTTAAGCATATTAATATGATTGTAATTTTATATTAATCATGTAACTGACTTGTCATTGTAGCATTTGTTCATCTCAGTTATGTTACCAAAATTTGGGTGTTTTATTTATTGGTATTTCTAATACTTTTAAATGAAATTTTGTGGAACAGGACATAAAAAGATTTGGCTATTCCTACCTTTTGCCATTGAATAAGATTTAAAACCAGCAATATATGGAAAGGTTTTGCTCTGAATTTTAATTTTCTTTTGAGAGGAGTTCAAGAATGTAACCATAAATTATGATTATCATGTTAGTAATAATAGCAATAACAACATTATGGTGGATCATTGTTTTTTAAAAGTGCTTTCGTACTCTTTATTTTTAGTTCTGTCTCTCCCTCTCTCACACACAAAGAATAGAAAAGGCATTAACTTCTATTTCAGAAATAGAACACTATGATTAAAGAGGTCTAATAATTTGGGTATGATCACAAAATTACTAAAAATCAAACCTAGGATTCAAACCCAGCACTTCAGAGATCAAAATGAAATAACTTTTCAATATAATCATGATGATGCTTTGGATTATTTCTTCTGACAAGTGACAGTGAAATATTAATTGAAAATGGATAAAAAGTGATTCTAGTATTATTGATTCATGTATTGGTGTGCCTATCTTGAATATTACATATTTATATTATATATATATTATATTTTTAAAAGGATTATATACCTTGTCTGGCAATTATCTTTACATAATAGTATTTGAGAGTAAAAAATGTAACAGGAATTAATAGAAAATGAATAAAAGTATAGCAAACTACTTTTTGTATAACATAGTATTCACATTGTTAGACTTTAAAGTTCTGAAATCAAACTTTGGTAAAAAAGAAAAATGTTTCCATCTATATACATATACCTAAAGCCATTACTATGAACAAATCTTGGTAACTGAAAGAGAACTGTACTTTATGGTTTTACATGACCATTTTGTGATCATTTGAAACACAAATCAGTAATTTTTACTGTCTTAATTTTTACCATTTTTCTTTTGCCAAAATGGGCCATGATTCACTGTAATCAGTTAAATGTTCATTCTTTTACCAAATACACTGTATGATATCAATTTCTTGCATACCCATACATCATTCCATCTATAATTACTAGTTCAAAAAATGAAGAATTTGTATAACAGTATTTCAATGTTAGCAATGGGTCCTAAACAGCAGATCCTGCTTATGAACTCATTTAAATCTCATAATAACCTTAGATGGACATACCATTATTTGTCAGTATCATAAATGAGGAACAGACACCAAAAGCATAACTGTTTGCCCATACAATTATACAAATGTGGTTTATAGCACTACCATAATCCTTGATTGATTGATTGATTGAGACAGGGTCTTACTCTGTCACCCAGGCTGGAGTATTTCTTTATTTTCAGTTTTTCCTACTGTCACTTCTTTAATCCCCTTTTGCCTAAATGGCACAAATGCCTCTCCTTTTAGATATCTGAGATCAGTGTGGAAGGTCTACTGGAAATCTGCATTCAGTTATAATGATACAAACCTATACTATTCAAGTCTCTAGAGAATGTTCTAAAATGTAATGATATTTCTAAAACATTCCTTATACTTTGTAGTTCAAGTAGTGTCCTAAGTGTTCATGATGATAGACTTTATAAGAGGCCCCTGACTTGTATATGCTCGAATAGTATCTGGGTATATGCAAAAACAGTTATAGTGAGCAAAGTGCAGAGCTAATTTTTATACAAATTTATTTGGCTTTCGTTTATTCGCATAAAGGCATATGCTTACTCCTGGAAAATGTAGATGTATTACCCAGGTTTACCCAGTTCTCTATTATGTCCTTATATTTTAGATTTTCATTTTATATTTAATATAAATGTAAAAACGTGTTAATATGTTCAAGTGAGAGAAAAAGAGCATAAACACAATTGGTCTTCAGCACATCTACCACCTTATACCCAACTTAATCATTTTCAGTATATTCATTTTAATTTATGTTTTTGAACACTCACATAAGCAGAAAACCACATTCATTGTATTGGCCAAAGAAAAGATAAAGAGAGATTTAATCTACAAATGCTTAGCTTGCATCAGGCAAAGATGAAAAGTGGTCCTAAGTTGCTGTGACGAAAGTTTCACAGTAATTAGCTTTGAGGAAAACAGTAAAATCTTTGCTTTATAGTCATAGTACATGAAAGTTTCTACCTATTAAATGTAAAAGAAACTGTACCACTGAAGTCAGTACCATAAAGGTGTTATAAGCATATATTTGGTAGCCACAAACCATCTTCTGCCAAAATGATACTGTTATTTTTGTTTGTTTGTTTGTTTGAGACAGAGTCTCACTCTGTTGCCCAAGCTGGAGTGCAGTGGTGCAATCTCGGCTCACTGCAACCTCCACCTCCCAGGTTCAGGAGATTCTGCCTCGGCCTCCCTAGTGGCTAGGAAAACAAGCGTGCACCACCATGCCCAGCTAATTTTTTGTATTTTCACTAGAGACGGGGTTTCACCATATTGGGCAGGCTAGTCTTGAACTCCTGACCTCCTGATCCACCTGCCTTGGCCTCCAAAAGTTCTGGGATTACAGGCATGAGCCACCGTGCCAGGCCCATTTTACGGGTTCTATATTTACTTAGTAATTTTAGTTTATGGAGTAATTGAGTATGTAAGCCTAAGAAATGTATTCCAGTACCTTAGAATATGACCTAATGCCCAAAGTTTTGTACATTTTAAGTAACATAATGGAAATTCCAGTAATATTAGGATCCTCGATTTTTTTCCCTTTAAAGAGTAATTAATCATATGTAAGAAATGCTGATATAATCCAAACTAACAAATTAATGCTACGAATAATATTTATTACAAATTACTATAAATATTTTACTTTGTTACATAAGAGGTGCACATAATTCAAAAATCAAGGAAATTTTTCCTAAATAATCTAATATGTAAATTAGCAGAATCACATATGTAAGCCTAAGAAATATATGCCAAAATTTTTGTACATTTTAAGTAACATAATAGAAATTCTGGTAATATTAGGATCCTCAAGATTTTTTTTCCCTTTAAAGAGTCGTTAATCATATGTAAGCAATGCTGATATAATCTAAACTAACAAATTAATGCTACTCATAATAATGATAATATTTATTACAAAGTACTACAATGTATATATTTTGCTTTGTTACTTAAGAGGTGCACACATAATTCAAAAATCAAGGAAAATTTTGCTAAATAATCTAGAATGTAAATTACCAGAATCACATAATTTTGCCATCTTAAAATATTGAAGCTCAAACTCTGAAGATTAGCGACTTGTTCAGAGTGACAAAAATTGTCATAAAGAGCTGGAATTACAATCTACATCACCTAATTCATGCTTCAATTTCCTACTGTAGCTGTCAGCTTGTACCTCTTGGCATTATGAACTATATAAAGGAGAAATATGATATGTGAAATAACTATAGAATAAAAATTGCCAAACCTTCATACCAGCTACTTTTGTTATAGCTTATTTCCTTATTGTGTCTTATTATGCAGTTTATCCACATATTTTCATTGCACATGTATACATCCAACTCTTCATAGTGTCATACATATTCCATTTATTTCAATTTACTTCCAGTAGATTAAATGTGGCTCAGTCACAGTACTATTAAGGATGACAACCTCTCTGCATATTTAAGAGAAACTTGAACAAAGTAAATCAGTTATACTATTTTCCATGTTGAAGAATGAAATCTTGACATCCTCTGTAATAGCACAACTACAAAATTCTCCACCAATACTTTAAGGCAGAACATCTAGCTTAGGCTCCTATACTGAATATTTTCTTGCAATGCTAGCCAATGCATCTTGGTTTCTGTGACAATTTAATGCTGCAAAGATAAAACTATAATGAACCTTAAAATATTCTTCACCCACCCCTAATATGGCTTTAGCCATACTGAACTCCTTTAGTTATTTTAACACATCATGCTCCAAATTCCTCTGTGACTTTATTCTATATTCTTACTTGCAGGCATTTTTACCCAATCTACTCCCAATTTATTAGTAAATTCCTGCAGAAATTTTAAGAGATCAAATGTCACTAGCTATGTAGTATCTTTAAATCCTGGAAATTCAATTAATGAGATTGTTTCTCTTTGGCATCAACATATCTCACAAAGACATCTCCATATTATACAAACACTTTGTACATATTTATGCCTGCTAACTGACAATACAAATAGTATAGTTTGTGTTTCTTTTTAATATCTATCTGTTACATCGGATTATAAATACATTGCATTCTGTGTGTCTTATTCATCTTGGCATTTCCAGTATCAACTATAGTGATTGGTAAGAAAGGAGATGTTAAATAAAATCACAAATCAATTAATCTGATTCAAATTGGAAATGTGTTTTAATGCTGTAGAAATGATGGTGATCTTCAATTAGAGCTCCAAAGGCTACATCACTTCACAATATATAGAAACTAATGATATCTACATAGCCCTCACTGGTAGAGAAGAAGTTCCTCCTCAGGGATAGCAAGCAAAGAAATCTGAGACTTTGATTGCCTGTGGCCCAGGTCCCTGGTAATGTAGGAGTTCCTTGATAGAAAGAGCAAACCAGAAAGACCAGGAAATAATAACACCACTTCCATCCACTGCTTACTCTTAGAGCCGGAGTACCACTTTGAGAAAAAATGGTTCCCTCCACCCAGCTCTGATGCTGTGGCAGGAGGTTCTGCCCACAGGAGAGGCTGGCCATATGACAAAGAGCTCTGCAGATTTGTCTGAGATGACTGGGTTTACTTGGTACAAAAAGCATAGAATTCCATGCCTAAGGACACTATTAAAAATAATGAAGATCTTGGTGGGCAGTGACTAAGAAGAGGCTAGTAGACCCATAATATACACAGAACAACAGAGCAGCCGGAAATGTGATAGAATCAGGAAGAGAGACAGCCCAGGATGTCCCTATGGAGATCACAGTCAACTCAGGGCTTCTGGAAGGCTGTGTGCATGTGCTGGGTTGCCCTCACTCAGGAGCAATCTGAGCAGGACAAGGCATGAAAATGAAAACATTCTCCAAGCTACATGCAGACCCATCAACACAGGGCAGAAACCTCATAGACACAAGGAGCTTAAACACAACTTCTAGCAAAACAGTGACTGAACAGTTAATTATTCTGACATGGAGGTAACTACTAGAGAAGCTAAACGTAAAGATAAAATAACACTTATCCTCAGCTTTCTGGAAGACTGTACATGCCCAACAAGGCTGCACCCTCTAAAGCACAATAAGAGAAGGACCCTCCAAGCTGGCAGTCTGTTGAATGTGAGACTGACATAAACTCCCTAAATAATGATTGCAGCCTCCAAGCCACACACACATATCCAACAGTAAAAGGGTAAAACTCCAACTGGCTAAGGAGAGCTTATGCAAAATGTTTCAACAATAAATAGCTATATTCTTCCTGGGACAACCTCTAGATATTAGACTCAAAGATTAAAAATAATGGGAAAATATGATCAGGGGAAAATATGATCAGGGAAAACACTGCAAGGAAAATATCCTTCACAGAGTTAATTCAGGCAAATCACTATGCAAACAAATGACCAAGCAAGCAGCAGCAATAATAACCACTGCCAGATGGAGGGGTGGGTAATGTATTCATAGGTGCTACAACATATTACCGAAAATATCCCACTTGCAACAGAAATATATGACACATGCAAAGAAACAAGAAAATATGACCCATACACAGTGAAAAAGCAAACAAGAAAAACTGTCTTTGATGGGGCCTACATGGTAAATTTAGCCAAAAAAGACTTCAAAGCAGCTCTTAAAAACATGCTCAAAGAATTAAAGGACACTAAGATTAAATAAAGGATGGCATGATGACAATTTCATATCAAATGGAGAATATCAATAAGATACAGATATAAGAAATACAAAGGAAATTCTTTAATGAACTGAAATGAAAAATTCACAGGAGCAGACTAATAGTACTGACACATGTGACAATATTGATGGATCTTGAAAACATGCTAAGTGAAAAAACGAGTCACAGTATCTATAATATTCCATTTATATGAAAAGTCTAGAATAGGCAGTTTATAAGTAGATTAGTGATTGCCTAGAACCTTGAGGGTTATTATGGGTCAAATTATCACTCCCCACCCAAATTCATATGTTGAAGTTCTAACTTCCAGTACCTTAGAATATGACCTAATTTGGAAATAGTGTAATGTATTCTATATGGGAATGAAAATAGGCATTAGGTAAAAACAGAAGCTAAATAAAGTATGGACTTCAGTTAATAAATCACTATTTTCATTAATTGTGACAAATGCCAGATCTTAAGCTGTTAAGAGGAGAAACTGGGTAAGGGGTATATGGGAACTCGGTGCAATCTTGGTAACTTTTCAGCAAATCTGAAACTACTCAAACGTTTAAGCATGAGACTGAGGCATAAAAAAAGATTTTGTCCTTAACATTATAGAGCATGTTAAGAAATTTGGACTTTAAGAATTTTGGAAAATAATTGAAAGATTAATTAAAAGAAAGTAGTCACTTTTGAGGAGTCCATTAATACAGTAGATCACAGTGGTTTTAGGCAATATTTGTTCTCCGAAAGTACCACATGCGTGATTTGATGGGAAATCAAATATTACTTTTTTCTTCTCTGTAGTCATGTAGTGAGGATTTATATTTTAATTTTGGACATTATATCTGCACCCACAGTTCTGGTAGCTCCACCATGCAATGTTGCACAAATACAGAGACATAAACATAGACATATGCAACTTGGACTGATTAGGAATATGTCTCTTGGAACTTCAGAAAAGAGAAGGCTGAAGAAACTGTATGTAATATAATGTATCATATCTTCTACAGACCTGCTTTTTTACTTACATAGTGTATTTTATAGATAAATATAGAACATTTTAAAAAGAAATATAAACACTTAGATATGGTCTTGCACACAATAGTGGCATTGCCTACACTGGCATATAGATTGGATGCACTAATTGCTATGTGAGTTTTCCAGCTTAATCTCAGGAGAAGCCTTTATATCTTTTTCAACCACAAGACTTGGGAACTATTCATACCACTACTTGCTTTCTCCTGATTTAGAGTGCCTTTTGTTTTTAAATCATATGACTGCATAGTTGCATATTTCTCGGTAACTAAGGATTTAAGGAATTATAAATATATCCCATGACTGGAGTCTTTCAAAGGAGATGATGTATTTTCACTAAGAGGATATCTATCAATGTTTCATTATTAAATTTAATTATTAAGCAACACTCCAGAAGAAAAACTTGCCTGTACATATAACTTTCTCAAACCTTGATAGCACATTTATCCTTTGCTGTTCATCCATTTGTGTATTTATGGTCAAGGTGAAAAAAACTGAAATCTGTGATACAGACTTTATTGGCTTTGAGCCATCATGATGATTTTCTCTGCCAACACAATGTATTATTTCATAATTAGGTAAAGAGTCTCTCCCCAATCCTCTCTTTTAATAAAACACCACAGAGAGGGAATTTGAGCGACATAGAACAATTTTAGAATTTAACTGTTTTAATGAATGGATTTCATTCAAATAAATACATGCATATATTCATACATAATTGTAAGTGTGATTTTTATATATTTTATTTTTTCTGATCTAAGAGACAGAGAAATAAGCCAAAAATAATCATATGCAGGATATTATTGCTTAAAAAGCAACAGAAATTCAGACATATATGTCTGAAAAGAATATATATATATGTATATATATATATATATACTTTTAATTTTGGGGTACAAGTGCAGGTTTGTTACATAGGTAAACTAGTATCATGGAAGTTTGTTGTACAGATTATTTTATCACCCAGTTATTAAGCCTAGTATGAAATATATATTCACTTTCTGTTTTTCTTAAATATTGCCAGTAAAAGTAAAACATCACTTCACCTGTACAATTAAGAGCATGCCATGTAACACAATGAAATATTTTTTTCCCAAAACAATGATAGCTTTGACATGCATATTACTACTGCAAATTTTAAAATGTCTACTCATATAAAAGAGGGATATTCCAGACAAATTTCAGGCCTTACTCTCTGAAAAAAGATATGACTCAAAGAAAAATAATTGTCAACGTTGTAACTCAGGAGTATGTGAAAAATGAGGGGAGGCCCTCCACATGTGAGATAGGCCCATTGTTCAAATACAGACTCTCTAGGAAAAAAAAGACATGAAAATAAATTTTGCATTGTTGATAATTGCATTTAACCAAGACAGTAAATTTTTCTCTCTGAAAACATTTTTAAGGGAGGAGGATTAGCAACTCATATTAAAGTTAAAAAGAGGTATTAAAATGTATGGCATTGTATAAAAATAATCTTCTGGGGGGAAAACTAATTGTATACATGAATAATTGTATTATACATGGGTAATCGTATTAACACATTGACCTCATTAGATGGTTGCTAAACCTGGACCAATCATTCTGGATGCTCTGCTATTCACCAATTATTTTTATTTTTTCTTTATTGGATTTTAAAATCTGTCCAGTTATGGAACAAAACACAGTGTAATCTAGGAGAAAATCACGTGAAAGTAAAAAATGGCAAGAAATGTGACTCCTTCTATTAAGGATTTCATCACTTAATTTATCTTTAGATTACTTCTATTGCGTTTTTAGAAGAACAGTTGTTTAAACTGCAAGCTGTCTGTGATGGATTCTACCCTTTATTACTCAAGTGGTTATTGTATAAATATTCACTTTTCATAGTTCATTGACCCCTATACTTTCTAACAGTCTGTCAGCCTTTGTTTTCTTTTCATTTCCCCTTATTACTTAAATGGTTGATTATTTTAGGAACATTCCCCTAAGACCGGTGGATTATTTATGTATGTGTCATAGATCTCTGGCAAAACCCATGTGCACTTTATTCTGCTTCTTCAACTGGGCAATTACACAAAACTGTATTACCTCAAAATAAAGGAGAATTGTCTTGCAGTAAATTCAGATCTCATATCTAAAATGGACACAGCAAACTGTCCAGATATCACACTTGAGACTTCTCAGTTTCACTCATTGTCACTTTCTTCAACATTATGTTTTTTCACTTTTCTTCACCCTCCTCTGATTTCTGCAACTTGCCACCCAGCTCCAGTCTTAGAAAGAGTATAAACTCACTATCCATGAACTTCCCTCTCTTCTTTCAATCTAAATCCACACGCATCTGCACTCTTGTCTTCTCTTACATTAGAGAACCTTCTTTCTGTCTAATTTCCCGAAAGGGCTCCGGATTCTGCCACTTTTTTTTTTTTCTGTAACTTCGTTTATTAATAGTACATGTTATTTTCTATACAATTGACTTTTCTCCACCAATTTGGTCCTAAGAGCTTTAGGACCAAAAGCTCTTTTTTGTTCCACGCTCAGTTCTCTACTGTTATATAACACAAACAAAAACAACATCCTTGCTATGCTGTCTCCCTATAAATCTCTTGCTCAACGAAAAAGTTTTCTAAAAATTACTGTCTAAAACCTGTTTCCTTTTTTTCTTTTTCTTTTTGTTTATCTAGCCGCAACACTAGTTGTTCAAATGGTCCATATCTTGCTAAATACACTGGACATTTTCTAATCTTAATCTTTTAAAACATTTCAGCATTATCCAATGAAGCATTCTTTTCTTTTTAAAAGTCAATTCTGTTTATTTGGCTTCAGTGAAACTGTGTTGTCTTGGTTTTTCTTCTACCAGTTTCTTTGCTCAATTTTGTCTACTCTCAAGAATCTTCTTTCCTTATGGTTACTTTTAGGTCTATAATCCATTTTGTCTTAATTTTTGTATATCTTGCAAGGTATGGATTAAGACTGGCTCTTTCTTTTTTTGAAACAACAATCTGATTCTCCCAGCATCATTTGATAAAATGCTCTTTCCCACTGAATCGCCTTTACACTGTTGTCAAAATTAATTGACCATGTAACTAGATTATTTGTAGATTCTGTATTCTGTGTCATTAACAAGTGTGTCTTTCTCTCTTACCAGTACCACCACTCTTGTGATTACTACACATTATAACAAGTCTCGAAGTCAGAGAGTGTTAGAACTCCAATTGTATTACTATTTTTTTCGTAGCATTTTCACATGATTTATAAAACCATCTTGCCTATTTCTATAAAATACCTGCTAGGATTTTCACTGGGACTATACTTAATCTGTAGATCAATTTGTGGAGAATTAATATCTGAAAGTATTGATTCAAATGGTAGGGTTTTCACCATGATTAAAAGCTGTTAGGATCAAATTGTTAGAGAAAAGCCAATAGTGTAAAAGAGGAAAAGTATTATTAATGATCCATGACCACAATATATCTATTTATTTAGATATTCTTTAATTTCTGTCAACAGTCTTTTGAAGTTTTAAATGTGTAGGTCTTGCATATTTTTGTCAGATTTACTATATATTTAATGTTACTGAAATATAACCATGTGGAACACATGTAATAGTTTTAGTATATTTAATGGATTTAATAGGATATTCCACATAGACAATGATGTCATTAGTCAATACTTTTATTTTTTCCTTTTCAATCTGAGTGCTTTTTCTGTATTTTCCTTGTCTTATTTCACCATTTAAAAACCTCCAGTACGATGTTGCATGGAAATGGAGGAAGTGGATATCCTTGTTTCCGCATAGACTGCGCTAGCTATAGACTTTTTATGGATGCATCTATTTTTGAAAATTGTGTTAAAATATATGTAACATCAAACTTAACATTTTAACCCATTTTAAAACATATAATTCAGTAGTATTAAATATATTCACATTGTTATGTGACCATCATCCTTATTCCTTACCAGAACTTTCTAATCATCCCAAACTGAAACTCCCTACCCACTAAACAATAATCGCCTATTTCCCCCTTCCCACAGCCTCTGGTAACCACTCTTCTACTTTCTGTCTCTATGAATTTCAATTTATACATTATATAAGTAGAATCAAACAATATCTGTCCTTTTTTTGTCTGGCTTATTTCAATTAGCCTAATGTTGTCTAAGTTCATTTATGCTGTATCATGTATCAGAATTTCATTTTTAAGATTGAATAATATTCCATTTTATGGCTATACCACATTTTGTTTATTCATTCATCAATGTATGGATATTTGAGATATCTCAGCTTTTGTCTATTATTAATAATGCTCCTATAAACATTAGTGTTAAGATACCTGTTTGAGTTCCTGCTTTCAATTCATTTATTTATACCTAGAAGTAGAATTGCTTGATCATATATCAATATGATCATACATCAATTTTATGTCTTAATATTCTGAGGAACTGCCATATCATTTTCTACAGTGGCTTTATCATTTTATACTTCCACAAGCAGTGCAGAGAATTCTAATTATTTCATGTTCTTATATGTGTATTTTTAAATAATAGCCCTCCTAATAGATATAAAGTGGTGTTTTCTGTTTTATCACCTCACAAAGAAAACTCATACCCAATTAACTGTTACTTCTCAGCCCCTTGTAATCATTAAACTTCTTTCCATCTCTGAATTTGCATACTCTGGACATGTCATATATTGTGGAATAATTCAGAAAATATGTCATATTCACATTCAAAATTCTTTCATGTTGCAACATGTATCAGTACTTCTTGTTTTGTTGTTGTTGTTGTTGTTGTTGTTGTTGTTGTTGTTTTTCCCCTCAGCCTCCCGAGTAGCTGGGATTACAGACATGCACCACCACACCCAGCTAATTTTGTATATTTAGTAGAGATGGGATTCTCTATTTTGATCAGGCTGGTCTCTCACTCCCGATCTCAGGTGATCCACACGCCTCGGCCTCCCAAAGTGCTGGGATTACAGGCGTGAGCCACTGCACTAGGCCACTTATTTTGCTTTTATAGCTGAATAATATTCCATTGTTTGTTATACCACATTTTGTCTATTTATCATCCGATGGATATTTGGATGACTGCGTTTCTACCTTTTGACTACTGTGAAGAGCACTACTAAATTTGTATAAAAGTATTGATTTGAACAACTACTATTAACTCTTTTGAGTTTATACCAAGGAATAAAATTCTTGGGTCATACAGTAATTCTATTTTTAACTTATTTAGGAACTAACATTCTTTTCCACAGCGGTCTCGCTATTTCATACTTCTATAAACAATATATGAAGGTCATAATGTTTCCACATCCTCAATGACACTTGGTTTTTCTCAGGTTTTTATGGTTGTTGTTGTTCTACTCAGGATGAAGTGGATCTCACTGTGGCTTTGATTTGGATTTCCATATTGACAATTGATATTGGGTATATCTTTATGTATTTGTTTACTATTTTCTTTAGAGAAATGTCTGTTCAAGTCCCTTGTCCATTTTTAAATTGGTTGCTTGTCTTTTTGTTGAGTTAATGAGTCCATTATGAACACAGGATGTATTTTCATTTATTTAGTTTTTTAATTTTTTTTCAGTAATATTCTGCAGTTTAGAGTGTAAGAGCCTTACACCTTCTTAGTTAGTTTATTCATTGATTAAGTTTATTTCTAAATATTTAAATGTTTTATATGTTCTTGCAATGGAGTTGAGATTTTAATTTTTAAAAATTTGTTTATGGCTGGTATATAGGTACACAATTGATTTTAGTGTGTTGATATGTATTCTACAACCATGTTGAATTTGCATATTAATGCTAATAGATTTTTTTACTATTAAGAATTTCATATATATAACATCATGAAGTCTTTAAATATAAATAGATTTAATTTTTATTTCTAATAGAGATATCTTTTATTTTTCTTGCATAATTTTCTGTCTTAAACTTCCAGTGTAGTGGTAAAAACAGATTTCTTTTAGTTCCTGATATTAAAGGTAAACCTTCCCATCTTTTGCTATTGAATATAATATAGTTGTGTGTTTTCACAAATGCTCTTTATCATGTTAAAGAAGTTCCCTTGTATTCATAGTTTCTTGAGTGTTTTTATTACAAAAGTGCATTGGATTTTTCCAAATGTTATTTTTTTCTTCATCAATTGAGTTGATCATGTAGTTTTTTTGGTCTCATTCAATTAAAGTTACGTGGATTGGTTTTCTTTTCCTTTTTTTTTTTTTTTCTTTTTTGATGGAGTTTTTTGCTCTTGTTACCCAGGCTGGAGTGCAATGGCACAATCTTGGCTCACTGCAACCTCCGCCTCCCAGGTTCAAGCAATTCTCCTGCCTCAGCCTCCCGAGTAGCTGGGATTACATATGCCCACCACCATGCCCGGCTAATTTTTGAATTTTTAGCAGAGACGGGGTTTCACCATGTTGGCCAGGCTGGTCTCTAACTTCTGACCTCATGATCTGCCCGCCTCAACCTCCCAAAGTGCTGGGATTACAGGCGTTGAGCCACCGTGCCCAGCCTATGTGGATTGGTTTTCTGTGTTGAAACTCCTTGCATTTCTGGGATACATCCCCCTTGGTGAGGGTATACAATGTTTTTACCATTTTTAATATGCTGCTTTATATTTGCTATACTATATAATTATAACTATATATTGTATTATAGATTCAAATATTTTCAATACATTATAATTAGTTTTTAGTTTTCTTGTAAAAGATTTTAGACTTAGTTTTGTTGATTACTATATTTCAATTCTCTTTTTTTTATATATTATACATTTATTGAAAAGTTTTGCAACTATATCCATAAGATATATTGGTGTATAATTTTCATTCCTTTTGTTTGACTTTGGTATTAAGGGTAACACTTTCCTCATAGAATGAGCTAGAAAGTATTCTTTCATCTTCTATTTGAGAAAGATTGATATTATCTGAAAATTTCTGATATTATCTGAAAAACTTTCTTTAAATGTTCATAGAATTTGCCAGTGTGGCCATCTCGTCTTTGTGTTTTCTTTTTGGGGAGGTTTTGACTACGAATTCAATCACTTTACCTATGGTAAGTCCAGACAGATTTTGCATTTCTTCCTGACTCATTTTTGGTAGTTTTTATTTTTTCAAGAATTTGTCCAGTTTGTTTTGGTTATATAAATTATTGGCATAGAACTAAGTATTCCTTAGTATTCTTATAAATCCTTTTATCCTTTTATTTCTGTTAAAATAGCAGTAATGTCCCCATCTGCAATTCATTTCTAATTTTAGTGATTCGAGTATTCTCTACTGCTGTTTTTTTTAGTCAATCTAGCTAAAGGTTTGTCAATTCAAAGAACCAACTTTTAGTTTTGTTGATTCTCTCTATTGTATTTCATTTCTTGATTTCATTTATCTCCACTCTAATCTTTATTATTTTCTTCCTTTCAGTTTCATGTTTAGTTTGCTATTTTTCTGATTCCTTAAGGTGTAACATCAGGTTGTTGATTTGAGAAATGTCTTCTTTTATAATGTAGGTACTTATTGATAGAAATTTCTCTCCAAGTACCCCTTTACTGCAGTCTGTAAGTTTTGGCATACTGTATATCTTTTTCATTTGTCTCAACATATTTTTTTATTTAGAATTTACCTTGTGATTGCTGCTTTGACTGATTAGTTAAGAGTGTGTCATTTAATTTTCACATATTTATGAACTCTACTTTTTTGTTCCTTTTATCTATACTTATTTCATTGTGATCCCTAAAGATAGTTTGTATGACTTCAATTTTTTTAAATATTTTGAGACTGCTGTGGCCTAATACATAGAGGATGTTCCATGTGAACTTAATAAGAATTTGTATTTTGTTGTTGGTATTTTGCTGTTCTTGGATGGACTATCCTGTGCATGTCTGTTAGGTCTGGTTTGTAGTGTTACTCAAGTCATCTTGTCAAGCAACTTCATTGTGCACTGGTTACCAACTTGTCTGAGTCTAGTGAGACAGGACACTCATGTGTGCAAGTTACCTTAAGTGAATGTATTACTTACAGATACGCAGCAAGGGAGATCAGAGCCTAGTATCCGTTGTGAGCTGGTACTCCAAGACAGGAAAGCTGCCCAGGATGGGTACAGTCTTATATGTGGTGGTCCAACTGGTACCACAGTGGAGGGACCCTGAAAAGCAGCCTGCCAGTTTCCTTCCCCAGTCTCTTCTTTCCGAGGCTTTTTCATGTGTCTGCTACTTGCCCTGGATGGTATCCATTGTCCTAGACTACTGTCGTAGTGTACTTTGCTATAAATGCTTTTGCCAAATGTGATATAAGGTGCTGTTCTTAGACTGAGAATACTTCTAGGCAGTTGAAATAAAGGCAAACTTCAGATCCAATCCCTCAGCAACCCACCAAACATGTCAACACACATCATATGTCTTTGAAAACAGTCATTTTTGCCTCCTCTGGCACAAGCTAGCCACACTAGGAATATAGACCACTTATCTCCACAAATAGCACTAAGTTAGAGACTGGAAGATGATAGAAGGTAAGTTAAAATGTCGTATGTTCTCTTTTTAATATTTGGCAGTTTATGTTGTTGTTCTTGTTGTTGTTGTTATCAGAGATGGAGTCTCATTCTGTTGCCCAGGCTGGAGTGCAATGGCGTGATCTCGGCTCACTGCAAACTCCACCACCCGGGTTCAAGTGATTCTCCTGCTTAAGCCTCCTGAGTAGTTGGGATTACAGAGGCCTACCACCACGCCCAGCTAATTTTTTGTGTTTAATAGAGATGGGATTTTGCCATGTTGGTCAGGCTGGTTGGCAGTTTCTTTCATCATTATACATTCCCCTATTTATTGTGAGTTTTTGATTAGAGGTCCAGAGCTTTGAAAACAGTTGATTCTGACAGGTTTTGTTAAATTTATCATTGCTTTTGTAGAGGGACTGAATTTTGGAATTCTTACCATCATTGTTGATGTCGTCCTTAGGTCTATACTCTTAATCACTTCCGTTTAGCTGTTCTGTTGTGAGTTGCTGTGTACCCTGACTCTTACCTCTTCTTCATCCTTATTTCATGTGTTTTCTCTTATGTTCTGTTATCCAGACAAACTGACCGTTTTTAGTTCTTTAAGCTGGTGCCACCGTGTTTCTTCTTACTGTGATATCTTCTCGTTCCTGACAAATCCGCTTTTCTCTGCTATCCCATGTATCTAATTCACATTTTTCTCTGTAACTCAATCATTGTTGATTCCTGAGCAAAGATCCTGTGACTTCACAAAGTAGGCCAATTATGCATATCATATTCCTTAGCACTATATGTGCATCCTTGTAAAACTTTCATGGTTATATTTCCATTTGATTCTGTTTTACTTTGGTTAAATGAGGCCAAATTCTGTGTTCTTTTGTATTAATCTGGTCTCATGCTACTAATAAAGACATACTGAGACTGAGTAATTTATAAAGGAAAGAGGTTTAATGGACTCACAGTTCCACATGCTGGGAGGCCTCACAATCATGGCAGAAGATGAAGGAAAAGCGAAGGGATGTCTTACATGATGGCAGGCAAGAGAGCATGTGCAGGGGACTCCCCTTTATAAAACCATCAGTTCTCATGAGACTTATTCACTATCACAAGGACAGCGGAAAATCCCACCTCCATGATTCAATTGCCTCCCACTCTGTACCTCCCAAGATACATGGGGATTATTACATTTCAAGGTGAGATGTGGGTCAGGACATAGCCAAACCATATCAGTCTGCCTCTGGCCCCTCCAAAATCTCATGCACTCAAGTTTCAAAATCAATCATGTCTTCTAACAGTTCCCCAAAGTCTTAATTCATTTTAGCCTTAACCCAAAGGTCCAAGTCCAAAGTCTCATCTGAGACAAGGCAAGTCCCTTCCACCTATAATGCTGAAAAATCAAAAGCAAGTTAGTTACTTCCTAGGTATAATGGGGGTACAGGCAGTAGGTAAATATACCCATTTCAAATGGGAGAAATTGGCCAAAAGGAAGGGCTACAAGGCCTCATGTAAGTCTGAAATCCAGCAGGGCAGCCAAAACTTAAAGCTTCGTAATGATCTCCTTTGACTCCATTTCTTCCATCTAGGTCACCCTGATGCAAGAGGTGGGTTCCTATGGCCTCAGGCAGCTCTGCCTCTGTGGCTTTGCAGGGTACAGCCCCCCTCCAAGCTGCTTTCATGGGCTGGCATTTTGTGTCTTGGCTTTCCTAGGTGCATGGTGCAAGCTGTCAGTGGATCTACCATTCTTGGGTCTAGAGGACAGTGGCCCTTTTCTCACATCTCCACTAGGCAGTGCCCCAGTGGGCACTCTGTGTGGGGGCTCCAACTCCACATTTCCCTTCCACACTGACCTAGCAGAGGTTCTCCATGAGGGCCCTGCCCCTGCAGCAAACCTCTGCCCAGATATCCAGGTGTTTCCATACATCCTTTGAAATCTATGCAGAGGTTCCCAAATCTCGATTCTTGACTTTTATGCACCTGCAGGCCCAAAACCATGTGTAAGCCTCTAAGGCTTGCAGCTTGCACCCTCTGAAGCAATGGCCTGAGCTCTATGTTGCCCCCTTTTAGCCACACCTGGGATATAGGGCATCAAGTCCCAAGACTGCTCAAAGCAGCATGGCCCTAGGCCTGGAACACAAAACCATTTTTTCCTTGTAGGCCTCTGGGCATGTGATGGGAGGGGCTGCTGTGAAGATTTCTGACATGCCCTGAAGGCATTTTCCCCATTGTCTTGGTGATTAACATTTGGCTCCTCATTACTTAGGCAAATTTCTGCAACCAACTTGAGTTTCTCCTCAGAAAATGGGTTATTCTTTTCCATTGCATCACTGGGCTGCAAAGTTTATGAACTTTTATGCTCTACTTGCCTTTTAAATGTAAGTTCCAATTCCAAACCATATCTTTGTGAATACATAAAATTGAATGATTTTACAGCACCCAAGTCACTTCTTGAACACTTTGCTGCTTAGAAGTTTCTTCTGCCAGATACCCTAAATCATCTCTCTCAAGTTCAAAGTTCTACAAATCTCTAGGGTGGGGTTAAAATGTCACCAGTGTCTTTGCTAAAATATAGCGAGAGTCACCTTTATTTCAGTTTCCAACAGGTTCCTCATCTCCATCTCATACCACCTCAACCTGTACTTTATTGTCCATATCACTGTCAGCATTTTGGTCAAAACCATTCCACAAGTCTCTGAGAAGTTCCAACTCTTCCCACGTCTTTCTGTCTTCTTCTGAACCCTCCAAACTGTTCCAACCTCTGCATGTTACCCAGTTCCAAAGTCACTTCCATATTTTTGGGTATCTTTACAGCAGCACCCCACTCTACTGGTGCCAATTTACTATATTAGTTCATTCTCATCCTGCTAATAAAGACATACTCAAGACTGAGTAATTTATAAAGAAAAGAGGCTTAATGGACTTACAGTTCTGCATGCTGGGGAGGCCTCACAATCATGGTGGAAGATGAAGGAAGAGCAAAGGGACATCTTACATGGTGGCAGGCAGGAGAGCACGTGCAAGGAATTTTTCTTTATAAACTATCAAATCTCATGAGGCTTATTCACTATCATGAGAAAAACATGCCCTCATGTTTCAATTACCACTCACTGGGTCCCTCCCATGACACATGGGGATTATTACAATTCAAGGTGAGATTTGGATGGGGACACAGAGTCAAGCCATATTATCATTTATCATCACAGTATTACCCTCACTACCTAGCAGAGTGTCTAGTGCATGGTAGGTACATGGTAAAAATGTACCTAATGAAGAGTGAATTTTTTTTCCAATATTTCTTTTTCTGGATTTGGTGATACTTTTAAAAATAAAATCACAGTCATTAAAAAATGCAAGTAGTCTTTTTGATGTAAACAATAAGGATAAAAATGCAAAAATCTGAGCCTATAAAAAGTTTAAAAAAATAGTTTTGCAGAGAGGTTTTCCCAAGGCTATAGGATTATATCACATCAATATGGAGGCTTATAGATGAGAGGAAGAAAGATAAAGTTATTGATATGGTTTGGCTTTATGCCCACCCTCAAATCTCATCTTGAATTGTAGCTCCCATAATTCCCATGTGTTGTGGGAGGGACCCAGTGCAAGATAATTGAATCATGGGGGCAGTTTTCCCCATACTGTTCTCATGGTAGTGAATAAGCCTCATGAGATCTGATGGTTTTTTAAGGGATTTCCTCTTTCTCTTGGTTCTCATTCTCTCTTGCCTGCCACCATGTAAGATGTACCTTTTGCCTTCCACCATGATTGTGAGAATTCCCCAACCATATGGAACTGTGAGTCCATTAAACCTCTTTTTCTTTATAAATTACCCAGTCTTGCATGTCTTTATCAGCAGCATGAGAGCAGACTAATACAATTATTGTTTTTGACTTCTGTGCTATTTCATTTCACTGGAATTCAGAAACAGATGTAAACAAAGATTTGTCTAGTGCTTCACAAATGAAGGAAAAAAAGATTGTAAATCTCATGGAATATTTCTTAACACTTGAAAGCTACATTTCTTAGTCTGAAAAAAAATTTCTCTAAACTCAGTAGAAGAAAATGTTATCTTTTCTTTTCAGCTGCTAATACTCCAGCATCTTTACAAGCAGACTTGGCAAACACTCTACTATATTTTAATCACCAAGATAATTTAGGTTGTGAAATATTCTGTATGGTTTTACCAATCACCAATTTTCTCTATTTTTCCTCTACTGAAAATCAACATTCCAGTTTATTTGGAACCATTGTTTTAATCTTTGTCAAATCTGGCAGCATGAACCATGTTTCCTGTATTGGCGAATGCCTACCATCCAAATATATGTATGTGTGCTTATATGTCTAAACGTCTCCAGAAATGATTACAGCTTTACTGTTTCTTGATTTAAATGCCATATAAACCTACTTGAAGATTATGAGCCCCCTAAAATATTTTATGTGCTTCAAATCATGCAAAATTTGGAAGATATATCTTCTATGTAAATTAAGGCTTGCTGAGATCATAATAAAGAAATAACTTCTCTGTCTTCATTTTTCTCCACCTCTCATTAGCATTCTGAAGTTGTCTTATTTTACTTTCTGGAAAAAAAAGTTATCTTGATTTCTATCACTGTTAACTTGCTTTGTTTTCATTTTGGATCCTTGGTATTTTGCAAGATTTTTCTACCCTTTTCTCTTCTCTACCCGACCACAAAAGATAGATTGCCCTACTCCTTATTCCTCTTTAATTTTTTTTCTCCATTCTAGGCTAGATGAATTTATTTAGAATTCATTGTTTATGTGACACATATTTAACAGTATTTCTGGTGAGACATCTGAAGTTTGGTGATTTAGAACTGTAACCATTTGTCTTTCTCACAAATCTTGAGTGGCTAGAGTAATGACTTAGGCCTGGGACTGGGTTGAAGTCTGATTCATGTGTTTTTCATTTCAGATCAACAGGTACTCAGAGTACGCTCTTCTCATGACAAATGGCAAAATCCCAATGAGTGAAAATATTTGATGTCTAATAAAGCCTCAGCTTATAACTGGTACATTGTCACCTCTACTCATGTTTTGTTTTTGTTTTGCTAAAGCAACTCACGTATCCAAACCCAAAATCATACATTCAAAAAACACATTCTTACCTCAGTGAGGTATCACAAAACCAGGGAGGTAAAGAAAAAATGTTAGCATCAAATATGCTTCAAACCATCTACATGCCAATAACTAAATTTTTTTTTTCCATAATTGACTTATTTAGAAGTCGGTCTTATGTATCCCTATCAGGGTATGTTTAAGAGATGAATTAAATACAAAAGTCAGAAATAAAACACTTTCTGCTTTATAACTATCCCCCATACTATCTAATGTTCATTTATCTTCTCTTAGTATTTTCGATTTACCTAATTACTAAAGGAAAATATTAAGATACTTGTTTAATTCCTTTCTCTTACTCAACTACCACACACATAGCCCCCAGATCTAGTTTATTCTATTTAAAAATATAAACTGAACTTATTCACTATTTTCTAATTCAGCTGTGACATCCTCAGTAAAGGTTACCAAGATCTCTCAATGGAGACAATGTAAAACCTTTCATAGTTGGTCTCAGTGCTTCTACTCTTGCTTCTACTCGTCAATCTCCACACAGCAAGTCAGAATATTTTTAGTGTATATTTAAATCAGATAATATTTTTAACCTACTGGCATGTCAGTGTCCTTAGCATGACATCTAAACTTCTGACCACATCCCAGAAAACTCTATATTTTCTGTATTTGGCCTATCTTTCCAGCTTCTGGTTTATTTTTACACTTTGACATCCCTAGCTCCATGCTTGTAAAGATCGTTTGCGTTTCTTATTCTTTCAGACTAAAAGGCTTTTCATATGGCTCTTTTCATTGCATTCCTGCTTATTTCCTATATGTCAACAGAACTATTACTTCCTCAAAAATGCCTTCTGTGATTACCCTAATTAAAGGAGCTCCCTTCCTTTGCTCCAGCCCATCTCATCATCTGGTTTCAGGTCTGTTTTGATCATCCCTAAAAATGAGAAACTAGAAGAGTGTTTGACAAATATTTATTGGCATTTTTTAGAATGCTAGGCCATCTTTACAGTAAATTTCTCATTGTTTAATACCTTATTATAAGTGATCATATAATTTCTAATGCATAATTCATTTTTCTTTGAAAAAAGCATTGCTATACATAATACTTCATCTTCATGGAATGAAATGACCATAGACATTAGATTTGGATAATTGTCTAAAATTGCTACAGTCTTAAATTTATTCAGGTTAAAACAATAAATTAAGTGACTTTGTTTAAAATGATACACTGAGTTTGGATTCCAGCTGACAATCCTGCAAGATTCATTTACTTCTCAAGAGCACAACATATTGTTAAAAATAACCACCAGATCATTTAGTATTCTACTATCTCCCGATCGGATACACTATTAAAATATTTTGATTGCCTCATTCACCTGATCTTGCTTAATGGACCATAAGTATTAAGCAGTATTGCTGAGGCTCATTTGTTCAATACATTCTAGATTGAGAGGTTGATTAATTGATTAGTATGACCTAGCAATTCTCATTTAAATGTGGGCTGATTCAAATTAGGTTTTCACTAATTTTGTGATATGTTTTGCATGTTAATGGAATTAGAAAATAATTTTGATTTTTACTTGCCAAATTTGTCATAGGAATAAGTTACTAAAAGTATATCATCAAAAATAAATTTTGATGTATAATATATGTATACATATTATATTATAAAATATTTGCAAGCCAAGTAAATTATAACAGTTTAAGATTGTGTTTTTATTATTTATATATCAGATGCTTTCGATGACCGATCACATCATTTTAAAATTATTTTTTATATTCTATTTATACTAAACTTCATAAAAGTTTTTCCTAGAAATTACTGCTAATATGTTAAACATTCTGTATTATTTTTAAACTCAGTATATTCTAATATAAAAATGTGCCTTAACCACAATAGCAAACTAGTGCTTCTCACACCACAATGTTTCAAAATTCACAAAAATATTATTTACTTTTACCTTATATTTTTGGTAAATTAAATATATTTGTGTACATTAATGCTATAAAGTAGCAATACAATTTGTATCATTTTATAGCATGGATTATAAACTTATTCATATTTCATGATACAATGCATATATTCACACTATAAATAACTTGTATATGTATGGGTATTCATACAATTTGAACATCAGTCATATAGACGTGAACAGAACCCACACTTCACTCATGTAAACACTTTTTACTCATTTAAGACAAACCTCAAAAAGAAATTACTATGCATATATAAAATATAAATATATAAACATGAACAAAAGATGAACTTAATTATATAATCTTTGCTTTTGTCCTTAATTTAAGAACTGTGAACATTTGCCACATTTATTTACAATTTATATGAAAAATTAGAACACTTTATATGTAAGTACATCTTTGTGTACCATGCTGACCAAAGAACACTGATTGTGAAGACTTACATTGAAATTACAGGTTTGGTTCTAGACCACTGCAATAAAATATTTTTGTTCTCTAGTGCATATAAAGTTATGTTTAAAGTATACTATATTCTGTTAAGTCCACAGTAATATTATATCTACAAAAACAGTATGTATAGCTTAACTGAAAAATTCTTCATTGTTAAAATATGCTAACAATCATCTGAACCTTCAGCAAGTCATACTCTTTTAGCTTGTGGAGGGTCTTGTCTCAATGTTGATGGCTGCTGGCTATCAGGATGGTGGTTGCTGAATGCTAAAGAGACTGTGCCAAATTTTAACATAACACAACAATGAAATTTACCACATCGGTGCACAATTCCTTTTACACAAGATTTCTCTGTGGCATGTGTTGCTGTTTGACAGCGTTTTACCCGCAGTGGAGCTTCTTTCAAAATTTAAGGCAATTCCCTTTAAGCCTGCCATGGTTTCATGAACTAAGTTTTTGTAAGATTTAAAATAATTTGTTGTTATTTCAACAATGTTCACAGCACCTTCACAAGAAGTACATTCCATCTTAAGAAACCATTTTATTTGCTCCTTCACAAACAACTCCTTATCTATACAAGTTTTATCATGAGATTACAGCAGTTCAATCGCATCTTTAGGCCCTACTTCTAATTCTAGTTCTCTTGTTATTTCTACCATATTTGTATTTCCTTCTTCCACCGAAGCCTGAACACCTTAAAATGATTCATAATGATTGAAATTAACCTCTTTTAAACTCCTGTTAATATTGATAATTTGACCTCCTCCCATGAACCACACATTCTTAATGGCATCTAGAATGGTGAATCCTTTCCAGAATGTTTCAATATGCCAAGATCCATAAGCGGAATCACTATCTATGGTATCTATAGCCTTATAAAATGGATTTCTTAATAATATTGAAAGTTATAATTACTCCTTTTTCCGTGGACTGCAGAATGAATGTTATGTTAGCAGGGATGAAAACAATATTAATCTCCTTTCACCTCTTCATCAGATCTCTTGGGTAACCAGGTACTTTGTATATTAACAGTAATATTTTGAAAGGAGTCTTTTTTTCTCACCAGCAGTTCTCAAGAGTGGGCTTAAAATATTGAGTAAACCATCCTGTAACCAGACGTGGCGTCATCCAGGACTTGTTCCATTTATAGTGCACAAGCAGAGTAGAAATAGCATATTTCTTCAAGGCCCCCAGGGTTTTCAGAACGGTATTCTGAATTGGCTTCAAATTGGCTTCAATGTAGTCATCAGCTGCACTGGCTTCTAACAAGAGTCAGCCTGTGATTTGAAGCTTTGAATTTAGTCTATGATGTCTGCTCCATAGCTGTGAAAATCTTAGATGATGTCTTTTTCCAATATAAGGCTTTTTTGTCTACGTTGAACATTTGTTGTTTAGTGTAGTTACCCTCAGCAGTGATCTCAGGTAGTTTTCCTGGATAGCTTGTCACAACTTCTACTCAGCACTTGCAACTTCACCTTGCATTCTTCTATTAATGGGGATGGGTTCTTTCCTTAAACCTTAAGATCCAACTTCTGCTACCTTCGAACTTTTCTTCTGTAGCTTCCTCACCTCTCTCCCGCCTTCCCTGAATTGAAGACACTTAGGGCCTTGCCCTGGGTTAGGCTTTTTAATAAGGGAATGTTGTGACTGTTTTAATCTTTTATACAGACTGTTAAAAACTTTCTCCATATCAGTAATAAGCGTGTTTCACTATCTTATCATTCCTTGTATCACTGAAGTAACACTTTTAATTTCTTTCACCAAATTTTTCTTTAAATTCACAACTTGGCTGCTTGGTACAAGAGGCCTAACTTTTTCAGCCTATATCAGCTTGCTTGCTTTTTTTTTTTTTTTTTTTTTTTTTGAGACGGAGTCTTGCTCTGTCGCCCAGGCTGGAGTGCAGTGGCACAATCTCGGCTCACTGCAAGCTCCACCTCCCGGGTCCACACCATTCTCCTGCCTCAGACTCCCGAGTAGCTGGGACTACAGGCACCCGCCGCCATGCCCAGCTAATTTTTTATATTTTAGTAGAGACGGGATTTCACCATGTTAGCCAGGATGGTCTCTGTCTCCTGACCTCGTCATCTGCCTGCCTCGGCCTCCCAAAGTGCTGGGATTACAGGCGTGAGCCACCACGCCCGGCCAGCTTTCAATATCCCTTCCTCACCATGCTTAATTATTTCTAGCTTTTGATTTAACCTGAGAGGTGCACTACTCTTCCTTTCACTTGAACACTTAAAGGCCATGTAGGATTATTAATTAACCTTATTTTACTATTGTTGTGTCTCATAGAATAGGCCTGAGGAGAGGCAGAGAAACAGATGAATGGGTGGTTGGTGGAACAGTAATAACATACACACATTTAGCAATTAAGTTATCTGACTTACGTGGGTATAGTTTGTGGCAATTTGAGACAATTCCATTAGTAACATAAGAGATCACTGAACACAGAGCATGATAACAGATATAATAATAATGAAAAGTTGGAAATGTTGTGAGAATTGCCCAGCCGTCACACAGAGACATGAAGTGAGCATATGCTGTTGGAAAAGCCAATACATGCTCAATGCAGGGTTTCCACAAACATTCCATTTGTTCAAAAACTCAGCATCTGCAAGGCACAATTAAGCAAAGAATAATAAAACAAGGCATGTCTGTATTGTAAAAACAAAGGAACGTTTTTCTCAAAATTTTAATGCAAATACCTAAAAACAACTTTGAAGGTCACCGCTGGGCATTCAGCTAAAAGCCTCCAGCAGAGTTGCCGCAGGTGTGCACACGGATGACAGTTCATCGATTCTGTCAGAACCACTTTTCCATGAGCAGCACCCTCTCCATCTCAAAATTCTATTTTAAATAATGTCACATATTTTGTTCAGTTTATCAGCATCACATGCAAATATATGCTAATTTTGTTTAAAAGAAGTGTTTCTGACTATAAAATAACATGCCTCACTATAAATAATTCCTCCACATCAAAGGAAAAAAAAATAAAGAAAAACAGTTGGATAATCCTGCCACTTAAATATAACGAACATCGATCGATTTTATATATTAAAATTACATAAAATATAAGCCCCATTTACTTGTCCAAAATTGAAAGCATCTCAATTAATTATTAATATATTTTTACGTATTATCATAACAATGTTTTCTAGTGTGATAAATTTATTTTCTAAATTATAGGTTTAAATGCTTTATAATTTTTATGAATATAACTTATTTGAGTAGTACAATATTAATGAATTTTTTAACATGTCCTCTTAAGATAACTCTTCTTATACATAAATTTTCAAGAGCATCTCTCCTTATTTTCTAAAAATAATTTCTTAGAACAGCACTGTCTAGTAGGTCTTTCTGTAGTAATCAATGTGTTCTATATCTGTATTATATAATTCAGTAGCCACTGGCAACTCTGGTTATTAAGCCCTTGAAATGTGACTACTCAGACTGACAAATTTATTTTTAGATTGTATTTAATTTGGATCAATTAAAATTTATGTTTAAATAGTAACACATAACTAATGGCTAACATATGAGAAAGTTCATTGAATATATTAAGAAAACAGTGGGCCAAAAAGTATCAAGCTTCCTTTAGCTGTAATTAAAATATTAGATTCAGCTGTATAGATCCCAGATATCTTCTATTTTCTTCTTAAAGAGAAAATGTTATCTGATTACTTCCTCTGTTTCAATTCTTAATTTCTTCCTGGAAAATACCTTTCATTCTTATGTTAGACCACCATATTCTTTCTCTTCCAATTGTCAGTGTATCTCTCATCATTTTGTTTGTATTCTTGTATAGTACTCAAATTGTCCACATACTTGATAAAATTCCCATCTCCATCCATTTTAATGGCATTATTACAAAACTTTATTTCCAGCCTTTCTTATGTATTTCTGTTTCACACTATTTGGTGACTTTTAATTTTTTTTTTCTGGCATAAATAATTTTCTGAATCTCTATGTCTATGTTTTGTTTTCCTTGCTTCACAGTAAACACAATGGTGTTTTCCATAATCACAGTGGCGTTCAATTTTATACTTATTTGTCCATAATTTAGATGCTAAGATCTATTATGCCTTTACCTCACCCAAAAGACTTCATATATGGATGAAATTTTAACCTACTTTGTGTTTCCTCTGAGTGATATTTGAGCCTATTCTCATATGGATGACAGAGTGAATTAATAGTCCTCTCATTCTAGTTTTTGTGTGCGTACCTTGGAGTACACACACAAAAATAATAATCCTAAGTTTGGATAGCTATAGGGGCTTTTTTTTCTGCCCCTCCTACAGATATTCCTTTCTCTCTACTCTGTTTACCAGAACACAATTCACAAGGACAAGTCATACTCTACCTGTCTGCTCCTCTGATTTCTGGAAATTTCTCTCTCTAAATGTGTATGGATAGATGCAAGAATATTTGGTTGAAAATCAGAGTTAGAAAGTCAGTACTTTGGATGACTATAAATATCTTATACCTCAGAGTTAGAGGAAGAGTCAGACAATATATATACAAAGTCTTTGTCTTGTTTTTATTTATAAAGTAAGACCTACAGTCTCTAACAGTCCTGTTCCATCAAAATTTTTTCTAACAGTATGCCAATAGATGGTTTGCATGTTATGTCTCAGATAGAAAGCTAGTCTTCTATATTTTTCTCTGTGATAGCAGTTTTGGTTGGGATTCTACAAACTACATTTTTCAGATTCTTTTACCAAGTGACTTCCTGTTAGAATATGAAAATAATAGAGATGCTTAAAGGTATCAGCAGCACCAACACAAGCCCTTTCCTAGGAGATATGAATATTCAATTTGTGGTACTTCCCTGAACTTCAAGGTTCCTGTAACTCCAATCCTTCTCTTATTCTCCCATCCGTAAGAGTAATAGGTTTTCTTGAGGTTATTATATTTGGTTAATTCAGGATTTAATATCGCTAATACTTGTGTAAACACTTCCCCATTTTACATTTCCTCTTAAAATTACCTAGGAATAGTTTGTGTTTTTCCAGTTAGACACCGACTAGTATATTTATCTCTCACTTTTCAGTAACCATGTTTGTTTTCTTCGTGTGTGTGTGTTTGCATGACTTTATAGGTAAATTAAAACATCAGGAAAGGCTGCATGCAGGGACTTGCTAGGCAAGAGGCCATTATAATCAAGAATTATAAAATATTTCTTTTAAAACTTTGTCTAAAACTTAACACTGAGAAATTTAAAATCGCATTAAATATATTATAAAATTATCTATGTTCTTCATGCTACAAGTGATTTTCTATTTTTGCAATTGTCAGAGTTACATTTAAATTTTTACCCCCTATTATCTTTTTATTCATGATTCCTTTCATGTGGTTTTTCTCTATAATACACTATTATTTATTTTCTTTGCCATGTACTTACAAAGCTGCTGTCCCCTTCCAAGCTTTCCACAACTGAGATCGTGCCAATTGATTTAATAATGTGAGGCTATTTTCCAGTGAGCATAGTAACTGCAGTCTTTGTTTTAATTGTTTGAAAATTATCCTTTTTCTCTTAAATGAAATTATTAAACGTCATCATTGGCCAAAATCAATTTTACCAGATAGTATGCCTTCATATGTAAGTGGGAAGATAATTCTGCCATGATTCAGACTTTCCTCTATTGTGTCATTATTTAAACCCGCTAAAGAAAAAGAGACAAATAGGATTCCAATGGGAAAGTTCCCATGTAATCAACTCCAACAAACACTGTTTCACAAGAGTCAAGACTGAAACATTATGCCTGTGAAACTCATGAGACTTAGCATATTACGCATTCACATGTAATTTGTCAATTCTAAAGCACTTTAAAATTTTAGAATTCAATCCTCTGCCTGTGTTTATGTCTTCATGTTTTGGACATTTCATGTTTGGTAACATATATCACTGTTTTCCTTTTCTTTTCAGCTGTCATTAATTTGATCCATTTCACTATTAATTTAATATTTTATCAACTCTCAACTACAGTCTCTGTACAAAGTTAAAATGCTCTACATGTTTTCATTACTTCCCACTGCTCTTATTTCTCTTCTCCTAACTGTTCCTCTCTGTTCATTGTGCTGGATGCAATACAGACTTTCTTACTCTCTTAAAGTCAACCTATTTCCCACCTGGGGCTTTTATATGTGTTGTTCCCTTTGTCTGTAATGCACTTCTCCCATATCTCCACATGGCTACTTCCTTCAACATTACTTAGGTCTCTGAAATTGTTAGCTCCTTAGATTGGTGATCCCTGACCACAGTATGTACAATGCTCCCTCCAGTAACCCTCAGAAAGCTTAGCAGGCTTTCTTGTAATGCATTGCACTTCCTCCACCTGAAAGTATATGTTATATGTTTTGGGTTCTATGTCATCCCCACAAGCATGTATGTTCCATCATCTTAGGAACTCTTTCCAGTGCCTATAACAGTGCCTGACACATAATACATATTAAATAATATTTTCAGATTAACAAATGCATAAAACATTAAATTGGGCCAGAAAATCAAGCTGAGGGCTCAAGGATATGAAAATAAACATTCCTTGTTGTGTTTATATTACTCTATATTAAGTGGGAGATCATTAAGTGGGGGATAAAAATGGTATTAATAAATCCTGATTTGTGGAGCAAATAATTGTTTCATTCTCACATATTTTTTCTTTTAATATAGCAGAAAGCTTGGAGTTTTTTCAAGTACTATGATTAGTTCAGTTTACTGAGAGTCGAGTAATAAATATACATAGGAAGTAAAAGTTAAAAAAAAAAAACTTCCCCACACACTGGGCTTTGCTGCTATTACATTTTACTACCTGATTTATTCCTCACAAGCATTTTGTGAAAACTATCAAAATTATTTTTATTATTTTGCATATTAAAAGACAATCTTACCTTAAAGTGCTTCAGGAAACAAAAATAGGGCTTACTTTCAGAAGCCCTGATGCCATTCAGTAAGGCACTGGAATAACATCAAATTAGTTGTAGATTATTATTGTATTTGCAAGTATTTTCAACCTGTTGGGCTTATGTTTTATGTTTAAGTCTTATTTTTGAGGAATTATGAGTAATATATCTTACAATATTATTTTATTCAGGATGCACATGAGCAGGTTTGTGACTTGAATGTATTGCATAAGGGTGAGGTTTGGGCTTTTAGTATATTCAGCATCCAATATTGGACATTACCCAGTAGGTAATTTTTTAAGCATCAATCCCCTCCAACCATATCCACTTTGGGCAACACCGGTGTCTATTATTTCCATCTTTATGTCCATGTGCTCCCATTGTTTAGCTCCCACTCATAAGTGAGAAGGTGTGGTACTGATTTTTCTGTTTGTAAGTTATTCATTTAGGATAATGGCCTCCAGCTTTATCCATGTTGCAGCAAAAGAAATGACTTCATTCCTTTTATGGCTGAATAGTATTCATGGTTTAGATATATAACATTTTCTTTATCCAATCAACCATTGATGGACACATAGCTTGATTCCGTGACTTTGCTCTGGTGAACAGCTCTGCAATAAACAGACAAGTGCAGGTATCTTTTTGAGATAATGATTTATTTTCCTTTGTGTAGATGACCTGAAGTAATATTGCTGGATCAAATGGTAGTTGTAGTTTTAGTTCTTTGATACATCCCCACACTGTTTTCCATAGAAGTTATATTAATTTACTTTCCCTCAACTGTTTATAAGTGTTCCCTTCTTCTCTCCACATCCTTGTCAAAATCTGTTGTTTATGCACATTTTAATAATACCCATTCTGACTGGTATAAGATTTCTCAATTTAGTTTAATTTGCATTTCTCTGATGATTCGTGATGTTGAGCATTTTTCATATGTTTGTTAGGTACTTGTATGTCTTCTTTTGAGACATGTCTTTTCATTTCCTTTGTCCACTTTTTAATGGGATTGTTGGTTTGACATAATTTGCAAATACTTTCTCCCATTCTGCAGGTGGTCTATATACTTTATTAATTATTTCTTTTGTTAGGTAGAAGCTTTTCAGTTTAATTCCCAGTTATGTATTTTTGTTTATGTTGCATTTGCTTTTAGGGTAGTAGTCATAAAGTCTTTGCTTAGGCCAATGTGGTTTTCCTAGGTTTTCTTCTAGGACTTCTATAGTTTCAGGCCTTACATTCAGATCTTTAATACATCTTGAGTTAATTTGTATATACTGTTAGTGATAGTCCAGTTTCATTGTTATACATAGACTAGCCAATTTTTCCATCACCATTTTTTAAATGGGGAGTCCTTTCCCTATTGTTTATTTTTGTTGACTTTGTCAAAGATCAGTTTGCTGTAGGTATGTGGCTTTACTTTTAGGTTCTCTACACTTTTCTACTGATCTATGTGTTTATTTTTATATCAGTACTTGATCTTTTGGTTCGTATACCCTTGTAGTATGTGTTATGGTCAGGTAATGTGATGTCTCCGGCTTTGTTCTTTTAGTTTAGGATTGTTTTTGCTATTTAGGCTCTTGTGTGGTTTCATATGAATTTTACAATTGCTTTCTCTAATCCTGTGAAGAATGACATTGCTACTTGATAGGAATTGCATTCAATCTGTAGACTGCTTTGGGCACTATGGTACTTTTAACAATATCAATTCTTCCAATCCATGACATGAGATGTCTTTTAATTTGTTGTGTCATCTACAATTTTTTTTTCATCAGTGTCTTTTAGCTCTTCTTGTAGAGATCTTCCACTTAATTCTTTAAGTGTATTCCTAGGTATTTTTCATTTGTGCATGTGGCTATTTTAAACAGGATTGAGTTTTTTATATGGTTCTCAGCTCAAATGTCATTAGTGTATGGAAATGCTACTGACTTTTGTACATTGATTTTGAATCTTGAAACTTTACTGCCTTTATGTATCAACTCTAGTACTACTTTGGAATTATTAGGGGGTTCTAGTTATAAAACCATGCCATCAGTGAATAGAGATAATTTGACTTCCTGTTCTCTAATTTGGATGCCTTTTATTTATTTTCCTTGCCTGATTGCTCTAGCTAGGAATTCAACTACTATGTTGAATAGTATTTTTGAGAGGGAACATCCTTTTCTTGGTCCAGTTCTTAGGGGGAATGCTTTCAACTTCTCCCCATTGAGCAGAATGTTACCTGTGGGTTTGTCACATATGGCTCTTATTATTTTGATGTATTTTCCTTCAATTGCTAGTTTGTTGAGGGTTTTCATCTGGAAGAAATGTTGGATTTTATCAAATACTTTTTCTGAATCTATTAAGACAATCAAATGGTTTTTGTTTTTAATTTGGTGTATGTGGTGGATCACATTCATTGATTTGCAAATGTTGAATTGCCCTTATATCCCTGGAATAAAACCCACTTGACTATGATGAATCATCTTTTTGATGTCAGATTCAGTTTACTTGCATTTTGTTGAGGATTTTTACATCCATGTTCGTCAGAGATAATGGTCTGTAGTTATTTTTGGTGTTGTCATTGCATGATTTTAGTATTACAGTGATACTTGTTTCAGAGAATGAGTTAGGGAGGAATCCCTTCCCAAATTTTTGGAATAGTTGCAGTAAGATTGGTAGCAGCTCTTGTTTGTGCATCTGGTAAAATTCAGCTCTGAATCTGTTGGTCCTGGGCTTATTTTTATAATATTTTTTTAATTGATTCAATTTTATTACTCATTATTGGTCTGTTCAGGATTTACATTTCTGCTTGGTTCAATTTTCGGAGGTTGTATGTTTCCAGGAATTATTTACATCCTTTAAGTTTTCTAGTTTGTGCACATACAGCTGATGTTCACACTAATCTTTGGTGATCTTTTCTATTTCTGTGGCATGTATCAGATGTGATGTCACCTTTATCATTTATGATTGTGCTTATCTGAGTCTTCTCTCTTTTTTTGGTTAAACTATCTAGCAGTCTATTGATTTTGTTTATCCTTTCCAATAACCAACTTTTCATTTTGTTGATCTTTTGTATCATTTTTAAGTCTCAAAATCATTTAATTCTCTTCTGATATCTGTTATTTCTTTTCTTCTGCGAGCTTTGATTTTGTTTCCTCTTGCTTTTCTAGTTCCTTGAGATGTGACATTCGGATTTTAAATTGAGATTCTTTTTGATGCAGGGACTTAACACAATTACCTTTAGTGTTATCACAGCTTTTGCTATATCACAGAAGTTTTGGTATGTTGTGTTTCCATTTTTCTTTGTTTCAAAACTTTTGGATTTCTTCCTTAATTTTATTGTTTACCTGAAAGTCATTCAGGAGCAAATTGTTTTGTTTATATGTACTTATGTGGTTTTGGGAGTTCTTCTTGGTAATGATTTTTAATTTTATTCTGCTCTAATCTGAGAAAATACTTCATGTGATTTTGATTTTTTGAATTTATAGAGATGCTTTATGACCAAGCATATGGTCAAATGTTCCATGTGCAGATGAGAAAAATGTATTCCCTCTGGTTGTTGAGTGGAATGTTCTGTAAATGTCTATTAGGACCACATAGTTTAGAGTATAGTTTAAGTCAGGGTTTGTTTACTTTGTACTTCGATTAGCTGTTTAGTGTTGTCAGTGAGGTGTTGAAGTTCCCAATTAATATTGTATTGCTATTAATCTCTTTTCTTAGGTTAAGTAGAAATTGTTTTATAAACCTGGGTGCTCTGGTATTGGATGCATGTATATATTTAGAATAGTTAAATATTCTTGTTGTATTGAAACCTTTATCATTATATAATGCCATTCTTTGTTAATGTTTTTAACTGTTGTTTCTTTGAAGTCTGTTTAATATAAGAATGGCTAGTCATTCAGACTTTTGTTTTCCATTTGTGTGCTATACCTTTTACTGCCCCTTTACTTTGAGTATATATGTGTCTAGCCATTAGACCCCCTATAGGTTCTCTCATAGGCAGCCGACAGTTGGAGATAGATATATATATATATTCTTCTAGAATATATAAAGAATATATAAATGTATTCTTCTAGAATATATAAAGAATATATAAATATATTCTTCTAGAATATATAAAGAATATATAAATATATTCTTCTAGAATATATAAATATATTCTTCTAGAATATATAAATATATTCTTCTAGAATATATAAAGAATATATAAATATATTCTTCTAGAATATATAAAGAATATATAAATATATTCTTCTAGAATATATAAAGAATATATAAATATATTCTTCTAGAATATATAAAGAATATATAAATATATTCTTCCAGAATATATTATTCTGGAATGTAGAATGTTTAGGCTATTTATGTACATGGTTAATATTTAAGTAGAATTATTAATATTTAAGTTCAAGGGTATTTAACTGGAATGTTAATATTGATATGTGAGGTTTCATTTTATTCCTGTTATAGTTTTGTTAGCTAGTAACCTTGGAGTCTCAATTGTGTAATTGCTTTGTGTAATGTGTGAGCTTTCTTATATATGCTTTTATGATGGAGAGTATTGTCCTTTTATTTCCATGTTTAGAATTCTTTTGAGCATTTCTTATAGGTCCAATCTGGAAGAAATTCCCTTAGTGTTTCCTCACTGGGAAAGACTTTATTTTTTCTTCGTTTATGATGCTTAATTTGGCAGGATATAAAATTCTTGGCTTTTTTTTTTTTTAAGGAGGCTAAAAATAGGGCCTCAATCTCTGGCTTCCTCTAGGAAGTCTGCTGTAGTCTGATGGCATTTTCTTCATTCAGATGATTTGATACTTCTCTCTAGCTTCCTTAAAGATTAGTTCTTTCATGTTGACTTTGTATAATCTTATGACTGTATGCCTTGGTAATGTACACTCTGTATAATATATTCCAGGTATTCTCTAAATTTATTGTATTTGAATGTCTACATCTCTAGCAAGATTGGGGAAATTTTCCTGAATTATTTTCTCAATTATGTTTTTCATAGTTTTACTAGTTCTCTCTCATTAATGCCTATAAGCCGTAGATTTGGTCGCTTTACATAACCCATATTTTTCAAAGCCTTTGTTTGCTTTCTGAAATCCTTTTTGTTACTGTTTTTTTTCTGACCATATTGATTTGAAAGACTGGTATTCAAGCTCTGAAATTCTTCTGCTTTTTTCTACTCTTTAAAGCTTTCAGCTGTGTTTTAAATTTTCTTCAGTTTTTTTTTATTTCCAGTTATTTAAAAAATATATCTATTTTGTCTTTTATCTCATGAATTGTTATTCCACTTTCTTTGAGTTGGTTTTTAACCTTCTCTTGAATCTCACTGAGATTACTTACAATGCATATCTTAAATTCTTTGTTTGAATTTGGTCATTTCAATGTTTTGATTTTGGTTATGATCCATTGCTAGGAAGCCAGGATGGTCCATAACATGTGTCATAATATGTTATTTTGTTGTACTGGAGTTCTTGGACTGGTCTCTTTTCATATGTAGATGCTGTCATTTATTATTTTTAAATTAACTTTCATTTACATGACTTTTTTCTTCCTCCTTGAGAGTGTGACTGTTGCACATGTCAGGTAGAGTCCTTTGCTTTGCGTTTATGGGGCCAAGGCTCTGTATAAATTCCTTGGTTATAGATAAACTGAGTGTAGTATAGTAGTGTAGGTTTTCTTAAGTGCTAGTTTTTTGTGGGTTGTGGTAGCAATATGCTGTGTATGTGGTCAGGCTCACTGTCTCCTACAGAGATGGTGAGGTACAGGGCTTGGGTTGCATATCTAGTTCCCTAGCACTGCACACTACTGTAAGCAAGAATTATGTTGGGTTGTGCAGCTCACCCTACCAGCAAGTAGGTGACAATTTTGGCTAAAAGCCAGTTAAATGGTATAAACTGGTTTCAGCAGTTGTGATGGGCCATGCAGTTTGACCTCCTAGCCAGTAGATGATACTTCCAGGCAAGAGGTAATTGTGGTGTTGGCAGTGGAATTTTTACATAGCCTTTGTTGATCTGGAGTAGTACTGGGATATTTCTGGTGATGGGCAGTGCCTGGACTCTCAGGATTTCCATCCTGTGCTCTGCCACTAAGGTGGCTTGAGAGGGCAAAGCTGTGCGGCACTGGGTCTGGTGAGCTGGCAGCCAGGCTCTCTGAGGCAGGTACAAGTACCAACCTTAGCAGGTTTCTAGTGGAAGCTCTCAGGCCTCAGGGACAACCCTCCAGAAAGGGTTGGAGGTGCCTCTCCTGCACCACAGAGCTGGCTCAGAGGAAGAGCCAACTCATACACCCTCTTATTGGTGAGTCTCCCTCTGGCATCCACTCTGGCAACTGGCCCTACAAGTTAGTCTGACCCAAAACCATTTGTGCCCAGATCACAAAGCTATTCTAGGCATCTCGATGGTGAGACTTCCTGCAGCAGAAACCACAGCCGTCAGGCAATAAGCTTTTCAGTCAGGTCTAAAGAAGGGAGGGGTACCCAGCTTCCTCATCACCATACCCTTTTCTATGTTTTGACAGTGTGGACTCCTCCCCTGCTGGAGATCAGGCCGCAGATGTCATCTTCATACATCCCAAACTGTGTGCTAGAGTGCTGGGGAACTGGAACCAGGCCAAAGTGTTTGTCCTCTAGCCGCTAGGGGTCAAGCTGTGATGAGGGTGAACTTGTCCAGGCCACCAACAGACTACTCAGGGAAATGGAAGATATGCTTCACAGCTTTCACAAACAGCTAGACAAGACATTTCTGAATTTATGTATATGTAATATTATCTATAATTTTCCAAGTTATTTTGTACCCGTTCTATTATTAAATATCAGCCATCAGAATAGATAGCAAAATATATTGTGTCAATATACAGTATACCCGATTTCCTTTATTTTTTATTACTTTGATAGTGGTGTAATATGAGTTTTAATATTTTAAATAAAATTAGCATGATACATTATTCATCAGAGATTATATATGTCTCAGCATGTAAACCATGGTTGTAAAAAACATTTTTTTTTTTAGATGGAGTCTTGTCTGTCACCCAGGCTGGAGTGCACTGGTGCAATCTTGGTTCACTGTAACCTCTGCCTCCTGGGTTTAAGCTATTCTCATGCCTCAGCCCCCTGAGTAGCTGGGACTACAGGTGTGTGTCACCACGCCCAGCTCATTTTTGTATTTATGTAGAAATGGGGTCTCGCCATGTTGCCCAGGCTGGCCTCAAACTCCTGGCCTCAAATGATGTACCTGCCTCGGCTTCTCAAAGTGCTGGAATTACAGGCATGAGATACTGTGCACAACCACACACACACACACACACAAAATCATTTTTTTGTGTGGCTTAGCAATGTTCATGACCTCCAGACCACAAGCAATGACATCTGTTCTGGAACATATAGGTGTTATTACTTTGAAATAGTTATAGGACAAAACAAAATAAGAGAGATAAACTTTATCCATGGCATAAAATACATTTTTGAAATCCATATATATTTTAGATAGCTCGCACTAAATGAACAAAATATGTAAAATTCAGAAATGGCAGCAATGGATAATAATTAGTTATACATTAGCGTAAGATGGTGGAAGATGACATTATTCACCATGTTATTTGTAGAAAGATTTTTCAATTTAGTCATCCTCTAATGATTAACCTAGCCAATGGGGCCACTTAGAGCACATAAAGAAGAGTATTAAAACTATAACTAATTTATAAAGGAAATTAGTTACATTATTAAAATATATCAGGCATATTTACTACTTATTGTATATGTGTCCTTTTAGTAATAAAATGCTGGAATTTAGTAAAAGACAAAGCATTTAGAAGACATTTATTCATTTATGTTAACATACTAAGTCAATAATTTGTGCTTTTAAATTTAAATGTTATGTCAGATATTTTTTCTGCAGCCAGCAGTGTTTCCCCTCCACCACAGAAAGCCCCTAATCTTTATGTGCACCTTTCATAGCAAGATTTTACCTATAGTAAACTGAGAACTTTCTTTAGGCTCAGGTGTGGTCTTTTCTATTGTAGTAAACAATATATCGTCAATAGATAGTTATAACTAATTTTTATGTATCATCCATAATACATCTATTCAAAATAAAGTATCACTATGTTCTAATATCTTAAAAGAGACAGCCCCTAGAAAACTTTAAAAACTGTCATTGTAACATAAAACATGAAAAACAGTCTTTAGAATACATTTTTATTCTCATTTTCAGGCAAAATGAATTACAGTTTTTCTTCTGTTTCTATTCCCTAATTTTTCTTCTATTTGTTCAGTTTATTTGATTTTATTTCTATTTAATTTTTTCTTAAATGCAGATATGAACAGGAAGCTTGAGAAAATTTTGTGGCTAAGCAATTTTTTAATATTTAGAATTTCGAGAAATGTGAAAGATGTTAGAGCAATTTAAAGAACAGAGGGATGACAATACTCAAATGAAAGTAAAAAGTGTTCAATAATGAAGAAATATGGGTCATGGTATATACACATTTATATACAATAACTGTACTTTGTGTCAATTCTTAGCTTTCTTTTTAAAAATCACCTTCCTCTTAGTTTAGCATCTCTTCTTTTCTCTTTTGTCTCTCTGACAAGTCCCTTTCTTTTAATTTACTCTGGCTTCTGCTGCCTCTCCCTGGAAAGCCCCCACCCCTCAGAGTTTTATGCTGAAAGATCTTTTCTCAATTTAACCTATTCATAGGGACTTCATGGAGTCCAGCAATTACCACTTTCTTGAATATGCTAATGACTCTTAATTCTCTGGCTTAAATATTGATCTCCTGCCCAACAGATTGTATTTCTATCTAGTTACTAGTCATCTCCACCTGGATTTTCAAAACAGAACTTTTCTTGCCTTACCACTACTCCCTCATCAAATAGAATTTCCATCTTCATTTGAGGAACACCACAATTCACTCAGTCACACAGGCTGAGAGCTTCAGAATTATCTTTGACACTTAACTTTCCTTCACTCAAAACATTCACTTAGGAAGTTGTAATAACTCTAGTTTTGGTCTTTCTCACAATTCTTTCCTGTCTTTTTAAATCTCACTGTTATCGTCTTGAGCCATTTCATTCACTTCTTGAAATCTTGTCCTTTACTCCATCATATTGGAAATAAGATAACAGAGTATTCTCTCTAAAACCCCAACATAATCCGTTTATACTCATCCATGATTTATACTATCCGCAATGCAAACTCTGTAGAATGCTCCAACATGTTTTCGCAATCTAGGATGTTTCCTGTTTCAACCTCATCTCCAGTCACTCTCCTCCATGCATCCTTGGTGCCTTTCAAATGATGACTAGGTGTAATGCAAATATCTATTTATTTTCATTTCCTTGTTTTGCTTATGCTTTTGTTTCTGCTATTCAGCTTACCACTCCTGTTTCTCCTTTCTTAGAAAATCCTACTATCTCTCCAAGATGGAACTCAGATGATTCAGTATTTTTAAGTCAATTAACTTTCTTGAACAGAATAATGTTATCTACATCTTTCATCTGATGTACATGTCACTTATATAATATTTGCTATGAGAGACACTCTATAGCATCTAGTGGTTTCATGGCACTGTCTGGTTTCTAAGTAAATTATACGCTGCTTTAAAGTCTGAGACCTTGGTCAGTTTGGGTTTTATTTTTAAATACACTGAGTACTTCACTGCTGTCGGTTAAATATGAATGAAATATTAGAAGCCTCAAAAATATGTCGTAACAATTTAGTAGGAAAACTTTGCATTCTTCTCAAAGAATTTCTTAAACTTCTGACAGGTCATTGGAGAATGGCCAATTTGACTCACCTCCTGTTTTGAAGTTTTGGCTAAAGGTTTTGACTTTGCAGTGGAAGCCCACTCAAGTAAAACAAGCATCATCCAAGTCCATGGTTACCCAAATATTTATATTATATGCTAAAAGGATAATTTATAAAAACTGAGGATTCTGATAAAATTGTTTTAACAACAGTAACGTGAAAGCATCTCATTGGGGTAGATCTCAGGTGCTCCTTTAAACTAAATCAGATTAGAAAAGCAACCTAATTGTTTACTTGACAGGACTACTGGATGTCTAATTTGTATCTCTAATTTGCCATACCCCAAGGAGAAATAATGCTTCCTTAACACCATGCTCATTTGCTAAGCTAGGCCCTTCTACATCATAACATGTTTCCCTATTCACACATTCACTCAAGCCAAATACTTAGGAGACATCTCTGATGTCTCTTGCCTCAGCACCCCCCAATCAAATCCATAAAATAGTCCTAATGTCTCTGCTGCCAAAAGATATCCCAATTTTGTTCATTTATTTTCATCTTCAAGGTTACCACCTAATCTGAACAACCAAATCCCCCTTTTGGATTAATAGCTTTCCAAAATGTCATTCTTGCTACTCACTTCCATGAAAATACATTTTTCAAAGAGTAGTCAATCGAAATACATAAGTCAGATTATGTTGCTCTCTTAACATTAAAGTTTCCAGGGGCTTCTCACTTCTTTCTGCAGTCAATGATATGCCACATGTACAGTGGTGGTCCCATGTATTGCATAGTGAAATTGTATCAATCTTAATGTCCTAGGAAAATGCATTATTCGTGTGTTTGTGGTGATGCAGGTGTAAAAAAAACTCCCTGCTGCACTGCCAATCGTACAAAATTGTAACACATACCATTCTGCAAAGTACACAATACTTCACAATGATAATAAACTACTGTGAGACTGGCTTATGTATTTACTATACTATACATTTTATTGTTACTTTAGAGTATATTCTTTCTAGTTATTTATAACAAAAAGTTCACCATAAAATAACCTCAGGCAGATCTTTCGAGGGTATTCCAGAAGGCAGCCTTGCTATCAAGGAGATGATAACTCCATACGTGTTACTGCCCCTGCACACCTTCCAGTGGGACAAGATGTGGCGGTAGAAGACAGTGATATTGATGATCCTTATTGTGTGTAGGTCTAAGCTAATGTGTGTGTTTCTGTCTTAGTTATCAACAAAACGTACTAAAAAGTTATAATTACTACAAATAGAAAAAAGCCCATATAAATAAATAAAATATTTTTGTAGAGCTGTACAATGCGCTTGTGTTTTAAGCTGACATTACAAAAGAGTCCAAAAATTGTAAAACGTATATAAAAGTTTATAAAGTAAAAATGTTGCTGTTAGCTAAGATGAATTTATTATAGAAGAAAGAAAAAAAATTAATGTAGCCTAAATGTAGTGTTTATAAAACCAATAATGTCCTGGGCCTTCACATTTACTCACCACTTACTCAGTGACTTACCCAGAGCAACTTCCAGTCTTGCAAGCTCCATTTATGTTAAGTCCTCTATACAGGTATAGCAGTTTTTAATCTTCTATACTGCATTTTTACTGTATGTTTTCTGTTTAGGTATGTTTAGATATACAAACACTTAACTATAGTTTTCAGTACAGTAACCTACAGACTCTACCATCTCAGTTTGTGGAAGTACACTCTATAATGTTTGCACAGTGATGAAATCACTAAAGGATGCACTTCTCAGAACATATCCCCCTTGTTAAGTGACATATGACTGTATATCTAATGTCATCAATGTGGCTGATAAGGCCCAACATGATCTTGCCTTCACTTCTCCAGTTCGCATAATATTGAACTTCCTCTTCAAAACCACTGACCACCTTTCTGCTGTCACATAAGTGATATTTCACATGCTGTTCCTCTTTCCAGAACTCCCTTTTTTAATGGGCTCTCCATGGCTGTCTCTTTTTAGTTACTCTGGTCTCAGATTGAGTATAAGTCTTTATTAGATCCTTAATCAAGCAAAAAGAAGTAATAGCTTCCACCTTTTGTCTAATCACACCAATCTGTTTTATGTCCATCCTGGTATTTATCACTAACCTGTATATCCTTTCTACATATTTATTTTAGCTTCGTTATTATATGCCCCCACACCAGAGAGTAAACTCCATGAAAAGAGAGTCTATTTTCTTCAATACCGTCCTGTATTCTGCCTCTCATGTACCTCTAACAGTGCCTACAACTGCATCTACTGTTGTTACTCTCCACAAAGCTACAGAATGACCTTTGGAAAAGCCTTGTTTAAAATGCAATTTACATGGAATTAAATTCAAAGTCCTTCCAAAAAGTGTTCTACAGAGCCTGATGATGTTATCTTTCTTTGACTAACTCACTGCTGGTACCCCATTGCAGCCACTCTTGTTGACTCCAGTTTGGTGAGGCTGCTGGCCTCTGCTATCCTCCAGCACACCTATAAATTCCCTACCACTCCCTCTTAATGGAAAACATTTGCAATTATTGCTCCCTTGTTTTCTTTGGGTGCTTCCTCCAATGTAACATTGACAGAGAGGTAATTTGTAATGAGTCTATTCAAATGACAATAATACCACCATCACTAAAAGTCCTGCATTCACTGTGCTCTTACTGCTTTAGTTTTCTTTATAGTACTTCTCAGCACATCAAATACATTTATGTGTGTGTTTTCTGTCTCTCTACACTAGAATTTAAGTCTCATAAAAGCAGTGAATTTGTATGTTTTCTTCACTGCTGTAGTCCCAAGGGCTTAATAATGCTTGGTACAAGATAGGTGCTCAAGAATGTTGATTGAATAATTGCCCTATGCAGGTGATTGAATGAATGAAAATTAAGAGTTTGATGAAGATTTGTTGAGTAAATAAGTGAATCAAACAATCCCAAAGGGGGACGGGGCATATTCAATTGCATGTGTAAGAAAATTTATATTTTCTTAATATGATACTATAAATAATATATGGTAACTGGAAGAACATATACAAAACCATGGGAATGGTAAAGGTTATTTGAGCTTGAGTACGTGAAAAGTATGATGTATTCCTTAAGTGAATCCTATTAAAGGGTGAAGTTCAGTTAGTCACATTTCAGATAATTTCACTTGCTTAGAAACCATCTCTAGATCTAGTAGCACTCGTTTGGGAAATAATAGCTTTATGGGTGAACAAAATTATGGTAAACTGACAAAGAAAAATAGCAAAAAATATAAATGGGATAACTTGTTTTATTGCCTTGTAGATAGTATGTTTAGCAAATTACATATCCAATTATCTTTCAAAACAGGTTGTGTCAAGGCATTCATTATCCACTGAAGGTTGAAATAATGTCCTTTCCATTTCATGCTAGGTGGATGACTGGCTGGTTGATATTCCTTGGAGCTGGGTCTCTGAGATTGGCAATTTTTATTCCAGAAGTCTGTGTTTGGAGACATTCCTGTTGCATGATTTATTTTTTTAAAGTCATTTTAAACACAGAGACAGAATACTGTTCTGTATGAAGCAGCATTTTTCACTCATATTCTTTCAAATTTATCTCTATGCCAGCTTGGGCATGAATATCAGAGGCTTTTGCATGGTTTAGTGATACATGGAGGTGGTGTGTTCATGGTGTGCTCACAAGTAAAATGAAAAATTGCTTGGTTGCTCTCAGCCAAGTGCTAGAGAAGATAGCAATATACTTAGCTCTCTGTTCAATGCATCTAGTAAGAATAATGTTCTGATGTTCAACACCTCAAAATTTCTCAATCTACTTTCCATTTAACACATTCAGCAGACATGGCTATAGCATCACTGATGAGTTCTTTTTAAAGAAGGGAAAAGGAAGTATGCAATATGACAATGAAATTGTATGTTAACTCGGTTGTTTTTAAGTTAAAACAGTATTTAACCTTATCAAGAGAGATTCACAAGCAACTACAAAAGTAAAACCACAGCGTTAAGAATGAAAAATCCAGGCTGATGTTTTATGAATAGACATGCATCATTCTTATATAAAATATATTGATACGCTATATCCAGAAGAATAACTTACAAGTTGATGATGGAATTGTAAAAACAACTCTACTAATACATCATGCCAATAGGTCAAATAAGCAAAAGGATATGTAGTAATTTCTAAAAGTATATGAAAGTCAAGAAATTTTAAAATCCATTCCAATTATTTTAGAGCAGGAGCACAAATCCTTAATATAAGACAAAAAGGTCCAGGTCAAACTTATAGCTAACATGAAGTCATACTTAACACAATATCACATTGAAATGTGAATGATTACAATTAGAAGTTTTAAAAATTGTTTCACTATCTCTCATATCAACTAACATACAGCCTTTGTAATAAAATTAAATGAGTAGGAAAAAATAGAAACCCATAGACTATATTCCTATTCTCTTCTTTGAGAATATAAACCAACTAGGTTTAATATAGTGTTCTACTGGTAAGCCAGGTCTAAAAAAAAAAAAAACAACTGGCAAACATGAGATTCTCCCTGGTATTTTAAACTGTTAACAACAACCGAAACTATTTTGAGGAGATTGGACCCGGGTCACTTGTTCTCCTCAATTCCCTGGGTCTGGATCTTTTCTCTAGGGTCGGGAGGACCCCTTCTGCTTGCTTCACTGTTCTCAAGGAATTCTCCCTCCTCACACTTGGGATACAGGCCCTTCAATGGACAAAGGCCTTAACACAAAGTGAGAAACTTGTTTAAATGAACGTGATTTCTGCTGGAGGTCCTGACACAACTTTGCTGTTGTGCAAAGGAACATGAAGCCTGCTTCCAGCATAAATGGAGGAAAACACAAGGGGTGGAATGGCTAGGCAAAAAAGTATAAGTTAGTTGCTGGAATTTATTATATCACATTTTATACATGTTATAAATAATACATTAGTATTTTAATTTTTAAAACTTAAATTTAACATAAAAAGAATGTGACTATGAATATTCTGTTGTTTCTTTCAGGTAGATAGTTATAAGTTGATTTTATAGACCGTTTTTCTAATTCATGAGCCACTTGAAATATCAAACTGTAGTAATGGAATACACTAGCAAAAGGAAGTAAACTTCTTTCTCGTTTGTTTGGTTGTTTTCTTTTTTAAAAACTCCTATTGAACAGAAAAGTTGCATTGACAAATGAACTACAGAGATCTTCAACTTAAAGAATACATTTCAACATATTAAAACCATACTGCAACAGGAATTTATTTTTATTTAGGCAGTAGCCCTAAGCAATCTATAACGCAAAGTTTATGGGTGAAAAGAGAAAAAATCCTATCTCATCAGATGAAGAATTTTGGTAAATTCAAAGGAAATCCATTTGAATTATTCATAAGGAAAGGCATTTTTTTCCCAAACCAACCTTTAATTGAAAACCTTGGTTTACCAAGAAGTTAAAACGATGTTATTATTGCAGGCATTTCAATTGGATCCACTTACTGGTGTCCTGAGACACTGATCCCATTGGTCCTCGGGTGGTTTGGTTGACACCTTTGTACTCAGGCTCTGAGCATCCCCCAAATTTTACCTCAGGGTGGCAATTGTTATTGTTTTCTTTACTGTTATTATCTCTTTTGTATTATATTGTTTACTTAACTCTCTTCCCAACTAGTAAATATACTAGATAGAGGCAGAGATTTTTGTTCCTTACGAAGCTCTAAATTTCTGAAACAGTGCCTGATGTAGGCACTCAATAAATATTTGTTGAACAATAAATGAATGGATGGGAATTTGGGGAAGCTCTCACCTAGCTTATATACAGAACTTGTTCTTATTTCCAAGATTACTTCAAACTTCCAGTAGAAAAAAAAATGGCATCATCACTTATACTCCATGATTCCATTTATCTTTCTCTGGCCCTGTACTCTCACTTCACCTTTTTGAAAAGACGCATCAATGTCTGTCCCTTATATAGGTATATGGGTGAAAACTAGCCAAGTTTTCTCATAAGTAATTTTCAGGGTTACAAAAGAAGAGGCATTACAGTAAACTGGTGATAAATGTGGACTCTGGCAGTAGACTTTCTAGGTACAGATGCTGAATAGGTTAATTACTAGCACTGTGAACCTGAGCATTTACTTAAAAGTTATGTACTTTAGCTTTCTCATCTGCAAAATAGAATAAAAATATAACTACTGCATTGAATTGTTGTAATAATGAAATTAACCTGTTAAGGATTTATTCTACTTCCTACCCCCATGAGATCAATTCCTTAGCTCCCACAGATGAGTGAGAATGTAAATGTTTGTCTTTCTGCACCTCACTAACTTCACTTAATGACCTCCAGTTCTATCCATGTTGTTGCAAATGAAAGGATTTTTATCTAATATTCAATAGCATAGTGGGGTGACTATAGTTAACAATGCATTTTATATATTAAAATAGCTTGAAGAGTGGAGTTAACATGTTACCAACCCACAGAAATGATACGTAAGGTGATGGACATCCTAAGTACCTTCACTTGATCATTACGCTTCCTAAGCATGTGAGAAAATATTTTATGTACCCCAAATATATATAAATATTATGGATCAATAAGCCAAAAATCATTCTTATGAGAACAAATTCATTATTGCAAGAGCTAACCCAGTCTCTCTTGAGATTTTAACGACCTAGTCATCTCATAAAGGCCCTATCTCTTAACACCAATATAATGGCAATTAATTTCAACATTAGTTTTAGTGGGGACAAACTACATTCAAACCATAGTAGACTGTTAGATATTTATTAAGGACTCTAAAAATAGTAAGAGCTTGGATTTCTAAAATTCACATTTGCATCAAATTCAGTATGTTTACATCTTCTGATAAAGATATGTTTAGTACAGTATGAACTTAGCCTTTTTTGTAAAAAATTATGGTCCTTTATTAACATTTTTTTATCTTTGTTTTGCTGAAGTTACAATTTTTCTTGAAAAAGATATAAAATTTGGTGCATAAAATTTTTTATGTGAACTTGTATAGAAAGGCAAATTTTAAGAGAATATCACACATTACACACACACACACACACACACACACAGAGTAGAAAAAGCTATAGGGAAAGAAATAGTTGTTAACGTGTCTTATCCTGGGAAATGCTAACCACATTTTTTCTAATTGAGTGTTTTTGTTTTTTATGATAAAAAATCATGATTAAGAATTCTTTATGTGTAAAAATCAAAAGCCTAATCATTAAAAACAGTTTAATCATACTGAGCTTCTAACACCAAAGGACCTGGACTGTATTTATCATGGCCAGTTGAATATATTTAATCTTTTTCTTTCCTTACATTGGCCATTTCAATTTAAACAGCTGAATGGCCACTGAGTAGATTTCAAAAGCAATAGATATTTTGGAAGTCTTTAAAATTTGAAGAAAAAAAAAAAGTACAAATGAATACAATGCATTTCCCTTAAGTTAACTACTGAAAATAGACCAAATTATTTCTAGTTAGCAGTTGTAAATGGCACAAGGCAGCATGGTGATCACCTGTTTTCACAGGGTCAGAACCTTTCTTTGTAGCTCTGCATCCCCAGATACATACATGCTGTATTGAAGGGTAAGTTAGCATATCAATCTACAGTGTCATTTGCCTAGAGATAACTCCTTGTTCAGGGTATTGGCACTGGTTGGCCAGAGTAATGTACAAGCTGATTTTCTTTTGGCAAGTCAAAGTTTTCTCTCTCTCCCAATGCTGTGATGCATGCGTAATTTTTATTGTGGTTTAGCTGATTGCCTTGAAATTGTTTTTCATCTCATGTAAATTTGCAAATGTCTATGTGTGACTGGCATTCACAGTTGAAAGAACATAATTTGTTCCTATTTTACACAGGTGATATATGAGCATATTTTTCTGAGTTCTTTGGGAAAAAAGACAATCAAAGGCTGAAAATCAAATAATAGTAATTTATCTGTTGTAGGAGTGGCTGTTACTGTGGGCTAAAATACCCATTCCATTTTTTGTTCTTTTGCCACAACAAAACCAATATTCATTAGGTCAAATGATATTTAACATATTCACTATTCTTATCGCTTTTTACAATTTTCTTTAGCAGGTAGGTGTTATTTTGTCAAAACTAAACATATAAATTTAACAGACCCTCACATAATCATTCTAATTCAGAGAAAGTAAGGCTGACTTTGTAGGAAGCTAAAATTACAGATCATTTTAAAGAAATATTTTCAGTCTAGAGAAAAATATTTAGCATACTGCATTATCTTGGAATGTAGACAAGATTGTAGAAGCTTCTAGTTTACCTAACTAACCTATAGCATTTCACATTCATGAAGAATTTTGCTAAGGCGGGAATAGATTTAGCTCAATTTTCCCAGGCCATTCTTCTCAATGCAAATGTTTCAGAATTAGCATACAAATTGTCATTCTCCACTTTTACAGTCCCTCATTCGCATCCTACAGAGTACATAGGAAAGTTCCTAGAATTTTTGTATAAGTAATAACCCACACCTACATGTTATCATGCATGTCTTGCCCTGATTAGTAGTCATTTCCAGTATTTACTTGTTGGGTTAAGATGTGATACATGCAGATTATGGAATATTTTTAGAAAATACACATTATATTCAAATATGTTTTGGAACGCTTTGGATTAAAAGAGGGAAACAGATTTGAAAGCTCTAACAAACACACTAGTGCTTGAATGCATATACATAAACAATTTATACTGAGCCTATTCATATTTTGAATTTTAGGTAATCAGCATGCCCATATTCTTATCAACATGAATTTATCACAAATATAAAACTGGGGACATCTGAAGGTATACACTTTTAGATAGCAAATGGTTATAAAGACCAGAGACAACTTATTCGTCAGACACAGTAGGTACGGCACTTAGGGGTCATGAAAATTTTATAGGCCCATTATATTTTTAAATTTTAATGTATCTTAGAAACCAAAGAAAAAATGAGTATAACAATGAATAACAATGAATGTAAAATAGTGAACATAGCCTAGGTAATATTACATATATTTCATATAAAATATAATATATAAATATTTTATAGGAAATATATTTATACATGAAAATACTTTATATAACATATAAATATATAAATTAAACATAAACATAAATTTACATAAAATATAAACATATTTATATATTTTATGTTTTATACACAGAGAGATAGAGCATAAGAAAAGAGGCCCACGAAAGTTATAATGCTTGTATATGATGGTTGCATCACTCACATACACTGCATACTAATGATCATGCTAAACTTATTTCTCATTTTTCTCTATATTATTAATAGTACTTTAAAGGAAGTTCTTGCAAACACTAGGGAATATCATCTGTGGCCCTTGTGATCAACCACAGCATGACCTACATGCTGTCTCTGGCCAGAGGAACCTGAGCGGAAGAAGCACAGACTTTTGTTTCTTTCTACATTGGTCTGCAACTTGTTTTGACTTTGTTCTTTTGCTCTTATGTTTATCTGTTTGTTTTCCTGTTTTGTTTTATTCAATGGTAAATATTCACTTTCCTCTGAAGAGGCTTGCCAAATGGTCACATATGCTTTTCTTCATTAGGATTGTTCAGGAATGATGAGGCTACTCGACACTTAGGGAGTAATTTCAATTTTAGAGCTCTTTATAAACATTAAGTGATGACAACTAACAAACTGTGATCCAAGAAGGTGCATTACCAGGGATAAATAGGTACTCCATCATTTCTAGTATATGCTGCTGTCATTGTAAACCTTCTTTAACGTAAAAGAAAAGGTCCAATCACTGAGACATAATTAATAAATTTTATTTGTGCTGATTTTGCTTTATTTTATTGTCTTCTGTGCTTTAATGGGGCAATATTTTATACTAACATTAAACTGCTCCTGCAAAAAAGCACTCAGCAGCATTGATCTTGAGAACTTTATTAATATGTTCCATAGAGTGATACATGTGCTGTGGCTGCTTTTATTTCTTTTATAGAGTACAGGAGGATATGACACGTAAGCATGAATTATCCACCTGAAAACATCATGAACTAATCTTTGCAAAATAATTAACAGCATACTAGTGTGATTTACAGCGGGCAAGTTGATATTGAATAAGGAATAGTTTAATCATATAGACATTTATATAGACTGGTACATTAACACTGATTTATAATACATATAATACATTATTGCAAATTACTATCAGAAATATATAATAAATTATACTTTAAAAAATTTTCATATTACCTTTTTGCCTCTTAAGCACATGCTATATTGCTTACAACTTTTCAAGGGATATGCATGATAAAAAAAATTTAAAACTGTAACTATATAATTAAGATAGAGGCATTCATAGAAGCTATATTAATTTTATATGGTTACCTTTACAAATTACACAATTTTATGGCTTAAAACTACACAAATTCCTTATTTTACAGTTCTGTAGCTCAAAAGATTAAAATGGGTCTCACTGGGCTAGTCATGATACTGGCAAGGCTGCATTCCCTCTGAAGCCCCTAAGAAACAATTTGTTTTCTTGCCTCTTCCATCTTCTAGAAGCTGTCCCCATTTCTTGGCTCCTGGCCCTCTTCCTTCATCTTTTTTTTTTTTTTTTTTGCATGCAATAAAGGATCGAGTTTTCACATTGCATCACTCTAACTTCTTCCCTGCCTTCCTCTTCCACTTTTAAAGACCCTTGTGATTACATTGGGACCTGCCAGATAATTCAGAATAATATCTGTATTTTAAAGTCAGCTGATTAGAACATTAATTTCATCTGCAACCTTAATTCTCCTTTGCTGTGTGCATTCATGCGCATTCACAAGTTCTGAGGATTAAGATATAAATGTCTTTGGAGGTGATTATTCTGACTACCACTGAGACATATTGTAAAATATTTTCCCTGGATAAATTTAAGCTACCATGAATCTCAAGCATGTATTTTTAATAGAAGATTTCCTTGTATTTTGTTTACAACACAAACCTGTTTTTAAGAAAATAAGACCACTTTTAATGCTAATATTGTGAACATTGTATTCATTAGTATGCATTTAAGATTATTTTTTATTTCCATTAACTTTTATAGTTTATATATTGACAGTCTCATTATTATCATTTTTTCCTAGTCAAGACAATTATCTTCCAGTTGAATTGAGAACAGAAGAAACTTCTAGAGCTAGGTTAATGTGAATTGAGAAACTTGTAAAATATTTGATATACCTTCCATTGTGTTTCTAATAAGATTGATATGAGTATATATACTTTATTAACTTTTCACTATGATTTATTTTTAGAATAGTAAAAACAGTTATTTTAAAAAGAGACTTGAAAGCAAATTTGAATATAATTTTACATGAAAGTTTAATGTAAAAGTCATCAGTTACGAAGGAATGCTACTCTAATGTCTTAAGAAAAGCCATTGTTATATATAGGGACAGTGAAATTAGAAGAAAAAAGAGCATAGTTTAGTTTCAAGTTACTTTAATTTCAAGTGAATCTCAAAGGCAAAAATTAATTTGGGAAAAATAAAATTAGCAATATTTTTATATGAATATACCAATTCCAATAAGTTTTCAGAGTAAATGTTAGCCATAATTACCAAACTTTTTCTCAAGTTTGAATGAAACGCTTTCTCAATAGACGTGTCTCTCAGTTGACAAAGGAGAGTTTGCTTTTTCTTGGAAACTAAATTATTTTTGATGCTTATTACTGAGTCTTCACAGTTTGACCAGTTGCATTTATTTAACTTGCTTAACTGACAACACTATATAAAATACATAGCAAACACAAAATAATAACAGAATAAGCCCTGATTCTCAAATAGAAGTGAAAACTGCATGGAAAAGTTGGAATTATTCATATTCTTGCAGGAAATACCTGCCACTCTGGCTGTACTATTATTTTCTTTCCCATTCTATGTCTATAAAATGACATGTTGACATGAGTTTGACTTCCTAAAATCAGTTGAGGCTAGAATATGTTGAAAAAATGTGTGCTATTTTAATACTTGACATTAAAAAACTGTAAGAAGAAATCTAGAAATTGTTAAATTAACCTCTATTCTTTGATATCCTCCCTACCCTGAGTAATCTATTTCTGATGGCTTTTTCTCTTGTTTGAAGGTCTTAAAATTTACTCAAAATATAAAACCAAAAAACTATACTAAGAAATCACATAAGTTCTATTTGTAAATTGAATATTGAATAAATGTTGTGTGTGCCTAGAATAAATTTGGTACAATTTAAACTATAAAGAATGTGTTTAAATAACACTTTAAAAGATTAAGTTTCATGTGACCAGACTGCTTCTGTCTAAACTTGAGTATACAACCCCAAATAGTGCCTGTGTTCCCAGCCTATTGGAATCTGCCCAACCCTTGAGGCAATAATAGTGAACGCTGTTACTTTGGCTGCTAAGACAGTTTCTCATTGAGGAAATATAAAAAAGGGGTTCTACTTGCCTCAGCATATTTTCCATTTAAACAAAACCTGTTTATTTATGGAAGAAATATATCCAATATCATCAAGGACAATAGTATGTCAAAATTAAAAGTCTCATGGTATCAACTAATACTTCCATTTAAATGTCTTCAAGTACTGTGATGCTATGGTGACTTTTTACACTTGCCACCTTAACCTAAGAGGCGACACCGTTCTGAAGCCCAATCTTTTAAGTGACATAAGTGCTTTCCATGAATTGTAATGTTTTAAAGTAGATATTTATGTTTATGAATTTGAAATGACCCATAATTCTTAGTGAATTCTATCATCTCATTTCCAAAGTACTTTTATCTCCATCATTTCATCTTTGTTGTCATTTCAGTCTGTATTTCTCACTCATGTGTTGTATAGTTCAATCCCCAAGGTAAGGAACTGTATTAAATAGGCTTAGTGACAAATATGTAGTTACCAGTAACCCAGGAGTAGTTTAAAACCAATAGACTCAGACACACTCTATCATCCCACTTACTTCATTACCATTGCACTAGACCTCTACACGCCTAAAGAGTAATTTTTGTCCATATATCCCATATCAAGAGGAAGTAGTGAATTGTGATTTTTCATATGAAACATGATCTTTCCTATATTTTAACTCTCACAAATTGACAGGAGCACAAAATATTTTCTTAAAGAATATTAAATTCTCATTCCCATCTTCAATTTTTGTTGAGGTGAAATTCTCTCAAATAATTTCAGGAACAAAGTTAAGTTATCTAATATATCTCCAATAATCAGTGAAAATGTTAGCTAATAGATAACATCTAAGACAGATTATCTACTTAATTTCTTATCTGCAATACCAGAAAGCAAGTTAGTATTATACCTGTGTTTATAGTTCGGGAATTGTAGGGAACTAATACGTGAAGAGAAGTAATTTGTAAAGTGCTTGGCAATTAAATAACTTACTTCTGACAAAAGCGGATGTGGAGATTAAATATTCATTTCTAAAGAGAATATCAATGTTCTGAGTGTATATCATGGACATAGTAAAACTGGGACTTCTACTTTAAATTCTTATTTTCTATGTAACTTTTCAATAAAATCATATAATAAAACCAAGAACATACTATTAATAGTAGCCAGGTAACAATCAACTAGCCGTCACTAAAATCCATTGCTTAAGACAACTGTTTTTCCTTGATGAACTGTGCCCAAAATACAGTGCCATTCTCCTAAGAAAAAACAAAAAGAACGAACACATAGCTTAGAAATATAACAGAGCCTAGCACTCATGTCATAGTCTTCATGGCTTCTTTGAAATTAAAGTAAGGTAGGTTACATGCTGGAAACAGCCAAGAAAAATTATGCTGCTTTATTTATAATCGTAATTCTACCATTGGTTACAATATTTTGTGTTTAGAATAAATTGATTAAACTCCAGTGATCCATATTTTCAAATCTGTAGAACAAATGTGATGCAATAGATGTTTTCTAAATGTCTTTCAGCTCAGCTCTCTAAAACTGGATGCTGCTCTGAAACTAAGATTTCAGAGCTGGTGGCAATGGCTGCCATAGATATTTCTTAATATGTGAGTCTGAGTGTTCTGAATGTGAATTCTACTTGCATAAATTCGGTCAACACTTGTATTGAAAAAGTTCTAGTTTGGTGTGGGACATGATGTCACAAAGTTGGTGTACTCTACTCTCTAGTCTTCATAAGATACGTAATAAGTATATCAAAATGATTTATAAATATCTAGAATCTGAAAATCTAGAGACTGTTAATATTTTAGTGGATCTATGTGCATCTTTCTTCATGATAAAAATGAAATGTTATATCAATATATAACATTTGAAATTATGAGCAATTCAGATCAATCACACATATAGTTTGTCTTTCCTTTTTACATACAATATGTATGAAAATTTCCCACTTCAAATTTATTTTTATTACATACTAGAACAAAATATTTTATTGTAGCTATGCATCTATCCAAAATAAACATTCCATAGTGTTGTGCCAGACATTAGTGTCTTCACATCTTTATCCAAACGTTTTATCATATTTTAATAATACATTTCCTAGAAATGGGGTAGATTTTATTGATAAGTCAAAATATATAAATTTATTTGAGGTTTTATATTTGTGAAGCCAAATTGCTTTCCAGAAGGTTTTTAGACTTTTTTTCCAGAGACTGAATAACAAAACCCTTACAGCATTAGGTGTTATTTTTCTTAATTGTTTTTAAATTCAGTTTTAAAAATATGTTATTATTAATGTTATTATTTTATATTTGAATCTGTATTTATTTGGAATTAGAATGATTATTTTTATGCATTAGCCTTTTGTTGATTTTTAAATTTAAAATCAGGATTTATATATTTGTTCTCGGTTTGTTGCTGTTTATTTGTTTGAATCATGCTATGGTTTGAATGTTTGTTTTCTCCAAAACTCTTGTTGAAATTTAATTGCCATTTTTATAGTATTGGGAGAAGGGACTTTTAAAAGATGGCTAGTCATGAGGTCCTGGCTCTCATGAATAGATTAATGCTGTTATCATTATCATGGTTGTAAGTTTGACTCCTGTTGCTCTCTCTCCTACTGTTTGCCTTTCTGCCATGTGATGACTTCTGCCATGTTATGGCATAGCAAGAAGGCTCTAATCAAATGCTGGCTGCTTGATCTTGGAGTTCCCAGCCTCCAGAACTAAGAGCCTATACATTTCTGCTCCTTATAAATTACCTAGTCTGTGGTATTCTGTTAAAGCAGCACAAACAGATTAAGACACATCACGATGTTTTATGTGACTTTACTTGATCAATTTATTTAAAGTCATTCATAACATATTCTGAAAGTATTTATAACTAACCCTAAACTAAGGACAAGTTAGTGCAACAAAAGACTATGAATTTACTTTAGTCAAATGATATAATTATGTTCCATGGAATTCCCATTCCATTGAGATATTAATCCAGCTAAAGTATTTCTTGAAGTGCAGTATAGACACACTGTATTTCAGCTTAAAATGTTTGTTTGGGGAGGAGGATGAGGTAACAATGCAGTCATTGCTTGAGAAAATTTTATTTCACTCATTGATTATGGAAGAAAATACCAACTACACTTTTTTTCCCTAACCTTTCCCTAATCCTAATCTTCCTATTTTTTTCTTCAGTGTCTCCCTCTATATGACACATTTGTTTCAAGAGAATCAAAAATAGAAAATATAAAATACTAACTGGGTAGAAAGTATAATAAAATCAGTACACTTATAATAGTTCAAAAGCATATAAAATTAGAAGAAAAAATATTAAACAAGAAATATATCATAACTGGTAACACAAACACAAAATTTGATAAAGTAATTAAGGAAGAAGGATATGAGTGGAGAACATACTGTATTTCCAAATAAACTTTTTAGTACTATAAGATATGTATTTTCACTTTTATCACATCATCAAAATTCCATATACAATTTAAAGAAGATCCTTTAGAAACTCAAAATAACTCTGAAATTGTATTTGGAATTATAAATAGGAATATATACTTTCAAAATTCTGGTGAAATTTGTGGTGTATCACCCTTTTTACACTTTTTAAAAGGTACTTAGCAAAGCTTAAAATGTTTAAGTGAGACCTTTTGACAGATGGAAAATGCAACCAATTGAGAGATTACAAACACATTAAGAATGAGAACATATGGCATTATGCTAAATAATCATTTAATAAATGTTCAGGTAATAACTATATGAAAAAATACTGTCCTTTATTTCTCAACATTTAAAAATTAAATTTTAAAAGTTGAAATTTTAAACATAAATGCAGATGAATGAAGAACAGAATAGAGGCTGGGCACAGTGCCACTTGCTTGTAATCCCAGCAGTTTTCAAGGCCACAGCAGGAAGATCGCTTGAGCTCAGGAGTTTGAGACCAGCATGGGCAACATGAGGAAATCCTGTCTCTACAAAAAAATACAAAAAATCAGCCAGGCGTGGTGGTGTGTGACTGTATTCCCAGCTACTTAAGAGGCTGAGGTGGGAGGATCACTTGAGCCAGAGAGGTCAAGGATGCGGTGAGTCAAGATTGTGCCTCTGCACTCCAGCCTGGGTGATAGAGTGAGACCTTGTCTCAAAAAACAAAACAAAACAAAAAACCCAGAATGATGAGTAACTGTCTTGTTTGAGACTTATCCAATTCCTTACAAAGTATAAAAGAAGTAAACAGAAAAGATTGATGTAATTCACTATAAAAAATTATATATCTACTACAAAAAAAACCAATTAAACAAAATTGAGACTAATAGATTTGTGAGGGTTAGCATTTAAATTATGATTGAGTGTGTGTTTTAATAATATTATATATGTCAAGGAAATACAAAACATGTCAAGGAAATTTAAAAAATCATGAAAATGCGCTAAATGCAGTGACGTGGAAATACTAAACATCAAGTATTTGGAGAAATGTTTGCATTATTATGATGTAAAACCTTAAGAACCATTAAGAAAAATATACTATATTTACTAAAAATGGGCACAGAATTAAAAAAACAAAACTTTTAAAAGCTTTAAAATTGGCCTGGAAAAATATAAAGATTTAAATAAAGTTTCATTAATAGCCTATTGTGTTCAAATTTTAAAAATAAGTTTCATTCTCTTTTTTCTTTTAACATTTAACACCCCCTTTATTTAAAGTTGGATTTGTTTTTTTATTTTATTATTATGTATATTTTTATTATACTTTAGTTTTAGGGTACATGTGCACAACCTACAGGTTAGTTACATATGTATACATATGCCATGTTGGTGTGCTGCACCCATTAACTCGTCATTTAACATTAGGTATATCTCCTAATACTATCCCTCCCCGCTCCCCCTACCCAAAACAGGCCCTGGTGTGTGATGTTCCCCTTCCTGTGTCCATGTGTTCTCATTGTTCAATTCCCACCTGTGAGTGAGAACATGCGGTGTTTGGTTTTTTGTCCTTGCTATAGTTTGCTGAGAATGATGGTTTCCAGCTTCATCCATGTCCCTACAAAGGACATGAACTCATCATTTTTTATGGCTGCATAGTATTCCATGGTGTATATGTGACACATTTTCTTAATCCAGTCTATCCTTGTTGGACATTTGGGTTGGTTCCAAGTCTTTGCTATCGTGAATAGTGCCGTAATAAACATATGTGTGCATGTGTCTTTATAGCAGCATGATTTATAGTCCTTTGGGTATATATCCAGTAATGGGATGGGTGGGTCAAATGGTATTTCTAGTTCTAGATCCCTAAGGAATCGCCACACTGATTTCCACAATGTTTGAACTAGTTTACAGTCCCACCAACAGTGTGAAAGTGTTTCTATTTCTCCATATCCTCTCCAGCACCTGTTATTTCCTGACTTTTTAATGATTGCCATTCTAACTGGTGTGAGATGATATCTCATTGTGGTTTTGATTTGCATTTCCCTGATGGCCAGTGATGGTGAGCATTTTTTCATGTGTCTTTTGGCTGCATAAATGTCTTCTTTTGAAAAATGTTTGTTCATATCCTTCACCCATTTTTTGATAGGGTTGTTTGTTTTTTTCTTGTAAATTTGTTTGAGTCCATTGTAGATTCTGGATATTAGCCCTTTGTCAGATGAGTAGATTGCAAAAATTTTCTCCCACTCTGTATGTTGCCTGTTCACTCTGATGGTAGTTTCTTTTGCTGTGCAGAAGCTCCTTAGTTTAATTAGATCCCATTTGTCAATTTTGGCTTTTGTTGCCATTGCTTTTGGTGTTTTAGACATGAAGTCCTTGCCCATGCCTATGTCCTGAATGGTATTGCCTAGGTTTTCTTCTAGGGTTTTTATGGTTTCAGGTCTAACATTTAAGTCTTTAATACATCTTGAATTAATTTTTGTATGAGGTGTAAGGAAGGGATCCAGTTTCAGCTTTCTACATATGGCTAGCCAGTTTTCCCAGCACCATTTATTAAATAGGGAATCCTTTCCCCATTGCTTGTTTTTCTCAGGTTTGTCAAAGATCACATGGTTGTAGATATGCAGCATTATTTCTGAGGGCTCTGTTCTGTTCCATTGATCTATATCTCTGTTTTGGTTCCAGTACCATGCTGTTTTTGTTACTGTAGCCTTGTAGTATAGTTTGAAGTCAGGTAGGGTGATGCCTCCAGCTTTGTTCTTTTGGCTTAGAATTGACTTAGCAATGCAGGCTCTTTTTTGGTTCCATATGAACTTTAAAGCAGTTTTTTCCAATTCTGTGAAGACAGTCATTGCTAGCTTGATGGGGATGGCATTGAATCTATAAATTACCTTGGTCAGTATGGCCATTTTCACGATATTGATTCTTCCTATCCATGAGCATAGAATGTTCTTCCACTTGTTTGTATCTTCTTTTATTTCGTTGAGCAGTGGTTTGTATTTCTCCTTGAAGAGGTCCTTCACGTCCCTTGTAAGTTGGATTCCTAGGTATTTTATTCTCTTTGAAGCAATTGTGAATGGGAGTTCACTCATGATTTGGCTCTCTGTTTGTCTGTTATTGGTGTATAAGAATGCTTGTGATTTTTGCACATTGATTTTGTATCCTGAGACTTTGCTGAAGTTGCTTATCAGCTTAAGGAGACTTTGGCTGAGACCATGGGGTTTTCTAGATATACAATCATGTTGTCTGCAAACAGGGACAATTTGACTTTCTCTTTTCCTAATTGAATACCTTTTATTTCCTTCTCCTGCCTGACTGCCCTGGCCAGAACTTCCAACACTATGTTGAATAGGAGTGGTGAGAGAGGGCATCCCTGTCTTGTGCCAGTTTTCAAAGGGAATGCTTCCAGTTTTTGCCCATTCAGTATGATATTGGCTGTGGGTTTGTCATAGATAGCTCTTATTATTTTGAGATACGTCCCATCAATACATAGTTTATTGAGATTTTTTAGCATGAAGGTTGTTGAATTTTGTCAAAGGGCTTTTCTGCATGTATTGAGATAATCATACGGTTTTTGTCTTTGGTTCTGTTTATATGCTGGATTACATTTATTGATTTGCATATGTTGAACCAGCCTTGCATCCCAGGGATGAAGCCCACTTGATCATGGTGGATAAGCTTTTTGATGTGCTGCTGGATTCGGTTTGCCAGTATTTTATTGAGGATATTTGCATCAATGTTCATCAAGGATATTGGTCTAAAATTCTCTTTTTATGTTGTGTCTCTGCCAGGCTTTGGTATCAGGATGATGCTGGCCTCATAAAATGAGTTAGGGAGGATTCCCTCTTTTTCTAATGATTGGAATAGTTTCAGAAGGAATGGTAACAGCTCCTCCTTGTACCTCTGGTAGAATTCGGCTGTGAATCCATCTGGTCCTGGACTTTTTTGGTTGCTAAGCTGTTATTGCCTCAATTTCAGAGCCTGTTATCAGTCTATTCAGAGATTCAACTTCTTCCTGGTTTAGTCTTGGGAGGATGTATGTGTCGAGGAATTTATCCATTTCTTCTAGATTTTCTAGTTTATTTGTGAAGAGGTGTTTATAGTATTCTCTGATGGTAGTTTGTATTTCTGTGGGATTGGTGGTGGTATCCCCTTTATCATTTTTTATTACATCTGTTTGATTCTTCTCTCTTCTTTATTAGTCTTGCTAGAGGTCTATCAATTTTGTTGATCTTCTCAAAAAACCAGCTCCTGGATTCATTGATTTTTTAAGGGTTTTTTTGTGTCTCTGTTTCCTTCAGTTCTGCTCTGATCTTAGTTATTTCTTGCCTTCTGCTAGCTTTTGAAGGTGTTTGCTCTTGCTTCTCTAGTTCTTTTAATTGTGATGTTAGGGTGTCAATTTTAGATGTTTCCTGCTTTCTCTTGCAGGCATTTAGTGCTATAAATTTCCCTCTACACATTGCTTTGAATGTGTCCCAGAGATTCTGGTATGTTGTGTCTTTGTTCTCATTGGTTTCAAAGGACATCTTTATTTCTGCCTTCATTTTGTTATGTACCCAGTTGTCATTCAGGAGCAGGTTGTTCAGTTTCCATGTAGTTGAGCGGTTTTGAGTGAGTTTCTTAATCCTGAGTTCTAGTTTGATTGCACTGTGGTCTGAGAGACAGTTTGTTATAATTTCTGTTCTTTTACATTTGCTGAGGAGTGCTTTACTTCCAACTATATGGTCAATTTTGGAATAGGTGTGGTGTGGTGCTGAGAAGAATGTATATTCTGTTGATTTCAGGTGGAGAGTTCTGTAGATGTCTATTATGTCTGCTTGGTGCAGAGCTGAGTTCAATTCCTGGATATCCTTGTTAACTTTCTGTCTCTTTGATCTGTCTAATGTTGACAGTGGGGTGTTAAAGTCTCCCACTATTAATGTGTGGGAGTCTAAGTCTCTTTGTAGGTCGCTCAGGACTTGCTTTATGAATCTGGGTGCTCCTGTATTGGGTGCATATATATTTAGGATAGTTAGCTCTTCTTGTTGAATTGATCCCTTTACCATTATGTAATGGCCTTCTTCGTCTGGAGCTGTTCCTATTCGTCCATCTTGGCTCCACCCCCCATTCTCTTTACTTCAGTCAAAATTAGACAAAGTTGTCATGGTCAACTGTCAGAGGCTGGCGCATGGGTAGTAAAGGAATTTACCCAAGACAGTAACAAGTTTAGAAAGACAGATTTATTAGAGAAAAGGGAACAGTACGTTGCAAGGGAGCAACAGGCAAGATAGTAAAAAGAAGGCTCTCTGCTGTCTGCAAAGAGGCAGGAGCTAGAGGGAAATTTTATAAGGTCATGCTGCTTAGTCTGAATGCTTACAGACAAGATGCTTGGGTGCATGTGAGCTGGTGAGCTCAGGGCCTGTGGCAGGATACTCGGGGGGTGCCAGTGAGCTGTTTGCCGTTGACCCCATTTCTTGGAACATTCACTCCCATCTACCCATTTGTCTGTTTCTGCAAGCTAAACCTATTTGTCAATTTTATTTTAACTCCTTAGTGCCCCACAAAAGTGAAAGGGACTAACAAACTGAAATGTAATTCTGGGAATGATCTGTGGAGAAAAAAAATCATTCTCATACATGATGCATTGTTGCTGGTGCTATACATTGCTAAAACGTCTCTGGAAGGCATTTTTACAATGAGTAACATCAAGTAACATAGGTACATGTTTTAAACTCACTAATTACTCTTCATGGAAATGACTCCAAATAATTATATCATTAACACAAAAAGACAGTGATCTATGTAGATTATGTATAAAATTTGCCAATATGAAAAAAATTGTTCATTTGTCCATTTAGAGAAACTGGTTAAGGCCATCTCTGAATGCAATTCAGACTTAAAATAATTATGTATGTATATGTGAGGGTATATGTACCTATATGCACATACACAGATACTGAATTGGAAAGAGAACAAACTTGCTAAAAAAAGACAGATACAAAAGAATATATATAGCATAATCATATAGCTAAACGTGTTTACAAACTACAAACAATCCTGAAATATAGTAAAAGACTCAACTGCTATGACAAACACTTAATTGGCAAATTAATATAATAATAAAATAGAATATTTCTTCTAACACATTAGAAAGATATTAACATAATGCCCATTTTATTTCGGAGGGTATATGCCATGAACTATTGCTCAAATTGCAAATGGATGAATAATCGCAAATTATTTCTAGTGGCCAATTTGATAATTTACATCAAAGTCTTTGAAATGTGGTTGCTTTTTAACCTGGCTAAATTACTTCTTGACATTTTTTTCTAATGAAATCTTGGCAGACAAATTAGTTGCCAGTAAAGATTTTTGAATATAGTCTTGTTTATAAAAAATTCTGAAAGTACTCAAAATGCTAAGTTAAAAATTACAAATTCCCTTAGTTAATTGAAACACTCACAAATTAATGTTATGTTTATACAGGCATTAAGACACTTTTTAAAATAAGTAATGATTTGGAAAACACTTAAATTATCATAGTGCTAAGTTAAAAACCGGAATACAAAGGTATATGATAATGATATGAACTGACATATGAAAAACATATACCTAAAAATTCCATTATTTCACAATTATGAAGGATTTTAATTTTCTTAAAATTAACATGTTCTAGTTATTTATAATTAGCATGTATTTTACTGCAACTTAATGCCAATAATTTCAAATGATGTTACCCACCATTTAGGTAAGCTTTCAAATTTTACAAAATAATTGCAAAATTATATAATCATTTAATTCTTAAAATCTTTGCATAGACATTACTATCTCTAATTTATAGATAAGGAACTGAAATTTGGATTGTTGAAAATACTTCCTCACTTTTCACATAGACTTTAAGTGGTGGAGAAACTTAAATCCCAGGATTTTATGTGGATGAAGAATGGAAGTTAATATAGACAAGTAAGGCTTTTGATTTAAGTGAAAAGTATATAGAAAGTTATTATTTCAATATAGTTTACTATTGTTATAGTTTTTTTTAAATAAAATGTCATTATATAAAAGTAAAATTATAACCTAAGTTTTGTGTTGTGAATCTTTACTCTTCACTAAATCATCTTGCTATTTCTGTGTCAATTTCTAATTTTCGTCTGGGAAGTCAACATACAGGGACCAGAGCTCCTTCCTGACTTCTACATTGCTTTACAATGTTGGTTTTAAGTATACACTTAGCTATGCATAACAAGGACAACTGATGAAGAGTAGAATTTTAGTTCCCAGAAGCTGAGAGGATCAGGAAATGGCAAGATCTTGGTCAAGGGATAAAAAGTTTTAGTTATGTAAGAGGAATAATTTCTGAAAATCTAATGTACAACAATGTGAATATAGTTAACAATTCTGTATTGTGGATTTAAAATGTCCTAAGTAAATAGATCATAAGTGCTCACACACACACACACACACACAAACACACACTTAATTATGTGAGGTGAAGAATGTTAATTATCTTGATTGTGGCAATTATTCCACAATGTATTACATATATCAAAACATCAAAGCATATAAGAAATATATGCAATTTTTATTTGTTAATGATAACTCAGTAAAGATTTGGGGGAAAATAAACATCTCATTGGCATTTTGGTAACAAGCACAACTAACTAAGCATACCTATGCCTTGTGTGTAAATTAGTAAGTTCTACAAAGGTTATGGTTCTTGTATATTCATTGAGTCAGTTGTTTGTTGATTTTATTAAATTAGAATATTTTATCACACAAAACTTTTGACTCATTGTCATTCACCATTATTGATATTATTTCATCATGATCCATGATCTCAAGTCCACTTGTTAAAATCTTCACCTTCATATATAAACTTACACTTCAGGATCTGATACCTGTTTATTCATATTTGTTACTCGTTTATAAAACCAGTGAGAAATGCTTTATGAATAATTTCCTGTCTGGTCACTTATGACCACAAACAACACTCTTTTCTTGTTCTTTATTTTTCTTCATTTTAATTTTTTTGAGAGCACCATTTATTCCAGTAAGGTTTTCTTATCTCTTCTTTCTCATACCACTCAAATGATATGCTTTGCTCAAATAATCTTTTCTTGTGCTTCTCTGTCTTTATTATTTACCTTGGATATCCTGCATAGTTTGTAACTTTAACTATGACTGGTATAGTATCTAAAAGTTGTTACTATAGCTTAAGCACATCTCCTATGCTTGCCTTACTATTATATTCCAAATGTCTGAAAACTGTTTCCAGTTGAACATTCTATCAATGCTTCAAACTCAGTAGATCCAAATTCAATGAATGATATTATCTTACCTTAAAACATCCTTTCCTTTTCTTGACCTACTATTTTTGTTTGTGATAGAACCATTTTCACAGTCTCTCTAACTGTATTACCCTTTTCAGATATCCCAATGGTACTGTTCCAAAAAATAAAAGAGACTTTTTCATTAAAACCTTTTGAATTTCAGTGTGTGACATGTTCAAGCTGGCTTTTGTGAAATGAATGAAACTATATAAGGAGTGACTTTAGAGAGAGGTTATTTGTATCTGTATCCATGAACAAAAAATAATCTTAGTTTAAGAAAAAAATAGATGTCATATTTTTACATGAGTGAATATTTGAACTTTTTAACAGCTGCCAAAATTTCTGTTAGTATTTAGTTGCAATATGAGTTAAATGTGATATGTATTATCATATTATAATACATACAAATGTAATTTCTTATGAAAATTTCCAGTGCTCATCTTTTTATATTTAGTGCTTCACTTAGATGATTTGCAACAATTTATGGATCAGTCAAGCATAGAGAATGTGGAATAAAAAATGCTTGCTAACACGAATGTCAGCTATTTTTTTCTGGTTTTAAAATTCATTGTCAGATGAAACTTTAGAAGATCGAATTATCTTCTAAAATCTTTTAAGACATTTTGTTCTTGGTATTATTCACAAACTTTTTCCAACTACTGTTGACATATCAATTGACTTTAAATTGTCATAAATCATCAGTGATTGGCTTAAGCAAATGTTGGGGACTCTATTCTGGTCATAAAGAGTTTTGGAATTTGTAGAATGTTAAAGTCTAATGGCAATTTCCTTTTTCAAAGGTGGACAGAGAAATTACAAATATTTTTGAAATTTGTATTTAGAAATCAGTGCTATCAACTGATGTATCTTGTGCTTAGTTTAATGGAAAAGAGTGAGAAATATTTGTGGACAATGATGAGCAATGGAAAGTTCTAGGCCATATTTACAGCCATATAAATGTAATGTGGAGTGTGCTTTATATAAAATTATGTTCTCTTTCTTTTTTTTTTTTTTCCAAGAAAAAGATTATTTATTTAAAATCTTCTGGTATGTAAGACTAAGTATCCAGCTATTATATATCTGTATCAAAATAAAATAAAAAGACATTTTAATAGCAACATTTATATGTCATTTACTAGGTCTCAGACACTTTTCTTTCTTTTTTTCTTCCTTTCTTTTTTTTTTTAGACAGAGTCTTGCTCTTTGCCCAGGCTGGAGTGTAGTGGTGTGATCTCGGCTCACTGCAGCCTCTGTTTCCCAGGTTCCAGCAATTCTTTTTTTTTTTTTTTTTTTCTTCTTTTTTTTTTTTTTAATTATACTTTAAGTTTTAGGGTACATGTGCACATTGTGCAGGTTAGTTACATATGTATACATGTGCCATGCTGGTTTGCTGCACCCACTAACTTGTCATCTAGCATTAGGTATATCTCCCAATGCTATCCCTCCCCCTCCCCCCTCCCCACCACAGTCCCCAGAGTGTGATATTCCCCTTCCTGTGTCCATGTGATCTCATTGTTCAATTCCCACCTATGAGTGAGAATATGCGGTGTTTGGTTTTTTGTTCTCTTTCACAGCCTTTTTTCTACATACGAAAGTGGTCATTATAAGCTGTGTAAACAGATGTAGATTTACCATCTGTTGGGTTTGTGGGTGAAGTTTGCTTTAAAAATTTCCCAAACTGTGTCCCTGTTATAGCATTTTTTTCTTGTAGCTTTTATTATTTTGTATCATGTGGCTTGGTGTGTCCTATTTCTCATATTATTCAATCTTTATGAAGTCAGAGTCCTTATGTTATCTTTAAGAAAAAAGCTATATATACGTTGTGATTACTCAAGCATACACTTAAGGCTATGTATGATATTTTAGTAAAAATCTTTTATTCTGTCAATGTAATTGTAGCATATTTATTTAAGATTTAGCCTTACTATGCAACTAAATTTCAAGTAACTCTAATCTATTACTTTAGTTTCAAGGTAATCAATTCCAGAATGTGCTATAACAATTTTGTTCATACAACATAATTACATCTATATATACATATATTGTATCATAGGAGATTAAGCTGTATGTCAGATGATTTGCCAGTGTTAAATCTGTTGGCAACATTCAGTAATGTCTTTGTTACTAAAATAAAAAGAAAAATGATAAGCTTAATAATTTATATTCTCATATGGAAATGAAAAATTGTTATATAATCCCATCATTGCCTTCTCTTTATGAGTCCTTAAAATAGGTTTTCATGTAAAGTTGTACTTCAAAGGTTACATTTTTTAATAAATGTAAGACCAACATTAGATGTCAGGGAAAATTTATTGGTGTTTGATAATACATATTATTTTTTGTAATACTTGGTTTGGTGAGTCCCCCGTTCTATTTTGATTTATATTTTATTCTTCTGATTCATATTTTAGAGAGGTTAGTAGATTTACAGTGAAGTAGCAAGAAGTTCTGTCTCATTCACTCCTGCTAAATATTTTACAGTTCTACAGAACGTGATCTATAAACCATCATCATTTTCAGGAAGCATGTTCCAAAAGAACTACAGACATGAAAAACCACTGAAGTTTAATATTTTTTATAGCATAACAAACGTAAGGCTATCACAGCACCACCGTAATTTAAGATGGGATGAGGTTATCCATTGCAACTCTTAGGCCAACATGATGGAATCTGCTGCCAGAATCCAGACAAGCTAATTAATCTCTTCTTTATTATCTTCTTGATAAAGCTGTACATTCTAAAGTAGAGAATTTCAATTAAAATTCATGTTTCTTATATAAGGCTCTAAGTTTTTTTTTTTTTAATTTCCAGGCTTTAGGGCTCATATTGCTTTCCAAAACAGTGCAACACAAATTTGATCCCTTGACCACACTGGGTTCCTTCATGTTCTGATAATACATGTCAAGCATACTATGTCTTCTATGTTTTAATTACAGAGCTCAAGATACTATTCTCTTATCTAAGATCAACATAAAAATACTCTCAATAAGTATTATTTGACATGATATTAATATAGACCTCTCAAGACCATGTTATCAAAGTGTTCTCTCATTTTTCCTAAATAAGTTTGCAAGGACCAAAATTGGAAACTGTTAACAAAATACACATCTGTTTTATGTCCTTATGAACTGTTCAGCTGTATCCTCCTTCCTGTTTTCTACTTGAATAGCTGATTGCCATATTAGAAATATAAAATAATGAATTTTTAATATAAATTTGGGACATGTTTTACATTTAAGAAAAACATTAACAGCATCTATATTCAATAAATTAAACATAAATAGGTAAATATATTCTTTGAATTTATCTTTCCCTCTTCAGGAAGCAGAATGGCCAATATCATAGGCTTTGGGAACCTGCATATGCTATTTGTCAGCATTCTTATTGGTATATGTATGCCCCTTTGTCAAAATTTCACTTGAGAAAGAAATTTAGATGATGTTTGCATGGGCATATTTTCCATATCAGCTGACTTTCAAGTAGGATTTCCGAGGTACTAATATACTTAAAAGGCTAAGGCTAGACAAAGATTTTCTGTAACTCAATTTACCTTCTATGAAATCATAGACTGATTTATCCTATGATTATTTTAATCAAAAGTACAAACTTTCATAAAAATAAATTATCAACTTAATTGTGATATTAAGGAATAATTCAATGAGTATTGCAGTTCTCTATAAGAGGGAGACCCTGCTTAAATTCAGTTTACCATTTGTTCTTCCTCTACAATTTATGCCAAAGTTAAACTAAACATTTGGAGTTCTGGGAAATTTCCATGATCATGTATTTTCCTAACATGGCACTATTGGCTACTTTCTAAATTCATAAAATTCTGTTAACTCATAATATTCATGGTATATAATACTTGGTAAAATTAAAAGTAAGTTAAAACAACTGTTTTTAATTAAATAAAATACAACAAAAATTATATTAAATAACTTTCTTCTCAGTCCTTAAAAATACTTTGTCATGTATAGAATTACAGTGTCAAGAAACATTTTAAAAAATAGTTTACCTTCATCTGGTGGAATTTGCCAGCTTTATCTTTCCCGTAGAATGAACAATGCATATAAAAATGAGGTCAAATGATCCTGTGAGCAGTGTTTGCTTGGTAGGGTGGGTGGCAGAGTTTTGATTGTTTTTTCTTGGTGTGAACTGTTGTCATCACCAGTTCCATTTTAGCACCAGAAACGACCTCGCCCAACTAAAGAAATATACTTCAGTGTTGGGTTTTACCACATATACACAAATATGCATCTGGCATTTTGGGTCTTACATTTGAAATACTTTGTTTCTGTTTAACTTCATAAGTATGAATAGCATACTGGACTTTGTGACATAAAAGTTGAAATGTAAGCATTGAAAAGTTAAGTAAAGGTTTAGCCTCTGAAGAAGATCAGCAATTAATACAAGAATCATTGTCTTGCATGGATATCATGGGGATTATTTAATGTGTTACCTGTTGATAGTAGATGACTATAGTTTATGTATTTTCATGGAAAAAGAAAGGATATAAATTGTAAGGGTAATTAGAAGGCATGTAAGACCCAATAATTAGGAAATCAGTAATATCTCAACAGTGTTTTCAGGAAACTCGTTTGGTTTGGATTGCTAATTCTATACACGCTTTCCTAAAGCTGCCTATAACTATTTAAAATTCAAGTAACAGATAATTAGTGACACTGCCTTGTAACTTACACAGGCTGTGCAGCTTCTATTCAGTTTTTAATTAGAATTATGAGTAAATTATTCATTGTCTGTTGGAGTTGCCTGGAGGAGAAAAAGTAGTTGAAGGTTTCATAAGTCAAGGGAGAGAGTTGCCACTTAAAATATAAAATTATTGAGAAAAATGTGGTGGAAACTGTTATCATTTGGAGAATCTTATTGTGTCTTACAAATTTCTCATTTTTGTTATTGGATATTCAAAGATTTCTAAATAACTTTAAAAATAAGTGAGAAAATTTATGATTATTTTTGTTGTTAATTTTTCATCTTAGATGTCATTGATTTCTATTTCCTTGATCCTTAGTAGTAATTCAATTCTTAATGCCATAGTATTTGGCTGATGTATTAAAATGTAACTGTGCTTCCTCAGGTTTCAAGTATTTTAATAATATTTAAATAAGATGAAATAAGCTACTTTTAGTATTTATGCTATTGAAACCATTTTTGGCTTAGACATTTTGGAAACCTTGTACCAATAAGTTTAGTAGTTATTTTCTGACCTTTTAAGTTGGCAGAAAACTGGCCTATTTCCAGAAATTGTAATAAATTCTTTGAAATTTAGATCACCACTTAGACTCATAGGATGTCAACAGAGCTAGATCATTTGGCCATGCTTTCATTTTCATTCCCACTTTAGTACGTCTTTTTGTGGTCAAGAAAATGGTTTATAGTATAATATATTCGCCTCAAAAATGTCAGTTTATTTTAAAATCAACCTCTTTTTTCTATATGACAAAAAACTCCATGTACCTTTCATTTCAGGGATGTTCTTTTCTATTATTCAATGGGTTCTTTCTTTCTCTCCTCTCTCTCTCTGTGTGTGTGTGCGCACACGTGCGTGTGTGTGCGTCTGTATTTGTATGTGTGTATGTGTGTTCTAAAACCTGTAAAAATCCAACATCTTCACCATGGGGTTCTTTGGTAATTAACTTATTTAGCTGTTCTCTAAATTGACTCACTCAGGAAAGTGTCCCTATAATTATTTTATAGCACCATCATTACCTTATCACAAAAATAGTTCTTGCAGGTGCAAGTAAGTTTCCCATTTTTAGAAGATTGCACTACAATAATCTGTGCTTATTCTCTTCTGTTTTATTGCATACAATTCAAGGCAATACACATTAAAATTTTTGTTTTCAGTGCTAAAGCTTAGTGTGTTTCAATGAATCTCTTCTCAATGTGTATAGTACCAAAGGATGTTGTTCCAACTGTTTAGTGTAACAATTTAGTAAAACATCCTTAAAAGACTTACATATATTAGAAAGAAGAGTGTAAGTACACTCAAAATTTGAGGATCATTATAGAATGTAAAATAATTTATTTAGCATAAGTTTGGATACTGTAGTTAGGTAGAAGTCAGTATATATAGACTTGCTCTCACCCCCAAAAAAATTTTGCCTTTAAAAGTTTCCACACAGTCTTATGTTTAATTTTTTACATTTAAATAATTGTTTTAACTCTTGTAAAAAGTACCATAATTGAAAAAGCATGTGTTGTATTGGCTGATTTATTTTGGCTTTATCTGGAAAATGGAATATCCAAGGAAATTAGAGGTTATACTGTATTTTCTGATATCTCTAATTAAAATGTAAACATTTAAAAATAGAACATAATACATATATTTGTATTTTTATTTTTAAACATTTTAGATATAGCAATTAAATATTTATGCAAACTATTTATCAATGCCACAAATTATCATATTTGCTTGTGTTATCTTGCACAATTATGTACAGCTTAGGTGTGATTTATGTGGACATTGGGTATTCCCTGTGGTACTAATATAGTGTACCAACTCAGCTCTTGGCCTTTTCCAATCTAATTTCATGAAAGATAATCAACTAGTTAAAAATAATAGAATACATTTTTCTCTACATGAAAACAGATTCATTATGGAAAATAATTGAAAACATATATATGAATTATCCCAAAAACCTTTCTTCTTGGACTCAGTCACATAACAATACAAGTACATTAGTACAGAAAGTAAATGTTCAGGAATAGGGAATGATTTCTCATAGATCACTTTTCCTGCTTAGAACAATTAAAAATGCTGAACAATTGTTTTGATATGTCTTAAAACATGGTAAAGGTAAAATGGTTGTAATTTTCACCAAAGCAATGTAAGAAGATGGATATCCAGAGAGATCAGCCATGATCTCTTTGGCCAATTTTGAAAAAGTTGCTTGTGAGATTAAAAACTGAATAGCTTTAAAAAATTGAGGAAGAGAGGGGATATTTTCTATCTGGTACAAAATTTTAAAAAGTTTGCCTAGTAAAATCCCTTCTTGAAAGAAGTTGAAAACCTCAAAGTGGCCACAATTTAAAAGGAAGAATGACTTGAACATAAATATATCCTTACATGGTACTATGACCTGAATGTTTGTGTACCCTCTACATTTCTATGTTGAAATCCTAACCCCCAAGATGATGGTATTGGAGGGTGGGTGGAGCCTTTAAGGCAATATTAGGTCATGAGAGTGTAGCCCTCACGAATAGGATTAGTGTCCTTACAAAACAGACCCAAGAGAGATAGCTTGCCTCTTCTGTCATTTGATGTTACAGGGAAGAGACAGTGAAGAGATAGGAAGGAGGCCTATACCAGACCTTGAGTCTGCTGGTGCCTTGATCTTGGAAGTCTCAATTTCCAGAATGAAATAGAAATAAATTTCTATGATTTGTAAGCCACCAGTTTATGGTATTCTGTTATGGCAGCCATAAATCGACTAAGACTCATGAACTACAGGACCATTTCAAGCCATCTTATTTTTTACAATTAGATTTTGGTGGTACTGGACTGCTACTGAACTTCCAGGCCTGCCAAATGTAAAAATATTTACTTTTTATATAAGAAAAGATAATTTCATTCCCTGCCTCACATTCTTTCCATCAGCAACTTAAAAAATGTGATGTCACTAACAGATTGAGAAATAACCATAGATTTAAGGAAAAAGGACAATTTGAACAAAAACTAGTAGAAAAAAATAGAGAATACAGCAGTCCTCAAGGGCTGCAAGCATTTGAGGTAGACTTTAAAATAACTGTTCTCTCTGTTCAAGAAGAAATGGTAAGATTGACAAGCTGTAAAAAAATCAAGTGAAAATTCTAAAATCGAAACAAAGCAATAAACAAATCACAAACAAAATATAGAAACATAACACCAAAAAAACACAGCTAAAAAGGAAGGTATGGGAATTGATAATTATACCAAATGAACCTCAAGCAACTGAACAGTTGGAAAATATATAAAATAGATCAAGTTAGAACATAAAAGAAGAAGGTATAAAATACAGGCACTTGGAATCCCAAAAGACACAGTGATAAAGAATGTCACAGAAGCAATATTCGGAGATATAATAATCAATAGTTGCCCCAAACAGGTAATCTCAAGTCAGTTTCCAGAAGTTCTATAAGGCAGGAGCAAGATTGAAATTATCTATCTTTATTCCTATCCTTCTATCTTTTAATCCATCTATATATCTGTGTATCCATGTACCTATATAGTCCCCTGGGCATTTCATAGCAAAATTGCAGAAAACCAAAGAGAAAGTGATCTTTAATTTAAAAGTATTTTTAGACATAATTCACATACCATAAAAATTCACTTTTTAAAAGTGTACAATATACCCATTTATAGAAAACTCACAAAGTTGTGCAATCCTTGCCACTATTTAATTCCAGAACATAATACTTTCAAGGTTAATTAATGTTGTAGCCTATATCCACAATCCATTCATCTTTTAAAATAACTGTTGGATATATTCCCTTGTATGCATCTACCACATTTGTTTATTCATTCATCAGTTGATACATTTGGGCTATCATCATACATGTACATATTTTTGTGTGGGTATATGTTGTCATTTTTCTTAGGATAAAATTGCTATGCTGTATGATACCTCTATGTTAAACATTGTGAAGGACTGCCAAAGTGTGTTCCAAAGTGCATTACCATTTTACCTTCCCACCAATGGTATATGCAAGGTTCCATTTCTCCACATTTTACCAACAGTTGTTACATCTTTTTTTAATTGTTGTCATCCTAGTGGGTGTGAAGGGGTATTTCGTTATGGTTTTGTTTTGCATTTTCTCTAACAGCTAATGATAGTGATCACATATTTTTGAACTTATTGACTATTTATATTATGTATTTCTTTGGAAGAACTGTATCTTCAAATTCCTTGTCCACTTTTAATTGAGACAGTTGCCTTTTTATTGTTATCTTATGAGTTCATTCTATATACTGAATTAGTGGTTCCTTATAAGATATAATTTGGAAATATTTTCTACCATTCTATGGGTTGTCTTTACACTTTTCTGATGGTGTCCTTTGAAACATAAAATATGTTAATATTTTTTGTCACTTATGATTTTGTTATATGTAAAAAACTACTGCTTAATCCAAGGTCATGAAGGTGTATTCATAGATTTGCTTCTAAAAGTTTTATAGGTTTAGCTCTTATATTTAACTATTTGGTCCATTTGTAGTAATTTGTTTTGTATAATGTGAGATAAGGGTCCAACTTTAGTATTTTGTATGTGGATAAACAAAATAATACCAAAAGGATATTCTATGCTTATTGAATCATCTTAGCATCCTTGTTAAAAATTACTTGACCATAAATGTGAGGAAATATAACTGGATTCACAATTCCATCATGGATCTTTTATAACTACATTTATGTTAGTAAAGATTGTCTTTATTAGTGTTTCTTGTGGTAAGTTTTAAAAATACAAAGTGCAAGTCTTCCAAATTTGATCATCTATTTCAAGATTATTTGGACGATTTTGTGACTCTGTCATAGCTGCAAACATTTTCAAATCAGCTTGTTAATGTCTAAAAAAAATCAGCTTGGATTTCAGTAGGGCTTACTTTGAGACTATAGAATAATTTGGGGATTTTTGCCACCTTAATAATGAATTTTCCAATTCATGAACATGGGACATCATTCCATTTGTTTAGATCTTCTTTAACTTTTTTCAGTGAAGTTTGTAGTTTACAGTATATAGCTCTTATATTACTTTTGATTATATTTATTTTACTATTATAAATATTAGCCTTTATTATTTTTGAAGATGTTGCTAATGGGACTTGATTTCATTTAGGGATTGTTTATTGCATGTGTACAGAAATATTATTGATTTTCATGTATTGATTATTCATCCTGTGAACCTGCTAAACCCACTCTTGGTTCTAAGTTTGTGTGTGAATGTGTGTGTGTCTATTCCTTAGAATTTTCTATATGGAAAATTGTGTCATATGCCATAGAGATAGTTTTAATGTCCCTTTCCAAATAAGTTGTCTTACTTTTTTTTTCCCTAATATCCCTGGAAAAAATATTCAGTACAATGTTGTGGTCTGTTCCTAATCTTTCTGGGGAGAACTTCAGTCTTTCACCATTAAGTATAATGTAGCTGAGGATTTTCTTTTGGTAGGTCTTGGAAATAAAATCTCACAAGAAAGGGTAAAAAGAGAAAAAGTGAACTGTTAATGAATAAAAGTAAGAAATGCAACTAATTTTTCATATGAAGAAATGGAATTCATAAGATGATAAAATATTTTGAATATGTCACGGAAGATTTCTGAAAAATAGGATTCTGTTTTAAGAAAAATATCTTTCAAGGATAACCATATGATATATTTTCTGAATTTATTACAAGTAGACACACTCTAAAATAAAATTTAAAGTATATTGTTTGTGCAAACAGGAGATAATTTGAGATGAAAGCTTGAAGATGTGCAAATAAATTAAAAAAAAAAACAAAGAAAACTTAAATATATGCAAAGCTAAGGGATAAAAAATAACCCCTGTGAGATTTAAAACATAGATAAACATTTACAAAAACATCATTTGTCAAGAGTTAGCTTAATGGAGTTATGGTATTTTGACATACTTGCATTAACTGTGTTAGAAAAAAAAGTACCAATTAATGTTAGAATTTATTTGCCAAGCATTTTGTTTTGTATATACTAGGATAGCTACTGTTATAGGTTTAACCGTGTACCCCTAAAGTTATATGTTCAATTCCTAAACCCCATTGCCTAAGAATTTGGCCTTATTTGGAAGCACAATCTTCATAGCACTAATTAAGTTAAAATGAGATCATTATGGTGGCCCCTAATTGAAATGAGTGGTGTCCTTATAAGAAGGGGAACACAGATACAAGCACACAAGACAGAACACATTATGAAGATGAAGGCAGAGATTGGGGTTGTACATCAAGAATTCAATGAGTGATGAATATTGCCAGAAAATCACCAGAAGCTAGGAGAACCGTGAAACCGACTCTTTTTCACAGCACTCCGAAGTAACCAACATCGCTGGCACCTTGGTCTCTGGAACTATGAGGCAATTAATTTCTGTTGCTAAGCCACCCAGTTTGTAATGTTTTGTTATGACAGCCCTAGAGATCTAATCCAGATTTTCTAAAACAGTGTAAATAGTATATATGTTTCAAGATAATAAAGATAGATAGATCTAGATCTGTCTACATTCACATAAATGTGTAATGATAAAATAATATTTCATAAATCAGAAGTCAAGAGAGGTGATAAAAAAAGAAGCAGAGAAAATGGAAAGCATATAGTAAGAAAAGGAAAGTGTACAGTAATGAAACTGAAAGGAAAAAATAACAAATGCAGTAAAAGTATAATCGTAGAATTAAGCAGTCTTCTCTTAGCAATCAATAGATCAATAGACCTGAAATTCATTAAAAATACAGAAGGCCGGAACAACACATTTAAATAACTTGACCTAAATTAATTTATATAACATATGCATGATTTCCAAGTGCATGTGAACATTTGCCAAAATATATCATACTCCAAGCCATAAAACAAAGTTAACATATTTAAATGATTGTAGTCTTGCAAATATGCAGTTTACAAATGTATAAATGTATACTTTTTCCCCTGAGAATCTTTTTTAAAAACAACTCACAATTATTTCAGTTAATATTGTAACATTTATTTTTCCTCAGTTATCTGCTCATGTATGATTAAGCTAGAGTCAGGAGGGGCTGCTGTCTGTATTATAATAATATGGGGAAATGGAGAAAACACTTGTTTTAGTCTCAGGGATGTATCTGATAATAACCAGGCAAACTTGTGCAGAGTGCCAGCTAATTGATACCTTAAGCTTTGGAGCCATCTGGTATCTACCACAACTATTCAAATTTGCCATTATAGTGTGAAAACTGTCATGGACAATGCATAAACAAATGAGCCTGGCTGGGTTTCAATGAAAATTTGTGGACCATGTCATTTGAACTTTATATAGCTTTCATGTGTCAGAAATATTATTCTACTTTTCAATTTTTCTTCAATAGTTAAAAAAATGTAAAAATAATTTTTAATTCATGGACAATATAAAAGCAGGAATCGGATGAGCTTTGGCCCATATGCTTTATCCTTGCTCTACATACCTGAAGTAGAATAACTATATTGGCAATCCTTCTTTGTCAATAAAGACATGCCTTTTACACTCACTCCTTCACCCACCCGCTCGTCCCCTCACCATTGATCTAGTACACTGGCCCAGAATGTCCTTCTTTAAGAGTGACAAAGACATTTCCAATTTTAGAATTGTAAAACAAGAAAATTAAATTTTAACGTATTTCACGTAAGAAACATAGGGACAATTTTAATGCAGTGTTTAATTTCATTCTAGAGTCTTTAATCTTTGAAAAAATGGTAATTCCGCTCTATTTTAACTCTCTTTTATAGTTACAACATGTTATGTTGGATGGAAATTTTCTTAAACCTTACGAACTGTGTTTTCAAAACTAAAGTTTTGTATCTGTTATGAAAATGAATTTTAAAATACATAGGAGAGAATAAAAGTAGTTAAAGTTACCTAAAAAGTAAATAAACATTTGAAAAAGCTCTAAAATAATGGAGAACTCAAGAGGTGCATAAAGAGATTTTGAAAATCAGATTTGGGACATGGCAATGAGAACTTTAGAACCACAAATTATTTCTGCAGTGACACAGACTCCTGACCCCTAAATTTTGGCAATTTAGTACTGAAGGGATTAGATTTCTGATAACATGAATGTATTTTGGAAAAAAACAAGAGCATGAAAAATATGTGTTTGGTTGGGAACACACAGACACACACACACACACACACACAAACACACACACACACAGAAGACGAGGCCTTGTTGCAGTGACAAGAGAAGTCACGTGTGATTTTCACTGGATAGGCCAAGGATGATGGAGATTGTCACAAAACAAAACATTTTCAAGTCCTGGCTTGTCCTCAAAAAGAAATGTCTCATTTTAATTTTTAGTTTTAGGGCACAGAGCACCTAAACACCAACGAGAATAATATAAGAAAAATTATCAGGATTATCAGGACTGTTTTTCTTAATAATATAAGAAAAACTATCAGGACATGGAAATATAATATATTTATATAATAGTTTTAAAGTAGCCAAAAAAATAATAAAGTAGCCATAAAGTGGTAATCAGAATTAGTTAATTGAAAAATGGAAATTTATAACATTATATTCTTTTTGTTGTATGTAATGTACTATATGTGTCTAATATTAAAATATCAAAATGTAGACTTACAGTCACAGGCCTAAAGCTGATGACTGATGTGAATTGAGAATTACCTTCACTGCTCATTGTCAGGTAGTGTTACTGAGGATTTTCCTCTCTATCTCACGCATTCTAATTATTTCTTGTATTTCAAGCTCAAGAAAATAGCAATATTTTATTTTATCTGCATTCAGAATCATTGCTTTCAAAAGCTGACCCATGGATTATGTCACTTGTCTCATAGAATCCTGAGAAATGGACAGAACTGGTGTTATCTCCATTTATACATGGAGAAACTGAGATTAAAGACCAAGTGTTGTAGTCAAATACACTTGGTAACTGGCTGAAGTAGAATTCAGTTTGCCAGACTCCAAAGTCCATGCTCTTTCCATTAAAACACACTACTTTTTTCTGTAACTGTGTATTCCTTGCAATGGTTTGCCTGTTTCAGGTGTTTAATAGTTAACCATAAGTAAGACCTTATATTTGTAGAATGCTTTGCTATTTAACCAAATTTTCACATAGATTACTTGAGGTTATGGACCATGTGAGAAGGCAGGGAAACTAAAAATATTTCAATTTATACAGAAACCATCTGGATTTTAGAATGTTTGACCTAATTTTGTTGGCAAGTATACTCAGGCATAAATAAAGGATACTGAAATTTGATCTCTATTCTTTTACTTCCAAGTATTTCAAGTTTTTCTGTTACTACATATTGCTTCACAATACATATTCTTATTAATTGTTTGCAAATGTGTATAGTTCTGTATTTGTAAAATGCTTTCACATAAATTTTGTCAGAGTCAGAACATCTCTTTGAGATAAGTAAGGCAGCATTGTGAAGGGGAAACAATTTAGAATTTGGTAATAGAAAGACAATGAATCAAATGCTTTATCTTTCCTTTTGTTTTTCTTTCTTTGAAATTTTCTTACTGTATGTTTATTATATGATAAGAATTATTCTGAGACTATAAGTGAATCTATAAACAGCATTGAAGATTCTATAAATAAAATTGGAGGAAATGGGCAAGGCAAAAATGCATAATTTTGCAATAAATTCAGGCTCATGCTCTGAGAGAAGCTTGTACATTATCCTATGGGAATATCAAAAAAGAGCCATGGAAAGTAGAGAGGAGATTTAAGGGAAATCTTCCTGAAATGGATGACATTTGAGCTGAATTTTAAAAGATGAATAACAGCAATATCACATAGAAAGAAACTTATATGCTGGCAGAGAGAAATAGATCAGGAAACATTGAGACAGTAAAACAATATCTATAGACAGATTAACAAGTATACTGGGGGAATCATAGGAAGTGACCAGAAAGTTAAGCGGTAGCCAACTCCTCATTGCTTACTGAAGATAAAATGAAAAGACTTACATGATAATCTAAAGAGTATAAAATATACACCAAAATTCGTGTCAAGACATAGATTTTAAGTAGGTTATACCATGAAAACTTTGTGGCTTAGAAAAATCAGTGTAGATGTACAAAAAGCGTGTAGATGAGAAGAGATAGAAGGTAGGGAGATATAAGAATATAAATAGATGAATGAGACCAAAAATTGAGGCCTCAGATGTCAGTAATTAGTAAATTGGGAACCAGGAACAGGATAGGTAGTTTTGGGGGAAAATATAATAAACATAATTATAGAGACATTTGGTTTGAATTTCTCGTGATATCCACAGGTATATGGAATTTACATGTACAAATCTTGTGCATATCAGAGAATTCTTGGCTAGAATTTTTAAGGAAATATAACTTTTAAAGGAAAATAAAAAATTTATTCAAATGCCATCTTTAACGTGGGATGAACAAAAGGCTGAGTAAAGAGCTTGGAAAATATTGAAATATAAGGATAAACATCAGAGACATCTACAAAAAGTATGGAGAAGAAATGTCCAAGAATTAGGGCCATAAAATTCAATGGGGTGGTTGCCAACAATGCCAAGTAGTCAAACAAAAGATAAGTGCCCCCAACTTTGAAAATTTGAAGGTTATCAGTATATTCATCTATAATTGTATAGCTTTATGGCCTTGGGTAAGTTATGTCTCAGATAATTTGGTCAAAACCAATAGAATATAGCAGTTACATTAAAGGTTTCATGAAGAATTAAAAACAATATGCAAAGTATTCAAAACAGTCACTATTTTAGAGAGGACATTTAAAAATGTCTCTCTAATACATTTCCTGTACCAGTAATCTGGAACTGAGATAAAGAAAGGAAAAGTTATAAACTGAAAGTTACATGACCAGAGAATAACAACCTTGGAACTCAAACCCAGCTCTCCAAATTTTACATCCAGTAGACCATAGTTAGCTTTCATAAATGCTGAGGTTAAAAAACAAAAGAAAACAAACAAAAAAACGCTGTACTGATTTTTAAAAACATATAGAGAAACAAATATGAGAAAAATTTTGGCACAAAAAATCAAATTGTGGCAGAAATATTAACAGTGGTGGGAAATATTCTAGACGTCCCATTGTAACTCATTTCCCATGTCCCATCAATCACCTTGAAGTTAAAACTTTGACTCTTCGTTACTCTCATTTCTAATTGTTCATTTCAAAATTATGCAGTAATGACACTTACATCCCTCTCTTCTCTCTCTCCAACTGTTATTTCTAATTGTTTCAAATTTCATGATAGTGGAGTAATGACATTTACACCATTTTTTCTTTCAAAGCTACAAAGTAAGGAAAAGAAACACAACTCTGTCTTTGACAAAACCAGGATATCTACAATACCGAAACTTAATATGAGTGAGTATAGAGTAGATGGAGAGTTGTTAAGTGACTTAGCAGTGCTGAGAGAGGTCAGAATTAAGAACCTATGGAAGTAGATATTAATGGGAAGTAATTTGACTTATCTGGGAAAACTCAGGAAAAGCTTGGTAATTGATAGAGGTTACTGGTAACTGAAAACGAAGAGCTATTTTGAACGTGTGCTCAAAAAAACATTTAAATTCTGTGGGCCTCCTGACTTTGTACAGTCTAAAGGATGTCCCTCCCTGACCCATATGAAAGACAATAGATACAAAAATTAAGCCAAAATGTCATTGGCCTATTGAATGCAAACACAAAGGAGATAAAACAGAAGTATTAGGTAGTATGACATACCTAGAGCACTCTTTCTACATTAATGTTTAGAATGCCCACTGCCAGGTCACTGGATGATAGAACCAGAAGGGGTCTACAGAGTTGGCCAGTAGAAGTTCACATGTAATAAGAATATTGGCTATACAAGCTATCTATAATGGATCTCAATAATTAATGCATTGTGCCCAGATGTAGAGTTCTTCCAATTGGCTTCTTAATCTGTTATACTTAAATTTGAATAGAGGGGCAAAAATTATGTGTTGTTTTAGGCAGATTTCCAACATAAAAGACAGATCCCAAAAGAGCAAGATAAGAAGGGAAGCTCAGAATTTTTCCAGGAATACTGTGGCACGTTCTCACTATTAAAAATACGAACAAAAAAATAGCAATATTTAAAAAAACCCTCTCAGTGCAATGCTAAAAGTTTGTTGGTTGCATGCTTGGTTGGGACTCAGAATGCTTCATAGAACTTGCATTTTTGGAATAGTTTGGAATTGTTTCTATTAGAAGTGATTCCGCAGTGCAAATTCATAAAGGCAGAAAGTGTTGCATTATCTATGGGGGTGTATCTTTTGTGCTGAAATAAAATTACAATTTTAAATAGGACTTACCATAATACAGTTTTATTTTAACTGGAATAAAATTTTGAAACATATGTCTTTGAAATTACAATACTTTCATTTAGAGATACCCAGGTTATGAATAATTTCCTTGTTTTTAAACCCTGTCCTTTTTCTCTGCCACCAAATAAAGCATATTTGAACTAAACTAAGACAAGTTTAGTCAACTAATTTTAAAAAGGAAATTATCTACAAATGTTGACTTTTTGTTATCAACACAAACATATTTCTTTGCAAAGGGCCTAAAACACTAGTGAGCCAAGACATGGCATCTAAGAATATGACTATGACATAAGAATTACATTTGTTTCACATTGTAAAAGAATGTCACTGAGCATTAATTTTAAAACTCTTTAGCTTTATCATTGATTATTTATTAATTTTTGAGATAAATTATTAGGCCTATTTTGACACATTCCATGATTGTTCAGTCCAACTAAGGAGGTGTAGTTCAGGCAGTAGCTCCTGGTCGAACCACAGAAGCTTGGATATACATTCCTTACAATATTTCTTCTTCTAAAATATTTGGTTGTTTTATGCAGTTATCAAATTGGGGGTCTACAAATGCATAAATAGTTTATTGTGACTGGTGATTGTATGTTGTAGACAACTGCTTATTTTAAATACTACAGAATGAGAATATTTGATGTATATTGTGTAATATCTGATTAGAAAATCATCTACCACCCCTATAGATTGTTATTCCCTTAAAGCAATTTATAAAGTTGGTATGATATTACAAAAGATTTATTTACTTTATGTTCTGTGCCTTCTAGTATAACATAGCATTAATGAATTTCATTCTATAGCCCATTTCTAGATTATGGTTGCCAGAAAAAATAATGCACAATACGCTATACATGATATAGGCTCAAGAACAGTACCTTAATGACATATAAATATAATGGCACTTGATTTATATTTTTATATCAAAGAAAACATGTTAAAGTTATAATTTGGGGGTAAAAACCTGTCATAGAAATATAACCTTTTCCTAAATAATTTATAATAGAAACAATAAAGGAATTCTTAAAGAAAACTTTCAGATATTTTGCTCAAAATAGATATAATATTTTAAGAAATTACATGACTATATAATTTTCATGCATTTTTCTAACCCAGACTAGCTTAGAGAACTAAATTTTTCTTTTATCTAAAAATTCTACTTTTCTAGTAATTTTTATGCTATTAATTGTAGTAGCTTCGCTGATCTCAAGAACAGTAAAACTTATAACAAATATCTTTTTATGTTTGAATTTTGATTTCTATGACTGAGTAGGCAGTAATTAACTACATTGTCAAATAACTTAGGTTAAAATTCAGAGATAAGAATAATGTCAGTGGTAGGTAAGTATAGAAATAGAAAAATCTGGGAAATAATTAAACTCTATAGATTTGATTAGAGATTCTAAATAAGATTAAAATATTCAATGGCTAGTAAACATTTCCATAACATGACCTAATGTATCATTTACATCAAGACATTGTATGATCCAAGTTGTTATAATTATTTTAATAGTGGTGTAGATTACATAATCACAGAGGCCTATTAGTTGAGTTAACATTTCCCAAGATCATTTAAACCCATGATAGAAAATATTTCAATAGAATAGGTGCTAATAAAGAAAAACTAAGAAATCGACATTCTAATGGAGATATTTTAAGGAGTCAATGAAGTCAGAACACTTAAAAGTAAGAGTAACTTGCTAAGAAAATTGAGAACTGAGTCAAATAACAGATGTAGGAGTTTGTTCGTAGAGGTTGAGCAGTTCTAGAGAAGAATAAGGTCATTATTTTTTGTTTTAGAATTGAGTGGCTAAAATAGAATAGATGAAAATGTCACTAGAGTTTAAGTTGAGGGACTGGGATGCCAATTTGTCAGAAGGATAATCCAAGTAGATTTTTACATTATCTTTGATGAGAAACTGAGAAGCAGAAGCAAAGAATGGGAGGCCAGGGAAAGACTGATGAAGATGATGTAGAAAGGAATAAAAAGGTGTGTGTGACTAAGTTTAAGTACCAAAGAGCAAGGGTATTTTGGACAATATCAAAGGGAAATGGTCTGGATAATTATGAGTAGAGTATGTGGAATGCCATCCTCATATCACACTCCTAATGACTGAGGCATGTGGAGAAAATTTCCCTTAAATTGAGAGGGTAGCAGTAAGATAATTTGTTCTCAGGAATAGCCAAAATTTAATTGAAATATTCAGCAATGATTATATGGTCAAATTTGTTAACTGAGGAATATAGTTCTGAGAGAGCACAGTGGGAAATTTTAGGAGGAAAGGGAACTGAAGGAGGTTGGACTTGGAAAGAGGAAGTCCAGAAAATATGGGAACAGGAGCAATATGAGAGGATATATAATTTATAGTCATACATCTGGGCCAAAGATCTAGGACTACAAGAATACGGGATATGGTTAAAGAAGCCAAAATTTTGACAGCTGTCAGTCCCGGAAATTGGACTGCATAGGAATTGAATGAAAAGTACTCTGGGTCTTTTTAGGATTTAATTGTTCCTGGAATACACTATAATTCCAAGGGAGTCTCTGAAGCAGTCTTATTACTATTTTTACTCTTTCTCCTCCTCTTATGCAATCAAATCTAATGAGGCACTAGGTCTCATTAACTATATCTCTTGACTATTTCTATTATCTCTCCTTCCTCCCTTCACCATTGCTGCTGCCACCAACTTAGCTTGTGTTAATTCTCTTTGAAAAGAAGTTAAAAGTTAAAGCAATTAAAATCTACAGACTGAAGCTTGGCTGATTCTCTAAAATACAGATCTTCCTTGTTACTCTTCTGTTAAAAATATATAAAGGTATTCTCACTGTTTATTAAATGCCTTGGCATGTTATACAAGGATCTTTATAATCTGGAAACTTTCTAGTGGCATTTCCTGCCTTTGGACATATTCAGCCAAAGCTTTAGCAGAGTCAAACTGCTAACATTTCTCCAAACACAATGTAATTACTTAGTCAATGCTTTGACTTGCTTAATTTTTATCTACACTGCAATGCTTTTTACATAATAGACAACTTTCTGTTGAATAAATAACTGAGGAAATCATATTGAGTGCTGTCACTAAAATTTCCAAGAACAATTCATGTCAAATGTTTTAAAAATGAGGACAGTTAATCAAAATATTCATTTTATAGGGTTAATAACCCACAAGACAGTGACTAGAAAGCTAGTCATAAAATGAATCTATACATTTCAGCAAACGTTTCCAAGACTCATTTAATCTACAAGCTCCCCCTTTGGAAAGAAATAATTCAGGAGAAAATTCTACTAATCCCTCTGGCATGATCAGTAATAGCAATTGCTTCAGTGTTGTATTTGGTGAAACCTGTTCAAAGTCAAATTTGAAAGCTTTAAAGGAAATAATGGTACATGTTGGGTGGCAAAGCTCTTGGTGTGAGCACAACAGCCCTTTCTTTGTCTTCTTTTCATCTAATTCCATTAGAATCAGTCACCTACATGTCAGGGTAGTAGCTTTGATGAAAGAGTTATGTTAAGGCTTAATCTAGATAAAGTGCAGGCAATACTAACCTGTCAGTGGTAATGCTGATAGAATGTTACCTGAAATAAAAACCACCTTTCTCTACAAAGGCATGCTACCTTTCTGTAATTCTGAAGATTCAAAATGATGTAAAATTCCTGAGTGCATTTGCTTATGTGTAATAACTTAAATACTTGGGAAATGTAGCATGCCTGTGCTCCATTGTCCACATTTCAAGATGTATTATATGAGCTTATTTTGCTTTCTAAACCCATTTGTCAATTAACTTATGGCATTTTAATTTTTCCTGTTTTGAAATAATATAAAAAACTAATATTGTACTTTTTGATAATGTGACCTGGTTGAATTCCTTATTAACTATTAATTTTGGTTGAGTGGCTTGTCTAATTTAAATATGAAAATAAATCACCTTTACCCTTCCTATTAGTATAATTATATATCCTGACTGAAAATCTGAGACTCATGTCCATTTTTTTAATATTTCAGTTGGAAAAAATAATCTGCTCTAGTAATCAAGCAGTGGGTATGCTTAATGGAGGTAATTAAATGTACTTAGTGAAGGGACTACTCAAAGATTATCCTAAGTATTAAAAGTTCTCCTGCTCTTCTCACTTCCTCTTTGCTCATATAACCATTACAGTTTAGAAGAGATATATTAATAATTATCAAATAACAGAGTGTGATCTTTAAAATTATTAAACATATAATTATAAAATTACTTTATATCAGATCTGTCATAGTAATTATCCAGTAAAGCAGTTTCTTCACAGTTAATCTACTTTAGCATTAATTTTAATACACCAAGCATTTCATTGTATAAAACTATTAAAATACATTGTCTTACATTTTCTATTTTTCAGTATATCATCCTTTTTTCATTTCTCACTCCTTTCTTTTCTTCCTTCCACCTTTTCTTTGCTCCTTTCTTTTGAAATTTTTTCTACTTTTGTCCATTTTAAGGCAGTTTATTCTTCCTTTCACCTGTACCTACGTGAATTTTCTATTTCCTTAAATGCTTCAAGATTCTTGAAGGTAATGAATTATCGAATCACATGATCATGTAAGTAAAATATCTACTTATATGTGGTAGGAGTTGGCACTGTGAGGTTCGAAAGACTTGAGCCCTGTTTTCCGAGAGCTTAAAATATTGTGAAGGATTTAAGACCTACAAATGAATAGGTGAATCCAAAGGCAATCTATGATGGACACCAGCTGAGTGGCATAACATGTAGTTAGTATTAATAGAACTATCGTTAGACAATTATTAGCTAATTGCAAAATAAATGGAGGCACTTTGAATGATATCAGATGATAATAATGTATCTATTAATAATATAAATGTCACTTGTGAAGAGAAGGCCATAATAGTCTTATCTACTTAACAATGATATTTTAAAGCCAGAGAGTGCAACAAATCATGCCTAAAGATGTGATTACATTAACAGTCTAAAGAATTTTTACATGACTATATTCTGCTTAAAGAAATCCAGAGAGATGCTTTTCAATCTGTTTATTAGATTTTATACCAAAATATCACTGATGATCACCCTTGTCACTTGTCAGTATGCAGTTAACAAGAGAATACAGAAGGCTGATTAGAAATCATAATGATACTATTGATAAAGAACGTGGCAGCACTGAGCATAACGTTTATAAGAAAATTTTCTCTAGAATAGAGAAGAAAATTAGCCTTCGTGTAGATATGGTGAAAAATAAGTACCCAGCTAAAATATTTAGCAAAACATGCCATATAATGTTTGAAGATAGGCATAATATTTATCTATTGCTGCACAAAAATATTACCACGCATTTAGTGGTTAACACACACACACACACACACACACACACACACACACACACACACACATTTATGATCTCTGAATTTCTGTGGGTAAGAAGTCCGGTACAGATCAATTGAGTCCTTTGTTTAGGCTCTTCCTTTCATAAAAATATTGACTGGAACTGTGAGATCCTTTGAGGTGAAAGCTCCTGAATGCTGTCAACTGAACATGGCCACCCTCAGCTCCTGCTGCATGGCCTTCCCATATGGTGGCTTATAATATGGTAGCTTGCATTTTCAATGCCAGCAGAGAAAAGCTTAATCTCGCGAGATGGATGTTACAATCTTATGTAGCATAATAATGTACAGACAATCAGATATTCTCATTAGTTAAAAGCCAGTAACAGGTCCTGTCAATATTCAAGGTAGAGATTACACAAGGACATGAACACGGGAGGCAAGTTGCAGTTTTTGACTTTTTTTTTTTTTTTGGTCTAATACAAGTGTTGCCGTCTGTGCTCTTGTGTATTATTGGCATGAAATTAATTAACAATATGAAGTCATATTGTTAATTAATTGCTAGAGCAGCATCAGGGTGTATGTTACATAAAATCTAAAGCCATGAAAATATTTATTTATATTTTAATGAATAATATTAAAATTATCATTTTTTATTTTACATTGTTTTATCTATGATTCATATATTTATATATTTTATTTCATGGCTGAACTATTAAAGCGGAAGTAAAGTACTCAAAATGACCTAAGTATGCTCTTTACTATACTAGCTGCCTTAGTTTGCTAGGGTTGCTATAACAAAATACCACAAACTAATGGCTTAAATAGCAAAGATTTATTTTTCACAGTTCTGGAGGCTGGCAGTCTGAGATCAAAGATGGCAGGTTTATTTTTTTCTTAAGTCTCTGCTTGGATTGCAGATGGTCACCCTCTTTCTGGCTCTTTACCTGATTGCCCTTGTGTGCATGTGCCCTGGTCTGTATTTGTAGAAAGTTCCTCTTCTTATAAAGACCAATTGGATTAGGGCCAACTGTTGTGGTCTCACTTTAATGTAATCACCTCTTTAAAGTCCTATTTCCAAATAAAGTCACGTTTTGAGGTACTAGGGGTTAGAGCTTCAACACTGGGATCTTTAGGGTGGTGGACAAAATTCCTCTCATAACACTAGGTGTGTAAAGTATGGAGAGAAATGAAACAGTTCCTGCCTAGAAGAACATAGGCCAGCATAATTATTTAACAGAATGCAAACCCAATTTTATTTCTTAGCAACACAATCATTTTCTTTGTCCTAGACCTTGGAGAGATCTATGACAATGATGGTAACATGAGGCAATGGGTGCAACCATGAAGAACAACATTAGGAAATATTATGCTGGTTCGTGGCCTTTTGCAAGTAATTTGCTATTAGTAATAAAAGTATCATATAATTTAATTATTAAGTAATTTTCACTAACATTGATCTCTTTAATAAAAACATATTTTACAAATGTCATTTAGGTTAAAAATTAAATCAAAACAAAATTATAGAATATCAATAAAATAGTGGGAGGAAAATTCTAAATATCTGAACCAGTAATATAAGTTAAATAACAAATTTAACACTGGAAATATTTTCCTGAAAAATTAGACTTCCTATAATCTAATTATTAAGAGACTATGTCCAAATATTTTAAATAAGAAAAATATTATGTATTATATGTTGACTGAAAATACATAGCTAATCTCTTAAAATGTAAACAAAGTACAATTAAATGCATATATATGTGTTTGTATATTTAAAACAAAATAGCACGTTAGAATGAAACATGCTATAGAACATTACTATCTAATCAAACTATTACTATTTGTGATGGACTGAGGGCTTATACTTATTCTTCTAGTTAGTAGAAGGAATGCTGTTGGACAGCTTTCTGCATGCAATTTTCTTCAAGAATCACCTAGTCAGAGCAGTATCACATTTATTTTCTGAGGCAGCCTGAATCCAATGAGTCACTTAGTTCCCCAAATCTTGACAATCTTAAATAGACATTCTAGCTTCAAAGCTTCCTACAGGTTGAGTTAAAAACTTTCTTCGGATTATACCAGAACTGAAATTGTCCCTCTGCCCAATTATCTCTCCTTCCCTATCCTCTACAGATGAAGACCCTAAGAGCACTCTCTAATAACCTCCTGCATGTTAATCTCTGCCTCAGAGTTTTCAATACAATTACACAGTCATTACTTTTTCTGATGCTTGGAGCATTTTTCAGAATGTCTGCATGTGATTTTGATGTTCTACAAATGTTTTCCATATTTTTTTTAGTATCAAATTGAGTAAATAGGTCATAAACTTATTTTATATAATCATTGTCAAAAATGTCATACTAAAAAATACATAATATTCTATGTTTTTCCATAATGAATCAGCAACAGATTCTATCAAATATTGTAAACTCAAGAAACATTTTGAAGATTAGATGTGAATACTGCCAAAGTTTCACTTAGGAAAAAGTTCAGAGCCCTGATCATATGATTTATTAAATAAGAAAAAGTGAAAATAAATTAATTTAGCATTTAGCTAAACAAAGAGGAACACCAAAATACCCAAGGGAGCAAATAGATAGAATTGGTAATAATAAATAAGTATTAAACATTATTAAACAATAAATTTGGGAGATAAAAATCCAAATTTTTAAAAATTTATGTAAAGAATATGAGGAAAAATAATCCATTAGTAACCTATTAGTTACTAACCTATTAGAAAGAACAAAATGCTCTAGAGAGTGATATTAAAAATGATAAAAAATAAGAAAAAGTCTACAAATCAATATACGGCAGATGAAGAACAAAGGAAACATGATGAGAAATAGATTCTCCTGTAATGACAGACTATTTGAAAATGAGTAATGTAAGTGAAGGAAAAGAAATCTTGACTAAGGAAAGACATAATAGAAAATAAATATACTGGTATTCTGGGGTTAATATAACAAAACCACATAACCTACATGTAGGGGAGTGATTTATTTTAAAATATCCATCTTATTAGTGTGGATGTAATTGGGCATAGATATCTTGGTAGAAAATAAGTCATCTTCATATAAAGGATCAGAAATATGTGCTTTTATATAAAATTGAAAAGAGTATTAAAACTCCTAAATTAACCAGAAAATCTACACCTTGATAAATCTTCCTGAAATAAGAAAAAGAAAAAAGGGGGAAAAAAGTAAAACAAAGAGTAAATATAAAATAATATAAAAAGAAATAATATCAGATAAAAGTGTTCACACTATTTCCCCCCATAATGACAGGTGATATGGCTTGGCTGTGCTCCCACCCAAATCTTATCTTGAATTGTAGTTCCCATAATCCCCATGTGTCATGGGAAGGACCCAGTGGGAAGTGACTGGATCATGTTGGCGGTTCCCCCATGCTGTTCTCATGATAGTGAGTTCTCCTGAGATCTGATGGTTTTGTAAACATCTGGCATTTCCCCTGCTGGCACTTCTCTCTCCTGCTGCTTTGGGAAGAAGGACATTTTGCTTTTGCTTCTTCCATGATTGTAAGTTTCCTGAGCCTCCCCAGCCATGTGTAACTGTGAGTCAATTAAACCTCTTTTCTTTATAAATTACCCAGTCTTTCAGGTATTTCTTCATAGCAGTGTGAGAACAAACTAATGCAATAAATAGGTACTGAGGTAATGGGGCACTGCTATAGAAATACCCAAAAATGTGGAAGCAGCTTTGTAACAGGTAGAGTTTGGAATAGTTTGGAGGGCTCAGAAGAAGACAGAAACATGTGGAAAAGTTTGGAACTTCCTAGAGACATGTTGAATGGTTTTGATCAAAATGCTAGTAGTGATTTGGACAATGAAGTCCAGCCAGAGGTGGTCTCAGATGGAGTTGAGTTCTTAGGAAGCAGCTTTGTAACAGGTAGAGTTTGGAACAGTTTGGAGGGCTCAGAAGAAGATAGAAACATGTGGAAAAGTTTGGAACTTCCTAGAGACATGTTGAATGGTTTTGACCAAAATACTAATAGTGATTTGGACAATGAAGTCCAGTCTGAGGTGGTCTCAGATGGAGATGAGTTCTTAGGAGCTGGAGCAAAGGTAACTCTTGCTATGCCTTAGCAAATCATTTTGGTGACATTTTGCCCCTGCCCTAGAGATCTGTGGAACTTTGAACTTGGGAAGACATGATTTAGGATATCTGGTGGAAGAAATTTCTAAGTGGCAAAGTGCTCAAGAGGAAGCAGAGCATAAAAATTTAGAAATTTTGCAGCCTGATGATGCAATTGAAAAGAAAAACCCATTTTCTGAGGAGAAATTCAAGCCTACTACAGAAATTTGCATATGTAAAACAGAACAGAACGTTAATCACCAGGATAATGGGGAAAATGTCTCCAGGGCATGTAAGAGACCTTTACAGCAGCCCTTCCCATTACATGCCTGAAGGCCTAAGTGGGAAAAATGTTTCCTGGGCTGGGCCCAGGGCTCCCCACTCCGTGCAGCCTCAGGACATGGTTCCTTGCATCCCAGCAGCTTCATCTCCAACCATGGCTAAAAGGGGCCAAGGTACAGCTTGGGCCATTACTTCAGAGGGTGAAATCCCCAAGCTTTGGTGGCTTCCATGTGGCTTTGAGTCTGTGGGTACACAGAAGTCAAGCAAGGTTTGGGAACCTCTGCCTAGGTTTCAGAGGGTGTATGGAAATGCCTGGATGTCCAGGCTGAAGTTTGCTGCAGGAGTGGAGACCTCATGGAGAACCTCTGCTAGAACAGTGCAGAAGGGAAATGTGGGTTCAGAGTCCCCACCCAGAGTGCATACTAGAGCACTGCCTACTGGAGCTGTCAGAAGAGGTCTGCTGTCCTCCAGCCCCCAGAACAGTAGATACACTAAAGGCTTACACCATGTACCCAGAAAAACTGCAGACACTAAATGCCAACTCATGAAAGCAGCCAGGAGGGGCACGGTACCCTACAAAGCCACAGAAGTAGAGCTGCCCAAGGCCATGGGAACCTATCTCTTGCATCAGTATGCCCTGGATGTGAGACATGGAGTCAAAGGAGATCATTTTGGAACTTTAAGGTTTAATGTCTGTTCTATTGGATTTCAGAATCGCATGGGGCCTGTAGCCCCTTTGTTTTGGCTAGTTTCTCCCATTTGGAATAAGTGTGTTTACACAATGCCTGTACCCCCATTGTACCAAGGAATTAACTAACTTGCATTTGATTTTACAGGCTTATAGGCAGAAGGGTCTTGCCTTGTCTCAGATGAGACTTTGGACTTGGACTTTAGAGTTCATGCTGGAATCAGTTAAGCCTTTGAGGACTGTTGAGAATGCATGTTTTTGTTTTGAAATGTGAGAACATGAGATTTGGGATGGGCTAGGGGTGGAATGACATGGTTTGCCTATGCGCTCACCTGAATCTCATCTTGAATTGTGGTTCCCATAATCCCCATGTGTCATGGGAGGAACCTGGTGGGAAGTGATTGGCTCATAGGGGTAGTTTTCCCCATGATGTCCTCATGATAGTGAGTGAGTTCTCAGGAGATCTGATAGTTTTCTAAGCATATACCATTTCCCCTTCTGACACTTCTCTGTCCTGCCACCTTGTAAGGAAGGCCGTTTTTGTTTCCCCTTCCACCATGCTTGTAAGATTCCTGAGGCATCCCCAGTCATGCGGAACTGTGGGTCAATTAAACTACTTTTCTTTATAAATTACCCAGTCTTGGGTATTTCTTCAGAGCAGCATGAGAACAGACTAATATAACAGGTAATCATGTATTTTGTTTAGAAGCAAAACCTATCTATGTTCTATTTAGAAGGGACAAATTTATTAAAGTATAAGAAAAGTTTAAAATAATGGGCCAAGAAGGAGTGACAACATTAATATCAAGATATGATTAGATTTAGAATTAAAGGGCCTAAATATATGACATGAGACATTATGTAATCATAAGAAAAATGTAAGGGAAATATATAATAATAGTGAACTTGTATCTTGCAAATAACTGCCTGGAAGAAATACTGAAGTTTTAGCAATGCAAAGCTAACTTGATAAGCAATATTTTCATCAAAAATTCTAATATCCCTCTTATAAACTAAATATTCTGGTGAAATGATAAATATAAAAAATATGTTCCATTATTTATTTTATGTTAATATTTATACAGAGATGACATGTGTGTGCATATTTAATCATGTATCCCTCAAATGGAGAACATATATTTGGTGTTTGGAGAGTATTTACAAATATTTGTCATGTGCTTGGCTACAGAGTAAATTATTTATAGATTAAAATAATTAGATATGCTCATGTCACCATCTTTACTCATATCTAATAAAAGTAGAAATTAATAATCAATTTTTACCAAAAACATAAATGCAGTTTAAAAACCAAAATCATACTGTTAGGTAATTTTTAGAGCAAAGAAGAAATCCATACAAAAAGTACAAATATATACAAAGCAACAAAAAGTAGAATGCACTATTCCAAAGCTTACAGGACACAATGACAATGAGTCACATGAAATAATGTAGCGTTAAATGATGTCACCATTGTAGAACACAGAAAAAAGACACCCATATACTTACTTTGACAACGTTTTTGAATCATTCATATTAGGGAATTAATAAAAATTAAACTGATAAATGGAACTCTTCAAATGGTAAAAAGAATAAGTATTTTCAGAACCTGTTTCCTTTAGACTTACCCTTGAGACAAATCTCTTGATTGTCTGAATAAGAAAAAAGGAAGAAAATGTAAAATTTGACAGGTCTGCCTGAAGCAAATTTGATTTTGTAAAAGAAACCAATAGTTTTCTAACAAAATAACCAAATACATGCAAAAAGAAAACACTAGGATAATAATTAAAGAGATTTCAATTGTAATTATGTAGCAACCATCACTTGAAGAAAGCAAGGATTACTTGAAGAAAATGTATTTAAAGAATTTAGCATCATCCCTGGTGCATAGAAAAATTAATATTGATTTTTTTTAATTTTGAGGAAGAACAGGAAACCATGATGAGAATATTTCCATGATTTATTCACATCCTGTTCTCACTTCTTTCTCATTTTTCCTTTTGAAATGCCCTAAGAATTAGGAATTCTTTCTAAGTGTAAGAGAATTAGTATTCAATGGATCATTATTATTTTTGTTTTTGCTATTGTTTATGTCAGTTGTTTTCTTTCCTAATGAGGTGATTTTGAACTTTGGCCTTGGGGGAAAAATGTTTTCTTACAAATAAGCTAAACGTTGCTTAGAGATCATTATCTTTTAAATAAATATCAGAAAGTATTTTTTTTCAAGTGTTACTTTATGTTATATGCTTAACTCAACAAAATAGTGCTATATTTACTTTAAATATACTCTTAAAAATCAGGAAACTGACCATAAAAGTAGTCAAAACTTTCCTCCTATTGATACCTGAAATAAATTCTGAATTCAGAGAAAAGTTGAATTTAAAGTATAATTCTAGGATATAAACATATAGAAATATAAAGAGTAAATATAAATTAAATTATACTTAATGGGATAGAGTATCCGAAATGTAAAAACGTTTTTTAAACCTAGTCATATTAGAATTCAGTAATATATTCCTATATGGAATGGATATATTCCAGTTGTGTTGATTATAAATCACTAATATTCTTCTGAAATACATTATAAAATCAGAGGTCTTTTTTCCTGCAGAGAAAAACTCCTATTATATAAATTTGAAAATTTTGGCAAGAACGAGGAAGCAATGATGAATATCTTAGGATCAAACTGTGTATTACTGAATAAATACCAGTGGTGCAAAGATTCCTGGGAGTTGTCAAATTTGTCAGATTTTAATTTCTAGCAGTTTGATGACATTGCCATTATGTATTGATTATGAAATCTCTCTTTAAGCATCATCCAATCCCTGAATTGTCACTTATATTAATTAGGCATTTCTTTCCTCCACATCCTTTTTTTTTTTTCCTCTTACATAGTCTGACAGACCTGGACTAAAATACGATAATGCATCTTTCATTGTAACCATCTATATGTCTTTTAGACACAAATACCTAAAGATACAGGGCTTCAATAAACTTAACTATCTGTAAAGTTTTAATGTATAACTCCACTAGTAAGTTTACATAAAATGTGAGGGAAAATACCTATATATAATTATTATCATACAACAGTGGCATAAAGAAAAAATAGTAACTGAATATATGTTGAAAAAAATTCATAATATTCTTCGATTTTATGTTTTTTAAATATTAATATCAAATAAATTGGTAGTAGTAGTGGACTAGATATTAAGTGAATAAAATCTGTGAACAATTTTCCAATGGGATATTATTTTTGTTTTCTGTGTAATAAAAAAAAAAGGAGGTAGTTATTAAGGTGAAGAATGGTGTGTGTGTGTTTCAAAAGGTGAGTAAATGGGCTCTGTGGCTCATGCCTGTAATCCCAGCACTTTGGGAGGCCAAGATGGGTGGATCACATGAGGTCAGGAGTTTGAGACTAGCCTGGCCAACATGGTGAAACCCCGTCTCTACTAAAAATACAAAAAACAAGCCAGGTGAGGTGGGGCATGCCTATAATCCCAACTACTTTACTTGGGAGGCTGAGGCAGGAGAATCGCTTGAACCTGGGAGGCGGAGGTTGCAGTGAGCTAAAATGGCACCACTGCACTCCATCCAGCCTGGGTGACAGAGACTCCATCTCAAAAAAAAAAAAAAGTAAGTAAACTAATGGGTAAAATAACTCAGTTCTTCTGTGATTATGAGTAGATACAGTGAATTAATCCCTTTTTTAAAAAAATTTATTCTAATATAGAACATATACTGTTCAATTTTAAATCAATGAATTATGATCATGGAGACAGAGAAAAAAGTAAGAGTTTTTTATAAAAGTTTGCTTTGCAATTTGTATTAAGTTTTTAAGCACAAATATTTCCTGCGAATGCTGTGAAATTATTTGGATCAAGAACCCAGATGTTAGATATTTACAACTGATCACTAGTTTAACCAAATTCGTTTTCTCTCTTTAAATTTTTCCATTCAAAGGTAATATAACCATATCCTTCAAGTTTCTAAGTTGAATAAAAAGTCTAAAGAAATATTGCTCAGGTGAGCTTACTGAATTCACAATAAGAATACCTTCTAACATAGTTTCTTTTTCCGTACTCTTTACTTGAAACTAAGAAATTACGTAGCATAGATCACAAAGTGGTGTATCTCAGATCAGAATCTAGAATAGAATTGTAATATATGTGACACAGATATTTAGCCAAGATGTGAAGTTTGAGCTGATATTATAAAAAAGCTGAAATATGTCTCTTCTCTTGAAAATCTGAAGCTCTGAAGTGCTCAGGTTATATTCCTCCATGACAAAAGTTTAGCAGGCATTGAGAGGAGTGTGATTTCCCTTAGATAAGACACAACTTCCTACATATTCACAAGTTATTTGTGTCAACCCATTTCAATAATTTGTATTAACTGGGCAATATGGACATTTTCATTTGTGAACTTCATTTAACCCAATACTGAGGAACTCACTGTTGTACAATAATAGGAAAAAAAAGGAAGAAAAGAATTTTCTACTTAATTGTTGGTAGTTGTGAATTGCTTTGCTGATCCTTTAATGACTACTTGCTGTAGACAGATTCTGTGCCAGATGATAGCAATAAGAATAAAGATAAATGAGCCACGTTCTCTGGTCTAGAGGAGTAACAGAGACATATGTAAAAAGGAAATACTGTGGTAGATGAATCCATAGGATGCAGTTGCAGCACAGAGGAAATATATCTAATGGAGACGACAAGTGAGACAATGTGGAGAGAAGCTATGTCTTGGAGGATAACAAAACCGTAAGTTGAGAAAATGATAGAATCCTTAAATTACATCTCAATTTGACAGTTTCATCATTTTATCTTGTTTTAATTCCATTGTGCTAAATGTTTTATATACAAATCCCAACAGTGTGTTTTAATTTCCCAAAATAATATTTTTGTTATCTAAATTGAATAATTTTATTTTTTCAACTTGAATATTATTGGTTATAATAAATCTATATACTTACAGATATCACAGGAGGTTTTTTCTGGCCTCTTTACATTTTAATGCCCTTTATATCCCATTGATGACCACTGTTTTGAAGCTCTTTTCCACCACAAATTAGATTTGTTTGGTACAGAATTTTACATGAATTCAGTAATATACTATATCCTGTGGTATAAAAAAAATCTTTCAGTCTGTATAATGCTTTTAAGGAATATCCATGTTGTTTTATGTCTTAATAAGTCATAAATTTTTACTCCCACATAGTATTCCATTGCATGAGTATATCAGCATATGATTCATTCTCAGGTGTGTGGACACTAGTACTGTTTTGGTCTGTTATTAGCAAGTTTATCATGAGCATTTATATATGAGTCTTTTTCATAAACATACATTTTTCCCCTCCTGGATAAATATGTAGAAATGGAATTTCTGGACAGGTGTATGTTAAATGTTGGAAGAAGGTGTCACATATATTTCAAAAGTAGTTACATTGATTCTGCTAGTTTCTTTTATCTGAAAATGTCTTAATTTGCTTCATTCATAAAAGATATTTTGGGCAGTTTCAGAACTCAGAATCAATATGCTTCATTTTTAAAATGTTTTGACACTTAAAATACTCCACTATCTTCTAGCCTCCATAGTTTTAGATGAGAAGTCAGGAAAAATACCATAAAGCTTGGCAACATTCTGAAATATTCAGTATGTCTCCTTGGCCTCCACTTTGTAGGACCTTCAGCTATGTCTGAGCTCCCTATAACTAATGTCCTTTATTAGTTTTTTTTTTTAATTTGGAATAACTATAGAGTAACAGGAAGTTGCAAAGATATTACTCAGTGATTCTATGTAGCCCTTAACCAGCTTTTCCCAGTAGTTACATCTGCTATAGTACTATTACAAAATCAAGAAATTAGTATTGGAACTCTGTGTGTGTGTGTGTGTGTGTGTGTGTGTGTGTGTGTTTGTGTGTGTATGTATGTATGTGTTTTGTATTTCTATTCCATTTATCATGTTTCCTGTAACCACCACCTGAGTTAAGTACAGAACTACTTCATCACAACAAACATCTACTGATGTATTTTACCAGTTTGAGTGAAGTGTTGAAACTGTAACTTCTTTTTAAGTCTCTTGATTTCCCCTGATTATAATATAATTGTCTTAACCATTTCCTTTTTGTACACTGGGATTCCCATTAGATAATTTTAAGCTTTTGCTTCAAACTAAAGAGAAATAAAATATATTAGATTTTTTTGAAAACTGTTCTTGTGTATATTTGAGGGGTACAATATGTTATAAAATATGTATATACTATAAAATAATTACTATAGTGAACAAATTAACTTACCCATCATCTTAGATGGTAGTAGCAAATATGTACAATGAACAAGTTGAAAGATCTAATAATGTACAACATGAGGACTGTAGTTAATGATAGTGTACTGGAGTTACACGTTTGCTCTGCATATTGTACTGTCTTTCTTCTTGGGGTTCCAAGGTTCATTCTTTTATCATTTCTTTCTGTTTACCAAACTTCCTCAAAAATTTTTTTAGAGTAGATCTGCTTATAACAAATTCTCAGTGTTTTTCTTCACCAACAAATGTCTTCATTTCTGAAAGATAGGATTGCTGACCATAGAATATGGGGTAAAGAAAATGTTTCAACCCTTGAAAATTTTGTGCCACTTCACTCTTGCCCCCCGAACTTCTGATGAGAAATATGCTGTCAATTAAATTGTTTTACTCATATAGTTAACATGTTTGTATTCATTCCTTTCTAGATAGATAGATAGATAGATAGATAGACAGACAGACAGACAGACAGACTGACTCACTGACTTCGGTTTGAATAGATGTGTGTTTGGATTTATTTAGAATTATCCACTCAGGGTACACTCAGATTCATGAATCTGTAGGTGTTAATATCTTTTGCCAAATTTAGAAATTTTGTTTTTTTTTATTATTATACTTTAAGTTTTTGGGTACATGTGCACAATGTGCAGGTTAGTTACATATGTATACATGTGCCACGCTGGTGTGCTGCACCCATTAACTCGTCATTTAGCATTAGGTATATCTCCTAATGTTATCCCTCCCCGCTCCCGCCACCCCACAACAGTCCCCAGAATGTGATGTTCCCCTTCCTGTGTCCATGTGTTCTCATTGTTCAATTCCCATCTATGAGTGAGAACATGCGGTGTTTGGTTTTTTGTCCTTGCAATAGTTTACTGAGAATGATGGTTTCCAATTTCATCCATGTCCCTACAAAGGACATGAACTCATCATTTTTTATGGCTGCATAGTATTCCATGGTGTATATGTGCCACATTTTCTTAATCCAGTCTATCATTGTTGGACATTTGGGTTGGTTCCAAGTCTTTGCTATCGTGAATAGTGCCGCAATAAACATACGTGTGCATGTGTCTTTATAGCAGCATGATTTATAGTCCTTTGGGTATATACCCAGTAATGGGATGGCTGGGTCAAATGGTATTTCTAGTTCTAGATCCCTGAGGAATCGCCACACTGACTTCCACAATGGTTGAACTAGTTTACAGTCCCACCAACAGTGTAAAAGTGTTCCTATTTCTCCACATCCTCTCCAGCACCTGTTGTTTCCTGACTTCTTAATGATTGCCATTCTAACTGGTGTGAGATGGTATCTCATTGTGGTTTTGATTTGCATTTCTCTGATGGCCAGTGATGATGAGCCTTTTTTCATGTGTCTTCTGGCTGCATAAATGTCTTCTTTTGAGAAGTGTCTGTTCGTATCCTTCGCCCACTTTTTGATGGGGTTGTTTATTTTTTTCTTGTCAATTTGTTTGAGTTCATTGTAGATTCTGGATATTAGCCCTTTGTCAGACGAGTAGGTTGCGAAAATTTTCTCCCATTTTGTAGGTTGCCTGTTCACTCTGATGGTGGTTTCTTTTGCTGTGCAGAAGCTCTTTAGTTTAATTACATTTTCTGCCATTATTTCCTTAAATACTTTTTAAACTTCCCCCTCAAGTTTCTCCTTTCCTCTGGGACTCTGATGACACAAAGTTACATCTTATAAACTGTTGTTATAGTCCCACAGGTCCCTGAAGTTCAGTTCATGATTTTTTTTTCAGTTTATTTTCTATTATTCATTTTAACAAATTTTATTTTTCTATTTTCAAGTTCACCAATTCTTTCCTCTGCCTTTTCCATTCTCCTGTGAACTTGAAAATAGAAAAATACATTTTACTTATATTTTTATTTCTAAAATTGCATTTCATTCTTCTTAATATCTTATATTTCTTTGCTGAGACTTTCTATTTTTTTATTTTTTCAAACACCTTTATAATTGCTCATTGAAGGATTTTTATAATGACAGCTTGAAAACTCTTTTCAGATCATTACAAAATCTGTCACATTTTGGTATTGTCATTTATTAATTGCCTTCGTGGTGATATTTACTTGGAAAACATAAGTTTTCTATCCTGGACATTTTAGATATAGTATTATGAGATTCTGGATATTTTTAAAAATCATCTTTTTAGCTGGCATCCTCTGACACTGCTGGTGGGGGAAGTGAGTCCTGAGTCAGTAGCTCCAGGTAGGGGTCAAGGTCCAGATTCCCCAAATGGCATCTTTTGACATACCTTGCCACTTCTGTTTTAAGTTATTTGAGAAACCTCCAGAATGCTTTCCACAATGGCCAAACTAGTTTACATTCCTACTAGCAGTGAAAGTGGGATATTGGGCTTTTCACTGGGCCTCTGCTGACACCTCTCTGGCTAAGAACGGGAGGAGTGCATCATTTCCAATGGCCATGGGTAGAAGTCTAGTTTCCCACTCAACATTTGATGATGAGGGTGGGAGCGGGTCTGTATTTGTTTAAATGTTTATTTTAGGTTCAGGGGTACATGGGCAGGTTTGTTATAGAAATAAATTGCATGCTGTGGAGGTTTGGTATACAAATTATTTTTTCACCCAGGTAATAGTCATACTACCCCATGAGTAGGTTTTTGATTGTTACCCTCTTCCTTCCCTTCACCCTCAAATAGGCTCCTGGTGTCTGTTGTTCCCTTCATTGTGTCTATAGGTACTCACTGTTTAGATTCCACTTACAAGCAATAACAGATGGTGTTTGGTTTTCTGTTCCTGTATTAGTTTGCTTAGGATAATGGCCTCCAGTTCCATCCATGTTGTTTCAAAGGATGTGATCTCATTCTTTTTTTATGGCTGCATAGTATTCCATGGTGTATATGTACCACATTTTCTTTATCTAGTCTACCATTGATGGGCATCTAGGTTGATTCCTTGCCTTTACTATTGTGAATAGTGCTGCGATGAACATATGTGTGCATGAGTCTTTATGGTAAAATAATTTATATTCCATTTGGGTATATACTCAGTGATGGGATTTCTGGGTTAAATGGTAATTCTGTTTTAAGTTCTTTGAGAAATCTCCAGAATGCTTTCCACAATGGCTGAACTAGTTTACATTCCCACTAGCAGTGCATAAGCATTCACTTTTCTCCACAACTTCGGCAGAGTCTGTTATTTTTGGACTTTTCAATAGCTATTCTGACTGGTGTGAAATGGTATCTCATTGTGGTTTTGATTTGCACTTCTCTAATGATTAGTGATGTTGAATATTTTTCATATGCTTGTTGGCCTCATGAATGTAATTTTTCATGATGTTTGGCTAGAGCAGGTCAGTTATTTTAATGTTTTCTGTCTTACTACATTGCTTTTGTTTGGTTAAAGCAGGCATTTGGGGTGCTATTTTTATCTGAACTCTTGTTGGTAGTTCAAGGTATTTTTCTAAGCACTTATGATCTGGGATATATAAAGTATAAAGAAAACCCAGTGTGCTCACCAATAGGTTATTTCTCGGATCCTAGGATTACTAGCTAGTCTTGCTTCTTCCCTCCAACTTTCAGTTTTCTGTTTGTTTTACAAATAATGTCCAGGATTGTTAGCCATTATTAGCAGAAATAATAGGAAGAAATGCATTTTTCCATTTCAGCGTGGAACCAAATATACCTTCTTAATATATTTTAATAATTCTTATTTTTACTACTGTGTTCCAAATATCGCTGGTAGTAGATTACATGATACATTTTAAAGTAATACTGGGCTTCCAAAAAAAGTAAGAAGCAGACATGTGAAGATTGTGATACTCATTTTATAGTTACATTCTATATTATCATTTAACTGTTGCTAATTTGCAGTGTATCTTAATAGTTCAATTTGCATTTCTGTGATTACTAATGATATTAACTATTTTCCCTAATTTAAGTAATTATTTTTTTCCTCAATAGGACTCAAATCCTCTCATTGAAAATGTCTCTTTCATTGAAATCTTTCATTGATATCGGTACTGTCCTAGGCCTCGGGTGATATTTTAAAAACGTCCTTCTCAGTCTTTTTCAGTGGTTCATCTTTTTGTACAAAACATTACATTTAAAGATTTCTTAATTTTTTGTTCTTTTTTTATCTAGGCATTATAATCTCTAGCAATCTCTTTTCTGCCCAAGGTGTGATATTATCACCAATATGTAATAAACACAAAATTTTATCTCACTGAAGCCCATACCTTAGCATGTAAATGTTTACTTATGTTTTCCAAGTAAATATAAATATAATTGAGATTCAACATATTTATAACCAAACATATGGTTTAGTTTTGTAAACTTGTTCCTCTTAAATATCTCTTGTATTCCTTCCTCTCTTTCAATACACAAATGCCACCCATTCCAGTACTAATCCTATATATTTTAACCTCTTAAATGTTTATTGATTCTACCTACTTCTCTGCCTTTCTTTCCATCTCCTTATATCCAGCAGCCATTATCACTCACATGAACTAATTTAGTGGCTTCCTGCTTTCCCCAGACCTCTCTTTTCCTCAGTTGCTTCTTTTTGTATACTGAAGTCAAAATTTTCCAGTCTACAGATCTGATCTTCTCCCTGATTCTCCATTCCATCTCTGGCTTAAAAGTCTCCAGTGCTTTTCTATTGCCTTAATATCAAGTGGTCAGTCTTCATCATGGCCCACAGTCTGGGTACAGTCTTACCTCTCAACCTGACCTCAAATGGTCTCATTTCTTCACGATGCCAAACTCCTGAGGACCTTTTAACATTTGGCTGTTTCTGATTGGAATGGTCTTTCCGCACTGCTTATTCTCTGATCCTGCTAATTGCTTTATAATGCTGTTTCGTAACTAAATCTTTACTTCCTCAGAGAAACTAGAGTGAATTTCTCTATTGGGGTTTCCTGGAACCATATATCTATCCTTTTTTATTTTTGTCAGTTTTATTTACTTATACATTGGGGTGATTATTTGCTGGATGTTTACTTTCTTATCTGGACTCTTCTATAAGGTTAGAGGTCAGAAGACATTTGATTGTGTTCATCTGTGTATCTCGAATATCTGCACAATGTGTTGCATACATTTAGTACTCAATATGAAAGTTTGTTGAATTAAAAAAGAAATAAATTGGCTGGATGCAGTGGCTCACACCTGTAATCCCAGCACTTTGGAAGGCCAAGGTGGGCAGATTGCTTCAGCCCAGGACTTTGACACCAGGCTGGCCAACATGACAAAACCTCATCTCTACAAAAAATACAAAAATTAGCCAGGTGTGGTGGTGTGCACAAGTGGTCCCACTTACTTAAGAGACTGAGGTGGGAGGATCTCCTGAGCACCAGAGGCAGAGGTTGCAGTAAGCTGAGACCATGCCATTGCACTCCAGCCTGGTTGATAGTATGAGATCCTGTCTCGAAAAAGGAAGAAAAATTATAATTTTGTGATATTTTTTGTCCAGTAACATACTGTTTTGATAATATATGTGTGAGTGCATAGGATATTTAATCTTCATTATTTATGTTAGAAATTCAGTTTGTAATTTGTTTTTAATTGTTATGTTAGTAAATAGTCTATCGCCTAAGATCTGACATATGTATTATAAATATTATTACATGTTGAAAAATATCACATATCTGAAGTGTTTTCAGGGTAGATCTTGCTAGTTTTCTCGAAGTAGCTCAGATATTCCTATTAGAAATAATTCTAACTATAAAAAAGTGATCATAATATGATTTGTACTATAATGACCTTGGAAATTATAAAATAAAACTTACTTATTCCGGCTTGAAAATTTGTTATTTTCAAGAAAGTTTATTCAAATTTGATCATATTTTACTATTAATTTATATTGCCTAATACTTTTATATGTATCCAATTTACACATATCCCTCTATGGCTTACTTCTTTTATTCATGAAGAATATGCTACGGATCAAACTTTTGTGGTAACATAGGTACAAATTCTTCAATGTACTGTATGGAATACATTTGACTTATAATTCAAGGAGAAGGCCACATTGACAGGAATTTTTTTATTTGTCTTTATTATTTAATTCTGATATTGATGAATGAATCATTTAGAATCATATATACATATTTATTTCTGCCATGAAAGTTAATGTTTCCATTAAATTTACATGTAAAAGATTCAAAAATATATTTGCTATATACCATGTTTTACAGAATTTTTAAAAGAAGTTCATGAAGCTTCTCTTGGCCCACAATTTCCAAATAGTTAAATCCAATTTTAGAGTGAGACATACAGGACAATTTGCATTTATAAAGCTGAGTTCCAGTAAGCATCACAGAGAGCTATGTATAATCAAATCAAATCACAATGAATGGTCACTACTAAAATTCCAGATGAACCATATCAAACGAAATCACAAATAACAGTCAGTGCCAAAATACCAAATTGGACAGATGGAATCTGATTTTAGATTTAAAAAAAAAATGAATGAGATTCACTATTTCACTGTTAACTGAAGTGATATTTAACAGACTTGTAAGTGTTTAGCAGAAAACTTTCATGCTAAACCATCTATAAGTAATTTTTTAATCTATATTTATATCTATTTTAAATCCACTGAAACTACATTCTTTATAAACTATAAACTTGAAATATAGTCAAGTCCTATATTCATAATCATCCATCAGGAATAATACAACATTTAAACTACAGGTCTTCTATATCAACTACTAACAAGTTTTTGTATATTAAATAAGAGGTAGAATGAAAAAAAAATTCAGTGACATTAATTTTTTTTTCAATAAAAAGTAACACAACTTCATAAAATGAATTTGTCTTTGGAAAAGTTAACTTTTTGTTTGAGGATAACATAGGGAATGTAACTGACTAAATAGTCTAAGAATTAAAAAGGTGATGTGATTTATTTTACTCTTCCAATCGTTGCAAACAAAATAACCTAAAGCATCTCACCCATAGTTGAAATAGATTTTCTCTATTATTTCCCTAGGAATCAAATCAATTTTCCAAAATAAGACATCAATAGACATTATGAGTCTAAATTACTGAAGTGTGTCATCACTCACCATTCAACCTCTATAGCCACTGCAAGAGTTCCAACCTAAATCATCTCTAACCTGAAAAAATATATATATATCAGTTTCCAAACTTACAAATCTCCTATCACTCACTCATATGATCACAGATTTTCTCAACAACTTCCCATTTTTTCTAGGTCTGGACAGTTGCAAGAGTATCCCGAGATCTTGTCCATTATTCTTATATAACCCCTGACCCAAAATATTATGATATGTATGGGGTACTCTGGCCCCACAATGTAATTTGCCATTCCTAAAATGTATCTCAGTTTTAATGATAAATTGATCTTTCCCTCTCTTTTTATTTTAGATTCAGGGGCACACATACAGGTTTGTTATATAGGTAAACTCATGTCATAGAGGTTTGTTTTACAGATTGTCACCCAGGTACTGAGCCTAGTACCCAATAGTTACTTTTTCTGATCCTCTCCCCGTCCCACACCCCGCCCTCAAGGAGGCTGTAGTGTCTGTTGTTTCCGTCTTCCTCTTTGTGGCCAAGAGTTCTCATCATTTAGCTTCCCCTTAGAAGTGAGAACATGTGGTATTTGGTTTTCTGTTCCTGCGCTAGTTTGCTAAGGATGATGGCCTCCAGCTGTATCCGTGTCCCTGCAAAGGACATGATCTCATTCTTTTTTTATGGCTGTCTGGTATTTTATGGTATATATTTACCACATTTTCTTTATCCAATCTGTCATTAATAGGCATGTAGGTTGATTCTATGTCCTTGCTATTATGAATAGAGCTGCAATTAATATTTGCATGCATGTATCTTTATGGTAGTATGATTTATGTTCCTTTGAAATTGCTGGGTCAAATGGTAATTCTGTTTCTAGCTGTTTGAGAAATCACCACACTGCTTTCCACAATGATTAAACTAATTTACACTTCCACCAACATCGTATAAGTATTTCCTTTTCTCCACAATTTTTGCCAACACCTGTTGTTTTTTGACTTTTTCATAATAGCCATCCTAACTGGTGTAATATTGTGGTATCTCGTGGTTTTGATTTGCATTTCTCTAATGGTCAGTTATATTAAGATTTTTTTATATGCCTGTTGGCTGCATGTATGCCTTCTTTTGAAAAGTGTATTCAAACTTTTCCAACCATTTTAGTGGGGTGCTTTTTTTCCTTGTAAATTTGTTTAAGTTCCTTATAGATGCTAGATATTAGACTTTTGTCAGTTGCAGTTTGCAAATATTTTCTCCCATTCTGTAGGCTGTCTGTTTACCCTGTTGATAGTTTCTTTTGCTGTGCAAAAGCTCTTATGTTTAATTAGATCCCATTTGTCTCTTTTTGCTTTTGTTGCAATTGCTTTTGGGTCTTCATCATGAAAGGTTTGCCTGTTTCTGTGTCCAGAATGTTATTGCCTATGTTGTCTTCCAGGGCTTTTAGTTTTAGGTTTTACATTTAAGTCTTTAATCCATAGTGTGTTTATTTTTGTATGTGGTGTAAGGAAGGAGTCCAGTTTCAATATTTTGCATATAGCTAGCTAGTTATCCCAGCACAATTATTGAATAGGGAGTCCTTTTCACACTGCTTGTCAGCTTTGTAGAACATCAGGTGGTTGTAGGTGTTCAGCCTTATTTCTGATGAGCTCCCTACTCTTTTCCATTGGACTATGTGTCTGTTTCTGTACTAGTACCATAATGTTTTATTTACTGTTGCCCTGTAGTATAGTTTGAAACTGGGTAACATGATTCCTCTAGCTTTGTTTTTTTGTTGTTTGCTTGTTTGGTGTTTTTTGTTGTTGTTGTTTGCTTTTTTTGTTTTTGTTTTTGCCTAAGATTGCCTTGGTTATGTGGGCACTTTTTTTGTTGTTGTTTCAAATGAATTGTAAACTACTTTTCTTCTAGTTCTGTGAAGAATGTCATTGGTAGTTTTATACAAATAGCGTTGAATCTGTAAATTGCTTGAAGCAGGATGGCCATTTTAATGATATTGATTCTTCCTACCAATAAGAATGAAATGTTTTCCCATTTGTTTCATCTCTGATTTCTTTAAGCAGTGTTTTGTAATTCTCATTATAGACATCTTTCACTTCCCTGATTAGCTATACTCCTAGGTCTTTTATTCTTTTTGTTGCAATTGTGAATGAGATTGCATTCATGATTTGCCTCTCAGCTTGGCTGTTCTTGGTGTATAAGAATGCTAGTGATTTTTGTACATTGTTTTTTTATCCTAAAACTTCACTGAGGTTGTTTATTAGCTGATGGAACTTTTGGGCTGAGACTATGGGGTTATCTAGATATGGAATTATGTTGACTGCTAACAATGATAGTTTGAATTTCATTCTTTCTATTTGAATGCCCTTTATTTATTTCTCTTGTCTGATTAACCTAGCTAGGACTTCCAATACTATGTTGTTAATAGAAGCGGTAAGAGATGGCATCCTTGTCTTGTGCTGGTTTTCATGGGGAATGCTTACAGCTTTTGTCCATTTAGTATGATGCTGGCTGTGGGTTTGTCATAGATGACTCATTATTTTGAGGTATGTTCCTTCAATACCTAGTTTGTTGAGAGTTTTTAACATGAAGAGATTTTGAATTTTATTGAAAGCCTTGTATGCATCTATTGAGATAATCACATGGGGTTTGCTTTTATTTTTGTGTATATGATTAATCACATTCATTGATTTACATATGTTGAACCAACTTTGCATCCCAGAGATGAAGCCTACTTGATTATGATGGATTATCTTTTTGATATGCTGCTGGATTTGATTTGCAAGTATTTTGTTGAGGGGGTTTTGCATCAATGTTCATCAAGGATATTGTCCTAAAGTGTTCTTTGTTGTTGTGCCTCTGCCAGGTTTTGGTATCAGAATGATGCTGGCCTCATAGAATGAGTTAGGAAGGAATCCCTCCTCCTCAATATTTTGAATAGTTTCAGTAGGAATCAGCTCTTCCTTATACATATGGTAGAATTTGGCTGTAAATCCATCTGGCACTGGAATCTTTTTGGTTGACAGGGCATTTATTATTGATTCAATTTCAGAGCTCGTTATTGGTCTGTTCAGGGAATCCACTCCTTCCTACTTCAGTCTTGGGGTAGTGTGTGTGTCCAGGAATTTATCCCTCTCTTCTAAGTTTTCCAGTTTGTGTGCATAGAGGTGTTCATGGTAGTTTCTGACAGTTATTTTTATTTCTGTGGGGTCAGTGGTAACAACTCCTTTGTCATTTTTAAGTGTGTTTATTTGGACCTTCTCTTTTCTTCTTTATTAGTCTACTAGCAGCCTATCATATTAATTTTTTCAAGAAACCAACTCCTGGATTTGTTGATCTTTTGAATGTTGTTTTATGACTCCATTTCCTTCAGTTCAGTTCTGGTTTTGGTTATTTCTTGTATTTTGCTAGCTTTGGGGTTGGTTTGCTCTTGCTTCTCTAATTCTTCAGTTGTGATGTTAGGTAGTTACTTTGAGATCTAATATTTTGATGTCAGCACTTAGTGCTATAAATTTCCCTCACTACCTCTTAGCTATGTAGCAGAGATTCTGATATGTTGTATCTTTGTTCTCATTAGCTTCAAAGAACTTCGTGATTTCTGCCTTAATTTCATTATTTACTCAAAACTCATTCAGGAGCATATTGTTTAATTTTCATGTAATTGCACAGTTTTGAGTGATTTTTTTAAAATCTTGACTTTCATTTTTTATTGTGCTGTGGTCTGAGATTGTCTTTGGTATGATTTCAGTTCTTCTGCATTTGCTGATGATTGTTTTATATCTGATTATGTGGTTAATTTTAGAGTATGTGCCATGTGGCAATAAGAAGAATGTATATTCTGTTGTTTCTGGCTTTCCCCCTTACTTACTTTATAGTTTTGTTGACTTATCTAAGCTCAAGGGAAATTACCACTTTGTTCTCCAATAAAACTAACTTCTCATCACACACACACAAAAAGATAACTAAGAGAGGTGATTAATATATTAATTAGCTTGACAGTATTAATCATTTACTGGGTATATATATGCCAAAACATGTTGTACTCCAAATATATATTTTTTATAAAGTTTATATGTATATATAATTTATAAAAACTTAAGCAATAAATTTGTCTTTCATCATTTATGTCCCAAATAGTTTATTTCTGTCAATGTATTTTTTCTTTCTTATTGAGTTAGTTAATTGCATTTTTACCTCTTACAATAAACAGTTTTTTTAGCATATTTTAAAACTGTTTTTAAAAACAACTTATTAATTATTTTTTTTTAGTCTTTATGGGCATGTATTGTTTTCTTTTTTTTTTTTTTTTAACTTTAGCTCCAGGGTTCATGTGCCGTTTGTTCCATAGGTAAGCTTGTGTCATAGGGGTTTGTTGTACAGACTATTTCATCACCTAGGTATTAAGCTTAGTACCAAATAGTCATTTTCCTGATCCTCTCACTCCTCCTACCCTCTACCCTCTGATAGGCCCCCCTGTGTGTTGATCCCTTCTAGAAGTCCATCTGTTCTCATTATTTAGCTCCCACTTATAAGTGACAATATGCAGTATTTGGTTTTCTGTTCCTGTGTTACTTTGCTAAGGATAGTGGCCTCCTGTGCCATCCAAGTCCCTACAAAGGACATGATCTTTTCTATGACTGCAGAGTATTCCCTGTTGTGATTTCTTAATTGCAGTCAATTGTCTTACAACTTCAAAAACTATTTTCCCGTTGTTATTAAACATTTCAAATATGTATGGGAAGGGCAAGCTAATATTTATTCCTAATTTTATTTCATGAATGTAACTTATTTAAAACTTTTATTTTAGAATCAGAGAGTACATGTGCAGATTTATTACATAAGTATATTGCATAATGCTAAGGTTTGGAGTTTGAATGAATCTGTCAGCAAGGTACTGAGCATAGTACTCAAGAGGTAGTTTTTCAGCCCTTGCCCTCCTCCCTTTCCCTCCTCTACTAGGCTCCAGTGTCTATTTTTTCCTATTTTTATCTCTATGTATACTTAATGTTTAACTCCCACTTATAAGTGAGAACATGTGGTATTTGGTTTTCTGTTTCTTCATTACTTCACTTAGTATAATGGCTTCCAGCTACATCCATGTTGCTGCAAATGAAATGATTTTTTTTCTTTTTATGGCTATATAAGATTCTATGATGTATATGTACCACATTTTCTTTTTCCAGTACATTGTTGATATACCCTGGGTTAATTTCATGGCTTTAATATTGTGAATAACACTACAAAGAACATACAGGTGCATGTGTCTTTTTGGCAGAATGATTTATTTTCTGTTGAGTGTATATCCAGTATTGGGACTGCTGGGTCAAATGTTAGTTCAATTCTTAGTTCTTTGAGGAATCTTCAAACTGCCCCTCCAGTGACTTATTTACATTACCACCAACTATGTATAAGTGTTTTATTTCCTCTGCAGCCTCAGAGGTAACCTGTTATTTTATCACTTTCTGATTATAGCTATTCTGACTGGTGTGAGATGGTATCTCATTGTGGTTTTGATATTCATTTCTCTGATGATTAGTGATTATGAGCATTTTTTTATGTTTGTTGGCTACTAGTCTGTCTTGTTTTGAGAAGTGTCTGTTCATGTCCTTTGACCATTTTTTAATGGGGTTATTTGATTTTTGCCTTTTGTTTTCCTCAAATTTCTTATAGATTCTGGACCTTCATTAAATGCATAGTTTGCAAATATTTTCCCCATTCTGTAGGTTGTCTATTTATTCTATTGAGAATTTCTCTTGTTGCACCTCCTTAGTTTAATTAGGTTTCACTTGTCAATTTTTGTTGTTGTTGCAGTTGCTTTTAAGGATTTAGCCATAAATACTTTGCCAAGACCAATATTGAAAAGGATATTTCCTAGGTTTCTTTCTAGGATATTTATAGTTTGAGGTCTTACATTTAAATCTTTATTTAATCCATCTTGAATTGATATTTGTATGTGGTGATAGATAGGGAGTCCAACTTCACTCTTCTGCATATGGATAGCCAGTTATCTCAGCACCTACCATTTATTGAATATGGAGTCTTCTCCTTATTGATTATTTTTGTAAAATTTGTCAAAGATGAAATGGTTGTAGCTGTGTGACTTAATCTGATCTCTTTATTCTGTTCCATTGGTCTATGTGTCTATTGTACCAGTTCCATGCTGTTTTTTTTTTTACTGCAGCCTTGTAGCATAGTCTGAGGTTGGGTAATGTGAAATTTCCAGCATTGTTCTTTTTGCTTAGGATTGCTTGGGCCATTCAGGCTCTTCTTTTGTTCCATATGAATTTCAGAATAGTTTCTTCTAATTCAGTGAAAAATAAAGTTGTTACTATGGTAGAAATAATGCTGAATCTGTACATCGCTTTGGGCAGTTCAGCCATCTTAGTAATATTGATTCTTTTGATCCATGACCATGGGATGTTTCTCCATTTATTTGTGTAATCTCTGAGGAGTATTTTGTAGTTCTCCTTGAAGAGCTCTTTCTCCTCCTTGGTTAGCTGTATTCCTGCTTATTTTATTCTTTTCAGCTAATGTAAATAGAATTGCATTCTTGATTTGACTCAGCTTAAACTTTATTTGTGTATGGAAATGCTACTGATTTTTGTACACTGATTTTGTACTGTGAAACTTTACTGAAGTTGTCTATCAGTTCTAGGAGCTTTTTGGCAGAGTCTTTTAGTGTTATCTAGGTATAAAATCGTATTGTCATTGAAGAAAGATAGTTCAAGTTCTTTTCTTATTGTGATGCCTTTTATTAACTTCACTTGCCTGATTGTTCTAGCTAGGACTTTCAATACTATATTGAATAGGTGTAGTGACAATGGGTATCCTTGGTTTTGCTTCTCAATCTCTCACTTCTCCTTTCTGTTAATATTTATTTTAGATTACTCTATAAATATAACTTTGAATATTTTTCTTTTTCCTACCTTGATTGGATATGGTAAAGGTTAAGCTGCTATAAAAATTAGACCCAAAAATGTAATGATTTGGGTAAGATAAATATTTATTCATCTCTTAATAGTTTGACCATGGGAAGTTCTTACTGGAAGACCAGATTTACTTACCAAAAAGTCATTCAGAAAGACAATTGCTTCCATTTTGGGATCTTTCATCATGTAAGTTATTATTATTATTTGATTGATTAAAACTAGATATCTGATATGTCTGTGTTTTTGCTTATAGGAAGGTAAAATAAAGTATTGTACAAGCAATTTATAGGAAGATAAAATAGAGAAAGTTCTGCACAAACAGTGAGAGGAAAGTTGCACACACATTTTTTTCTGTACATATTTAATATATGAGGTCTTAGCCCATCACCCTGGCTCTTCATTTGGGAGATGACATGCCTAAGAAAATGAAGAAATGGATACTGAAGGGACCACTGCTATTCTCTCACACACCTCATTAAAAGTCTGAGTAAACATGTGTTCAATGCCTGCCTGAAAAAGTCTCATTTTATATATTTACACATGATGCAATTCCACCTTATTATTAGATACATAGGCTTCCTGTTTCAGGACAATAACACAGCTACAGTAAATTGTTTTTCCATTAATATATTTCTGTTCTTCAGTTTATAATTATGGTTATATTAAAACCATTGCAAATGTTTACTGTGTTGATAGCCTTCTGTTTTCTGTAGTTTGTTTATTGTATTTTGGAGGCCTACATTTAAAATTTAACAATTGCTTTGCAGGCTAGTTGTTTCTTTTCTGAAAATGCATAAATGTCAGAAAATGTTACGTTGATTAAAGGTGGGTGTTATGTAAAGTCTTAATTTTATTTTTATATGTAGATAAATACATACATTATTTCTAGAAATTCAAATATTCTTCCCTACTAGGTGTAAGGGAAATTACAATGTAAAATTCATAAAAATCTGTTCGTTTATTTAGTATTTTTTTAGTATTTTTCTTCTAACTGAAGGATTTAAGTAGTACAACTGTGTTGATTGGAATTATCACATTTTCACACACAATAAAACCTAGTTATATTTTGATGATTCTAGAGTTAGGATTGCTGATATAAAGAAGAATTTTGAGACAGTTTTCATTGTCGCAGGCTTCCCCTGGCACAGTGTTCCTTTTTCTATCAATTGCCAAGACCAGGTGCATTGCTAATAGCCTCTGATCAGGGTTCTCCAGAGTGATGGATCACAATTCACACTCTTACCACAATCCAAAAGAGCCTCAGGTCAACAGCTTTCAGCATGGTGCCACCTGTTAGCTGAGAGGTATGAGTTGAGATAATCCAATCTAGCTCCTAGCAGGGGCTTTCTGAGCACCATCCCCCAGGCTTTTTGGAACGCCAGCACTTTTTCATCAGTTGACATGCTGGGCTGCAAGAGTTGGAGAGAAAACTTGGCACAATAAGTGGAAGCTTCCTGCTCTAAAATATTTTGAGGCTCCAGAACACATTCATTACTAACTAGTATTCCTATACTTAGCTGACTGCATAAGAATCCTGAAGGGGTGCTTCTTTAAAAATCGTTTTTTGTGGACCCTACACCAACTTATCTGTGGAGTGGGCCCAAAAATCTGTGTTTTAATAATGCCTTCTGCCTCTGGTGTTGCTGATGTGGTCAGGCAGGTGCTTGCCTATTAACTGGCACTTAAAAACTACATGCAACAAAGAATTAGACGTGATGGAAAATTCAAGCAGCCTATTTAGGATCCATCTCTAAATCAAGCTAGAAACCAGAAATTTGTCAAATTTAGAGTTAGCATTGACATAAGAAACCATGTTGACATTTCTTTTTATTATTGTTGCTAATATTTCTCAAGTTTTACTTGATTAGTTCTGAGATAGAAGTAAAATTGAGCACATTCGTGTGCTAAAGTCTTATTGTCATTGAAGATACAAAGATTTAAGCCTTAAAGAAGAGTGGGAGAATAATGCACAAGGTAAAGCAAGACTTTAAATGAAAGAGTTAATAAGTTTATCCAAGAAATGGGTATAAAAGGTAAAATGTTGATGCCCCAAATCTGTAAAAAACAAACAACAAAAAGAAACAAAACCCTGACTTGTTGGTGTCTCACTAGAGTGTCCAATTCACAAACTTGCAGAAGGTTTAGGAATCTATGCTTTATAATCTTACCAGGTACTTCATATGCATACGTAAATTATAAAACTATTGTATACAACCAGAAGATGCAGGCTAGATTCCTACCCACAATTTGGTTCAGATGTAGAGACTGATAAAGCCACACATACCCCAAGAGTGCACAAAAAGTTTTGTTACTCACATAATGGGGCTTTTCTGAAGAGAGGAAGGCAGGCCTCCTAAATTGGCCTAAAAGCAAGGGAAGGGAGATTGTCTTTGGATCCTTATTAGGAGGTGGGGCCAGGAGGGGAAGGGGTTTACATGGTTTGAGCTTCTGACCTGTGCCAAAGTAGGAAGCACACAGACTTTCTTATCCACTTTTTATAGATGTGAGGGAGTAGGAGAGCAAGGAGGAGTGAGATGTAGAAGCTGTAAGCCATCAAACATCAAAAATTTTGGTCGGATTCTTTATTACAACAGCTTTAGTCTATAATAAATGCAATTCAAAATAGAAATAATAGACATATATTATCGAAAGAACATTGGTAACATTGAAATAGAACTGCATAATTAATGTGCTTAAAAATTTCTGTCATTGATAACTTCATCATAATACCCATTATTGTTCTAGGCAACAGATACAAAATTCTAAACAACTACAAATGGGCAGCGGGGGACAAAGGAATTGATGAGGAAGTGACAGCATTAAGTTACTTGAGATGGGGGCTTAGCAACTGGTTTCATTGAGACTCTATAGATGAATTGTCTACACTGAACAATCCTAATGACATTGGCTTTGCTTCATGTTTGTAAATAAAATGTACAGCATTATTTTATCTTGAATAAATGAAGGGAAAAAGGAAGTTGAATTAAGCCAACAACAGTGTGTTTAACAGTGACACTTTTGGAACATTTTCCATTATTTTAAAGTCTAGATTAATGTGTTGCAGGAAATACTATGGCCTTTCTGCCCCTTAGGCTTTGCCACAACTTAGACAAATGACCCTTCCTAGTTGTTCAAAGTGTTAAAGCTTTCCTGCTACTAGCAGTGAAGAAGGATGGATTCACTGAGATTTTAACAGATTGACAACATCTTATCTTAGTGGTGCACACGTGCTTCAAGAAGGCAGAAAAGGCAATTTACCCTCCACTGTGACTATTTATTTGCTTTTTAATTGGCTTGGACTAGTTTTGTACAAGAAACCATTAAATCATAGTTGAATACAAAAGAGGTGTGTAATGGGGGAGAGCATCTGTGTTGGTAATTTCTAAGTAAATAAATTACACCTATTCAAACACTTCACAGAGCATTTAGATGAACAATTAAGTTCTAGGTCAGTGTTAGTTTCTGGAGATGTACAAGATTTGTGTAATTCTGATTAACAAGCATGTTCCTAAATGAAGAGAACTATCTGCATTTAGCTGTTAATGTAACAGTCACTATGATTTAATGCAACTGTCACTATGATTTAATGCAGATTGATGTAGTCAGGAGAAGTAATGCATATATTGTTCATTAGACATGGAGATGTTTAAGTTGTAATAAAATTATAAAACCTCAAATGTAAGTACAAAACTCCATTTTTTATTCTGACAAATTAAATTATATTTTATAATTTGTGAATTACATATAAAAATTAAGCATGCACATTATCTTTTGATACAAATTTCTAAAGACTCTTGAGTTCAAATCACATTCTCGCTTCAGTGTACCATTGACATTTAATGCAACAAATTTATTCATCTGGAAATAATATTTAAATTTTCTCAATGTGACAAAGAGAACATCAAGCTCAATGATAAATTCTTATATGTATCTGTGTGTAGGAGGTCTACAAAGTCCCTTTTGCTTTCAATGTTTTTTTTTACATTTATTTATTCCTTTATATTTTTATTTTTGAGACAGTGTCTCACTTTGTAACTGAGGCTGGAGTACAGTGGTACAATCTAGGCTGATTGCAGCCTGGACTCCTAGGCTCAAGGGATCCGCCTACCTCAGCTTCCCAAGTAGCTGGGACCACAGGTGCATGCCACCAGCCCTGCCAATTTTTGTCTGTTTCGTAGAGATGAGATTTCACCATGATGCCCAGGCTGATCTTGAACTCCTGAGCTCAAGGGATCTGCTTGCCTTGGCCTCCCAAAGTGCTGGGATTACAGGCCTGGCTTGCTTTAAATGTTAATTTAACATTATGAACATCCTTCTGATAAAGTGAATGTTTTCACCATTTCAGAATTTAGGGAAATTCTTGGCCAAATATGATAAACTTTTCTCTTTGGCAGACTAAACTAGAGTGTGTGTGTGTGGGTGGGTGTTATAAGTCAGCTGGTGAAAGATTAAGAAAGCCAAGAAATAGCCACCAATTGGAAGTTTTTCACCAAAGCTGCTTTCACTTTTGAAAACACATAACATTAAGTAATAAACATATATTAGCCACTCTGGTTTGTCAACCTTCTGCTCTTGTATTGTCTCCTTCCTCAATTGCAATTATTTCATAGGTTTGAGCAGTGAATTCCTATCACAAACTGTCTTAGAAGGTCAAGCTCTGTTCAAAGGACCTTTTATTTCTTTGCTTTCCTGGTGGAAGGGGAAGTGTCCTTATATATTCTGTCCATATACGCAACTTAATTCAATTAATTATATTTAATTACAACTTTTTCTCATTTATGGCAATGTAAGGTGACTTCCTCTATTTTCTAATAAGGTATATTAAAAGCAGCAAAAAATAAATTTAACACAAAGTAAAACATAATTGTATTACAGAACACATTATGCTTTCATTCTTCCTCTTTTGTAATTTATTTTTAACTATCTCTTTAGAAAAATAATAGCTCAAGCTTTGCATTAGGATACAACATTAGGGTGAACAAATTTTTTTAATGTTTGTACATTCACTTTTTCCCCAGTCGAAGAAAGGATGTTTACGTAGCAATTAGTCAAGAAGTCTCTTTGGAATTTAAAATTACAGTTGCTCAAGTTTCCCTTTATTTATATAAGCTTTATATTTAAGTTAAATAGACATAGCATAGCTGCAAGTACTCATAAAAATCATTTTTATCTGTATTTATTTTTTTAGAAATCATAACTAATTGTGTCCTCATATTAATATATGCTCATAATATCTATGTTCAAATATTACTGAATAAATGGATAGATGTATATCTATGCCAGGCACTGAACTCAACATGTTGTTGCATTATTTCTCACATAATCATTGTTAAATTTTCAAACAAGGTATTATTTTCATTTTATTTCTAAAATTGATATTTAAAGATTTTAGATGATTTACTCAGATTTAAGAGTAAAACAGAAAATAGTTTTAGTTTGTGAAAACTTGACTCAAAAATTATATTTTTTCTCACTTTTTATAACTTCAATAAATGTTTAATTATTCCACATTTTATAATTTCAAACTATGGAATCAAAAGACAGTTCAGTGGTGTGTGAAAACTGAAACTAACATAATTTCCTATGTTAAACATTAATGGGACCACACTTTTTTTTCCTATGATAAACAGTACGAATTTCAAAAAATAAGATAGTTACTTGTTTTGCTGAGATAAGACTGCAAATTAATATGTTATGTTTCAAGACTATCAAATTTTCTCATTGACACTCTCTTCATAACTTTCACCTTATTATGTCTACCAATCCAGTGCATAAGCCCAATTAGGTCCCTGTCTTTGAAGACCTGTCTGAATTATAAACATTATTATTAGGAAAAAACAAGTGGGGTGATATGTATGAATGATTTCTTCTGGTGTGGCAAATCCCCTTTTTGTTATATTGTGAAGGCCAAGTTATTCTGGACTACATTTGAAAAACCTGCTTTTTTAGTATATTCATTTCTGTGCATATGTTATTCTGTACTTTATTTAATGTTTTACTTGTTAAAACAATTTTTTGGGATCCTGATATTTTAATATCTGTCCCAATTCAAGATTCAATATGAGACCTCTTCCATTACACCTCATATGAAAGCTTATTTTACAAATTATCTAAAAGACATAGGTGGCTATTTTCTCTTAAGTCATTTTAAATATATTAGGCATAAGGCATGATATAAGAAATTTTATGACTTTTTTTCCAAATTTAGTTTTAGTGTTCTTTTTTTTTTTTCAGGTTGCAAACAAAAATAAATTAGCTATATGAAACAAACAGGAAGACTAATAATAAGAAATAAGGGACTGGTTTTCGTATTTTTTTGGTGGAGACGGGGTTTCGATGTGTCGGCCGGGCTGGTCTCCAGCTCCTAACCGCGAGTGATCTGCCAGCATCGGCCTCCCGAGGTGCCGGGATTGCAGACGGAGTCTCGTTAACTCAGTGCTCAATGGCGCCCAGGCTGGAGTGCAGTGGCGTGAACTCGGCTCGCTACAACCACCTCCCAGCCGCCTGCCTTGGCCTCCCTTAGTGCCGAGATTGCAGCCTTCTACCTGGCAGCCACCCCATCTGGGAAGTGAGGAGCGTCTCCGCCTGACCGCCCATCGTCTGGGATGTGAGGAGCCCCTCTGCCTGGCTGCCCAGTCTGGAAAGTGAGGAGCATCTCTGCCCGGCCGCCATCCCATCTAGGAAGTGAGGAGCGCCTCTTCCCGGCCGCCATCACATCTGGGAAGGGAGGAGCGTCTCTGCCCGGCCGCCCATCGTCTGAGATGTGGGGAGCACCTCTGCCCTGCCGCCCCGTCCGGGATGTGAGGAGCGTCTCTGCCCGGCCGCCCCGTCTGAGAAGTGGGGAGACCCTCTGCCTGGCAACCGCCCCGTCTGAGAAGTGAGGAGCCCCTCCGCCCGGCAGCCACCCCATCTGAGAAGTGAGGAGCGTCCTCCCTCCTCGTCTGGGAGGGAGGTGGGGGGGTCAGCCCCCCGCCCGGCCAGCCGCCCTGTCCGGGAGGTGAGGGGCGCCTCTGCCCAGCCGCCCCTGCTGGGAAGTGAGGAGCCCCTCTGCCCGGCCGGCTGCTCCGTCCGGGAGGGAGGTGGGGGGGTCGGCCCCCCACCCGGCCAGCCGCCCCGTCCGGGAGGTGAAGGGCACCTCTGCCCGGCCGCCCCTACCGGGAAGTGAGGAGCCCCTCTGCCCGGCCAGCCGCCCCGTCCGGGAGGGAGGTGGGGGGGTCAGCCCCCCGCCCGGCCAGCCGCCCCATCCGGGAGGGAGGTGGGGGGGTCAGCCCCCCGCCCGGCCAGCCGCCCCGTCCGGGAGGGAGGTGGGGGGATCAGCCCCCCGCCTGGCCAGCCGCCCCGTCCGGGAGGGAGGTGGGGGGATCAGCCCCCTGCCCGGCCAGCCGCCCTGTCCGGGAGGTGGGGGGCGCCTCTGCCCAGCCGCCCCTACTGGGAAGTGAGGAGCCCCTCTGCCCGGCCAGCCACTCTGTCTGGGAGGGAGGTGGGGGGGTCAGCCCCCCGCCCGGCCAGCCGCCCCGTCCGGGAGGGAGGTGGGGGGGTTAGCCCCCCACCTGGCCAGCCGCCCCGTCCGGGAGGTGAGGGGCGCCTCTGCCCGGCCGCCCCTACTGGGAAGTGAGGAGCCCCTCTGCCCGGCCAGCTGCCCCGTCCGGGAGGGAGGTGGGGGGGTCAGCCCCCCGCCCGGCCAGCCGCCCTGTCCGGGAGGGAGGTGAGGGGGTCAGCCCCCCGCCCGGCCAGCCGCCCCGTCCGGGAGGGAGGTGGGGGGGTCAGCCCCCCGCCTGGCCAGCCGCCCCGTCCGGGAGGGAGGTGGGGGTATCAGCCCCCCGCCCGGCCAGCCGCCCTGTCCGGGAGGTGAGGGGCGCCTCTGCCCGGCCGCCCCTACCGGGAAGTGAGGAGCCCCTCTGCCCGGCCAGCCGCCCCGTCCGGGAGGGAGGTGGGGGGGTCAGCCCCCCACCGGGCCAGCCGCCCCGTCGGGGAAGTGAGGGGCGCCTCTGCCCGGCCGCCCCTACTGGGAAGTGAGGAGCCCCTCTGCCCGGCCAGCCACCCTGTCCGGGAGAGAGGTGGGGGGTCAACCCCCCGCCCGGCCAGCCGCCCCGTCCGGGAGGTGAGGGGCGCTTCTGCCCGGCCGCCCCTACTGGGAAGTGAGGAGCTCCTCTGCCCGGCCACCACCCCATCTGGGAGGTGTACTCAACAGCTCATTGAGAATGGGCCATGAAGACAATGGCGGTTTTGTGGAATAGAAAGGGAGGAAAGGTGGGGAAAAGATTGAGAAATCGGATGGTTGCCGTGTCTGTGTAGAAAAAGGTAGACATGGGAGACTTTTCATTTTGTTCTGTACTAAGAAAAATTCTTCTGCCTTGGGATCCTGTTGATCTGTGACCTTACCCCCAACCCTGTGCTCTCTGAAACATGTGCTGTATCCACTCAGGGTTGAATGGATTAAGGGCGGTGCAAGATGTGCTTTGTTAAACAGATGCTTGAAGGCAGCATGTTCGTTAAGAGTCATCACCACTCCCTAATCTCAAGTACCCAGGGACACAAACACTGCGGAAGGCCGCAGGGTCCTCTGCCTCGGAAAACCAGAGAACTTTGTTCACTTGTTTATCTGCTGACCTTCCCTCCACTATTGTCCTGTGACCCTGCCAAATCCCCCTCGGCGAGAAACACCCAAGAATGATCAATAAAAAATAAAATTAAATTAAATTAAAAAAAAAAACAAAAAAAAAACAAACCAAAAAAAACAAAAGATGAAAAGTGCTCAACTTGACTCACTAAAGAACTGCATATTAAAATTACAGCAAGATACCAATGTAAAAAATAATACATTGGGGAAACAGCTGCTTTCATACGTTGCTGGTAGGAGTGTAAATCAGCAACTTCAATAAAAAAGTTTGGCAGTAGCTATCAAAAAAAAAAAATAATAATAATAATAATAATAATAAGAAATAAGTAAAGGTGAGACTAAGCAGAAAATGAAAATAACCTAAGTAAATTGTGTTCTGCTTTAAATTTTACCTAGGGACTTTGAGATACTATAGCCTAACCTGAATTGCTTTAAAATTCGAAATCACTATGGCAATTTATTATACATGTATCACTGCGGAGTAGTAGAATACAGAGAGAAGAAAATGTTCTAAGAAACATGCAAGTAATTGTAGATTAGGCCATTCACTGCTAAAGTAAACATGCTCCAGAGCTGATCATTCTCCATTATACATGTTCTCTAATCACTCACTCCCCTCAAAATATTCTGAATTATTTTTTAGCTTCTACCTTAAAATCATGTCCTGATAGGATTGACATGTTTTTTCACAAATTTCCAATAAGACACTCATGAAAATACAAGAAGTGATTAGCAAAGCACACCACATGAAAATTTAGTAATAATTAGCCTAGTACCAGAATTAGGATTTGATGAAATAAGGCTGGAAACTTAGATAATCTGATGCCTAATTCCATCTTAATGAAAATAGAGACTCAAATGTTCCCCATTTGTTCTCTTCCTTTGTCTCCTTTTTCAACTGTATAAGTTTCATCCCCATCTCTAAACAGAGAAGACTGTTCCCTTACTTGGTGTATACACTTTTGGGTCAGTCAAGATCAATGTGCACAAGTGTCTTGGCCACTGACAAGATTCACATGAAACAAATTGCTCAGTGGTTAGTGGGCTGACTGCTCATGCAGATACCAGAAAGAATAGGATTCTCATGTGCCTCTGCTCCCCACCAAGAATGACAAGAAGGGCCCTTCTGAGAAAGTAGTAGAGTCAAAATGCTCAGGGACTTAATGAATTCAGGAAATGATGGCAATGAATGTACAATATCAGGAGAACTGTAAGAATATGGGACATAGGATGGTGCAGCAGAACGGAAGATGAAAACCAGATATTTAAAATAGACATATCAAATGTAGTCTTGTTTCTTGTTGATAAGGTACAAGTGTTAAGGTGAAGTAGAGGGAAACATCATTGAATGTTAGTTTATTAATATAAAAATGTTCAGGTTGAGATTATTTCATCTATATAGATGTTTATATCATTGGGATTGATAAAAGGAGATGGGGAAGAAACAAAGTCTGTGAACGAGAGGCTAAAATTGAGCAAAAGAATGGGAGGGCGAAGAGATGATTCACAGAAAGAGAGGATGATATTGGCTTGTGCTTTTTAGGTGTATTCCATGGACCAGCAGCACTGGAGTCCCTCTGAGTTTTTAGAAGTGCAGAATCTGGTCTATTCCAATCTTACTGAATCATAGTCTGCACTGCATTTTAATACAAACTCCACATGGTTTGCATTAAAGTGTGTGACACACTGGTATGGAAAGACAATATATATCTTAAAGGAACCAAATATATATATATATATATATATTTTGCTTATTTAAAGAAAAAGAGTAATGTCTGGAAGCATTGATAATGAGCCATGTCAGTCCTTGTCTCTGACATATGTGATGTGTAAGAGAAGAGCCTTAAGGCCGCAGAGGAAGCTTGTTTTCTGAAGAAAACTATTTTAAAAAAAGGTGTTTTAAAGTATGTTTTCTGATTTAAACCCATCTTCATATGGGGAAGAGGTAGATTTTCATTTGTTTGTTTTCTTGCTTGTTTTTTGTGAGTGTTGTGTTTTTAGTTTGGTTGGTTGGGGTTTTTTTAAAATTTTTGTTTGTTTGTTTTTTGTTTTTTTTTGAGACGGAGTCTCGCTCTGTCACCCAGGCTGGAGTGCAGTGGCGTGATCTCGGCTCACTGCAAGCTCCGCCTCCCGTTTTCGCGCCATTCTCCTGCCTCAGCCTCCTGAGTAGCTGGGACTACAGGCGCCCACCACCCCGCCCGGCGGCTAATTTTTTGTATTTTTAGTGGGAGTGGGTTTCACGGTGTTAGCCAGGATGGTCTCGATCTCCTGACCTCGTGATCCGCCCACCTCGGCCTCCCAAAGTGCTAGGATTACAGGCTTTGTTTGCTTTTTGAGCCAGGGTCTTGTTCTGTCACCCAGGCTGGAATGCAGTGTCGCAATTACAGCTCAGCCGCTACCTTCCAGGCTTAAGTGATTCTCCCACCTCAGCCTCCCAAGTAGCTGGAAACACAGGTGTATACCACCATGCCTAGCTATTTTTGTTTGTTTTTAATATCAAAGAATGATTCAATATTATGTGAATTCAGGGTTGAGAACAACTGATTTAGGCAAAAAAAAAAAAAAAAGAAAAAAAAGATAAAAAGGCTAAGAAATTTTAAAAATGGGATTCTTTTTACCAGAGTGTGGCAAACCCCAGTGGAGGACCCTAAAAGTGCTTGGGAATACTAGATTGAGTAGAATGTATATCTGGGTGAATGATGACCATCAATGCTTGAACATCTGATAATGACTCAAGTTTACCTGTATTTGAATCATAATATGATTGGTTTTGTTGGTTTCTGAAACCCTGCAGTCAGCAGTTCTATTGCTGTTTCTCTTTGTGTTAAGGTTTAGACTTGGTAGCTCCTTGTGCCTTGGTATAAGATGATGACTTTTACTGGAAGTAACTTACACATGTTTAGTTTTGAACTTTTGCAAATGTCTCTAAGATAATGGTATTCCCAAGCATGCTGCCCACTTCCTAAGCCTTATGTGCTACAGTAGCATTCACTGGCAGAGGCTCAAGTCTTAGAGCAGCAATTTCTTAACTACAGGCTTTAAGTGTATAAAAATAATACATAAACTAGTTCTTCTAGAAATAATAATTGAAAAGAGAAAAACTTAACTATTGATATTTTACTTGATTTATTTGGTATGTTTTCTTCCCTCATTCCATTTCCATTATTCCTTTTGCTTTAACATAGAGCTTTATTTTTACAATAGATTTTATTTAATATATTTAACATTTAATTTAAACATTTTATATATTAACAAACATTCTGTTAACTTTATCTCAATGACAACTTGATTGGGCATAGAATTGTCAGCTATTTCTTATTTTTTTTTTCTTAAAGAACTTGTGAAACTTGTTTATTTGCAGTCATTTCAACATCCTTCAAACTGGTCACCCCACTACAATTTCTGCCTTCTAGTGATCCATTTGTCACAAAGCAGGCATGGTAGTGCCATTAAATTATAGATTTATTTGTTACTCCCCAACTTAAAACTCTCTTGTGGCTTTCCAACTGTCAGAATAAAACACAAAGTATTAAATGTAGCATAACCAGCCTATACATAACTGGTTAGTGAACTGTGTGCAGATGACACAATTCACAGCAATCACAGGTTCAGAGACAGAGCTATAGGTCATGGAGAGGTGGGATATCCAGCCAGCTTGACGAGCTGCAAACACATGTGATGCCAAAGGGCTCAGCCTTCCTCCAGAGGTCAAAATAGCCAGTATAATTCTTCATGGCAAGCCAAACACATGTGTTTCTTGTCTCATTAACAAGACCTATCTAAACAGACATAATTAACAAGAGAAGTATTTAACTTTACAAAATACACCAGAATATTTTAAATGTATTTGGACTAGTAGTTCATAATTCGGATGCATTTTCTAAATGAAGCCTAACTAGGTCCTCATCATGTGACTACCAGCATCTGTCACAAAAAGGCCCAGCCCACATCTCCTACATCATTTCATACAATTCTTCTCAGGCTCAGAACACTTCAGTTTCACTAGAATACTTTCTACACCTCAAATGCTGCCAACGTGATCTCACCTCAGAGACCAAAACCTCAAAACACTGGATTATTTATATCATTTGAATCTCAGTTATCTTTCTTCTTCTAGAGAGACCTTCCCAGACTTCTGACTCTAAATCACCAACAACCACAATCTTTCCCCATTCTTCCTCGTACTATCAGTTTTATTTATCTCTTGTAGTTATTGTCTGTAAGTATCTGGTTCAAGTTTTGCTTTCCTTTTTATGTCATTGTTTTGCCTCCTTCTGCCTCTAGATGTAATAATTCACCACATTCCACAGCCTCGTCAAAATATTTTTCATGTAATAAAAACAAATCTGTTATTGCTAGTCATAGCTCTATCTCTAGGACATCTATCAGTGCCTAGGGCATTAATAACATATTTAATTCTTTTTTATGTCAGATTCTTCCTTGGAAATTCTTTCAGTTGCCCCTTCTTTTTTGTTGTCTGCTTTTCCTATTTCTTGAATATCCTAAACATGCAGTTCTTCGTATAAACATTAAGTATATTATGTTTTTGTTGTTGAACTCTCTAATATTAAATGGATGGTATTTTGGTCCTCAAATCAGCTAGTCTAATTCCTCTTACTGCTTTTTATTTCCTGCTGTGGTTCATGTGAGGAAGGATTTATTCTTGAAAATTTATGTTCAATTGACTGCGGGACAGATATTTTGGGTAATGCGAAGCAGTCTGTAAATTACTCTCTTTATGTAATTAGAGAGTGAAAAGGCACAACACTTAGCATTTACTGATCACAATGTCTTTCAATGCCTTTTCTCTGGTTCCCTTAATGTCTATGACAGCAAATTCTACCATCTACCCATGTTTGTCCTATACCTGTTTTAATTATGGAAATGATGGTATATAAATAGCTTTAGAAAGTGCTTTGTCTAATTTGGGATCATGTTGGAAAGAGTTCCAGCTAGAAAGAAAGCAGTTTTCATTCATTCATTTGGTTCATTTGGTTGGTTCATTTGGTTCACTTGGGTTAGGCTACGTAATGATATGGTAAAAACCTGTGACCTCAAAAGCTCAAGGCAGCCTTTGGGCTGGAGAAGAGAACACAGGAGAGTTGCAGTCTGGCAATTAAATGTTTCCTGAAAGTGATTCATATCACCTACTCACATTTGACTGGCCAGTGCAGTCTAATGGCTACAACTTCAAGGCAACAGAAAAGTGCCACTGTTCCATGCGCCTGGGAAGAGAGGAATATTGGACATTGATAAGGGCTTGAAATGCCCACAGAAGCCCCTAAACCACTGAGGAAGGGAGTAACTGATAGGGTGGCAGGAAATATTCTCCTTTTTGATAGACTCAAGTTTCATAATCACAAACATAGATTTTCAAAAGTAAATGTAACTGTCATTTTTGTATAACAACTTAAGTCACAAACCCTATTCTGCTTAATGTAGATATAAAATATATTGTCTTGGAAGTAAATGCAACCATCTCTGTTTTTGTTTTTTTGTTGTTGTTTTGTTTTGTTTTCATAGAATTGTTATTTAAAAGCAGCTTCATTTACATTCCTGGCCAGTTTTCTTTCCTATCTCCTGAAGGACTCAGGTACAGAAACAGCCTTGGTCAGGAGGAGCCATAAGCAGTTCCTTGTCACCTTCAATAGCCAGCATCTTGCTCCAGAAGCCAGTTATTGCCCTTGGGCTAGAGAGTGTCTCGTTCTGTACAGGCTTCCCACAGAGATAGATTATCTCTTTAAGTGATCCACTTATAGCGCTTGTATCCCCTTTTTCCATCCTTCTAGCCACAAAGCACCTTAAAGGACTAAAATAATTCACCCTCCATGAATCATGCATCCATGCCTCACTTTCCAGAGTACTATGGGGAAAATGTGTTAATTAGACGTGAAGAATGCTGACTTCTTTTGTTTATTGTAGGTGGGTAAAAGAGGAGGGTGCTATGGTTGGTAATAGAGTCATACTGAGCTTATGAATGTTTGGCATATTATAGACCACTAAGCTTAGTTTCCATTCTACTTTAAACAACTCATAAGTTTTTCTGTGTTTTCATGAGTATTTAAATTTGAATGTAGGGAGAGGGTAAATTACTCCAGGTATGTTTTCCAAAATGTTACTATTTAGTGTTGTCTACTCTCTAATTTGTTTTAGATGTCAAGCCAGCATTTAAATACTCATCAGGACAAAAACAGATAGATAGATAGATAGATAGATAGATAGATAGATAGATAGATAATAGATAGATTAGATAGACAGACAGACGTAGTTATTTCATTGAGAGAAGTTACACCACAGTGTTATGAAGTATAATGTTGGAAGTCAGAAACATGTGGGGTGAACTCCTAGATCCACCACTTAGTTATATGATGTCCTACAAGTAACCTAAACTCTGTACATCTTAATTTTACCCTCTGAGGAAATCTAATGAACAAATATATGTCTTTTATCAGAGAGGCATATTAAGGATGGCCTCCAGTGGATAATAGTGATATGTCTGCCACAGTCTGTTTTGAGTTTAATGGCTATACCTATAAAATCCTGAACATGGGTTCAGATATATAAAAATCCTCAATAAACTATTTCTAATTGGTATTAGTATTATCTTAAGGCATGGCTTAGCTATGAATGTACCTAATGAAAAGATAAGATGTCATATATAAATTTTTTAAATTTTCTCCCTTTAACATAGTGTCAGGCATTTTTTTCAAAGCATGTGATAGGTGTTAGCTAGTCTGATCCGAGTCACAGAATATAGTAGAAATTAAGTAAAGCAAGATTAAAAGATAATTTCAGGAAGTGGGGACATGAGCAAAAACATACAGAAAAGAATTCAGTTTGCTATTGCTAAAATAACTGCAAAACAGTGAGTGATAAAGATGAACATGGATAGGCACATATACATTAGGTCATTGAAAACTTTAATGGTCATAGGAAAGGTATATTATGATACTTTGTATAAAATTTTTTGTTTTTATATTTGATAGAAATTCATTTCATAATTTAAAAAATAAGAGCTTTTCAGCCACATTTCATGATATTTTGATCAGCCTGATAACTGTGCAAAGTATGTATTTGTGGAAGTTTGCAGGCAAAGATGCAAAAAGACAGCCAAATAAAGAATTTCAGGTAATAGATACTGAAAACTCAAGTTGATGTAGTAGGCCGAGAAATAGGAACAGCTTGAGGAAATAGGATTTACTTAAATAGGATTTAAGTAAAATCGGCTCTACCTATTGACTGAAAACATGCAAGGGTAAAAGATAACATGAACTTTAGTGGTGCCAAAGAAAAGTTTATAGGGTAATGGGAATCACTAGGGGAATGACTAGCATTATGAGAAAAGTTGATGAATAGTGTAAGTGAAAGAGAGGGCGTATAATTGTGGTAAAATATAAGGTACATAGGAGTATTCAGAATCTAGAGATCTGAATTTGGGAGCAATCAACATGCAGTTGGTTGTTAACCTGTAATAGTAGATGAAATCACTTGAAGAAGTGACTCCGGAGTGTAGATAACTGTCATCAAAGAGGGATAAATAACTTCAAAGCAGAGAAATAGCATACCACAAAGAAAGAATGGTATCCAAGAAAGACAGTATTATCTTCTTTATTAATATTAATATCTATGGAGAAAAATAGAATAGATTTTTTCCACTTCTGGAGATACTTACTAAATCCCCGACAGGACAGAAAATACTACTGTATTTTCTCAGTAACCACCCTGAAATATCACTTTAGAGATGGAGAAATTTAAAAAAAAAATTAGTTTGGAAAGATTATCCAAATGTCTAGAATAAGAATGCCAGGATTTCAGTTCAAGTCCTTCTGGAACTAAAGATTCTGCTGCTGCTGCTGCTTTTTTTTTTTTTCAAATCTACTTATGAGTTTTAATAAGAAAAAATATGATATTCTATAAAAATGTAAGGCAAAGAAATATAGTTTGTTTTGTTTCATAAGAGTTACATATATTTGGCATTTCTTTGTATTTTTATTCATGTATTTAGAATACTTTAACATTTTTTATGTAATGGAGAGAATAAATACAGTGAGTAACTTTTTTGATACCAGTGAAACTATCATTTGTTGGATATTTCTAGGTTTCTGAATGTTTTATTTGTATTAAATATATTCATTAGTAATTCTTATATTTGTTTCTCATATGTTTTGTTATCCCTATTTGGTGGATGGAGATATTACAAATAAGGTCAGTTCTGTGTAGGAGACCAAAGATTTTCATGCTGATTTCTCAGTGCCATCGTTTAATAAGCAAGAGTACTTTGCAGAGCTGCCATTTGACAGTGCCTCTGTAATCACACCTACAAAGAGGAATCTGGCTTCAGAAAAGACTGATTTTAGTTTTTCTCCTGTCTTTCTCTTTGTTTAACTTATTCTGTCTTAACAATCATGTAGTGTGGGTGCTACTTACTTCCAGCTACTTACAGGAAAAAATTAGTCATAGGAAAAAGTGAAACAAAACCAGTAAATTGCTTTGTCTTCCCAATAATTTACAGTAGAGAAAACAGCTAAAAGATGCCACGTTTGTTTCTTTCATTCAACAATATAAGAATTCGAATAAGAAGTAAAGAAGAACATGGCATGAAGAAAGAAGTTAAGCAATCATTCCAAGTAAATATATTCTTGTTCAAAAATTAAAATTCTGTATTGAATACAGCTAGAAGATACTGCCATTTGAAGCACCATGGCTTATAATTTTATAGGTAGTCTTAAGGATCCATACTACCTCGTTTTAAATTTTGCCTCAAAATTGGTCAAAAGCATTATTATGTGACTCAACTCTGTATTTTCTCAGGAATAAACCTATACAATTTTTTTTAAGATCTCAATACACTCTATAAAATTGAAAGGGAAATGTATAGACCTACTCATCAGATAGATTGTCAATTTCTCATTGTATTCTTCACAGAGAGAGTCTTGTCTTTTTCCTAAATTTCAATAGCAGTAAAGCAATACATTTAGATTTCACTGAGATTAGTATTCTTCTCTTTGATTCTGCAAATATTATTTTGCAAGCAGTATTACTATTCTGATCCCTAGAGAGATGGGCCATTTTCAAAAGATATATAACACTTAGTGCCTCATGTTTCTGCTTATGTGCACAACTAAAAGGAGGTTTGCAAGAGCTAAACTGACATTTTTAAATCTTATAATGTGAGAATTATATTATGTGGGCAATTTTCCTGGCATTTTATATTAATACTGCATGCTATCACAATTCATTTTCACCAATTTAGAAGGTGTAGAAACATGCTGAACACTTCAGTAAAATGGTATAATTATTATATTTGCATACCATAAGAGTGGAAGCAAATAGTAAAAGTATACAGCACCAGTACTTTATGAAGGGCAACTTTAATACAAATGACTACTTAGTAAAGTATTTTATTATCTTCAACTGGTAGAGAAATTGCTGCTTCATTGAGCTTGCTTTTGTGTCATACTGTAAAATTCATAATATCCACTGAAGTTAGTAGAGGTTTGAGTAAATGACCATAAATACTGTTTTATATTTTACCCAGAAACTGCACTGCTACATTATTAAGGAAATCTCTCCTTCTAAATTGTGTTCATTTAATTGAATTACTGGGCATTAACTTGATGTAAGCATACAGGAATTCACAATGTAATGTAAGCTATTTATTGAATCACATTTATTTTACTATGTAGATCTTTTTCCTATTCAGAATTTTTAAAATAGCAGAGGGAGCAGAGGAATTTGATTTTGTTTTTCTTTGTTTTTATTTTTAACATTCTCATAGTTTTTAATAGAATTTGATGTTTAATACAAGCTTAGGCCATGGTCGCAAGTTGAAAATTAGATGAAAGGTCTATCTATTGTACTTTCTTTTTTTAGCCATGAGATTTGAGAAAGTATAAAGGTAGGTCATATATACAGCAAATCAGGTGATATTTTTCTTCTTAGGCAGCTTTGAAAATCTATCATAAAAATGATTTAAAAGATTATATTTGTTTTTTTGTGATTAGGTTGTCATTTTGCATACTCGGGAATGTTCATGATTATTAGTATCCAGTATCAAAGAAAATATATAATAAAATGCCAAGAATAACACAATTTTTGACTGCAGAGAAAGCATGCTATGATGGAAAGCAAGTTAATATGGTCATCAGAAAAACTGCTCTGGGCCTGCGTTTGGCAAGTTGTTAAAATGCAGAGTCTTAGTTATCTCATATCTCAAGCGGAGGTTAAAAGATCTCACATTGATACTGGAGCAAATAAGCTCCAAGTTGAAAGTGAGTAAGGTTTTCTGGGAGATGAACATAATGAAATTAGATGAAAATTGTGGCTATGGAATAGTATATGGAACCAAAGTTAACGTGGGTACCTTTTTGGTGGGGGAAAATAGAGTCCTGCTTTGTCACCCAGACTGGAGTGCAGTGGTGCAGTCTTGAATCACTGTAACCTCCACCTCCTGGGTTCAAATGATTCTCTTGCTTCAGCCTCCTGAGTAGCTGGGATTACAAGCATGTGCCACCACTCCTGGCTATTTTTGTACTTTTAGTAGAGATGGGGCTTCATCATGTTGATCAGGCTGGTCTCGAACTCCTGACCTCAGGTGATCTGCCTGCCTTGGCGTCCCAATAGGGAGGGATTACAGGCCTGAGTCACCTCACCCAGCCCATGTGGGTGCCATTTTGGCAGGCAGTCCAAAATAAAGGTGTGTAACATGTGCCAATTATGTAGAATTTTGTGACAAAATAATTGGTGATCCAAGAAAAGAAAATGAATTAATAAACATACATTGTATTAATAAATATATATTTTGTCTATATTGCTAGGAAGTTTTCTCAATAAATTTGGGGGTTAGGGCTAGGGTTGGAACAAACCAAAACAAACAGGGGTTAAGAAACACTTAACGATTTAAGGAAAGAGAGAGACAAGGGAGAAATAATAATGGTAAATTACCAAAACAAAAAAAAAATATAAAGCAGGTTATTCTGTTGTCTACATATTCTTCCTAAATGATATAAGAAGTCATAATTTATAATATATACACCAAACTCAACAATGGCTAAATAAAACTAATTCCTCCATCTTGAAAATGTCTTACTTTTTTTAAATGTAATTACTAAAATAAAATATTGGAGTCTTATTTCATTAATATTTTCTATGCACATATTTCCTATTAGCTGCCAAGTCAATTCCATCTGCCATATTTTCCTAATGTGATCTGAAGTTTCAATACCTGTTATCATTGAGGCAGTACAGATCCTTATAATCACTCTTCAGATGCATTAGATGGTCTGCTTTGTTACAATTTTCTCTTCCCAAATTTGTTCTCTACGCTATAACCGGAGTTATTACTATCTTTCTAATATATAAATTTTATCATGGCATTATTTGATTTAATCTTCAATGATTTTTTATACTGCACTGTTGATGATGGAGGACAAGTTTTATCAGTTTAGCATCATGCATCTTGACACAACGCTACATCCATTCCATGTACCTTATATGTAAAACGCATAGAAAAACATTTATTTTGAAAAAAAGATACACGTTTTTAAAATATGTACTTTATTATGATGAATGTTTGCATCTTTCGCTTAAAAAAAAGCCACAGAGAGAAATAGGGATGATACGTGGAAAAATGATTATCTCTATTTACTCTTATTTCTGTCTGGAAAGCTCTATGCCACAGCTGTTATTTGGAAAACATCTTGTCATTTTTCAAGAACTAATTCAAATGTCCTTGCCTTCTATAAAGTTTTACCTTCCACCTTAAAACAGAGGTAAAAATTTCCTTCACTTTCCTAGCTTTTTTGGTACTTGTGTAATAACAATTTTAAAAGTGTTTTATAATTTATTTGCTTACACATTTGTTTTCAAAACTACTTTCAAAGAACACCATTCAGGGTTCGGATCTTCCTGGTTAGTTCTTTTGTTTTGGAATTTAACAATTACTGGAACATAGTTACGGGTCATTCAATGATTGTTAATGAATGAACAATGTAAATGGAATGAAAAGAGAACAGAATTTTGCAATTACTGTAAAAAGTAAAAGATAGTAGAAAAACTGGTTTTCTAGGACAATTTTCATGTGAGGCTCTTCTTCACAAAACATGACATAAAGGGTTTCAGGAAGTTTTGTGTAATAGAGATGCTGTGAATTCTTGAAAATTAGGAAAAATGCCAAGAACATAGTTTGAGATGTTTTATATCTTATAAACCAAGTTGCTTCAGAGCTTCAGATAAGATGAAAGCCTAGTCTTATTTTGGATATTGCATTAAACAAAAAGGGAATAACATTTTTGATTCCAGTTTTCACAGTAAAAATTGAGTGAACAAATCCCTGAAGAAAATTATAAAACACGTATATAATACAATAAGCAACTATCTGAAGGTACCAGAGGGTGAATAGAAGTAGGCAGGTTCTATAGCAGAGTTTTTGCTTACCTGTAGAAGGGTAGGTAGGCAGAGTAAATTACTGTCACTGTGGGTTTTGGACTACATCTAAGGACAGTACAAGCAGTGCTCACAGTTGTGACAGGGACACACATGGAAAAAAAGGTGTCTTTTTTTTTTTTATGTAAGGAGTTGTAAAAGTGAAGTAAGGAAACCAGGATTTGTTAAAAAGAATGGGGAAATGTTTAAAAGGGAAAGAGCCAAAGGGGGGGCTCTCAAAACTTTACCTTCTCACATGCCCAACTAATACCTTAACCACGCGTGCAGAAAAGACTCAAGACAACTCTTGTAATGACAAATGTATGAAATAATATAGGAGCTACCGCCCAAGTAAAAAAAGGTTTGCAGTTCAATCCTACCAAAACAAACAAATAAAAAATTCTACTATAACAAGAGAAACAACACTTAGAGAAAAATGATGAAATTTAGAATCTCTAAAATTTAACTTTTATAATAGCTATAATATAATGCCAAAATTACTAACATGCAAAAATCCAAGAACACATAGCATAGGTTCAAGAGAAAGGAAAATCAACAGTTTCGACCCTAAAATAACCATGTGTTTAGAACTAACAGAAAAAAATTCTAAAAGTGGCTATTATAACTATCATCAAAGAAAAAAATAAAAATAATTTGTATAGATTATCTTACATGTATGTTTTACAAAATAGACAAAAATAGGTTTTTAATATAAAAAATTCTCAGCAGAGTAATAGGAAATCTCAGCGAGAGAAGGAGAAAGACGTTCTAGAGCTAAAAAAAAATACAATTTCTGAAATTTGAAAAAAAATCACTGGGTGGACTTAAGAGCTTAATGCACATGGCAGAGTAGAAAGAAAGTGAACTTTCAAGTATACCAACAGAGTTCACCCAAGGTGAAGAACAGAAAGAATAAATATTGAAAAGAAAAAAACACTGATCTCAGGCAATTGTTAGATGTTATTCAAATGTCCAACATATATATAATTTTAGCAACAGTGGAGAAAGCATAGGGCAGAAAAAATTATATATGAACATATCATAAACTGGACTTTCCCAAATTTAATGAAACAAATTTGCAGACAGAAGTTAGTCAAACATGAAGTGGACTATACACAAAGGAATCATGCTGAGAAACATAAATTATTAAGAGTCAATTGCCTCTTGAAAGCTGCAAAAGACAATTGCCATATTACAAACATGGTAATAAAAATCCAATTAAGAGTTGACTTTTTCACCAGTAACCCTGAAAGACAGAAGAAAATGAACACACATTTAAAGTGCATCCCAGCCTGGGCAACATGGCAATACCCATATCCACTAAAAATATAAAAAATTAGCTGGTGTGGTGGCACATGCCTTTAGTCCCAGCTGCTAAGGAGGCTGAGATGCGAAACTCACCTGAACCGAAGAGGTCAAGGCTTCAGTGAGCCAAGATCAAGCCACTGCACTCCAGCCTGAGCGAGTGGAGTGAGCACCTGTCTCAAAAAAAATAAAGCGCGTAATTTTTTTAAAGTCAACCTCAAATTCTCTACAGAATAAATACCTTTCCGTAACCAAGAAGTGATAGAGATATTTTAAACTAAGCTAAAGGCGTTTATCTCTAACGGACCTGCATTACAAGAAAGTCAAAAAGAAGTTCTTCGAGCTAAAGGAAAATTGTGCCAGGTCAACAGTCATACATATATTCAGTAAAGAAAGACTAGCATTGTAAATGCTAATTATCTAGTAAATGCAAAATACTATTTTCCCTTGTTCTTATTTTATCTCAATTTCTTTAAAAACATGATTGTATAAAACAAGAATATAACATTATCTTACAGGATTTATAATGAAGGTATGTGTGATACATTTAAGAATTATAACAAAGAATGAGCAAGATTTTAATGTTTTCATATATATTCTCATGAAATATTGCATTAACTATAATTGAACTATAAAAAATCAAGGATGTAAATCATAATATCTAGGGCAACCAAGTAGTATATGAAAAATAAAGTGGCAGACTTCAACCAACCATGTGGATAATTGCATTAGACATTAACAAATGAGACAGCCTGATTAAAAGGCAGAAATTGTCAGAATATTGAAAACAAAACAAAACAAAACAAACAAAAAAAAAAACACCCACTGTACTGTGGGAAAATAAATCTTTCCTGGATTTTAGTTTTGTAGTTGTTCTGTAAAACCACAGCCTCTGGAGCTATGGAATCTAACATATTATAATACATTATAATATACTATAAAGTTAGAGTATAGCTCTCACTTTTCCCAAGAACATTTTCTTACACCATAAAAGTTAGATCTGCAGCCATTTGTTTCCCCAAGGGAGCCAATTGTTCAGATTTAAAAAGATAATACAAGTTTCTTTTATGTTCCCAAGAGCCAATCAATTATATTGTAGGGTGTTATGTAACAATAACATTAATATCGAAGGTGGGCAAATAGTCCTCGAGGAAAGCTGGAGAGTTTTCTTCCCAGGTGTTTACATTAAAAAAAAAATGCAACCCAGACCCTTGAAGATTTGAAGCTGAAGACAAAGGCCTTATCTGACTCCCAAGGAAATGTATTTTTATGAGGAAGGTAAAATTAAGGATTCTTCCCATTGTTTCTCCAAAAAGACTCCCTTAAAGGAATGGGGGAAAGTGAATAGTCTCTGCCATTTAGAAGCACTGAAAACATTTTTTTTCTCCTGTATCCCTTACCTATTGAGTGAAAGCTGGTATTTCCTTAAGATATTTCTACATGTGACTCTCACCACATCACTCTATGTTGATGCTGGCTGGGAGGAGCGGGGGTGAGGAGCAGCACTGAAATGTTACCACAGTTGTTCATTTTGCTGTGAGGATAAATAATATTAAGTTCTTTTTCCCAAACCCAGCCATGTAGTGGCCATCTATCTATAAATATTTGTGCATGATGTGTAACGTTTCAAACCCTTCACAGTTCATAACAACATATATATTTATATTGTTAGAATATATATAGTATCTACAAAAATGCATTTTACATGTAAAGACCTATGTAGGTCTATTTGAAAGACTGAAAGTAAATAGAAGGAGAAAGATATACCTTGAAAACGGTGAACATAAAATGTCTGAAGTGGCTATATTAATATTTTAAAAAGCCAATTTCAAAAGAAATGTGTTACCAGAGTTATATAATGACACTTCATGATTATAGTAGGATCAATGCATCAGGAAAACATAACAGATAAACAAGAGTGTCGGTTTCAAATATTAGCTTTAATGCTCACGTAGGTATGCCTTTTGTAGGCTGATGTAACATTGTTGAACATCAGTTTTCTAATGTGTAAAATAGTGATAACAACAGAACAAAGTTATTTTGAGAGGCAAATATAATTATGTATTTAAGACATCTGTTTTCTTCTTTTAAGGACACTACGTGAAAAAGGAAGTAAAACAACCTCAGTGGTAATGTCACATTACATGAAATTAAAATAGCCTAAGTTACAAGTAAAGAAAAAATAAGGGTCATAGGAAGAAATTTTTAAAATATATGTATTGTGTCTATTTAAAGGTAAGTTATGTTAAAAGAAAGGAAATAAACCAAAAGTATGCGTCTAGAGATCGTACTACCTTCAAGCCCAAGATTTTTTGAAGTCTTTTAATATTCTCATCTATCCATACTGCGTAAGAGTTTTTTTGTGTCTAATTTTTCTCCAATGAAAGGTCAATTCCAGAATTTACTGAGTAAGTAGCCCCATTTTCATGATTTTTCAGATCATAATGGTATTATGTTGCTGTATGGTCTGTAAGAACTAGCCTGCTAACACCTTTGTTGGTATTACTAACTTCACTATCTTTCTCCATGGTCATCTATGAATCAACTTTTTAATCTTTTTTGCTTTCTTAGCTACTAGAGGAAACTGCTTTTTCCTTACATATGAGTAAATATTTATGCTCTTCAATTAATCTCTCCAAAGATATAATTTTCCTGCTCTAGCAATAGCATGTAAATTAACCTCCAGTTACAGGTTCATGTTGTCTCCTCAAAGAGGAATCACATACTCATGACTTTTTCTCTGAATCTCTTCAGATTTAGGAAATTCAGAAGTACAGACATCATTCACGGAATAGGGATTCAAATCTCACCCCATCTCTCTTGCCCTTTATATAGTGCACCGCAGTGGTTTCACAGACAGGATTAGGTCAAGATTCAAAAATAATAAAATGTATGCAAATGTGACTATTTCCAACAAATAAACAGAAATGTAAAAATGTATAGTCATTTAAATTTTCTGTAAAATGCGTGGTCAAAGAAATACTTAAATAAAAATTAAATGAAAACCATAACGCATGTTTATGTTTCCTTTAGGAAAGGAAAACAAGGTTTTTCAGAAAGAGAAAAATAGTTTATGTGTGTACGTGTGTGTATATAATGATATAACCACTACATTATGATTATGGATTGTTTTATATAATTAAAATTTTCACTTACTTATTCCTCAATATAATTTTGAAGTTACTGAAATGCAACATTATAAGAATGTAGTCAGTAGAAAGACTGAAGAAATTGTTTCAGTAGAGGCAAAGCTGATTTCTAGCATATACATGGTTATTAAAATTGTTTGATTTTTGAATGTTTAGTAATTATTGTCTTTCATAAAATTCATACAAACCTGCATACTCATATATATCCTGTATGTGATTATCCAAAAGTTTTTTTCAAAACAATAGTTAAAAGGAAACATTTTATATCAACATGTGTAGTGTGCATGTTTTTTTAACCATGGAAAAACATGTATACCACACATGTGTGGAAAGACTAGTGGAAAGACTGAATTTTGTTTGCCTGCAGAAATATTTTCATGATTTCTTATTCTTTTTAGAACATCTCAGTCTTCCACAAAATTAGTATGTGATTTCATTAAATGTGGCGTTGAAAGCTAAATATTTGTGTTTTCAGAAAATATATTATTTGAATCCACATATTTGCAATGATAAAAGTGTATCATTCTGAAATTCTTAAAGGAAAATATAAAGAAAATATAACCTTGATAGGCTACATGATTAGGGTTTCATGCCGATAAATAAACGCATAATTTTTATAAGATTTTGTATTCGATACAAACTTTGAAGAGAGGTCACAATATTACACAAGATGAGGTCGTGATATGCATTTTAGGAGAGAAAGAAAGAAAAGAAACATGAAGTGAGTTGATAAGAAGTGAACTGGAACTGGGCATTTAAGAAACTTGTAGGTAAACCTGAAGATATTGAGTAAAACAGTTACTTCCAATTTTTTCCATGATGAGAAAAATTCTTACATTTTAAAAACTTTTCAACATCTGCATTTAGGATGAGTAAGAGAGACTTGAAGCAACAAAAAATATGTTAGCATTTACTCAAATTGTGGGCTTGATACTATGAGGTTTGCAATGAAGTTATTTAGAAATGGTATGTGAAAGATATAAATTAAAATGTGTCAGTAATTGATATTTTATTAAATATAGTAAAGAAACAACATTCTAAACATTGAAGGACACATTATAAGACATTTTGTAAAATAATCTGTTTCTCCCACAAAGCATGAATTCATAAGTAACATTCAGAAAAGAATTGTTAACTATTTTTGCTTTAGAAAAACATTGGAAGTGATGATAGTGTAATCACTTCCAATGTTTAATACTTAAGCATCTTATTAACATAAACTTCTTTGAAAATTATCTACTTCACAAATAAAGTACTGTATTTATAATGTTCTATAATGCAACCTTGTTGTTAATTCTTAGGTATCACAACAGTTTGAGAAACACTGAACTTAGAGTCATGAACAACAAAATAAAAGAAACTGATACTTAAAATTTCTGGACATTCAAACATTTTTAATGACCAGTAAATCCCTAGCATGACTGGGAGTTTGTTAGGCCTGAAGAATTACCACCTGACTGCATTTCTATGTTAGCATTACATTTTCATAATCTCATTGTTAGGTAATAATTTTGATTCTGGGGGTGACTATTAATGCTATAGCATAGTAGCATAGTAGGAACAAGCTAGGTTATTAAGTGAGCAGGAAATCCAGTGGACTTATAATGCATTTTTACTGCATAACATCATCTAAATACTTACTGGAAAAAAGATCTAATGGGATAAGATGAGTAGCCTAAAGAAGCAGTGTACTTTGTGGGTCACCTTTGTATTTGCTAAAAATTACTAATACAATGTTATTTGTGTATGGAGATAGTAGTTTATTTAAATTGATATGTCACTTACAATACAAAATAAGTCAACAGCATGGGTCCCATCAGGATGTTAGGCAAAAATGGGAAGACTTGGCATTGACTATTAGAGTCTGGTGATCAGATAGTAATTTTTGAATGAAAAGGTCAGTGAAAGAACACTCTTAGGTCCAGAGAAAGGAAAAAGGAATAAAAAAGCTCTATTGGATGTTAGGTAAAATCAGTGGTTCTTAGCCCTGGCTATACATTAGAAATATGGTTCTTTAATAAGTACTGTGTCTTCTCACCAGATAATTTATTTCAATTGTTATAGCATAAGACTTCTGCATGTATTTATTTTAACACCGCTGATCATTCTAATATGACACCACAGCTGAAAACTCATAGGTTAATGATTCTTGACCTTTAATGTGTATCTGAATTATCCATTGGACTTGTTAAGACATACAATGCTTGACCCTCTCCCCAGTTACTGATTCAGTCAGCTAGGATGAGAGGCCACAGATTTTGCTTTTCTAATAAGTTTCCAGGTGATGGTGATACTGCCAACCTCAAAGACAATACTCTGAGAACTACTGCCATATGTTAAAACAAGAAAAACAAAATAGATCCTTAATAAGTTAGGTGACCAGTGTTTAAACCACACACTTTTGTACAGTCATGTCATGTCACATCTGCAATTGCACAAATTTAAAGAAAACTAATTTATGAATGTTGTCACCTTTAAATAATTATATCCTAATAAAACAATTAAGACCAATGAAATTAATAGCATTTGTTAAACTATATCTTTGTAATACAATAATGAACTTTAATTTTCATAATCTTATTAAAGGAAAATAGATGTTTTCCCTGAAAAGCTGTCATGATATGCCAGCAGAGTTTTAAAATTCAACATTTTAATTTAATTTTTATTTCTCTGTGTGAAATTATCAAGCCTGAACTGAAATTCATTCCTGTTAAACTTTCCCCAAAAATTTGAAGTTTAAAAAATACTTTTATTTATCATTATATTTTATACATAAATTAGGACATTGAAGTATATTTAATTAAAGGAAATTAAATATCTGTATAAATATTTGCCTATTGTTTATAGCTACATAAAAAAAGTAGAAAGAGCCATGATATTCTTCAGCCTCTTTGATTTGATTTTGAAAAAATGAAATGAATACTGGGTTTGTCTATTTTTTGTACTACATTAAAATTGCTAATTGATTTTAGAATATTGTCACTTAAAAAATTAGCATTGAATAAATATGACAATGCATAATGCTGTGTTAAAAATGAGTAATATGCTTCAGGAGATATAAATTAATATTAATGTAAGTCATTTTGCTTTTAAATGGTTGAAATGCAAGCTACACATATTTTCTCAAAGTCATTAAAGGTATAGAATAGAAATCAAATATCTTCAAAAATCTTACAAGTGCTATTTGCTTAATTCTAATTGTACTACTATGTTTCAAAGATAGTTTTTTTCTATGCCTCACAATGTAATTTGCTCTTATAAACACAATAAAATATAATTAATTTTTCTTTTGACTTTTGAAAGAAAACATGTTTCATGTCAGTGGGAAAATAGCAGGTATGTGAATAATGATGTGGTATACTCCTAGATAAAACAGTTGATTATCTGGTAAATTGTTTCAAGTTCATAAGAATTTCACAGCACAATGTGTCTGGGAGTCCTGGAGGATTTATGTTAGTGCATGATTTTGGATAGCGAGCACTAATGCTAATAGGGTAACATACAGTATTGTCTGGGGAATGTCAGCACCAGGCTGTAAATGAAAAGCTGACCATAAATGCCAAGTGGATAACTAGGGACTGCAATATAGCAAAAAAATAAGGTCATTACCCAATCTGATACTTATACCAATAGCAAGGTCAAGATGAACTGTGACTCCAAGTCAGAAAGCAGACAAGGTACTCTGCAATTTGGTCCAGGACAGTGTAATTTAGAGATCTCTCATCAACTCACAAACCAAGAAGTAAGTACATAAAGGTCAAACAGAACACAATGAATAAATGCTATTTATTATCTGAGGTAGTTTACTGCTTTAGATTTGGCTGTTTCTTTCTTAATATTGTATGTAAACAAAATTCATGTTTTTAAGTGGAGTAATGAAAATGAAAACAAATAATACATCATATGGCCTGTTGATAAATTTAGAATGAAAAGCTGAGTAATGAAGAAGGACCACTTTATTTTTAAATACTTTTTCTAAAAGTTAATTTGCTCTTTCATCTATTTGCTTTGCATTCACTTACAAGGTACCAACTATATTATCAGGCACACAGTGGTTTGTAATTTGTAGTGGCTCATTAACTAATTTAAAAACTTCAAATGTTTTCAATATTATATTGCCTCGTTCCTCAGCCTTCAAACTAAGGCTTACTTGAACGGTTCTCAAATTCTTAGGAAATTAAGCTATTAAGTTCTCAGGTAAAGAAATGCTTGCCACTTCCCCAGAATCATTCCTTTTGACATGTAATTTTAATTATTGACTTCTCAGATACAAAATTTTATTTATTCTTACCATCCCAATGATTCTTGAATCCCAACTCCTGCATTTCTGACTAATATTTATTACTCAAGTGTGAATATTTTGAGAGAGGAATAATTCAGTACTTCCCAAAGGTATCTCATTTCATCTTTGAATATTGGAGTGAATATCTATTGTCATATTAATTTCATCTTTTTATTCTACCTTTCTAATCACATTCCTTGAGTGATTAAAAACAAGACCAATTAATACTTCCTCTTGTCAGCTTTCATGTATCTTAAGATTCCTATGATATACCGTGGGTCTCTATTCTATTTTTTTTTTTTTTTGGAGCTTTTATAGAGGCAGTTTTGATTTGGTAAAACAAACGAAGTCAGCAATAGACTTTTCCAATTCTGTTTCTGAACAACCATATGACCTTGGGCAAGTCATTTGACAACAGGTTCCTTTTATATTAAAACAAAACAAAACAAAATATAACAAAGTCTCTCAAGCCTTGTACTATAGAATATTTTCTTTTCTGTTTAGACAGCAACATAATTTTGTTCCTTTTTTTGTTACCTTTAGCAATTTTTCCAAACATCTTTGTTATCATTGAAATCATATTATTTGATGTAATACTCAATTATAGCAATATGTGGCACAGATTCCTTGACTTTCTTTTTTATTGTTTGAATGTCATTTTAAAATGTGCATTCATCTTAGAATGCCTTATGACTCTTTTTTTGTTCTTCATTAAAAAAACTTCTGATTAAAATTGTCAGGTAGTCTTTTTCAGACTTAACAAAAAGCTTGTACCTTTATTCTTGTATTTATTAAGGACAAAAACCTGACCATTAGCTTGAAGTGATCTATGATGTTGTACCAAGAAATCCTAACATTTTTAATGCCTATTTTTCAGAATGCTGTTATAATATGATTTGCATCATATCTGGTAATCTTGAACTGCCCGCACAAAAGGTCATAGGGTTACTTTTTTCTTAGGTGCCCTTCATTTCTGGTTCATTGTAAATAGTTCTTAATTGGTAACAATTAAATCTAAAGTATCTTCTCCATATCGACTGGGAGAAGGCTTATCAAGAATATTCAATCTAGTTTTTATGTAAATGAGAATTCCAACAGATAATTGGATAATCACATGTCATTGTCACTACATCTTACTTTGTCAGTCTTTTCATCTTTGCCATGAAGTGTTGATCAATTTGTTCCAGTTTTGTTCTTGAAACCTATATAATCTCTTGTCTTTTGCCTTTGATAAAATAAGTTATTGAGAATTACCAAACCCTCTGATTTGCAGCAGTCCAGAGATATGTTGGTGTACAATATTTTTATGTTTTGTAATAAAAATACATTTCAATTAATGTAGTGGAAAGTATACTCTATTTCATGCCCATCCCACATACTTAAACATATTTCAAAATACTTATAATCTCACATTTAATTTGAGTATTTCCCATTACCCTGGAAATTCCATCAGTTATATTAGCTGAATCTACTGTTTTGAGTCAAAATTCTTTATTTTGCAGTGTTCCTCCCCATTTTGTTTAACCCCAATACTGTGCCATTCATCTACTTTTTTAGGTACTTAGTATTTCTTTAGTAAAGTTTATCTTAATGTACTACCTCTTTCTTTTTAATTATTCTTCTCTCTATTTGAAACAGCAACACAAATATGTGCCGGGTATTAGAGAATATGATTTTCTTACTCCCTGCTGTTTATCAAAGAATGAATCTCAATATGTAATCTTGATGACATTTTTATTTTATTCATAAATGTAGATGGCAAAATATCCATTGCCACTAGAACACCTTTTAAGATGACACTCTCTTTATTATTTTCGTAGGCATTTGATCTATTCAAAGCATTTATTGTATATTCATAAAGCACTAAGACCTATGCCACATATAATTTATAAATATAGATTATTTAAGGTGTTTGAATTTGGCAAACACACACTTTTCTCTCACATTTAACTACAGATAGGTGTGTGTGTGTTTATGTGTATATATATATATATTCTTTACTGGTGTTGTATTTTATTTGAAATACATAATCTTCATTTCTTGTTTGGTCTATACAATATTTAGATTAAACATTTACATTGTAAATGGCTTAGCTTGATGGTGTTTCTGCAAATACAAAGAAATAAATATGTACTCTGCTATTCTTTGCATATATGAAAAAATTGTTATTATTTTTTTAAACTATAATTTCCTTACAGATTTCAATTTTAGCTTCCTTTTGTTTATAGGAATTTTGCCTTTAGCTCTTCCTCCACTTAAAAAGAACGAACTGAATAGAAGTATAAATAATGTTTCATCACTCTTCAGCCTAAGGGGTGAAATGATATGGATGAAATTAAAATTCATTTGTAATGTTGTAAACACCATTTAGTTCTACCAGAGTCTAATTACTACATAAGAAAAAGCTGTTCAGAATCCTAAAAATGTATTTGGCTTCTTGGGAGTTATATTCATAACTTGTCAAAACTGGCATTTAGCTTCCATTTATAGTATCTCTTCTGGTCCAAAAGATAAGCCAATTTACTGCTGGTACATATTGTCATTTATCCTCTACAACCAGAAAACATTCTGGCACTAAGAGCTTTACTAGACGAAATGGGAGTTAAGTTTCAGCTTGACTAGTTCAAAGCTTACTCAAGTACTTTAAATCTTCATTTATAAGTCATTCTTTCTCATATTAAGAGAAACAGGATCTCAGCTGGATTCATCTCAAACACAGAATTTGCTTCTAAAACCCCGAGGCTATAGCAGTGATATCTCCAAAGTTACAAATATCTGTGCGCTAACCCTTTTACTCAAAGAAAATGCATTTACTGATTCCAATATATTCTTTTTATTTCTCTAAACAGAGGCAATTCTATCCAGTTATATATCCTGACTACTGCAATGGAAAAGAAAAGCTTTCTTATATTGCGCCTCTTCCTTAGAATCTTTTTTCATTTCCTTTTATCTGCATTTTACAAAAGAGTGTTACCTCCGAGATAACTGTCCCTACATATTGGTAGGACATTTTGAGATATGACGATCCTATTTAAAAGTGGAAATTAAAAACAAAAGCAAAAATACGTGCTTGTGTTAGTTAACATCACACAGAAACAACATAATATTTTACAGGGAAAATTTGTTAAGTATGAGCACAATGTAGTACAGCAGATTTCTAGAAATCATTCACCTTGTATAACGGAAATTTTTACCCAATGAACAACTCCCATTTTCCCTTCTACCCAGTATCTGATAATCACTATTGTACTTTGTTTTTTTTTATTTTATTTTAGGTACTTCCTATTAGTAGAATCATACAACATGAGTCTTTTGTGGCTGACTTATTTTGCTTAGCATAATGTCCTTCAGGTTTATCCATGTTGTTGCATGTAGCAAGACTTCCTTCTTCTTCAAGACTGAATAATCGTACATATGTACCACACTTGGTTTCACCATCCACCATCATTTTATCATCAATAGACATTTAGGTGGTTTCCCTATCTTGCTTATTGTAAATAATACTGAAATGAACATGAGAGCACAGCTATTTCATCGAGATCCTGATTTCAATTATTTTGGATGGATACTCAGAAGTGAGATTTCTGAATCATGTGGTAGTACTGTTTTTACCATTTTGAGAGGAATTTGCATACTGTTTTCCATAGTGACTACACAATTTTACATACACACCAACAGTATATGAAGATTCCAATTTCACTACATCCTCACCAATACTTGTTATCTTGTGTTTTTTGATCATAGCCATCCTAACAGCTGTCGATTAATTACTCATAGTGGTTTTGATTTCCATTTCCCTGATGATTCGTGAGGTTGAGCATTTTTTCATATACCTGTTGGTCATCAGTATTTCTTCTTTGGAGAAGTGTTTATTCAGATTCTTTGCCAATTTATAAATCAGATTATTTGGGATTTTGTTTTTGAATTGTAGGAGTACCTTTTATATTTTGTATATTAACCCTTTATCAGATATGTGCTTTGCAAATATTTTTCCCATTCCATTGCCTTTTCATGCTGTTGATCATTTCCTTTTCTATGTAGAAGATTTTTACTTTGATGTAGTCATAATTCTTTATATTTGCTATTGTTTTGGCTGTTCTTTTGGCATCATATGCAAGAAATGTTGATAGGGCCAATGTCAAGAGCTTTTCCTCATAATTTTTTTCTAAGAGTTTTAAAGTTTCAAGAACTTACACTGAAGTTTTTCACCCAATTTGAGTTGATTTTGGTGTAGGGTGTAAGATAAGGCTCCAATTTCATTATTTTGCATGTAAATATCCAGTTTCTCAATAGCATTTGTTGAAGAAAACATTTCATTCCTCATTGTATATTCTTGGCATAGTTGTTAAAATACAATTGACCAAATATGCATGAGTTTAGTTCCAGGCTGTCTATTCTGTTTGATTACTCTATATGTCTATTTTTATGCTAACACAACACTACCAAAAATTACTTTAATTGTCATAGCTTTGTAATATCTGAATTCTGAAAGTATGATGTCTCCAGCTTATTCTTTTTCAACATTGTTTCATCTATGAGGGTTCTTTTGTGGTATCATACAAATTTCACATTTTTTTTTTCTATTTCTGTAAAAAGTGACAGTGGGATTTTGACAGGGATTTCACTGAATCTGTAGATCACTTTGTGTATTGTGGACATTTTTACAATATTAATTCTTCTAAACCATGAAATCAACATGTCTTTCCATGTATTTATGTCTTTTAAAATTTCTTTCATCATATTTTTTAGTTTTAGTGTACAAGTCTTTAACCTCCATGGTTAAGTTTATTCCTAAGAATTTTATTATTTTAATGTTATTATAAATTATGTCTTTAATTTCATTATTAGTTTGTTGTTTATATATAAAAACACAACTGATTTTAAGTATATATGTAATTTATACTTACCAATTAAAAAACTAAATTTTTAAAAGCCATGATTTTCATTTGTTGATTATGTATACTGAAATTTTACCAAATTTGTTTATCATTTCTCACAGATTTTTGGGGGGTCGTTAGGGTTTTCTACATATGAGACCCTGTCATCTCCAAACAGATAAACGTTTAATTCTTCCTTTCTGATTTGGATGGCATTTATTTTATTTTCTTGTCTAATTGTTCTGGCTAGAACATTTAGTACTATGTTGAATGGAAGTGGTGAGAGTGCGATTCTCACCCTGTTTCTGATCATAGAGGAAAAGTTTTCCGTTTTTTGCCCTTGAATATTATGTTAGCCATGAGCTTTTCATATATAGTCTTTATCATGTTGACTTAAATTCCGTCTATGCATAGTTTTTGAGAAATTTTACCATGAGAGCATGCTGAATTTAGTCAAATGCTTTTCCTGCATCTAATGAAATGATCATGTGATGTTTATCCTTCATTCTGTTAACGAAAAGAATTAATGTTAATTATTCTTTGTCTGGTAGAGTTCACCAGTGAAGCTATCTGGTACTGGGCTCTTCTTCATTAGAAAGATAAAGATATACTTTATTGATAAGTAAAATTTGTGTATATTCATTGTGCCCAACATGATGCTTTAATGTATTTATATATAATGGTAGAATGGCTAAATCACGTTATTGAAGATACACATTACCTCATGTACTTAACTTTTTTTTTTTTCTGGTGACAACTTTTAAACTCTCTTAGCAACTTTCAACATTTAAATTATCTTAGCAACTTTCAATCATACAATATATGGATATTAACTGCAGTCACCATGATGTATAATAGATGTCTTGAAATTATTATTCTTGTCTAACTGAAATTTTGTGCCTTTGACTAATATCTCCCAGTCCCCCAATACAACGGCCTCTGGTACCACCCTTTTACTGTTTACTTCTGCAGGTTTGGCTTTTTAACAAATTTTTGATTACTGATTGAATCTTTTTCTTCGTTATTGGCCTAATCAGACTATCTCTTTTTTCACGATAAGTCTTAGTAGGTTGTATGTTTCTAGGAATTTATACATTTCTTTTAGGTTGTCCAATCTTTTGGTGAGGAATTGCCAATAGTAGTCTCATTTAATTATTTTTATTTCTGTAGCATCAGTTGTAATATCTCCTATTTTTTTATTTTGAGTAGTCTCTCTTCTTAGTTCATGTACCTAGAGCTTTGTCAATTTTATCTTTTCAGAAAACCAACTCTTTACTTTGTTGACATTTTTTCTTGTTTCTCTAGGCTATTTATCTTCAAATCTTAGTTATTTCTTTCCTTTTGCTAATTTTGTGCTTAATTTGTTATTCCTTTTCCAGCTTCTTGAGGTATAGAGTTAATTGTTTAAGATCTTTCTTCTTTTATAGTGTAGGCTTTTATAACTATAAACTTCACTCAATATTGCTTTTGCTGCATGCCTTAAGTTTTTCTGTTGGTTTTATTTTTTTAAGAAAAAAATCTATTTTGAGATAGTTTCTAATTTCCATTTTGATTTCTTTTTTGAGCATTGTAGGTTCAAGATTGTATCATTTACTTACCTTTTTTTAAATTTTTCAGTTTGTCTTCTGTTATTCTCAGTTTCATTTCTTTGTGGTTGGAAATAATACTTGGTAAGACTTCAATCTTCTTAAATTTACTAAGACTTGTATTGTGGCCTCAATTGTGATCTGTTCCAAAGATTATTCTATGCATGTTTAAAAACAATGTTTATTCTGCTGCTATTGTATGGAATCTTTCATATGCGTCTGTTAGGTCCCGTTGGTCTATAGTATTGTTTTAGTCCTCGGTTTGCTTTTTTTTTTTTTTCGTTAAGATATCCCTTTCATTATTGAAGTGGAGTATTAAAGTCTCCTGCTGTGATTTTTTTCTGTCTGTTTCTCCCTTCATATAAGTCATGTTTGCTTTATGTATATATTTAGGTGCTCTGATGTTGGGTGCCTATATATTTGTAATTGTTTTATCTTCCTGATGAATTGACCAGTTATCATTATATAATCTTCTTTGTTTCCTGTGAAAGCTATTACTTATTATGTTCAATATGATGTTTTCAAATATGTATACATTCTGAACTAACTAAATAAAACTTATCAACATATTTTTGTAACACCTTTTTACTTAAATATATTTTGTCTCATGCAAGTATAGCTATCCTGCTCTCTATGGTTTGCAGTTTGCATGGGATATCTTTCTCCATCTCTTGACTTTTAGCCTGTGTTAGTCCTTAAAGCTAAGGTGGGTTTCTTATAGACAGCATAAAGTTAGATCTTTATTTTTAAAAATCTATTCAGGCACTCTATGTATTTCAACTGTGAAGTTTAATTCATTTATATTCAAACTAATTATTGTAGGTGAGGACTTTTAATTAAAATTTTAAAAACTTATATTATATCTATTTTACAGTTATTTTGTCCCTATTTCCTTCCCTTGCCATCTTCTTGTGGAATTATATTTGTTTTTTAGTGATATACTCTGATATATTTTATTTGTGTATATTTAGGGATATATTCTTCATGGTTACCATGAGGCATGCTTGTCTTACAGCAGTCTATTTTAAGCTGATGGCAACTTAAATTCAAACAGTATAAAATTTCTACACTTTTACCTCCACGCATGTACTTTATCTTATTGATTTCACAGTTTACCTATTTTATATTGTGTATACATTAACGTATTTTTGTGGTTATGCTTAGTACTTTTGTCTTTTAACTTTTATATTAGAATTATCTACTATCATTATGGTATTACAGTATTCTTGTTTTTTCTATGTATTTACATTTACTCATTAAGTTTTATACTTTCATTTTGCTGTTTAGTATTCTTTCAGAATTCCTTTTAGCATTTCTTGTAAGGCAGGCCTGCTATTGATGACCTCTCTCAGGGTTTTTCTGGGAAAGTGTTTTATTCCTCCTTCATTTATGAAGAACGGGTTTACTGGGGATAATATTCATGGTAGGTGTTTTATTTGCTTTCAGCACTTTCAGTATGTCCTTTTACTCCATTCTTGCCTGCAAGGTTTCTGCTGAGAAACCAACTGATAGTTTTATGAGGGTTGCTTGTATGTGATGTCACTTTTCTCTTATTAATTTTAAAATTATCTTTGGTATTGACTTCTGATAATTTGATGATAATGCATCAATGTATTAGGGGGTTTGTAAATCTGAATGTCATTTGCTTCCAAAAATTTGGGAAGTTGTTGGTTATTATTTCTTTAGATAAGCTTTCTGCCTTTTTCTCTTTTTATTCTCCTTCTTTGACTCCCACAATGTGTATATTGGTTCACTTGATGGTTTCTCAAAAGAACCTTAGGCTTTCTTCACTCTTTTTCATTCTTTTTGTGACTTGTGACTGCACAATTGCAAATTACCTGTGTTAGATCTTCCTGCACAGTAAGTAGTCAATTCAGTCAGAAAGATAATTAGATACGTGCTTGGATATAAAACACAAAATGTGCAGGATAAAGATGACCATATGCTATCACGGCAACTAAAAAACTATGCCTGGCTGCATTTCAAAAGTGTAATTATTTGATATCTAATTAAAGAGCTAAACAGTTATCAGAAGATAAGATTCAATGAAATTAGTGAAATGAAAACATTGGCAGTAAGATGATTGTTATATTATTAAAATAGTGTGTTGCATGACTTTTTGCATTTGCAATTGCATAGTCATATACTTCTATGATAATTCATGTTATAACACATTTGATTTTCAGATGCTGGTAAATATATGAGCAGTTATTACTTTATGTCACAAAAATCATAATGTTAGGAATGCCTGAGAAATAAAGCAAGACAATTCTAACTTTCTGAGAATTTCATTGTTAGACCACTTCTACAACTTTTCTGTTTTAATAGTACGAATCTTTGCAACTTTGTTAAGTACTAAAAATTTTACATGAATTCAAGACTGACTGGATTGAATATAGCTTTATTCATTTTCGTTCTTGAGTTTCATTTTCGTTCTTGAGTTTCTATGTTTCATGAAAGAACCAAAAATTATCTTTTATTTTTCTGGTAATTGTATTTTTATATTCTAATGTGCATCTTCTTACACAGATTGGGTCAAATAATTCACAAAAATATAAATTAAAAGCTATAATAAATACTATTTTCAATATTAAAAGTTATATTAACCTAATTTTCAGATTTCAACCCAAGCTGGGGTCCGAGGGAAGTCAGTAGATGGGTGGCGGGTAGCTGAAAAACACTCGAGGGACCGTAGGCAGGTGGGATGTGGACTTATTCTTTCTCTCTCCTACAGAGTCAGCAGTGCAGTTATATTTTTCACAGACAACAGTGGCTCAAAGCCAGGTATGAGCTCACACAAACAGGTTACAACCGAATGGCTACATAAATGTAATTATGTAGTGCATGGGGTTGTGCGCCTCTGCTCCAAACCCGCTGTGTCGTGCTGTACTGGATGTCGGCCTTGGCCTACTCCAGACAGAAGCCACAGCCATTCTCCTTACACTAAGCAAAATTATGAAGCAGATAAATACAATAAAAACTCAAACTACGTGAAGATTAACCTTAGCATTTTAACAAACCATAAAATTGATTTCATAATTACTATATTCAGCTCATTTGTTGTCAGATTATTTTTAATCATAACAAAATACATGTTTGAATTATCTAACTTCTTTTTATTATTAAGCAGTTATTTATTTATTTATTTATTTATTTATTTATTTATTGAGATGTAGTCTCGCTCTCTCACCCAGGCTGGAGTGCAATGGAGTGATCTAAGCTCACTGCAACCTCTGCCCCGCAAATTCAAATGATTCTCCTGCCTCAGTCTCCTGAGTAGCTGGGATTACAGGTGCCTACCACCATGTCCAGCTAATCTGTTTTTTTTTTTTTTTTTTTTAGTGGTGATGGGGTTTCACCATGTTGGCCAGGCTGGTCTCAAACTCCTGATCTCAGGTGATCCACCCACCTCGGCCTCCCAAAGTGCTAGGATTACAGGCTTAAGCCACCGTGCCTGGCAGTTTTTAAAATTTATAATACAAACTGAGAATTAAATTTCTCCTAATCCAGAATATAAACAAATATAATATTAACAATTAGTGTTTATTTCTTATACTCTAAAAAATACATGTCTAATCATGTACAATTAATTTTAAAGGAAGAAAAAGGTACAGAATATTATACATGAAATATTAACTTCATGAAGGTTTTATTAATAACAAATAAGTGTTATTGAATATTGACTGTGTTCTAGGCCATATTAGAGCATTGCATTCTCAGACCTTATGACAGGTTAGTATTACTACCCCTAATTTATAGACCAGAAAATGACAGTGTAGGGATGTCAAAGTAATTGCTTTGACAATTACTTTGTCAATTACTTTGTCTATTACTTTGTCTATTACTTTGACAAGTAAATAGAATAAATGGATCTTTGGGACAGCAGCTTTGTGTTGTGGATCCCTGTACTATAATTTCTTTCAAATATTTTGGGATTTATGACACACTGGTAGAGACTGCATCAGCTGCTCCCATGACTTATCCTTTAACTTCTCTTCTGTTTCCATTCAGTTAGGAAATATTAAATAAAAACATACTATATGCAAGGTACTCTGCTTTGCAATGTAGAGAATATAAAGTCAAATCCAGTATATTTCTAATCCACAAAGACCTTACTGTATTTGGTGAGTGTATTAGTCCATTTTCACACTGTTGTAAAGATGTACCCAAGACTGGGTAATTTATAAAGAAAAAAGTTTTAATTGACTCACAGTTCTGCATGGCAGGTGAGGCCTAAGGAAACATACAATTATGGTGGAAGGTGAACGGGAAGCAAGGCACCTTCTTCACAAGGTGGCAGAAAGAAGTGTAAGAAGGGGAAATGCCATATGCTTATAAAACCATCATATCTCATGAGACTCACTCATTATCATGACAATTGCAAGGGGTAAGCCACTCCCATGATCCAATTACTTTCACCTGGTCCTGCCCTTGACACCTGGGGATTATGGGTATTACAATTCAAGATGAGATCTTGGGTGGTGACACAGAGACAAAGCATATCATTCTGCCCCTGACCACTTCCAAATATCATGTCCTCATATTTCAAAACAGAATTATGGCCTTATGCCCTTCCAACAGTCCCCCAAAGTGTGTGTTTGTGTGTGTGTGTGTGTGTGTGTGTGTGTGTGTATTTATTTATATATATATACTTTTTTTTTTTTTTGCTTTCTTGCCCAGGCTAGAATGCAGTGGTGTGATCTCAGCTTTACTGCAACCTCTGCATCCCAGATTCAAGCAATTCCCCTCACTCAACCTACCCAGTAGCTGGGATTACAGGTGCATGCCACCATACCCAGCTAATTTTTGCATTTGTTTAGTAGAGATGGGGTTTTGTCATGTTGGCTGGGCTGATCTCAATCTCCTAACCTCAAGTGATTCTCCCACCTTGGCCTCCCAAAGTGCTGGAATTACAGGCATGAGCCACTATGCCTGGCCTCTGAAAGTCTTAGCTCATTCCAGCATGAACTCAAAAGTCAAAGTCCAAAGTCTTATTTGAGACAAGGAAAGTCCCTTCCACTTATGAGCATGTAATATCAAAAGCAAGTTAGTTACTTCCTAGATACAATGGGGATACCAGCATCGGGTAAATACACCCATTCCAAATGGGAGAAATTGGCCAAAACAAAGGGGCTCCAGGCCTCATGCAAGTTCAAAATCTAATAGGGCAGTCATTAAACCTTTAAGTTCCAAAACTATCTCCTTTGACCCCTTGTCTTACATCTAGGTCATGCTGATGCAAGAGGTGGGCTCCCACAGCCTTGGGCAGCTCCACTTCTGTGGCTTTGCAGGCACAGCACCCTCTCCTGGATGCTTTCATAGGCTGATGTTGAGTGTTTGCAGCTTTTTCAAGTGTAAGGTGCTAGTCATAGGTGGATCTACCATTCTGGGGTCTGGAGGATAATTGCCCTGTTGTCACAAGTCCACTAGGCAGTGCCACAGTGGGGACTCTGTGTGGGGGCTCCAATCCCACATTTCCCTTCTGCACTGCCCTAACAGAGGTTCTCCCTGAGGACCCTGGCCCTAGAGCAAACTTCTGCCTGGACATCTAAGCATTTCCATTCATCCCCTGATATCTAGGTAGAGGTTCCCAAACCTCAGTTCTTGACTCCTGTGCACCCACAGGCTCGACAGCATGTGGAAACTGCCAAAGCTTGTGGCCTGCACCCTCTGAAGCAATGTCACGAGATGTACCTTGGCCCTTTTTTGCCATAGCTGGAGCTGAAGCAGCTGGGACTCAGGGCACCATGTCAGGAGGCTGCATAAAGAAGGGGGACTCTGGGCCTGGCCCATGAAACCATTTTTTCCTCCTAGCCCTCCAGGCCTGTGATGGGAGGGGCTGCAGTGAAGGTCTCTGACACACCCTGGAGACATTACCCCATTGTCTTGGTGATTATCATTGGGCTCCATATTACTTATGCAAATTTCTATAGCAGGCTTGAATTTCTCCCCAGAAAATGGGTTTTTCTTTTCTACCTCATCGTCAGGCTGCAAAATTTCTGAACTTTCATGCCCCGCTTCCTCTTGAATGCTTTGCTGCTTAGAAATTTCTTCTGCCAGATAACCTAGATCATCTCTCTCAAGTTTAAACTTCTACATGTCTCTAGGGCAGGGGCAAAATGCCATCAGGAACTTTGCTAAAGCATAGCATGAGTGACCTTTGATCTATTTTCCAGCAAGTTCCTCATCTCCATCTGAGACCACTTATGGATGAACTTGTGCATATCACTATCAGCATTTTGGTCAAAACCATTCAACAAGTTTCTAGGAAGTTCTAAACTTTCCCACATCTTCCTGTCTTCTTTTGACCCCTCCAAACTGTTCCAACCTCTTCCTATTACCCAGTTCCAAAGTTGCTTCCACATTTCTGGGTATCTTTATAGCAGTACCCCACTCTCTGTGGTACCGATTTACTGTATTAGTCCATTCTCACACTGCTGTGAAGAAATACTTGAGACTGGGTAATTTACAAAGGAAAGAAGTTTAATTGACTCACAGCTCCAGATTAGTAGGAGACCTCAGGAAACTCACTAAAATAGCAGAGGACAAAGGAGAAGCAGACGCCTTCTTCACAGGACAGCAGTATGGAGTGAGTGCAAACACGGAAGATGCCTGACTCTTATAAAACCATCAGATCTCACAAGACTCCCCCATAATCACGAGAACAGCATGGGGAAAACTGTCCTAATTATTCAATTACCTCCACCTGGTCCAACCCTTGACACATGTGGATTATGGGGATGACAATTCAAAGTGAGATTTGTTTGGGGACACAGAGTCAAACCATATCATTGAGCTTAGACATGTGCATGGAATGATACAATATGAAGAATGTGATCAGAAAATCACAAATGGAAGCCTATGAGAGGTCATTTATTATTCAAGCAAATATACATATTCCTTTTGGTGCCTAGTGCTCACTTAATAGACATGAGGGGTTTAGTGTGTATTCTGGCCCATGGCTCAGATCTCTCCACTTCAGGACTACACCACTCATTCACTCAACTGCTATGAGTGTTGACATCTGATACCACTCAGCTGAGTCTTCCAATTAATATGAGGTGGGTGAAAGAGGAAGAGTGAAAAGAATGGGAAGAAGGAGCCAGTTAGGTAAGATGCACAGCTGTGTAGTATCATAAAGCCAATGTGTGGAACTAATTCAAGAAGTAAGGAATTGTTGACAATTTTGAATGCTGCACACAGGAAAACTAAGAAAAGATATTCAAATACCCATCGGATTTGGCAATAAGAGGGCACCAATGGCCTAAACAAAATAGTCATTTTGGTGGAATAATGGAAAATAAACCAAACCAAAGGTGATGAAGCTTTCAGGATGATCTGCAATAATGAAAAGGGAGAAATATGATACCAGTTAAAGTGAAATATGGGATCTAGTGTGTGAGAGGATGGAAAACACATTTCACATATCCATCCTTAAACATCCTAACCTGGATATTATGTTACCGCGTTAAAAAATAACACATATGGCTGGGTATGGTGGCTCACGCCTGTAATCCCAGCACTTTGGGAGGCCAAGGCAGGTGGATTATGAGGTCAAGAGATTGAGACTGTTCTGGCCAACATGGTGAAACCCCATATCTACTAAAAATACAAAAATGAGCTGGTTGTTGTGGGACGCACCTGTAGTCCCAGCTACTCAGGGGGCTGAGGCAGGAGAATCACTTGAACCTGGGAGGTGGAGATGCAGTGAGCCGAGTTCGTGCCACTGCACTCCAGCCTGGCGACAGAGCAAGACTCCGTTAAAAAAAAAAAAACCCACATATACATATTTACAAATGTTTATATACACACACACCACCACACACATATATATCTGTATTTATGTGTGTTTATGCTCATGTACATAATTGGAAATTTAACAAACAATAAATTTAAGGAAGACATAATGCAGACAGACCTTTTATTCGTAATTCTGTGAACTAATTCCACTGACTCGTTTTACCAGTATCACATAATCTAATTGCTCTTTCTATATAAATGATGTTTTCTTCAGTTTAAAACAATTCAATCCTTATTTCTCCTTTTAAGCTTTTGGAAATAATATCTCTGCTTCCATTCCCTTTTCATTCCCATTTGTATTTTCTGTTTTGCGTTTGTTTCCATATGTGATCTACGCTATACACATCCCCCCCAAAAGGGAAAAAGAAACCATGAAAGCCTAAAATTTTGACCAAACATATGCAGCAGTAGCATAGCTTAGAAGAAAGAAGCTGCTTTGGCTAAGGTACAAATGTGAGCTGTAGTCTTCTTTTTTTTTTATTTAGTTTTTTTGAGATGGAGTCTCACTCTGACGCTCAGGCTGGAGTGCAATGGCACAATCTCGGCTCAATACAACCACAGCCTCATGGGTTCCAGCAATTCTCCTGCCTCAGCCTCCCAAATAGGTGGAATTATAGGCATGTGCCACTATGCCCAGCTAATTTTTGTATTTTTAGTAGATACGGGGTTTCACCATGTACTGTAGTCTTCTTTTTGCTATCATCTATTAATTTCAAACTATCATATTTAAAACTATAGAGGAAATGAGACAATAGAGAAGGATTTAAAAAAAAAAAAAAAGAGGAGAAGGTGAGGATACATTAAGCCAGGTACTCCAGAAGACAAAAAAATGTTTTTATAGAGGTAGAGAAGGGAGAGATTTATTTAATTTTGGGAAGGGAAGGGAGAGAAATATAGAAGTGCAGTAATATTTGAGCTGGTCCTTGAAGGAAAGGATAACTATGCAAGTATAGAGTTGGAGAAAGAAGCAAGAGCAAAGGCAGACATAGCAAAAGAAAAATAAACTAAATGATCCCATTTGACTAAACAAAAAGCTACGTAAAGGGAATAGAGAAAAGTGGACCTGGAAAGGCAGATGGATGAGACACTATGGAAAGACTTGAACTTTGAGTTAAGATATCTGAGTTGTGTTCTGGAAGATTTTTTTTTAAAAAGTCATCAAACAATTTAGATCAAGGGAGGGAGATTAAGCTATGCTGTTACCTTGAATTTTTCTGGGCATATTTCAGTTATCCTATTTAATTTTTATACTTTCAGAAACTGGGAATTGCATTATTTCATTTTAAGCCACCTATTCAAGATCACACACAAAGCAAGTGATAAATCTTGTTCTGGCTGGCTTGAAGCACAGTGATGGTTCATTTCTGTAGCCCTTTCAGATTAGAAAATTCATGGGACTACAGATGTTCTTTCCACTGAAAGGAGGTTCAAATATGAAATCATAGGGAAAACCAAAAAGAAAATTAAGTGAGAAAGAACACTGAGAAATAGAGATCCTTACTTCAGATCAATCACAAATGCTGTGAGATATGATTACTCTCTGACTGAATGTTGTCATAAAAGCAAGAAAGCTCTGGCTGAGCCTCACTAAAAGATTAATATTAGAGGTTTGAGATGTCTGGTGCCTCATTAACTTTCCAGTACTTCTTGGTTTTACTCTTCACCTTTGTCATGACTTCTGGCTTCACTCATCACTCATAATTTCTTATTTATCATTTTCTTCTGTTCACCAATTGAGACATCTAATGACCTAGATTCCTAGACTAAAAATCAGTTTTTTTCTAAGATTTGATTCCAGTATTCTCAGAATTCTAACAATTCAATCAGCGGAGAACCCCCAGATGCTCTCCCTTAGGAATATAGCCTGAGATTTAGACAGCAGGATGAGGTGTTTCACTGTCCCAGCAACACACCCTCTTTCTTATTCCTCCACAATGATGCCCATGCTACTACACACTTCTTGCACATCCTCTTCTGTTTCAGCATGCTGTATGCTATAGTTTTTTCCAACTAAAACACTAACTTTATTTCAAGAATATTTTTAAGCTTTCATAACACTCACTGAGATAGTGAGACATTTATCTACGTTCAATGTCATGAAATGCTGACAAAATTAAATTTGCATTTAAATTGTAGATGATTGTAGGGAAGTAAAAACCTGATATATTTCCAGGGGTATGAAGAATTTGATTTGGTTCCTTGTCTCTGACACTTAGAATAGGAAGGGCATACCATAGGATACACGACAGTGAAGAAGATGTTTTGACAAAATAAGCTCTAGGGCAGATATTATTTTTATTTTAAAAAGTAAAATGAATAAAATTTCACTACTGGTTTTACTTTCTTGGACTAGCATTTACTGTTTCAGAAGAAAGCCCACATTTATATTGGCAATTTGAGTGAAACAGATGTTTAACAATCTAAAGATTACATGGATTCTAAGTATAGCTTTTCTCTAATATTTTCTACTGATTTTCTACTGTTCATCATATTTGAAGAAAATGCAGTGTCAGAATCTATATTCTTATATGTAAGTTCATAGTAAATTAATGGCAATTGTCATTAACAATAGTCTGGCTTTACAGTGAAAAAGAATGTTTTCAGAAGTTAACCAGGACTCTGTGTGCTGTCTTAGAGAACCTTTTGAGTGATTCTAAGGGAAAAGACTAGCATCAAATAGTGTTATTATTTCTTCTGCTGACATGCTAATTTGAACGTCATTTGGGTTCAGCCCTGAATTAATCATGAGATACTGACTGACTCTTGCCAAAGATAAATGAAGTTTCAGAAATGAAAATATTTTTCAGCATATTTTATTTAAAAAAAAATATATTCTAATATGTCTTTTAAAAATATATCTGGTACATATGAACATTTATATTTGAGAAATATACATGTCAACCTATGGCTTAGAGTAATATAAAAATTTGGCAAATTATAAAATTATCACCTTCAGATTAATACTAGGAAGATCAAATATAGTATCATATATTATACAAATATAAAAAAGTATATTATGCAAGTGATTTTAATTAAAACTCTAATAGAAAGCATACTTAGAGACCAGTCTCAATAAAAGGAATATTTTTTTGGTTCAGTGTTTACTCTCATTGATGAATTTCAGTGTTCAGAGAGAAAATGAGTAAGATTAAAGTATTCTTAATAGGAGGAAATAAAGATAATGATTAGGAAAACAGGGTTGAAAAAGTAACGGTTATCAAAACAAAATAATATTCGAGGTATCAGTTATGTATTTTATTTTATCTGCTACAGACAAATCATTGAATATAAATCAATTTATCTAGGAAACAAAACAAATATACTGTATTACATAGACTTTTGCTAACAAAAATTCTAAATGTATCACAACTTCTACACAGTCATGTAAAGAGTCACAATGTTGGTTGCTACGTATAGATTTTTATATTATCAATTTAACTTTAGGAGATATAAATTCTAGTTTGTATAGCCAATTGAGAGAAAAATATACTGTTTAAATTTTTGATTAATTCACTGATTTATTTACCTTTATGAAGTAGTAAATCATAGAATACTGATTTCCTGGTTCTACTGAAGGACTTCTATTGAAGGACTCCCCACCCCACCCTTTTAAAGGTTCGTGAGTCTAATACTGAGAAAATGAATAAATGAATGCAATTATGTTTCCTGCTTCAGTGGAGCTGTCAAGTGGTGTCACCAACTTTGTTTTTTTCTCAGGAGGGAAACTACTCTAAACAATGTGATTTTTTTTAAGATGGACAGAATATAAAAATTGGCAGAATATATTAACATTCTCCACTTGTAGTCTTGAAAGATAGTATAGTATTTCGCCTATCAATATGCTGCTTCTGAAACCCCATCTGCATTCTTTTATCTGTTTATCTGTTTACTTCTATAAAATGCCTCAAAGCAAATAAATTACAGTCCATTGCATGCATTTACTTAGATTAATAAATGTTTCTGTAATTAGTTATTTAATATGTTACTTAAGATTTCATATATCAGAGTGAAAAAATCATATATTTAAAATTATGATATGATTAAAATAATATATCAAAACAGGTTGATAGTAATATAACAATGGGGGGAATAGCTTCAAGAACTCAGAAACTGTTTATTACATATATCCTTCATTATCAAAATAAACTTTTATGCACAGAGTGTAGGAAAAATGCAATGTAGAAGCAAGTTTCTGTTCATTTTCAATGCAATAACTTTTGCCAGTGCCTTAATACTTAATTTCCCATTTGGACATATTCTGATATTCTGTATTTGAAGTAGAGTATGTTATGATTTTTGCTAAAACAGCAACCTGAGGTATCTGTAACTAAAATTACTGTTTTAACATATTTTTCCCTTTTAGTACTTACCTCATGGTCATGGAATAAATTGACCAATTTAGTTTTGTGCCTATTACAGAGGAGTAATAAGCAATAATATAAGTATTCATGGTTTTGTATTTTTAATATAAAAATGAACATGACTCATAAATAATTGGTTTATTTATGTGGACCATATCCATAACCTCCACCATTAGAGAGTTTGAGATATAAGGCCAAAATGGGTATGGCAATCAGGTGAATGGTAATCTCAGAAAGAGTGATTTTATTATTAACTATGCTTGACTAGGTTAGATCATTTATGTTAGGAAAATAAATCTTGACATTTATATGGATAATTTTGTGGCTTACTTGTCAACCTTCCTGTGAGACATGGATCTGATGAAATTGTGATTGAGAATGACAACTGTAATACATTATTAATGAACTCAGGGTAATTGTAAAGTTTTATGACTTAGAGATCAGTAGAAATTGGTTCCATGGTCAGTTTGAGAAATTACTGAGAATACACCTTGCACTGACAGTGCTGATAGCTTAGCATCAGTCATGGTATTCCCACAGCCATGGCCTGTGACAGCCCTAATGATAGTCATTTTGTAGCGTGACCATGCATTAGGATACATTTAGAAGAGCACAAAATGTCAAATTGAAGTAAAGGTTTTCAGCAGTTCTTGTTACAAGAAGTCTTATTTTCCTAGATGTTCTTAAAATTGTGACCCATGTTTAGTAATCTCAAGATGAATAGAAAAATGTAGATTAAAAATCAATGAATCTCATTTTTTAAAATAACCAGTACTTTGGGCACTAAACTCATATTGCCAATCAAAAAGAAAACAATGTGAAAGTTTGTGCTGTCAAAATTCTCTTTAAGTGAAATTCATATCAATGAATTTATATTTCTCAGTTTTTTAGTGAACTTAGTGTAGGATAAAATAAAATCTGTTTGTGGAATGATTTCTTTAAATAATATTGAGAAGTTTCAGTTCCAAATGATAGTATTTTATATAATAGAGCAAAATATTTGTTGTAAATTTACAATAAAATATCAAATAATGGCTATTACAAGAATTAGACTAACAGAACAAGTAAGGGCATGAGTTTGGAAACAGAGGCTTGGAAGACTCCAGGCTCCAACATGTCCCTGTTTTGTTGCCTTAGGTTAGCTATGGGTCCCCACTAAGCTTGCTTTTGTCACCTTGGAAGTAGAAATTATAGTGATTTACCAGAAGGAATGTTAAAAGGGGCTACTGAGTTATAGAAAATGGTCATTTCAGTATCTGACACATAATGATCACATATATTATTTTCATTTCAATAATATACTGTTGCTTAGAAAAAAATATGTATTCACCATTTAAAACAGTCATGATAAAGCAAATTTGAAATTACTACATTATGCCTTGCTATTAAAATAAAAGTATTTGAAGATTACAACTGTGAGGCCTGCTTTAAGAAATGTCTGTGGTTTGAGTAAGAGCATTTCTACCTGCTGAGACTGTAATGGGAATTATTTTTGTTTGTCTTTTGCTCTTTCCTGAAGAGATGTATTTTTAAACATACATAAAGATACCAGGTTGTTCATCAAATTCAAATAACATAAGAGGGACTAAGGCATCAGTACATGTAAAAAGATGCAAAATTTAGTGCTTATGAAATATTAGAAAATATCATTGTTTTGAAATAGCACATTGTGTTTCTAGCCAATTTATTAAAAGGTTAGGAACTTAGCTAATAGTTTTCATTTTCATTTCTTTTTTTTTAAATTAACAAACAGCTGGAAAGAAACCACACTCATTTTGGTAAAAATCATATCTTGAGATTCCTCGAGACTAACAAACCCAAACAAATCAATTCAAAATTGCCTCTGATGCAGAGGCAATATAGTGTTTGAGCTGCCCATAGTGAGCCACAGTATATTGAGACAATGCCAAATGATGATATCTAATATCAGTAGATAAGTCCTAGATTCATTCTTTAGCCATGAAAGAGAAGATGTAAAAGTTGTATAATTTCAGTAAATGTATAGGAGTTAATCTTATCTGATAAAAATAGAATTGAGTAGGAAACCAAAATTGATGGAAATAAGCATTGGCTTTAAAAAGTTACATTAAGGGCAACTTCAGCCAAACTCCTACATGGCCAGGAAAACAATTATGTTACTGTTACTACCTTTCTCTTTATCTTTCCAGATCATTCGCACTGTACTCACAGTTGGCCAATTTTTCCTAATGGCAATAATACTACTCTGAGGACAACTTGTAACTCTGGGCGTGTTCTGTCGAGGGCTCCTTCCCTCACCCTGTTCTGAATGATGAATGTAGTGATGTTTTCTCAGCTCTCTTGGAGGGAACATGGATCTTGTAGTGGTCATTGGGAACAGAGTTTATAGACAGAGAGTTCTCCACCTGAAAATTTTTGCATTCCTCCTCTTCTTTGACTCTTCACTGGTTCCAATTCAAAAATCCTTTTCCTCTTTGCCATTCTTGGTTAATTAATGATAGTAATAAAAATGCACCATTATACCATACAAAAGAAAAATCTAAGATATTTTTCTCTCTGCTATTATCCCACTTCTGTCTTTCAAGCCCCATCAAAATTTCTGGTTGTTGAGAAACAATAAGGGAGGTTACATCATCAGAATTTCTGGTTGTTGAGAAACAATAAGGGAGGTTATATCATCAGAATTTCTGATTTTTGGGAAACAATAAGGGAGGTGGGGTAAGTGGGAAGCAGATGTGTATGAAGATAGAGAAAATATATGTAAATGAGAGTATATTGTCCTAAAACATATTCTTAGTAATATATGTAAAGTCAATGCAGATTTTGATTTTTTCTCAATGCTATCCAATAAAAACATTACGTGAGCCACATATGCAATTCTAATTTGTTAAAGAGCTATATTAAAAATAAGTAAAGTTAATATGAATAATATGTTTAACTTAATATATAATATGTTATCACTATTAAAACAGTATTTAAATAATTATGCTTTTTTCCTAACTTAGTCTTTGAAATCTGACATGTATTTTATATTTACAGGGCATCTTAATTTGGATAACTTTTCATTGGAATTGATCTGTAATTACATTTCATGAAACTGAAGGTTGAAAATAGATATTTATATGTATCAAGTTGTCAACCATATTTAAAAGTTTTTAAATATCTCAAATGAATTAGTTTTTAAATTTAAATTAAAATTAATTCAAATTAAAAATTCAGTTCCTCTTGCACCAACCACATTTCAAGTGTTCAACCTTGTGTCTACTGATTACCATATTGAACACTGCATCTCTCAATGTTTCTATTAAATAAAATTCACTTTTTATAAGAAACCAGACTTCTTGATATCGAGATCAATTTCATGCACAATACTCTGTCAGCTTTAGTAATCAAATCAATTAATGTTTGTAATAGGCTATTCTTGCATTGCTATAAAGAAATACATGAGACTGAGCAATTTATAAAGAGAAGAGATTTAATTGTCTTACAGTTCTGCAGGCTGAACAGAAAACATGATACCAGCATCTGCTTGGCTTCTGGGGAGGACGCATGAAGCTTTTGCTCATGGCAGGGGTGAAGCAGGAGCTTGCATGTCACATGGCAAAAGCAGGAACAAGAGGGAGTGGGAGGGGAGGTTCCACACATTAAAACAACCAGATCTCATGAGTACTCACTATTTCAAGGACAGCACCAAGTCATGAGGGATCTGCCTGCATGACCAAAATGCCTCCCACCAGGCCCCACCTCCAACATTGGGGATGACAATTCAACATGAGATTTGGGCAGGGACAAATAACCAAACTATTTTAATGTTCTTTATGCTTAGTTTTTACTGGCCATGGAAAATGTACCTAAATTTGATTCTTCAATTATTTATTATCTATACCAATTACCTTGATTTGCATGCATTATTGCAGCCAACATGATTATTGCTTTGGAGTTTTTACCCAGTCTACATTTGGAACTTCATTCACATACATATGAATACCTTCAGTGGCTTAGGTTAATTTAAATATCAGATACTAGTCACACTCCTTTGACCTTTACTTTTTTTTAAAGGAATAATTTAAAAAGCATTTTTCTTCTTGGCAATCTTGCTTTGTTACTGCATTTCCTATTTTGCTATTGTGTTCTAAAACTTCCTCAATTGACAATTGAACTGCAGGGCATAGATTAAGAAAAATAGTTTAACAAATAAATCATTATTTAATTTCTACTGTAATATTTCTGATCATACTTAATGTCTCGAATTTGAAACTTGTTTACCATAAATAATGAAATAATAGTTGACATAAAATTCTAAACCTGACTGCAAACATAAAGTGCATGCTGGCATATAAATATGTGAGACTACCAGAATACAATAGGCTGTTTAGATTCCACAAATTAAGCAATCATCTTACAATAACACACCACACAAAACAACCACTGGGCTGCACAAAATAGAAAAGAGGAAATCAATTATGGTTCAATAATGCTACTTTCCCAATCAGTTAGAAATTAACGAAAGTACCTTGTTTACAGGAATTCTGATGGCATAATTTTCTGACAGCTTTTCATCTGTGAATATTAAGCATTGCTTGTTTAATTATGAATACAACAACTGAAAGCATCTGAGGAAGAAGCATATTTATTTTTTCTAAAACCATTAAAATTATCTCAAAGTAAATTTTAATTATTTAGAAGTTGTTCACTTATAAATATATGTTGACACATTTTTAACTTTGATAGACATCTTACTTTTAAGATCAAATAAATGAAATTAATTGCCATGATTTTTTGACTTTTGGTAAAATGTGTTTATAAGAAATTCTGTTATCTATCTGACATTAATCTAGAAATGAATACAATCTCATCGAAAGGAAGGCTTTTGACTGTGTTCAACAAGCCTCTTCCATAAAACAACCTAAAAAATAATTTTGAGTTTAATGAATTTGAGAAAAAATTGAAAGTTAAGAAGTTGTAATTCTGTTTGAGCTTTTCAGAAAATGTTCGTTTTATATATCTAACTTAATGCATTTATTTGCGTTTATATTAGCTGCTATTAAATTTTCTCTTAATACCATGCAATTTCATTGTAAACCTAGAGCGTTTTCTTCAGTGCCTAGTGGGCTTACCTTATTGAATCATAGTGTTAATGCAACCAATAACATTGATTTAAATATTTTATTTACTGTTTGTCTCTCTTTAATGGTGATGGACTAAGACGTTCATTCAAGCAGCTATCTTGTAAATGCATACTTTGAGTAAAAACGTGTACCTCATGTGAAAATGACATTCTGCAGAGGCCACAACCACACATAGATGACTGTGACAATTATAGATTACCCATAGGTTTGTTCACACTCAACCTTAGGGCTAATAGATCCTGTCTCGTAGCAGTACATCAGGCACTCCAGAGTTGTGTATGAGACTATACTGCTTCCACGCCTGATGCTGTGTGTGTGTAGACGTGACTACAGGTAACCCATATCCCCACTAATCGTTGACTTTTTGCCCCATTGTTGACTTCAGTTTAGTGTGTACTATACTACTGTTATTCCTTCTAAGGCCCCTGTTTTCTGATTTCCTAATTCTCAGTTCAGTTTTCTGCCTGGTTTGAGCTGAGCTTCAAAGAGCAGTCTGAATATTTGGGAGGTGATACTTGGGTGAGGAAACTAATTTCTGATAGTCATTATCAATGAATACATGCTATTCATATTTAATCAACTGCCTGCCTCTCTTTATACTTCTCTTTCTGCCTCCCAGATCCCTGATAGTAGAAGTACTCAGCATGCCTCTTAGATTACCATGAGAGGAGAAGAGAGAATGTATATGTATGTATGTGTGTGTGTGTGTGTGTGTGTATATATATTTATGTGTATATATTTATGCATATATATTGCTTATCAATGCACTCTGAGGATAATTTCTATAAATTTTGGATTTAGACAAAACTAAAATAGTCATAATTTTGTTGCTTTCTAGATGTGTAAACCTGAACAAATAAGTTTAGCTCTATATCCCAGGATTTCCATATCTAAAACTGTGATGATGATAGCTATTCACAAACTTGTTTTAAAGTACCAAGAGAGAATATATATCAAACAATGGGATGCCTCATACCCTATAAAGGTTTGTAAAATTATTTACCAATTTAATGGACATATGTGATTTTGTCTCTGATTATTTTGCCATGTCATTGTCAATATGTATGATATATTTTATAATTTGATATTTCAAAAGATAACAGAAATATAATACAAACTTGGATGACTTCAATATTTTTTCCTAGTTTTAAGTCCCCTAAAAACAAGATTCTTAAAATGCCACAATAAAAGAGTGATACAATGTATTTTTGAATTTATTTCAAATTTTTAGACATTTTTTCTTTGGAGAACTTAATTTGTATAAGTAGCATTTATGATCTATCATCTTTACCTTTAAAACTGTCCAGCAAAAATAAAATGTGGTGTTACAAACCTCTTATCATTAAATTATGTAGTTGTCATTTGGACTGTAAAGTAACTTTCTGTTTTTTTCAAATCCAACTTGATTTACTGTTTTAATGCTTGATTTTCTTCTCTGTCAGATAAAAACTGCAGTAGACATTGATGAATGTACTTCCAAGATCTGGAAAAATTGAGGTGTGAGATTTTACTGTAGTTGCCTGCCAGGAAATAATCAGATATTTATGTATTTTAGACCTATCAAATGAATTTTCATTTCAAATGAAACTTTTCAACTCACTAGAGGTTAGAATTGACGTGTTAACAATTCTCCAAGAGTTGCTATAATTCTCCTTAGAAATATTAGGCTGTGAGAAACTCAAATATTACCTTACCATGCATTTATATGAATATTTACCATAGATGCAGGAACTAGTATTCTGTGTAGGTGGAATCATAAGAGCTTTCTGAACTAAAAGACTGATACAATACTATTTAAGAAATTCACTGTAACATGGAATTGTATAACATTTTGGGTTTATCTAAAACTTTAACCTGAACTTCCTCAGATTATTAATGTTTCTGGCTTTTCCTTTAAAAAGCTTTTAGTAATTCTAAAACTATATAGAAAAACACATAAATTAGCAACTATATTGTTATGAATTGTTTAAAAGTTAGTTATATATAAGTTAAATGAATTTATGTTTATATAGTATTTCCATCCTCTAGAAAATATTTAATACTTTCAAAATGTGAAGAAATTTTGTGTTAAGCTGTTGGCAATATTAAAACCATTTAATATGTGTAAATCCATGTAGGCAGTGTTTTGTGAAATGATAAACTCATTGAATTGTAGAAGTGGGTAGATTATTACACCCTTGGTTTTCAAGAAATGTACCCAAACTCTTGGTGGGATACAAACACAGTCTAAGAGCTTCAAAAATGTTCAAGATAGTGACTAAGAACTCATGTTCTCAACTTAAAAATCCTCCTACAAATATGTTGAAGATAACAAGTAGAGTGGGTGAGAACTCACAACATGATATGAAAATTATATACATTTTATTAAGTAGTGATTTTCAGTATTATACACAATGACTACTTGTATTACATCATGTGACTTTTAATACCATTTCATTTGTTTCTCTGTTAAAAATTACCGAAACTCTTAGCCAATGTGCCCTAGTTTTTGGAGTAATCTTATGTGAACGTTTCTTCTGTTTTTGCATGCAGTGAGGTCCCACCCATCATCTTTGGTGAAGTACATGTCAGTTTAGTTGGTCATATTTCTCTCTTAAAACAGAGGCCTGTCTTTACCTGTCTCAGCAGTCAATTATGTTCCTAGATACTTCTCATTTAAAACTTTCTTCAAAATGTTACTTGGCCCCACAAAGCAGCCTCCTCTTGGCTGTTCATTTCTCTGCTATGATCTGATGCTCTATGTTTGCCATTGATACTACTGCTTTGCTGCTATTTCGCACTCACTTTCTCACTGCTGTAGAGGGAATAATATCATAAACTCTGCTTCTAGAAGGGAAGTGTAAGTTCCTAGATGAAACGTAACTTGAAAATGGATTTAACAATATTGCTTTTGTAAAATTATTAAGCACTCCCTCGGCAGTAGCCACTCGGAGACGTTCATATTTAATAATGTTTTGCCACATGGTCTCTACAAGGTCTCACCGAGACCTTGAGTAGAAACAGGCAAGATTATGCCATGAAGGGCAGGGCTGCGCGGAATTCATTCAGGACAATAATTTGGGAGATGCAGTGCAGGTGAGAAAACAGTGCTGTACCTGCTATGACCCTGAGATTTCTATGTTGGCTGAACCTGTGGAGCTGAAGAAAGGAATAATTACAGAGTTCAGGACCAATATTTACCATAGAGTCGGCATTTTGTAGTCTCAAAGGGAATTACCTGTTTTCATTTTTGTTTATTTCTAGAGTTAGAAAACAATTCCGTTTTATTTTCATATTTTACTGTGAAAATACATAAAACCACACAAAATAAATACTATCTTAATAAGTTATTATAAGATGAACAAGGTAACACACTCTTATAACTACCACCTAGGGGAAGAAGTCGAACTTCACCACTAAACATCTTCCATGTGCCCAGTGGCAACGTACCACCTCCCTTTCTGCAAAACTAACCAATCTCCTGATTTTCACAGAATCACTTTCTTGCTTTTATAATTCAAGTGTTCATTTCTAGGTGGCAGTGTTTAGTTGTGCGCATTTTTAAAATATACTTTCAAGTATATGGCACAGATCAATGTCTTCATTACTTCATTCCAGAGCTACCAAATTCAAATTCAGCATTATATAATCTTATACTTAACATCTTCTGCATAATATTTGTATATCCTTTCTTCCATAATAAAAGTCTAGTCTCAATAAAATAAGGGACAACAAAATCAGAATATCTCATTTTTCATATATAAAAAATATTAAAAAGTACATATAAAAATATAATCAATGTAACATTTTAAATTTTGTTCATATATTGCCCTCATTTTCCTCTAATTTTTATTATATATCTATATTCTGAGCCTATAGGCATTATATACAATGCACTTTCCTTTATCTAGTTTGGGTTCTGTAAGTAGATATATGTACAGTGCACACTGCCTATTCTCATATTGATCTCTGCTGCTTATTTTGGTTGTTTAAAGCTTATTTATCTAGGATATACTTCAGAGAGGGCTAATGGAAATAATTCTTGCATTCTTGGGTGTTCATGATCATAGGTCTGTGACCTTTATACTTGAAAGTCAGTTTTACTCTGTAAAATCTTTGACTCACATTTTCTCTTTTTCTCACAGTTTAAATATTCTTAAGTATTTAAATATATCATTTTTTTCTGGCATAATATGTTGCTGTTGAAAAATCTGATGTTAATCTAATTTTCTTTTCATTGTAAATCAATTGCTGTTTTTTATCTGCTACATGCCCAAAGGGTATTAGTTTTTCATTGAAATGCAGTTATTTTATTAGAATATATCTGAGTGTTGTCTATATTTTCTTTAATCTTTCCATGTAGTTTGAAACCTTTTTCTTTTTCAGGAAAGTTTTCTTTAATTATAATAATGTTTAATTATATAATGTCATATAATGTTTGTTCATAAAAAACATTAATTATATAATGTTTGTTCATTTTCTTTCTTTTGCTTCTTTTCCAGGGAGTCTTTTAATTCAAATATTGAATCTTCTTTGCATAGTTTCAATATTTGCCTATTTCTTTCAAATCATTTTTATCTCTTTCTTAATTTCCTTTTTACTTGATTTTTTTCAACTAATTAAATTACGTAATTATTGTATGTATCCTTTGTCATGTTCTTTTTGGTATAATATTCATTTCTGAAAGTTTTCACTTTGTGATTCTTTTTTGAATTTGATGACCTCATTACTGAGTATTCTAATTGGTATTTTGTATCTTCATAGCTTAGGTTATTTTCTCAAAATGTTTTAGCTCATTTTGAAATAGTAATACATTGCAGATTGGATCTAACTTTGACAGTGTTTTCATTACTTGCTTTTATTATTTTAGAAACTTTCATTCACTTTAAGAATATTGATCCATTTCTTTTAAATAACTTTGTATTGGAGTTGATTTTGATCATTTCTTTTGATTATTTTCACAAACTATTAGTCTTTATGGATGTTTAGAAAGAGACATAATTCAGGGTAGCTTTCTTCAATTCACAGCGATCTGTCTCTTGTTTTTGTTTGTTTGTTTGTTTATTGTTCTGGTATATATCTGCTTGCATGCTAAGATATCTTAGGTCTCTGTTTCCTTCTCCTACTATTGTCTAGTCTTCTGTGTCTTTAATGTCTATTTTCCCTGTCCTACTCAATTTCTATTAAATTTCTTACAATTTCTCCCCAATATGTAGCCCTGTTTGGGAAGACAACTGAGGCAGCTCAATATTGTGAGTTTATAGGGATGCACTGTTCTGAAGATATTTTTGTTCATCTGTTTTAATCCCACATTATACGAGCAGATAAAATCCTTCAGAGCTTACTATTTGTCTTAGTCCATTTTGTACTATAACAGAATACTTAAGACTGGGTAATTTATAAAGAAGAGAAATTTATTATCTTATAGTCTGGAGGCTGGAAAGTCAAGATCAAGACACTAGTAGGTTCAGAAGATGAAAGAGCAAAAAGGGATGCAATTCCTCATCAAGCACTTTTATAATGGCATTAATCTATGTAGTAGAGCGAAGACCTCATAACCTAAACATCTCTCAAAATGTTACACCTCCAAACACTGTTGCACTGGGGATTAAGTTTACAACACATGAATTTTGGAGAGGACACATTCAATCATGCTGCTGTTCTCAAGTTGATTTACTATGCTTTCTAGGGAATACTTCACATCTATTTAAGGATTATCTTGTCTTCAGGCCCATACGATGCCATATTATTTCCCTTGGTTGTCAATTGAACAGATGTATGTGACACATTGTTCTTGGTTCTTGTGAATAATTTTAGAGTTGCTGTTGTTGGTATATGTGAGTATGTATTCATGGGGATACCATGTCACTAAATTTTGTTGTGCATGCCATTCATGGGTTTTAAATTTTATTATCTAGTTGATCTGCCTGTTATTAGACGGGCATTCACAGAAATCTAAAAACTATTTCAACACCACCATTATTTTTTCCAGAATTCCATTTCTAATATGGAATAGTCCCATTCTGATTGTTTAGATATATGTCAATGTATTTTTACTTTAAGTGCATATTCCAAACAAATTTTCTGATATCGAATAGGCTGAAAGTTAAAAACCCTAATGGGTAGTTTATATACTAACAACTTTCTTGCTCTCTAGAGTGGATTTAAATTATTTGTATTTTTAAAATAAGTTTTTGTTTTTTTTCTAAATTCTACATTTTTCTACAATTTTTTAAGCTGGTGATAACTACTTCATCCATTTAGCCATAATCCATTCTAAATACATTCCTTTTGTTTGGCTTTAGTAAAGACAAATTTATAATTAAAAACTAAAACAACATGTCCAGCAATGATAAAAGAATGACTGTTTCTTAAGGAAGAGAGCTCTTTAAGATAGTAAATGTCATATTAACCATAAACTGTGAAATAAAAAAGTGACAAATATATGCATAGGTGATTTCTAAATAATGTAAAATGCAATTTAATATTATCATCCATTTTATCCTGAGTTTATTATTATACTATGCTTTTAGTAAATATTTATTGGATTATGAATAGTGCTGGGCATAGAGTATTAAATGGTCAATAGTAGGGAAAACTGTTCCGTTTACAGTTGAGTGGGAGATACAGACCAGTAAACTTAAACATAGACATGAGTGGTATCATAAGATGCAAAGAAATAACAGGAAGTATTGAAGTCACAAAGGAGGGGGACCTAATCCAGATTTGCCCCCATAGAAAAAGAAGATTTCTCAAAATAAGTCTCATCTAGAATGGGATATAGTTAGTAACAGGAATTGGCCAGGATGCTAGTGACCTCTTTATCACCAAGAAAACAGCATTAAAAATCCCTAGCCATGATATAACCTACAGTGTACCCACAAACAAAAAAAAATTAAAATTACAAAACTCTAGATGTAAGAATGAGAAAAATATTGTAGGAGATTGAGAGAAGGTTGTTATGAGTAGAGTCCAACAGTGAGTGCATGTGAGTGACTGCTAAGTGTGGATGCAAAGAAAGTGACAAGACATAAGGTAGAGGCTTAACAAGGGTGAAGACTCTCCAGAACCTTGCAAAACATGCTGAGATATTTGGGCTTTTACCTTAAGAGGATTTGAGACATATGTGAGGGTTTTACACTGCCAAATGTCATGTTCATATTTGTGTTTCAAGAGAGAGAAGTTTTGCTGCTGGATGAAGAATGAATTAGCACGTAGATAAGACCCAAAGCAGGAAAGCCACTTAGAACGCTGTTTTTGTAATGGAAGGGAGATTTAATGACAATCAGGATTAGATAGTTGCAGTGGTGAAGGAAGAGTGGATTTATTATACAGTATTTAGGAATCGTTTTAACGTCATATTTTTACTGAAGTAAATGGAGATAAAATTACAGGACGTGTGTATCACTTGAGTTTAATTAGTGAAAGTGAGGTTCTGAAAAGAAACATCAGTTTTCTGACAGGAGCATCTATATAGACTTGGTGTTATTTACTGAAAAACAGGATTAGAAATCAAAGATTTGGGAGAAAGATAATGTTTTATATTGGAAAATATAAATCTGACTATTTTATGGGCTTCCCAAATTACCTTTCAATAGCTGTTCAGATATTTCAGTTGAAGGAGAGATTTTGAAGCACAGAAGAAACATCTGAGCTAAGGATGTAAACTTGGAGTCAATCATCTAAAAAATAAAAATTAAAACCAGTATAATGTATGAGTTTACTCAGGTATGTATACAAATTGAGAGGAGAAAGAGAGCCCATGACCAAAGCTGAGGCATGTCAATAATTAAGATACGAGTAGAAAAACCACAGAAGCTACGTCGAGAGACACACAAAGTAAAGGATAAAAAACAGTGAGAAGTGTAGCTGAGAGGAGTGCACTTAAGAGACATCCACAATAAACAATGTCATCTCGAGATTTTGTAAGATGGGGACCAAAAGATCGCAGTTTGGATTTACCTTTAATGACGTCCTGTAACAATGGCAAAAAGCAATTTCTGTAGAGGGAAAGGCAGAAGTCACTTGTTCTGTGACTGAAATTGAGTTGACTTAAGGAAATGGAGAAAATGAGTATAAGTTAAATCTTTAAAGGAAGTTGGCATCAAAGGAAAGAAGAGAGAAAGAATGAGGATGATGTAAGATGAAAGTTTTCTCTTTTCTTTTAAGGTAGAAAAGGCTAGAATAATTTTAAATGCTGATCAAAGAAGACAGTAAAAGCAGAAGTTTGAAGATGCAAGAGATGAGGAAGGAGATACTGAATCCCCCAAAACTTCAAGCTTGAGTAACAACCACATGTGTAGGAGTAATATCACATTTATTTTCGGAAAGAAAAAGAGAGTACCAAAAATGTAGGAGAAAATGTGTGTAAACATGAAGATTACGAGTCCTAAATTTGATGGAGTGCTTCTCTTCTGCCTTCTATTGTCTCTGTGAGGTAAAAATTTAAATCATCTCTTGAAAGGATGATGTATTTTAGCAAGATTAGATATTAGAGGAGTGCAGAGAAATTTAAAGGTGTACTAAGGTATCTAAGAAGGGTTTATAAATAGCATAAGAATTTAAGAGATACTGCAGAGCATGGCTTATGAGTAGAGTTGAACATAAGCAAACAATTATTGCATTAATTCAAAGAATTGCTTGCCAACAATTTTTTTTAACATCAGAGCACAAGTAAAAATTGGTAACATTTTCTGACATCTGTTACATACTTACAAGCCTTCTTGAAGCCAGAGCTAGCTGGCCTATGATACCTAGAAACTGGTATTGGCCAGTTTCTATGTCCTGGGCTAGGGCTAGGGGGATTAATATCTAGTCCCACCTGGAACTCACATGTTGGTACATAGACACAGAGGTGAGAATCTATGACTACTCTCTGCTTTCCTGATATCACTAAAAAAAAATCAAAGGAGTGAAAATATTTGCAAAAGAGTGGCCTCATGGAATAGAAGAAAAAATAGTACAAAGGCCTGAAGGTCAAAGTAAAAGTGTAATGGGAGAAATTGAGAATGGGCAACAAGGATAGGTGATGGAGGTCACACTTGATTAACTGAATAATAATATGTCAGCAAAATGTTTGTATTCATTGTTTGAGAGAACAGTGAGGGCAATATCCTTGGATTAGCCATGGGAGGGTGTGACTGATGTGAAATGGATTTCCTTAACATTCGACTCCACTGGAAACTAGAATGTTGAGAAAATGAGAAATGCACTGATTTCATGGGTGCTCTAAATGCATGTTGGCATTAGCCAAGATGACAGAAATAGGTTTGAAAAATCTCTCAGGCAATAAAATCTTTAGTATAAGAGGAAGAGCTTCTAAGAGAAGGAGAAACGCAATGAGGGCATAGAAGATAACGTCAAAAATTGTCATTAGACTTTGCAATACAGTGATTTTTATATGAATAGGAATTAATGTCCAGGAAGTAGCAGTGTGACCTGAGGATATTAACCCTACCTTCACACTATTAACCTGCTAGCATGTGATAGAATTAATATCTGCCTCTTTAATAAGCATATCCCTTACTGAAACTGTAATTAAATTATTAGTTGACTCTATGCTCATTATATAACATGTAAATAACAGAAGATATTAAAATTATTAAAAACAGGAAACAATATTTTTTAAAAACATGGCGAGTTTGGTAGGAGGGTCTTCTCACTGCCATGATACTTTTGCGTTATCCTGTCCATGAGTGGACAACTTTATGCAATGGGAGACATTACTTGCAAATATTAGGAAAGCCCAAATTCTTCTATTTTTTAGGTGTCTCTTTACTCCTCCTAGTAGTTAATTATGTTTTCTAGTTAATAATTATGTATAAGAATTTTTCCTGTTCAAATTACTAATGTAATTCCTGTCTCCTCTCTGGACCCCCAACTGATACTCCCATTGATTTCTGGCTTTGACAATATTTTATACATTCTAAAGCACACTTATTGTATTTCTTCACATCATATCTAAAACCAGAGAGCCAATAATTAATGGTGTGTTTGTCAATTTTGTGATGAATTGAGCAATCTGTGGCATCTTAGATTTCATTAAATTTTTTTATCTTTTATTGTTTGTGTTAGACTCCAATTTTTAGGGACTAAGGAAGAATAATCATTTAATTATGTCCAGCTATTCAGAAAGAATATCCTGTTCTTGGGTGTAGACATATGTATTTTAAGCCTGATTTTAAAAATGACCTGCTGCAGGACTTTGGGTTAGTTTGGAAATGGAAATTTCCAATTGAATTCTCCACATACATGTCTCTTTGTCCCTTTGGGGATATAATTAACTTTCTCTCTTTCTCACTCTCTAGTTCTTTTCTTTAGTTTGATCCAACAGACACAGATTATTAAGATTAGCAGATATCTTAATTCTTGAAAGTATATTGCCATTTTCCTCCTAACAAGGCCATTTTCCTAAGCTGATTAGAAGTAGAATTAATAAAAGAGCATGAACTTTCTCTCCTCCATCGTTTCAGGAATAATAATTCTATATGCTAAATATTACATATCACATTTAAATGACCAGTCCCATTTGATATTGTTAAGCAGATATTTTATAGCCCATTTCCCAATTATTACATGCACAGTATATCATTAGTATCTTCACAATGCAATATGTAACTATTTGTGAATTAATTACTTTCACTGCAGTGAGATTAGTGCATGATTAGCAAATGTCTACTAAGAAAGGAACTCATTTGAAAGCATAAAATCTAACCAATTTAGGTAGCTTCCCTAATGAATTCAAGTTTGAATCAATTTGTATTCAGTCTTTTGAATATGTTGTAATTTTGACTAAAAACTGAGACAAGATTATTTCTATAAATCTAATATCTTCTTTCTGAAGAACTCTGTGATATAAAGTCTACTGTACCATGAAACAGGTCTGTTGTACTTTTTCTTTCAACTCTGATGACATGCCTAATAAACTCCTGCTTCATTATACAAAAAAGTATTCATTTATGAGACTGAGCATTATAGGAAAATGGGTTTCCATATTGTTATTTCACCTGAGACTATTAGGAAATCTGCAAGTGTATAATTGCCAAGAGTAATCTTGTTATTACCAATTGTACATAACCTGGAAATAGGTTCAAAATTGCTAAAGGTACAATCAAAGATAATTTTTACATGACTCACAGCTTTAAGAAATTTATGTAATTTCACTGGCTTCATCTTATCAATTCTAGTAACAATATACATGTTTGGACAGTGGCAAGTGGTAATGTTTAATAAATTGAGATTATTTTATTAACCATTTACTGATATGAGGAATCTCTGTGGGATCCAGAATGAAAAGGCTTGGCCAGGCTCAGATGCTGTGGCTTTGAAAATGCCATGCCCATCAACAAGCAATGATGTCCCTAGCCTCTTTATCTTTATGGTTGTCATTGAACTAATTAAACCGAGATGTTTGAACAAAAACTGAAGGCAGTCAATATGCTTATTTTGCAGGAGGGCCATTCAATTGTAGATATCTGTAAATAATGTAGACAGCCAATGAAATTTACATTTATTGGATAGGTTCTAATAGCAAGGACCATAGGAAAACCATAAGGTAGTAAGTGTGGGGATTGAAAACAAATACATGTGACACATTCTTCTGTGCACTGTCAAACGTATTAATTTACAAGGCCAACTGCCAGCTATAAAAGTTTCCTAGGCATGTGTGGCAATAGTGTGAAGAAGAATTACTATAAATCTGATCTTGTGTATTCCCATTGAAAAGATGTTGCTTTCTGGCCAGGTGTGGTGGCTCACGCCTGTAATCCCAGCACTTTGGGAGGCCAAGGCGGGCAGATCACAGGTCAGGAATTGAGACCATCTGGCTAATGCTGTGAAACCCCGTCTCTACTAGAAATTAAAAAAAAAAAAAAATAGCCAGGCGTGGTGGTGGGCACCTGTAGTCCCAGCTACCCTGGAGGCTGAGGCAGGAGAATGGCGTGAACCTGGGAGGTGGAGCTTGCAGTGAGCAGAGATCGCGCCACTGCACTCCAGCCTGGGGGACAGAGCGAGACTCCGTCTCAAAAAAAAAAAAAAAAAAAAAATTGTTTTTTTCCCAGACAAATCACTTTTAAGTAAATCCTGTGATTTGTTTTTCAACACTGAAAAATTTAGTTGGCCTAAAGCCATTAGCAGATTATCATCTGGGAAGTAAGTATGTCTAGTCAACAAACTGTATCACAGTTGTGAGAAAATTTTCAATTTATAAGACAGGTCCTGTGATGATTTTATTATGTCACCCCAAATTTTAATACATGCCTATTAATTGACACCTGCTCTATAAACTCATGTTCCCCATCATGTTATTAGACACCTGAAGGCTCAGCACGCCTAGATTGTTGTCACAAAGAAAGAGGCCTAGGCGTTTCCTGGTGGCTTACTCACACAAAGAATCAGATCTCAAGTCAGCTTGCCACTTCCATGCCTAGTGTCTGGGTTTGCAGTGAGCTCTAGAGGTGAACATTAAAATTAAGGATCAGCCTTTCTGTGAGACTCACCTTCCAGGGCCATCCTGACTATTCAGCTCCTTTAACTAAGATCTTAGGTACTCACTTCCCATCTTTCAGTCCAAGGTTTGCATATACAATTTTTCCAATTTATCTCCAGAGATCTATAACGGTTCTAGATTCTACCTGAGGAGGGAATAGAGGGAAAGTCCACTTCTGGTATTACAGAAACACAGACCACACTTAGACCTATTGGGTCTGTGAGTGTTTGAACCAAGAAATAGCATTCTTTTTCTCTGCCTGAGTTTGAACCATAATATAAATCATATTCTTCCATCCAACAAAGTACTGATATTAGTATATAGCTATTAGTATATAGCTATATAGTATATAACTTTTATAGTACATATATATAGTATATAGCAGAGTATATTAGTATATAGTACATATATTATACTATATTATATATTATATATAGTATATATCATATACTATATATCATTGTATACAGTATATAGTATATATGATATATGGTATATGGTATATAGTATATATGATATATCATATACTATATGATATATAGCAAATTCAGGACTTAGGACAATCCACAAAAAAATAAAGAGAAGAATAGTATACTATATATGATATATATATCATATATAGTATATGATATATACTATACTATATATGATATATATATCATATATAGTATATGATATATAGTATACTGTATATACTATATATTATATATATTATATATGTTATATAGTATACTGTATATACTATATATTATATATATTATATATGTTATATATACTATATACTGTATAATATGCAACATATAATATGCTATATATAGTATATTAGTATGTAGCAAAGTATGTTACTATATAGCAGTATTAGTATATAGCAGAGCATTAGTATATAGCTTAGTGTAAAGTATTAGTGTATAGCTTAGTGTAAAATTCTCCCATCCAACAAAGTATTACGTTAATAATAAACTCTAGGAGGTTATAGCTTAGTGTAAAATCCAAATGAGTATGTCCAGTCTGCAGAGCAGAGTACTTAGACTATTGGCTTCTATCAGTACCAGTGAGGAAGGCAAGAGACAGTGATTTACTCTTCTGCCAACTTTGAAAATTTAGCTGTACTGTAAACTAACAACTTTGAGCCAATGGCGATTTCTCACCATTTAGATAACTCTTTGTGCCATTTTTGGGAAGAAAAAAATTTGAATAACAGAAGGACAAGAGTTTTAAGGCAAAGTTACTCTGAATGAAAACTAAGCATGGAAGAGAAAAGACATTTCCTTTAACTTTAGATTTCTACCTCATTTAATTACATCATTGGTGAAAGTATTGACTTTCTCCCAAACTCCTTGGATCAGACACCTTTTGGCCATTATTCTGACCTGGGTTGTAAGTGAAAGAGCTACTGCTGTGACTTGATTTGAAATTATGGGACATTTCCCTGCATTTTTCTGACCATACTCTATGCTCTAGTTCTCCCACAGTAATAGTACTTAGTGCCTAACTTTTTCTTTTCTACTAAAGAAGAAATCTCATATAACATGCTATACAGTGAGATTTTTATGTTAAAGTAAGACTTTTGTTTAGAATACATGTAGTTTATAATACATTCCACAAACCAAAATATGTGTAAAAAGGAATTTGATGGTGATCAAACAAGTTCAGTAGGATAAGCAATAGCTTCCACCTCTACATTAATAACCAGATTTAATAATGATATTCATAAATATTTAAGATTGAAAGACATTTACATATAATTTCAGAAAATTGTAAAATATGTAAATTAAGTTCTTATAATTCTATTTTTTCTTTTTCTTATATAAACAGAGTTGCATTTCTATGTAATTTTCATATACTAATAATGGACTCTGACTTCCAAGAATACATTAATTCATTTAAAATATTTAATGTGGCCCAACTTTGTGCTGTGAACTATTTTGTCAACTATTTTCCAACAGCTAAGGATGGAAAAGAAGGTACTTGCTATTGTGTGCTAATTTTCAAGTGGGAGGAAAACCAAGCAAAAGTAAGAAATACACAAACTCATACCCATATACATGCATGTCTATGTGTGTAATAAGTTTTATAAAGCAAAGTAAAAGACGGTGATGTGAGAGGAGTTACTGGATAGTAAAGATAATCTTCTTTAAGCAGTTTCCATTTACACCAAAACTGGATAAGAATGAGTTATCCTCCAGAGAAGACTTTCCAGTGATAGAAGTTGTTAGAGCAAGACCCTCAGGTAAAATTGGGTTTGGTAAAATAATCTAAAGAAGTTCAGTGTGGCTGGAAAATAAGTGAGCAAGAAAGGATTACTATGTGTTCTAAACTCAAAGGTTTTCAGGGCCTTATCATATAAGGTAAGGAGTTTGGAGTACTGCCATTAACTTTCTTACTGGATTTGTATTTCCTAATTATATTACACTTAAAAAAATTACTCTGGATGTGTTGTGCACTGCATTAGAGTAAGAGTGAAAGCAGAAAAACAGTTAAAACAACTCTTGTTCTCATTGGGGATGGGGATACTTAGACTAGATATTGGTAATAGAGGTGGAGATAAATAGACACGTTTGGGACATTTTTAGACATAAAGTTGCAAAGATTTACTAATAATTCAGGGAGGGTGAGGAACAATAAAGAATAACTCTTGGGTTTTGTTATTTATCATGGTTAATAAGGAAGTTAGAGCTGCTTAGAGAGTTTTGTTTGCCCATGTTGAATTTGAGATGCCTAGAATATATCCAAGTGGTGTTGTCAACTAATATTTAATTAGGCATTGAAGCCAGGAGTTCCTGGGACTGGAGAAATTTTGATTTGGGAGTCTGTCATGTAGAGGGCATGATACGGTTGAGGTTTCTGTAAATCAGTTGATGGTTTCAATTACATGAATAGGTAGAAAAATATAATTTCAAATGAAAGAATGAATAAACAAAAATAAAGGTGACATCCAATGGACGGGAGAAAACAGGAAGCAAATTCAGGATTTAGGACAAACCACAAAAAAAAAAGAGTAAGAAGAAACAGAAAACCCAGAGTAAAGAAAGCATAGAATGTTTGAGATACTATGCATGAAACAGAACTCTAATTATTTGGATTGCTTTTTGGTCAATGGATGATTCCTACATGATGGTTCCTATGAGGAGAAAACGATCACAGTGTGATTTAGCCCAGATGGTGCAAGCAATTGAGGAATATGATGGAAGTAAATATCATTAAGTAACAGATTAAAATTCAATTAAACAATTAAAAGGAAAACTAATTTAAATGTGTATGTGTGTGTGTGTATGTGTGTGTGTTAGGTGGAATTGAAACATAGACCTAGAAATACATGAGGAAGAAAAAATATGATTATTTAGAAATTAACACATGAAACTTATTTTAAAATGAAGTGTCTGATAGTCAATGTACGTTCATCAGTTGTCACAAATGTCTCCAGTCTGGTGGGGGATGTCGATAATGGGAGAGATTACGCATGTGTGGAGTGAGTATATGGGAAATCTTTGTACCCTCTGCTTAATATTGCTGTGAACCTAAAACTATTTAAAAATTAAAGTCTATTTTAAAATAATGAGACGTAGAATGCTTGTTTAATTTGTCTGCCCAGAAACTTTTGAAAAGGATACATGAATGCTATTTTATTGAATGTGTTCAAACTACTTATGCTTATTAATTTATTTGTCAAATAAGTGGAAATTTTACTACAGCTCACTGAATCAAATTGAAATCTCATTTAAATTCAATCTACATTTTGGCAATAAAAGCTCTAAAATTATATACATGTACACCTTAAATGTGGCCTATTGTTGCCAAATCATGTGGAACACACTCTGAAATTGAAGAGTCAGTCGCAAAATCTGTTTCTGGCAATCTTTATGATATTTATTACATCATTTGGAATTTTATTATTTTGTTAATGATTTGTCCTAAACAGGATTGAAAATGATTACCTGTCCTTTACAGATACAGTATCATTGGCATTTTTCTGCATTTAGTCTGTTAATTTTTCATTCATTTAACAAATGGTTTTTGAGCACTAATATCAGACAGTAGCTATTCTAAGAGCCATGGATACTAGAAGATATTTTCATAAGCATACATTTTAAAGAAATTACATATATATGTTTGTGTGTATATATATATGTATTTATATATGCAACTGACCGCAGAAGAAGGTGTAAACACTAGAAAAGTGTTGTGCTAACCTGTACCCGGAAAGAATAGGCAGAGGATACCTGAGATGATCCAGGTTTTAAAAGGAAACCAGGTATTCCCAGGCAAAATCACAGGCATTTAAAAATTCATTGTGGTTACTTGGGTAAGAGGGTGAACAAGAAACAGGGAAGGATAAGAGAGAGAAGACCAAGAAGGAAGGCTAGGTACAGACCATGATGTTCCTGTAAACTATGCTGTGAGTTTTTTACATCATCCTCTAAATTTGTATTTCTCTTGCTAAAGCACACTGTACTTTAGGGGATGAATTTAAAGCTTCATGAAAGTCACAACAGTGATTGTAGAATCATCTTGGACTGTCAAGTTTCCCTATGGGTGTATATGTATTGTGTTGTAGAATGTGTTATATATTAATGAGGATAAAATATGATGCAAAATCCAAGATTTGCATGAATTTAAAGTGTCAAATTTGAAAAAAAAAAAAAGCCTTCCTTGTAGGTGTCTTGTCAAATCCTCCTGATGTCTAAGATCATAAATTCTTTATCCTCATTAGTTAGGATTGCTCTAATAGATTAGTTTGGGAAATACGGATGAGGGGTGGAAAGAAATTGAAGTCTGAAATTGTTAGCTATTTCATCACATTTGTCTTTTAGAAATACAAGCTCATGGCAGTGTGACGTTCAGGTTGATAAGGGGAAGCTGGGATCAGAAGACACAGAGACATATTTAAGAATAGTAACCTAGAGAGGGACAGGGTGATTGATTCCCCTGTGTGCAGGAATGTGACCCATGTTTCTCCAACTTCACCAGAAATTTAGAAGAGTATCATGTTAATATTATAAATTAATATTTCATTATTTCTTTCCTCCTTCCAGTCTTTGGGAACTTGAGGACTGTAGGAATCTCCACGAAGTGTATTTGTCACAAGACAAACAGGTTCCCTCAGTGTGACTAAACTTAAACAGGTTTCTTCCTGAGGTGCTTCTCTTGTTACCTCTTTACAGGATCTAAATGATCTAACCACAGAAGTCCCTCCCCTTCATTTTCTTAGAGAATTTACTTCAGAACCCAATAATTATAAATTCTTTCTTTGCCTCTTTGGGGTATAAATATCTTTAAAAGCCTCTTGTTCATTTAGGAACCCAAGACTGTCTTTCTCAAGGACCTGGGAGCCATCCCTTTGAAGTGTAAGGAAGATAGCATCTGTATCTCCCAGTCTCTGTAGGAGGGTAGGAGACTAACTTTGGTATGCACCTTGATCCAAGTTGTAATACTACCTCCTAACTTGAAGATTGAAAAACAAATCTAATTTTCTTTTTGTTAAGGCTAAATAGCAAATGCATATGACCTATGAGCTCTCTCACCCCAGCTCTTAAAAACTCTCAACCATTGTTACAATGGAGTCAAACTCAGACTGATTTTTGGCTTCTCTCCTTCATTGCAATAGCCTTCAATAAAACCTTTCTTGATTGTTTAACTTTTTTTCTGGTTAAACTTTTGCTTTGACAATAGGGTTCTCAATTTCCACAAAATCAAATTATCTCATTAAAAAAACTAATATATTTAAGGTTTAAAAAGTTTTCATTCACTCACATAATTCTTTTTAATATTCACCTTTTTTCTCAGCTTACCCTGAAGTTCTAGTGTCAGGTGTTCACTAAATATTTCATTTTGTCAGTGATAATAGTGATATTTTCTATTTAGTCCAGTACGTTGATTCCTATTAGATTAATTTGATGTAGGTTTTCTTCTTTCTAAATTCATGTTACTGTTTTACAGAATTTTTTTAAAAAAAGAAGGAATGTTTTCATTCAAATAATTTGCTAATAATTTGCATTGTGTCAATGTCAATTTTCTATTATTGTTATAAATTGGTAAGAAAATTAGCTGTCATAAGTGATAAAAATCAATTCAGTGTCAGTTGAGGCTATGATTTTCAACTGTTGGGAAATTAACAAGCAATCTAAGTGGTATAATAAGAAAGGTCAGCTTTAGCAACACAAGTTCTAGGTGGAGGATGAATGAAAATATGAACTGGACAACAGTTTAAAGAAAATGCTAAGACTATATAGTTAATGGACATTTATTTCTTTTCTTTCCATATAGGCTTACGTTGTAAAATTACTAGAAAAAAAAGCAATTCATCACCCTGGCACCATAATATTATATCTACAAAGATCATGAGTAGATTGAAATGCATCTACCCATTACCCATGGCTTTATTAGTAAATAGCACTCGATAACTGTACCTTATAAAGAACATTTAGGGCCAGGCTCAGTGGCCCATGTCTGTAATTCCTGCGCTTTGGGAGGCCAAAGTGGGTGGATCTCCTGAAGTCAGGATTTCGACATCAGCCTGACCGATATGGCGAAGCCCTGTCTCTACTAAAAATACAAAAATTAGCCTGGCATGGTGGTGTGTGCCTGTAATTCCAGCTACTCAGGAGGCTGAGACTGGATAATTTCTTGAACCCGGGAGGCAGAGGTTGCAGTGATCCGAGACCGCACCACTGCACTACAGCCTGGGAGACAGAGCGAGATTCCCTCTCCAAAACAAACAAACAAACAAATAACATTCAGCCCTCAGGGACATACATCAGGATGTTATTGATTCACCAATATTTTCTTTTCGTTCCTTTTTTATTTCCTTTCACCTAACATTTGATCTGCATTTCAGTAACCTGAAATATCTGCACCATCTCTAGACTCTCTAGCAAAAGATAAATTAGTTCACATCTAAAGAGATTTTGCATGCCTACAAACTCAGAAGAGATTAGTGTCCTTTTAGTAATTCTAAGAGAAGTTACTACAGTTTGTAGCAAGGTGAAATAAACGGGTTCTGCTAGTAATATATGTGGCATTCTTATCTAATAAATTTGGTTTCAGATGTCATCCTAAGTGGATTAAAGGCTTGTGCAAATTTAAGAATTACGACTTGATACATGCCTGTCTTGTTAACACTTAACATTTTTTTTTTCCTATTTTCCAAAGGTACGCAATGTGAAATTGATATAGATGAATGTGCTTCACATCCCTGCAAAAATGGAGCCACCTGCATTGACCAGCCTGGTAATTACTTCTGCCAGCGTGTGCCTCCATGTAAAGGTAATGAACACCAAGGGATAAGGAAAAGCAAACATAATTAACTTTAAAAAGCACTTCTGTCTCTTGTCTGAACTCATTTCAGTCTTCCAACAACATTATTAGTCCTTCATTTTCTTAAAGTCAGCTTCTAAAGTGACCAACCAATTATTCCTTAGGCAGAAACTAGAGTGAAATTAGTTTTGTTTACATACACACTAAAATAGTTGAGTTTCTTATTTTTCTATTTGAAAGGTCACCAATGAAACCAAAAGATACAATAAAAAAGTAAGGAAGGAATATATTACCAGCCTAGCATGTTATATTTGAAATATTCTTCTGTATTATTTAATTTCTTATGAAATTGTCAAGTTTTCTCTTTTTCTTTCTAAACTAATCATCTGTTTAATTTTTCAGTGTTCAACTTTGATGGTAATTCTTCAACTTCAGTTCAGGAATTGTATTTTTTCTCCATAAACTAAACAAATCCTTGCTTTGCCTTATAAATATGTTAATATATTATTGCAACTAGTATATAGATACTAATTCATTGAGTACTTCCTTGAACTTTAGTATCTCTTTCTAAGCTAAGAAATTTGAAACTGTTCAACTAAATAAAATTAATTTAGATTTTTTTAATGTTATACCTATTTACCTTAAAAAAGTATCTTATAATTACTTATGAAAAATGTAAGATTGTATGCCTCACTTCAAATATTTTTACATCCATTTAAACACATTAAGTTATAACTTTCTCACTGTTAAATGACAATAAGAATATATCTAGCTCATTTAGTTGAATGTAATTTAAATGAGAAATGTTATTTAAATACCACAATGTCTGCCAAAAATTAATAATAATTGTTTAATTATAATTTCCAACAATGTTCTAACAAATATGTAATATTTATATAATAGACACTATTTTATCATGCTTGGGTAGGTGGGATATCAATTCATACTTATTTAATCATACATCTTTAAAGATACAGAGGGAATGGCCTAAGTAATCTCGGTAAAAATATTAGACTTCATTTTTTATTTTTTGAGAGAGGATCTCACTCTGTCAACAAGGTTGGGGTGCAGTGGTGCTATCATATCTCACTGCAGCCTCTGCGTCCTGGGCTTAAGTGATCCTCCCCTTAGTCCCCTAAGTAGATAGGACTACAGGTGCATGCCAGCATATCAGGGTAGTTTTTGTATTTTTGTAGAGACAGGGTTTCACCGTGTTGCCCAGGCTGGTAGACTTCATTTAAAAAATAGCTGTTTTTCTAGTGCCCAGATTTTGGATTTTCATACATTCTTCAATTTAAAAAATCAAATCTCCTTAGAGATCTAGCTAATTTTAGGACTAAAGCATGGAATATAGCATGAATAATATTGTAATGCCAGAAAATGTGGAAGTACTTAAACACAAAATTCTGAGATTAAGTCAAAGAGAGCCAATGGAAGGAGCTCCCAATGATCAAAGCTAGAATGATTTGAGCACCAAAATAAAGGAATATTGGCTGGTACCCAAAATATAAATATGTAAGAGTCCATACTAATGGAAATGTATGATTGAATGAATAAATGAGAAGTAATAGACGCATCTTTTTGTGCAATAATCCCAAATAATTTATGTAGGTACTTTGAACTTAATGAAGTGGAACAAAACTCCCCACCCCTTAAATTTGGACAGCAGATAGTGAGTGGCTTTCAAAGAGTATGGCATGTAAAAAGGGGGTCGTGGAGGGAAGAGCAGCTTTACAGTGGAGAAGTCTGACAATTGCTACCTGAGCTACAGGATCAAGGTTAACATCAACATACACAGCCATGTTAATAACCTAAACTTTTGATATGAAATGATGAGAATGGCACTTTTTGTCTCTCATCTTCCTTTCAAAAGTACATTTTCTGAGTCTGGTCATCAAAAAATTATCAGACAAATCCCAATCGACAGACATTCTAAAAAATACTTGACTAGAATTTCTCAAATCTGTTAAGGTCATCAAAAGCAAGAAAAGTCTGAGAAACTTTCAAAGCCAAGAGAAGCCTAAGGAAATATTATTTCTAAAAGTAATATGATATCTTGGAAGAGATATTGGAACGGAAAAAAAGACATCAGCTTAAAACTAAGGAAATACAAATAAAGTACAGACATTAGCTAATAACATCAATATTGGTTCATTTGTTGTGACAAATGTACCATAGTAGCATAGGATATTAATACAGGGGAAACTTGTTGTGGAGTATACAGGACCTCTCTGTACTATCCTTGCAACTATTCTGTAAATCTACAACTACTCTAAAACAAAAGTTTAATTTACAAATAAACAATTGCAAATAATTTCTGATTCAAAATATTTTACATTAGGCTGGATATAGTGGCTCACACCTGTAGCCCCTGCACATTGAGAGGTTGAGGCAAAAGGATTGCTTGAAGCCAGAAGTTCTAGACCAGCCTGGCCAACATAGCAAATCCCTGTCTCTAAAAAATAGAAAGGAAAAATGAGCCAGTTGTGGTGGCATGCTTGTGGTCCTAGCTACTCAGGAAGCTGAAGCAGGAGGATTGGTTGACCCCATAAGGGTGAGGCTTCTGTGAATTATTATTGTGCCACTGCAGCCCAGCCTGAGTGACAAAGTGAGACCCCATCTATACAATAAACAAAAAACCGTAACAAAAGAAAACCTAAAACCAAAACCAAACCAAAATATTTTCCATTACAACAAAACAGAATTTGGAAAGCATGAATAGAAATGTTAGGTAATCATAAATATTTTAACCTTCATATACTAAATACTAAATATTTTAATCTATGAATTATAATGAAAAGGATTTTTCAGTTAATGGTAGTGCCTTAGCTTTATATGCTACATTAACATGTTCAATGGAACTGTACATACATAAAACAAAAAAGCAAAAACGAGGTTAAATTATTTTAAAATGCACGTACCTCATAATGTATAATATTTTTCTGGTAATCACATCACATAAATTTATACTATAGACACCCTATCCTAGACATAAATACATTCTAATTCAGTTTATATTCTTATACATCTTTCAGCTGGAAACATGTCTGGTATATCAGAAGATGGCTACGTGTTTATCTTTTTCTTTTGCTCCTAGGCACAGGCTTAATTATCTTGTATACAGATGAGACCACGTGAATGAATTCTGACCAACAGAAAATCAATAGTAGTTTTTATCTTGCAATGTGGTTCATAAAAATATCTCACAGTTTTTAACTTTTTCATTTCTTCTACATTCTTCTTGGAGTTGCCTGAAAAACTAGAGAAAAGCCAGAAGATGGAAGAGTATAGGTCCCTAATTCTTACATAAAAAGATGTTCATGGACCAGGAATACCCCTATTATACTGAGAGATAAACAAATTAATTCATGAGTTGTTATTGTGCTACACCACTAAGGTTAAGGTACTTTGTTCTTTACAGCAACCAGCATTGTTAAGAATTAACCTTTGAATGCTAATAGGAAAGATTTTCCTTGAATACCTCACTAGAATTGAATTTTTTATTGTTATGAATAAATACAATTTTTGAAAAAGTGTATATATAATCCATTTATGAATTCAGTTTCTATGAAAAAAGCACAAATAATTTCTATTTGTAAAACTTAGTAACTCTTTGTTTTCTGATTAAATTCGCTCTGAGCCTGTTAGTGATTCCACAGTCTTTTTCCCAAAGAAAGAAAAATAGTACACATAAACAATGTAACTCCAGAATGACACATTAAAATCACTAGATTAAGTTGGTAAATTTTTAGTTGATTCACTAATTTGATAACTTTACTTGTTTGGAATTCAATAGATACAGGTTAGCAAAATATGTCCTGTGGGAGACTATCCAGGCCTTTACCTGTTTTGTGCCTCTCAAAAACACGACTATACTCATTCATTTATGTATGGTGGATGGCTGCTTCAGACGCAAGTACAGAGTATACATTCTCTTTGCTTGCAAATCCTAAATTATTTACTATCTGGTTCTCTATAGAAAACATTTGCTGGCCCCTGGTGTAGAAAATGATCAAACTATAACCTATAACCTATTTTTTGATCTAATTGTGGCTTTCTGTTGATATAGTCCAAGTTTTGTCTATTAGATGCTTATTTGCACGAACATATATTTTGATAAAATGATGTCTATCTTTTTTATATAAGAAGTAGATGACTACTATTGTACTAGGTTAGATTCATAACTGTTTCATTTTGAGTAAAATTTGTAGCATAATAATAATACATAACTTTATGAGTTTATGCAATTATGAATTTGTTTGAAAATGTAAAGAATATATACAGTGACTGTTTAGCAAATACATGAAATTGTAAGATATGGCACCTTGAGTGTTTTTCTGAGAATTTGAGTGTTTTTCTGAGAATTTACCCTAGTTCGAACATTTTGCCATTTATAGAAGTTACGTTTTATTACCAGTTATAACTTTTTAAAGCACATACTGGAAAAAGTTATTTGTCCAAAAAGGAGATTGTGATTATATAGTCCATTTATGGGAACAATAGAAAACAATTAGAAAAATCTTGGTGTAATTACTTCTGCAGAGCTGAATAATGCAGTGTTTTTATGCATGTTAGTTTCTAGTACTAAAATTACAGATCCTCCAAAAATAGCATAGCTTTCATACAAAATGTTATTAATGCTGTATATTTTTTGATATCTGTAGAATCTTTTTTCTTCATTTTTTAAAAAACAAATAAATGTGGAAAATAAATCCCTTAATACAATTCTTTTTCCATGAAGTGTTCATCCACTGGCGTAAGTGGTTGGCTTTGATTTAATCTGGCTCCCTTTCAAATTCTAGTCTTAGGAACTGAACTTAGCAAATAAATTTCAAATACATATTTCTTTTTGAAGGAAAGGGTATTATTTTGTTTTCTGTTACTGTGGACTTAATTTTTCTTCAGAAATGAACAAAAATTTTAATATGTAAAAATGAGTTTTCACTTTCCCTGATATAATTATTATAATATACCTGAACAAAACCTCATGCTTTTCATGTAGCAAAGCAGGATCCAGACTGCATACATATTTTCCATGTTCGGATACCACAATTTTCTATTTTAATTAAAACAAAAAGATATGAGGAAGTCATTCCTAATAAGCACTGTTGTCATTAACGTGTCTATTGTCATGGCCAATGATGGCTTTCTGAGGCACTCTTTATTAAAAGCCCTCTATGCCCAGCACTTCCAAAAATGAATTGTGTATAAATTTGTCTTGATATACAAAATGTATTAAGTAGGGGATTTTATGTTTTGAGTGTAAAGTAAATGAAATAAAATACTGCCTCAAAGTATAAATTTTCTTTCTACATAAGAAAAGTAATTATTAAGCACATACATAAATGCACACACACATAAAAACACACACACCTGGGATTAAGCACACTTACTCATCTTTCCCCCAGAACTAAATGGGGTTGGGTATGTGAAAAATGCTATTTTTTCACATAGTTATAACTATTTCCTTAAAATATATTATAATCAGTGCTAACCAATAAGGCAACCCTTACCCAATCAGCAGTTTTAAATTCTAAAACTAATGTCCATGAAATATAATGGAAGTAAAGAGAAGATAACTGCCTACCATGTAAATGTTGTTCCTGACAAAATTGAGGCAGTGTCTTACTTACCAATGAAGTATTTAAAGAAGCAAAGTGCATTTCAGGAATAGGGCTGCTTTCTTAGTGGGTAGAAAAGACCACAATACTCAAATTGCCTATTAATATTAATATTGCCTATTAATATATCAGTGATACTGTAATCTGTATGAAGTTAATGCTAGTACCTACAGAAAGGTATGATTCAACTCTCTGGTTCTATGACTTTATCTTTTTTTAGATTCCACACATAAGTGGGATCATGCGGTATTTGTCTCTTTGTGCCTGGCTTAACATGATATCCTCCAGGTTCATCCAAGAGGAGGTATTGGTAAAAGGATACAAAATTTCAGTTAGGAGAATTTATTTAATTCAAGATGCCCTGTACAACATGATGACTATAGTTTAAAACAATGTATTATATACTTAAAAATTACTTACAGATTAGATTTTGTGTTCTCACCACCTCAAAATGTGTGTGAGGTAATACATGTGTTCATTAACTTGATTTAGCCATTCCATAATGTATACATGTATCAAAACATCACATTGAATGCTACATATATACATTTTTAATTTGTCAATTTAAAAATAAAGTATGATGCACAATTCAGATTTTTAAATGTGAATTTACTGGCATCAAACTAAATTGTTGATGACTTTATAATTCATAAAATGAAACCTGCACATATTGAATTTCATTAAATGAAGGAGTTCTGGGGGAAAATAATGTTGCATATATCACTGTTAAAACAATCGTCCTTATATTTCTGTCATATATTGATGCTGAGAAATAAGTTGTTACTCTTTTGTTCTAAAATAGAAAAGTTTTCGGTAGCTAATGCAAAAAAGATAAGGCTTTGTCATAAATTATTTCTTGATTCTCAAGAAAGTAAGTACTTAAGAATGTCATTCTGATAAAGCTACGTATAGACAAGTAAAATGAAAATAATGTTTGAGCAAAGCAAATGTCTTATCTGCTAGAGATTTAAAGACACATGTCTCTAAATGTGTAGTAATTAATATAAAAAGCTGAAATGGTAATTAGCCATTAAACATGTTTACAAAAGAAAGTAAACAAAGAAGAACAAAACTCAGCAAAATAAAAATGCTTAAGTGTGTTGAAAGCCAGAGTAATAATGCTGTTTTCTGGATAGGGACACTCTGTTATGGGAACTTGTAATTAGAAAGCAGATTTAAGTATATATTTTTAAGTGCTTGTGAAGTGAAAAAGACTGGAGTGCAGATAATGGAGCAATTAGTTTTTCAGCCTTCACAGGCCATATTCAGTCATTCTTGTGTCAAGCTACAATGGGGATCTACAGATGCTGTAATTAAATGCTCCAGTCTACTCAATCTACAGCTATACTAAAGATTCTTGGAGTATAAAATATTTTGGCTGGGCTACCCAAACAACCATCTCTAATGTTCTGGAAATGTATTAAAGTCTTGACTTTAATAAAGTCCAGATCAATTTAGAATATTAACCAAAAGTCAATTAAATTTCTTTAATGAAAATGACAATATGAGTATTATTTTGGAGGAGTGGTCAAATAAATTGAATGAACTGTAAAATACTGAGTCCATAATAAGTTATTAATCCAATAGAAAAAAATAAACGATTCGTTAAATAGTTGAAGTTAATTTTGTCTTTCATTTGTTCTGTCTAGCAATTAAACAGTAAATATGGAGCAAATATTGGTTTTTATTAGCAGTATTGTGTTCTTCTTCCTGGTGATTAAATCCTTACCTTTAGTTCGTTGTAAGTGCTAACATGCTAAGGTTATTTTGGCAGCAAGCATATAGGGAACCTGAGTGAAAGATGTAAATATTTCCATCTACCATTTAAAACAAAATATTTTTTTGCTTCTTTTATTCCTTTCTCTTATTTTTATTTTAGATTCAAAGCTCTTTAATATCTTGGCCAAACATGTATTTAATTCTACTATTTTAATTTTATTTCATGTTAATGGACCAGACCTATTATTCCTTCTTCCTTTATAACCTATTGACTGCTCCATTTGGGTGGGTAATTATATTTGACTATATTTTCTGTAAAGTTAGCATATCAAGTGAAAAAGTACTGTAATTGACCATAAGTATAAACATATTATATGGTTTTATCAACAAGTTAATGTATGGCCCATCCCAGCTGAGTTACCTATTATGTGCAACAATAGGATGACAGGTCTGGTAAACTTAGAGAAATGTTTAACTATACCGCACGTTTTATACTAATCATTTCTATTTGCATTGTCAAAAGGAGAAAATGTACTCCTGACACTCTAACAATGAGACAAAATTATAATTAAGTTAAAAATCACAGAGAAGGGTTGTTTGCATTGAATTCATAATGGTCTGAAAGCTTTGAAAAATTGGAAAGTAATAACAATGCTATTGTTTTCTAAATGGGTACCTTTCTTCATTTCCAGCACAATACTCACCCTTAAACTGTGATATTATTCAGCACTCTGTCCTCAACTTTTAAACTTTTTCACTATATATGCTTTTCAGGTTGTTCAAATCTATTCAAATGTGTCAACTACCTATTTCCCAGCATGTGAAAAATGGTCTTTTCCCTTTAAATTGAAAGAAGTATATATTGATAAGTGCTAAACTGCCATGCATATCCTCGTATTATACATGTTCCTGGAATAAATTTAAATAAAATAGGGAGCAGAGGCAACAGAAACTGTGGGAATTCAAAGACCTCAAAGACATTCAGTTTAGCTAAAATTACTCTGAGAACATGAAGCTGGAGTTTTCAACAGAATTCAAACCAGAACTGTCACCCAAGGAATATTAGGGGCAATGCGAAGTCATTAATCTGGGGAAAATTAAACATAAATTTGGGGAGATTATTCTAAATTATAAAGTAGAATTTGATTTTTTTCTTCTTTTGAATTAATTTTCTTTTGTGTATTTGAGATTTACAACATGATTTATGGGATACATATAGATAGTAAAATGGTTACTATAGCGAAGCAGATTAACACATCTATCATCTCATGTGGTTACTTTTCTTTTTGTGACAAGGCACCTAAAATCTACTTATGGCACACTGGAAAGAAAAAATTAACTGCTTGCAGAAATCAAGCTGTGGTCTATTGTAGAGGTATGGAAACAGGGCTTGAGTTAGGTAATTGGATAATTTCAGGAGATATTTAGGTTACAGACAAAATAGGTTAGAATGTTGTGGTGTTCAGATGTGTAAAGTAAGAAAAAAAGAAAATGATGTTCAGTTTCCTAGGTCGGATAAATGGATTGTTGCTTTAGGGCAACAGGAGTGGAAGAAGCACATTTAATGAAGAGGGAGATCAGGAGAGCTTCAAGCATACTGAATCTGTCAGATTGTAAATTATTAAAATCAAGGTTTCCTTTAAATAATCCTAGTATGTGCATCTGAAGCATAGGAGAAAGTTCGTATATATGGAATGGTCAAGTTTTTTCATAGGATTGTTTACTAAGAAATACTAAAATATAAAGGCTGGATCGGGAAAGGAACACACAATGAGAAGCCAAGGATGAACACAAAAGATGGGAGAGTTCCAATTAGGAAGAAGTAGTAAGAAAGTCCTAAATAAGATTGGACAGTCCAATGTGATTTGGTGTGAAAATGGTCTAGAAAACTATTACTAAAGTGGCCTTGGTAACCTTCACAAGAAGAGTTTCAGTGGAGTTTAGTCATTGATGATGATATATTTGGGACTGTACAGATGAAATGAAAAAGTGGCAATAGTAAAACTAGATTCCTTCTTGAAAATATTTGGTAGAAAAGTGGTAAGGAGAAACGAGGCTAAATAGGGGGAACGTGAGACAAAAGCAAGATTTGTTTATCAAAATGTTATGGGGCTTAAGAGACTATGGCTATCTTCCATTAACCCTTTCAGATCTACTCAGTGTCCAAGAAGCTACACTACATGACCTGTATTTTCCATGCTTTCTTTTGAGTTTGGCAAATGGGAGCCCCAATATGAAATAACAGGAAAGGAAGAGACAGATGCAAATACATTTATCACCTCATTTCCCTCTGTGTTTTGCCTCAAGCTGGCTGTGCCCCTCCACTGATCAGGTTATCTTCCCTAAGGCAGTGGTCTCCACACAGCTCCTCTGCCTTAGGTTCTAGCACCATCCACTCAGCTACCTCCACTCAGCTCCTGGGTGGCAGAAAAGACCTCATTCTATTTCTGGTGGTTTTCACATGCTCTGCCGCACTTTGTAAGTAGTCCCTTATTAAATTCCTCACACATTTCTGAGTTCAATTGCATCATCTCTTGCCTGCTAGGATCCAATCACACTTAGTAATCCTAATGTGTGCATAGGAAGATGTTAGACCAGAAGTAGAAACTACATCTTCAGGAGGTAGAGAAGATAATTAACAGAGAGGGCAGTGGAATGTGGTATGATGGTAATCTACAAATCTGGTGATAACATTAAATGTCATCTTAAATATAAATGGTCATAGATTTAAATGTGAAACATATAATCATAAATCTTTTAGAACAAAACATAAGAGAAAATATTTGGGACTTAGAGCTATTCAAAGAATTCTTAGATTTGAAACAAAAAACAGGATCCAGAAATGGAAAAATTAATATATTGGACTTTGTCAAGATCAACAGTGATGAATCTGTCGTTCTTTGGTAATAAAGTAACCAAATACAAAGTATGGATGGAGATATAGGTAAGACTAGAGGTTTTACTGGTAGAAATTTGAGGGAGTTATTTGATGAAATCCATGTTCTCTGGAATTTGGAGGTATGGCTATATTCTGTGAGTGACTAGAAAAATAACAATTTATAATTCAAGGAAAGTATATTAGTCTATTCTCAAAATGCTATAAAGAATTACCTGAGACTGGGTAGTTTATAAAAAAAAAAAAAAAAAGAGGTTTAATTGACTCATAGTTCCACAGGCTGTACAGGAGGGATGGCTGCAGAGGCCTCAGAAAACTTAGAATCACAGCAGAAGGTGAAGGGGAAGCAAGCACAACTTCACATTGCATGGCGAGAGGATAGAGAGAGTGGGGCAGGGGCGAAGGTGCCACACACTTTTAAATGACCAGATCTCCCATGAACTCAAAACGAGAGCTCACTTATCACAAAGGGGTGATGCAAGCCATTTATGGGGCATCTGCCCCCATAACACAAACACCTTCCACCAGGTTCCTCCCCAACTTTGAGAATTCAACATGAGTTTTGGGTGGGAACACATAGCCAAACCATATCAGAGAGTATAAAACTTTTCACATTTAAATGAATATACATTTTCCTGTATGCTGGTGATAGTGTCTATTTCACTTGAAAATGATTTTCCTAACCACATTTTTCTTTAGGAGTTGCTAGTTTGACTAGAGTTAATATCTACCCTCAACCACATCAAAAATTATTCTTGGAATCTTGAATGAAGAATTTGGGAAAATGTTGCTCAGACTTTATTTGACATTGACCATATGAAACATGAATTTACAATTACTGGCAAAAGGAAGTCCTCAAGTTGGAAGAAAAAAGTTCATAGAAGGATAGAATCATAATAATAATAAGGAAAGCTATAAAAAGACAAACAGATATGGCAAAGTTATAGCCCTAATGTACCTGAGCCGAATGCACTTCTACTCTCACGATTTGCTGCTTGAGCTAATAAATTTATCACTGTACCAATGTTGATTCTACTGAGGTTCTGTCTCTTTTCCCTGGAAGAGTCTTCCATTATAAAAATTTAGGCACTATTGAAGTCCAGTTCACACATTTCTTGACATCAGTCTTCAAACTTGTGATTTTTCTCTATTGGTGCTCTGTAGCCTAAGAGGAGCTGCATAGAATTAAAAAGTTGGAGTAGTCCAGAATTGAGGAAATAAAGAGAAATTAATAGGTTCTTTGTGTCAATGAATAACCAGGGGAATGTAATCCCACCTCTTGAGTCTGAAGTTTTATTGATATAGAAAAAAACTGTTGCTTAAGAGAGACAAAAGGAATATGATGCAATCATAATGAAACAGGTTTTAATGAAGCAATAAGGTAAAAGTATATTCAATAAATAATATAAGAAAGGTTGTTAATAACAAAAGGGTGAGTTTGTTTGCAGTGCTATAACAAATCTACCAACTACATCCCTAGCTGTTTAACCCTAATTGTTAAATTCTAAGCACATCTACATCTACCAGCTACATCCCTAGCCATTCTACAGCTGTTCTTGAGCCAAACCCTCTAGGACAATTAAACCTCTTAGCAAATATTTCAGAGTCCATATCTTAAATTCCATAGACTAAGTGGCTTATAAACAACAAACATATTTGTCATGGTTCTCGAGGCTGCAAAGTCGAGCATCAAGGCACAAACAGTTTTGGTGTCTGGTACCAGCTCACTTCCTCATATGTGGTTATCTTCTCACTGTAACCTCACATGGCAGAAGGGATGAAGGATCTCTTCTATAAGGAGTGTAGTCTCTTTTATAAGGACTCGAATTTCTTATACACCTCAGAAATTATTCAAGAGGTTTTCCCTCTCAGAATGTCATCATGCCCCAAAGACTCCATCTCCAAAACTTTCACATTGGAAATCAGATTTCAACATAAAAATTTGGGGCTGTGGAGTGTTACAAGCATTCAGACTATAGCAGGATACAATGGCAAGATTTTGGAAAACTATCACAGTGGGAGGTTGATTCAAGTGAGAAGCGCAGAGTTAAATGGAAATAAATGATTTAGAAAACATTGCACTATGAAAATTGTATTTTGTCAAAGATCAGAGTGTTCAGAAATCTAAGATATTGTGGACTTAGGAGAGCACACACACGAAAAGGCAAACAGTAATCCTGGAGGCTTCTGGCAATGGTGGAATAGCATATAGACAAACCATTCTTCAGATGACAATTGTGAACTCTAAACAGATCATGAAAACAACTGTTTTAAGGCACTAAAGAGTTACCAGAAGCAGACAGAAATTAAAGAGGAGTCAAGATTTGAAAGAAAGAAGCTCTGCTGAGTAAAATGTGTATTTCTATTGCTTTTCACCTGAGGGCTACCTTCAGTCTGATATGTATGGGCAGTGAAAACAATAGGAGAAAGCTGCAATTTTAAGTGTAGAAGAGTCACAGGACAATTTGAGGCTCCCAGAATGGCAGAAAAGTGAAGGGGCTGGGGAATTCAAGAAAGGACACCACATAAGGAAGGGTACCAAAATACAAATTGCACAAATCCTTTGTTAATGCCTGAATGACACACCCATAGGGAATCTCAATTTTCCCCAGTGAAAGCAACCACTGAAAGTATGAGGAGCTGAGTGGTTGTGGCTGCTTCCAAACACATTGAGGTGGGATATGGCATTTGAGTTCAGATGTGATAACATCATTCTGTAATAAATAACATCATTGCTTAAAGGAAGAAAACAGAATCCAGAGACAATGCAACATATCAGCACGATGTCAAGAATATAATTATTACTAGAGAGACTTCATCCTCAGAATATTTTCACTATAGTAAAATTACTAGAAGAAAATATAGGGGAAAATCTCCACAAAATTGGATTGGGCAAGGAGATTTTGTATATGACTCCAAAAGCACAGGCAACAAAGGCAAGATTAGACAAATGGGATGAAATCAAGGTAAAAAGCTTCTGCATGGCAAAGCAAACAAAATGAGGACAACCCACAGAAAGGAAAACATTATTTTCAAACCATACATATGATAAGGAATTAATATCCATAATATATAAGGAACAAAAACAACTCTATAACAAAAAACACACAACCTGGTTGAAAAATAGGCAAAGGATCTGAACAGACGTTTCTCAAAAGCAGACATAAAAATGGCAAACAGATACATTTAAAAATGCTCAGTATCACTAAGCATGAGGGAAATACAAATATTATAAAAACCACAACAAAATATCACTTTACTCCTCTTAGCATGGCTTTTATTATTATCAAAGGTGAAAAATAAGTTTTGTTGAGGATGCAGGAAAAAGGGAACTTACACATTGTGAGAATGTAAATTAGTAAAACCATCATGAAAAATGGTATGGAGATTCCTCAAAAAACTAAAAAATATAACTAGCATATGATCAAATAATTCCATTTCTGGGTATGTATGCAAAGGATGTGAAATCTGTATGTTGAAGGGATATTTGCATGCCCACATCATTGCAGCATTATTCACAATAGTCAGGAGATGGAATCAACCTAAGTGTCTGTCAATGGAAGAATGGATAAATAAAATGTCATATATATAATGCATAAGTGAAATATTATTGAAAAAGAACTTTTGTGACAACATTGATTAACCTATAGAGAGAACATTATGTTAAATAAAATAATCCAGACACTGAAAGAAAAGTACCAAATAATCTCACTTACATATGAAATCTAAAAACGTTAAACCCATAGTAGCAGAGAGCAAAATAATGCTTACCAGAGACTGGAGGAGGGGCGCAGGAGGGAATTAGGAATTGTTGATAAAAGGGTACAAAGCTTCAAAAAGAGGCATAAGATTTGAAATCTATTACGTAGCAGTGTAACTACAGTGAATAATAAAGTACTTTAGATTACCATTAACATAATCCATTTAGAGTTCATTTGTACTATTACACACTGATATAAAAATAGTATACCAGTATAGTCCCATTTACTTCATTTGCTGTACTATTGTCATATTTATTACACTTAGTTATGTTATTTATAAGCATCACAATTCACCCTTATAAAATTTGCTTTAAACACTTACTACATGTGTATATTTCAAAATAAGAGTAACTTTCAAATTTCTCCCCATAAAAAATGATAAATGAAGTAATAGATATATTAATTAGCTCAATTTAATCATTGAACTTTGTATACATATATCAAAACATCACATTGTACCCCATGATGTATACAGTTATGATTTAACAAAAAATCACAGTAATTTTAAAATGTAGAATAAAATCAAAAGATATCTAGATTTTCAGGCCATCCCGGTCCTATAGAATCAGAAATTGAATTTTCACATGACCCTCAGGAAATTTAATACACATTCACGTTTACATAGACATAACCGAGGCCAGTGCTTCTCAACAGAAATAAATTAAAATGTTAGCCAAATGTATAGTTTTAAAGTATCTCGTAAACATATATATAATAATTTTAATAAAATACATATTAAGCTAAATAAAATCTTAAAGAATTTCTTCAGCATAAAGGGAAATAGCACCAAGTGGAAACTTACAGAAAGACATGAAGTCTTTGAAAATGAAAAATATGTAGGCACATACACTAGAATATACAAAATTTTTATTTTTTAAAACACATGCAACTGTTTAAGACAAATGTTATAATGCTGAATGGTGGATTTATAAATAATAAGCATAACAAATATGACAATAGTATAGCAAATGGGATAAATTGAACCATACTGGTATAAAATTCTTATATGTGTAGTAGTGCAAATTTAAATGGATTATGCAAAAGGCATTCCAAAGAGCAACAAGTAAAAAAAAAATTTTAAAGGGATGGCTATATCAATGAAATAATAAAAATATTTAACCAAAATAAAACAGAAATGAAAGCAAGAAAATTACAACAAAAAACAATAGGCCAAATTACAAAAAGCAAATGGTAAACGTAAATTCAATGATCAAAATAATTCAATGAACTAGACAAAAATCCAACCGAGGTATAGATTATTCATCTGGATAAAAAAATAAAGGCCCAGCTTTATTCAATCTACAAGAAATGCAGGTAAATATAAAGACATAGATAAGTTGCAAGAAAGACAGATATACTGTTCAAAAAAAGGCATAAAAATGTGATGATCTATATTCATATTAGAACAAATAGATCCCAGACCAGAAGTAAAAATGATTATCATAATACTGAAGGGGTCAGTTGATCAGTAACTCCAGTCAACAAAATGTGGGGCAGCAGAACCATGCATACAATATGCAGATTCACAAGAAATAATAATAGGTTTTTATTTGTTAAGTCTCTAAGTCAGTTGTTTGTTACAGATAGAGACAATTGAAACAGAAATTAGTACCTAGAAGTGAGATGCTACCATAAATAAAACAGTTTTGTGCAATTGAGACTATTTTGGAAAGAGGTTGCAAAAACAGAAAATTTTAATGATGTCTGTAAGATCAGTGAGGAAATTTGTACTGGAGCTGGAGAAATGGAAACTGTGTTATATATTGACCAAATACTGGGATCACTGTTGCCTGTGCCAATGTGAAAGATAGAAAATATACAGCATGACCTTATTAACTAGGCTAAGATTTCAGGACAAAATGTGGAAGTTACCAAATAGCTTCATTTACTGGCCTATGATAAAACAGGAAATAAGAGATGAGTTGACGATGGGACTGTTTTTAACCAAAATTTAGAAAAAATATTTTTAACACAGGAGTACTGTGTTGGAAAATAAATAAGATTCTTATTTTCAGACTTCCAGCGGGTAAAAAGTTTTCAAAATAAACTCAGAGCCATTATTGAATCCAGGACATTACCAGTAAAAGTAGGGTTCAGGTCAAGATCAAGGGTGCATGGTTTTTAAACCCTTTGTTAAGAATCATCTAAGGCAGGAATGTAGACCCCTCAGGTAGATAAATATATTTTTAAATCGTGAGGACGTATCTTAACTCTTACCTCATGGTAGAGAGAAGATAATTCTGAGACATCTGTGTGTGTGGCAGGAAGCCGGCTAAGAAAATTATTCACCTGCAACATGAGCCACGACTTATGGCTTGCAGAGGAAGGGTCACAGAAGTACTATGGACTGATCTCTGCTATATACCTTTCTTCTTCTCTCCTTTTTTAAGAATGTTTATCTATTGTAGTATTTCTGTCTCTGCTTAACTTTTCATATTGAGAATACGGATGAGCAGATAACTCGTCTTAAATTTGTAAGTCTCTGAATCAAGAAAAACTGTACCCAAAAGTGAAAACAGAGAAACTGTAGTAAAGTAGCCTCATCTACAATTCTGCAATCTACATCCGGACTTAATCTAAATAATGCTATTCTAGATTTTAAGTGAATTCCAATGTGATAAGATATTTATAGGTAGAAAAGAGTTTAATTTCCTTATTGAGCATCTTAGTTATTGTGGCCAGAGATTGAGCTGTGGTACATAATATCTAAAAATGACCACTTATCATCCTGCTTGATCAGCTGGGATTGGTCAAACACTCTTCTGTCCATGTAGTTTTCTGTATGACTAGCTTAGGCTTCCTTACAACATGGCAACCTGGGGGTAATCAAATTTTTTTAGAACATTGGTTCTAAGCTAGAAATGACTTTGCCTTTCCAGGAGACATTTGGCAAAGCCTAGAGACATTTATGGTTGTCAGGACTGGAGGAATAATAGAGGCATCAAGTGAGTATACTATGTGCTAAATTTTTCCTCCAAAAATTCACATTTTAAAGTTCTAACCCTCAGTGAGGTCATATCACAATGTAATGTTATTTGTAAATAAAGTCATCTCAAATATATGTAATTAGTTAAGGAGAAGTCATACTTGAGTAGGATAGGTTTCTAATCTAATACGACTGATGTCCTCATCAAAAAGGAAAATTTAGGCACAGACACACAGGGAGACCTCCATATGAAGATGAAAGCAGTGATTGGGGTGATGCTTCTACAAGCCATCGAATGACAGACATTATCAACAAAGCACTGGAAAACATGGGAGGAACATGGAAGAGATTCTCTCTCATAGTTGTCAGAAGGAATCAACTTTACCAAGACCTTAGTCTTGGATATCTAGCTTTTAGAACTGTGAAACAATACATTTTTGTTGTTTTCACAACCCATTTTTTGGTGTAGCCTCACAAATACAAGGTAGGGGTCAGGGATTCTGTATACATCTTACAATGAGTAACGAAGTCTCATACAACTAAAAATTATCTGATAAAAGTGTCATTAATGGTTAAGTTGAGAACCTGGTAAGGAGCAACTATTTTAAGAGGAAAGAATCAGAAAGTGCAAGTCTCTTAAGATCCATGGGCCAAAATTGGCAAAGTAACACTTCTGCAAGATTCTATCGTGCAAACATTTCAGAGTCCATCCAGATTCAAAAATGAGGTAATATTTAATTTATTTATTTATTTATTTATTTTCTTGTTTGTCTATTTATCCATTTACTTTTTACTACACTTTGCTATCTAGCAATGATTATTTATATTCCACTTACATGCAAAATACACCCTTTTTTACTAAGATAACAAAAGTCTTCCTCCATCATAGCATAAGACTTAGGTTAAGATTATAAATTAAACTTTCTAAAATGCCTTTTCATAAAAACTGCAAAAGCATAAAATATTTATGGTTAATATTTTTAAAAAGGAAAATATGCAGAAAAATACAAAACATTGCGAAGAGAAATTAAATATATAAGAATGGAAAAATGTAATCGCATCACATACTGGAAGAATAAATATGGTTAAGATAATTCATAGATTCAGTGTAATCCCTCTTCTAATGCAAGTAGTGTTTTTTAAAATTTGACATGTGTTTTAAGATATAGAAATGTATAAACATATAATGGCCAATAAATCTATTAAATACAAGAAAAAGTTGACAAATTGTACCATCTGATTTTACAACTTAAGAAAGTGTTTAATTTGAAAAATAAAAAGACAGTTTGATCAATGAAAGTGAAAAATTTCAGAAATAGAACCACACTTATACAATTAATTTATTTTCAACAAAATATCCAAAGCAATTCAATAAGAAAATAAAAGACTTTTAAAAAATGATGGTGGAAATGGTAGATATTCACATGGAAAAAATGACATTGACTTCTACCTCACATCATACACAAAGACACTAATTTTAGATGATCATCGTTCTCTATGTAAAACCTAAAACTATGAAGCTTTTAGGAGAAAGTGTAGAAGTTCTTTGTTATCAAGGAGTAGGAATTTTTGTATTAGAACATGTAAAATAAGCAATAATCATTAAAGAAAAAATGATAATTTAGACTAACCAAATTTAAAATTTTTGCTCACCAATGATACTATTTAGAAAATGAATAAGCATGAGAGAAAATATTTACAAACACATACCCAGGACATAAAGCAGAATATATCCAGAAATCGCTTATAATTCACTAATATAAAACAAAACACTAAAAATGATGTGCAAATAACTGGAGAAAATATTTTCATTGAAAGATAAGTAAAAAATTCTTATGATTAATCATCAGAAAAATGTAAAACTAACCAAAAGTGAATACTCCTCCAGAGACTAAAGTTAATAAAAAAATTATTGAAAATGTGAAGTAACTCAAAGTCTCACACACTGTTGGTAAAAAGATAAAATTGTTGATAGGGAATCAAATGAAAGTTTAAAAAATTTGAAAAACGTTTTGCAGATTATATTTAAAATTAAACATACACCTATGCTAAGAATAACATATTTATTTATTTATTGTAACCCAGATTTGGAAACAAAAAAATCTGTGAACATGAAAATAAATAAGGACCTAGTGATATGTAAGTACAATGGACTATTACTCAGTGAAGGAAGGATCAAACTACTGACAGAAGACTCTCTCAAATATTATGCTGAACAAAAGAGAAAAGAAAAGGGACCTATTAAAAGATTTCACTTTTTATTTCAAAAATAAGGAAAAACATTAAAAAATTGTTACCCCAAGGAACAGTGTTGATTGGGAAGGGGACAGAAGGAATTTTCTGTTTATGAAAATGTATTATATCTTTAAAAAATGTGAGTTTTAAAACTGTATGCATTTTTTAAACCCATCTAATCTACATAAGTTTAGGATTATGCGCTTATGTGTACATTTTAGCTAAGAACAGGATGATAAATTGTTTTCTTATTTGATTTGTTTAATTATTATTAATTATTAGTGGTTTTGGTTAGTGATTCTAAACCTTTTTGCCATGCATTCTTGACTTGAGCAAATTTGTAGATATTGTTGAAATTAACGAAGCTAGGTTTCTCACTGTTGGAGAAGGAACTGCTAATACGGAAAGGAGAAGTAAAAGGCACCCTGAGGTATTGTTTATAAATTGGAGATATGAGTATAAACTCATGTTTTTTAATACACAGGCATAGAAACATAAATATAAATATATGTACATGCATGTATTTACATATGATACTAGAATATTCCTAACACTTTGGATGATTGGATAAGATTGTATAGAGTTGACTCTTGAACAATGTGGGAACTAAGGGTGCTAAAACTACACAGTTGAAAATTTATGTATAAATTCGACTCCTTAAATCTTAACAACTAATAACAAACTCTTGACTGGGAGCCTTACCCATAACATTAACAGTTGATTAACACATATGTGTATTTTGTACGTTATAGGTATAAATATCGTATTGTTACAATGAATGAAGTAACCTAGAGAAAAGAAAAAACACTAAGAAAATCATAAGGAAGAGAAAATATATTTACTTTTTATTAAGTGAAAGTTATCATATAGGTCTTTTTTCTTTCCAGTTTTTAAGTTCAGAAGGTACATGTACAGGTATATAATATGCAAAAATTGTGTGTCATGGAGGTTTGGTGTACAGATAGATTATTTCATCACTGAGGCAATAGGCTTAGTACCTGATAGGTAGTTTTTTGATCCTTGCCCTCCTCCCACCCTTGACCTTCAAGTAGGTCCTGTTATCAATGTTCTCTTATTTGCGTCTGTGTGTACTCAATGCTTAGCTCCCACTTAGAAGTAAGAATGTGCAGTAGTTGGTTTCCTGTTCTTGCATTAATTCAATTAAGATAATGGCCTCCAGCTCCATCCATATTGCTACAAAGAATATGATCTTATTCAATTTTATGTCAGCTTAATATTCCATGGTGTATTTGTACCACATTTTCTTTATTCACTCCACCATTGATAGGCATTTAGATAGATTCCATGACTTTGCTATTAGGAATAGTGCTGCAATGAACATACATATGCATGCATATTTATGGTAGAACAATTTATATTCCTTTGGGTATATACCCAGTACTGGCGTTGCTGGGTCAAATGATAATTCTGTTTTAAGTTCTTTGAGAAGTCTCCAAACTGCTTTGAACCACAGCAGTACTAACTTATATTCCCACCAGCAGTGTATAAATATTGCCTTTTCCCCACAACCTCATCGACATCTGTTATTTTTTTACTTTTAACGATAGCCATTCTGAGTGGGTATGAGATGGTATCTCAATGTGGTTTTTATTTGCATTTATCTAATGAATAGTGATTAACTATTTTTTATAGATTTAGTCATGTGTATGTCACCTTCTGACAAATGTTCATGTCCTTTGCCCATTTTTCAATGGTTTTTTTTTTTTTTTTTTTTGCTTACTAATTTGTTTAAGTTCCTTACAGATTCTGGATATTAGATATTTGTTAGATGCATAGTTTGCAAGTATTTACTCCCATTTTTTAGGGTATCTGTTTATTTGGTTGAAAGTTTCCTCTTTAATTAAGTGCCATTTGTCAGTTTTTGGTTTTGTTACAATTGCTTTTGGCATCATAATGAAAATATTTTCTTTCCCATGGCCTATTTTCAGAACGGTATTTCCTAGTTTTTTTTCTAGGATTAATATAGTTTTAGGTAATACATTTATGGGTTTAATACATCTTTAGTTGATTTTTGTATATGGTGAAAGGTAAGGGGTCAAGTTTCAGTCTTCTGCGTATAGCTAGCTAGTTATCTCAGCACCGTTTATTGAATAGGGAGTCCTTTCTTCATTTCTTCTTTTTCTTGACTTTGTTGAAAATCAGATGGTTTTAGGTGTGCAGCTCTATTTCTGGATGCTGTATTCTATTCCATTGGTCTATGTGTTTGTTATTGTACCAGTGACTGCTGTTTTGGTTAATGTAGCCTTGTTGTATGGTTCAAATTCTGATAGTGTGATGCCTCTGGCTTTATTCTTTGTGCTAAGGATTGCTTTGGCTATCCAGGCTCTTTTTTGGTTCCATATAAATTATTAATAGTTTATTAATAAATTACATATTAATAAATTATATATTATATATTACATAGTAATATATAATATATAACACTATAATATAAAAATATATAATATATATTATAAACAAATTATTAATAATATAAATTATTAATAGTTTATATGGAACCAGAAAAGAGCCTGGATAGCCAAAGCAATTCTGTGAAAAATGTCATTGCTAGTTTGACAGAGCATTGGAATCTGTAAATTGCTTTGGGCAGTATGGCCATTCTAACAACAATTCTTCCAATTCATGAGCATGGAACATTTCTCCATTTGTGTGTGTCATTTCTGACATCTTTGAGCAGTGTTTTGTAATTCTCGTTGTAGAAATTTTTAACAACTCTGTTTAGCTGTATTTCTAGTTTTTTTTGTGTATGGCTATTGTGAACCCAATTGCATTCTTGATGTGGTTCTCAGTTTGGATATCATTGGTGTATAAAAATACTAGTGATTTTTGTACATTGATTTTGTATCCTGAAACTTTACTGAAGTTGTTTATCAGATCTAGGAGCTTTTGGGTAGAGACTATGGAATTTTCTGTATATACAATCATATCATGGTGACTTCCTCTCTTCCTATTTGGATGCCTTTTATGTACTTCTCTTGACTGATTGCTCTGACTAGGACTTCCGGTGCTATGTTCAATATGAGTAGTTAGTGTAGGTATCCTTGTCTTGTTCTGGTTCCCAAGGAGAATGCTTCCAGCCTGTTCAGTATGATGTGTGTTTGTCATAGATGGATCTTAATATTTTGAAGTATATTCCTTCATTGCCTAGTGTGTTGAGGGTTTTTAACATGAAGTGACGATGAGTGTTATTGAAAGCCTTTTCTGTATCTATTGAGATGATCATGTGGGTTTTGTTTATAGTGTTGTTTATGTGGCGAATTCCATGTATTGATTGGCATATGTTGAACAAACCATGCATCCCAGGAATATGGCCTACTTGACTGTGGTGGATTAGCTCTTTGATGTGGTACTAAATTGGGTTTGGTAATACTTTGTTGAGTATTTTTGAATCTATGTTAGTCAGAGATATCGGTCTAAATTTTTCTTTTTTGTTGTTTCTTTGTGAGGTATCGGTAAAGGAATAACGCTGGCCTGATAGAATGAGTTAGAAAGGGGTCCTTTCTCCTCAAATTTTTTGGAATAGTTTCAGTAGGAATTGTAGCAGCTAGTGTTAGGCTATTTTTACATTGCTATAAATAAATACCTGAGACTGGGTAATTTATAAAGAAGAAAAGTTTAACTAGCTCACGATTATGCACGATTAGTAGAAAGCATGGTGCTGGCACCCGCTGAGCTTCTAAGGAGGCCTCAGAAATCTTACAATTATGGAAGAACTTGAAGGTGGAGCAGGGATATCACATGGCAAAAGCAGGAGCAAACAATATGGAGAGTCAGGGGGAGGTGCCACACACTTTTAAATGACCAGATTTCACAAGAACTCACTTACTATAGTAAAGACAAAACAAGCCATGAGGGATCTGCTCCCATGATCCAAACACCTCCCACCAGGCCCCATTTCCAGCAATAGGGATTGCCATTCAACATGAAATTCAAGTAGAGACAAATATCCATGCTATATCATTCTACCACTGGCCCCTCACAAATCTCATGTACTTCTCACATCGAAAAATACAATCATCCTTCCCAGTAATCCCACAAAGATTTAATTCATTTCATTATTAACTCAAAGTACAAAGTTTTGTCTGAGACAAGGGAAGTCCCTTCTACATGTGATCCTGAAAAATGAATTTTTTGAAAAAACCTAGTTATTTACTTCCAAGATACAATGGGGGTATAGGCATTGGGTAAACATTGCTGTTCCAAAGGGGAGAAATTAGCCAAAAGAAAGGGGCTACAGGCCCCGTGCAAGTTCAAAACCCAGCAGGGAAGTAATTACATTAAGTCTGAAAGCTCCAAAATAATCTCCTTTGCCTCCATATCCTGCATCTAGGGCAGGGAACCCAAACGGTGGGTTTCCAAGGCCTTGAGCAGCTCCACAGCTTTGTCTTGGCAGTATTCAGCACCAGGGCTGCTCTCACAGATTGGAATTGAATTCCTGCAGCTTTTCCAGGCACAGGATGCAAGCTGTCAGTGGATCTACCTTTCTGGGGTCAAAAGAAGAGTGACCTTTTTTCTCACAGCTACACTAGGCAATGCCCAATTTGGGACTCCGTGTGAAGGCTCCAACCCCACTTTTTCCCTCAGCACTGCCCTAGTAGTGATTCTCTGTGAGGGCTCTGCCCCTGCAACAGGCTTCTACCTGAGCACTCAGGCTTTCTCATATATCCTCTGAAATCTAGGAGGAGGCTGCCAAGCATTCTTCACTCTTGTATTCTGTGCCCCTACAGGCTTAACACCATATGGATTCCACCAAGGTTTATGACTTGCATTCTCCAAAGTGGCAGCCTGGAGCTGTACCTGGGTCCCTTTGAGCCACAGATGAAGCTAGAGAGGCCAGAACATGGGGAGCAACTTCAAAAGGGCCTTGTGGGGTGCATGCTGGTGGTAGTCTGTCTGCAGAAGCTCTCTGATGGTTAGGGAGGGTCTGTCAACAAAGGACTTATGGCAATGGCCACCGGGAAGCACCTGGTTGGGCATCTGACACTGTGCTGCAAGCAGCATCAGCCAAGCAGGGACCCTAGGAGTGGCTGGCAGAGAAGGGAAAGCTCAGATCACATCCATCTTATTGGCAAGATCAGCCTGATTTGTCCAGGTCTGAGAGTCATCAAAGGCTACAGACACTTCGGGGAGTGTGGCCAGACTTGGGGGATGTATATCCCTAGCTGTTAGCCAGCTGTTCTTGAGCCAAACCCTCTGGAATCCACACAGGCTGGAGGTCTGACCTCTCTAAACAGCTCTTCTTGTCAGCTCAAATGTCCATGGTGGCCATGAGGTGTCCTGAAGCTAGCATTCTGGTGTTCCATAGTGAGAGTGGGCCATCCTCGCTTATTTGTCTCACCCCTTCCCCGGGACCCACTGGAACCAGGAATGCGTCCTCATACTCAGCAGGCCAATGCAGAGATTGCAGATTTCTCCCCATTCAGCCCCGGGTATCCATCTTCTTTCCATCCGCTCTGAATTCCTTTCTTCCAAATATCCTCATACAGTGTGCCAGTCTTCTTAATAGTCTGGTCTCTTGCTGGGAGATGCTCTTCCTATCTGCATTTAGTAAGCCATCTTGGCTCCTTCTCCTTTTGTAAAGTTCTTCATCCTCATCATCTTCAAGTTGAATAGACCTAGGAGGAGGAGGAAGAGGAGAGGTTGGTCTTGCTGTCTTGGGGGTGGCAGAGGCAGAAGAGGTCAAGGAAGTAGAAGGGGAGGCAGGAGAGGCAGGCACACTCCATGTAAATTTTATTGAAAAACTTTGCATATAAATAGACCCATGTTGTTTAAACCCATGCTGTTCAAGGGTCAATGGTTTATCAGTATGAATCTGATATGAGTGTATATGTGTGCATGTGTATTTATATAATTCCTACAAAGTACGTATCTGCATATAAATGTATGTATATCAATATATAGACATAAATATATATATGTGTATGTATGTATGCATACATACCCACACATGCACATATTTCCTAACTCTTTCCCTTTATAAGAGAATACTCTGATCACCTAGATCTTGATTTCTTAATATCATTCTCTACTTAAAGGAACCATACTTTTTACAGAAAAGATAAATTTCAAGCCTAGAGCAAGGAAGTTAAAAGAGAAACCTGAAATATCTTTTTTGAATTATAAAGAAGTACTCAAAGAAAAATGAGAATAAATCAAAAGGACACAGGGGACAGCTCTACAGGTTTTCCACTGGCTAAGTAGGAGGAAATTTCAGCAGTAAAATAAATAATAAAGTTAATGTATTATAATTCACTGAATAATATAATTGATGATTCAATTCTTATATAAATGTATAATAAATTGAAAAATAGACAAATACTTAGGGAGGTATAAAGGCAAAGCTCTTCCTTATAGCGGAAAATCAACATATACATGAAAGTAAGGTGGAGTTGGAAAATTATCAATGATTGCTAAACTAGTGGGTGAAAGATTCTTTAACAAAAATACGTGTTTATAGTTCTTAAATAACAAAATTATTCATTAAGTCCAAGGGGATAAATTACATAAATTTTTTACTGGAATAAGATAACAAATATTAGAACAACCTAACTAAAAATGTCCACTGATATGCACTGAGGATAACATATCACTTCTGTTGTACTTCTTTCAAAGTTATATAAAACCTGAATTTGAATCAAAAGGTGACATCAGATAAACCAAAATTGAAGGGCACTTTTCAAAATTACTAGACTATTATGTGAAAACTATACTAAAAATCTACTCTCAGCAAATTTTATGTATACATTATTATTAACTATAGTCAATAGTATTGGTTTTTGTAATTGTACTATGATGATGTAAGAAATAACATTGTTCTTAGAAAACACATACTGCAGTAATTAAGGATAAAGGTTCATAATATTTCAAACTTCCTCAAATGGTTCACAAAAAGAATTATATATGATATACATAATATATATTATTGTAGAAATGCATATAATATAGATAAGTGAACAGAGAGATAAAACATTAAGGCAAATATAGCAAAATATCCCAAAACATTTTGGGACCTGAGTAAAGCATTGGAGTTTCTTGCACTATTTTAATTTGTTTGTAAGCTTTAAGCTATATAAAAATAAAAAGTTAACAGAAATTGATCTTAATACTCCATGATGAGCACTGCACACCTCTTAGTAAGATAAAAATGAAATAAACACAAAACAAATGACAATAGTAAATGCTTGTGATGCAGAAGAACTCAAAGTCTAGTCATTGATGATGGGAATGCAGGATAGTAAAGCAGACTTTGAAAAGAAATCCGGCATAATAATTTAGTGTTAATTAAGTATTCACTTTACCATACAATCCAGCAATCAAGTATTTACTGAAGTGAAATAAAGATTTTGTTATATATGCAAATGTTTATAGGGTACATTTATACATATTCATATTCACCTTTATACATATTCACCAATAAATGCAAACAAACAACATGCCTTACAACAGATGAACAGATAACTTCTGGTACATAAATACAATGATATACTATCTGGCACTAAAAAGGAACAAAGTGATTAATACAATACTGATAAGTCTTAAGTGCATTTTCTTACGTGAAAGAAGCCATACACAAAAGGTACCTATTGCATGATTCCACTTATACAGCATTCAGGAAAATGTAGAGCTAAATATCAGGACAGACAACAGATCAATGGTTGACAGAAAGTTGAGATTGAGATTGTTTTTAGTGAGGCATTGAATAGAATGTTTAGAATGCTGTAATTGTTTAATCCAGTCCTGTGATGGTACACATGTTTGTCAAAATCAATAGAACTCTACCCTAAATAATAACTTATTGTACACAAATTAAAAACATCAACCAGGATGTTGGAGGGTCCAATAACAGAAAGCAGACTGTCACAAATAAATCTGACTTCATTAGAAGTCAGATTTATTAGAAAAGTTTATTAGAACTAGTTCATTAGAAAAATATGATGTTAGAAAAGTTAAGACATCACTAAATGATGTGGAAAGAAAAGGAACTGATCTAAATAACTTTAGAAACAAGAGTATTGATTGACGACATTAAGGTAAAAGCTAAAATAACTGTACAAAAACATCATACTCTTTGGGGTAAATTTGTTTCTTACCGAGGTATAGATGCGCAACTCTGAAACTACTTTACATGTAAAAGTAGAGTTCAGCATGTAAGTAAATAAATTATAAATGGTAGCCAAGCTTCTCACTGTCAAAAAAAAAAACACATTACAAATAGGCAAGAGGAAGAGGAAAAGGGTAGAACAAACCATGTGGTGACTGTTTGACTGTTTAGAGTCAGAGATATCTGAATTTTTTTTTTTTTTTTTTTTTGAGACGGAGTCTCACTCTGTCGCCCAGGCCGGAGTGCAATGGCACGATCTTGGCTCACTGCAACCTCTGCCTCCCGGATTCAAGTAATCCTCCTGCCTCAGCCTCCCAGGTAACTGGGATTACAGGCGCCTGCCACCACTCCCAGCTAATTTTTTGTATTTTTAGTAGAGACGGGGTTTCACTGTGTTAGCCAGGATGGTCTCGATCTCCTGACCTCGTGATCTGCCTGTCTTGGCCTCCCAAATTGCTGGGGTTACAGGAGAGAGCCACCATGCCCGGCCAATATCTGAATCTTTACTTGTTTCTTGACAGTATTTTCCAAAATGCTAGGTGGACTTTGGACTGTGCTCTCCTAATGCACCTTCTGACACAGGGAGGCAACGCAGGCCCATATAACATCCCTTCCCTTATTTGTAACCCATTCATCTGTGCATAAATGCCTTCCTACATGTTTGTTTTATTTCTGGTCATACCCCTGGTCTTTTTTTCATGAGTCCCTTTGGCCTGGAATGCATTTCCTTCCTGTTACTTTTATGCTTCTGTTAAGAAAGTTTAGAATTCAACAATTAACAACTGTAATTGTTAAATTCTAAATAGTCTTCATTTAATTATTTTCTGGAGAATGCCTACAGTGCAGTTCCAGCCTACAGTATTTAGAGCACCTGAATTAATTATGTTTGCCTAATAATAACCATGTTTCACTTATGAAACTAAGAGTGGATAGAGTTAATATAAACCATGTCATATTAGAAAGGCTATGTAAAGATTTCATAAATAAAATAAGTGACTGAAGAAGTCTTTTTCAATCTGTAAGAGAGGGACTGAAGAATTACTAGAAGATCATAGAAAAGTAATGACTGATGAAGAATGAGAGACACTGACACAGAATTGAATAAAAAAATACATATGGCAATTTAGAGTACTTTCAGACAGTTTATTAGGAATTTTGTATTTATGGACTGAGTTTTAAAATAAGCTCTGGTATGAGTGACTCACTGTATTAATCTTGAGAAAGTTGTGTGGAAGTTTCTCTGCCCTGGGGAGTTTTTTCTAATGGTCCTCCTTTGTATCCCAGTGTACCCTTTATAGAACATCATTAAAACACATATTTCTCTCACTGACAGACATCTGTTCTGTTATCTAAAATTCAAGATTCAGGAAGCAAGAAATTGTTTTGTTTTTCTTCCTCTTATTTATTTTTTTGAGATGATGTCTCACTCTGTTGCCCAGGCTGGAGTGCAGTGGGGCAATCTCAGCTCACTGCAACCTCTCCCTCCTGGGTTCAAACAGTTCTCGTGCCTCAGCCTCTTGCGCAGCTGCGATGAATGCATAGCTCTACCAGAGTACCAGTCTTATACCATGTTTCTTTACTGTGTATTTACTGAACAAAATAATTATTTTCAATCTTTTTACTGCTTGAATAACATATGTTCTCTAAATGCATAAATGCAAATTAAATATAATAGAAAAACAGAGTTAAACATTTAGCATATCTCAAAGGATTCAGATTTATACATTCATTAAAATCCATTTGTTTAAAATCAATTCATTTTCATTATTGCAGAGATATTAGTAGTCATGATATGTGCATTTTTCTGTATTGTTTTAAGTGGGATGATATGCAATTGCTCCAGTTTTGACATTAGCTGGTTTAAGTGTTTAATGTAATGGATTTGAGGTAAGTCAAAACTCTTAAAATCTGCTATAGCAAAGTATGGTTTATCAACTGTACACTTTTGTGGGTAATGCATATTGATTTTTAATTTTATGATAGGTACAAATATACTCTGTAAAGTCTATTGAATAATCTTTAAAATATTCAGAAGGGCATTTTTCTTGGAAATTTAAATGTGAATTAGCATTTCTCAAAATATAGTGATGTTTTTCATACATAAGAAGAGTTTCATTATATGAGAATAAGGTAGAGGTATTTATCTGCTTCTATTTGATTCAATTTTAGGCTTTTACCTAAATTCACTACCCTTAATCACCCTAGTTGTGGATTTATGCCATGAAATTGCTGAAACTAATCATTTGACTGATGATAGTCCTCAGTGAAAGCTTAGAGGTATAGCTGACCTTTTTCACGGTTATTTAAAAAAATCATTTTGAAGCACTCTCAAACAATATCAAATGTTAGTTCCTAGAACATAGTATTTGGGATTTTTTTAAAGCTACATGAATATATTGCTTGCAAAGAATCTGAAGAATTAAACAATGGAATCATATTTATCAAAACCTATTATTTCCAACTTTTTGGCAACTTAGTGATTGAATAAAAAGCAAAAATGGAATTTATTTATATATGAAAATGCCTACAATATCTTCAAGTTAAACAAAAATACAATTTTGAAGAAGTAAAGCACATTCGTGAAGCATGAATTCTGAAAAACTGAAACACATGGGCATTCTGAAGAACACTCAGCCCTGTAATGAGGTTGAATTCATAGACTCAGGGCCTGGACAGAAGCCTGGCTCCCCACAGACATCACCCTGCATCTCCACTTCCTCAGGGAAGAGTGGGGATGACTACAATACCTACTAAGGTTTTTCTGTGAGGATACAATGACTTGGTTATAGAAATCACTTAAAATAGTACCTGTGGTGTTTTAAGTTGTAAGGTTTTGCCATTTTTATGAATATTAAATCATGTCATTGCTATGAATGCTACTTAAATCTTGTGGGCCTCCTTCATGAATAAAAGCTCCCTAGACATATGAACACCAGCTATATTTTCATTGCATTGCTATATTTATTCACAATGATAGAAGTTTACAGAGGCTACAGATTTACATGAATTACTATTTTCTCAAGTTAAAGTTAGTTTTGTAAAAAGTGATGACAAAACAAGACCACCCGGAAGACTGAGGTTTACTCTTGCTTTAAAGAAGAGGGCTATGGCATGTAGTAGGAGACTCCTTCCATTTTGACTAGCATGTTCTGTTTTCCAAACTTTTAACCTCACAAACCATTTTTTACTTGAAATCATTTAATTTATTGGACTGCTATGTTTGATGTTTAACCTAGAATTTGAATTCAATGTCTTCTCTCAGCTTACTAGGTGGTGGTATATGCAGGGGCAAGTTACATTGACGTCCGTTTGACTACCCTACTGCCATTCCTACCTTATTATTGCCCTGCACTACGGGTGCATACTTTCCTGTAAGACTGCTCTTGCGATTTCATGCTGCAAGCAAACCCGAGTCTCCTCTGTCTTTGGAAGAAATTTCAGTGTCCACTTGTGCTGCTTCAACTGGTTTCAAAACTGAAAGGTCTCACTATAAAAGAGAGGCTATTAAAAAATTCTAGTCCTTTTTCTTACTGCAAATTGTGGGAACTATGAATTTTTTCCTCTTTCTTCTCCCATTTTTCTTATTTTGGATTAACATGTGTCAATGGCAGGAAATCCACAATTATCGCCACTTCAACAACAAAAACACAAAACAAACACTACAATAAAAACAATTTCAACAATTTTTCTCCCTTGAAGCCTAGCTTTTGAAATTAAAAATCTCTTTATATTTAGAGTATTATATCTGTTCCAGTGGTGGAGAAAAATAATCATTTCAATTGGATTTTTTTTATTGCATATGGTATCTGAACTTTTTCTGACACAAGCAATAAATAAGGTAACTGAGACTAACCAAGATTTAACAGTGACCGCAGTTAATATAATTAAAAAGATAATATTAACCTACTATAAGTTAATAGCTTTATTGAGATAAAATTCAATATTCAGTCGAGATATAATTCATAAAATTTACCGAAAGTAAATAGTTCAACGGATTTTAGCATATTCACAAACTTGTGCAACCCTCCTCATCATAATCTAATAAGAACATTTCACCACCACCAAAATAAAAGCCATACCCACTAGCAGTCCTCTCTTCCTACTGATCTACTTTCTTTCTTTATAAATTTTCCTATTCTGGACATGTAATATAAATGGAATCGTACAATATGTGGTCTTTTGTGACTGACTTCTTTCAAATTAATACTAACAATTTCAATAGTATATAAAAACCTTGATACAACATATCTCTATATTCTCTCCCTCCCTCCATTGTACTATGTCATACAAATGATGTCTTTATGCATTATAAGTTTAACAATGAAGTTTTATAAATACTGACTTATGTAGACACCTTTTAAATTAAATAGAAAAATAAAATTGTATTACATATATTGTATTTATGTTTAAAAAATAATATATATTAATATATAATATATTTAGTTTTATATATGTACTTCTTTTAAAACTTACCTGTATATTACCTTTATCAATGCTCTTTATTTCCTTTTATGGATTCAAGTAACTGTCTAATGAGAGTTTATTTCAGCCAGAAGATTCCCTTTAGTATTCCTTGTAGGGTTAATCCACTGGCAATAAATTTGATCAGTTTTTGCTTATTTGGGAAGAGCTACAGAAAGAATAGAAATAGCCATAACAGCCTAGCCAAGATGTCATCATCAGTACTCCTCTTCCTGCTTAAAATCCACCTAACACCACCAATGCTACACCAGCTATTATTGTTACTATCGCAATAAGCATGCCTTCTGAAGCTTTCTTTTTATCCAATTAGATAAACTGGCATAATATGCCTCTTTTGGTAAGCCAGAGAGCAAACGGAGGAAGCATCTAGTCACCTGGGGTTCTGTAGCACTATGTAGGCAGTGGGATGAATAAGGTTAAAAATGATCTTTCAGCTAAGCACAGACTTAGGAGAAAAAAGAAATCCTCCACCAGAAAATCTGGCTGCTAATGGATAGACACTAGGCAGCTAAAACACACCATTGTAGAAATTGAAGAAATATATGTTAAATTATTACTGATATGATATGGCTGTGTTCCCACCCATATCTCATCTTGAATTGTAGTCTTCATAATTCCCACATGTTGTGGGAGGGACCCAGTGGGAGGTAATTGAATCATGGGGATTATTACCCCATGCTGCTGTTCTTGTAATAGTGAGTGAGTGAGTTCTCACAAGATGTGATGATTTTATAAAGGGCTTTCCCCTCTTTTGCTCAGCAGTTCTCCTTACTGCCACTATGTAAAGAAGGATATGTTTGCTTCTCCTTTTGCCATGACTGTAACTTTCCTGAGGCTTCCACAGCCATGCTGAACAGTGAGTCACTTAAACCTCTTTCCCTTTGAAATTACCCCAGTCTCAATTATGTCTTTATTAGCATCATGAGAATGTACTAGTACAGTAAATTGCAACTGGGTAATGAGGTGCTGCTCTAAAGATACCCAAAAATGTGGAATCGAGTTTGGAACTGGGTAACAGGCAGAGGCTGGAAGAGTTTGGATGGCTCAGAAAAAGACAGAAAAATGTGGGAACATTTGGAACTTCTTAGAGACATGAAGGAATCAGGAGACAGGAAGATGTGGGAAAGTTTGGAACTTCTGAGAGCCTTGTTGATTGGCTTTGACCAAAATGCTGATAGTGATATGGACAATAAAGTTGAGGCTGAGGTGGTCTCATATGGAGATGAGGAACGTGTTGGGAACTAGAGCAAAGGTGACACTTGTTATGCTTTAGCAAAGAGACTGATGGTATTTTGCCCCTGCCCTTGAGATCTGTGGAACTTTGAACTTGAGAGAGATGATTTAGGGTATTTAGCAGAAGCAATTTCTAAGCAGCAAAGCATCCAAAAGGAAGCAGAGCATAAAAGTTTGGAAAATTTGCAGCAGCCTGATGATGCACTGGAAAATAAAAACCAATTTTCTGGGGAGAAATTCAAACCAGCAGCAGAAATTTGCAAAAGTAATGAGAAGCAGAATGTTAATCACCAAGACAATGGGGAAAGTGTCTCTAGGACATGTCAGAGGCCTTCATGGCAGCCCCTCCCATCACAGGCTTGGAGGTCTAAAAGGGAAAAATGGCTTGCTGGACTGGATCCTGGGCCCCACTGCTGTGTGCAGCCTTGGGACTTGGTGCCCTGCATCCCAGCTGCTCCAGCCATAGCTAAAAAAGGGAAATGTACGGTTCAGGCTGTGGCTTCAGAGGGTGCAAGTCCCAAGCCTTAGCAGCTTCCATGTGGTGTTGGTCCTGCAGGCACTCAGAAGACAAGAATTGAGGTTTGGAAACCGCCACCTAGATTTCAGAGGATGTATGGAAACATCTGGATGTCGAGGAAGAGGTGGGCTTCATGGGTGGAGCCCTCACAGAGAACATCTGCTAGGGCAGTGCAGTAGGGAAATGTGGGGTTGGAGCCCCCACACAGAATCCCCACTGGAGCACCGCCTAGTAGAGCTGTGAGAAGAGAGCCACAGTCCTCCAGACCCAAGAATGGTAAATCCACTGACAGCTTGCACCGTGCACCTGGAAAAGTAGCAGACACTCAATGCCAGCCTGTGAAAGCAGCTAGGATGGAGAGCTGTACCCTGCAAAACCACAGGGACAGAGCTGCCCAAAGCCATGGGATGTGATCTGGATGTGAGACATGGAGCAAAGGAGATCATTTTGGAACTTTAAGATTTAATGACTGCCCTACTGGATTTCAGACTTCCATGGGGCCTGTGGCCTCTATGTTTTGGTTAATTTCTCCCTTTTGAAATGGGTCCATTTACCCAATGCCTATACTCACATTGTATCTAGGAAGTAACTAACTTGCTTTTGATTTTACAGGCTCATAGGTAGAAGGGACTTGCCTTGTCTCAGATGAGACTTTGGATTGGACTTTTGAGTTAATGCTGGAATGAGTTAAGATGTTGGGATACTATCGTAAGGGCATGATTGTGTTTTAAATTGTGAGGACATGAGATTTGGGAGGGGCCAGGGTAGAATGATATGGTTTGGCTGTCTCCTCACCCCAATCTCATCTTGAATTGTAGTTCCCATAATCCCCATGTGTTGTGAGTGGGTCCTGGTGTGAGGTAATTGAATCATGGGGGTGGGTTACTCTCTTGCCATTCTCATGATAGTGACTGAGTTCTCATAAGATCTGATGATTTTATAAAGGGCTTTTCCCCATTTTGCTCGGCACTTCTCCTTGCTGCCGCCACGTGAAGAGGGACATGTTTGTTTCCCCTTCTGCCACGATTGTTTCCTGAGGCCTCCCCAGCCGCGTTGAACTGTGAATCAATTAATCCTCTTTCCTTTACAAATTACCCTGTCTCAGGGATGTCTTTATTGACCACATGAGAATGACTAATACAATTACTAAGAGTTGGGTGCCTACCTGGAGTTAGAAATTTTGATTTTGAGATAATTCCTGTTGTCTTACCGAAATAATCAGCAAGCTAGGCAAATGGACAGAGATAATGAAAAAATATTAATGTCTTAAATTAATATGGTGCTTGGCAGGTACTTTTTGAAATGCTTAACATACCTTATGTCATTTATTTTGTACTACAAACCTATGAGTTGTGTGATGTTATTATCTGTATGTTAGGTATCAGAAATCAGAGGCATAGAAATGTTATATGCCTAAGATCACGTGTCTACTTAAGGATCAAGCCAGGGTTTGGATCCAAGCTCTTTGGAATGTTGTGTCCACATTGTTAGCCACACATTGTCTTGTGTGAATGGCTGAATTTTTATAAAATAGATATGACAGAAAAATAACAGGACAAGGATTTTGGAAGTGGCAGTGAGAGTAGTTCAAGAGATATAATGTTCAGTTAAATATTTTTAGAAACGTAAGTGAGAAAAAATGTAAAAAGAATAAGAATGTTTAGTCTGTGCTTCTATGGCGGTACCTAGATTCACAAAAATTTTAATATAAAGAAATAATTTTCCTATTAGACTGAAATTATTATCAATGGGTTTATCTTAATCTAAACCATATGGTACCCAAAAATAAAATCCAAGTGGTGAAATCATCGGATTGATACAAAATATGACACCCAGTCTTTCTTGTTGTTCTACATTTATGCCACTTATTCTGTTCCCAATTTTGTGTTCATTGAGATAATCTTATAAGCTTTATTTTTAAGTCTAGAATCCAAAATGATGTCATACAGTAAGGTCAATTTTTTTGTACCTATGATTTTTAAAATATTATTTAAGCTAAGATTGCAAAAAGCACAATCTAGCTATATTTAAACAACAACAATACAATTCAGAACTACTAAACAACAAGCAAACATATGCACACAGGGTATGCATACAGGCTTTACTAAAGGTAACCTTACAGGAAATATGAGAAAGTTTTAGTAGAGAACCATTAGAAGAACATGGTCTTTTAAAAAAAACTTGTAAACAAACAAACAAACCAAAAAACAAAAACCAACATACAGAAAAACCTCTTATGCTTCCTTCACATCAAAACACATTGTATTTGATTGAGTTGTGTCCTCCCAAAATTATGTTGTTGTCCTAATTACTTAGCACTTTATTGTAATAATATTACCTTATTTGGAAGTAGGATCAGTTCAGATGTAATTTGCTAAATTAAAATGAGGATATACTGGAGTAGGTGGGCCCTTAATCCAATATAACTGGTGTCCTTAACAAAAGGGACAACTTAGACACAGACAAATATTGAGAGAGACCTTCATGTGAGGATAAAGGTAGAGATCAGGGTGATGCTTCTACAACTACGGGATGCCAAAGATTGTCAGAAAAACACAGGAAGCTAGAGGAGAGACATGGAACACATTCTCTCTTGCAGCCCTCAGAAGGAACCAACCCTGCCAAGACCTTGATCATGGACTTCTAGGCTCCAGAATTGTCAAACACTAACTGTCTGTTGTTTAAGCCACCCAGTTTGTGGTGCTTTGATATGGTTGCCCTAGCACACCAATACATACATATATTACACATCTATGAGAATGCAGTGCGTTTTTTTATCGATCACAGAAAAATAGACACAAGTACTCTCTTATTTCTAGTCAAAAATAGAAGTATCTTTATTGGCATTCTCCACTCAAAGACCACCATAAATTCACCTGTCATTAGACAAACTTGAGTTTATTGGCTCCATACCATGAAGAATTTGGGAGCACTTTGTTAAGAGGGTTTCAACAGAGGCTTGAGATTCAAGCTTGGGTTTAGTGACTCTGGAGTTGGTTCCAGGAAGTTTGGCCTCTACTCTACACTGAGAGTTACAAAGGGGAGTATTATGAAATTGTTATCTAAAAGGTAATAACATTACCTATTACAAATAAAGCTAAAGCTTTAATTTGTAAAGAACTATAGAAGAGATAGGAAAGATGAATGTTAGCCATTTTGTGGTTTAGACAGCTTTATTGTTTTTGTCTGTGCTGAGATATGAGTGTGGAGTGATATTATTTTTATTTTGTTCCTTCATGAGCACAGACCTTGTCTGATTTTGGTGTTCCATAAAATTGTTTACGCACAAAAGAAAAACACCAGGGTCCGATTATGCAGCCAGTCCAGCTTAGCTGATACTGGCGGGGCTGCTTTATTGACTCTCACTTTAATTACTCACAAAATATTTTACTAACATGAAGAAGTGATAAAAATCAATTCATTTGCTATTTAATCAGGTCAAGAAAGAACATACATGAACATGGATATTAATGTTTTATTTATTAATACTTGAAGGCATGCTTTTTAAAACAATAAAAAAATTGTTTAAAAGTGTAAGTCATAAATTTAAAATGAAAAGAACTGACTTCATATGTTCACATTCAACCTGGAAAGCGAATTTGCTTTCTCAAAGTAAAATAATTAAATAAATAATATATTCCAATTTATGACAATATTTGTCAAATGCATCTATAAGATTTGCCATTAGCATATTATTTCTAAAGGTTATGTGGAAAGTGGAGTTATTTCCATTACTTTCTGTCTCACTAATCATTGTTAGATTTGAGAAGAAATTTGTCCAATGTAAATAGAGTCTAGGAAGCTGGGAGGGAATGGGATAGGGAGAGGGAAAAAATGATGTCTCCCCATAAAATTCATCACTCAGACTTCCTTGGTTTACATAAAATTTCTAGATGATAGATAGCAGCAACCATCTCTGGTCTTTTACAATGCACAAAATATCTACCACTTAATGTCCCTTAAAGATATACAATGTCCATTACCACTTAATGTCCCCTAAGGATATACAGTGTTAGCTAGATCTTCTGTTTAGTAAAAAGGATTGTCTTTTTGTAGAACTTTAGTATATGAATAATGAGTTTTATGAAAATATAAAAAGAATTAGGACTTATCTTTAATATGCTGAGATACGCTCCATAAAGAACTGTTTTCCTGCTATATGTGCTTTGATATTACTGCAGAAACAGTATTTATACTGTCCAGTCTAATCCTTTCATGTTTTTATTGCTGATTATTGAAGTTGGATGACTTGATTCTAGTTTACTTAACTTTATAGTGGATTTCACTAAAGCTTTCTGTCATTTACATATCCTACATGGTGCCTCTTGTACAGAAAGATTATCTCCACCCTATTATTTACTCACTTTTTAACTACGTTTCTCTAAATATCTGAATTTTTGTTATCACTTTAAACATTTTAAACAGCAGATTTTAAGTTTATCTAAATCATGAGAAACTAAAATTCAAGCTACTAGACTCATTTGAAGACATGCTTAGCATTTTCACATTTTTGTAAACATCTATATCCACTTACAGCTCTTAAAACCGCAATGTTCTTTAAGAAGTTTAACATATGAACATATGAAGTTTATCATAAGGAACTTGATGTCAAAAGTCATCCATACATTTGAAAGTAACGTACTAGTTTGATGCAAATTTCAATTAGAGGAAATATATATATATACTTTTTTTTTTTTTTTTTTTAGTAGTAGAAACGAGGTTTCACCATGTTATCCAAGCGGGTCTTGAGCTCCTAACCTCAGGTGATTTGTCCACCTCGGCCTCCCAAAGTGCTGGGATTACAGGTGTGAGCCATGGCGCCTGTTTTTTTTTTTTTTTCTTTTTCTTTTTCTTTTCTTTTTTTTTCTTTTTTGATGTGGAGTCTTGCTCTGCTGCCAGCCTGGATTGCAGTGGCACAATCTCAGCTCCCTGCAACATCTGCCTCCTGGGTTCAAGAAATTCTCCTGCCTCAGCCTCCTGAGTAGCTGGGACTACATGGGTGCGCCACCATGCCCAGCTAATTTTTTTTTTTTTTTTTAGTAGAGACGAGGTTTCACCATGTTGGCCAGGATGGTCTCAGTCTCTTGACCTCATGCTCCATCGACCTCGGCCTCCCAAAGTGCTGGGATTACAGTTGTGAGCCACCGCACCCGGCGGTACAATTTCAGTGGGAACCTCAGCATTTTTTATTTTCTGAATTGATGACATCATTGTAAAAAACTAATAAAAAACAGGTTTTTAATTTTTCCTACCAAATAGATATGCAGATAAAATGTGCCTTAGCTTCTTAACATTAATTTAAGAGAATATTGTTTTCAGCAAAGTAAAACTTCAAGGAAATAAAGCAGCATTATATATATTTTTAAATACAACTAAGAAATACAATACAATGTGATTCTCTGTAAGGAGACCAACCATACTTTATTGCATTTTTAGGAAAGCTTTCAACAGTTCCTCAATGCACACCAGGTTTACGTTCTATAGATCACAAAGCCTTGTAGGATCTTGTCCCAGCCTATGGAGATGTTATTTCAAATTAATGAACTTCATTTAACACATCCCAATTTTCACCACAAATTAGCGTGATAACTAACACATTACATATTAACACAAGCATCTTTGAAATTGGGATGAGTTTTTCACAATAGTGATGTCTTAAATACTTTATCAGAATTTAACTGGCAGTTTTTGCTCTCTTTATTAGTTTCCTATAATAGCTGTAACTAATTTTCACAAACTTAAAACTGCACAAGTTTATTATTTTATATATTTGGAGGCCAAAGTCTAAAATGAGGTAGGTATTGCAGGGTTGTGTTGCTTCTGAAGACTTCTATTTTCTTGCCTTTACTAGATTCTAGAGGCTGCCTTTATTCCTGGGCTCATGACCCCTTCCTTGCATCAATCCAAACTCCAGCTTTCATCTTCATGTCACCTTCCTCCTTTAAACTTCTTGCCTCTCTCTTATAAAGGCCCTTGGAAGACCCTTATGATTATAGTTAGGGCCTACCCAGATAAAATAGGATAAGCTTACCACAACAAAATCCTCAACTTAATCACATCTGCAAATTTTTATTGGCCACATAAGATAGCACTCGCAGGTTTCCAGAATTAGGAGCTGGATATCTTCAACAGAGAGGTAGTGAAGGGAGTGGGAGGGCATCATTTTTTCTACCATGGTACCCTTAATGGCACATAAAATAAACTCCCTTAAAATCGATGGCATATTATAATTCCTTAAATGTGGTAATGCATCTCCTTCTTCCCTGTATTTTGTGTTCCATTCATATTGATTTGTTTTCAATCTCCTGAACTTTCTCACTTTCTGGCCCTCATCCTTCTAGAAAAGTCTCCCCATCCCCTTCTGTATCCCACATGCCTAACCTCGATAATGTGTGATGATTCCTTAGGGCTCATTCCAAATATCACTTGTTCAGTAGGCTTTCCAATAGCACTGAAGATGTCTTAGTGGCCCTTATATTTGACCGTATTACTTTTCTGTGCTGAATAGCAACTTATCACAAGCTTATAGATTTAATACAAGTCACATTTTTTATTTTACAATTTCTTCAAGTCAAAAATCTGTGAATGGTTTAACTGAGTTCTCTACTCATGGTCTCACAAGACTGAAATCAAAAGGTTGGCCAGGACTGTGAGCTAATCTAAGGCTCACGTTTCTCTTCCAAGCTCACTGGCTGTTGGTAAAATTTAGTTCCTTGTGATTTTAGAACTCTGGTCTTTCTTCCTTACTGGCTGTCTAGAGTGTTCTTGGCTGCTGCAAACCAGATGCCATTCCCTATCTCATAGAGCTTTATAAAACACAGCTTTCATTTGCTTCTTTGAGGCAAGTAGGATAATGCCTCTGACTTCTTTTAAAGTCTTACCTGATTTAGTCAGACCCACTCAAGATAATGTCTCTTTTGATGGACTCCCTTATGATTCTGGGACTTAATTATATCCACAATCTTTTCTTCCATATAAAGTAAACAATTACGGAGTGACATTCAATCATATTCACATATCTTACCCACATTGATTTATTTATTTAAGAATGAGAGTCTCACTGTTTCCCAGGCTGAAATGCAGTGGCTCAATCACAGCTTGCTGCAGACTTGACCTCCCAAGCTCAAGTGATCCTTCCATCTTAGCCTCCCAAGTAGTAGCTGGGACTATAGGTGTGCCTATCACCATCTCTTCACCACCTGTAGGGGTCTCACTATGTTGCTGAGACTAGTCTCAAACTTCTGGCCTCAAACAATCCTCCCACCTCGGCCTCCCAAAGTGCTGGGAATACAGTTGTGAGCCACTGCACCCAGCCTCACCCACATTTAAAGTGAGGGAATTATGTAGGGTATGTACACTAGTGGTGGGGATCTTGGAAATCATATTGGAATTCTACTTACATAATGACTCTTTAGCAAGGAAATTGATCATGTTTACCACTTATTGCACTGATTTACTTGCCTATTTGAACCCATCATTGTTCTTTTAAACACCTGCGCCCCACCTCCCGCGTCTAGCACAGTGCTTGCCACAGGGCAAGGGCTCATTACATATTAGTATAATTAATTAATATACAAATCAACATGATATGGGGGTACAGTGAATTCATGTGTGTTCTGCAAAAGAAAATATCATGAGTATTTTCTCATATACATTGTTGTTCAGCTACGTAATAGATTATGATATACAAAATTATTTACAAAGCAACAGCTAAATTAACTTCCCACTAGCAAAACAAAACACCTAGTGTCACAGTTAAATATTTAGCAGTAAGTAATTAGAAAGAAAGGGTATGCATGGGAACTTTTCATTAAAGACAATTCATTTTTTCTGAATGAGTAGAAGATGTTTGTTCAATGCAATTTCCATTATTTCACAAAAACTTCGATTATGATAAAATAGTATCCAGAAATGTATTACTTACAATACATTTCAATCTCATAATAGTTTCAGAAAAAGATCTTGTTTCTATTTGAATTCTCCATACTACTAAGCATTGCTATTGCAAAAAGTAGCCACTTAATAGATTTTTTTTTTTTATTGAAGGAAATTTTTATTTTTATGTTCTTGGAAAGTAGTTTTTTTTTCCACTTTTTTTTTTTTTTTTTTTTTTTTTTGCTGTACTTGGAAACTGAAGTCCTGAGCATCTCCATTTTGGTACAGTTTTATTGCTCTTATTTTATGGACACTAATGATATCAATTTGCTGCCTTTACTCTACAGATTGCTGATATCCTCAGCAGCTTCTAGGCAGGCCCTCTTACTATTTTTCTTGTGGTCAGAATTGGGAGAATCACAGGGACACTTGGGTTTTTTAATTTCTCAAACAACTATAGTACTTCTCAACTTTGAAACCTTTATCGCTTATCCTAAGTCTTTGTGTTATACCTTTATCCCTGTAGTTGTGAAATTACTGCGAAAACCCAAGCAGTTCAAGGACTTAATGATGACTGTATATTTTCTGCTTTAAAGTATTCAGCCAGGCCTTTTTAGAACCTATGTTTGTACCTATGTACTGTACATTTTAGTGAATAAGTGGCATTATTTTTAAATACTTTCCAAATAGCTAACATGTAAATATTTTTACTATGACTTGAAAACTGACACTCAAATAATAATTTTGCTTTGTTGAAAAAGTTTGTGCTGCTTATACTGTGCTTTTTGTCTGATATGGTTTCTCTTGAATCAAACAATCCTACTTCTTTTTTTTTTTTTTTTTTTTTGAGACGGAGTCTCGCTCTGTCGCCCAGGCTGGAGTGCAGTGGCGCGATCTCGGCTCACTGCAAGCTCCGCCTCCCGGGTTCACGCCATTCTCCTGCCTCAGCCTCCCGAGTAGCTGGGACTACAGGCGCCCGCTACCACGCCCGGCTAATTTTTTGTATTTTTTTAGTAGAGACGGGGTTTCACCGTGTTAGCCAGGATGGTCTCGATCTCCTGACCTCGTGATCCGCCCGCCTCGGCCTCCCAAAGTGCTGGGATTACAGGCGTGAGCCACCGCGCCCGGCCACAATCCTACTTCTTAAATACTTGTGTACATTTCACACAATGGCAACCACTTTATATAATTACATTTTCTGAGTAAAATATAAAAAATTTTTCAGGACTGAAGTATTTCTATTAAGATTAGATGCTTATTACAATGTTCTTTTTCTATCATTTACTTGTTTTGAGAATAGCAACAAATCCATCAAACAGAGCTTACAGTGATAGCAACCTCCAGGGTACCAGAAAGAAAACATAGGGAGCATCAAATTGTTAATAATCTACTTTCTTTTTTTTTTTTTTTTTTTGCTGTTGCAAGATTTAATAGAGTGAAAACAGAGCTCCCATACAAAGGGAGGCAACCCAAAGGGGGTTGCCATTGCCAGCTCGAATGCCTAGGTTTATATCCTGATCATTGTCCCTCCCGCTGTGCTCTCGGGCAACAGATGATTGGCTATTTCTTTACCTCCTGTTGTTGCCTAATTAGCATTTTAGTGAGCTCTCCTTACTATCTGATTGGGCATGTGTGAATTAAGTTGCAAGCCCCTTGTTTAAAGGTGGAAGCGGTCACCTTCCCAGCTAGGCTTAGGGATTCTTAGTCGGCCTAGGAAATCCAGCTAGTTCTGTCTCTCAGTTCCCCCTCTCAACAGGAAATCCCAAGAGCTGTTGGGGAGATTGTCTGATGACCGCCCTAACTGCTTCCTGCTGAACTGGGGCATAGTAGGGGTTGTGCAGTTGAGATTTCCTCGGGAGGGGTGTCTTTGATGTCATTAACTTTGGAGCATGGGCTAGCTGGTCAGTCCAGGGGTCCGCAGTAGACCTTAGTCATGGACTGCATCTGGGGCTCCATTTGAAGAACGATTTGTAGTTTTACAGCTTCAATTCTGGAAGAGACAAACTTAATAAGGAGGTTAAAGATACAGGGATTGAAATGTATGGCCTGCAGTGCAGGGGATTATTTCTTTGGCACAATTCATGGGCCCTGACTATCTGTTTGATAGTTTTGAAAAGGCCCGTTCCAGTAAATAATAATTTGGCCATCTGATCAGTGCTATCAATGCCTAAGTGAAAGGTTTGGTGAAGGGTTTTAAGTAATTTCCATTGGTTAGCTGCAGGCAACCGTATTTCTCCTTCTTCAGTGGCTAGCCATCCTGAGGGGAGAAAACTATGTCCTTGTGAGGTTCCCCATTCTACTTCTCCTGCTGAGTATTGGGGCTTGGTTTCCCGGAGGGGATTACCCCATACTAGGGGTCCTTCTATAAGCATTTCTAATGGAGGCTCCTGCCTTGCGGCTCTTTTGGCTTCAATATCCGCTTGGCAGTTCCCTTCTATTTTCCTTTCCTTTCCTTTCTGATGACCCCAGCAGTGTAAGACAGCCACCTATTTAGGTTTCTATACAGCCAATAATAATCTCCTAATGGCTTCCTGATGTTTGATAGGTGTTCCCTTGGAAGTTAGGAATTCCCTTTCTCTCCATATTGCTGCATGGGCATGGAGGACTAGGTAAGCATACTTAGATTCTGTGTATATATTTACCCTTTTTCCTTCTCCTAATTTTAGTGCCTGAGCGAGGGCTATTAGTTCTGCCAGCTGAGCACTAGTTCCTGCAGTGAAGGGATTACTTTCAAGTATTCCATTATCACTGACCACTGCATACCTCGCTTTTCAAAGTCCTTTTTCTACAAAGGAACTTCCATCAGTACACAAGTTAAGGTTGGGATCAGTCAAGGGAACCTCTAAAAGGTCCCCTCAAGTGGCGTATGTTTGAGCAATTACTTGTTGACAGTTATGTTCTATCTTTTCTTCATTGTCTGGAAGAAACGTGGCTGGGTTAAGAGTTGCACAAGTGCGCAGTTGCAGCACTGGCCCTTCAAGTAATAGAGCCTGATATTTAAGTAAATGGTTGTCTGACAGCCACAAGTCTCCTTTAGCAGTGAGTATGCCATTCACATCATGGATGTCCACACAGTAAGATTTCTTCCCTGTATTATTGTAACTGCTTCGGATACTAAGCCTGCTACTGCTGCCACTACCTGTAAACCATGAGGCCAACCCTTGCCACTATATCAGTTTCCTTACCCAGTTAGGCCACAGGTTGCAAGCTTGTCCCTCGGACCTGTGTAAGGACTCCTAGAGCTATTCGTGTTTTTTCCGTGACATATAAAGAAAAGTCTTGCCCCATTGACAAACTTAACACTGGGGCTTGGGTTAGGGCCTTCTTTAGGGCCTGGAAAGCCACTTCTGATTCAGGTGTCCATCTTACTAAATGGGTATTGGATTTCTGAGTTTCCTTAATTAGTGTATATAATGGTCTGGCTATTTTGCCATACCTAGGAATCCATATTCGGCAGAAACCTGTTATGCCAAGGAACCTCATAGTTGCTTTAGGGTTTTGGGATGAGGATAAGCCAGTATAGGCTGGATACATTCCTCACTGAGGGCTCTGGTGCCTTTGGATGATTTTAGCCCTAAGTATTTAACCTGCTGTGAGCAGAGCTGAGCCTTTGGTTTGGAAACCTTGTAGCCACAGGTAGCGAGGAAATTTAAGAGCTCTTGGGAAGCTTGATGGCACAAGGTTTCTGAAAGGGTAGCTAAAAGTAAATCATCCATGTACCAAAGGACAAGAGTGTCCAGGTATGAGAATTGACTCAAGTCTTGGGCTAATGCCTGGCCAAATAGATGGGGGCTATCTCTGAACCCTTGGGGTAAAACAGTCCAGGTGAGTTGAGACGTTGGGTTTGAAGGCTCTTCAAAGGCAAACAAGAATTGAGAGTCAGGATGTACAGGGATGCAGAAAAAGGCATCCTTAAGGTCCAGGACTGTAAACCACTCTGCTTCCTCTGGTATTTGGGAAAGCAGAGTATAAGGGCTAGGTACAGCTGGGTATAGAGGGACAACGGCATCAGTGATAACCCTGAGATGTTGCACTAATCTCTATTATCCATGAGGTTTCTGTACTCCTAAAATTGGAATACTTCAGGGGCTATTGCATGGTTTTACTAGGCCTTGGGCTTTTAGGTCCTTAATTTTTTGGAGTTCTTGTTGGGCCTCAGGTCTAAGGGGGTACTGCCTTTGGTAGGGAAAGGAGGCGGAATCCCTTAGTTTAACTTGAACAGGATGGGCATTCTTTGCTCGTCTATATTGTCCTTCTGTTGTCTAGACTTTAGGATTAATTCCTTCCTCAAGCAGGGGACAACCAACGGGTGTTCCTTCTCCTATGTTCAGGTGTATAATGGCCCCTGCTTTTGCTAGAATGTCTCTCCCTAGCAAGGGAGTCGGGCTTTCAGGCATAATTAGAAAAGCACGTGAAAAGAGTAAAGCTCCCCAGTCACAGCTTAGTGGCTGGGAGAAGTATCTAGTGACTGGCTGTCCTAGGACCCCCTCAGATAGTGACAGATCTGGAGGACAGTTGTCCAAGACAGGAGAGTAAGACTGAGAAGGCCGCACCGGTGTCCAGGAGACAGTTAACCTCCTGGCCCTCAATGATCAAGCTTATCCGGGGCTCTGTGAGGGTGATAGCATGGGCTGGCACTTGCCCCAGGCACCCTCAGTCCTGCTGCTGGATCATCTGGTTAGTGGCTTCTGACTCAGAGGACCTTCATCCCTTGGGGCAGTGGGCCTTCCACTGATTCCCTTGACATAAGGGGCATGGACAAGGGGGCAGCTTACTTCTACTTTGACAATCTTTTTTAAAGTGTCCTTGTAGACCGCGCTGGAAGCAAGGCCTATTAGGCATTCGATTTTCCCAGCTTTTCCCTTTTCCAGAGCCTCCAAAGTCTGCTTGCCTGAGGGCCATGACTAAAGTGGTAGCCTTTTTTTTTTATCCCGTTTGTCCCGTTCCGCCTGCTCCTCCTGATCTCTTTTATAAAAAACCAAGGTTGCCAAGTTCAATAGGGTTTCTAAGTTTTGCTCGGGGCCTATGGCAGACTTTTGAAGTTTTTTTTCTAATGTCTGCAGCTGATTGAGTGATAAACTTATCCTTTAAGATTAGTTGGCCTTCAATAGAATCAGGTGAGAGAGGTATGCTTCCTCAATGCCTCCCTTAGTCTCTCCAAAAAGGCAGTAGGATTTTCTTCCTTTCCCCGTGTTATAGTGGACATCATTGAATAATTCATAGTCTTCCTAGTTTTCCTCAGTCCTTCTAGCACGCAAGTTAGCAAATGTTTGTGGCACCAATCTCCATGTTCTGATTCTGTGTCCCAGTGAGGGCCTATACTGGGAACTGCCTGCTGGCCTTTGGGGAATCATTCTTTTTCCTCTGTTGTCATCCTATCATTGACCTGACTGAGATACCAGAGATCGCCAAACTCTCGGGCTGCAGTTATGGTGGCACTTCTCTCATTTGGGGTTAGTGTCTGATTTAGCAGTAACATTATATCTCTCCATGTCAGATCAAAGGATTGCCCTAACTCTTGTAAAACATCAATATAGCCATCAGGGTTATCTGAGAATTTACCAGGTCTATTTTAATTTGCTTTAAGTCTGAGAGAGAAAAAAGTACATGCACGCTGGCTGGACTGAATTCTCCTCCTCCCACCGCTTGGAGGGGGCATAATTGGGGAACATTGGCACTCTTTGATTAATTGTTTACCCCTTTTTCTATCTCCTTTTGGACCATTTGAGTTGAAGGGGGGTCCTTATTCGTTGGGGAAAGAGTCAGGGGGACAGTGGGATAGGGAGGTAGACTGAGGGCTTCCTGTAGGGCATAAATCACGCTTTTTACATAATTGCGAGTTGTCTCTTAATGAAAAGAAAATTTGTACATATGGCACTTCACTCCATTTGCCTTTTTCCTACAAAAGAGGTCTAGCTGTAAGATGGTGTTATAGTTTATACTTCCCTCAGGAGGCCAGGTTTCTCCCCCCTTGAAGAGGGTATTGTGGCCAGGCGGTACTGCAGAAGAATATAAGTCATTTCTTTCTTAGCATCTAAGGGTCAAATTGGTCTTAATTCTCCAGAATACATCTTAGGGGCATTTTTGCCTTGGGGGAAAGGTTTACCATCTGAAAAAAGGACATAGGGATGCCAGCACCCCTAGTCATTTTCTGATGAGCATTAGTCCTAGAGCATCCTCTACGGTCCTAATGCTTATTCCTTTCTAGGGTGTGTAACCACCCATGGACCTCTGCTTATCAGATTAGTTACGCTCACCGATGTAGCAGTCCTGCATCTGTTTTACCCGCCTCTCTTGACCACAAAGAAAGGGATCCGGGATGCTGGATTCTAGTGGTCCTTTACCAATATGCTTAACATTGCCTTTGCACTCAGGGTGAGTCCTAGAGCTGGGCTGGGTTTCTGAGTATTTCACAACAACCCAGCTGCACCATCAAGATGCATTCACATCAACAACAGTTCTTATGCAAATTCATTTCAGAGAGGGTGTAGTGAAACTTTTGAGTCCGGATTGAGATAGTCTTTTGATTCTGTAAGTACTTTAAGGCTTGGCTGGGTGCAAACAGTTTGCACGTTTGAGGAGACCAATTATTAGGCAGTTTTTCTAACTCTGCTTCCACAAAAGTCTCCTTATCAATTACTGAATACCCATTGTGGTATTTTCCTCAATCACCTGGGAGGAACCATCTATCATCCTGTGCTGAAGGGAGTTCCTCCTAGCTCTGGTCGGCCCTTTGTATGGTAATTAAGATTTAAATCCCCTGTTAGGAAATCTGCTGGGTTAAGGGAATTATCAGTGGTTGGCGTTACATTAGCTTTTTCTAACATAATAGCCCCATACTTTAAGATTTTTGAGTTAGAAAGCTAACTTTTTGCTTTTTTTTTTTTTTTGACTTAGAATAACTCTGAACTGGTGAGGTGTTCTCACAATGAGGTTTCCTCTAAAAGTTACTTTTCTACTTTTAGTAAAGCAGTTGTCCCTACTGACTGAATGCATTTGGCCCATCTGTGGGTTACTGGGTTAAGGATTTGCTAAGCCCTTATTTACACTGACAACAAAGTGGCAATTATCAATTACAGGTTTTAAATTTACCCTGGGTTTTAAAGGAATAGGGCACACTTTTTTTTTTAACTATTTATATCTTTTTCTTTCTTTTTCTCCTTGACTCCCTTTTTGTCTCTCTCTCCGTCTCTCTCTCTCTTAGCCATTACAAACTTGGGGCCCTGGCAAAGGTGGTGGGGAATGGGTCCCACATAACTGCCCATGTAGACAGCTGTATACCTAAATCAGGAGGGATAACAGGGATAAGACTCCCTGGGTTATAGCCTAGGTGCCTAAGGACACAGTGTAGAGCCTTCTTAGATCCCTTTGGAGATACAACTTGCTAGAAGAAATGAAAGTCTGAACCATTAGTACCTAGGAGGCAGGGATCAGAGGAAGTAGATTCAGAGGTAAGGAGAATTTTGGGGCTACACTTTCAAGAAATTTGCGGTCGGGACCCAGGAGGTATGGGTCAGAAGGAAAGGTAGGGGCGCACGCATGGGCGACTGCTGAGTAGAGACTTCTGGCTGCGCCATGATCTTAACCAGCTACTGCCGGGAGTTCGGGACAACAGCTTTCTACCTCTAGTCGGCCCTCAGCTTCTCCAAGAAAATTGAAAGTGGAAGCTGGCTCCAGGCAGACCAACGTCCCCAATAGAAGGGTTGGGGGTTGTTAGAAAGGCCTTCCCCAGATAGCCTCACACCTGAGTCTTAAGTCCAGCGGCCACGCTAATCGGTTTTAACTGGCCGACAGGTGCCCAGTATTTTCCTCCAGTTCTAAGGAAGGATAGGACAGAATAGCAAGTGAAAGTGGTCCAATATTACCACTTTGGAGGTCCCTTTGTGGCCGCCAAAATGTTACCGGGTGGTCCTTGCTCACAGAGGTCCCAAGATGGCAGCGACCCGCTTCCAAGATGGTGGTAAGCCTTGTGTTCTCTGACCTGGGGCTCTTGGCCTCACGGATTCTGAGGAATGGAATCTTGGGCCATGCGGTAAGTGTTATAGCTCTATTAGAAGCCGTGGGTCATGGAAGAGAACCGTGGAACCCAGTGACTAGTGTTCAGCTCGATTAGGATGAACGCAGGCACTTAGCCATGCAGGAACAATGGCAAGCCTTTAGCCCGATCAGGAGTGGCAATGGGCGCCTCACTGGATCAGGAGCACAGCAGACACCCTGCCAGATCTGGAGGGATGGAAGTCAGCAGCTGGTCTGCAACAGTGGCAAACAGCAGTGGTGGACGGCAAGGGAAAGCTCAGCTCAAGCCATAAAAAACATAGATCAGAAGAGTGCAGTTGCAAGATTTAACAGAGTGAAAACAGAGCTCCCATGCAAAGGGAGGGGACCCAAAGGGGGTTGCCCAATAATCTACTTTCTTAACTGCAATGTCTTCAGAAAACATTGTTGAACAAGAAGTGGGAAGTATGAAGAAACAAAATATAATTTTTAAAAATGCTGTCACTTATCATTGCTACCTGCTGGTACTTTGTTAGATGAAGCATAGAAATCATAAATAACATTTCTTTCTTAAATTGTAATGTAGAGGGAAAGGGAGAGAGAGAGAGTCACAATGATAATATGGAAGAGAATAGAGAATAAATTGGGTGCCTTTATGCTGAAATATGCCAGGTGAATGACAGCAGTTGCAAGAATTGGTTCATTCAATAAGCACTGGCACTTTGATTCTTTCTTTTCCAAGTTATCACTGTGAATTTGGACCTTGCAAAGCTAGTGATCCTTGTGAGAATGGAGCTGTGCGTGGAGAGAAAATGGATTTGGAAATGTTTCCCCTTGAGTTCCGGTGCCAGTGTGCCAGCTTTTCAGGTCCACGCTGTGAGATCAATGTCAATGAGTGCAGTTCCAGCCCTTGCCTGCATGGATATTGCTATGACAGTGAGTTCCTTCAGTGGCTGCAATTATTGTAGAGCAGACCAATGTAGAATGTAACATAGTAATGGGAGAGTTTAGGATATAACCATGATTATTTACTGACTTTAGCCTGGCTTGAACATCAAAGTCAATGTCAGTTATCTTCACTAAGTACCCCCATTTTCTGACAAATTCATTTATATTTTTGTGAGTCACAAGTGCAGTGAATGAGGAAATCTAATGAAATGTGACTTTTCCTTTCTAGTGTCAGAATTAACCTTCGCAATTTTATTTGAAATGGTAGAATTTTAAAAAATATTCACCCTTAGGCATGAGAAAGCATTGTTTACAGTATTCAAAATAACATTAGTTTAGCCTATTTTATACGTATATCACCCCATACACTCACACTTCTTCCTACTGAAATTTATATTCCTAAAAAAATATAAATTTATAGAGGAAAAAGACAGGAAGAAAAGAAGGAAAGAGGGAAAAGTAAGATGGAAACATGGATTTTTCTGTGGAAGAACATGCCTAAAATGGGTAATTTTGTTGAGACACAGAAAACGAAATGACATTATACACAGAATGTGGCTGAGGCATAAAAAGGAGAAACAGAAATAAACAAAGGTCTAGAAGGGTGTTGCAAAAAACTATCTTATTTGGTTTTATCTCACCTCATTTAAAATATATTTCTACATGATCCCTCAGTATCAGGTAACCTGCCCTGATATTCACGTAGGTTCTTTTCTATTTTCCTTAAGTGTCGGCTGGCTTGAGAAATAAAGGGACAGAGTACAAAAGAGAGAAATTTTAAAGCTGGGCATCCGGGGGAGACATCCCATGTTGGTAGGTTCTGTGATGCCCCACAAGACACAAAAACCAGCAAGTTTTTATTAGGGAGTTTCAAAAGGGAAGGGAGTGTGCAAATAGGTGTGGGTCACAGACATCAAGTACTTTACAAGGTAATAGAATATCACAAGGCAAGTGGAGGCAGGGCGAGATCACAGGACCACAGGACTGAGGCGAAATTAAAATTGCTAATGAAGTTTCGGGCACCATTTCATTGATAACATCTTATCAGGAGACAGCGTTTGAGAGCAACCAGTCTGACCAAAATTAATTAGGCGGGAATTTCCTCTTTCTAATAAACCTGGGAGTGCTATGGGAGACTGGGGTCTATTTCACGCCTGCAGTCTCGATCATAAGAGACGGCCATGCCCAGGGGGGCCAGTTCAGAGACCCACCCTCAGGTGCACATTCTCTTTCTTAGGGATGTTCCTTGCTGAGAAAAAGAATTCAGCTATATTTCTCCCATTTGCTTTTCAAAGAAGAGAAATATGGCTCTGTTCTGCCCAGCTCACTGGTGGTGAGAGTTCAAGGTTATCTCTCTTGTTTCCTAAACATTGCTGTTATCCTGTTCTTTTTTCAAGGTGCCCAGATTTCATATTGCTCAAACACACATGCTGTACAATTTGTGCAGTTAATGCAATTATTACAGGGTCCTGAGGCGATATACATCCTCCTCAGCTGACAGGATTAAGAGATTGAAGTAAAGACAGGCATACGAAATCACTAGGGTATTGATTGGGGAAGTGATAAGTGTCCATGAAATCTTTACAATTTATGTTTAGAGATTGCAGTAAAGACAGGCATAAGAAATTATAAAAGTATTAATTTGGGGAACTAATAAATGTCCATGAAATCTTCACAATCTACGTTTTTCTGCCATGGCTTCAGCCGGTCCCTCTGTTTGGGGTCCCTGACTTCCCACAACACCTAAATATATGAATAAATAGTTAAAATTACATATAAAACCTCATTTCAATAGAAAGTTATGTTATTGTCTTTTTATTTAGAAACAGTAGGATTTAACTCAAATTTTAAATTTGTTTCTCAAAACAAGTGCTGTGCAAATAAAAGCCAATATCAAGGCAATTGAATTTTGTAAATTGGGTGAAGCCACCCAGATATAAAAGAACAGGTAGTGGTGGGGCCCTAGCAAACTGAAATATCTATATAGATACTAATATCACGTTAATTTTCTAACATTGTGCCAGCTAAGCAAAACAGTTCTGTGGACTATATGCCATATTTTTGCTGCTCTTGATATAAATCACCAAGTTATTATTTTTGTTCCAGATTTTGGCACTTCCAAGATTGTATTTTAAAATTTCTGAAATTCTCAAATTACCTTCAAGTAAGTCAGTATTGTATCATTTCTGAGCTGAAACCCACAGGTGTCTGGTAAGGAATGATACTTAAAAAAGATTCATGTCATTTTAAAATATCGCATGGCTGAGAGAGAAGTTAGAGATTTTTTGTTTTTGAAATATGTAGGCAGCCCTACTATAATGATTATAATAGACAATTTAAATTGTTCACATTGATTAACAATGTATTATAATATATTTGACTTTTAGAAGTTCTTCATAAATATTTTAATATATGATTTTTTCTAAGATATGAAAATGCAACTTATAATGTTACTTATAATTCAATACTACCTATTAAAATTTTGAAACCATAATATATTATGGGAAATGTAAAATTTGAATACTTAATGTATTAATGTATTTCATAATATAATCATTCATAATATATTTTGGACCCCATCTAAGGATATTTAGCTACCAGGCAACCAAAATATTAATTAAAATTTATATCACACATGTAGAATGTTATCAGAATGAAACTAAGACACTAGATTCTTCATACTTTCTCTGAAATAAAATAGTTTGGGAAGCTAAACTTCCTGAATTCTAGTTAATAGTGATACAGACAGAAGACAGGGAAATACTGGGTAGAAGAAGGTACAAGATGCCCTGGCAAAGGCCGCATCCTCAAGCCTGGATACCCGTAGCCATAAATGAGAACAGGCATTCCTGTTTTTCCACCCAAAAAGTTGCCTTTTGGCTTGCCATGCTCCCTAGCCTGTACCCATATAAATGCTGAACCTCAGACTCCAGAGTGAACCGGAAGATGAAGAGATAAGACAGGCAGACCAACGGACTCTTCCGCAGAGAAAGACAGAAGAGGAGGAACATCTGAATACCAAGAGGAGTTTGGGAGTGGTCAGAGAGGAGTTTGGCCACTGTGCGGCCCAACTCCAGGGGAAGATTATCTTCCCACTCCATCCCCCGCTTTCACTTCCCCATCCATCCTGCTGAGAGCCACCTCCACCACTCAAGATCTCTCATTCAACCTTCAAGCCCATGTGTGACCCGAATCTTCCGGGACGCTAGGCAAGAGCTCGGGATACAGAAAGCTATCATACTGGCCCTCTGCCCTTGTGAAAAGGCAGAGGGTCCATTCAGCTGGTTAACCCTTAAAGCCATCTGCAGACAGCAAGGCTAAGAGAGCATTGTAACACTAGGGTTGCAGGCACCCACCCCTAGACACTACCATAGGTCCAGAGCCCAAAGCACTCGCCCTGGCCTCTGCCCCTGCCTATCTGCGTGGTCCCCCTCCCTCAAGGGGTTTCAGCAGCTGCGTCAACTGAGCAGGCCAGCCACACCCCTGTCGCATGTCCTGCGAGAGGGATCAGGGAACTCTAGCATGTCAATAGTATTTATTACAGGACACTATATGAGAAATCACTGCATATATGTGTGTGTTTGTGTGTGAGTCTGTAAATCTCGAACACCATTATATGGTTGTTCACCATTTTGTTGTTACAGGTTTGTTTGTTTTTTAATGGAGTCTTGCTCTGTCTCCCAGTGTGGAGTGCAGTGGCATGATCTAGGCTCACTGTGACCTCTGTCTCCCAGGTTCAAGCAATTGTCCTGCCTCAGCCTCCCGAGTAGCTGGGACTACAGGCATGTGCCACCAAGCCCGGCTAATTTTTTTTTTTTTGTATTTTTAGTAGCGATGGAGTTTCACCATGTTGATCAGGCTGGTCTTGAACTCCTGACCTCCAATGATCCACACGCCTCGGCCTCCCGAAGTGCTGGGATTACAGGTGTGAGCCACCTGCCCGGCCTGCTGTTACAGTTTTAAAATACCTCTGTATATTCCACCAAAAAGTTTTGTCACATTTCAAACTTTCATTCAGTACAACCAGTATATATGATGTCTGGTACACACTTAAGCATAAAATGAATAATATATCCAGATTCATGGAAGGCCTATTTTAAGAAAATTTGGCCTCAAAATAGTAGTATGAAATATTTATAAACACAGACTAATACCAATGCAGTTGAAATGGGAATGGTCCTTTTTCCCCCTTGCAGGGTGTGTGACAGGGGGAGTGGCTCGCTTCTTCAGTGCCCCATTCCTCTAGCGGAACGTATAGACAGGCAGGATGTGGAGCTCTGACTCCACTGCCGTGCATAGGGGTGAGTGTTTACAGCTCCTGAAGCCCCAGTGGGCGTGTGTTACAGGGTGCTCATTTAGTTTTGCTCTTTTAGTTTTGCCATCTATAGGCTGCTTGTGTTAACCAGCTCAATTAGACCCTCTACTTTGTCACAAGGACAGAGGGCTTTCTGTATCCTGGGTTCTTGCCTTGGTGTACCAGAAGAATCAGATCACACCTGGGCTTGGAGAATGAATGCAACGTTTTACTGGGTGGAAGTAGCTCTCAGACAATGCAAGCCAGAAGGGAGGTGGTTTTCCCTTGGAGTTGGGGTGCTCGGCGGCCTGGGCTCCCCTCTGACTGCCCTGGCAAAACTCCATGTTCTTCTGAAGCTCCAGCATGCCAGCGCTTGTCAGTGCGTTCCTCTTGATGTGCAGCCACCTGTGTGTTCCTCTGCTGATGTGTGCCTCTCAATGTCCAGGTGCCACTGTGTCTTCTTCCCCTGATATGTTTCTCACTACATCCAGCCACATGTGTGTCTGCCTGCTAGGGTCTCCGGGGTTTTTATAGGCACACGATGTGGGCAGGGCGGGACAGGGTGGTCTTGGGAAATGCAACATTCTGGCCTAAAGGCAGGAGTGCAGTCCTCACGTAGATCCATGGGGGTGGAGCCCTAGCCAGGGACCACGCCCTCTTCTACCCAGCACTTCCCTTCCCCCTTCTGTATCATTTAAAGGGACCACACTCTTCCCATTCCAGCACTTCCATATCACAGTTACTAGATTTTCTGTTAAAAACAACAACAACAATCAAGAGCAAGACTATGTGTATAACATGTCTTTCCTGTGAAATGGTTATTGGTTATCACATAGCCCCGTGGGTAACAAATTACATATGAGAAAAACCCTCTACTTTTTGTTACTTTGTTTTAAATATTTAATTTTTTTCTATCTTCTTTGCAGTATCCGATTTCCCTTTGGTATCCAATTTAGTTCTCTAGGTTCTCTTCTGGCACTTAGTCCATTTATTAGATTTTTATTCCAGAATAAAGTGTTAGAAACACATTCCTTGTCTGTATTAATCTATGTTAGAAACACATTTATTGACAATAAAAGCATGCTTTATTTTTTTAACAATCTGTTTCCAGACACTTTGTTTGTTCAAAGTTACCTTTTGTTGTCCTTTGCGTTTAATGTAATTTATAATTTGTCTTCATAGAACACGTAACATCAATGCTGAAAGTTAATTTGACTCCAGTTGTTTGTTACTTGTCAGTATGCATCAGTATCCCAACTTAAATAATAACCATAAGGATAATTTTAAATATTGTTATGATTGATGACACTCCACGTCTTAATTATATATTGTATATGTGGTTTTAATATGTTAAAATAAAAAATATCATGTGTAACATAGAAGCACAGACTGACATTTTATCACATTAATTCATTTACAATTACATCTGTTTATCTATTAACAATTTGTAGTCAATGAGAGGTTAAAAACTAGGTGCTAGATACAAAAGGAAAGTAAAACAGAAGTAAAATCCTGTCTAAGGAGCTGCCTATTCTTGTGTATTTCACTTGTCTCTTGTTGATGTCTATGACTGCCCTGTTCCCCTTAGAGGCCCTAGTTACACATGTTGTACAAAACATGGCTGCAGAAATCCAGAAGCTAGATACATTTATTACAGTGCATTAAAAATGATGTTGCCACTGAAGACCTAAGCATTTAATGAGAGTAATAGCAAGTACATGCACAGAGGCGTAATGGGAGTATAGATTTCATGGTAAATCTCAGGGATAATGAAGAACTAAGGGACTGACTGCAAGTAGTTATAAATTGGTGCCTGCTCCAACTGCAATTCATACTGTCACTACTTCCTTGAGATGCTTCAGACACCATTCTTTTTCATCATTAATGGTAAAATGAAGAACAAATTGTGATCATTATTTTACAAAGATTTTGATGAAATGTGAAAGCTCTTTTTAACTAAGGCTTAAGTAGCTCATTATCAACTTTGAGATCACAATGCACTTTAATATATTCTGTCATACATAGAAGTTTAACAACTGAACAGTTAAGGTCTTGTTTATTAAACCTAAAACAACTTGGGAAAATTAAATGATACAAGAGTAACCTATTTATCATATATATTGTGTACTGCCAAAAACAAGAGAGAGCAAGTAAAATTGGATATTTTCATTGTTGCTTTGTAGACTATTACCAAATGTCCATAGTAATTGTTCTTATTTCAACTAACTGAAGTTTTTTTTTTAAGTTAAATAGAACTGAATAAGATGGTTATTTAGAAAATATTGTAGATGACTATGTAATAGATTAAATATAATAATTCTTACTTTATTTGGTTAAAAGTGAACTACATAAATGATTATAGAATTTTAGACTAATTATAATTACCTGTACTAAGGTTAAAGGAATGTTAAGAGTTTTCTCTTTTCTGTTGTTTCCAGTGGTTGATGGCTTTTCCTGCTTATGCAGTCCAGGCTATGTTGGGATAAGATGTGAACAGGACATTGATGACTGCATCCTGAATGCCTGTGAGCACAATTCTACCTGCAAAGATCTGCATCTCGTTAGTATCCATTGGTCTTTTATATACCTAAATGTGGACTAATATAATTTAACACCTACGTACAAATAGAGTGAGCTTTTGCCTGTGTGTTAGGTTAGTATATATATTACATATGCTTACTTCTCAAGGTTAGAAAACAGAAACTCAAGCAACTTTTTTTTTTAACTTAAAGGTAGTAAAACATGTTCTGTTCTCCACTCTATACAGGTTGGTTTAAATATTATATAACAAACTGTTCACTTATTGGATTCACAACTTGTGGCAATATTGAATTTGTGTAAAATTTCAGAATTTATTCTGAAAGGCACTGTGTGAGTCTTATGGCCACCTATTTTTATCTAACTCATGGTATTACATTCACACATATATTTCATTATCATTATCTTACATTTCACTCTGACCTCCATCTCATATTACATATTTCCAGTTTCCTTCACTCATCTGTTGGTGTTGTCCCTTCAGTACATATTCATTTGTCATCACCTTTGTCACAAGCATGTTCCATTCTGCCTTAAACGATCTGTGACATGGTTGGCAATTGATTTGGGATCCCCTCCGGCTCCTCATTTCTCACAAAGCCTGACATAAAAACACCTACTCAAGGTGGACTCACTCACTGACTGGCTTCAGAAAATAAGCAGCATACAACACAAGTCAGGGCTACAATACTAATCCAGGCTTATAGTTTGTTACTTAACAACAGAACTGATATTTGCAAGAGGACTATACTTGTTGAAGTTAGAAAACAAAGCTTTAAAAGCAAACCTTTGAAAAGTCAAAATATGGTTTCAGCCACCACATATTTTGACTGTCAGTGCACTGACATTGTTTTTACAATAGAAGGAACATTTGTGGCAAACTGTTTTTTCCCACAAGGACTGCAGATACTTAATGGAATAACTGTAACTCGCATTTACATATCCATGACCAGAAACAGAGTTACTCCAGAGGTTGTCTAGCCACTTTTCAAGTATTTGTGGTTGTCTGGATGCTTTGTCTTGGTCCATGTCTCATGCTTTGTCTAAGGCAGTCATGTTAATCACATCCCACTCTTGGGGATTCCTTTAGAAGTGGACATGTGACACTATGCTGGTCTCTGAGGCAAGGGAGGCATTCTTTCTGAGGAAAGATTTCGTCGCCTGCTCTTAGAATGTGAGGAAAAGTATGCGTGACCTCTCCTATACCTTCTAACATCTGGATTTATGTAGTTGCTCTTACCATTTTGAGGCCCTAAAGCAAGAAGGGGGGGGGGGTATAGTTGATTAGACTATCACTATTAACTACTTAAATAATAATATAATAAACTATTAGTCTATTATTAGTGAGTGTCCTGAAAACAGCAGAGATTAGAGATACAAGAAATCTGGTCTGTGGTCAACTGTTGAACTCTTGACTGAACCTCTCAGGTTGCCTGCCCAACCTCTGGACCTAATATATTTGATCCTTATGGCCTTTTGTTTAATATTGCTGAAGTCAGAGTTCCTTTTACTTGCAGGTAAATCATCTAATGTACACATCCATAATGTAATTAAGCTTTATTTTAGGTTGTGATTTTGGCAGTAACTTCAATCTGAGTTTATTACAGAAGAAAGAACCCCATACCTGTAATCATAAGATTCCACTTTCAGACCTGACACTACCACAGATATTCTGTGGGACATTAAGCCAGTCATTTGACAAGTCAAGGAGTACAACTTTACATCTTGCCTTATACCAAATAACAGAACTTCCAAGGATATTCTTGTCTCATTTATCTATTTTATGAATTGCCACTAAGAAGCTATTCCAACTAACTGTAGTATCAGTTTAAGATCTTGACTCCTATTTCCAGAAATTGTGATAATAAGAATATTGGGGGGAGGGGAAAGCAGAAAGAAGCAAAGTTGAAGAAGAGATAAAGTTCTCATCTTATTAACTGGTTTAAATATATTTTAACATAAGGAGACTATTGAAATTATCTAACTCCTAACTGTAAGTCATATATCAACTTCAAGAACAGAAATGTCATCATACTGGTGATATCTTTCCAAGAAATGGTGTTATGGAGACCACAAATTGCTTAAAATATTAAAGCTCAAAGCATTTCATAGCTTTCAGATATTGTGTCTGGGGCCTAAAGACTACCCTCAGGTTTGATAATGTATAAGAAGAACTCAGAAAAACTGTTTTACTTTTTGCTAGGATTTATTACAATAAAAGTTACAGATTAAAATTAGCAAAGGGAAAGATACATTAGATAAAGTCTAAGATAAAGCAGGTACAGTCTTCCAGGTGTATTCTCCCATTGGAGTTGCATGAAAAGTACTTAAAATACTTTCTCAGAAACAATGTAGGGCAACATATATAAAGTGTAACCAACCAAGGAAGCTCACATAAGCCTTGTTGTCTATGGTTTTCACTGTAGGTCAGTCATGATGACATGAAGCACCTGCGTAACTGACCTTAGCTAATCAGTCTCCAGCTCCTGCAGGGGCCAAGCTGATGCAGCATGCCCCAAAGCCCTAGGCATACAAAAAAAGGCTTGCAAGCATAAATCACATCTAATTAGCATAAACTATTTGGCACAGCTCGAGGTCTCAGGTATCAAAGACATTATTATCTGTCAGGATATTCCAAATTCAGAGGTTATCTCCCAGGAGCCAGTAAAGGGCCGGTCCTTCTGATGGAATATATGTAGGCTTGAGCCCTGAATTTTGAGTTAATGCTTTCTTGCTCAAATGTCTTGTTAAATATTGCCTTTTTGTGTATGAATAAATAGTATACTATTGGAAAACAATGCATTCTATAATAATAAAACAAAAATAGTACAAAGATACTAAGTCATATAAAAAGAGCCAAAATTCATATTTTTAAAATAAAGCCTGGAATAGACATAATACATAATTTTTTGAGTTTTATATTTACTTGCTTTTACTAACTCATTGGTAAAAGAAAAAACATAAAATGTGAAGGATTTGAAGTGGAAGAGAAAATTAGAAAGGCACAGAGTTGGATTTTTCTGCAGAATATTTAATAATCTTAAAAAAACAGAAAGATGATTTATTTAATCTATAAAACATTCGCATTTGCCTAAAGAGTCACCGGCCTGCTTGTTGTATGAGCTGGACTGTCCAGATGAACCCAGGCAATCCCACTGACATGTGGCTTGCATCTTCTTTGAACCTGGTATGTGTATAGCTTTAAATTAACATTTTTATATTTACAGCATTTTCTTTTGATTGTATTGCAGCATCATGATGTTGAATTTAGATGAAAAGCAGAAAATAAGAAGACTTCAAATCCACAGTAGGAAGTGATTTGTAACAATGAGCCAGTTTTCTTCTTTTCCTTTCTTTATGGTTCAGTAAATCTAAGAAAACAATAGGAGGAAAAAATAATCTTTTGAAAGTCTAGCATATAATAAAATACAAATGTTAAGAATGTGTATAGTAAGATCTATTCCCTAGTGTAACTTTGTTATGTATATTTGAGAATAACTATTTCTTGTGGTTATTTAAATATGTATGATCAAATTAATCTAGTATTTCCCCTCTCATTTTAGTTTCGTTTTCCTCTTTATCTTACATGAATAATGAATGCTTATTTTTGATAACAGCAGGGGAAACAAAAATAGTGCAGTAGAACTAATGTGGAAGGAACAACTCTGCAATATATAAATATATATATATAAATATCACACACATCACACACACACACACGTATACTACAGGTTTGACTTTTCCCCCAAACATTCAGATGCAAAAATAAACTGAATTTATATGTCTTCCAAAAAAATTAAAAACTACCTTTACTTTCATCCACCATATGGTTGAAAATCCATGTCAATTTTTTTTTCATTATTTTGTTTTTTTTTTTAAATTATACTTTAAGTTTTAGGGTACATGTGCACAACGTGCAGGTTAGTTACATATGTATACATGTGCCACGTTGGTGTGCTGCACCCATTAACTCGTCATTTAACATTAGGTATATCTCCTAATGCTATCCCTCCCCCCTCCCCCCACCCCACAAGAGACCCCAGTGTGTGATGTTCCCCTTCCTGTGTCCATGTGTTCTCATTGTTCAATTCCCACCTATGAGTGAGAACATGCAGGTTTGATTTTTTGTCCTTGCGGTAGTTTGCTGAGAATGATGGTTTCGAGCTTCATCCATGTCCCTACAAAGGACGTGAACTCATCATTTTTTATGGCTGCATAGTAGTCCATGGTGTATATATACCATTTGACCCAGCCATCCCATTACTGGGTATATACCCAGAGGATTATAAATCATGCTGCTATAAAGACACATGAACACGTATGTTTATTGTGGCACTATTCACAATAGCAAAGACTTGGAACCAACCCAAATGTCCAACAATGATAGACTGGATTAAGAAAATGTGGCACATGTCAATTATTTGAGAGTCGCTCATTTCCTTCCCTTGGGATTTGAGTAAAAACTGGAGGTGGATCAATCCAGAATTAATGGGGAACAGCCGTTGCTATACAGTTCATCTTGGCTCCTAATAAAATGCCTATATGGTATCTCCATGCTCCTTTCAAACATATGTTAATCTGTGAAATGGTTTCAATCCTTGCATACCAAATGTGGCTCCCAGGACCTTCTCTGTACCCTTGCCTTCAAGGGCATGATGCTTAGCTAATCAGTGGTCAGGTCCCAGTTGTCCCTTCAGTATACCAAGTTGGAACCACAAAAACCTCTAGGTTCTCTTCTCTCTCCAGGAATACAAACTCCCCATCAGTGCGGAATCAATCCAACTGCTCTCTGTCCAAATACTAAAGCCTTCATTTCTTTCATATCCTCCTTCTCTATAAAGATTTGCTTAATCACATTTGTTGGAAATTAACACAGAGAATCTGACTCATATCAGAGCTTCAGAGTTCCAGAATTCTCAAAACACAAACAGCCATCTGAATATGCCTAAAGAAAGGAAAAATTCAATTTTTGTAGCAAAAAGAGAAACAAAAGCACATTTAGTTCTCATTAATTTCTCAGATACTTCGGAGTGTGACAAAATTAATCCATCCTGAAATAGCTCTTATATATAGCCTTTAAATGGATATATTTTATATTAATATTGCTTTTAAGTAATGGTTTCTATGGAATTTAGTCTAAAATGTTAAGCTTCTAAAAATAAATATTTTCTTAACTTTTAATTTTTATTAGATTAAACAACTTGTAAGCTTAGAGAACTTAAAAGAGCAGAGACAGCATTTGAAGATTGTCTAGCTTTGACATGACTTTGTTCTATGATTCACAACTAGCCAATTTATTAGAATCATAAAATGAAATGAAAACTTTTTATAGTATTCATACAAGTTTACTATATACCAATTTATTTTATTACATTAAAGACTATATACCTTTTTATTTTAGTGTCAAAATATGCATAAGCAAATACCTATTATTAGACATTTTAATTTGTTTATCAGTTTCTTCCATAAAATGTAGGAGCTGGACTCAATTGTTCTAAAATAGGGAGTTGCTTTTGAAAAGACACGTGCTTAAAATTCTGATTCAGATGATGGGTCCAGGCATCTAGATAATTTATAACGCCTTGTGATTTTGATGTGTACTTCTATTTGAAAATCATTGAACTAGTTATCTAGATAGCACTCTCTAGCTCTAAATTCCTGTGATATTCTGAGTAAAGCACAGAGATTTCTATTTCATGTGTATTGATAATTCACAATTTATTTAGTACCTTAAAAAAGAAATAATGGATGATCTGAAAAATCTGGAAAATGATAAAACTGATTCATCCTCTCTGTTTTTAGCAGCATATTTCATAGCATCTTTCTTTCATAAGTACTATTTTCTTGTGGATTCCTCCTTCTGTTTTAATGTTTTTGTCTTTAAGACAAGCAGAATAAATTCTGTTTATTCTATTCCAATTCTTTTGTGGGAGAGATAATAATATATGGTTTTCTCCTCACTATTATAATAAATTCGTGAAGTGTTAGTCTCCCTATGTATTGGCATTTACTAATCAGAAAATCCATACATGAAATTATAGCTTCTCTTAGAGGCTGGATATAATGTTTCAAATCATTATGAGCATATTAAAAATAATCAATGACTGATTGATTATTATGATATCCAAAAGGTTCACTTAAATCTGTTATTAAATCTCTTGCTGCAACATCATCAGTAGTTATTATGTAGCCAAAACTTGAACTAAACCTTGATGTATTAGCTAACTTCAAAACCTATTGTTAAAAGAGGCACTGCAGTGACTAGGTAACACAAAATAAAGTTTTTTGGTCATGCCCATTTTAAACAGCCTGCTATGCCCATTTTAAACAGCCTGCTATGTTTATATAGAATAAAATCTGCCTACAATGTATTACTCAGATCTCTACTTTTTATTATACCAATCTTCCCTTTAAGAATTTATTGAACATAATTTAATGTTACATTTATAACTATGGTTAACTATGATAGAAGTCAGCTTTCTGTCATTTCTACAATAAACTAGATTATGGAATTCTTTTCCCTGTATGATGTAAGACTAAAATAGAACTTAAATTCACTCATCTGATGACCTGTATAATTATCTTAATATGTTCCCCCTCAATTGTCAGTTTTAATCATAGTTACTATGCCTATCTGAAGCAACCTCATTTCTTCCCTTTTAAACTATTGTTTTGAACCTATGATGGCTCTGAAACTGATTAAATTTATCAGGATTACATGCAAAATAAAAGCAAACAGAATCTGAGAAAAAGACTTGTTGATTCACCTGAGTAAACAAGTATGTGAGCTTTAATGCTTTGGACTTCAGAAATCTCCTCTGGAAGCTGAAACATATCTTCTCTTCTTTCTTATTCCAAGATTCATTACAGAGAAGAGAGGTTTACAGATGGCTGAATTTTGAGATTTAAGAAATCCATGAAGCAGTATTAACTTCATAAATAATTTGTGAAGACATAGCAGATCACTGAGAGGAATTTTCCATTTTCAGATTTTCTAACAAAAGTCAGCACTTTCCAGAAATTGTCTAGCTTAAAAAATGATTTAGAACTGATTGAATACTATTTCCATTTCCAATATTAGCCAAACTGCATAAAGAAATGAATTTATTTTGAAAGAATTATGAGACAAATTAAGCTTATTTCAAAACAAACACTGCACTTTACCGTTATTATTGGTGATATTTACATAACTATAAATGGGACTCATCTCTGAGCTTCACAATTTATTTCTGAGAAATCAATCAATAGTTACACTCCACAGGAATTCTACTTTTTTTTCCTAGAAAACATTTTATATGCCATTTAGATACCATTTTTAATTAGTTGACCATATAAAAATTGGTTCTAAAAACCGCTATGTTGTGTACACTGTGTTCATATCATGCATTTAAGGGGATCATAGAGAAATAAAATCACACTTTCTTTCAGAACAGATTGATTTTAGCAATTTATTAACTTAATAGCCTCAGTAAATAACTCCATTGTGTTCTAAGTCCCTGTTTATTTCTAACCACCTCATTTGTCTGTAGGAAGTTTATTAACAGTAAAAAATAAATAGGAAATTTAGGATTTGGGAGTTGATAGATACATGTGTAAACAAGCATATGTGCAAGTATGCATGTACATTTGTGTGTACCTACACAAATAGAGAATATGTGTATCTCTGTTCTTTAGTCTTCTGCCAACCATCCTACGATAAATAGAGCTTAACACCTTTCTAAAATCAAGCTCTTGAACTGAAACCGGTTACTTCCTACAATAAACCTGTCTTGGTTATAGTGTGTGTGAGTGTGTGTGTGTGTGTGTGTGTGTGTGTGTGTGTATGAAATATATATTCTGTGTTATATATTTTTATATTTATAAGAAATATATAATATATACAATTATATATAATATAAAATATATTATAATTTATACATAAGAAATATGTAAGATATAAAATGTAATGTATAAAATAAATAATATTTTTATAATTTATTTAATTTATATTTATTTAATTTAAATTAAATAAATAATATAATTTTTATACATTACATAGTTCTTAAATATAAAATATATGATATATTATAACATTACATATTATAATTTTATATATTACATGTTTCTCATATATATTCATATATACATATATATATATATATATATATTACAGCTAGCCAGTAAATAGCCTCTTCCTGTAAATTGATGAAGAACCTTGATTTGAACTGATAGAGAATGATCTATGGCATCATCTTGACTACAGTAGGGTTACATTTTGTAGTGTGCTCTTTAAAACCACAAGTCTGCTTATAGAAGAGAAGAGGGCCTTTGGGAGAAACAGCTCTGGCCTCACTAGCTGTGTTACCTTGAACAAGTCATTTAACCTTTCTAAGCCTCAGTCAGTTAATTTTAATAATAAACATATTCATAGCAGGTACTCTGTGGAATTGTTACACAAATTAAATGTAAAATGCTTCATGTATTTTACTTTATGTTGAATCTATAACATAATGCCTGTCCCATACAAGGCATTAATAGATATATACCATGTTTTATGATGATTATAATGATTTAACTATGGTACACCTAGTGTTTCTCTGAGTTGAGCTAAAGCTCTTACACTGATTTGCCAAGCCAGGGTATTTTATTCAAATGTATGGAAGTGAGCTGTAATTCAGTCACTTTTGTGTTAAAAATAATTTCTTTACTGATCATGTGTTTTGATATTAATATATTTCCATATGAAATAATATATAAGCTTATATTTTTACATAAAAACTTTGAAGAAAGTACAAAATAAAATACCTATTATGAAGACTGCTAACTCTTAACAATACTTTGTCAGGGTTTAATTATTTAGTTTAACCACTAATGTCAATTCTTTGAGGATGAGGTTATGCTCTATAATATTTTTAAAAATTATTATATCCTCAAGGCTGAGTTATGACAATGCCTGAAACATTGCAGATTGCTGAGTGAGAGACAGAGAGAGAAAGAGGGAGAGAAGGAGGGAAGGAGGAAGAGAGAAAGAAAGGAAGGAAAGAAGAAATGAATGGTCAGGTGTTTACCTGTATGTCTTTAAACTTTTTTTAGATTTTCTCATAGAGTAATGAACTCACAGAGTCTATACTCATGCCCAGATTCCGGAGATTTCCCAGATGCTGATAGCATTTGTTTGACATGATATCATCGGATGCTGAGGCTCTTGGGCCACCTTTTAAGGCTTGCTGTGAGATTGCTGCATTTCTGCTGAAATGCTCTGCATCTGATAGACACAAAGCAAAACACCTCAGCCTGATCTCTCTCTCTTCAGGTATCAAGCCTCTAATCCGGCTAAGTCCAAGTGAATCTTATCAGTGGCACAGCCTTTTAGGTCAGTTCCCCTGGTTTAAGTTGCTGGTCTTTTTTTTTTTTGCCCTCTCAGAGCAAGAAAATCTCCCTTCCTGTAGCTGCTGTGCTTAAAAGACTAAGACCAAAACTTTGCCCTACATTCTTAAAAAAGCCTGAAACAAAAACTCAAAAGAGACCAATGGGATTGGTGTGGATATAAATGTGGATGAGTATATTAAATATCATGGTAAACATAATATATTTAATACAATAATTATATTAAATATAACACTATATTAAACACAAGTGTATTAAATATGAAAATGAATTTACACATACATATAGGTTTAGAGTGTTATTACCAATTCTATGCTTTTTAAAATTCTTACTAATATATACAATCAAGGACTAGTTTGTTTTTCAGAAAATATAAATCCCACTTTGTTCTGAGGTGTGTCTTTCCAGGATGTCTTTTATAGTTCACTGGTATATCATAGAAGGTATATTTCACAGAGAAAAATGTAATGTTCATAGAAGTGAAGCAAGTTTCACAAGGAGACACGGGAATATACAGCACAAGCCATGCCTCCCCCAAGATTCCCTTTCTGTCCTACATACGCTGTACCTCTGAAAGTATCAGATCTTGAGTTCAGCTGCCCACAGGACTCACAAAACAAGGAAGGACGAGGATTCCAAGAGCAAATCAGTATTTCAGAGTCTCTACAATACACCAGAATCACCTGTGCCAGTTATAAACTGCATGCATGTTTGGTATTCCCGCTTTGGGGATTCTGATTTAGTGAATAGAAGATGAGGTTGAGACTCTGTGTTTTTAATATCCCCCACAGATAATTCAGTTGCAGAGCCATAGTGCATAAGTATTGGACTGTGCATAGCCACAGTGATTTGTGTTTCTAAGCATTTTATACGCAGCATTCTGCACCCAGCCAATGCTTATCTGCATGGAAGCTTGCACTGAGAGGTGTAGCAAGAACCTGATGATTCAGGAACTCGTCTGCTAACAGGTGATAGGACTTAGCCACAGAGACTGAAATACAAGTAAAAGCTGCTTGTCGCCAGAATAACTGGAGTTGAAGGGAATTTAGAACTAGAATTCTGAATATATTGATAATAAAACATAACAGAATCCAAAGATTTTGAAATCTTTTCCTAAGGATATAGACCTCTAGTCACTTCTCCCAAACAGTATCAATTACTGTACTTTCACCATCAGAAAGGTGATGTTCTAATGGAAAAAGAGAGTACTCTCTTCTTAAGGTTTGCCAATTCAATGAGCTTAATCAACAGATTTCTGTCATTTGCCACCACGGTTTTTCTTTAGGCTTAAATATAGTAAAATGGAATAGACAGAACAACTACACTAGAATTTTTGGTCTGAGTTATATATATATATATATATATTCTGAGACAAACTAAAAACATTTCTAAAATACATCAACTTTAACTAGAATTTAAAATTAATAGTATGAAATGGTGAAGAAATATAATGTGCAAAACATTTTAACTTTACTGTGTATTAGTCTAACTGTAATTTGGCCCTTATAATTGTTTATAAGAGGAGACAATTGGATGAATGAAGAACCTAATACATACAAACAAAAAGTAAAAACAAACCATAGTAAGTATTATTATAATTTTTGTGTAGATATCTGGGAAACATTGCAGGAAACACCATGAAGTATTAGTAAAAAAAAAATTGCGTAGGACTGCCTTTACAGTATACATCTTAAAGGATCTTCCAATAATTCAAGACAGTCAAGTTAAAATTGTGAAATAAAGTGAATTTATTTTGTACTGCCTTTTCATTCACCTTTCTGTGAGTGATATTTATACAATAAATTGACATAGGAATTTGTATGTGTTATTTACATATGTGTATATTTTATTTGCTACATTGGATGAAAATTATAGAAAAAAGATAGATGTAGCAAAGGAAATGAAACAAGATTTCTTTGAATAATAAGCCTGGCACCTTCTGATAAAAGTTTTTCTTTTTTTTCTATATTCTTTTTTAATCGTTATTCTTTTCTTATAATGGAAATTAAGGAATACCTCAATTCCTTTGTGGATGGGAATATAGGCTTGCAAAACCCTTTATTTGCTTGAATATTGAGAAATAGAATAAACAAGTTTTAAAAAGTTATCTGATATAGATTCTTCCATATGATAATGATAAATCAAAACTTGGTCTCAGTAAAAATTGAGATATGAGTATGGAGAGCTGTGACAGAACGTAGCTGGATTCTGGAAAACGTGATAAGTAGAAGCAGCTGAGTAGAGCAGACTGCTGGACAGTTGTGGCAGAACAGGCATATATCTAAAGAGCTGAGGCCGACTTCCACAGTTAGTTTTTATACAAATCTTCTGAACCCTCTTTTAAACATACTTATTCTACACTTGCTCCGGAACATAAATTCAGTCTAAGATTGCCAGATTCAGCAAACAAAAATACAGATGTCCAAATATTGCATGGGACATACTTATAGTAAAAGAATCAGTTTTTCTCTGAAACTCATATTGTGTCCAATAGTTTGTCTAACAACCCTAATTAAATCAGACTTTATTTTAAAGAAATTTATTTTTTCAGTCACTATATGACTGTTATGCTTATCTTTTTGTAAAAAAGGTTTTTTAAATTTATTTTTAGACCTCACTTAGAGTTTGACTTAATTTCAATAAAAGAAGATAAAATTGTTCTAAGTGAATTCTTCTAGAGCAGCATAGAATATGCAGTTGAGCAAAATATCATAGAGGAGGAAGAATAAAATAAGGCGTTACTCCCTCATTGTCTAGACTGACAATTTAGCTAAACAAATAATGACACTGCCTGAGGTACTTCCTGATAGGCTTAATTAGTCAGATCCCCAAATAATTTGCTACTTCTTCTTATTCATTCAACTGACAAATCCTCTTTTTGTTACTTGAGTTCAAAAAGAAGAAATTACAGCCCTAAGCAAAGTCATAACATTTGTATAGGTTAAGACCTTTCACAGGCTTGTGGAAATATTTTGACAAGGATGGTCTTCAGTGGCATCTGCTTTTGTTTTCAGGGATGACATGTGATTGCATCAGTTCAATTGCTACAACCAGGACCTATTCATATAAGGCTTGTCCTACATCTGCATATTCATAAAACAGGAGCTAATTATTAAATATTTACAAAAGATTGTACCAGAAAATTAATATCTGTCAAGGGAGGCTCCAATAGGTATTCATTGTCTGATTTTCAGCAAGTTTTAGATTGTCTGAATGTTAAAAAGAGGTTTATTTGTACTTTGTTAAAGGGAGGCAGAATCTCAAAAATTCTTGAAAGTCAATAATTTCCGGAAGCTAAGAAAGAAACTTTTATTTCTGTTACAAGAAACTGATTTTGCTACAGTAAGAGTGCTGGAGGGATGGATGAGAATAAAACCTGGATCGTATCACAGAAATAAGTTCACTAAGAAGATATGTCCCTGGCTGCACTGTAAGGCAGAGGGAGTTCATTTGTCTTTATTGGGTAGGACATATTACAAACCCATCATAAATAAATTTACAATTTAAAATAGTCTCCTCTATCAATAATGTATAGCTAGCTAATTCTTTCATATTTTCAAATGATGCCACTGTCTTGTTTTTCTTGTACACGAAAATTGATTACAGAGCATTGAACTTCCTTTTTTAATTTTTACATAATTATTTAATAACATTTAAAAATCTGAGTGAAAAACTAATACATGTTCTTTTGTAGGCAGTTTAAAAAGATATGGGCAAATACAATTAAAATTTTTTAAAAAGTAATTTCAAATCTTACTACCAAGACAGTCATCATCAGTATATCCTTCTTCACAAAAATGGTGTGGAAAATATTATCATATATCTTTTAGTTTTCAGTTGATAGTTTGGTAACCTCTCTGCTCCTTTAGAAGAAAAACCATCCAGTGGGAGAATCAGTCTGTAATGGGGTCATCTCTGCTTCTACATGATTGGAAGGGAGATGTCAAGGGTAGTTTATCTGGAGGGCCCAGAGACTGTATCTGACCTCAGAAGTCCAGTTTGCCTTTCATTAGTTGGTCTACAATGTTTTAAGTTTGAATCATTTTTCAAAATTTAATAATGGACACATTTCATCATATAAGAATCAGGATTTTCATTTTCTTTTGAATAATCAGATCTCATAATTCCAAATGGGATTCTAATACAAACAGGATTCCTGGAGTTGAGTAGTCTCTTCCTACTTTAGACAGCGCTCTACTTTGCTGCTTCCTCAGTTTGCTAAATAAAGATGCTCTATGCCAGGTGTTTAAGAGCTTGGTGGTTAAATGCTACAAAGTCATGAAAACTTGTGCCAAAGACTGGTCTTCTTTAGACTCATGGTTTTATGACTTTTCTGTTTAAGGACTAGCGTACAGGAGATTATCTCACCATGTTTAAAACAGGGAGAAATAACCACAAAATTGAGTCTTTAAACTTAGCAGAAAAAAAAAATTACCTAGAAAATGTTCATCAAGAAAATATTCAGCACCTGTTGTTAAATCAGCATATCCACTTCATAGTAACCCCATTAACACATACTAGTACAACAGAAGTAAAAAGTAGGAGGAATCCTTAAATGGCTTTATAATAGTATCCAAATATCTTTAAATAATGATTTTAAAAATTGTAATAAGAGTTTTTAAAAATATTATGTTGGAAGCGTCATTGTTTATGAGTAGAAACATCAAAAGTATAAGTTTTGTGTGTGGGGGAAAACTGGTTGTATTGACTCAAATGAGTGAAGCTATATATATTTATTATCTATTTATCCTGACACAAATAGCTCATATGCTCCCGCATTTCTTATATTCACCCTGAAATATGAGTAGATTAATCGACATAATGCAGTTATCTATCTTTTTTATGTCTTCACTAGATAAGAAGTGCACTCTACTGAGACAGTTTCAGCTAATTAAATCACTTACTTCGTATTGTACATTATTCTGTTTAGGCAGTGTAGCAATCCTGTTGACATTTTGCCCATAGATGACCTCTTTCAAAGCTAATTCCTATTCAGTGGTACTCTATAAGTAAATCAAAAGATGATGCGTAATATGAACACTTTATCTTTTTAAAATCGAGAATATCAATGTGGAGGAAAAATAAAACCGACATGAAAATCATAATGTTATAAAATAAGAACCGTTTAATCCATATCTATTTATTTAATAGATTTATGCTTGACATCCATTTCTCAGGCACTGACAAGCATCATAAGGATTTTATTTTCAAAGATTTCTTGTATAGATTTAAATGTTGTTACTGGACAGCTGAAGGGTAACGATTCCATACAAATCATATATAAAAATATTATTTTAGAACTGTATTTTGGGTTTCACTCAGAAGTTGCCACTTTATTAAGGTTAAGCATAAATACAATCCAACAAAATCAGTTTTTGTTTAAATTATAAACAAAATCTTTAATATTTTCTGATATCTATCAACTCAAAAAGGAGATAACTACTTTAAATTATTAAATTATAATACAATTAAGTGTTTTAAAAGCACTCAAAATCATTTTCAAAGTCATATATATCTATATAGATTGAATGTGTCTCTATTAGGACTCAATTACAATTGATTCTATGTCCCTATTTAGTCAGCCTGCTGCCAACACTTTTCAAACTTCTTTGATTTTGATCTCCTTTCAATACAAGGTTTTGTTCATATATTTCCAAAATACATATAATTTGTAAATTATGTGCATGATTGATCCTACTAATAGAAGTTATTAAATTATAAACATACACATAAAATGTAGAATAGAAAGCAACACAGTAAATAAATGATTCTTAATGTTGCATTGTTTATTAGTAATCTAAAGTGTTGGCATATTTAAGTTATTATAATTGATTCACGAATACACTATAATTAAACTTGCTTTGTCTTCCCTTTTCTTCTTTGAATTAATTCTACTACAGTAATTCAAAACTTTGTTGCTAACTTCAATTTGTTTAAATATTTGATTTAATGGGCTGACCAACATGAAAAAGGTACCATGCAGAGATACATAATTAAAAATGGGAATAGTGTAACATTGATTGTGCTTACTGAATCATTATATTTACATTTGCCACACCCACTAATTAAGCCAATCCTGTAGAGGGAAAGGAAAGATATTAATGCTGGCATGGTTCTCTTCTCTTGATTTCCTTTCTTTTGCTACAAGTACTATTGTGGCCTGGTCTTATTGAAATCTAGAGTTGCCTCGTTTAAAAAGGGGACCCTTCCTACAGTGAGGTACTTTCATATTACCGGTTTTTAATTCTTTGGAGACACAGCCACTGGTAACATCTGGCAGTAGTTCTAAGCTTGGCCAAACTCTGTTTTCCATATTGTCACTTACAACCCCTTCTCCATCCATTATGTATCCAATTATTCCCTTCTAACCCAAAGCCAAGGAGGAAACCCTCTTGAGAGAAACCATTTAAAAATGGTCTGCATTTTCTTTTCTTTTTGGATTCCCCTACTAGTGAGGCAGTAAAATAAAATGGTTTAAAATAAAGCAGTTAAGATGTTGGATCTGAAACCAGACTACCGTATGCAAATTATGGCTCAACCATGTACAGGATCTATAATTTTGAGGAAATTATGTCATCTTTCTATGCTTCAGTTACCTGACCAATATGATAAAATATATGGATATAGTAAGAGAAGAAATGATGATTTTTGCCAGGTGGTTAGAAGAAGGTAAGAAGGGCATGTTTGATCTCTCAAGAAATGGAAATGGAGGTGAAGGGTGGCTCCAGTGAAAAAAACATGAACAAAAGTGAATTTGTTCAGAAAGAAGGTATAGAGGCAGCTGATGAAAGACCTGGTAGGCTATCATACAAACTTTGATTTTTACTCTAAAAAGAGGGAAGTCAGTTAAGGACTTTAAAGAGCAATATGACAAAATATGACTTAAGTTTTAGGTTTTCTTGGGTTTCTCTATTACCTTGCATTCTAATTCAGTAGCTTTACGTATTCTTTTTCTCATGTCAGTTCTTGAAAGCCAGGAATGTTTATTATTTATCTTTGAATCTATAAAACCCAGTATATTGCCTGGATTAAAATCAATTCTTAATAATTATGTGATATAGGAATGAATTGCTCATCCACAGAGGCTTTATAACCTTAGGCAAATTCTATAATTATTGATTTATTGATCAAACCTTTTCTAAGTGAATTTTATGATTGAATTACAGCGACTCAAATCTGGGCCTCAGTTTTGTTATTTTGTTTTGTTTTTAAAATGAGAGCAGTACCTTCCTGAAAAGTCTTATTCTCTTTTAAGATATCTAGTTTTAAATTAAGGGTATTTTTAAGCCTCAAGGGTTTTTTTTAATCTTAACTCACTCAAATGGACAATTTCCAAAGTATTTTTAAATGAAATGGAAGATGACAAACCACATCTCAACTATTAAAGTCTTAGGCCTGGTGAGAAATCATTAGTTTTATAAAACTAGAATGTGTCCTCTCATTCAGTTTGACATTGCTAATGATTTTAAACATATTTTTCCCTTGATATTCTTATATTGTCTCACCCATAAAATGTAACAAAGCATATACAACATATAAACCTACATCATTCTTCAATATGAAGGAGATAGGAACACAAAGTATAGGTATTAATGCAGCTACATTAAAACAATGATATTAGCTAATATCAGACATGCTGTAATATAAATGCAGCTGCTATTTATAGAAATATGCATTTAATAATTCATGTTTTATTAATGCACAATAAATATACAGCATATAAAGACATATATATTTATTGTGGCATTCTGGAGAATTATCTTGAGGCTACAGACTAATTTAAAATATGATCAATCTTATCACAAATTGGGGCCATTTCATGAAACCAGCCATATATTCTGTTGATGACCTAGATTTAACTTGATTCCTCTGAAATTTTTCTGTGCTATTTTAATGCCTTAAGGGGTGAAGTAGCATTTAAACTGAGATCATTTCTTCATAATGATTGTACATTATTGTGGCATGTTGAAATAACAATAAAATTTGCATTGCCATTTTTTTATAGAGAAGGAAAGAAAAAACTTGCAGCACATTTTTTATTATTGCCCAATTCAGAGTAGAAAGTCTTACTGTATTTCTTTCCTTTTCTTTTAAAAAAATTTAGCAATAGAAGACTAAAAGGATGTCACTTATTTTACTGGAAGGAGTTTCTATTATACACCATCACCTGGGACAAAGAGTTTGGTAGTGTCTCCAAGGATTGTGCATCACTTATTGTGGTGACATCCCAGAATAATGTTGACAATATTATTTACTTTATCATCTACTAAAAATAATTTGTCCAACTCACAATAACTTAGTGGGAATTTTAAAAAAATATTAATCATGTTGGCTAATTAATCTCTACAATAGTATATCTTTTAAAATATCCTTTATTTTTCAGGAGACTATATTGCTTAAACACTTCTCTTGCATAACTAACAGTCCTTTATTTTTATTATATGTTAGCAATAAGTGTTTTGCTTGACTTTTTAAATCTTGATTCTCTTGGGTTATTTATTTTCCTTATTCCCCTTATTGTTTCTTATCCCAATACAGCTATAAATTAATCTACCTGTCAACAACTGATCTTTGCTTTCTCTCCTCATTCTTCATTCCAGTCAGATGCTTCCAGAGTACAGGTCCTGCTCTGCTCAAAAAAGACAAAGAAAAGTAGTGCAAAGTGTAATTCCCAGTCAGAATTACGCTATTAAGTGTAATCAGGGAAGCCATTATGGTTCCTCTTTTTTTCCCACAGGAAGTGGGCAGTTAGCTCTACTTAGGTCAGTTCTGTCAAGTTTCTCATAATCTTGAGATTTATGCAACTAACTAATAATATAATTAATTAGCTAGTACACTAACATGGTTTCATTTCTGTGTAGGAAAAATTTATTTTCATCTTGTTTTAAGTTCGCATTGGTTACTTCATAAAATTGTTAAAATACGGGCATAACTCAGAGATATTGTGGCTTTGATTCTAGTCTACTGCAATAAAGTGAATATAGCAATAAAGCGAGTCATACAATTTTTGGTTTCCTAATGCATCAGTTGACTCTTGCTTTCACAAAAGATTTATCTTATAGCGCTGCTGTTTAATAGCATTTCATCCACAGTAAAACTTGTTTTAAGTTGAAGTAAATCTTCTGAAATCCTGCCACTGTTTTATCAACTGTTTATGTAATATTCTAAATCCCGTTTTGTCATTTCAACAATGGTCATAGCATCTTCACCAGAAGTAGATTCCATTTCAAGAAACCACTTTCTTTGCTCATCCATAATAAACAATTCCTCATTCATTCAAGTTTGATCACAATATGGCAGCAATTCAGTCACATGTTCAAGCTCCACTTCTAATTCTAGTTCTCATTATTTCCACCACATCGGCAGTTCCATCCTCCACTGAAGTATTGAATCCCTCAAAGTCTTCTGTGAACATTGGAATAAACTTCTTCCAAACTCTTATTAATGTGGATATTTTGACCTCTGTCCATAAATCCTGAATATTCTTAATGGCATCTAGAATTGTGAATCTTTTCCAGAAGGATTTTTATTTATTTATCCCAGATCCATCAGAGAAATTACTATCTACAGCAGCTATAGCATTATGAATTGTATTTCTTAAATAGTAAGACTTGAAAGTCAAAATTACTCTTTCATTCATGGGCTACAGAATGGATGTTGTATTAGCAGGCATGAAAATATTAATCTCCTTGTACATCTCCCATCAGAATTCTTGCATGATTATCTATATTGTCAAAGCACAGTAATATTTTGAAACGAATCTTTTCTTTTTGGTCAGTAGGTCTAAAGAGTGGGCTTAAAGTATTCAGTAAGCCATGCTGTAAACAGATGTGCTGTTATCCAGGCTTTGTTGTTCCATTTATAGAGCATAGGAAGACTGGATCTAGCATAATTATTAAGGGCTTAGTATTTAGGGAATGGTAAATGAACACTGGCTTCAACTTCAAGTCACAAATTGCACTATTCCCTAACCAGAGTGTCAGCTTGTCCTCTGAAGCTTTGAATTCAGGCATTGACATCGCCTCTCTAACTGTGAAAGTCCTACATAGCATCTTCTTCTGATAGAAAGCTGTTTTACCTACACTGGAAATGTGTTGTTTAGTGTAGTCACCTTCATCAATCATCTTAGCTAGATCTTCTGAATAATGCTGCAGCTTCTACAGTCACTTGCTGCTTCTATTGTCACTTGCTGCTTCACCTTGTACTTTTATGTTTTAGAGATAGCCTTTTTCCTTAAAACTCATGAACCCACCTCTCCTAGCTTCAGACTTTCTTCTGCAGCTTTGACACCTCTCTCAGCCTTCACAGAATTGAAAAGAGTCAAATTCTTGCTCTAGATTGGGTTTCGCCTAACTGGACTATCATGACTTATTTGATCTTCTATCCAGATTACTAAAACTTTCTCTCTATCAGCAATAAGGCTGTTTCTCTTTCTCTTTCCTACCATTTGCATGTTCACTGGAGGGGCACTTTAAATTTTCTTCAAGTTTTTTTTTTTTTTTCATTCACAGCTTGGCTTACTATTTGGTGCAAAAGGCCTAGCTTTCAGCCTCTCTTGGCTTTCAACATGCCTTCCACAACTAGGCTTAGTTATTTCTAGATTTTGACTTAAAGTGAGACATGTGCAACTCTTCCTTTCACTTGATCACTTAGAGGTCATTGTAGGGTTATTAATTGGCCTCATTTTAATATTGTTATGTCTCAGGATATGGGGAGGCTTTAGCAGAGGGAGAGAGCTAGAGAACAGCCAGTTGCTGAAGTAGTCAGACGCACACAACTTTATTTTTTAAGTTTGCCATCTCGTATGGGTGTGATTAATAGTGCCCCAAAGTAACTTCAATAGTAACATAAAAAATTACTGATCACTTATCAACATAACATATATAATAATGAAAACATTTGAAATATTGTGAGAATTAACAAAATGTATCACAGAGAAATGAAATATGCACATGTTAGAAAAATGGCACTGATAAGGCTACGTGCAGTGGTTCATTCCTGTAATCCCAATAATTTGAGTGGCTGAGGTGGGCAGATCATTTGGAATCAGGAGTTCAAGACCAGCCTAGCCAACATGGCAAAATCCCATCTTTACTAAAAATACAAAAATTAGGCAAGCGTGGTGGCATATGCCTCTAATCCCAGCTACTAGGGAGGCTGAGACAGGAAAATCACATGAACCCAGGAGGCAGAGGTTGCAGTGAGCCGATATCATTCCACTGCACTCCAGCCTGGGTGACAGAATGAGACTCCGTCTCAAAAAAAAATAATAAAAAATAATAGTACTGATAAGTATATTTGATACAGGATTCCCACAAACCTTCCCTTTGCAAAAAAAATCTCAATATTTGTGAACTGCAATAAAATAAGTTATGCCAATAAATTAGTGACAGAAACATAGTTCTCTTTTGTCTTGAATGGAGATGAATTTCATGATGTATAATAAACACTACTTGATAAAAATGGCTGCTATGTTCTAAATGTTTATATCCCCTTAAAATTCATATATTAAAATCCTACCCCCAAAGCAATGGTATTAGTAGGTGGAGCATTTCAAGGTGGTTAGATCATGGAGCCCCCAATAAATGAGATTACTGCTTTTATAAAAGGGGGAATCCTCTCTTTCCTACTGCCATGTAAAGTTATGGTAGAAGGATGGCCACCTATGATTTAGGAAGTAGGCCTCAACAGATACTGAATTTGTCAGCAAACTTGATTTTGAACTTCCCAGTCACCAGAATTATAAGAAGTAAATTTCTGTTGTTTATAAACCACTTAGTTCATGTTTTTTTTTTTTTTAATAGCAGCCTGAATAAACCAAACACCACTCTGAATTATAAAATAGGCCAATATGTAAAATTGTAAGGCATGGCACTTTGAATATTTCTTATGTTATATTCATCACATACTTATTAATGAACTCTTGCCAAGAAATTTCAGCAAAAAAGAGGCTGTTGAATATATTTGAACAATGTAAGTCAAAAAAGAGGCGGTTCAATATATTCAAACAATGTAAAGTTTGATAGCTTCTTTTACTGTCACTTGCTTTTCAGTAATAATTGTATTCTTAGTTCATTTCATTTATATTTAAAAATGCATATGTATCATTATAATAGACTCATTTAATAGTTAGGCAAATATTTTCAGTCGAACTAGTTTATTTTAAAATGTTATTTGAACTTACTGCAGCTATTTCTCTATAGATATTACTGAAAATATAGTATAAAATGTTTTATCAAATTAGCTTTTTAAAAAAAATCACATAAAATAGGCCTCCAGTTTTTAGTACAGTATTTAGTTTTATTTAAATAGGCATTTCATTTAACATATATTTTCAATAACATGTAATAAAAATGTTTATTTTCAAAATAATTATTACCAAATGATAATGTTTGCTTACCAAATCAAAAGAAAATTTATGAATTATAAAAATCAAAAGAAGGGATTTTTAGGAGATTCAGCTTTTCCAGCAAAAGTTCTTATAGAATTTTATTAAAGGCCCCTGTGATTCTATTAACCCTTAATTTATATGGGATATCTATTTTAGCTAAACAATATTTGAAACAAATGGTCACTTGTTAATAATGAGTCTTCAGGGCTTTATTTATTCATTTGTTTAATTTTGCAAAGACAGCTATTCATGTGAATATGACACGTATTGGAGAGATTGGAACTACAATGCAAAAACTTTTTTAAAAAAATAAGGGAAAAAATATCCTAACAGATGTCTGCATCTCACATATACTATCCAAATAACCAGAGCCCTTTCCTCCTGGGGAATTATTTTTAAGTTACAGCATAGAGAGAAGGAGTTTTTGCTCTGAGTCTTGAATTATACATTATTTATATTTATAGTAATGTATTTTTTTTAACAAGGAAAGCTGTTTTTTTGCACATAAACTAATACAGGCAGGTGTTGTCAAAAACAAAATTATCATTTTTATATCTTATTCAATAAGTGGTGCAGTTTCTAATCAATATCAGAAATTCTCAGAGAGATATCAGGATGAGCAGCTAAATGATTTTAAAAATGTGTGCAGCTCCTGACCTAATCAATCTCAAATGCAATTTTCAGAGATATGAAAAGATTTTGAAACTTGGTATATTTTACTAAATATATGAGAAAAGAAATGATTGATTATGACTTTTATTCTCTGGGGACCTCTGGTTTCCATTAAATTTAACCATGAGCCTGCTGTCATTTTTTACTCTTGTATAAAATGAACTAATAAGACTCAGAATAAGTTTTACAATTTTAAATTTGTGCACACACCAAGAAGTCCATTCAATGTAATATTCTTACCCATAAAACTGTCATTACTCTTGTATGTTATCAATGTCATTCAATTCAAGTAACATTTAAGCACATAAACGTGAAAAGTCCTTGTTCTTTGTCCTGTGCAGTATACACAGACTATCAAGATGCTAGTCTAAATAAGCTCATAAATTATGGAAAACTTAAGAGAGAAGTATCCACACAAATAATACCATTGACAGTATAATATAATATGTATCCTATAAGGACATGAAGATAGAGACGGTTCTGCAATTTGGAGTGGAAAATGTAGTTTAATCTCCCCAAAATTTTTGACATTTGTAGAAAAACATTGTATTTGGAAACTTTGGAGCAGAGTCACTCTAAGAACAAATATTAAAAGGCTTAATTATCCTTCCTGATGGGGTTAAAATGCAGATTCCTGGAGGCCATCACTAGATAGTCTGATTCAGTAATTATGAGCTGGAACTCAAGAATCCATCATTTTTAACAAGCACCTCCGGTGATTCAGATCAAGCTGCCAAAAATGACCGTTTGAATCACAAGAAGTACCTTGGATTTTACATGAGAAGGCTTTTCTTTTCACGTATTTTATTGTAAGTTAACCCAATAGTCTTCAAATAAATTATATCCCCTTTCATACTTTTCTTTATTTTGGTTAACTTGGCCAGAATCTATTTCTTTTGCTTAGTGCTTTATGCTGTACATACAATTTTTGAATAGATGTCTCTGGTTGTTCCTTAAGGCAATTTATAAATATATAAGCAAATGCTTTTAAGAAATTACTTTGATAATGTGCTTATAATCTGTGAATTCTTAGAAGCTCATAAATGTAATTTAATGATGGAATCCAATGTGAAATGCTTTTTCATGCTGCTGTGTATATTCTCTTTCTCAATGAATGTTTTCTAAATTTATTTATTTAAAACTTCCTTTGCTTTTGAGGGAAAAAATGAATTATCTTTCTGTATATTTTGTCTCATATTTTAATTTGACTTATCTATGTTTATCTAAAACAGAAAGGAATTTCACCATTTTGACTTGGAAATTATAATAAAGCCCATTTTAAAAATGAGAAATAATGCCTGCTTTACAAAAAATGCAGGTAATATTTCCAAAGAATAATTTTCCATTATTTGGTTTCCACAATTATACTGCAGTTTACACTTTGAGTCTTCAAGACTTAGGAAAGACTTAGCACTATCTTCAGTTAATAAATGCTCCATGAATCACTGACTTTATGTGCTCTCAGTTTGTTTTTCTAGATTAGTTTATGCACTCATTCAAAAATAATCAAGTTTCCCAATGCTGTGCTCTAAAATGAATATAGAATGGTAAACAATACACAATCCCTTCCTTTGGGACTCTTAGAGACAGAAGAAAGTAAACTATTTTCACCACAAAGTGTGATAAAAAAATCACATAACCCACCAAGCTAAATTATGTGTTCTTGTTAGATGTATGTTGTAACACTCCCTTTTCTTCACAGCACAGACTATGATGATTTTATATACACATACATAAGGAAGACATCTCTGTCTTACTTATAACATAAGAGTAATGATGTGATATAGCTTATTGATTATTTGCCCAGTGGCTAGTGCCTAGTACATAGAAGGGTAGTCAGTAAGTATCTGTTAAGTGAATGAACAAGATGTCTTTCCTATAGATTTGTTTTCTGAAAGGCTGAGATTCTCCTAGGTATATTATTTTGTCAAAGAATATTGGGAAATTTTACTTAATTATGCTCCTATAAAAATAACAGTATTTCTAGTCCTTTCAGTATATATGGCTATAAATCATATAGTACAAAATAATAGTGAAGTCAGATCCATATTTATTATAAATTATATTTTAAAATGATACCTGATATAGTGGAGATATTGAAAAATTAAAATGCCTGCAGATTTTTCTACCTGTGATTCTTCTCAATCAGTTATTAATTTAATTTGGATTCATATACATTAGAGGTGAATTGGGAAAGTAGGCTTTTTCCTCTAAAGAACATACCTAGAGATAAGACCTATAATGCCTAGTATTAATATTTATTGGTAGGTAACATGTTAAATTGCATTTGAACAATGTGGGTGTTGGGGGCACCAACCCCTGAAATGGTCAAAATCTATGTAAAACTTTTGACTCCTCAAACGATTACTAATAGCCGACTGTTGACTGGAAGACTTACCAGTAATGTAGTCTACTAACACGTTTTCTATATTATATGCATTACTCTATTCTTACAATAAAGTAAGCTAGAGAAAATAATGTTATAAGAAAATCATAAGGAAGAGAAAATATATGTACTATTCATTAAGGAGAATTGAGTCATCTTTAAGGTCCTTATTGTCTTCACATTGAGCAGAGTGAGGAAGAGGAGGGATTGGCTAGAGTGAGGAAGAGGAGGAACAGGAGGGATTGGCTTTGCTGTCTCAGGAGTGGCAGAGGTGGAAGAGGTGGAAGGAGAGGCAGGAGAGACAGACACATTCTGTAACTTCATGAAAATACATCGTAACTTTTGTCATAACTGTTTTCTTTTTCATTTCTATAGGAATGTTTCTGTACAGTACCAATCCTTCTCCTGCCATTTGCTTTAGTTTCAGTAGCTGTATTATAGAAGAGTCTATGTCCTAAAAGAAATCAAAACCAACGTTGAGCAATCAGAACTCTTCTGCCAGATTGCCTAATGTCAAAATGTTTTCTGGCAATGCTTTTTCTATGTCTTCTTCCACGTCTTCTTTCTCATCTTCTGGCACTGGTTCATAAGAAATCATCATCAGGTGGTCTTCTGCTAATTTGTTTGGTGTGGTGTGTGTTAGCTCTTGAATTTCTCCAAGATACATTGCTAGAAACGCTTTACCCCCTGACCATGTTTTTTCTTTATTCTTTTTTTTTTTTTTTTGCCATATCCACAATCTCTTTCATGATTTCCTGGATTGGCATCATCATAAATCTGGGAAGTTTTGTATAACATTTGGATACAGTTTTCTTCATCAAGAACTTACTTAATTATGCTTGATGGCTTTCATTACTTTTCTGTAACAACAAAGGCATCTCCAATGTTATAATTCTTCCACAATTTCATGATGTTCTCTCTATCGGGATTCTCTTCCAGCACTGACAATCCTTTCTAGAGAGTACTGTGTGTAATTAACCTTAAATATTCTTATGATCCCCTATGTAGAAGCTGAATTAGACACGTGCTTAGGGACAAATAGAGCACTTTGACACCTTCACTGTTGAACTCAAGGGGTTGTCAGTGGCTAGGGGCATGTCCACTATCAAAAGAATTTTTAAAAGTAGTCCCTTACTTGCTAAGTATTTCCTGATTTCAGAAACAAAGCATCAATGGAACCAAGTCAGAAAAAGGGTTCTCATTGTCCAGGCCTTCATGTTTTACAACCAAAAAACTGGAAGCTGTTTATTTTTTTTTCCCTTCAAACTTAGTGTGTAGCAGCTTTATAGATAAGAGCAGCCCTGATCATAATAAACCCAAGTGTGTTTGTATAAAACAGTAGAGTTAGCCTATCTCTACCGCCTTAAGTCCTGATGCTCACTTTTCATCCATGCTAATGAATGTCCTTTGTGGCTTTTTTTTTTTTCTAGAATAGGACACTTTCATCTGCATTTGTTCAGGCAAATATCATTTTTCCTCAGTGATTTTCTTATTGACATCTGGGAACTCTGCTGCTGCCTCTTGGGCAGCAGAAGCTGCTTCTCCTGTTATCTTGAAATTTATTAAGCCAAAACTCTTCCTAAAATTATCAAGCCATCCTTTGCTGGCATTAAATTTTCCAGCTTGAAATCCTTCACCTTCATTTTGCTCTAAGTTATCATATAATGATTTTGCTTTTTCTTGCATTATATCAGAGTCTATAGTTATGCCTTCCTTAGAACAATCCTGAACCTCCATAAAAGCTGCATTTTAAATATGAGATTAAAAATAAATATATTTCACAAAAAGAAGTGCAGTTTTCACATCTGCTGATGTAGCTGCAGTGATGGTGTCACAAATTTTCTTTTCTTTATCACAATGGTTCTTAGTCTGAATTCATTTATCTCAAAATGGCAGCAACTGCAGACCTCATTCTATGGTACATATCAAGCAGTTTAACTTTTTCTTGTAATGTCATGACTTTTCTCTTCTCTTTGGGAGCACTTGCACCATCACTAGTGGCACTTCATATGGGTTCAGTGGTGTTATTCAAGGTTTACGTATTGTACTAAACAGAAAGAAAAATCTATAAGAACTTTGAAAAATCACTTTTTACTGTGATGCACAATTTGCTGGAGAGATAACTGCTCACTTGGAGATGATTAGCATCACATGATGTTTTAAGTGGATACTCATAACACTTGGGATCACTGCAATAGCTACAGGAGGTGGTTATAAAATTATTGCAGTGGCCAGGCACAGTGGTTCACGCCTGTAATTCTAGCACTTTGGGAGGCCAAGGTGAGCAGAGTACCTGAGGTCAAGGGTTCCAGACCAGCCTGGTCAACATGACGAAACCCCATCTCTACTAAAAATATAAAAATTAGCCAGGCATAGGGGCCCAATGCCTGTAATCCCAGCTACTCGGGATGTATGAGCACTATGTATGATCTGTGTTTGTTTGCTTAGTCTTTGATAAATTTTAACTTTTCACAGTGGATTTGTGTATATTTTATGGTAGTGAATAATACGATAAACTAGTATCTACATATACACTTTATGCATTCATTACATTTCTAACTTTTTCACAACTTTTTTTTTTGTATTTCTAGGCTTGGCAATTCATATTTGAGGTTTTTACATTGTCACAAATCTACCCCAAATTTTCCAACAATACTTATTGAAAAAAATCTGCTTATAAATGTATGTGTCCATTTCAAACCTGTGTTGTTCATGGAACAACTGTATTACATTCTTATTATAGAAATAGCTACTGTATTAAAGCCACATATTTTATAATCATTGGTATGACAATCTAAAGCAATTTTACGTAGTATGAGATTGGAAAGTTTAGGTAACATCTGGGGTCACAAACTGAAGAGTACCAAGGTGAAATTCTACTAGGCCTTTGAGACTTCACAGTTGGTACAATTGTTTAGACCTTTTACTGCCTTTGTATTTGTGGAGATAGGCCAGTAACCTCTGTGTGAAGGAAGACTTTGCTTGGAAGGCTTATCATATAATCTTAACATCACTAGCTATGTGAGATTAAATCCTAGGGAGAGCAGTTTCATGTTATTATCTTGGAATGCAGAGATGTCTGCACCATCTTCAAGCAAAAGAAGTGGCTTCTTCTACAGTCCTAGTGGGTTCCAGGGAATTTGGGCTCTACTGTCCTTAGAAGTAAGTCCTGGACCTGGCCCTCATTTTTTACAGATATGTGGCTGCCAAGAATGGAGTCTAAATGCTTCCAAAGTGACCCCCTAAGTTTCATTCTTTAAAATGGTGATTATTCACCCTTAATCTTTGCCTTTTTCAATGCCTCAATGATACCCAGCAAGAGCCATCTGATTACATTATTGTGATTTCCACTCCCACTGTTCCTCACAAATGTGTGCGATACTGCATTTGCAAAGACATTCTCTAGTATCCTGCTCCAGTCCCCAGCTAGTAGCAAGTTTTAACAGTTGCACTACTACAGCATGCTATGGGCCATTCACACTCCACCTGCAACCACTGACAGAGACTTTTTTCTTTCAGCTGACAATTTAGATTCAAAGCATCATTTTACAGTCCATGTCCTAGGCCATGCCGGTCTTCAACTCTTTTAGGGGAGATTCCCCAGGAAAAGTTTTAGGAAATGAGATTTTTTTTTTTTTTTTCACGCAAAGAGTTGATTGTGAAATACTCAGAAAACAATGTCTGTGAGAGAGTGAAGGAAAGAGAAATAGACAATTTGAACAGCAATATGGTTATAACAGAGATCTTGGGCAATCCCACAGAAAGTGCTTGAGCTGGGGTACCTCATTAGAGATATCTTGAATTGAGGGAAAAGAGCTTGGTCTTTGTACCTTCATATAAAGCAATGATTGGATGTGGTCTGGGGTTGGAAGAAGAGCAAAGCATCTCCTTTCAGGTAAGGACAAGTCCTAGGCAAAGACTCAGCTATGAGTTTTCAACTGCCAACAGTCTGGGAAGCTGGGGCTAAGAGAGCCTCAGCTATGAAGACAGATCTGGGGGCACACCATGGCAACCACAACAACAGCCAATGGGGTTATTGACTAGTAAAGAAAATAAACATGGAGTAGGCAATCCAGCTTTTGACAAGCAGAATTTTGGAAGCCAAATTGAGGGTCCTAGGTAATGTGATTGTTTTATTTTCTGAAAAAAATAATACTGCTTCGAGCATCTATATAAAGCAATCAGACCCTCTCAGGTAACAATTCAAAAGGAGAAAGAGATCGATTGGAGAGAAGTATTTTTGAGTGAATATACAAAGGTTTTAGATCAGAAAAATTGCAAACATTTTAAAATTTAATTTGTAAGTGAAGAAACTCATATAAATATATTTTGAAAGAATAAAACACATTTGATCAGCAAAATTATTTTTTAAACAAGTTTTGAAAATATAAAATTGCCATAGTTTTCAAGGCAGTGGAAAATTTATAGAACAATTGCATCACTGAGTAATTTTAAACTTCCCATAAAAAAAAATCTTGGGTCAAGTGTTAACAGATGTGTTTTATATACCTTTATTTACTGTTTCTGTAAGTAATAATAAATACCCATATTTATTTTAAAAATCAAAGTTAATTTCCTGTTTAATCAAAGATTATTTCTTGAGAGGACTCTAGTGTTATATATGGCTGTAATCTTGAAAAGAGGGTACAAATTTGTCTTTTATGTTGTATTGTGGGCACTAGTTCATTTCACTTGCCTCTGAAGGCCTCATTCATTTAACTAATCACATTTGTCCAATGTCTTCTTTCTGCCGAGTTCTAGGCTTTGGGAATACAAAGATGAACTGGGCACAGTACTTTTCACATGCCCAAATTCATGTTGAGGGGATAGAGTGGTTATTTTAAAAAATTAACACCATACAACAAATATTATAAAAGAAATAAGACTGAGTTGTGAAAACCCAAAAGATGGAGCAGCCATTTTTATACATTGCAGAAGGAAGAAAAATCGTTATGAAATTTAGCACCTGCCTTCCTGAATGATAAACGGGAGATTTCCAAGCAAAATACTGGAGTTAATTTTATAGTACAGATTTGTAAAGTAGTGTTAATCCTCAGTGTAGTGGGAGCATATGGTGTACTGAATGGAATGATGTGGGTGATAAGAAAGACAATGGAGGCTCAGGTGCGGTATTTCTAAACTGAGGTTCCAGTACTACAGTCAGTGAAGTATAATGTCAATTTCTTGGAAATGTAGATGTTAACCACCAGATGGAGCTTTCACCTCTACTTTTCCTTTTTAGGTTTACTCTGTTTTCTAGTATTGATGAAGCACTTGTAGTTTTTTTCTAACATGGATTCTCTTCCATTTGTTCAGATAGTGACAGGTTAGGGCACTGGCCAACTATTTTTGGAGTAGTCACTTGAAAAAGCAATATTCAGATTCTTATAATTTTGAATTTTCTGCACCAATAGTGTGTTAAAGTTATATTCACGGAATAACATCTGTCTGATCCTCTCTTCTGCACTCATAATGACTACAATTGTATTAAATATAATAAGGCTAATTAATAAGTCACATGGAAATTACAGAATAATAAACTCAAATAAGCCTTTGTGATCATTTAGTCTAATCCCCATACATGACAAATGAATGTGAGGACAAGAGAAGTGGCACACTTAACAACACCCTAGGCCAGGGTGCTGATGCTCATTTAAAACCTACAACACTGGCTTTGCAGACACCACTGCCGGAGCCCTGTACTATCAACCATGGTGAACCCCACCGTGTTCTTCAACATCGTGGTTGACGGCGAGCCCTTGGGCTGTGTCTCCTTCAAGCAGTTTGCAGAAAAGTTTCCAAAGACAGCAGAAAACTCATGCTCTGACCACTGGAGAGAAAGGATTGGATTATAAGTGTTCCCTTCTTTCACAGAATTATTCCAGGGTTTATGTGTCAGGGTGGTGACTTCACACGCCATAATGGCACTGGTGGCAAGTCCATCTACGGGGAGAAATTTAATAATGAAATTTAATAACTTCATCCTAAAGCATACAGGTCCTGGCATCTTGTCCATGGCAAATGCTGGACCCATCACAAACAGTTCCCAGTTTTTCATCTGCACTGCCAAGACTGAGTGGTTGGATGGCAGGCATGTGGTCTTTGGCAAGGTGAAAGAAGGCATGAATATTGTGGAGGCCATGGAGTGCTTTGGGTCCAATGGCAAGACCAAGACCACCATTGCTGACTGTGGATAACTCTAATAAGTTTGACTTGTGTTTTTATCTTAACCACCAGACCATTCTGTCTGTAGCTCAATAGAGCACGCCTTCACCCCATTTTTTCACAGTATCCTATAATCTTTGTGCTCTCACTGCAGTTTCCTTTGGGTTCCATGTTTTCCTTGTTTCCGTCCATGCCTAGCTGGATTGCAGAGTTAAGTTTATAATTATGAAATAAAAACTAAATAACAAACAAAACAAAACAAAAAAAGAAAGACAATGGAGGCCGGGCACTGTGGCTCACGCCTGTAATCCTAGCACTTTGGGAGGCCGAGGCAGGTTGGTCACCTGAGGTCGGGACTTCGAGACCAGCCTGACCAACATGGCGAAACCCCATCTCTACTAAAAATACAAAAATTAGCCAGGTGTGGTTGCTCTAATTCCAGTTACTCGGGAGGCCGAGACAGGAGAATCACTTGAACCCGGGAGGCAGAGGTTGAAGTGAGCCAAGATCATGCCACTGCACTCCAGCTTGGGGGACAGAGTGAGACTCTGTCTTAAAAAAAAAAAAAATGGAGTTTTCATCTCAGACTACAGTGAAGAGCTTATTCCAAAGTGTAAGTTTAGATTTTGTCCCATGAATGGTAGAAATAAGCAGAGTCTTTCTAAGGAGCTGAGTAACATAGCTGTGTTTAATTTTTAGAAAAGTAATTCTGGCTGCTATGAAGTAGGACTGAGTATGGTTAGAGACAGGCAGATTACATGGAAAATGGATGCCATAATTGAAGCTAAAGACAAAATATCCCAGTAATAAGGTAGTGGTAGTTGATTAGAAAGAAACTTCAAAGAAAAAATAATTTCATGTAATTAGTAGAATATAATGTAAGAATGCAATGGAATTTAATTTGAAATCCATGGCTTTTTGATGTGCTAACTGGAGGGCTACCTTTGTATATAGAATGCCAGAGAGTAGCCAGATGATCAAAGGGTAGACTTAATGGCCACTAAAGAGATGAGGTTCCAATTCCTGGAACCTGTGAAACTTGTGAAAGTTACTTTATATGGTAATAGGGATTTTGCAGATGCAATTAAATTAAGGATATTGAGGACATTATCCTGGATTATCTGTGTGTGTCCTAAATGTAATCAGGAGTATCCTTATCAGAGGGAGGCAGAAAGAGATTTGAAGATAGAAGAAAAAGGCTATGTGAGGATTGAAGCAACCATGTTACACTGTTGTCTTTGCAGATGAAGGAAAAGGTGGGCATAAACCAAGGATGATAAGAAAGCAGTTCTAGAAGCTAGAAAAGGAAATGGAACAGATTTTCCCCTAAAGCCCCTTGAAGGTGGCCATATCTTTTATCAGCAGAGTGACCACATAACTTGTTTTCGTCCTCACATAAAGAGAAGCAGATATTTGGCTTTATACCCTACATCTCTCTTGTCAACAGTTATTAATTCTAAGCCATGGTAATTTTAATAGAATATGACATATTTCAATCCTTAAATTAAAGCATCAGGACTGCCAAATAATTAACAAGCTTAAACATTTAACAAGTTAAACAATACCCCCCCAACACCAATTTCTTGCTAGATTTTGACAAAACATACTAACAAACCAATTTAGGCTCTCTTTTCTCATAGCTAAAAATAATCTATCCTTTAGCATATAGGACAAATGAATCTTTTTTCTCATATCTTGATACCTATCTATATAAATAATAAAGCAACAACTCAGAAAAACGTATGTTTAATAAGAAATAATTCACTCATAAGAAATCAACTTGTCTTTTCTCCAACTCAAAGGCATGGAGTAACTTTCAGTTAACCAGATTAAATTAAATTCCCTGTACCCTTTATACCCATTTCTCAACCCAGTAAAATGGACAAGCATTTTGAATAGACTTCAAAATACACAGGCACACACACACACACCCACACTCACAATGTTCAGCAGCTATTAGGCAACCAAAAACTTCTTAAAGTCGCTGCCTTTTAAAAAAGACAGAACTTTCAGTAACAAATTTCAAGCCATAAACTGCTTCACAATCTATATATCTCTAATATATAAAATATATTCTGTTTTCAGTAATAGTTTGTAGGTAGCTATATCTTAATATATGTATCCAAAATATTTCTGCTTATAAACTATAAAAAAGCAAGCAATCAAGGAGCATATAAAACCAATTGAATGGTCAGTATACTTTGTAATAAATCTGATAACCTCTATAAAATAAAGGAAAAAAGTTAGGGATGATGCTATACAAAAAGTATAAAACTCATGGGGGTACCCATGAGTTAGAAAATTTGCCTTTTTGGGTTTTTCTTTTATTTTTTCATTTTGCTTTCCTCGTTTATAATGAAGAACGAAAAGTCTGAATGATCTTCATTTATATGATTCTTCAATTAGTGACAAGTTAATCAGCACATTTACAAATATATCAATGCATTTACTTTCCTATATGTAAAAAATAAAAAATATATATATTTACATTGTAATAACATATATAATATATTGGACAAAAAGGCCTATAAACAATAGCTATTTTATTATATTTTTATGATCATTTATGGTCAATACTATGATCTTCCTATATGGACATTATAGTAATTTTCAGACAAGCATTCAAGCAGGAATATTTTGTCAATTCTGTTCGCTAAAGTATTTCAAACTCCTAGGATGCAGATCATTTAATACATATTTAGCAAATATTTACGGTATCCAAAAAAGACTACATGAATTTTCTGTGCTTCAATTTTGCAGTTTTAATATTATGATGATATAATTTAATAGCATTTATTTATTACCCTTAGGCATAAGGGTAAATTGTTTTGTATAAAATTAGTTTCTTTTTATTTTTTTGAGATGGATTCTCACTCTGTCATCCTGCAGGAGTACAATGGTGTGATCTCAGTACACTGCAACCTCCACCTCCCAGGTTCAAGTGAATCTTGTGCCTTAGCCTCCTGAGTAGCTGGGATTACAGGTGTATGCCACCACCCCTAGCTAACTTTTGTATTTTTAGTAGAGACGGGGATTTCACCATGTTGACCAGGCTGGTCTTGAACACCTGACCTCAAGTGATCTGCCTGCCTTGGCCTCGCAATGTGCTGGGATTACAGGCGTGAGCAACTGCACCCAGCCTATATAGAATTCATTTCAATGAACTCAATTGTTATTAATAGAAACTTTCCATACTTTTGCTTTTTAGGCAAAAAGACATATTTTATGTTATTTTGCATCTGCTAAAGAGCAAAGAATATAGCTCATACTTTGATGAATTGCTTGCTGGTGCTGCCACTGTGACAGGAAATTTCCCAAATATTCACCTTAACAAACAAAAGATATTTTATCAACAAACATTGACTAAAATTAGAATATATGGATTATCTCAGTGCACAGGAAAGAAAAATGTAATTTAACATATGACATTTTAAATTGACACATTATAGTAATAACATAAAGCTAAAAAGTCTAATAATTAAATAAAATCATTTATAAAAGTTGAAAGATTTTCCTTTAAGGAATAAGGAATGCTGAATATCCATTTAATCATAAAGAATATTGTATGAAAACTTTTGAAGGGAAGAAAGTCAGAGAAATGGTAAAAAGTGATTATTTCCAAATTAAAGAGGAAATAAAAATTCCTTCATAAATTACATGAATACATATTGAGAGCCTTATATTAAAATCTCACTAAAATTTGGGCTACTTTTATCTTAAACCCAAATGATATAGAACTTATTTTCAAATAGTGTGAGAAGTGTGTGTTTATTAAAAATATGTAATAGTGATAATCATAAAAGATAAAATTTGTTGAGAAGTTATAGATGTAAGGTTTTATAAAATCCAGTTGATAACCATTGCTTTCTAATCTCTAACAGGAAATATTAACCCCTATTGCTTAAAAGTAGGCAGTGTATTCATGTGTGTTTTACCTAATAAAAAAGTACAACATAATATATTGTAATTCTATATTATATATTACAACTTAAAAGAGTTTATTTTCTAAAGAAATATTTTGCTGTTGGTCAGCATTTTATATATGTGCTGTATGTTATTAATTATTCAGTGAACTTTTGATATACAAAAGACTCCTACTTCACTCATCTGACAAAATGAATAGAAATGTACTTAAGGATTTGGAAATTGACTAAAATCTGTTTGAACATAGATAATATTATTATTTCTACTTGGTGTGTCTCTATCACTATGAATAGCTAGAAATAGTATGAGTTGCTTCCTTCCTCACTAATTTACCACTTGGTTATCAAAAACAAGCCATAGGCCAAATTATGCTATCATGCACACATTTATTGCATCAATGAGGTCTCTGTTCTCTATCTTTTGGTGGTCTCAGAAATTGCTTGCACAAAAGTTTCACAGTAGGTCACTGTTGACAATATTTAAGTCGTTGGGTTATCTTAACATCTTTCAGAGTCAAAAGAATGGGAAATCTCTGAATGAAGGGAGAGGTAAAGGATAATTAAATTATCAAACCTAAGGTGCCATTCCTATGGCTAATGACTATAGGGCTCACTACATCCTGGTCAAGAAGGAACTAAGAATGGCTGTAAAATATTTACTAAGTCTATATATCTTTAATAATAATTTCACTAATGAAATCCAATTTGTAAATTAATATTTTGCATTTGCAAAATATTGAGTGTTGATCAGAGATAAAGATAACTGAAGTATTTGCAGTAACTATCTTTAGAATGTGGGCTTTCTAATCAGAACACTAGCTTACTACACCTAGAGAAAGATTTTCTGCTAAAGAAAGATAAACCATTGTCTGTAGAGTGACACTCAGAATAATACATGCACACACACATTCATATGCATATCTTTTACCATTAAAGTTCAAAATATTTTAAACTACATAGAAAATATCATTCAAATAGTCCTGAGTACAGTAATACAGAAGCAAGAAGATATGATAATAGGACTAAGGGCACACATTTTTAAGCCTCATCGAGCTAATCAAAATTATAGAAATTCGGGTTCTTGATACAAATGTTTATACCACCTAAATCATTTTTTAATTAAAATGTACTTACTCTTCAGTAATCTATTCAGAATTTGGTGGACTTGTTCTATATTTCTCTCTCTCTTTTTTTGAGGGTTGTTGGGGAGGAGACCTGGTCTTATTCTGTTGCCCAGGCTGGAGTACAATGGTGTGCTCACAGCTCACTGCAGCCTCAAACTCCTGGGCTCAAGCGTCCCTCAAACCTCAGCCCCTCAGCCCCCTGAGTATCTGGGACTACAGGCATACAGCACCATGACAACCTTTTTTTTTTTTTGTAGAGATAGGGTCTCTTCCTATGTTTCCCAGACTGGTCTCGGACTGCTAGATCAAGTGATCCTCCCGCCTTGGCCTCCCAAAGGGCCAAACACAGATACATATTGCTGAACGATCCTTTGTCATTACAAATAAATGTTTACGGTAAGGTAAACATATAGAATGCTTAGTCATTAGAAATTGACATTTATTAAGATTTTTGAAGCTAGTGAATTTTGTTTTTTTTTTTTTTTTTGAGACTAAGTCTCGCTCTGTCACCCAGGCTGGAATGCAGTGGCACGATCTCTGCTCACTGCAGCCTCCGCCACCCAGGTTCAAGCAATTCTCCTGCTTCAGCCTCCCGAGTAGCTGGGGCTACAGGCGCGTGCTGCCACGCCTGGGTAATTTTTGTATTTTTAATAGAGACAGGGTTTCACCATATTGACCAGGATGATCTTGATTTCCTGACCTCGTGATCCACCCGCCTCGGACTCCCAAAGTGCTGGGATTACAGGCGTGAGCCAACGCACCCTAATGAGTAGAATTTCTTCCACTTTTTAACGATGATAACTACTTTATTTTCTATTATCAGCTTTAGTACTTTAAATCAGCATTTAAGATTTGAAAAGTTGTCCTTGGAAGTGTTCAATGTATTTTACACCAATGAATTTAGATTTTCTCACACTAGGGAAAAGAGCAAATTAGAATGTATTAACCTATCTTTAGACACGCACTTACTTGTTTTCAAGTGTTTACTACCAGAAATTGTACACTCAAAAAGTCACACAGTATGTGCTTTGCATTTTTTTTTTAATCCATAAAGACTCTGCTTCTAGCTGTGAGTTTGAAAATATCTGCCTGGTTCCACTAAATCCTGAAATTATTTCATGGTGCAAACTTAGAATCTGATTGAAGCCCTCGCATCAAATATGTTTTCCTTTTCCCACCCATCAAACACTAGCTTCTCTGACATGTGCGGAAGCAGATTCAAATATGTAAACCTGCTGGTATGATTGTTAGTCACTAGTAGTGACTTTGTTCCTCGGAACTTTATTTTCTATAAAACATCCATGTTATCTCCATAGGACTCAGCCTTGGCATCATCAGTCCTCTTGACATACAGCCACATTCTTTCCTGAGGATTTGATCCTTGGAATGACACCACATGAGGTCTTAGGCCACCTGTTATGTGAGAAGATAAAACAAACCTTCAGCACATATGCCAAATAGGCAAGAATTGTCGGTTTTTCTTAGGAAACTCTTTTAAATTAACCAAGTTGAAATTATGTACTCAGAATACAATAAAGAGAAAAACATAAATACTTGTGCAATACCCTCAGGACCTGTGATCATGATGTGGTAGTAACAATGATTTTAGAAAATATTAATTCTCTAGCTTTTTTCCTCTTAAAATTGCCATAGTATATTAACTGAGTCCCATTATATGACTGAATAGTTATATTTACAGTGATGTTATTTCAAGCAAAATAAATACACTGAAGTTGTTCTCTTAAGACTGGGTAATACCCAGTTTTAACATTATTTCACAAAATGTTTAAAGAAATGATACTAGATTTAAAACATGTATAAAAAAAGAAAAGAAAAGAAAAACAGGAACTTGAGAGGAGGAGATCTGGATTCTAAGTTCCATTTGCTTAACCACATGACTTAGGATACATCACTGTTATCCTTTGAACTTCCACCTGTCTCATCTGTAAAGTGAGAAAAAGAATATCTCTTCTACATATTTCAAAGCTTTATTGAAAGTATCAAATTGGATAATATATTTGACAGTTGTAAAATGTGATGTGATGATCAAAAATTAAAAAGAAGTACTACTAAAAGCTAAAGAAATATTCATTGTTGAGATACACATTGTATTTAGGCTCATAGGTCAGAAAATGTATTCTTAAAACTTCTGTGACAGCATCTAGTAAACAGTGTAGGTGGCCAGGCAATGCAGATTCCAGGCACTATATATACTTTTTATTCATCATATCATGTAATCTTTACAACAATTCTCTGAGATTACCAATTTCATTAAACTCTCTGATCCTCAACTTCCTAAATGAAAGAGTGCAGATAAGTTGATCTGTTTCAACACTGAGGACCTTATATCAATTCTTATAGTATTGTCAACATTTATTGTGTTGACATGATAATGTGGAGATTCAGATCATTCTTAGACATTCAGGAACCAGAAGTTTAATGGTGGAGGCAAACCATGCAAATGATTTTAACACAAGATAGTATATATGATGAGTTCCTAAAGTGTGTGGCAAGCAAATTTTAGAGCAAAGTGAAATAATTTGTAGGATTAGTAAATAGGTAAGTGTATAGTTGTTTGTTCTGTTTTGTTTTTTTAGATACTCAATTTCAGTAATGGGATATAGGAGATAAAGATTTTTTAAAAAAGCACCTTAGAAACTTTTATAAGTAAAAGGATGCCCTGAAAATTATATCAGAACAACAAACTGAACCAAGTCTCTCCAGGCAAACTAGGATGGAAAGTCACCAAAATAATTAGAGCATTTTGATTTTGAGAAGAAAATAAAATATTAAGTAAATAACATACCCTTAGGCATATATTTTTTATATTGTAAAGGTATGAATTGTTTCAGTCATAAATTTTGTCTTGTGCTAGCATACTTCACAAAGAAATGTGCAATTATCATGATAGCAATTACTTTCTACCCACAGCCAATTAAAAAAAAATTTAGACAGCTGTGAAATCCACTGGCTTACAATGCATTGGATTTAAACTTATTGAACTAGTAAACACTTTATTAGTCAATTATGTCTAATACCATTTTGCCAATTATTCATTTTGGTTTTTATTTTAATGGTAACTATATCGATTTAGAATTCAATTATAGATGTTGTTGCAAGTCATTTGTTCAATTATCTCCTCCAATATATTGGTATCCTATGTATTTATAATTATAAAGGGCCTTGATACATCTGGGGCTTTGAAACTGCAAATTAGGTGACTCTTTTCTTTGTTTCTTCCTTCTTTCCTTCCTCTTTGCTCCCCTCCTTTTAGTAAGATATTCTGTATCATAAAGTAAGTTACATTATTTCAGCACTATGACTTTTTTTCAAGTTATCTTAAAAATCTAATCTATCAGTAAATACACTTTTTGAAAATAATTGTTCTAATGTTTCCTGTGCTTGTTTCATGATTCATAACTTGCATAATAGTAAAGTTGCTCAAGATTTGGAAATCTACCTTGCCCACAAATTGACACAAGTTCTCTCCTTGAACACACCTACAGTTTGTGATTGTTTTCCACTTACCCAGCTGATGGACTACCTCTCTATCTCTCTATTTGCATTTACTCTCTATCTGCAGGCTTCACTATAACCTTTCCATTTCCCTCAAATGGACACTTTGTGTGTAAAACCCTTTCCCCCTCCTGTCTGCTAGAATTTTGTGTGTAAAACACTTTCCCCCTCCTGTCTGCTAGAATTTTTCTCTTCACAGCAGACTAGCCTCGTTTCATGGATGATGACTGGCCAAAGTGGTATTTGAAGATAATGACAGATACTGGATGGAGGACTAGACTGAGCTAGAAGCCTGTGATACACAGATAACTTCCAAATGCTTTATTTTTTATTTGTTTGCTTTCCCTTCAATTATCCCACATTATTCAAATATTAATACGAATTTAGTTCAGCCCACAGAAAGCATTATGGAGATTTCTCAAAGAACTAAAAATAGAACTACCATTTGACCCAAAAATCCCACTAATGAGCATCCACCCAAATAAAAAGAAGTCATTCTACCAAAAAGACAACTTCACTCATATGTTTATCATAGTGCTATTCACAAGAGCAAAATCATGGAACCAACGTAGCTGTCTATCAACGGTGGACTGGATAAAGAATATGTGATGCATATACACTGTGGAATCCTACAAAACCATGAAAAGAATTAAATCATGTCCTTTGCAGCAATATGGATGCAGCTAGAGGCTATTATCCTTAGTGAATTAATGCAGAAACAGAAAATCTAATATCATATTTTCTCACTTGCAAGTGGAAGCTAAGCAATGGGTACACATGGACATAAAGATGGAAACAATAGAGGCTGAGAACTCCAAAAGTGAGCAGGGAAGGAGAAAGGCAGGGGTTGAAAATCTATTTATTGGGTTCTGTGTTCACTATTTGGGCAATGGGTTCAACAAAAGCCCAAACTACAGCATTATGCAAGGTATCTGTGTTACAAACCTGCACATGTAAGCCCTGAATCTAAAATTTTTAAAAAAGAAAATATATTTTTAAAAATGCATTTCAAGTGATTCAACACACACACAAAGCCAAAAACAGATGCTTAACATAAAGTAACACCTTGTTATATACTCTGGTGATGACAAGAATTTCACATATTGCTAAGGACGCTGAATTAAATAGCATTTAAGGCTTATAAATAGTGATCTCATCTGTAAAACTTATATTAAATAATTCATAGGAAAATTTTGCTCAATTGGTGATTTAGGTCAATAGTTGTTCTCTGACATGTCTCAGAGGCCTAACTATGTTAGAAATTTGTTAATGCTTTTAAAATCTTATTTCAGCCAATGTGGTAAGTTTTATGGTAATATATATTATATTGCCACAGGAAATTAGGCAAACAATATTTTAAAACTATGTATTATTTATTAGTCCTGTTATAAATTTAAAAGCACCACATACTATTAGTTCAAGGGAGTAATTAAAAATACAAAAAATAAACTTGAAAAAGAGTTCACACTTCTAAAAATTTTAATATTTTATTTCAGATGTGAGTGTACATCTGGATGGACTGGACAGAACTGTAGTGAAGAAATAAATGAATGCGACTCTGATCCATGCATGAATGGAGGTCTTTGTCATGAATCTACCATCCCTGGACAATTTGTATGTCTGTGCCCACCCCTTTATACTGGACAATTTTGCCACCAACGCTATAACCCTTGTGACCTACTTCATAACCCTTGCAGAAACAACTCAACATGCTTAGCTTTGGTAGACGCAAATCAGCATTGTATTTGTAGAGAAGGTAAGAGCTAATATGGATTTTATTGTTTTTAAATAATTACTTAATTAGTTTGTGTATTTATTGTGCCTATGGGATGATGGCCTCCTAAAATGGGTTGGAAAAATCCTATGTACATTGTGGGTAGGGGACTATCTAACTTCAAATCCAGTTATAAAAATATATTAGAGAAATGCACCAAAGGAGTTAATCTAAGAATTAACCATTGGGAAGAGGGAAAAGAGTGAAGCTTTATAGCTTTTTGGCCCTTTTTTTTCTTTCAGAAGTTGTCTCTCCTTTAATAACAGTTTCTCTTTTCTGAACAATCCTGTTCATGTAGTGTTCATGACAATAGCAGTTAGTTAGAGATGGGCATAGGTATAATTGGGGGTAATGAAATGCCCTATTGTACATTTTCTTCTGGAGCTATCAAAATATTACTTCTTTCGACTTAGATTGTTTAGTTACAATCACATAACTTTGGTGGCTACTTTGTCTCAAGAGAGAAATCCTATGCAAGAAAGAATGAGCAGTTCAAAAAATACTATTGGAGCTCCTGGATCCAGCCGTATCTGAAGCCAGGATATTTCTGGCTTTCTGGGTCATATCAGCCAATAACTCTGCTTATATCATTAAACTTTCTTGATTGGGGTCTCTTCATATGCAAGTGAAGAAAGTCTTATTAATGCACAGTGGTTTAGGTACATGTTCACTGTTCATGTATCAATGGCTACTCATAAGCAATTACCATCGTCAGTGGAAATGCTTCTGCTCCAAAACACATGGCCGGTTTTCAGAATAACTAGATGTGTCATAAGCATAATATAAAAAACACATTGTGTTTGGAGGTCCAAAACTGCAATTTATTTTCTAATACTCACTGTGGTTTCATGTTTTCCTGCCTCTCATTGGCCCTTAAGGGAGTCTCTTAATAATAAGGATATCACTTATTTACTCTTCTGTTCAAAAAAGTCAGCTTAGATGACATTAAACAGACATCTTATTCAAAGCTATTTCCATTTGTTTTGCATTAAAACTTCCTTAAGATGTTATTGTTTTTTAAGGATATTGAAGCAAGTCCTTGAACCTGTATACATGACAGAAACTTCTGGGCCTTCTGAAGGATTAAAACTAAAAGCTAGAAAGCCATCAGTAATTGATTTTGCAAAAATAGCATGGGCTTTATAGAGCATATGAGAGAATATTTTCAAGAATGAGACAGGAAAAACAAGATAGAGAAGAAAAAAACGAAAAAATACAAGGGGAGCATTTGATGCCCAGAAAAATTTAGTAATTATGAAGAACATAATTCAAACAAGTAAATAGTTTTCCTTTTAGCAAGCACTGAGAGTGAAACTTGTTGAAAATTATTCAATATCAGTGAAGCTAATTTATTTAGTAGAACAATTCTAAACATTCTACTACGTAGAATATTTTACTTAGCCTACTTACATTTCTAAGAATGTAAGAAACATATTATTATTTCTGAGAGTATAAGTAGGCTAAGTAAAATAGAAAAAAAATCTCAGAATATAAATATTTATTGAGGAGGCCATAGTATATTTATTCACTTTAGACAAACTTCCTTTGTTTTCACCAGAGATAATTTTCTGCAAAGTGGGCATTGTTTTCAAACTTTAATATTTTAAAAACTCTTTTGCTATTTATAAATTCATTTAATAAATTTATAAAATATAGTGATATTTCTTTCCTGCTATGGGGTTAGGGAAAGAAAGTTTGGAAACATTTTAAAACCCTCTAGTCATATATTGAACTAGTAATGATATCTGCTGTCCCATTGAACATTGACAAAGATGTCATGGGGAGAATCTAGATTTCACTATTATTAAATAAATGAAATCTTATTTCCCCTTAGTATTTTATTATTGTACGTAAGCCAAATCAGAGCTTTGGCTAGAGTGGCAGGTAAACACAGTGAATTATGTGTTTATTTCTTTGTGATTGTGATTCAGTACAAAGAGATACTTGAAGTGCACATCATTTTTTAACTAATTTGCATCTATGTTTTTCTAAACCTAATTGTGGAGTATGTTTCTGTAAATCAGGTCTGAATACTGTAATAACGTGTCTTTAGTAGTTTTAAGTTCTGTAGCAGATGAAAAATTAAAGGCTGTAACATTGCTTTTAAAAACCACCTCAGAAAATTCAAAAGTTGACTATGCAACATTTTAGAAGCTTTGACTGGGTTACTTTAATAGCTTTATTTAAAATAGGTTCTATGTCAAAGCCAGTATATTGTTTTTAAAAGAAAATATTTTATCAAATTTAATTCTCACAAGTATCAACATTTAGAACTACAAAGAATTCCAAGACTTAACATCTACAGATATGATTTGGAAGCTCCACTGGATCTCTTTGTAAGTTGTTGATGTTTGTCAATTGACTAAGATAGGACAGGTGGTAAGAGTAGAAATTTAAGGCTTTAGGCTAAGGATTCAGCGTATGTATTTCTGAATTTGTTTTCACAGTTTTTAGTCAGTCTGTAGGGTCTCTCACTAGATAAATATGAGTATAGGTAAAATTTCAGCCAGAGTAACAATGCAACTGTATGTTAGAAAACTATATTAGAAATGACATTCAAATTCACTCTGAAGGACCAGCAAGTAGAATAATTGATACTTTTGGGTTTACGTCAGACTGCATGCTTAGCAGGTAAGCTATTTTGGTTAGCGTGATTGAAATATATAGTAAAAATATATATATAGTAAAATATATATATATAGTAAAAATAATCTAATCCTTTTAGCAAAGTAAGCTACTTAAAAAATTATCGGTATAGTTAAGCACCAGAACTATTGTGATCCTGCTTTGTGAGATAAATAAAGGGCAAAGCTTCTGTCTTCTGACTAAAACTGAGGTGACTAATTGGGTCTCTATGAATAATGAACATTTTCTACAGGAAAATGAGGAGGCAAAAGAGCATGTGACAGTAATAATTCAATATGGTTATTTTATATAAAATCGTATTAGTTTGGCACAATATCTGTAAGAAAATAGGCACGATATCTGTAAGAAATTAGCTTTAATAAATAGAAAAATAACACATAGGAAGGCACATTTTATGAGATTTCTATAAACAAATGGGTTTTATTTTTGACACCTCAATAGTGTTAGCTTTGATTATTTAGTATGTAATGAATTTACACACCTAGAAATTTATTTTATTGTAACCAACTTTTTTTGCCTCTATAAACTGTACTCCATACACAAATACATATCTATCTTGTAACTGCATGTTGTTAGTGTTCTAGAAATTTTAAAAATATTAACTGATTCAACAAACATATTGATTTCCTATGATGTGCCAAGTCTTGAGATAGGTTCTGGAAAAATTAAACATGGTGAAGATATGCCCTCAAGGAATTGAAAGTTTAAGGGAGAGACATATCAGTTAGTTAACCATTAAAGTACAATGCAGTAAAAGCTTTTGATAGTGACAGGAGGCAGCCAAATGCCTAGACAGATAAGGGTGGGTACCCGGTGAAACATCACCTCCAAGCCAATGCCAGTTTAAAGCTTGAAAGCCAAGCTATAAGTTAAATTCTCAGACAGGATTGAGAACTTGTCTTCCTGTTTGGTGCACTTTCCTCTGATTGATCCCCACCCTTCACCTATTTTACATATACCTGCCCTTTCCTAATTGGTTTTCCACATTGTTGTACCCACCTTTGAGTCTTGTCTTCACTTTAACTTTTGCACACTCACAAACCAATCAGCAAGCACTCCCCATCCTGTGTCTATAGAAACCCCAGACTCAGTCAGTAGAAGATGAGATGGCCTGACTTTGGGGAAGAGACAGCCTGACTTCAGGTTGTACAGGAAGATGACCTGTCCTTCCTGTACCCTCTCCAGCTCCCCTCTCCTCTGAGACCTGTTTTCATCACTCAATAAAATTCTCCACCTTCACCACCCTTCAATCATCTGCATGACCTCATTCTTCTTGGACACTGGACAAGAGCTTGGGACCCACTGAGTGTGGGTACCCAGAAAGGCTGTCCAACCAGCCCTTTGCCCTCCCCGGTGGAGGGCAGCCACCCCATGTGACGAGGCAAGGCACCAACTGAGCTGCTAACACACTGCTGTCTGTGAATGGTGGAATTAAAGGAGCACCGTAAAATCCCCTCTGGGGCTTCGGTGTCACAGGCACCCTCACCTGGGTTCCACCATGTTCCCGCCAAGGCAACACACCTGGTCAGGCTGGGGGCCCGTGTGGAGCTTGCTCCTGTTTCGGCACCTGGAGTGGCCAGCCAGGTCCTGCACTTGCTGGCATATGTGCTCCCTCCCCCAAAAGCTTGAGCATAATGGACCAAGTAGATGGGGCACCCCTCCCACGAGTCTGCCAAACGGGCTGAGAAAAATCTTGCATCACTTCCACATTTATGCCAGAAATATGCACAAGGGATGACAAGTTGTGGATACATAATACTGCTTTCTCATTTCTGTTGACAACTTTTAGTTATGTTTCGCATGATTTATAAGAGTCTCCAGCATATGAAGCCTCAGTTGCCCACAATTATGTGCTCATTAAACCACGGTCTTCCCTGCTTTATGTTCCACTCCCTTGCAATAATTCCTGGGATCTGGGATCACCTCTCAAATAAACTACTTGTGAGAAAATCATTATCTCAGACTTTTTTTTTTTTTTTTTTTTGGAACAACCCAAGCTAAGACACATAGTAAATTCCATCCCCATGGTAACTATGATTTACCTAAGTCTGGGCATGCATGTGAGTGGAATATTGGCATTCAGACCCCTTCTTTAGAGTTGATGCTGAGAGAAGAGGCCTTCTCTTTCTGCCAGATGTTTTCAATCAGTACAGTCAACTACCATGTTCTCTTCATGTGGAGATGATCTGTATATGGTAGGATAGAAGTGTTTGGGGAAGGAATCCTGGCAGAACTTACAGTTCTTTCTTCAATTTTGTGAATTGTCTGGTATCCCTCTCAGCTGGGTTACCAATATATCTCACTTCTTAACTAAGTTCATGTTTTTATTTATATGTTTATGGCCATTAGAGTAATGGCTAAAACATATAGCGAAGGCAAAGAGTTAATTAAGTGGGAAAGGTTGAATAAACTGGTTTCAACTTCAAGCTGGTAGAAATCAAATATAAAATATATCACTTGAGGGCCAGGCACAATAGCTCACACTTGTAATCACAGCACTTTGGGAGACTAAGGCAGGAGGATTGCTTGAGGCCAACAGCTCCAGACCAGCTTGGTCAACATAATATCTCTACAAAAAAATTAAAAAAAAATTAGCAGTGCGTGGTGGTTCATGCCTGCAGTCCTAACTGCTCAGGAGGCTAAAACAGGCGGGATCACTAGAGCAAAGGAGTTTAAGGTTACAGTGAGCTATGATCACACCACTGCATTTCAGCTTAGGCAACAGAGCAGGACCTTGTCTCTAATAATAAAAAAATAATAATAATAAATACCACAAAATCGCATGAAGATTAAGAAGGTAAAGACGACTTCAAATGAAATGCATGAGAATGTGTGTGTTTGTAGCATACAGTAGAAATATTATGTTAGCATGTGTGTGTCTAGCCTAGAAATATATGTCAAGAATTAAATAATTTCTTTTCTAATGTTCTTTTTATGAATGGTTCTTTAGCTTTCTACTTTGAATTACTCCACTTTCTCAGTTTATAGGCAAAAAATTACCCTATCAAATACTTCTTAATTTAATGTAAAGAGCTTAGTTTCTAAAATAGCTACTTTGTATGTCTTCAAGGTGAAAGGAACAGAAGTTTCTTTAAATGACAGGATTAAAATGTGGCAAAGATGCCTCACAAGGAGCTGCAGTGAGAGCAGAATCAGATCATTTACATGTGCTATTGATTTATAATTGGGATCCTACGCTTGATGGAATTGCAGTATCACGGGAGACAAGTAGTTGCATTTAAATGTGTCTATTACTCCAGTATATATACTATCATTATGTTAATTCCACATTACCCAAGGTATACAAGTACTAACACCAAATAAATGTGTCATTTGACAAAATAGTTTGTATAAATTAGAAATTACTCCTGTTGACAATTAAAAACATGTACCCATGTTGTAGCACATACCTATTAAGGTTAATAGCTGTAGAAATTTGAATTTAGAAAATTCCTTAAAGAAAATACATACATAATTAAACATAAAACATGTTAAATATTTATTACATTCTAAAATATTAGCTCTTCTTTTTTTTAAGTTCACTTTAAAAATAGATGTTAAAAATCTTATTAGAGACTATTGGAAATATTAGTTCTGTATATTCATATTTCATAGTTTTTAAAGTTAAATTTAAAGAATTTCTTATATTGGTTAATTATTTTAGAAAATGTTAATATTTGAATACAAATATTTTTAAATAAAATAATATTTTTAAAAAAAATCTGACTTGCTAAGAAAAACTTATGAGGTGTTTTTTTGTTTTCTTTTTATCAAGCTTTTAAATCCAGAGAAATTAGATTATTTAATTAAGAATAAATAGAAATAATACATTTAATACTTTTGAAAGAAAAACATTTTTAAGTGTTTGAGTTTTTATTTAAAAATACATGATTTTTAACTACCTTGTGTGAATTCATGCTATGGTATACACTAGTATTTTTCCCTATTTACATTCATTTCAAATTACTCCAACTAATACGAATTCTGAAGTGGAGATTGTTAAAATATAGTCATGAATGATAAAATGCTATGTAAAATGATTTTTATGAAAATTTCACTATTGTACTCTGTTCCATACGTTACCTTCTAGAGCATAAAGTGCAAAAAGGCTGAATTTGTTAGAAAGGAGAAAATATTAAGTGATTTAAAAAAATAATACCTACAATCCAGACTGATTTAGATCTTAAATTTGAGCAGTAGGCTTTAAAAATCAATTTTGTGTATTTTGGAGGAATGAGTGCAGAAGTATAAAAATATCATTTACTGACCATTCGTGTGTATTTGTTATAGCCATACACAGACGAGACAGTGTAAGAAAAGGATCAAGACAGTATCCATTTAAGAAGCTTCACTTTTATGCATGTAAAGATCCTCCCTGCAGTTAACAAAGTACGGCCAACTGAATAGTTCTGAGTAGGAATAAAGAACATGGGAACAGCATAAAATTAGTAATAATAAACTTTCTGTTTGGGCAGTTTCTTACCTGTAACTTCATATATTCAAAACAAGTACCTTTCACAGAAATGAATATCAACTTCTAACACTAAGGATTATAGAATATGTAGTTTGGGATTAAGTATACAGTCATGTATTGCTTAAAAATGGGGATATATCCTGAGAAATATATCACTAGGCAATTTTGTTGTGTGAACAACATAGTGCCCTAACACAAACCTAGATGAGATAGCCTACTGCATTTATAGGTCCATTATAATATTTGTAGATCATTGTCATTAGAAATGTGGTCTGTCATTGACCAAAATGTTGTTATGCAGCACGTGACTGTATGCATACTTCGCTCTTAAAATCCCCAAAACATAGGCTATCTCAGCAAAGCTTTGCTTTATATTGAATGCAATTCACATGTTATGTTTTCTCCCAATGTCTGCTGCATTTCGGCAATCTCATTTCCTCAACCCATTGACATATGTTGCTAGCTGGTAACAAAACTCCATCTTAGAAATGTCAAACTTAATAAATATGACAAAATCACAGGAAACAAGGTTATCCTGTGAGCTACCCAAGGCCCTGGGCCCTGAGTGTTCTGATTCATCAGCACAGCTGAAATCATGGAGGCTCACTGGCACTTCTTTATAGCCAGTCAGTGCCCCTGAGTTCCACTGCCTCAAAAGAACATTTCTAAGAATCATTTTAGTGTCAAAATGCCCTGCCTCCCAGAGAAAACTAACCAGACTTAAAGTAGAAATGGTGAAATGCACTCAACTTTCTCAATTTTTAACTTGTGAAAAATCTAACCTCAAACAAATACTTAAAGAATTAAACATCTTTTGAAAATAGAATCTAAGTTGTTTATATCTGTACTATGGCATTTACAACCTAAATATAGAAAACAGCAATGGTGATTGAAGAATGATGAAGCATGTTGGAACAATTACAACTTGCTCACCTAAAATGAGGAGAGCCATAATAACTTGGAAGTAATTCATTTTAATTTTGTTCCTAAAGCTGAAGATACAACACCTAGCGTATGAACGAATTACAAAAATGTAACTTCAGAGATTCATTTGCAGGCTCTGAGAATTGAGTAAGAAAAACAAGGCAAATTAAAAATATTGCTTGTCCTTTTGGCTTAGGATTGACTTGGCGATGCGGGCTCTTTTTTGGTTCCATATGAACTTTAAAGTAGTTTTTTCCAATTCTGTGAAGAAAGTCATTGGTAGCTTGATGGGGATGGCATTGAATCTGTAAATTACCTTGGGCAGTATGGCCATTTTCACGATATTGATTCTTCCTACTCATGAGCATGGAATGTTCTTCCATTTGTTTGTATCCTCTTTTATTTCATTGAGCAGTGGTTTGTAGTTCTCCTTGAAGAGGTCCTTGACATCCCTTGTAAGTTGGATTCCTAGGTATTTTATTCTCTTTGAAGCAATTGTGAATGGGATTTCACTCATGATTTGGCTCTCTGTTTGTCTGTTACTGGTGTATAAGAATGCTTGTGATTTTTGTACATTGATTTTGTATCCTGAGACTTTGCTGAAGTTGCTTATCAGCTTAAGGAGATTTTGGGCTGAGACGATGGGGTTTTCTAGATAAACAATCATGTCGTCTGCAAACAGGGACAATTTGACTTCCTCTTTTCCTAATTGAATACCCTTTATTTCCTTCTCCTGCCTGATTGCCCTGGCCAGAACTTCCAACACTATGTTGAATAGGAGCGGTGAGAGAGGGCATCCCTGTCTTGTGCCAGTTTTCAAAGGGAATGCTTCCAGTTTTTGCCCATTCAGTATGATATTGGCTGTGGGTTTGTCATAGATAGCTCTTATTATTTTGAAATACGTCCCATCAATACCTAATTTATTGAGAGTTTTTAGCATGAAGGGTTGTTGAATTTTGTCAAAGGCTTTTTCTGCGTCTATTGAGATAATCATGTGGTTTTTGTCTTTGGCTCTGTTTATATGCTGGATTACATTTATTGATTTGCGTATATTGAACCAGCCTTGCATCCCAGGGATGAAGCCCACTTGATCATGGTGGATAAACTTTTTGATGTGCTGCTGGATTCGGTTTGCCAGTATTTTATTGAGGATTTTTGCATCAATGTTCATCAAGGATATTGGTCTAAAATTCTCTTTTTTGGTTGTGTCTCTGCCCAGCTTTGGTATCAGGATGATGCTGGCCTCATAAAATGATTTAGGGAGGATTCCCTCTTTTTCTATTGATTGGAATAGTTTCAGAAGGAATGGTACCAGTTCCTCCCTGTACCTCTGGTAGAATTCAGCTGTGCTGGAGGCATCACACTACCTGACTTCAAACTATACTACAAGGATACAGTAACCAAAACAGCATGGTACTGGTACCAAAACAGAGATATAGATCAATGGAACAGAACAGAGCCCTCAGAAATAACGCCGCATACCTACAACTATCGGATCTTTGACAAACCTGAGAAAAACAAGCAATGGGGAAAGGATTCCCTATTTAATAAATGGTGCTGGGAAAACTGGCTAGCCATATGTAGAAAGCTGAAACTGGATCCCTTCCTTACACCTTATACAAAAATCAATTCAAGATGGATTAAAGATTTAAACGTTAGACCTAAAACCATAAAAACCCTAGAAGAAAACCTAGGCATTACCATTCAGGACATAGGCGTGGGCAAGGACTTCATGTCCAAAACACCAAAAGCAATGGCAACAAAAGCCAAAATTGACAAATGGGATCTAATTAAACTAAAGAGCTTCTGCACAGCAAAAGAAACTACCAACAGAGTGAACAGGCAACCTACAACATGGGAGAAAATTTTTGCAACCTACTCATCTGACAAAGGGCTAATATCCAGAATCTACAATGAACTCAAACAAATTTACAAGAAAAAAACAAACAACCCCATCAAAAAGTGGGCAAAGGACATGAACAGACACTTCTCAAAAGAAGACATTTATGCAGCCAAAAAATACATGAAAAAATGCTCATCATCACTGGCCATCAGAGAAATGCAAATCAAAACCACTATGAGATATCATCTCACACCAGTTAGAATGGCAATCATTAAAAAGTCAGGAAACAACAGGTGCTGGAGAGGATGTGGAGAAATAGGAACACTTTTACACTGTTGGTGGGACTGTAAACTAGTTCAACCATTGTGGAAGTCAGTGTGGCGATTCCTCAGGGATCTAGAACTAGAAATACCATTTGACCCAGCCATCCCATTACTGGGTATATACCCAAATGACTATAAATCATGCTGCTGTAAAGACACATGCACACGTGTGTTTATTGCGGCATTATTCACAATAGCAAAGACTTGGAACCAACCCAAATGTCCAACAACGATAGACTGGATTAAGAAAATGTGGCACATATACACCATGGAATACTATGCAGCCATAAAAAATGATGAGTTCATGTCCTTTGTAGGGACATGGATGAAATTGGAAACCATCATTCTCAGTAAACTATCACAAGAACAAAAAACCAAACACCGCATATTCTCACTCATAGGTGGGAATTGAACAATGAGATCACATGGACACAGGAAGGGGAATATCACACTCTGGGGACTGTGGTGGGGTGGGGGAGGGGGGAGGGGTAGCAATGGGAGATATACCTAATGCTAGATGACGAGTTAGTGGGTGCAGCGCACCAGCATGGCACATGTATACATATGTAACTAACCTGCACAATGTGCACATGTACCCTAAAACTTAAAGTATAATTAAAAAAAAATATTGCTTGTCCTGAAGACTACCTGGTCTGCTAGCCACATAAGTATGGTAGCTTACTTACAATTAGTGTTTCATAGTGTGTGATCATTCCATCTTTTAAATGTTAACCTATCATTGTTGTTATGTTTTAAATACATTTCTTTTAGATATCTTGTAGTTTCTTCTGTTATTTAGTCTGCCTCTACCTTTAAATTGGCGTTTTTAAAAATCATATTTAATATAACTTTTGATATGTGTGGCTGTAAATACACCTTCTAGCTATTTGTTTTCTATTTGTTGTATCTGTACTTTGTTTCTTTTTCTGTTTTCTTTTGGATTAAGTAACTTTTAGTTTTCCATATTATATACTACCAAAGAGGCAGCCAGATTTTATAAGGTGTAACACCAAGCTCCCTGTTAAATTGCAACGGGAGGCAGGTTTGCGGTTTGATCCAATGGTAGACACCGCAGAGAATGGCATTGACTGTGGCATGGTATGATATGAAAAGATGAAATAGGTCAGTCAATTCCGTGTTCTATCGTGGGAATCTGAGTGAGAAAATACCGAGGGAATTTTTCATTGAACAGTAGGTGCTGAAGCTGAAATGTCATAATATAGACATAGAGACCAAGAAAGCTGTGCTATATCACTCGCAGGCCAACATTACAAGTGATTTGAAACTGAACATGCTGAGATATTTGTGATAGAAAGAGAACAAAAAGTGATATGAGAAGGATAAAGGACATGTACTATAAAAGGCAGACAGCTATTCCTGGGTAGCTAGACTATGCTTCCCTTTAAATGCTTCTTAGTTTCAATTCCAGTCTATGTGTATGCAAACAATGAATACAGTTTTCTTAAAGTAACCTGAATGACTCTTTGTTCCTCAAACTAAATTAGCCTGATTGCATACTGACATTTAGAATATTGTATAATGTGGCTGCACTTATTTAGTGCTTGGTAATATCACTGAAAAAGCAAAATAAAGGGAAATCTTGTTTCTTACATATTTGAACTAGTACAGAAAAAATATTAACAAGAAAAATGGTTTTACACATATATTTTATTATACTTAGTTAATATATAACCATAGAATTGTTTAACTGTTTATTATAAATATTAATATATTTCATTGTATTTTAAAAAGTGATATCATGCAGGTTTTTTCTGACACAAATGTGTTGAAATAATTGCAACTGTCTTGTTTATCAGCCTGTATAATTTTCTTTCATGTTCTTTTTTTTAATATAACTGGCATGTGTTTAAATGGATGACTGATTATGTAGCTATGAATCAAAATAATTTGTTTTCTTTGAATCACTTGGATATAAAAAGCAATTAAATAATTTGCTTCATCTGCTAACTGCCTTGAATAAATTTGATCATTGAAGCTCAATTTTACTTTAAGATTGGTCATCACATTAATTCATTTGCTTTCCAGATCATTTCAATTCTTCTTGTTCAAACATTTAAATACCTTAAAACAACAGCAACATTAGCAACATCTCTACCTTCTCAGGGGATTTAGTGGAGTATTCCTCCCTTGAGTATTTCATTTAAACTCATTAATCTAGAAACTGGCATGTTTTTATGCACACATTATGTGAAATGGAGTTTTATGAGAAGCTTGAGATTAATTATTTTCTTTTTCCTTTTTTAACCTCCATTATGAGCGTATTCTTTAGACTACCACTGATTCTGATTTTTTTACTCTATAACAAGGATTGCTCATCCATACTCATCTCATACTCTTTGCAGAATTTGAAGGTAAAAACTGTGAAATTGATGTGAAAGAGTGCCTCTTCCTTTCCTGCCAGGATTATGGTGACTGTGAAGATATGGTCAACAATTTCAGGTACAGAAAACTTAAAGAGTATCTAGATACATGTTTATTTGTCTAGATGTATACAGGTATAGAATTTTAATTGGTGAATTAAGCACCAATTATAATTATTAAAAACTTGCCATGCTACAATTAGTTGAAGCATTGATTTTATACATCTATACTAATGGAGTTACTAAATTTTTTGTTTAAAAGGTGTATTTGCAGACCTGGGTTTTCTGGATCTCTGTGTGAAATTGAAATTAATGAATGTTCCTCTGAACCTTGCAAAAATAATGGAACATGTGTGGATCTGACAAACAGGTGAGAAGCTACTTTTTATTAAATTAATTATTTGATATGTGTAATTCAACATGTAATAAAGTGAGCACACATGTGCTCATTATGTAACTAAGGCAGCTGATCACCACTGATACATTTGTGCTTGTACCAGGACATCCTCATTTGTCCCATCCAATCACTTATGTCAAAAATCTCAAATTTTTATTTACCAATCTTGCTGTTAGTTTATAGTGCTATTTGTATGTGTGCCTGAACAAAATGCTGTTTAGTTTCCATGTTAATATAAGCAAAACAATATTGTGTAGAGTCCCCCGAAATTGTTGTTGAACATAATATTTTGTAATTCCTGTTGATGCATGTATCTGTTGCTCATTTTTAACTTTTATACAATATTTAATATTAAATATATACCAACATTTATCATTCTACTGGTTATAGATATTTGGACTATTTGCTTCTTTTGTCTTACCTACAATGATATTAAAGTTTTCAAATATTTCTCTAAATACACAAGTACTAGTATGTCCGAGGTTACATACATAGAAGTAGAATTGTTGAACCATTGGGTAAACATGGTCACATTTGCTAAATCACATTTATATTTTTCTCATTTCTTTTGAAAAATATAATTTTTGTATTCTTAGCAGGGAATAAATGTTTTTATTGGCATTTCCAGAATGTTCCATTTTAGGCTGTGTGTAAAGTTATATCTTATTGTAGTCTCCCTGCATTCTTATAATAATATGAAGTTTAACAATTTTATGTACATTTTGAGATGATTAATTTTGCCTTTTTAGAAATGCCTAATTATGGCATCTGCATATATATATATATATATATATATATATACATATATTTACTCAACTACATAGGTATTTCTCCTAATGCTATCCCTCCCCTTGCCCCCCAACCCCTGACAGGCCCCAGTATGTGATGTTCCCCTCCCTGTGTCCATGTGTTCTCATTGGGCAACTCCCACTTATAAGTGAGAACATCAGTGTTTGGTTTTCTGTTCTTGTGTTAGTTTGCGAAGAATGATGGTTTCCAGCTTCATCCATGTCCCTGCAAAGAACAGGAACTCATTCTTTTTTATAGCTGCATAGTATTTCATGGTGTATATGTGTCACATATTTTTTTCCAGTATAACACTGATGGGCATTTTGGTTGGTTCCAAGTCTTAGCTATTATTAATAGTGCTGCAATAAACATACGTGTGCATGTGTCTTTATAGTAGAATGATTTATAATCCTTTGGGTATATGCCCAGTAATTATATTACTGGCTCAAATGGTATTTCTAGTTCTAGATCCTTGAGGAATCACCACACTGTCTTTCACAATGGTTGAACTAACATACACTCCCACCAACGGTGTAAAAGCATTCCTATTTCTCCACATTTTCTCCTCATCTCTCTAGCATCTGTTGTTTCCTGACTTTTTAATGATCGCCATTCTAACTGGCATGAGATGGCATCTCATTGTGGTTTTGATTTGTATTTCTCTAATGACCAGTGATGATGAGCTTTTTTTCATATATTTGCTGCCTGCATAAATGTCTTCTTTTGAAAAGTGTCTGTTCATATCCTTCGCCCACTTTTTGATGGGATTGTTTGTTTTTTTCTTGTAAATTTGTTTAAGTTCCTTGTAGATTCTGTATATTAGCCGTTTCTCAGATGGATATATTGCAAAATTTTCTCCCATTCTGCAGGTTGCCTGTTCACTCTGATGATAGTTTCTTTTGCTGTGCAGAAGCTCTTTTGTTTAATTCGATCCCATTTGCCAATTTTGGCTTTTGTTGCCATTGCTTTTGGTGTTTTAGTCATGAAGTCTTTGCCCATGCCTATGTCCTGAATGATATTGCCTAGGTTTTCTTCTAGAGTTTTTATGACTTTAGATCTTACATTTTAATCTTTAATCCATCTTGAGTTACTTTTTGTATAATGTGTAAGCAAGGGGTCCATTTTCAGAGTTCTGAATATGGCTAGCCAGTTTTCCCAACACCATTTATTAAATAGGGAATCTTTTCCCCATTGCTTGTTTTTGTCAGCTTTGTCAAAGATCAGATGGTTGTAGATGTGTGACGTTATTTCTGAGGCTTCTGTTCTGTTCCATTGGTCTATATATCTGTTTTGGTACCAGCACCATGCTGTTTTGGTTACTGTATCCTTATAGTATAGTTTGAAGTCAGGTAGCATGGTGCCTCCAGCTTTGATCCTTTGCTTAGGATTGTCTTGGGTATATGGGCTCTTTTTTGGTTCCATACGAAATTTAAAGTAGTTTTTTTTTCTAATAATGTGAAGAGATTCAATGGTAGCTTGATGGGAATAGCATTGAATCTGTAAATTACTTTGGGCAGTGTGGCCATTTTCACAATATTGATTCTTCCTATCCATGAGCATGGAATGTTTTTTCATTTTTTTGTGTCCTTTCTTATTTCCTTGAGCAGAGATTTGTAGTTCCCCTTGAAGAGGTTCATCAGTCTCTTGTAACTTGTATTCCTAGGTATTTTATTCTCTTTTTAGCAATTATGAATGAGAGTTTACTCATGATTTGGTTCTCTGTCTATTAATGTTTGTCTATTAATGTCTATTATAATAGGAATGCTTGTGACTTTTGCACATGGATTTAGTATCCTGAGATTTTGCTGAAGTTGCTCATCAGCTTAAGGAGTTTTTGGGCTGAGACGATGGGGTTTTCTAAATATACAATCATGTCATTTGCAAACAGAGATAACCTGACTGTCTCTCTTCCTATTTGAATACCCTTTATTTCTTTCTCTTGCCTGATTTTGTTATTTACCCAGTAGTCATTCAGGAGGAGGTTATTCAGTTTCCATGTAGTTGTGTCGTTTTGAGTGAGTTTCTTAATCCTGAGTTCTAGTTTGTTGCACTGTGGTCTGAGAGACTGTTTGTTATGATTTCCATTCTTTTGCATTTGCTGAGGAGTGTTTTACTTTCAATTATGTGGTTGATTTTAGAATAAATGCTATGTGGTGCTAAGAAGAATGTATATTCTGTTGATTTGGGGTCGAGAGTTCTGTAGATGTCTATTAGGTCCACTTGGTCCAGAGTTGCGTTCAAGTCCTGAATGTCCTTGTTAATTTTCTGTCTCATTGATCTGTCTAATATTGACAGTGGGGTGTTAAAGTCTCTCACTATTATTGTGTTGGAGTCTAAGTCTCTTTGTAGATCTCTAAGTACTTGCTTTATGAATCTGGGTGCTCCTGTATTGTATGCATATATATTTGGGATAGTTAGCTCTTCTTGTTGCCTTGATCCCTTTACCATTATATAATGCCCTTCTTTGTCTTTTTGATTTTTGTTGGTTAATGTCTGTTTTGTCAGAGACTAGGATTGCAACACCTGATTTCTCTTTTTTTTTTTTTTTTTGCTTTCCATTTGTTGGTAAATATTCTTCCATCCCTTTATTTTGAGCTTATATGTGTCTTTGCATATGAGATGCATCTCCTGAATACAGCACACTGATGGTTCTTGACTCTTTATACAATTTGCCAGTCTGTGCCTTTTAACTGGGGCATTTAGCCCATTTACATTTAAAGTTAATTTTGTTATGTGTTTAATTTGATCCTGTCATTATGATGCTAGCTGGTTATTTTGCCCATTAGTTGATGCAGTTTCTTCATAGTGTCAATGGTCTTTACATTTTGGCTTGTTTTTGCAGAGGCTGTTACCCGTTTTTCCTTTCATGTTTAGTGCCTCCTTCAGGAGCTGTTGTAAGGCAGGCTTGGTGGTGACAAAATCCCCCAGCATTTTCTTGGCTGTAATGGATTTTATTTCTCCTTCATTTGTGAATCTTAGTTTGGCTGGATATGAAATTCTGGGTTGAAAATTCTTTTCTTTAAGAATGTTAAATATTGGTCCGCACTCTCTTCTGGCTTGTGGGTTTTCTGCAGAAAGATCCGCTGTTAGTCTGATGGGCTTCCCTTTGTAGATAACCCGAACTTTCTCTCTGGCTGCCCTTAACATTTTTTCCTTCATTTCAACCTTGGTGAACCTGACGATTATGTGCCTTGGGGTTGCTTTTCTTGAGGAGTATCTTTGTGGTGTTCTCTGTATTTCCTGAATTTGAATGTTGGCCTGTCTTGCTAGGTGGGGAAGTTCTCCTAGATGATATCCTGAAGTGTGTTTTCCAATTTGGTTCCATTCTCCCTGTCACTTTCAGGTACGCCAATCAAATGTAGGTTTAGTCTTTTCACATAGTCCCATATTTCTTGGAGACTTTGTTTGTTCCTTTTCATTCTTTTTTCTCTAATCTTGTCTTCTTGCTTTATTTCACTAAGTTGATCTTCAATCTCTGATATCCTTTCTTCCACTTAATCTATTCAGCTATTGATACTTGTGTGTGCTTCACAAAGTTCTTGTGCTGTGGTTTTCAGCTCCATCAGGTCATTTATGTTCTTCTCTAAACTGGTTATTCTAGTTAGCAATTCCTCTAACATTTTATCAAGGTTCTTAGCTTCCTTGCATTGGGTTAGAACATGCTTTTTTCGCTCAGAGGAGTTTGTTATTACCCACCTTCTAAAGCCTACTTTTGTCAATTTGTCAAACTCATTCTCCATCCAGTTTTGTTCCCTTGCTGGTGAGAAATTTTCATCCTTTGGAGAAGAACAGGCATTCTGGTTTTTAAAATTTTCAGCCTTTTTGCACTGATTTTTCCTCATCTTTGTGGATTTGTCTACTTTTGGTCTTTGCTGTTGGTAACCTTCGGAGGGAGTTTTCACGTGTTCATCTTTTCTGTTGATGTTGATGCTATTGCTTTCTGTCTGTTAGATGTCCTTCTAACAGTCAGGCCCTCTTCTGCAGGTCTGCTGGAGTTTGCTGGAGGTCCACTCCGGACCCTGTTTGCCTGGGTATCACCAGTGGAGGCTGCAGAAAGGCAAATATTGTTGCCTGCTCCTTCCTCTGGAACTTCATCCCAGAGGAGCACCTGCCAGAGGCCAACCAGAGCTCTCCTGTGTGAGGTGTCTGTCGACCACTGCTGGGAGTTGTCTCCCAGTCAGGAGATATGGGAGCCCTGGACCCACTTGAGGCAGTCTGTCCCTTAGCAGAGCTTGAGCACTGTACTGGGTGATCCACTGCTCTCTTCAGAGCTGGCAAGCAGGAACGTTTGTTTAAGTCTGCTAAGGCTGTGCCAACAGCCGCCCCTTCCCTCAGGTGCTCTGTCCCAGGGAGATGGGAGTTTTATCTATAAGCCCCTGAGTGGGGCTGCTGCCTTTCTTTCAGAGATGCCCTGCCCAGAGAGGAGGTATCTAGAGAGGCAGTCTGGCTACGGTGGCTTTGAGGCGCTGTGGTGGGCGCCCCGCCAGTCTGAACTTCCTGGCGGCTTTGTTCACACTGTGAGGGGAAAACTCCCTACTCAAACCTCAATAATGGCAGACGCCCCTCCCTCAACTAAGCTCCAGCATCCCAGGTGGACTTCAGACTGTTGTGGTGGCAGTGAGAATTTCAAGCCAGTGGATCTTAGGTTGCTGGGCTCTGTGGGGGTGGGATCTGCTGAGCAAGACCACTTGGCTCCCTGGCTTCAGCCCCCTTTCCATGGGAGTGAAGGGTTCTGTCTTGCTGGTGTTTCAGGTGCCACTGGGATACGAAAAAAAAAAAAAAAAACAACTCCTGCAGCTAGCTCAATGTCTGCCCAAATGGCCACCCAGTTTTTTGCTTGAAACCCAATGCCCTTGTGGTGTAGACACCTGAGGGAACCTCCTGGTCTGTGGGTTTCAATGACCGTGAGAAAAACGTAGTATCTGTGCCAGATAGCACCGTCCCTCACAGCAAGGTCCCTCTGGGCTTCCCTTGGTTAGGGGAGGGAGGCCCCTGACCCCTTGCACTTCCCAGGTGAGGCAGTGCCCCACCCTGCATCTGCTTGCCCTCCGTGGGCTGTACCCACTGTCTAACCAGTACCAGGGAGATGAACTGGGTACCTCAGTTGGAAATGCAGAAATCACCTGCCTTCTGCGTTCGTCTCTCCGGGAGCTGCAGACCTGAGCTATTCCTATTCTGCCATCTTGCTGAGTCAGCATCTGCTCTTTAATGTTTTTTCTTCTTGTGGCTTTGTAAGAATCCTTATATATGATTTTTAAAATATCTTTGTTAGTTGTGTTTATTGAATATAAGTTCTGATTGAAAGAGACACTTCACCTTTATAAGTTATATGTACTAAAACTTAATTTTAATATATTTGAATTAATTTATTATTTAGTATATGGTTTGCAAGTTTCATCTTATTTAACTTTTCTTTACACTAGGATGAAAGGGTTTTTTCCCTATATTTCCTTTTAAAATAATTAAGATTATGTTCTTTATATGTAGATGCATCAGGTATATTGTATGTATGAGTATGGGTGTAAAGTATTCTTATCTCAATCTTTACACACTTAAAAAATAAACTCAGATTCTTATTTTTTTATATAAATAAGCCATGTCTGCTACATATTAAGTTCATCTTTCACTCACTGATCTGTAGTGCCTTCTTGGTTGCAGATCACGTTTCCACATATGGATATGTCTATTTCTCTATTGCTGTTCTGTTGCTTTAGTTCAGTTACTCATCCATGTGCTAGAGTCATAAATCTTAATTACTTCCCTTTGAAATATCTCAATACTAGTAGGGCTATTTAATCTCCAGGCAACTTTAGATATTTTGGCAATTTCTTCTGTTAAAATCAACTTGTATTCTATATAAATATACATTCAAACAAGCAATTTTGATTGGCATTTCATTGAATGGGTAGGCCAATTTAAGAAAAATTGATATCTATTTATTTAGGTCTTTCAAAATATCTTTAAAAAGGCATTCTGACAAATTCAAGTGGAGCTGCACTAATTAGAACACAAAATAATTAATTTTCTATGTCATAGCTGGACTCAGGTACCAGGAGCTCTGTTTATCTATCTTCATAGAGATCCAACCTTTAGAATTGGTGAAATTTGCATCAGATCCTGTTTAATTTTCCAACAATATTCTATCATTCATCTTATTTTCTGTGCCCTATCTAGCTTTTGCATTGTCCAATTTGGTGAGGTAAGTAGGGATGTTTGGAATCACCACCCCTGCAACTTTCAGTCCTTTCAAGGGGACACCAATCACTACAAGTACCATAGGAATAGAGAATTGCTGTCAGTTTAAAATCTCCATTGGTCTAAAGGGGCATGACAAGATCTTCCAATTGGATTTTCCTCCATAATAGCTCTTACTCCAATGTAAAAATTGTGCTATTACTAAATATATCAACTACACTGTATATTCAAGAATTGTGGGTAAAAAAAAAAACAAAATCAAAGGGAAGATGTATTTGTGGCCTCACCTGAACTGACCTCAATAATCTTATATTTCTACTGGTGGATCAGTAGCATTGCAGAAATAAGTATACTTTCAGAACCAGTATTCAGCAACTCCTAAAATGTCTGAATATCATTCTTTCACCACAGAACAGTCATACTGGTAAATAGCCTCAGATACCTCTGAGGAAGTCTTCAAAAAGATACATAAAATACCTGTGACTCTATTAAAGATTCCTCTTAAGGAGGCAAACCCTGACCTTTGAGTGACTGAGTCTGTGACATAACTTAGGTTTTGGAATTGTGAAAGAGGCAGAGAATCCCTACAAAGCCAAACTGAATTATGTCTCTGTCCTCCAGAACTATACATTTCATTCTATATACATGAGGCAGCACTGTAAGTAGACTGATTATATATTTCATTTCTAAAACCTCGTCATCAGTTAGCCTCTGCCATAGATATCTGTGAATCAGTCCACTGATGTCCACTCTGTTTCTCTGATTTATATGCTTATTTGCTCATTTTGCATCTAATTGTCAAGCATATCCAATAGTCTATGCATTCTTAGATCTATTGTAATTAATATCACGAAACCCAATTCCATGGCAACATCCAGCACTGTCAGCAAGGATATATGAACAAGGTGATGCCTTTCCAATATCTTTATATTGGTAAACATTAGAAAACAAAACAAATGCAATGCAACTTAATCATAAGCATCTATACATTACTTACTGTGAATAAATTATATAAAAGTATATCACTTAAATATTTATTAAAATGTATGATTGACTGAAAAAATAAGTCTCAGAATAATGTGATATGTAACTCATATTTACTGAAGTATTAAAACATATTTTGAAAAATACATAGCATCTTAAGAGTAGTAATTTTCTCCTGGTAGAGAGGAATGGAGGATAATTAATTGAATGCATGCATAGGAGTTTCATACATATATATGTGTATGAAATGTGCGTACATATTTGTGTAAATATGTGTACATATATGTGTATGAAATGTGTGTACATATATATGTGTGTGCATACATATTTATGACAGATCTCATATATATATATATGACAGATCAAATATGTTTTGTGTGTTTTCCTTAAAAATATTTCAGCAACATGAAACAATACTAAGATGAGTTAAATATGGGTGATGGGCATACAGGTGTTGATTATTCTATTCTTAGAAAATTACCTGGTATAAATTATTATAATAAAAGCCATTTTCAATGAATTAAGATCTTTCAAAGATTAAAAATCAATTAGCAGCTGAAAATGAAGTAGTCACATTTGATTGTCTTATCTCTTCTTAAAGTAATTTTTATTTTTTTGAAAAACTTAATCTATTGATAAAGTACTCACTAAAAATATTTCAAGTAATCTACCAACTCATTTAAAACCAATAATTTTATAGTTACTTCAAAGTAAATTAAACTGTAGACACATAAACAAAAAACATATTAAAAACAGTAGTTACTACATATATGCCTCATGGTTAGATTCATGTTTTTAATCTATTCTATTCTCTCTTGTGGTTATTGAAACTGTGGCCTGCAACAATTAAGACTTACCTCTAGTAACATGATTTAAAGATGAGTTTGCTGAGATATAATGGCACATGAATGACAGCCCCAATTAATATACAAATCCACTGCAAAAGTGAACACTGGAATTTACATTTTTCTGACACTTGATAGCATATGTTATCTAATGCAACTAATGTCTTTTCAAGTCATTGCTACTAGTTCATTTAGGTCACTCACAATAGTATCTGTCTACTGAAAATTTACAACTAAATAGAATTTGCAAGAACAATTACAATAACAGTGGCTAGTCCATTTAAAGAAAAAATAGAAGAAAATGTTCCAAGTGCCTGGCTGATGTGATTATCATAGCGAGATCATTACCAACAAGCATATTGTGACCATTCAGTTTGTGATGTTCACGGGTTTAGCAATTCTTCACTGTCACAAATTTAAAAGTGATTGGTTAATATGCGTTTAACCAAAAGACAAAAATCTGTTTACTCTTCTGTAATTGTTTGCCTAGAAACAGTCATCAATCCAAATGATGTTTATTCTACTAGAGAATTTACGATAACATCACTGCTTCAAATCAGATTCACACACACATGCAATTATAATAAAAACATATAAAGACATGTTGTGAGTATGATAAATAATGTAGACATATATTTATATATAACATAATAAAGACATGTTGCAAATATAAAATAGATTATTCATATTCTAAGTAAAAATTGTCATTAATTGTAAAGAAGTGTGGTTCACGAATGCAGTTATAATATCACAAGAAAAAAGTAGAAATGCTCTAAAATACATTATAAATTCTTTCAAAATTTGAATTGCTTTAACATAGGCTAAAAAGTCCTTATCAGAAAGTTTCACCAGTGGTTTCATTTTCTTATTTTGAATGTAAGCTTTTAAAAAATATCTACTGAAACAAGTATGATTTAACGTTATTGCAAACACATTTTAAAATCAAAACTCTCATTAAAACATTCTGTGTTATGTTTGGATTTTGTAATACTATTCAATCTATTTAATAATTATATTTTAAAATAACTTCAGAAGCATACAAATAATACATCTACTTATTAATTCCTCTCTTATCTGGAATACAAGAAAAAGTATATAAGAATAATGTAAATGAAATGTAATCATGGCTAATTTGGGGGCTATAAATTCATGTGATTATCTTGTATTTTTCCATCTTTTTATAGTTTGGAGATATCATTTTATGCAAATTATAGTTACTCTTCCTTATCTCTATTTTAATATGTTGAATTTTCTTCAGAAGTCACTGTTAAAATGCATCTTAGTGATTGAAACAGTATCTTGAACACCTATTTGAAAAATTTTAGGGCAATGTCAAATTAAAAATATGAATTATTTCAATACTTTGACAATATATTTAAGTTTAGTTCTAAAACTTTTGAAGTAAAAGCTTTTTATTTAAATGAGAAATTTTTATTTCATCAAAAATACATATTTCATGGTCTTAATTGTTCTCTCAAGATAGAAGATATTATTATATGTGTATATTTTAAAAGCTATGAAAATTGAGTTTTATCAAAGGAAGGTATACTTTAGGGACCTTTAATATAAAATGCAGTACTTACTGTACATTTGACTGGATCACTTAGGACATTCATAAAAATCAGGTTTACATTTAATTTTTCTCTAGCCTTATTAGAGGTGGTTAGCATAAAGGGACCCTCAGCAGGTAATAGCGAAAGGAAAATTATACCAAAGCTGAAAGAATTGCACACTATAGCCAGAGGCCAGGAGGGGAAAAATTTGATGAGGATCTTTTCAGACATACCCTAGGCACTTTTATTTTTTTTAACGTTTTGAAGGGCCAACGTTAAGTGAAAAGTAAAAACGTCCCAAGTGCTCAGCATTGTGCTTGCCCTTCCTATTAGAGACAGGGAGCAGGAAGAGAGCAGGGCAGGGCAGGTGGAGGGAGGAAAGGAGGAAGAGAAAATAAAAACATTTAAATTTTTCTGGGAAAGCAGAGACAAGGATTAAAGGTAGATGCTCTTTTGTAGAGTGAAATGTTATTTTTGCACAAATTTGCCCTCATATTGTTTAGTGTGGTGGAAAGTAAGAAATATAAGTTGAATATTTTCTGTAAACTGTTTCACCAGGGCTGCTATTAATGTCGATGATTTTTTTTTTTAATCTCTACGAAATTTTAGATGCCATTCAGAAAATGTCCAAATGGACTCTAGAATCCCAGGGCCTTTTTGCATCATTATTAACAAAGCAGGGACCCCCAACATTCCAGTTGAACAGGCATCTGTGGTTTAACAGATTCTTGAAATTTAATAATGTTTGGAATTTATGTAAAAGTAAAGCATATTTTTGCAATGTTGAAAAGTTCAGATTTCAGGAGTAGTGTAGAAAGTAAGAAAAAATAATGGTCTTGATTGAAAGCAAAAAGGAAAGAGAGGTTATTGAAGTAGAAGCAAAGCATTCTTAGAAGAAAGGATCATTATGATTCATATTATTAAAAATAATTCTTCACATAGTTGTCTGTATGCCAAAAACTTTAGAAAAATAAACTTCCATAAGTCTTGAGATAATACATGTATGTTTATTTACTGTGTGATATCACTTTCAAAATCAGAAGCGTAAGGTACATATTTGAGATTCATAAAATAAGTTACATGATAAATGTTAAAGAGCAAACAAAAAAGCAGAACTTTTTGAGAAGTTCATTTTAAATTAGAGTAAATACATTTGAAGGATGGACATGGAAGCAAAAAAATGAATATAACATATCGGGGAACCTGCCCTGATATTCACGTAGGTTCTTTTCTATTTTCCTTAAGCATCAGCTGGCTTGAGAAATAAAGGGACAGAGTACAAAAGAGGGAAATTTTAAAGCTGGGCATCCAGGGGAGACATCACATGTCGGTAGGTTCCGTGATGCCTCACAAGCCGCAAAAACCAGCAAGTTTTTATTAGGGATTTTCAAAGGGGAGGGAGTGTGCGAATAGGTGTGGGTTACAGACATCAAGTACTTTACAAGGTAATAGAATATCACAAGGCAAATGGAGGCAGGGCGAGATCACAGGACCAGGGCGAAATTAAAATTGCTAATGAAGTTTTGGGCACCATTGTCATTGATAACATCTTATCAGGAGACAGGGTTTTGAGAGCAACTGGTCTGACCAAAATTTATCAGGCAGGAATTTCCTCTTCCTAATAAGCCTGGGAGCGCTATGGGAGACTGGGGTCTATTTTACCCCTGCAGTCTCAACCATAAGAGATGGGCACACCTTGGGGGGGGGGCATTTATAGGCCTATACCTCCAGGCGCATATTCTCTTTCCCAGGGATGTTCCTTGCTGAGAAAAAGAATTCAGTGATATTTCTCCCAGTTGCTTTTGAAAGAAGAGAAATATGGCTCTGTTCCATCCAGCTCACCAGTGGTCAGAGTTTAAGGTTATCTCTCTTATTCCCTGAACAGTTGCTGTTATCCTGTTCTTTTTTTAAGGTGCCCAGATTTCATATTGTTTAAACACACATGCTCTACAATTTGTGCAGTTAATGCAATTATCACAAGGTCCTGAGGCGACATACATCTTCCTCAGCTGACAGGATTAAAAGATTAAAGTAAAGACTGGCATAGGAAATCACAAGGGTATTGACTGGGGAAGTGATAAGTGTCCATGAAATCTTCACAATTTATGTTTAGAGACTGCAGTAAAGACAGGCATAAGAAATTATAAAAGTATTAATTTGGGGAACTAATAATCGTCCATGAAATCTTCACAATCCACGTTCTTCTGCCATGGCTTCAGTCGGTCCCTCCATTTGGGGTCCCTGACTTCCCGCAACAATAACATTTAGTAAAAACTAACAAAGGTTTCAAAAGGCAAAATTCAGAAAGAAATCATAATTGAAAAAACAAGAATTCTGGGTAGGTGTCAAAATCTGAATCTTTTCATGTATCTTCAAGACAACTATATAGACAAAAAAAAAAATTAATACTCAGCAAAACCTACATCTTCATCATGACAAAAAGACATTTCACAAAAATTTCCCATTAACTTATGGAACAAGTAAGTATATTTAAGATAATTAAAATCACAGAAAACAAAATTTGGGGAGCAAAAGACAAGGGATGTTATGATTTTCTGATTTTCAAAATGAGAGAGAGAGAAAATTCTATAAATTAAATAGTAAACTACTATTTTAAAAAAATTGAAACAATTGGTGGTGATTATCATAAATCACTGAAAAAGCAAGATATCCCCAAATAATTTTCTAGTATTCAATATTTCAAAATACAAAGTAGATTTTGAAGCTTCTAAAAATATAATAGAACTGTCAGAAGTACATGAAAGAAATACATAAATTGAAATGAAAGTCATTGTTTTTATAGTAATATAACATTTTTAAATTTGTCAATATGAAACAAATCATTTCTTGAGATACCTTTCACTGCTATTTCTGAGAATTCTGTGTCCAATTTCTCTCTATTCTGTGATTCCTTGGAATCATCATTAATTCAGTGAGAACACAAAGTAGCAAAGACAGTATTATTAACAAACATATCTTGATTTTAGTAAGACATTTAGCAGATTCATTACATTACTTCTCACTAGATGGGGAGATATTCGCAAAATGAATAAGATGGAGAAAAACAGTTTGACTATTTGAACAAAAATTCAAGAAGTTAGTATTTGGATTAGTGTTACTCCAAAAAGGTGATTATAGTCAATTCCCTAGTCACATGAAGAGCTCTTGGGAAATACTCTACTCTTTTACCCAGTATCCCATTGCACATGACATTTTAATGCCTTCTGTCCAACTGATACAAAGATTCCTTACTCTTTCTTTTTCTATTAATTTTATTTTTAATTTACACATAATTGATATATTTATGTGTTGTTTTGTTGTGTTGTTTTGATACATGAATACATTGTATCATTATACTACATAATATATTGTATTACAGCACATTTGTTGATTCGTTTGTAATGAACAAATCAGGATAATTAGCATAGAGATCACCTCAAACATTCATCATTTCTTTGTGGTGCAAACATTCAAAATTTTCTCCTCTAGCTCTTTTGAATATACAATACCTTACTGTTTACTACAGTCACCGTACTGTGCAATAGAACACCAAATTTATTCTTCCTTTCTAATTGTAATTTTGCACCCATCAATCAACCTTTCCTATCCCCTCTCCCCTACTGTCTGGCTTACTTTACTTAAGAGATGAATGAATAAAAAATATGTAGTATACATAAACAATGAAATACTCTTCAGCCATGAAAAAGAATGAAGTCCTGTTATTTGTAACAACATACATGATCCTGGAGGACATTATTGTAAATGAAATATGCCAGGCACAGAAAGAAAAATACTGCATGTTTTCATTCATATTCAGAATTTTAAAACACTGATCCTGCTCTTTCTTTATTAATACTGAATAAGACCTTTTCTGTCACCTCTTGTCTAGCAGTTACCCATGCTTTAACAGGACGTGTCTCAATTGACATGTATTTACTGTAATTTTTACATATCTGTATTCCTGTCCTGTTCCCGAGACTTTCAAAAGCAAGCTCTAGTTTAATTTACACTTGAATATGGGTACATGACTAATGTCTGGCACTCAATTAATTAATGTAGGTTGAAGAAGTAAAAGGAGGAGCATGGGGAATGTTAGACTTCTGTGGTTATAAAATGATGAGTGAAGTTAATTAGGAAGAGTTTCCTAAAAAATCTAAATAGAAATCTAGCTCAAAAACATTTTATGGAAAGTTGCTAAAGCTTCTTTATCTAGACTTCTAAAAGGAAAAACTATGAAGAGATATTTTTGCTAAGTATACAGTTTCGATCAGTTTAATATCTCCTTTGGAAATTATTTCTTTTTTTTTTGGTTTGTTTTTTTATTATTATTATACTTTAAGTTTTAGGGTACATGTGCATAACGTGCAGATTTGTTACATATGTATACATGTGCCATGTTGGTGTGCTGTACCCATCAACTCGTCATTTAACATTAGGTATATCTCCTAATGCTATCCCTCCCCACTCCCCCTACCCCACAACAGTCCCCGGTGTGTGATGTTCCCATTCCTGTGTCCATGTGTTCTCGTTGTTCAGTTCCCACCTATGAGTGAGAACATGTGGTGTTTGGTTTTTTGTCCTTGTGATAGTTTGCTGAGAATGATGGTTTCCAGCTTCATCCATGTCCCTACAAAGGACGTGACCTCATCTATATTTTGATACTAGTATTTATCAGGTTACAGTAATTATTTACCCAACACATTGTTTTTCAAAATTTCACACATAAAGAACATTTGAGCAGAACAAAATTTTGCAAGGGGAATTGCTATATTTTTTCAAAGAAAAAAATGAAATACATATATTATTTATTTCAATTAAGTTGAATGTCTTGAATTTAAAATATAAATATGAATCATATATAATAAATGATTATCATTGTTACATGGCTATTTCTCATTTCTCTACTTTTCTCCAGATTTTTTTGTAATTGTGAACCTGAGTACCATGGGCCCTTCTGTGAACTTGATGTAAATAAATGTAAAATCTCACCTTGTCTAGATGAAGAAAATTGTGTCTACAGGACTGATGGATACAACTGCCTCTGTGCCCCTGGTTATACAGGTAAATCCATATCTGTCCCATGTGCATCAACATATTTCTGTCTGCAAGCAAATGGAAACCTCATATTTATACTCCAAAACCTGAAATAACCTGCCAGATGCAAACAGGGCAAAAATGTCAAGAGATAATTTGTCTCTTATAAAAGAAATTAATAAGAAGTAAAATTATGTGTTTTATCTTCAATTTATTAAATCCTAAGATTAGATTTTAAGTTATCTTACATTTTTGTCTTTTACAGTAAATTTATCTTTAGTAAGTTTGCATGGCTATAATATAGGAAAAAGTATTTCTGGATGGATAATCTAACAGAAATAACATTATTATATCTGTTACACAACAGTCATTTCTAGAATATGCTTAGCATTAAAAATATTTACATAAAAAAGACAGCCATTGTGAATTTAAACATAAAGCAAAAGAAGATTGGCATTAGCTGTCAGTATCAATTATTTCACAACATAAATTTTATCCAAACATAAAGGCAAAAGTCATCAGGGAGCTTATAGAAGGTAGAGGCATTAGCCCTCTAAATTTCTGGTGAGAAATTGCATTTACAAAATACAAAAAGCTATATTGTTTTAGTTTTGGCATACTGGTATTAATGATATGGGACTAACAATAATATAGTTTTTGTGTTATTTTGTTTCATATTTATTTTTTCACACAATTCCCACAGAGATTACAATAATGTATTTACATCTCAAATCTCAGTTTATTAACATCTGATTCGTGCAGCACTAAAATCATATGGATTTCTATCCTGAGGGATGAGTAGTTAAATACATCTAATATTAGGTTCTCTGCCAGCGGGGATAAAATAATACTAGACACATGGAAATTATATTGGCAAGCAAAAATGGAAAGGAACTAGAAGTATTTCCAGAGAATAAGTAATCAAAAGGTGAGAGAAAGTTACGTGACCTTAAAAAGAAATATGAAGGTGTCTTTCCTGAGAAATCTTGATGGCTTCAGAGGTAATCTTGGTAACAAATCTCATATACACAAAAACTATCAGATTAAGTTAATATTTCCCAAAAAGTATCATTTTCTGCAAAATTCATTACATATAATATACAAGGAACATTAAATTTCAAATATAAAACAGTTTACTTTCGAAGTTTCACATTGCCCATTATCTTCAAAATTATTGAGCTATCAATGTAGAACCATATATATCCACTCAGCAATGCCATTCACCTTGTTGTTGTTACTGCTGCTAGAAGTATTAAAATAAGAAACAACACACTGAGCTCAACATGACTAAGAAACACATTTTGTAAAATTATTTGTTATAACACCTTGCTCTGATATTTTCAATGTATCAACATTTGAAAGATCAACATATTCTTTATTTTTCTTTTGATAACATCTCTAATTTCATTTCAAAATATGGTATTTAGCATTGTTTTAAAATGATATTATCTAAGATGTTACCAGTGGCACATGATTTAAGATGTTTTAATATATGTTTGCATATTGGTACAGCTACAAGTAAAAGAAAACTCAATTAATTGTTATCCTTAATAGATAGGGTTCATTTTTTCTTATATAATAAGAATTCTGTAGGTAGACAGCTAATGGTTGTTGGTCCAGTGACTTGACAGTACCAGGATGGGGTAATGGTTTTCTTAGTTTTTAATTCATGATTATAGGTTCATGCATTCAGAATTGCTGCTGCAATGACTTAAGTCATTATTTCTACACTTGAGTCAAGGGAAAAGAGTGGTGCTAACTGTATTGAGTCTTTCTGTAAGGAGAACCTTTTTAGAATAACAATCAAAACCTGCTAATATGTCACTGAGCAAAACTGCTCACATGTCCATTTTCAGGTTCACTGGAAGATAAGAAATTAAAAGTGTACCACTTTCAGAATTTACAGTTGAATATAGAAAAAATATTATGAAATATGTGTTACAGTTTGGTTTCAAACCAAGAAAGATACATGACTGGACATTCAAAAAGAAGTTTTCCCCCTCAAGAAAGTTACATGTATTTGTTTTTCTGTACATGCTCTTTTGACATTCAAATTGACCTTCTCTTTCATACATGGACAGATAAAGTTTTTCTTATTCTCAGACACTTAATAGCATTTATTTTTCTTAGCTTTCTCTGGAAATCTTTTTTTTCAAGGCTCCTAAAGCATTACTGTTTTGTGAGATGTTCAAATCTGTTCATTTTTAGGTTGTTCCATTTCAAGAGAGTCATGACACTGCAAGGTTTTACTTAAAGAATCTTAAACTTTAAAACACAAGGATGTTATACTTTTGTATATTTTTCAAGATCATACATCTGGTAGTGACAGAGCCGGAACCAAAATACACATCCCTCTCTAATTCCAATTTTATTTCTACTCTAGCTTTGCTCCATCAGAAAAAAACAAAATTTGAATGTAATGGTATTAGTGATAGAGAGGAAAGATAAAATAACATTAAATACAATATTAAATATGTTAAAATTTGGTAGCCAAATATATTATTCAGAAAAATTTAGCTTTGCCTACACCTATGAATACATTTAACCAAGTTATTAAGGATATAAATTTTTCAAGACTCTGACCAGGAAAGTTTATGATTCTTAATTATCTAAATCAGAGCATTCTTTGAAGAACACATTAAATAATATGTACACAGGCTATCAGTGATTAACTCGATACTTCTTCATTTTATGCTTTGTATTCTATTAGCTGTTGAGGTTTTGTGATGATCAAGGCTGACATGGTTCTTATTCTTATGAAGACTTGTGGTATCTAGAATTGGAAGAAGATAATAAACATTTACAAAGTTGACTATTTAAAGCCATTCTATAATTAATTTATCTAGAGTATTTTTAATTAAACGCTATCACAAATAGAGTCCAAATTTACACACGTAGTGAGTTGACTGAATTTAATGAAGAGGAAGTACACAAATGATGGCATATGATCAAAGGCTTACATTTTATCTTGCAAAAGATATAAATCAGTTTATCAGTAGATTTGCAGTATTGTCTAACTTTGTCTTTCCTAAAGAATATTGGCTTATGAATTTGAGTTTTAATTATTAGTGATTTAAATATAGGAAAGATGAATATAAATAAATTTATATTGCTTTCTAAAATATTCACTCATTTAGCAAGAAGTCTCCTCTTAACTAGACACGATTATATATTACTAATCTGTAGATAAAAGTTTATGAACTTGTGCTTAAGGACTTTAAATATGATTACATGTAGTCATGTCTACATTTGTGTTTATATCTATATTAATATTTATATATCTACTAGAAAAGTATAAATATTTTTAAAATGCCTAAGTCCTATCTCAGAAATAATAACTTTGATAATAATGCCATGTAGAAAACATATACAATTCAATAATTCAGAATAATAAAATATAATTATGTTTGCTTCAAAGCGATGCACATTTTTTCTTGGATATGTTTCATATACACATGCAAACATATGACTATATTCAGTTATAATATTTTCTGCTTGAGATAACTAAGCTGTCTTCTGAATATATTTTTTGCCAAATGCCCAATCTACATAAGAAGTAAAACAATCTGCCTTGAGTACATGTATAAAGAAGCATAGTTTGGGAAAATATGGACAATTGATCAATTGTACATTTTTGGTTATTGTAAAGATATTATTATCATATTGTTTCTGCTGTCTAAAATATCCCATTTATCCTATTGCAAGTACTGATCCTCATACCATAACTCAGATGCAACTTTCTATAGGAATATTTTCTTAGACTCTTGGCTTCTGTTATTTTCTTCTATATCACCCATTTTATCCACCGAACTTATAGTTTTGTGAAATTCTGATTTAATTATCAGTTCATCTGAGGAGACTCCCCAAATCTGCTTGCTCACCATTTTATCTCTTCTCTCCATCAAAGTTTAGTCTACTCTGGTACAATATGTCAGCTGAGTTCCTAGTTTAACAAGATATATTAAAATAGAATATAAAGATAATTAATTGAATGGGAAATAAAAGATGTAAAAGCAACTTCAAATTTCTAATTACATATTATGCATCTGTAATAATTTAAACACAAAGGGTTTAGTGTTTATTTTTTGTTTGATTGATAACTATAAGTCTATAGATATAAACATTCAGGAAAATATTTGGTATTTGATTATATTTAGCTTTAGATTAATAGTAATCATTTCTTTTTGTCAACGACAGCAACATTATTAACATAGCATTTACCATTTCCTTTTTCTGTTAATGTAGGCAGGAGCTACATTAAACAGGCAGCTGAATTGTGCTCAACCACTTTTCCCTTATGTGACAAGATTTAAAATTCACTTTCACAACTCAAATGTGCAAAAATATATGTTATTTGTGCCATAATGAATTCCATATAATGTATGGGTAAAATGTCATCTAACAGAAGAAAATGTCAATGTGCCAAGTCGATGTGTGACTTTTTCAAGACAAAATTCAGTTATATCAGTTTCAGAGTTGAATATCTTTTTTATTCAGAGATCTGTCACTCTTTTGCTCTGTTTAATCTGGACGCAATGGAGAAAGACATTGCCCCTGGTATGTGGGTACTGTGTACTGGTATAGACTCTTGATGTCCATGTTCTCTTCCATGGGCTTTGCTTACTATGTCCAAGCTGTCTCATCCTCATTTGAAATCCAAAACCTCATTATAAAATTGCCTTTATCACTTAGAACTCGCAAATCCATTTCTCTTTTATCAAAAGCTGGATCTTACACATTGAAATTGCACTTTGAAAAATGATGTTTATATCATTGAATTACAAACATTAATAGTACTTTTAATTAACTTATTTTATAGACTGTCCTTGGCTTTTCTTAAAGCAATGTTTATTTAAGTAAGCCCTTAAATCAGCTTAAATGGCAAGAGGAACAATTGCAAAGAAGGAATAAAACTTACAGAGTTTACATTGAAGATTTATATTCTAGATTTACTATCCAGATGCAAATTTTAATAGCCAATATCTTATTTTATTGAGTTATAACCATGAATGGACGCAGAATGCAATTGCATTTTCTATTTGCTAATGTCACAAATGTGTATGTGCCTCTTACATCCCAAGCCTTGTTGAAAACTCTCAGTAAAGTCTGGTGAACATAACAGAGAAGGTTCCCTACCCTAAAGGAGCTTATGTTACGGTAAAGAGATATTGAACAAAATCCAACTAAATATGTAAAGTAATCGGAGATATTTCCAAAGATATGAAAAAAATGTATAACTGAATATATTCATCCAGATAAGATTACCTTTGCTAACAAAAAAATGCTAAAATATTAAAATACAGTGGCTAAAATAAGAAGTTGAATTTTCCCACAGATGATATTCCAGACATTTACACTTGGCACAGTGAATCTGTTATACAACATCATTCGGCACTTAGTCTCCTGCCACTACAATCAATAACTTGTCCTCATGTGTATGACTTTCAGTTAACTCTATTTTAGGCTTCTCATATCGAAAGAAATGAGCTTTCTTTTTAATGTCAAAAAAATGATGATAAGGGTACAAAAACCCAGCTCACATACAATTGTTAGGGGGTAGTTTTTGCACCTGGATTAATGCACTAGCATGAGACGTAAGGTGAACTTGTTATGCAGTAATCAGGATGGACAAAGTGTCTCAATAGATGTAGTAAATTCTGAATTGATTCAGGCATCAATTCAGGCCAGGCGTGTCAGAGACTGGCAATACTACTTCCTAGAAGGGTTGGAGGATTTAACTCTCAAAGTTCAGACAGAAAGCTATGACCAAAAAAAATAATTTATTCACATTTATTTTATATATTATACACACACATAATAAATAAAATAAGGCCAGTATAATATACATACTAGAGCATGTGTATACAAATATATGTGTGTGTATATATATATAAAATCTCTTATACATAAGTATGTGTGTAAAATATAAACACAAACTTATAAATATATATAAATATGTATATATAGATATATATGAGATATAATAGCTTAATTGCCTTATATGGTATTAACTTTCCACAGGAAAAATTCTAAAAAGAAATTAAAAACAAATGATTATGGGGACCAGGATGAAGGTAAGGAGTTGGGGAAGTGAATTTAAATGGAACATTAAGGGAAAGCTACGGAAAAAGTTGATTAGGTTTGGGTTCAAGATGCCTATAATATATTGGTACAAACACAGATGTACAAATGTGTATAGAGAGGGAGAGGTAGAGAGAGATCAAGAACCAAAATTACACTTAATTACATATAAAGATGAAATAGTTCCTTACTAACTGATACTTATATTTTTATGTAATTGAATAATTAGAAGAAGAGAGTAAAGCAAAAAAGAAGCTTTGATATGTCTATGGGACATTAGAATCTTCATAGGATGTATATACAATTATATAAAAAAGCACCATCATATCATAAATTAAATAGGGGAAGCACCTCAGAATTTTAGCTATAGTTAGCAGTCTTGCAGTCTTGAGGTATTAGGAAAAAAATATACAATGTACAAAGACTAATCTGATTTTAAAGGACTTACAAATTCACAGATTCCTCAAAATGCTTTGCTTTTTCCACCTATGTGTAATGAGGGCCCTGTGTTTAGCAATGACTATGCTTAACAGTTACAGAATCAGGTAACTAATTCTATAATGACACTAGGAAGAAAGAGGTGTTATATTAGCGACAGCTCTGGAAAAGGTATGATTTGCCTGTATAAAGCAGGAGTGAGGAGGTGGGAGAATAATATAAAACACAGCAGACCTGCTTCCAGAAGCAACTTCTTTCAACACTCTTAATACTTCTGATATTTACCTCTATATTTCTAAATGGCACAATTATACTACCATTTCTTGAACTTTTCTCTTCTGTGTTTCACATATCTAATTGTTTCTATGGATAATTAAAACTTAGCTTATCACTATCCCCCTAACCAAATATGTTTTCTTACTCTTTCCTCCCCACATAGTTATATCAAAAATGTTATTAGTCAGAAGTCATTGTTAATAATATTGTAACTATATCAATATTCCTCTCTAATTTTATTTTTTGCTCATTTGAGGAAAGATTTACTTACATCTTCTTTTCCAGTGCCTCTATTACATTGTTAATATTTAGCTTTCATTTCAGTTCCCCAAAACTGTCTATCTTACCTAATATTTTTAGTGCATTCTGCAATGTTCACAAACAAAATATCTTATATTTTCTCTAAAATAATATTTATGAAGCTTTTTGTATGTTTTTTCCTGCCTTGCCTCAGTGTTTCAAAATTTCTTTTTTTCTGCGTGTATGTGCTATTTTCTTGTTTATGTATCTATTTATTTAGAGATATCCCTTTAATATGAGAAAATCCTTGAATATCAGTTAATGTTCAAGAGAGAACCACCAAAATGCTAACTGAAAAATCTGAATGAATGGGAATGCCTGACTGGTGATTTTGATACTATTTGTGAGTGAGCATCAAAGCCAGCTATTGTATTTTAGAAAGCTGAAATGTCATTATTGGTGGGTCTTTTCCCCTTCATAGGAAATGATAGGTGGAGATAGAGGTGAGGACATACACAGTGAGAAAATAGATTTGACAAGATTTGGTGAGGCAGAACCCAAGGGCCAGTTAGATAGTTCTGTTCAAAAAAGCCAACAAATTGCTAAAAGGGCAACACATAAAATTCAACTTATTTTTTCTACCGTGCTCTAAATTATTTCTTCAAACCCTTAGTGAAATTCTATAATGCAAACAAAGATGCGTGTTAATGGAACTTTAGAGAGTAAAATATCAATGCAGTTTCTAGCACAGGGCAAAATAAACACCAGGAGGATAGAAGTTGCAGCAGGAAAGAAGCATAGAGCAATGACCAAGAGGCTGGCATGACATTAGCTGAAGAGGTGAGTAGGAAAATACAAGTCTTCCAAGAATTGCTCATTAATGCTATTTTCAGGCTGCCAATTTTGACTCTTGTTAAAAAAAAAAAAATCCTTATTTCCCATGTTCCCAGCCTACATTATAGGACTCATTATTAAAATCACTCTTACTTGTCAGAAAAAAAATGCATGTGCTTAAAGAAACACACACACGCAAACACACACAGAGAAAAATTATGAGCGAGGGGAGGGAGACAGAGAGAGAGAGAATGAGAATGAATGTTCTTACCTTGATTTCTTGACCACAAATCTCGAGAAAGCCCTTGGTGCTGCCTGACAATCCTACTTCTTCTGAATCAATTGAATTTCCCAGTATCGTAGCCTACTATTCTAGCTTTATCTTTTTACACCATTATCAATCCTTTCTCTATTGAAGTTTCAATTGTCTTTGTTTCTTATATCCCTGAGAAAATAAAAGCCATCAGAAGAAAGCTTCTTTATCTTTGCACTAACAACTACCAAACTATATGCATCTGCATTCATAGACTACATTTTCTGTTTTTCCACATTCCTGTCTATTGTCAACCCTACTGCCCTACTGCTGTATGGATTCTCCCCATTATTATTATCATATTTTCTTTTTTCTGATGGAGTCTCACTGTTGTCGCCTAGGCTGGAGTGCAGTGGTGCAATCTCTGCTCACTGCAACCTCCACCTCAAGCAATTCTCCTGCCTCAGCCTCCCAAGCAGCTGGGATTACGGGTGCTCGCCACCACACCCAGCTAATTTTTGTATTTTTAGTAAAGATGGGGTTTCACCATGTTGGCAAGGCTGTTCTCGAACTCCTGACCTCAAGTCATCTGCCCGCCTCGGCCTATCAAAGTGCTGGGATTACAGGCGTGAGCCACTGCACCCAGCCTCATTTATTGTTAAGGAAAGTTTATCCTGCATTTATTTTCTCCAGTATAAATTATTCTCTCCATACTATATCACTTGCTATCAGCATATGAATAAATATTTACCTTTTCCTCATTTTGTTTTTGAATCTTTCTACAATGTGTAAAAAGTGTTAAACTACTACTCGATTTGTTTAAAAAAAAGAATTTTGAAACCTGCTGTCTATTGAATATCCATTTCCTCACTACCTATTCTCTTTCAATCCCACTTCCAATCATGCTTTAATCCCAAGATTAAAATGATATTCTTCTTGTTGGAGGTCACTAATTATTCTCCATTGCCATATTCAAAGGCAAATTTTCTTTCCACATTGTGGTCATATTATCAGTAGCATTTTACCTATTTTGTTTATGTAAAATACCTTGTAAACTTGCACTCCATGTTTCCGCAATTATCAATTTCATCGTTTTCTCTTACTATTAGTGGATCCCATAATTGTTTAGATCATCATTATTTCTATTTTTAGATATGTTCACTGATTGAGGAATTTCAACCATTTAAAAAATACCATAAATATACTAATAATTCCCAAATATGTTCTATGAATCTTTGTGTCTCCCCTGAACTCTCAACTCATATACCCAAATAACTACTAACATGTTCATGCAGGTATCCATATAATACCTTAGAATGATTAGTACTGAGGATTTATTCCAACTGTGTTCTGCCTAGTGTTGTCCACCTCAGTGGATGGCATCATTATTACCCAGTTTCTCAGGCCAAAATTGTGGAGTTATTCTTAACTCTTTGCTCACACATCTCCATGCAGTCCATCAGCAAATCCCATTGGCTGCATCTTCAAAATACATTTTAATTCAAGCACTTTCACAACCTATATTGCAATGATCCTAGTCTAAGCCACCACCATCTCTTGCCTGAAATATGACATCTTAATTTGTCTCCATCTTCCCTCTTCTCATGTTAAAATATATTCACTATCTAGCACCCAGAGTGATCATTTTAAAATTAAAGCATATCACTTCACTCCCATGTTCAAAATCTTCCATAGCTTCCCAAAATACTTGAACAAAGCACATACTCCTTACATTGGTCTGCTAAATCCTGTATAATATGGCCCCTAGCTACCTCTCTAATCTAATTTCTCCCTCAATTCCACAGTGTTGGCCTCTGCTATTCTATCTGGGTGTGTATCACTTCCCTCCGATAGCATGCTTTTCTGTATTATTTTATCAGGCTTTGTATAGAAGTTTCTCTTACAAGCCTACCTACATTATATAAAAATAACTCTATGTCACTCTATTCAATTACCTTTTATTCCCTTCCTAGCAATTAGCACTTCCTAATAAGTCTGTCACTTAACTGTTTATTTTCTCTCTTACTACTTGAATTAAATCTCCTTGAAGACAGGAATTTCTCTCTTTTGTTCATTATTTTATCGCAGCACCCACAAGAGTGCCTAGGACATTAAAGGCACACAAAAATTTTTAAAATAAAATCATATTTCACTTCAAGTAAGTTAATTTTTTAATTGTATACAATTTAAACTTTTTGAATGTTAACACATGTAACTGCTTAGTGATTATAGTTTTTCATAAAGTGTTTTCTCTTTTAATTTTCGTCTCATGCTGCCAATAAAAAACATTAAAAAAATTAGTAACCAATAAGAAATAAAATTCTGACTTTTAAAATGCTGACTTTTTGAAACTGTGGCAAACAATCTAGAGAATTTTTTACAACCCTGTGAATCAGGTTCATTCTAAATTAAAATACAATATATGTGAGTATATAACATTAATTTTAAATTCAGATAGGATATAATTTGATGTAATATTACAAAGTAAAATTGTTCTTTATAGTAAATCTAGAGGTGAAGTAAAACACAAAATTTAGACTTTTTATATTATTCACTAACTCATAATAAATCTTTCTAAATTGAAACCAATAGCAAATTAAGACAAGTAACTTTATCATTGGTGATTCTTTATATAATATAAAATAATCTTGAAGCAGTTAATTTTTATACTCTACAAAATAAGATAATAATGATTTGAGATTAAGTAATGTCTATTAAAAACACATCAATTGTCATATATTTATAGGTCATTATCCACCTATATTTAGTTTTCTAGGGCATCACATATTTTAGAGTAATTGGCCTCAGATAAATTATATATAATAGATAGAACATTAAAATACACTTTTAACATTACAGAACAAATTATGTAAGAACATTTTAATTAGAATGACCTAATTAAAGACCAGTGGTACCAAAAATTATAGTTATTGGATGATTTAATGTGTTAGGCTCTGATGTGGTTGTTATTCCTAGTTATTCAGTGTTTCTTCTTCTTCAGTTGTTCATAGTTTCTTTCTATACATGGATGGCTCCTATGTATAGAAAAAGACCCTCAAGAGGGAGCAAAGACTCAGCGAGCACTTTACATAGGGAACTTTCATTATGAGGTGAGTTGAGACCACTCAGAACTGCTCATTTCAAATGCAACTGATATCAGACGCTGGACAAGGAAGAAGATATAGCCCGGAGCACCCAACTGAAGTTCTAACCATAAGTGAGAACTCAAAATACAAGATTACATTGCCATATGTAATCACAAAAGCTCAATAATTCCCAAAGTGCAGGGCTTTCTGGCAAAGTTATTATGAAGAGCACACCTAATACCTATGTCCCAAAGCACGAACATTTTAATTCTCCAACTTCCTCAGCACACACACACACACACACAAATTGGTGCAAATTGAGGTAAGAATTGAGTGTACAAAGCACATTCCAAGCAAAATATACACAACTGGCTTCTTGGAAGATTGGGGTCAATTGAATGGGGAAGATCAGAGAGTACATGGAGGGAGGCAGACCTACAGGTATATTTCTAGAAAGCAGGCCTTGATACTTCCTGCAGTAAACATAGCAAATGACTCTGGTGCTCCAGGCTATATCCTCTTTCTTGGTCAGCCTCTGATTTCAGTTGCATTTGGAATGAGCAGTACTGCATTTGGAATGAGCTGTACTGAGTGATCTCAGCTCGCCTCATCATGGCAGTTCCTTATATCAAGTCTTTGCTCCCTTTGAGGACCTTTTCATACACGATGTGAACTACCTTAGCATACAGGCACGTTCAGGCTCAAAATACAAGAAGTCAGTGCTCCTAAGACACCCTTCAAACAACTAGGGATGGAAGGTAATTTATAAATATTCTAATCACCAGCTTTACTTATGGATAATCCTGATTATATGTTATTAACTTTCTAAAGGTCATTATGTAATTATTTAGTCAATGCCCAAATAGTAACCATAATAAGATTTCTTCTACTGACTTCGTTATTCTCTGGTTTCATGTCCCGAGCCCCTCAATTTTACTTCCTAAAATCATCTACCAAATGCATTACTGCACACAAGCCTCCATCTTAAGTTCTGATTTCAGCAGAATCCAAACTAAAATAGTGAGTTTAAAAATCAAAACAGGAAGGAATCCAGTGAAGGTGCCCAAAGCCCTGGTATGGAGCATACTGCATACTTTTTAAAGTATGGAAATCCTTACTGTCAGTATCTGAGACATTACAATTTGAAAAACAGATTTTTCACTAATTGAGTAGAAAGGGAAGAAAAGAGAATTCGATACAATGAAATTCTACCTCTTTTGGTTATGTGAGTCTGAAATTACTTCACCTATGGAGCTAGAGAATGAATCTATAAATCTTAACAACCATATAAAATGCAATGTGCTGCCTATAAAGGAGAAAATATCTTTACTTTTGAGACTGAAATATTCTAGTCTAAATGACTAGTGATGGCATCTCCGAAAGTCAATGATTTTTATCTGTAACAAAGTGCCTTTCTGCACTGTCATTATTCAGCTGAAATGTGCTGTGGTTTCATACAAACTGGTCAAATTTAAAGAAATCTTAAAGACACTTAAAAATCAAAGTTTTGAAGTACTACCAGGCCATTTAATTGTGGCTTTTAATGGGGAAAATAAATAGAAATATAATCCATTAGAAAGCAAAGAGCTTTGAAGACATTTGCAATTTGAAATCTTGGCCCTAATATTTCTAATGCAAAAAGAAAAAAATGTGCCACATTTATTTTTTCATTTGTAAAATTTATGTATTTATTTGTTTTTAATTGACACATAGTAATTGTATATATTTATGAGGCACAATATGATGTTTTTTTGTTTATGTAGACATTGTTGAAAGATTCAGTCAAGCTAATGAACATATCCATCTCCCCACTAACTGATAATTTTTTTTGTAATGAGAATGTTAAAAATCTATTTTTAAGCAATTTTGATATATGCAATACATTATTATTAACTATGGCACCCATACAATGTGATAAGTCACTACAACATATTCCTCTATTCTAATTAAAAATTTGTACCCTTTGATCAATATCACCCCTTTCTCCACCTTGCTCCTTCCTCCAGCCTCTGGCAACTGCCTTTTAACTCTCTGTTTCTATGGGATCAACTTTTTGGATTTCACATAAAAGTGTCTCTCATGTTTGAAAGGATTCTTTCCTCTGGTGTTGTAGTGGAAAATTAATTTCACTGCTTGATATGATTTGGCTGTGTCCCCTCCCAAATCTCTTCTTGAATTCCCATATGTTGTGGGAGGGACCCGGTGAGAAGTAATTGAATCATGGGGATGGGTCTTTCCCGTGCAGTTCTCATGATAGTGAATAAGTCTCACAAGATCTGATGGTTTTAAAAATGGGAGTTTCCCTGCACAAGCTCTTTGCTTGCTGCCATCCATGTGAGATGTGCCTTTCACCTTCTGCCATAATTGTAATGCCTCCCCAGCCATGTGGAACAGTAAGTCCTATAAACCTCTTACCTTTGTAAATTGCCCATTCATTCTCAGATGTGTCTTTATCAGCAGTGTAAAAACAGTCTAATACAATGCTCTATTTTAGTTCCTTGTTATTTCCTTACAGATCTTACCTTGTTTTAGTCTCTGTAGCATTTTATCTCTTAGTCTTTTTCATAACAGTTCCCACTGTTATCTGGCTGAAACAAATTTAATCATGTGAGCATATTGATCAAGTCACACTTTACTAAGTGTGACTGCACTCCTGAAGTTCCTATTATACTTCCTGGTCCATTTATGGAGCTCCTACAACATGCCAACTTGTCTAGGTACTGGGGGAATTGCAAAGAACATGTTAGACTTCCTGACTCATGCTGTTTATGTTCCTTTGAGACTCTAAGATAATCTAGCTTTCCTGTGTTTACTCTCACTATCATAATTTTGATGATGCTGGAACTCTAGATTTCAACTGAGGCTTTAAAGTGGGTGAGGATTAAGGAAAGGTGAGATATTGATTTACATTTTCTCATCTCTAAGCACAGGGGAGTCAACTACCACTCCCTGGAAGCAGAGGGGCTATAAGAGATGGTCTCCTTCTTCTGCATCTTGACCTCCACTTCCATGTGTGGTGGTCAGAAACTTTGGGCTGGATCCTATGTCCTCAGCAAGAAATCGCCAGCCAGCCAGATTTTCTATCATCAGAAGATAGGAGTTTTGACTTACTGCACCATTGGTTTTCAACATTTAATTAATTATTAGGCAGCTTGCTAAATGTGGCCCACAGGTTGAATATAGTCTGGATCTGTTTTGTTGGGCAAGATAATTTATAAAGGCGAGATAATATTTATAAGTTAGATCATTACATGATACACTTAATTTTTGCTTCTTATTACAATGTAGAAGACCTGTAAACATTGGGCATACATTTCACTTTGGTAACAACAGGCTGGCTATGAGGAGTCATTACCTCCTTGAGATGGGACATATACTCTCCCTTTCATATGAGTTGTCAACTGTACTTATTTAGGCTATTTACCTGGCTACTATATAAATTTGAATTTGCTACCACCATAACTTCAGAGGACAGTAGAAACAAGATTCTCCATCTTTAATATATCCACTCCCTTCATTTGCTACTTTTGTCCAGAGTTATCTATTTCTGGATAAAGACTTTTATAATCACCTCTCAGCCTTCTGATCTTTTCATTGGCAAATGAATGGTTGCCTTCTTTTTCAAATTCTTTGTTGTCAATCCTTGGTTGGCTTATCCTTTAGAGCCATAACAGAAAGACCCTGTTAACCTTTAAACATCTGAGATTTAATTTTCTAAGGAAAATTACTATTTACAAAAATACTCTGGTGAAACCTACCTTCTCTCAAGAGGAATAAAACAAATCAAAGCTGCATCTGCAAAATTTGTACAGAGTTCGGGAGGAGCTGACTAGCATTTTAGTAATTGTGTTTTTAGCATTGTGTTTAGTATGGTGTTGAGCTTTAGGGAAAATTTTGACTCCAAGAGAGCACACATAGTTACCTACCTTTATTTATCAGCTCAGAACATTTCTTTTACTCTGTTGTCCTCTCTAAGAGCAAGAGATGACTTTTATTTTTATCCCAAAAGTATTGTATTTCATTTAGGAAGTTATATAAACATAGCATTAATTTCAGGCCTAAAAGAAAACATGTGTTACCTGTAGTCAGTTAGAGACATTTAACTCCAATACCACAATGCCCTCCTAATCTTTTCAAAAGGGATATTAAGTAGATTTATAGGTACTTTCCACTTTGTGACCAAAACAAGATTTTTTTTTTTTTTTTGAGAAGCAACTGTGAGAAAACCTAGCAGAAAAAAAGTTTAATGATGGCCTGTTCCTTAAAATATCCATTAGGGTCTTAATGGGAACATTGAATATTATGCAAATGGCATGTTATGCAAATAATATTATGTAAAAGATATTTATTAGATGTCTATATAATTGTGTAATCACAATTATTGTAATTCACACAACAGCAGAAAAATCATAGAAACTTAATTTTGAGCGAAATAAGCCAGCTTCTTGGATGTTCATACTTTTTACTTTACTCAGTCGAATGTAAGATAATTTAAGCCATTATTTCTTCAAGCATTCTCTGTGCCCCTTCCTTTTCATCTTCTTCTGAGACTTCCACAGTGTGTATGTTGGTCCACTTGATGGTATCCCACAAGTCCCTTAGGCTTTGGTCACTTTTCTTCAAACTTTATTTATTTCTGTTTCTCTGAATTCATAAATTCTATTGTCTTATCTTTACATTCACTATTTTTTTCCTTCGGTCTGCTCAAATATGCCTTTAAGTCCCTCCAGTGAATTTCATATTTCTGTTATTGTAGTTTACAGCTCCAGAATTTCTCTTAGTTCCTATTTAGGCTATCTCTTTACTCATATTTCCAATTTGTTCATATGGTTTCTTTACATTCTCCACATCCTCTATTACTTCTTAAGCATCTTTAAGAAAATTATTTTAAAATTGTTGTCTGGTAGATCTGCCACGAGGTATTATTCAGGAAGGTTCTGTTGGTTATGTTTTTTGTTTCCATTTCAATGGGCCAACTTTTCCTGTTTCCTTCTTTCACTATGCCTTGTGATGTTTGTTGAAAAGTGGATATTTTAATCTTATAATGTTGTAAATCTGCAAATCAGATTCTCCCACTTCCCAGCTTTTTGTTTTTTTTTTTTGGAAGGGGGAGGAGGGGGTAATTGTTTTTGTTTATTTTTAGTTTTTTAATTGTTGTAAGCTGACTCTGTATCAAGGATCACCCTAAGTTGTAAACTTCTTCTCAAGTAATTTCTAAGCCTGTGACTTTTGAGTATTCACAATCACTTTCTAATATGCACATTTTCAGCTGTTATGAATAGCACTTTTATGAATATTTATGTGTAAGATTTGGGGTGTATGCATGCTTTCAATTCTCTTTGGTATATACCTAAAAGTGGAATTTCAGTGTTATATGTTCCTACTCATCTTGTGTAAAGAAACCATTATCCATCCGGTGATCTAAGAAAACAACATGGAAACTATGATTGATTGTTTTCTTACTCTCACCCTCGTATTTAGTGCCTGATCCTTTCAGTTCTAACTTAAAAGACCACCTTAGATGTCTTTTTTTTCTCCACTGTTAATCACTTCAGTTGAAATAATAGCCATCTCTTTTTTGTATGACTGCAGTGATATTCTCAGTCAACCTCCTTACTTCTAGTCTTACCTTTCTCCAATAAATTCTTTACAGACTTGTCTTACATAAAAAAGAAAAAAAAGATCTTATAACTCCCCACTTAAAATAATTGAATGCCCTCTCATTTTTGTTAGAATAAAGTCAAAACTTAACCTGATTCTCAAGACCTTTTATAATCTGCTTTATCTCTGGCTTGTCTCTCAACATTATATCAAAACATTATCTCTTTAATCATGCAAGTTCATGAGCTGCTGCTTATTTCTCAAACATGCTACACTATTTTCCTTTGGAGATTTTGTTCATCATGTTTCTTCTACAGAAATATCCTTTCCTCAGATCTGCACATGGCCATTTCCTTCTATTCAGGTCTCAACTAAGATTTTTTTTCTCTTAAAAGGGAACTCTTTACGATGAAATAACCCCAAATTACTTCACTATGTCATCTTTTTTTTTTAAATTTTCTTCTCATTCATTACCTTAGTTTGTAATTACCTCATTTATTATTTTGATTGTTAGTTCTTCCCTTGAGAACAAAGTTCCATGAGGGCAGGGACTTTCCCTGTATCCCCTGGTCCAGATATAAAAGACATGCTGAAAACATGTTTGTTGAAAACAAAAAAGAATTAGATGAGATTGAGGAACTTGTATTTTTAGTTAATTCAGAATAAATAAAAACAACTGAGCATGGATTATAATAGTCTGAACAAATGTTCATGTTTATGGAACATGGTAGTTATTTCTGTTAAGCTCACAAGACATAGAGCCACTGCCTTGATGTATCTGAGTGATAAGTAGATAAGAGAATCCTTTCATATAAAATATAAAATGAAGTGTAAGGTATGATAAAATGATAACTGAGAAGTCACAACTGAGATCTAAGAAAACTCAATTTCTAGCATATTACCTAATTAATAAATTACAGTTTAAAGGATTAAAAGGCTCTTACTTATTCAATTAAGTGTATTTAGTCGGAAGTCTTTAGACAGTGAAATATTATTATTTACTGGGGAAAATCAAAAGGGAAAGAACACTGAGCTTAAAAAGTCTCATGCAAGTCCGTTTGTAGTAATCATGTAAAGAATGATAGAAAAATTCCAAAGGTAGTACTCAAATTGTAATTCTTTTTAACCTGATGGCCTGTTTGTATAATTTAATCAACACCTTCAGAAAAATATGTTCCTGTAATGAAATGACAAAATGTTTAATCTTCCTAGAAAATAGTATTCTCCCCCATCTTTGAACTTTTCTGAATATCCTCCTTCCATATGGAGACCTTCTCTGGTTTATTATGTATAATCAATCCAACCCACTTAGTTGATACAGCAAGAATTTTATCAAGTAACCAATACAAAAATTTATTAATTCTAAGAATAATACCTAAATGTTTTGCATAATATTCTAGCCATATAAGTCATAGATTAGGGTATAATTCATAGTTAATTGAATATGATGGAGTTATATAAGATTACATAATCATTGGAAACATTGGCTTTGTATTTAGGTATAACGAAGCTGTAACAGAAAATTTACATTTAGTGGCATTTTACATGCTTTCTCCATTAATATTTTGTAACATGCATTTATGTTTTAATAAGTTAGAAAAAATTATCACTATGAAAATGAGAAAAAAATATCCAATTCTACATGAGTACAGAAATATTTGTGTTTATTCACAAGTGAATTTCCAGGATTAAAAACCACACTTGTCACATTCAAAGGGTTCAATAAGTATTTAAAAATAAACAAACAAATACTAACATCAGAAGACTTGAAGTGATTTTTTAAAATAAAAATATAATTTAAATAAGATTAAAATGATATGTAAATGAATTAATAAAGACAATGTTTTCAAGATTTTGAAATATGCCATCTTTTCTTTATATATTTTATGAGTATTTGAACAATCCATGGTATTAGAGCTTTTTCTAAATGATATACAAGGGTTTTAATTATCCACAGGCTTTTTATTTAAGAAATAAAATCAAAATTAATGATACTTTTAGTGAAGCTTGTCTAATGTCAGTTGTCTAATGAAAGTTCATTTTATAGCAAGTGTTAATTGAAGATAAAAGACCAGGAAATATACACAAATAATTACAATTCACTTAGTCTGAAGGCTTGTTTTCAAAAGTAGAATTTCATTTTGTATGGCTTTCTAACATAGACTTGGAATTTTCTGGAAGTTCAAGCAAAGAAAGTTTTTATCAATATTACAGAAAATTCAGAGATAAAAACAGCTTGGTTTAGTAAATGAATATTGGACCACATACTATAATAATACAAGTAACATCTAGAACATAACTCCTGCCATCAAAGATAAGATAAACAGGCTAAGAAGATAAGCATCTATAGAGAACTCAGATTTCATTGACAATGGAATTTTGATAATGGTTTTTGAAGACATGGACAGATTTTTGCTCTATGTGTCATAGGATCACCTGCCTGATAGGTTAGTCAAGAAAAGCAATAGGAAAAAGATAGAATGTTTGTGAGTTCCTACTGTGGACCAATTTGAAGGCATTTGTCATTTGATATCTCAACATTCTGAATTAAGCATATTTCCACCTTACACTTGAGAAGACAGGACAAATTTAAATAAGTTGTATTAGGTGAAAAATATGGTAGAGGATTTGAGACTGAAATTCAGGTTTGGCATTTTCTGAAACATAATTCATCTGTAGAAAACTAAAATAAAAACCAACAAATGAACAAATTCTCTATAAACTTTTAATAAGTTTGTAGGAAATTGGTCATCTAAAGCTGGAAATAAAATAAGACACATGGTCTCTTTGATATTTTTCTGCCTCAAATTAAATATCTGGATTTAATTAACATTTATTGAATGATAGCTATGTTCTAAATTTATTTATGCATAGTGAGTTCTCCTTTCTAAAATATTTTCTCCCTTTAAAAGTTCTTCTGTATTCCACACCCAGAAAATAAATTTACCTTCTTACCAGGCATATGTATACATTTTTGGAATATGAAGGTGATAGATCAATTGTGTAACTTTTAACTAATGATGAACTGAGTTTGTTTTCATTTTTTATTGTAAAACCATTTAAATCTCCTGTTTCATCACTCTTAATGTTAACCATCTGCTCTTTTTATTGAAATTGGAAAATTAACATTCTCAGGACAGTGGAGCAACTTTAAAGTATTTGTTTTATAGCAGAACTTGTCATTGAAAAAAATCACAAATTTCATCTTTAAAGATATATTTGGACAAAAATATATTTTATTAATATAAAGTAGAACTACAAATATTATCTAATAACTTAATTCAATGGTAGAACTCTAATAGCAGGAAAGATAACTAAAAAATAATAAACAGTTTGGGAATCATAAAAATTATATCTAACTAGAGGCCTTTTGAGCACATTTAATATTCCTTCAATACAGGCAGAAAAATTCTATTGCTTTAAATATTTTAAAGGCTGTTGAATAAATAATAAACCATAGGGAAACGTGACCTATATTGGCAAATTTAAAGAAAAAACCTGAGAAGCTATTCATTCTTATATCTCTACTTTATAAAATGACAACCAAATAATTTTGGTGATTGAAACAGATCTCAAGGTCTAAGAGAGACATTCAAATTTGTTGTTGCCAATAGGATGCAATTAATCAACTATAGTAGGACTGTATTAAATATTTCACTAAAATAGAAAGAGGCAATTTTCTTTAAAGTGAAAGAAATCCCGTATCAGTAAATTCCAAATAATCATGATAAAGATTTAACTTTTATCATCTCTCCAGACAGATTGCATGTATTTTCATGAACATTCAAAGAATGGATGATACAGTTTAAGCAGATTGCTAAATGTAATATGGTAATAAAAATAAGATTATGAGAATCAAAAAATAGACAAGAAGTAGTTTCTGGTAATAAATCATAATCTTTTACTTAACACTTTGAATTTAAAGAATCTCCAAACTGTCTGTAATTAATTTTTTAAAATTCCTGATTTCTGTTCCACTTCAGTAAAAGCTTCCATAAATACCACACCATAAATCTTGGAACCATATGTGATTCTGATCTCTACTTCATTCCCACATCCAATCCATCACAAAGTTCTATTAGTTTACACAATGAAATAATCTTAATTAGTTTACTTCTTCCCTTTATTGCAGCTACATCAGTCTAGGGTATCATTATCCTTCATTGAGTCCTAAAATCTAGATTCCCAACAGATATCTGTGTTTCTACATTCTTACCTTCCCTTTTCCAGATAGCAGAAAAAAATGAACATAATTTTAAGTATACATTTAATAAATAACTTCACCCCTATAAACCCTTCAGTGATTTTCCTGCTGTGCTTAAAATAAAAGTTAATTTCTTAACATGACTGAAAAGGCTTATTCGACTTGGACACTGACAACTTTTTCAATATATGCATTCCAATGCACATCTATATTAAACTTTATTTTGTTTGTTTCCTGGAACATATCTAAAAATCACTCATTCTTTAGAAAACACTTCGATTTTTCTCCTCTATGCCTGGGGTGCATTTCTAATGGCGTTCACATGCTTGGCTCCTTTAGACATCAGCTCATATATTGCCTGCTTAGAAATCACCTCCTATAGTCCTTCCTCTTTATAAACTGATTTAATATCTATTATATGATCTCTTTTATTTTCTTAACAGTACTTACCATAATCTCAAATTTCTTTCTTAGATTTTATATGTGTATATATATGCAATTTTTTATTTCCACACCTTGGTATTTATTTGAGTTACTTGAAAGTAGAAAGATATGTTTGTTCACAGCCCAGAAATATCCCTAGATAATTGGCTTTTGAATAAATATATAGATTGTTATAAAGTAACCAATATCCTAAGACAGAAAAGTTGGGTCTATAGAGAATCTTGATATCTTCAAATAACATTATTAATTTTTTTTTGAGACAGGATTTCCCTCTTGTTGCCCAGGCTGGAGTGCAATGGCACTATCTAGGCTCACTGCAACCTCTGCCTCTCAGGTTCAAGCAATTCGCCTCAGCCTCCTGAATAGTTGGGATTACAGATGCCCACCACTGTGCCTAGCTAATTTTTGTATTTTTAGTAGAGACGGGGTTTCACCATGTTGGCCAGGCTGGTCTCAAACTCCTGACCTCAGGTGATCCAACTGCCTCAGCCTCCCAAAGTGCTGGGATTACAGACGTGAGCCACTGCGCCTGCCCCATTATTAACCTTTCTAAGTCAACTTAAAGTTCTCAATCTCAGATGAGTCCATTAGTCATAGCACTTCTGGGCCAGACACAGTGGCTCACGCTTGTAATCCCAGCACTTTGAAAGGCCGCGGCAGGTGGATCACAGGGTCAGGAGATTGAGACTATCGTAGCCAACATGGTGAATCCCCATCTCTACTAAAAATACAAAAATTAGCTGGGCATGGTGGCGTGTGCCTGTAATCCCAGCTACTCAGGAGGCTGAGGCAGGAGAATCACTTGAACCAGGGAGTTGGAGGTTGCAGTGAGCCGAGATTGCACCACTGCACTCCAGCCTGGTGACAGAGCAAGATTCTGTCAAAAAAAAAAAAAAAAAGAAGTTATAGCACCTCTGTATTTCTCAAAATTATTTTTGCCTTCTCAATAGCACTTGTGCCAACTTAGCTCTGATTTGGCCTATGAAACTCTCTTTTAATATAAATCTAAAAATATAATTTAGCCAGTACCAAGGGGGACAGTGGATGAGGTCACAAAAACATATCCTTCCATTTAGCAAAATCCCATTTAATAGATCTATGTATGACTTATGATTAGTAACCAGACTTTTGGATCCAATTGATAATCAGTCATTGGACTTACTCTTCTGCTGTATACAAATAAAACCTGGATAAAATATATTTTAAAGGCTTTTCAATGGACCTACAAACTGATGTGTGACACAAGAGAAACACATGAGAAGATTGTCACATTGAAACCAATTTGCTTTCTAAGCTAGTTTCCAAAATGTAGCATAGGGAATTAGAATCCATACAGATAATAGAGATCAGATTACAGGGTTGATTTGGAAATTTTGGAAAGTTGGACTTACAGGGAAGGTATTAGAAAGGAGGCGGCTTCTCAGGAAAAAAATAATAATTTAAAATATGCATGAGCCCTAGATTTTTGGTTGAATGCAAACCTGCACTTTCATAGACAACATTCTATAAGGGTTTTCAGAAAATTCCTGGAAAACTATGAGATAAATGGCAGGTTTAGGGTCCACAGAGTGCTGAAAGATGAATATCTGACCAGCCAGAGTTGAAAGATGATCATGACTTAAAAATAAAGCTACTATTGCTATATAATGAGAGCTATTCAAAGTGCACCCAAAGGAGGCTTGATAAGCAACAAGTCAGGCCACTAGCAATTAACAGCCCACAAGCTCAAACTGAACGATTTTTAAAGGAATAAAATATGCAAACCTTATATACTGTGATATCTTTACTATTCAGCATAAAATTTTTTTAAAAGTATGTGAAGAAAAAAAGTGTGATCTATATCTGGGAAGTAAAACAGATAATAGAAACAGATTCAGAGAATATAGACATTTGAATTGCCATGTGCTACTTAAAACAGATATTGCAAAAATGTTTAAAAATGTAAAGAAACTAGTGGGAATAATGAATAAATAGGTAAAAGTCTCAACAGAGAAAGGGAAAGAACTCAGAAGAATTTCTTGATAATGAAAATATAATATGCTTTCTAAAACTAAAATGGATGAAAGTAACAGTACAATGCATGGCGAAGAAAATATGTGGGGATTTGAATATTCAAATTTCAAATTAAAGCAGACAGAGAAGAAAAAATTAAAAATATGTATAGACCCAGTAACCTATGGTACAATATTACATGAGCTAATAAAAGAACAATGGAATTAACATTTGAGAGGATTAAAATATTAGAGCAGAAGAAGTACTTTAAAAACTATTGGCCAATCCTTTTTCTAAATTGGCTGAAAACAACATATCCAGAATTCCAAAATCCCAACACAACTTTAAATGGAATAAATACAGAGAACGTATCACGAAGTCTCATGGAAATCAATGATAAGGAAACTATCTTAAAAGTAGCCAAATTATATTTGAATATATACATATAAACACTTAGAATTAACTTTGATTTCTTATCAGAAACAATGTAAATTAGCAGAAAATTGAATAATATATTTATCTTAATTATTTTTATTTTTTTTTATTATTATTATTTTTGAGGCAGAGTCTTGCTGTATTGCCCAGGCTGGAGTGCAGTGGCACGATCTCAGCTCAATGCAACCTCTGACTTCCTGGTTCAAGCGATTCTCCTGCCTTAGCCTCCCAAGAAGCTGAGACTACGGGTGTGTGCCAACACACCGGGCTACTTTTCGTATTTTTACTACAGATGGAGTTTTACCATGTTTGATGCCAGGCTGGTCTCAAACTCCTGGCCTCAAGTGATCCGCCAACTTCAGCCTCCCAAAGTGCTGGGATTACAGGTGTGAGCTGCTGCACCCTACTGAATAATATGTTTTAAATACTAAAAGAAAAAATATAAAATTTTATATTTAGTGAAAACATTCTTTGAGAATAAACATGAAACAATTTTTAATACAGAACTAAGGGAAAAGCGTTTACCAATCTGGTGATTCAGACATGTCAATCAGAAACCCTATTATTTTAGTTTTATTTTGTCAATCAGTGTGTTGGTATAATAAAAAACTGGTTCTCCAGGAGGCGGAGGTTGCAGTGAGCTGAGGTCTTGCCATTGAACTCCAGCCTGGGCAACAAGTGCAAAACTCCATCTCAAGAAAACAAAAACAAAAACAAAAACGAACGAACAACAAAAAAAAAACACTGCTTTTTGGCAGTTTTAATATTATAATTAAATATCCCAGAATTATTTAAGAAATATAAATGTCAAGACCCATACCTAGATCATTTACTTAAGAACCTCTAAGGTTAAAACCTGGGTGTCACAATATTAAAAATCTCCTAGGTGTTTCTAATTGCTTGTAGATTATTGATAATAGCAGAGAAATACATTTAAAAAATTTTAAACTTCCTAGACTTAGGTACACAGGACTTGCCTAGGATTCAGGTTAGAACAGTTCAAAAAACTATCCCACAATAGAAGCATAGCATCAAGTAAAAACCTGCAAAAATCTGCACTGGAGGAGGAAAAAGAATTCACGAAAATACTCTGTCGTTAATGAAAACATAGAGGAACCGCCAAAAGCTGATGATTGAGCAGTGACAATGAGAAAATTCTCCAGCCCACTAGACCCCAAACAAGGCTGAAGTTAATAGAAGCCCAGTGCAGGACCAATTTAAATCCTCTGGTACAACAGCAAAAGTCAAGTCTAGATTAGCTCCTAAGTAGATTGACTCAACTGCCCATAATAACAGCTTGATTTAAAAAAACAAAACAAAACAAAAAGAGCATTCCTAAGTTCAATTATGAAGAGTATTCACCTCAGTCTGTGCCATTACATATGAATGCCTGGCATTCAGTAAAAATAGAAGTTGCAAAAAAATAATAATAATTTTTAAAAACCTCAGCCATTGCACAGAGGAGGAGTAATCCACAGAACAAGACTGAATGATTACTCCGTATGTTGGAACTATTTAATAGGAAGTTAAGAATAACTATAATTAATATATTAGAAGATCTTGGGGAAACAAAAGATAATATGAGTGAAAAGATGAACAATTATAGCAGAAATGTAGAAATAAGAAAGAGTCAAATGGAAAATTTAGAAATATTGAGCAATATCAAAAATTGTTTTCTGCTCTTACATGTAAAAAGCTGAGGTCATCACTCCCATAATCATTGAAACAACAAAATGAAAAGCTGAAAAACAACTGAAGTCCACCAGATAATTGAGGTGACAAGACAAACCTTCATACACAAAACTAGAGAAACCAATGAATTCAGAGAATTGCAGCTGAACAGAAGCAGAATTCATTACAGAAAAACATAGATAAACTCTTAAAAAGACCCAGAGGGGGAAATGAAAGACCACCTCACCTATAGGAAAACAAGAATAGGCATTGCACCTGACTTCACATGCGAAATCATACAAGTAGAAAGAGAGTGAGATGAAATATTTAAAGTGTTGAGAGAAAAATATCACCAGCCTAGAAGTCACTGTCTAGCAAAATTATCTTTCAAAAATTAAAGAGAAATAAAGACTTTCTTTAAATAATACAGCAGATAATTTGTCACCAGTAAACTATTTTGCAAACAATGTTAAAAAATTATTCGGAGAGAAGAAAAAATGATATTGGTCAGAAATTGAAATCTACATAAAGAAAGAAGCATGGTCAGAAACCAAAATCTATGTAAAGAAAGAAGCATTAGAGGAGTAAATGAAGGTAAAACAAAATATCTTCTTAAAAGTGTTCAAAGTCTTAAAATGGTTAATAATAGCAAAGATGTATTATGTACATTATGGATAAGTGAAATGAATGACAGCAATGTAATAAGTGATGAGAGGGAGGAAGTGGGAATGTTATATTATAAGGTTCAGAAAATCCCTTTGAAAAAATTTATTTAAAAGTGGACTTGTGATAGGAGTTAGGACCAGGTGGAAGCCCTGCCCTTTTCTGAGATGGCAGAGTGGAAGCCTTGCCTTCCCCAGCTGCAGCTGAGGCTGTCCAGCCATGGCTGTTAACCCAGGCATCCCTGAGCTCTTGGGGGCTGGGAGCAGTCAGGAGCCACACCTTCCCAGGTGCACCTGCAGCCACCCAAGCCATGGCTGTGGACCTGGGCATCTCTGCACTCTCGGGACTGGGAAGCACCCCTGACCTCACTGGCTCAGAGGTGCCTGCTCCTGCTGCCTGGCTTCTTCCTGTTCCTTGTGCCCCCTCCAGTGAGCAGAGTTGAGTTGAGGCCAAGCCCGTGTGCTGTTGCAACCCAGCTGTGTGTGGGCATGCTCAGGGGAGCACTGACATACCAGTCCCCTGCCGCCTCAGCCCCCTCTGGACTTTGGGCACCAACGAGCATGGGAGGGAATCTGAGGCAGGGGCTAAGGGCAGTTCCGCACTGGCCTGCCAGAACCCCTGGGCATGAACAGCCTGGACACCATGAACAGTTGCAGAAGGCAGACAAGTTCCTGGGTGGAAAGGGGCAGGTACCCAGTGAAGCCCCACCTTCAAGCCAGGAAGGCCTGAAGCTTGGGGTCTGGGTTGTCAGTACTGTAGACCGGAGCAGGAACTTATGGTGCTTTTTCTGGGCCTGCCCATAGCCACCCATGGTCCAATCAGCACATACTTCCTTTCCTCTGAAGCAGGCGGAAACCCAGAACTCAATCAGACTACAGGACATGACGGGACAACCTGCCTGCTAAGAGGAGCTATCCACTGTTGGTCTCCTCTGAGCTGTTCTATTGCTCAATAAAGCTCTTCTTCACCTTGCTCATCCTCCACTTGTCTACCTACCTCATTCTTCCTGGGCATGGGACAAGAACTCAGGACCCACTGAGTGGCAGAGCTGAAAGAGCTGTAACACAAACAGGGCTGAAAAACACCCCTTGCTCACCATGTTGCAGGCAACAAGATAGAGAAAACAGCTGTGGCCCTTCAGGGAGCCCGGACCTAGGAGCTCCCCAAGCTAGGGCTGCAACACCCTCTTTGGGGCTCTGCAGGTCCTGGTGTCTCCAACTTCCAGGTGCTACTGCATTCCCTGGTACCAGCCATGGAAGCTGCTTGCAGTACTTCTGGCCCAGTCACAACTACACAGGGAGCCGACACCAGTGCTGGTGCCTGGAGCTTCCAGCCCTGCCACAGCCAGTGTGCCTGGCTGTGTTCAGTGGCCCGACCCCACACTCGCTTGCTGACAAAACCCTTGCCACTCTGCTCAACCTTGGCAGGCATGGGATCTAGGCCAGTAGCATGAGCTGAGCACAGCCTGCCATGCCAAGTGGGCCCAGTGGCCCTGACCAAGACTTGGGCAAAGGCACCACTGGCCACAGAGTTTTCTGGCTGGCAAAGTGACAGCCCAAGGATTCCATAGCACTTGGATTAGTGTAAATACATACTGCAAACTCTAGAGCAATCAATATTTTTCAAAAAGGAAGGATAGTATACACAAAGAGAGATCAAATGGAGTTATATAAGATGCACCACTAGATCCAGAAGATGCAGAAAAAAGGGAGAATATGTTTTTTTAAAGTAAGAAACAAAGAAAAACTGCCACAAATAGAAAACTGTTACAAATTTGGCAGTTATTGTTTCAATGAGAGAGATTAATGTTTTCAAAAGTGAATGATAGAAGAGATATAAAAAGATATACCATGCTAAGACTAATCAAAAGAAAGCTGAAATTTTTATAGGGCTTGCACTGAATCTGTAGATGGCTTTGAGTCACATGAACATTTTCACAATATTAATTATTTCTATCAATAACATTTGTATTAGTCTGTTTTCATGCTGCTGATAAAGACATAACCAAGACTGGGCAAATTACAAAAGAAAGAGTTTTAACAGACTTACAGTTCCACGTGGCTGGGGAGGCCTCACAATCACAGGGGAAAGTGAAAGGCACATCTCACATGGCAGCAGACAAGAGAAGAGAGGTTGTGCAGGGAAACTCTCCTCTTTAAAATGATCAGATCTTGTGAAATTTATTCAGTATAATGAGAGCAACACAGGAAAGGCCTGTCCCCATGATTCAATTACTTCCCATCAGGTCCCTCCCACAACATGTAGGAATTCAAGATGAGATTTGGGAAGAGACTCACCCAAACCATATCAAAATGGCATATATTTCCATTTATTTTTGTTTTATTCAATTCCTTCATGAGTGTTTTAAAGTTTTCAATATACAGGTCTTTTACCTCCTTGGTGAAATATACATGTTGTAATATTTTTATTGATGCTACTGTAAATGGGATTTATAGTAACTATCCAAAAGAATATTTAAATATTCTTATAAATATAAATCTATTTATAAAACTAAATATAACTATATTAATATATTTAATAAATATAACTATATTAACATATTTAATAAATATAACTATATTAACGTATTTAATAAATATAACTATATTAATATATTTAATAAATATAACTATATTAATATATTTAATAAATCTAACTATATTACTATATTTAATAAATATAACTATATTACTATATTTAATAAATATAACTATATTAATATATTTAATAAATATAACTATATTAATATATTTAATAAATATAACTGTGTTAATATATTTAATAAATATAACTATGTTAATATATTTAATAAATATAACTATATGAATATATTTAATAAATATAACTATATGAATATATTTAATAAATATAACTATATTAATATATTTAATAAATATAAATATATGAATATATTTAATAAATATAACTATGTTAATATATTTAATAAATATAACTATATGAATATATTTAATAAATATAACTATATGAATATATTTAATAAATATAACTATATTAATATATTTAATAAATATAAATATATGAATATATTTAATAAATATAACTATGTTAATATATTTAATAAATATAACTATATGAATATATTTAATAAATATAAATATATTAATTTATTTAATAAATAGAAATATATTAATATATTTAATAAATATAAATATATTAATATATTTAATAAATATAAATATATTAATATATTTAATAAATATAAATGTATTAGATATAAATGTTTTAAAATATTATTTTAGGTAGTTATTAGCATATAGAAATGTTATTGATTTTTTGCGTTGAAAGTATATCCTGTAAATTTGCTAAGTGCATTTATCAGTTCTAATAGTTTTTTGGTGGAATCTTTAGCATTTTCTATAAATGAGATTACCAGGTCAGCAAATAGAGACAGTTCAATTCTTCATTTTCTATTAGAATACTTTTCATTTCTTTCTTTTGCCTAATTGCTCTGGCTACATCTTCCAATACAATGTTAAAAAGAAGTGGTGAGGATGGACATGCTTATCCTTGATCTTAGAGAAAAAGCTTTCAACATTTCATCATTGAGAATGATGTTAGCTATATGTTTGTTATATTTGACCTTAACTGTGTTGAGGTACATTCCCTTTATGCTTAATCTTTTGAAAGTTTTCTTTTGATCATTATGGGTAGTTGAATTTTAACATGAGGTTTTTTGGCATCTATTGAGATGATTTCATATAATTTTTCTTAATTTTATTTAATTGGTATCCTGCATTTATTGCTTGTGTACATTGAACCATACTTGAAACAGCATAAATACCAATTAGTCATGGTGTTTTTCATGAAAATAGAAAAAATATCTTAAATTTGGATGGAACTACAAAATACCCTGAATAGGAAAAAAAATTCTAAGTGACGATAACAAAACTGACACCATTACGTTTTCTTATTACAAAGCACATTATAAAGCAATTATAATAAAAACAGCATGGTACTGGCATAAAAAGAGAGACACATCAACCAATGGAACAGGAGAGAAAACCCAAAAACAAGCCCACATATTTATGCTTAATCGATTTTTTACAGAGGTGCCAAGATTACACAATAGAGAAAGGATAGTCTCCCCAATCAGTGATGCTGGAAAAACTGGCTATCCACACACACGAATGATATTGGATCCCTGTCTCATACCATATACAAAAATTAACTCAAAACAAATTTTGAAAATTAATATAAAACCTGAAACTGTAAACCTACTAAAAGAAAACATAGCCAACAATCTCCATTACATTGGTTTGGCCAATTTTTTTTTTTAATATAACTCTGAAAGCACAGATAACAAAAGCAAATATAAACAAATGAGATAGCATCAAACTAAAAATTTCTGCATATCAAAGGAACTAATTAATAAAGTGAAGAGGCAACCCAAAGAATGGGAGAAAATATTTGCAAATCATACATCTGATAAGGGGTTAATATCCAAAATATTTAAGAAACTGTAACAACTCAAACAAAAGAAAACAACCTAATTTAAAAACGGGAAATAAAATCAGACATTTTTCAAAAGAAGACATGCAAATGGTTGATAGGTATATGAAAAAATGCTCAACATCACTAATAACTAGGGAAATGCAAATTAAAACCACAATTAATTCTCTCTCATTAGAATGGCTTTTATTTAAAACAAAAAAGAAAGAGAACTAATGTTGGCATGGACATGGAGAAAAAAGGGAACTCATGTAAATTGCTGGTGGGAATGTAACTTAGTAAATCCATATGGAAAATGGTATGGAGGTTCCTCTAAAAACTAAAAATAGAAATGCCATATGATCCAGCATATCTACTTCTGAATACATATCCGAAAGCATGGAAATCAATATGTTAAAAGTATATCTGCATCTCCATTTTCATTCCAGCATTATTCATGATAGACAAAATATGGACTCAACCTAAGTCTTCATGAATGAATTTCATCAATGGATAAAGAAAATGTGCTATACATACACAATGGAATACTATTCGACCTTTTTTAAAAAAGAGAATTCTGTCGTTTGCAATAAAATGGATGAAACTGGAGAACTAAATGAAATAGGCCAGGCACAGAAAGACAAATGCCACATTATTTCACTTACATATGGAATCTAAAGTGTTGAACTTATAGTGGTTACCAGGGGTTGGGCAAAAGGAGAGAGGGATTTAAAAAATTGTAAGATTCAGTGAAAATAGTACCTATAGGGAAATGTATGGCATTCGGTGCATGTATTAGATAAAAGGATCTAAAACCAACAATCTAAGCTTACTTACTATACTTTATTATGGTATTGTTGGAAGTATAGACAACTCAATGGAACAGACTAGAGAACCAAGAAATAGACCCATACAAATATAGTCTACTGATCATTTACAAAGAGCAAAGGCAACTCAATAAAATAGTTTTTTAAGCAAATGATGCAGGAATAACTAGACATCCACAAGGAATAATAAATCTAGATATAAACTTTACATATTTTCTAAAGATTAACTCATAAAGAATTATAGATCTAAATGTAAAACACAAAAATATAAAACTTCTGAAAATTAACATAGGAGAAATATTAATCTTAGTGTTTATTAACCTAAGTTACCTAGGGTTGGCATGAAGTTTTTAAATACAGCAACTAGAGCTTGACCCATGAAAGAAGAAAAAAAACACATAAGTTGGAAACTTATAAGTTTAAAGCTTCTGTTGTTTGAGATTGTGAAGGACTAAAAAGACAAGCACAAAATGAGATAAAATGTTTGTGAAACGTGCATATGTTAAGAAACTTATATTCAAAATACACAAATAACTCTTAAATGAAACAATAAGAAAAAAAGTCCTTTAAAAATGGGCAGGCCAGGCACCATGGCTCACACCTGCAATCCCAGTACTTTGGGAGGTCAAGGCAGGTGGATTGCTTGAGTCCAGGAGTTCAAGACCAGCCCGGTCAACATGACAAAACCCCGTCTTCTAAAAATGCAAAAATTACCCAGGCATGGTGGCAAGCGCCTGTAGTCCCAGCTACTTGGGAGGCTGAGATGGGAAGATCACCTTAGCCTGGGAAGTTGAGCCTGCAGTGAACTGAGATTTTGCCACTGAACTCCATCCTGGGTGATGAAAGTGAGACCCTTTCTGGGAAAAAAAAAAATACCAATGATATTTTTTTGATACCAAATGATACCAAATGCTGGCGAAAATGTGAAGCAACAGGAACTCTCATTTATTTCTGGTGGAGATGCAAAATGGCACGACCATTTTGGAAGACAGTTTGGCACTTTCTTATGGAGCTCTACATAATTTTAGCATACAGTCCAACAATAATGTTCTCTAGTATTTACCCAAATGAGTTGGAAATGTGTATCACATAAAATTGTGTATATAATTGTTCATAGCAGGTTTATTCATAATTGTTGAAAGCTGGAAGCCCCAATACATCCTATAATAGGTACATGGATAAACAAACCAGTACATCAGTAAAATGGAAATTTACTCAATGACTTAAAAATTAAGCTATCAAACCATGAAAAGAACTGGAGCAACATTAAATGCGTATTGCTAAGTGAAGAAGGCCAATCTGGAAAGACTACATAATGTATGATTCTATCTTTATGTCATTATGAAAAAGGGCAAATTATAAATACTGTAAAAGGATCAGGAATAAATGTGAGAGGGGAGGAAAGTGGTGAAGCACATGGGATTTTGAGAGTAGTGAAACTATTTTCTATGATACTAGAATGGTGGATACATGACATCATGCAATTGTGAAAACCCAAACAACTATACAACCCATAGAGAGAACCCTAATATAATCTATGAACTCTTAATAATGTATCAATATTAGATCATCATTGTGGTTAATGTACCACACTAATATTAGACATTCATAATAGGAGAAAATATGTATAGGGGAAATAAGGTATCTCTCAATTTTTCTGTAAACTCCTAAACTGTTCTAAAACTAATACAAAACTGTTCTAAAAATAGTATACTCAATACAAAATAACAATATCAGAGATGAAAAATTATTTAGGAATAAAAGCGAAAAATAAGAAAAAACTAGAGAAAAGGAAAACTGAACAGAACACTGAAGAGCTATGAAAAGACATAAAACAGTCAATCATAAATATGAATGGAGTTCCAGAGCAAAAATAGAAAACAAGGAAGAAGAAATTTTGAAAAGATAAAGGCCAAGATTTCTACAAAAACGGTAAAAAACATACACCAATCCACAAAGCTCAGAGAACCTCAATCAGGATGAGTACAACACACACACACATAAACACAGATACACACACACACACACAGATACACACACACAAACGCGGTGGGGGATGGGGGAGAGAGAGAGTGCTAAATAAAAATAGTAAAACTGATGCAAACCGTAGATAATCTTGAAGGCAGACAGAGAATATGAAAACATTATAATAAAAACTAAAATAAAAACAGTTGACTTTTGTCAGAAACTATGTAAACCAGAAGACAATAGTGACACCTTAAAAGTAATGATATTTACAAAAACTGTCAACACAAAAGTCTAAATGAAAATATCTTTCAAAAGAAAAATAGGCCAAAAGGATTCATTATCATCAGACTATCACTTCACAACAAATTAATTAATATTTTTCCTCCAGAAGCAGTATGATCCCCAACAGAAACCTGTATCTTGAAATAGACTGTCAGATATAAAAAAAAAATTGAAGGTAAGTGAAAGAGAAATACAATTTCTTTTTTTTATTATTATACTTTAACTGTTAGGGTACATGTGCACAATGTGCAGGTTAGTTACATATGTATACATGTGCCATGTTGGTGTGCTGCACCCAGTAACTCGTCATTTAACATTAGTTATATCCCCAAATGCTATCCCTCCCCCCTCCCCCCACCCCACAACAGGCTCCCGTGTGGGATGTTCCCCTTCCTGTGTCCACATGTTCTCATTGTTCAATTCCCACCTATGAGTGAGAACATGCAGTGTTTGATTTTTTGTCCTTGCGATAGTTTGCTGAGAATAATGGTTTCCAGCTTCATCCATGTCCCTAAAAAGAACATGAACTCATCCTTTTTTATGGCTGCAGAGTATTCCATGGTGCCACATTTTCTTAATCCAGTCTATCCTTGTTGGACATTTGGGTTGGTTCCAAGTCTTTGCTATTGTGAATAGTGCTGCAATAAACATACATGTGCATGTGTCTTTATAGCAGCATGATTTATAATCCTTTGGGTATATACCCAGTAATGCGATTGCTGAGTCAAATGGTATTTCTAGTTGTAGATCACTGAGGAATCACCACACTGACTTCCACAATGGTTGAACTAGTTTACAGTCCCACCAACAGTGTAAAAGTGTTCCTATTTCTCCACATCCTCTCCAGCACCTGTTGTTTCCTGACTTTTTAATGATCGCCATTCTAACTGGTGTGAGATGGTATCTCATTGTGGTTTTGATTTGCATTTCTCTGATGGTCAGTGATGGTGAGCATTTTTTCATGTGTCTGTTGGCTGCATAAATGTCTTCTTTTGAGAAGTGTCTGTTCATATCCTTCACTCACTTGTTGATGGGGTTGTTTTTTTTTTCTTGTAAATTTGTTTGAGTTCATTGTAGATTCTGGATATTAGCCCTTTGTCAGATGAATAGATTGCAAAAATTTTCTCCCATTTTGTGGGTTGCCTGTTCACTCTGATGGTATTTTCTTTTGCTGTGCAGAAGCTCTTTAGTTTAATTAGATCCTATTTGTCAATTTTGGCTTTTGTTGCCATTGCTTTTGGTGTTTTAGACATGAAGTCCTTGCCCATGCCTATGTCCTGAATGCTATTGCCTAGGTTTCTACTTTATATTAACAACAGCGTTACCAATACCAAGCTGCTTTACCTCTCCACTGAGATAAGTTTGAACCCTTAGCATTTTTCTTGCTTAATTCTCCTCCCTTTTGAAAAGACCCAAATTAATCCTGGTAGTAATTATTAAAGTTTGTACTTGCAAAATAATCTCAATTGGTTGAGGCAAATTTGAACAAAAAAAGTATAACAGAAGCTTCTCATAGTCGGCTGTGAAGTTTGGAAACCTGGTATTCTGCATGGAAAAAGAAAGCCCTGGACACAAAAGTATCTAATGGCACATAGACTTTCCACCTTCCCTTTTGTTTAACATACTACAAATATTTGATATTTGTGTCAAATAAATGACACAGTTACACAGTGTACTGCCATTAGTATACCATGTCACATAAGATAAGGACTTTACAAGAGTATACTTCTCTTTCTTCTCTCCCATTTTTGTTCTATAATTGTCATAAGTTTTATTTCTATGTAAGTTTTAAAACTTATAATACATTGTTATTTATATGAAAGGATCTTTAGGAAAGAGATGTATATTTAATCAACTGAACTCTACACATTGATCATACAATACCTTGGGTCTCTCTCATTTCATAGTGTGAACAAAAGGCTAGAAAGAAACAAAAATATTCTCATTTATCACTGTAGGTCTGCCTTATCTTTTCCTATATTTTCTGGGTTAGTGTCCTAAGGCTGTTGTAACCACGTACCAGAAACTGGGTGATTTAAAACAATGGAAATGTGTTTTCTTACAGTTCTGGTAGGTACAAGTGTAAAAACAAGGTTTCAGAAGGACCATGCTCCCTCTGAAGGGTCTAGAGAAGACTCTATTCCATGACTCTCTCCTTGCTTCTGGTGGGTGCCAGCAAACCTTGGTGTTCCTTGGTTTTCACATGTTACTTTAATTGTTGCTTTCATGTGCACATGCCATTTCTCCCTGTATCTGTGTCTCCATGTCTTCACCCAATCTTATAAAGACATCAGTCAATGGACTTATGAGCGATCTTATTTCAGTATAACCTCATCTTAACTTTATTACATCTACAAACATTCAATTTTCAAATAGGTTTACATTCATGGGTTTATGGTAGACATGTGTATTAGTCATATATATGTAAAGGGGAGTTTATTAAGTAGTATCAACTCACAAGATCACAAGGTCCCACAATAGGCTGTCTGTAAGCTGAGGAGCAAGGAAGTCAGTCTGAGTCCCAAAGCTGAAGAACTTGGAGTCTGATGTTTGAGGGCAGGAAACATCCAGCATGTGAGAAAGATGTAGGCTGGGAGGCTAAGACAGTCAAACCTTTTTACATTTTTCTGCCTGCTTTGTATCCTGGCCATGCTGGCAGCTGATTACATGGTGCCCACCCAGATTAAGGGTGGGTCTGCTTTTCCCAGAACACTGACCCAAATGTTAATCTCCTCTGCCAACACCCTCACAGACAGACCCAGAATCAATACTTTGCATCCTTCAATCCAATCAAGTTGACCCTCAGTACTAACCATCACAGCATAAAACTGTGAAATGAACAATCACAGGCTCTTGATGGACAGATTTTGGAGGACACTATTCAACCCACTACTGTCTACATTGTGGCTACCCCAAATCATGATCTTTCCACAAGCAATATAAATGTACTTTATCCCAACAATCTGCAAATCTTTTTTTAAACTTTCATTTTATGTTCAGGGGTAAATTTGCAGGTTTGTTACACCTGTAAACTTATTCATGGGGGTTTCTTGTACAGATCACCATTATGTCATGGGGGTTTCTTGTACAGACCACCCAGGTATTAAGCCTAGTAGTCATTAGTTATTTTTCCTGATCCTCTCCCATCTCCCACCCTCCACCCTCTGAAAAGCCACAGTGTGTATTGTTCCCCTGTATATGTCCATGTGTTCTCATCATTTAGCTCCCACTTACAAGTAAGAACATGCAATATTTGGTTTTCTGTTTCTGTGTTACTTTTCTAAAGTTAATGACCTCCACTTCTATCCATGTCCCAGAAAAGGACATGATCTCATTCTTTTTTATGGCTGCATAGTATTCCATGGTGTATCCTTTAACCAGTTTATTATTCATGGACATTTAGCCTGAAGTTTAATCCATTTTAGCACCAACTCTAAGTCTACAATTTAATCTAAATAACATCAAATCAATAAGTCCCAAGTATTACCTAAGTCATCTAAATCAGGTATGAATGAAGCTCTGAGTATTTCATCTTGGGCAAAATTTCTCTCCATGTGTGAATCTTTGACTCTAGAACATAAGTTATTTGCTTCTGACATTTTATGGTGGGATAGGCATGGATGTCCTTATTTTTTTAAAAAAAATCACAAAACAAAGGAGCCACTGGCCTTCAGCAAGTCCAGATGTCATCAAGGAAAATTCTATTGCCTCAAGTCATAGGAATAATTCTTTCTGGCTTGATGTTCAGAACTCTGAACCCTCTTTGGTGACTTCTGAATCAGGTTCTCCACCTTCTCCATGCATGGTGGCAGCTCCATTTCATCTATGTGCAGTCGCTTCCGTGTTATTTTCTCAAGTTTCTGCTCCACTCTAAATGCCAGACCTTGTTAAATAGGCTAATTGATATCTCATTTTAAATACTGCCAAACCACCACAATGTACACAAGTTTAAACTGCTGGGCTTTGAACTTAAAACAGTTAATGATACACAAATTATCAACATATGCCAACTAGGAATCTTGAAGAAATTCCTAATATCCCTTGCATCTTCCCTACTATATTAAATTTACAATAAAATTATGTTGGTTGTCATCTAGTTATTTCAAAATAAATCATGTCTATCTCTATCACCACAAAACTAGTTTAATATTCTATCTGATTGGTCTTCTTAATTACTTTTGAACTAATTTACCTTCATCTGCATAGTAAATAGAATAATTTTATTCTCACAATTAATGTCTATTATGTTACCTTCATGCTTAAAAAACTTTTAAAAAACTTTAGTGGCTTTCAATTACTGTCTTTTCTCCCTCTCATCTACCTGTAACAAGTTCTGCCTACCTTTCCTATCTAATACTATAACACTTTTTGAATAATTTTCAGTCTTCTAGCTGTTTAATTCCTCCTGCTGTCTTATTTCTTTTTCTAATATGCCTATGCTTATTTCTGAAAGGCTCATTCTTTCCCTATTCACCTAATTAACTTCTACCATATCTCATTTCAAGTTCCTTCTTCAGGGAGGACCCTCTGAGATTATGGGGGTCATGTATTTTGGTTCACTGATCCCCAGCACTGAGTGCCTTACATGAAATGGAGTTTCTACAAATGCTGGACCAATGCCACAGAGTGAATAAACATGGATGAGAGATTACATATTATCTGTTTGACTTCAAAGGCTGGGGGAAATTATAAGGAGATAGATTTATAGTTAATATAGAAAGAATGTTCTAATATACACTCTTGTTTATAAATAAAATATGCATCCATGAGGGTCAAATGTTTATCAGAACAATTAGTAATTTCGCTGTTTATGATGTGGCAAGTGAGTCTAAACATTAGCTCTTCTACTACTACCAAAAATTGTTCATGGAAGATATAATTAATCTCAATTCTTTCAGATAAAATATCGGCTCCTGTAATAAGCAAAATTGTAGGAATGACTTCCATAAATACTGCCTTCCTGTAATCTTCTCCCTGTGAGTGTGAGTGAAACCTACTAATATGATGAGCTATAACTCCCATGATTACATTAAATTATTATATAAAAAAGGGGCTCCTATGGCTGGGCCTAATCTAATCACATACCTTTTTTTTTTTTTTTTAGCAGAAAATTTTGTCCTGCTGGTGAACATAAGGGGAAGTCTTTCTTTGGTGATATTAAAGATGGGGGGCACTACATGAGAAGGTACACAGGTTGCCTCTAGCAACAAAGGGTGGCCTGTGATTAACACTCAACAAGGAAATGTGCATGTTCAATCTACCTGTAAGGAACTGGATTCTAAGCACAACTTGAATGAGCTTATAACAAATTCCTCCCCAGGGCCTCCAGAAAAGATCTGTCTGGCCAACAACTAATTTTAGTCTGGTAAGACCCTAAGGAGAAAAAGAGTCAAGCCTACTTATATTTCTAATATATAAAACTGTGAGCTAATAAACTGATGGTGTTTAAGCTGCTAAGTCTGCTTAAATATGCAGAAATAGAAATCTACTGAAGGGTAAGTGACTCCCCAAATATTTTTGATCTAAAATGTCACAACAGAAAGACTAAAGCCCAAGACATTTCTAGTTTCAAATATTTTTTTCACTCCATTACCTCTGACTATAATTCTAATAAAACCTACTTTTATTTATTTTAGTAGAATTGTCTTATATAACCAAATGGATATTTCTAAGAATCTCAGATATTTTTAAAATTATATTAATTAAATTATAAATATAAAAACATAAAGTAAGTAAACATGAACATTCTGTAAAGCAGGCTAGTATTGTATTGGCTACATGAATGCTAATACATTTTCTCTTTAACATGTTTTTAAATGTATTGTGACCCAAGCTTGATGTCAAAATGCATTCAAATTGTATATATATTGCACTAGATGTGAATAACCATTGTTTTTTGATGGTAAATGAAAATAGAATAGTGTGGAGGGATTATTTAGGGATTATTTTAAAAGCTTCACTACCTTTATGCTCATCAATATGATTTGCAGTTCTGCCAGCATAAAAATATTAGGGTATTCAAACTGCGTAATTCAAGTTGTTCAAAGATTTCATATGGGACTGATAACAGAAATTTCTCATCTGATAAATAACATTGAATAAATTGCCTAGGCACAGTCTATGAGTTTTCATCTTCCTTTGGAACATTAAATATTAGTTATTGCCATAGGAAGAATTTAACATTAGATGGACTCATATTCTGATCCATGGTGGCAATCTCTAAATTTATCATTCTCTCCTACACTTGTTCTGTGTACTATTACTCAGACCATGCTATTTACACCAGCTGCATTCGCTTGTTCAGTACAACTAAGACATTTATCCTTCAGCTCATCCACCTGATCTGCTATACTGCCCCTCCCATTCTCATTGGAAACAAATTATATGTCATAATTTTGTCTCCTGTGTGAGTTGATTGTTTGAAAACATCACGCATCCGTTATCAGTCTCTCTGTTCAATCTCCTAGCAATGCAGTTAACTGAAAACTTCCCCAGAAGTGCCTCTTGCTTTTCACTAGCTTTACTATAAAAGCAGTTTTAACTCATATGCATTTTTTCAAATTTCTGCATGATTGCTGTTTACCTATTCGGCAATTCAAGAGGAACTATTGAAATATATACAAACATTTGATTTTTAAATGATCAAAGCATAATCTTGTTATTAGAAATTATAAAAAAACATAATATTATTCTTAAAGACTGAAAAAATAAAAGAAAAAATTTGAAGGAAAGAGGAAAAGTTACATGAGCCAATCACTCAATTATCTATTGAAAGCTGTCGTAATCAAAATCATTTTCTCCACATGTATTAGAGAGAAAGAGATCAGCATTTGTTCAGGAACTGGGGCAGTAGACAGAGGGTTGTAATGAGCTCAGAATCTTACACATAAATAATTCGACCCAATGTGGTAGCTATATGAACATATTTATAGACAAATAAACTATCTATACTACTGTATTAGAAAGATATGCAAAAACAGAATGGCATACATATTCAGATTCAAAGGAAAATACATTGTCACAATTGGAGAAGGTAGGAAGGAAGCACCCAAAATATTTCAAGTGTGGCATTTCCAATCAGCATTGATAGATGTAATTAGGGTTCCACTCTACAAATTGTTCACAGTGAGGGTAAGAAGGTAAACAAGAATCAAAGGGTCTTGTTTGTGATGAAGATTCATTTTTCCCCTGGGAAAAGGGAAAATAAATGGAATTTCTTTGGCAAAAAAGTATGGTTTTTTTGTTTGTTTGTTTTAGAAAATAAATAGACGTGGTAGGGGTTAGTGTAAATCCAAAAAGGATATTGCTGACATGATGAGTCTTTTAAAAACACTGTTGGGTTATAGTGAAATGGTGAGCTCAGGCAGTTGCCAGGGAAACGGAGATGGACTTACAAGACATTATTTTAGGAAAATTGGATATAGCATGTAAGAATTCATAGATTACTCAGACTTTTCTAAACTGTGCTGCTGAAAAGATAATTAAAGATGAGGATATGAGATATAAAATAATTATTATTAACTACTTAAGAGAATATTTGCTTACCATTATAGTCATTTAAGTGTAGTAACTATATTCACTAGGATTTTTGTAAATAAATTCATTTTTGATTGGCATTAACATTTAATCTGTATTAGCGTTCTTCAGAGAAATAGAACCAATAGGATACACACACACACACACATAATATACATATACATATACACAGAGATGGAGAGAATGACAGGAGAGAGAAGAGAGAGAGGGGAATTTTGTATTGCAAGGAATTATCTCCTGCAATTACAGAGGATGAGAAGCCTAGACCAGAACAGCCAGTGGCATAAGTTGCAATCCAAGTCCAAGTCTCAAGGCAGGAGAAAATCAATGTTCCAGCTTTCAGACAGGCAGGTAGAATTCTCTTTGCCTTTTTGTTCTGTTCAGGCTTTCAATGTATTGGATGATGGGCATTCACACTGGGGAGGATAATATGCTTTACTCAGTTTACAGATTTGAATGATAGTCTCACCTGGAAACACCTTCACATACACACCCAGAAATAGTTGTTAACCAGATATTTAAACACCCTGAGGTCCAGTCAAGTGAACACATGCAATGATTAATTATGTGGCCTTATTTTACTTTTTGAGTAAACTAATAAAAAACAATAATTTATTTCATAATAGTTGCATATAGATAATGAAATGCTTCCCCTAAATTCACTGCATTACCACATCAAGCAATTCTTAATATAATGTATTTACCTTAATATTAAAATCAATGAGATTTTATATTGGGAAAATTACTCTCACTGAAATGTTAATTAACAATTGCTTTGAGAATATATAACAGATAGCTGAAAGTAAAGCTAAGAAATGGCTTTGTATGTCTTTTGAGAATAATATTATATTGTCTATTCTATATCAACTATGATTTCAAACTATCACAGCTCCAATAAAACTAAATTTTTTCTTCTTATACTTGAGATAATTTAGACCCCATTTGTTTCTCTCCACCCCTCTTGCTAAACTCAAATTATCTAACCAAAAGCTACTAATGTGCAACCTCAATCTGGCTGCCTCTTATTTCTATTCTGTAACTAATAGAGCCTCAGTTTCCCATTACTCTTGAGAACGTGAACAGTATTCAATTCTAGGAATAACCTGAGCTATGATTGACCTTCACCAATCTGTCATCTCCCTGCAGAACACACATTTTAAAGCTGTTCTTTCACATTGCAATGTTTTAATGAAAGGCTTGACATAATTATTTTGTTTTATGTTTTCCTTCCACAAAGCCCATTAGTGGTAGGACAAGTTTTGACTTACTTTTCCAGTATTAATCAGAAATAAGAAATGTGGATTCTACTTTACTTTGGATAAACGGAGAGTTATTGAAAGTCTCTGAGCAAGGAAATCGATTTACAGGAACTGCCTCTATAAGATGATTGATTTGAAAAATTTGGAAACATATGTTAAGTTGAAGAAAACAAAAGAAGAGTTTCTTAGATGATTTTAAATAAAAATGAAGGCCTGGTCTGGACCTATGCCAGTGAAAACAGAAAGGAAAAAAGTTAGCTAAAGCAGCAGACTTATAAAAGTATTAGAAATTGAATTTACCTCTACAATTTTGAGCCTGGGTAATTTACATAGGGAGGAAAGTTTAGAAAAGGAAGAGGGAATTTTACTTTTTGAGTCAGGAGAATGACATGTTTATTAGAAGGAGTGATGGAGAAAAACTTAATTTTAAACTTAAAAGTAATAAAATCATATGGGATTTCAAGTAAGTCATCAAAAAGAGGATCTGACGCTTAGAAGAAAGAAATGACTTTGAATGAATTTTCGTGAGTTACCTGTATAGACAGGATGTGGAGTCAAGAAATTCCTGAAGTTGGGAGCAAAACAGGGAGAGAGAAAAGGCCTAGGAGTAGGCTAAAATGACAGAGAGAGAGAGAGAGATTATTTTTTGTTGGAAGAAACTTGAATAAAATCAATTATATTTCAACAATCTAATGTGCTATCAATGATAGGATTCCCCATTATTTTATGCACCATGGAAGATGAATAAAGATTCTAAGACCAAGATGTGTATATTAGAATCAAGGAAACTTAGTATGTTTAGGATACACAAAGGGGAAGAGCCAAGAATGGATTCTAATTATACATTTTAAATTTTATTTTAAATTTTTTTTTTTAGATAAGCACTTTCTCTGTCACCCAGGCAGGAGTGTAGTGGCACTATGTTGGCTCATTACAACCTTTGCCTCCCAGGCTCAAATGATCCTCACACCTCAGCTTCCTGAGTAGCTGGAACCACAGGTGCATGCCACCATAATCGTCTAATTTTTAAATTTGTTTTGTAGGGACCAGGTCTTACTATATTGCCCAGGCTGGTCTCCAACTCATGGGCTCAGGCAATCCTCCCGCCTCTGCCTCCTAAAGTGCTGGGATTATAGGTGTGAGCCACCACACTAAAATTTATTTGATTAGGTGTTTTATAAAGAACAATTTACAATGCTGAGTTGCATAGGGTATGTGTCTGTGTGTAATAGCTAATGAGTAGATGGCTATAATATCAGTCATCTAAAAATTAATTGAGGTGGATGAGGCTGAAACTTTGATCTGAACATCACACCCAAATAATGGTTTTTGAAATTACCATGAAATAAAGTTGAGAGAAGGAAATATATTTGAATGCATTAATTTCCAAAGTGAAAATAATGTTAAATGATTATGTTAGCATAAAAGTCCAAAGTTGGAACAGGAACTCTACTCATCCATTTCCACTATTAATTTGAGTTTGTCCAAATGAAATAAATATCAGCTTCCCCTAAAGAGGGTTTCAAAAAGCTTGGTATCATCAGGAGAAAACCAAGAAACCTGATAATTCACTTAGAACTAGTAGGTGAAAGAAGGGTCTACAAAAATTTAAATATTGAAGAAAGATGTTACCCGTGGATATGAGACACATTTACTTGCTCAGAAAATCTTTAAAATATAATATTACCAGAAAAATGTTTCTGGAAGCAATATCTCATGATTGGTATATTTGGAAAATATTTTGAGAAAGAATTCATTATTGAGTATCAAGCACTGAAGCTATGCTTCTACTCAAAAAAAAAAAAAAAAAAAACCCAACAGCATAAAAACTCTAAATTACATGGTTTTAGTCTCACTCATTTATCATAGTGCTGGGTGAGAAAGGCTATTTTGAGAAAAAAAGAAATTTAAGAACGATGATATACACAAAATTGCTTTATACTAATCTAAAATACTCACTTAATATGGAGAGATGAAGTAACTCCAGTGTATTAGTCCATTTTCATGCTGCTGATAAAGACATACCGGCGACTTGGAAGAAAGAGAGGTTTAATTGGACTTACAGTTCCACATGGTTGGGAAGGCCTCAGAATCATGGTGGGAGGTGAAAGGCACCTCTTACATGGCAGCAGCAAGAGAAAATGAGAAAGATGAAAAAGCAGAAACCCCTGAGAAAACCATCAAATCTTGTGAGATGTATTCACTACCACAAGAATAGTATGGCAGAAACCATCCCCATGATTCAATTATCTCCCACCGGGTCCCTCCCACAACACGTGGAATTATGGGAATTCAATTCAAGATGAGATTTGGCTGGGGACACATAGCCAAACCATATCATTCCACCCTGGGCCCCTCCAAATCTCATGTCCTCACATTTCAAAATCAATCATGCCTTCCCAACAGTCTCCCAAAGTCTTAACTCATTTCAGCATTAACCCGGAAATCCACAGTCCAAAGTCTCATCTGAAACAAGGCAAGTCCCTTCTGCCTATGAGTCTGTAAAATCAAAAGGAAGCTAGTTACTTCCTAGATACAATGAGGTTACAGGCATTGGGTAAAGACAGCTATTCCAAGTGGGAGAAATTGGCCAAAACAAAGGAGTTATATGGACCATGCAAGTCCAAAATCCAGTGGGGCAGTAAAATTCTAAAGCTACAAAATGATCTCCTTTGACTCCATGTCTCACATCCAGGTCATGTGGATGCAAGAGATAGGTTCCCTTAGTCTTGGGCAGTTCTGCCCCTGTGGCTTTGTGGGGTATAGCCCACCTCCGGGCTGCTTTCACAGGCTGGCATTGAGTGTCTGAGGCTTTTCCAGGTCTACTGTGCAAGCTGTCAGTGGATCTACCATTCTGGGGTCTGGAGGACAGTGGCCCTTTTCTCACAGCTCTACTAGGTGGTGCCCCAGTATGGATTCTGTGTGGGGGGGTTCAACTCCACATTTCCCTTCCACAATGCCCTAGCAGAGGTTCTCTCTGAGGGCCCTGTCACTGCAACAAGCTTTTCCCTGGGCATCCAGACATTTCCATACATCTGCTGGACCAGATGGAACAGAGGGCACAAAGTCCCTAGGCTTCACACAGCATGGAGACCCTGGGCCCAGCCCATGAAACCATTTTTTCCTTCTAGCATTCTGGGTCTGTGATGAGAGGGGTGGCCATGAGACCTATGACGAGCCCTGGAGACAATTTCCCCATTGTCTTGGGGACTAACATTCTGCTCCTTGTTACTTATGCAAATTTTTTGCAGCCAGCTTGAATTTCTCCTCAAAAAATGGGGTTTTCTCTCTGCATCATCAGGCTGCAAATTTCCTGAACTTTTATGCACTGTTTCCCTTTTAAAACAGAGTGCTTTTAACAGCACCCAAGTCACTGCTTGAACACTTTGCTGCTTAGAATTTTCTTCCATCAGATACTCTTAATCATCTCTCTCAAGTTCAAAGTTCCACAAATCTCTAGGGCAGGTCCAAAGTATCACCAGTCTTTTTGCTAAAATGTTACAAGAGTCACCTTTGCTCCAGTTGCCAACAAGTTCCTCATCTCCATCTGAGACCACCTCAGCCTGGAACTTAGCATTCATATTGCTATCACCATTTTTGTCAAAGCCAATCAACAAGTCTCTAGAAGATTCCAAACTTTCCCACATTTTTCTGTCTTCTCCTGAGCTCTCCAAATTGTTCCAACCTCTGCCTGAAAGCCAGTTCCAAACTCGCTTCCACAATTTTGGGTATCTTTTCGGCAGTGCCCCACTCTACTGGTACCTCCCACAACACGGAATTATGGGAGTACAATTCAAGATGAGATTTGGGTGGGGACTCACAGACAAACCATATCAACCAGTATTATCAGCAGTAACCTTATTGGAAATTTGGTTTAGCAGAAAAAAGAAAATAATGGCATACCAGATCAATCTCTTTTGTTTTTCTGTCACTTTGCTGGCCCAGACCAGGAAAAGTTGTTCCAGACCTTATGTAAATTCTGTGCTCCTGACAAATTTATCTTCGTGTAGTTCACTGTTAATTGTAAAACCAACACTATTAGCATTAATGCCCTGTATGTTAGTTTTACTGATAGAGAGTAATAGATAGTGCAAACAATGATGATATTTGGTGCCAAACATCATTAAAATCTCACTTAAGGTGAGTTTTCAGCAGGTTTTCTAGTAGACAAAGCCATCTAATCCTGGAATGTATGAAGAAATTGGGCTTATTGACATTTCCATCACTTGCTTGATTTCCATGGTTTTAATAAAGGACTGTGGAATTAGGATAATTGGGTATGAGAAGTTAATCTTGTTCTTTTGTAAAAGGTGTTTGACAGTGATGTGTTGGCGAATGATTAGCAATCATTTATCTGACAGCAAACTAAAATCCCTGATTCAGTTTTCTTTCTCACGTCCAAGGTGCACATATTTTGACTATAGCTGATATTAAACTACCAGTGTGATAGTGCCAATTGTCTCTCAAAACCTTTGAACATTTTACAGTTGGCCATTGAGAGTGTTAACTGGACCCAGCATATCACTTCCTGTTGATGTATCAAAGCAATATAATTTAGTAGACAATGTTCTGGATTTCGGATTGGGAAATTTAGATACTTACCTTATCTTTACATCAGCCTTTTAAAATTTTTTGACCAAGAACTATTCTATCTCCTTTAGCCTTCCCAGCATCAACCACATTTCCTGGCACCTGAGATATTCACAAGAAGATGGTAGAAAGATAAATAACACAGATCTAATCTTCTTATTTTATATTTGGCATGAAAAATATTTCATGGTAATTTCACTTGCATATTAATAAAATAATACAGTAATAGAGTTAAATATTCTCTTAAATTTACCTTATTTACTGTAATTACATTTATTTGCATATTTAGGAAGGTAAAATTTAATAAGTGGTTCATAGATGTTTTGAACATGAACACATGATTAAGTGTTGTTCTGCCCTTCATAGTGTTTATCTATGGACTGATTCTTTTCTCTTTCTATAGGTCTACATCATGCATTCTCAAAAGGTTTCTGGGATCTTACTATTTTTATGTATTAGACACAGGTACATAAAACATGTATCTTTGGCTGTAAAATTTGATGATGAGGAGTGATTAGAAAAAAATATTTAAAAAGCTATGTACAGGGGCAATAAGAAAAAAATAAAGGTTGAAGAGCAGTGGTCTTGATCAATGCTGTCTAATATAACTTTCTGTTATGATGGGTATATTCTGCTGTGTGCTGTGTAGTTCTTTGTCTATTGAGCATTTGAAATGGCTAGTCTGACTAAATAACTGAATTTTAAATTCAATTTACTTTTAATTAAATTTAAGTATGTGTGTGCTGAAAACTGTAGTATTGGACAACACAGTTCTACATTCTAGTGATAAAGATCATATTTAATGGGGTAAGGTCAATTATAAAAAAGAAATCATTTAAGCAATCAGTTAACACTTGTTACCATCTACATTCTTTTTTCTTATAGTAAAATATTTGATACCAGTGACTTTATGATTCTATACCCCATGGATTTACCTTTAGTTCTCAACGAGCAATGAGGGTTCAGTGTTATCCACAACAAATGAATCATAAATGTAAGGGCTATCCATTAGTTTCGAAGTCCTCTGCCATCTTTCCCTTGGAATTTGAAAACATGTGGATATGAAGGAATCTAAAATGTTCTCCCATCACTTGGCCTGTTAGCTGGGAATCAACCCATTAATTCAAATGTAGAGAAGAAGAAATTCTCAAATCCTATCTTTTATGATTAATTTTCATAACATCCTCTATTAGAACTGCAGAGCACTCAGAAATCATAGACTGCAAGTTACATTTTTATTATTTCACTTTTTATGGATTAATTTTATTGCACATATTACAAATTGAGGCACCAGTTATCTTTACTTACCCCATTCCTAGATAATAACAATAGTATGTGACCATTTTAAACACCATGACAATCTTATAGCAATAATATGTAAAGTAGATATTATGACTGCTTTATGGATGTGTTGTAGCAAAATTAAGTTCACCTGAACTAATAAGTAGCAAAAGCAGAGTTCTTAATCAGGTTTATTTGACTCCATATTTGAGTTCATAACCACAACTATGTAGTGCTAACACATCACGTGAGTAAAATTAAAGTGCCCTACTTAGAATGATCTTACATGTATGCATATGTCCATATGCATATGCTATAGTCTGAATGTCCCCCAGAATTCATGTGTTAAAACTTAATCTCCATTTTGGTGATATTAAGAGGTGGGGATTTTGGGGGAAGTGATTAACTCATGAGGGCTCTGCCCTCATGAATGGATTAGTGCCTTATGAAAAGGCTGGAAGGTAGACCCTTCCTATTTGTCCTTCCATCCCTTCTATTATGTGAGAACACAGGGTTCCTCCCCTCTCTAGGATCCAGCAACAAGGCATCGTCTTGAAAACAGAGCAGCATTTACCAGGCACCAAACCTGTCAGCACCTTGATCTTGGGCTTTATAGCCTCCATAATTGGGATAAATAAATTTACTTTACGTAAAAATCAACTAGGCTCAAGTATATCATTACAGCAATACAAACAGGCTAAGGCAGTATATATTAGGAGAAAAAAAGGGAAAACTTGCCTCCTAGTCTAAACTTTTAAACAAATTAAATACAACTCTCTATGTTAAAAACTATTTTGTATCAGTGTCTTACTGCCGGCAACTTTTTAATAAGCTTATTTTCCCTGTAAATTTGTACTATAAAGGAACACTGTTACATAGAAGTAAAATGTATTAGAGTCACAGTACACAAAATCTGAAAGACCATGTAATGAAATTTTGGGTATTTTTGTTATAGTAAATTTTTAATAAAATTATTATGTAACTGGTAGGATCTATAAAAATTATATGTGGAATTGATAATTATCTAATGACTAATGAAATTTATGAATCCAATCTAGCTTTTCAAAATGAAGTGATCGATTTTCATTGTATTTATAGTGAACTGCTCAAGCAAAAATTAATTCAATATGATTGCTTTGGATCAATGCAGCAGAAATAAGGGCAGATCTCAAAAGTATGGCAAAATGTTTTTAATTACAAGATGTTAATCATCAAGAATAATGACAGAATTTCTGTTATGAATAAAATATATAATTGGTAAGGCTTGAGAAGTAGGTAAAATTAAGCCTGCACCTTAAATTCTATATGTCATATATTTTTCTAAACTGTTCTTAATATTGAACTCTCAATACAGATTACAATTTACCATGGAGCTGCAGCTCCTCCTAGTTGCTTAGGGCTCATATTTAAAATGCAAAAAATTGTATCATAGGTATTGAGTCAACACTAACCAAGTCAGGCATTAAACAAAAATGTTGTAAGTGGAGCATAAGGAAACAAAGTGAATGAATTTCAGTTCTACAACTCCACAGGAAATTTATGGAAAGATAATGTCTACCAATTCTGATAGCATTTATTTAATGAAATAAAATCACATAAGCAGTAATTCATTATGCATTATCAAATAACAGCTCTGTGTGTGTGTGCATGCGTGTGTGTGTGTGTGTGTGTGTAAACAGAAAGAGAGGAAGACTCACTATATTATAGCCATATTGTTACATATCATTTAGTCTAACAAAACATTGAATTTCCAAATGAAAATGTTTAATGACAGAAATTTCAATCATCTCAGCAAGCCTGCAAATGCTGTGTGCACTGTTTTACTCTCATTTAACCAGCATCCCTAGGCAAAAGAATAGATAGAGAACCAGATACCACTTGAAATGCTGGCCTTAGAAACTTCTTGTCCTGGATCTTCAGACACAAAGAATTAATGTAAAAATGTACATCAGCATTAAGTTTGGCAAATATATCTTATTTTCTTGATCTGATAAGTCAGTTCTCAATCGTTAGGCTCATCAGTTTAAATGTTATTTTAAAAAGAAAGTGGATGAGAAAGGGGAACCTATTATATCATCAGCTTGTTCAGAATTTCTTTTGACTGGAACAATTTCAGAAGAGTTAAAATCACCATGTCTTTATGTTTTCTCCTCTTTTTCAACCATTGATTTAACGGTGATGTGGGAATCACTTAATTCACGGTGTCAAAAAGACAGGATCCAAACTGTCATATTCTGAGAAAGCTACATAAAGGTATTCTCAGATTTATGGTCTCAGAGGACACATTAGCTAAGAGCCTTTCTTTCCTGCAAAATAAAACCCATGAGATATGATAAAACACTACCAGCCTAAACAAGAAAGGGAATACTTCAGTTTGAATGTTATAGTTAAAAAAAAAACAACCCTGCTAGGTTAAGCCTTAGTGCAGTTATTGATACAAGTAAATAGATTACTAAATAAAAAAATCACTAGTATTGTGGGTGAAAATTTAATTATTTCCATATTTGTTAAATAGTACAGGGTAAAGTAATATTTTTAGAAAATGGAATGAGTTGCAGACAAAAATTTAAGTGATATATGGATGGATAAAATGAAACAACAGTGCTTAATATAAAGTTTACATTTGATTTCTATGTTTATAAAATTATAATTTAAATTATATCAATATTCAATGGTTTCATGTGAATTTAAGTAAAGTATAAGATAATTCTGCATGACAGAATTGACAATTAGCTATTTGAATTCTAAGCTATAGAATTATTTATTCATTCAGAAATTATAAATTGTTTTGTACATGTGTTTGGCACAAAGATAAAGGATAAAGTCCTTACCTTCAAGGAGTGCCCACATTAGTGAAAGAATTGAACAGAAAAAAAAGTGAGGGAGCAAAAGTGAGAAAGAGAAAGAATGTGGAGGGGGGAGGGTGAAAGAGATAAACTGTTTTAAAAAATTAAAGAAAGTATGTCAGATGCAGGGCCAGACATAATAAATCCCAAACATGCATAAATGTCTTTAAATTGCTCTCTAAAAGTCAAAGTCTACTGGAACAGATTCACAGTCAAATCCCAAACTATGCTATATTTATGAAATACATGTAAAACTAAATGGCAGAGGAACACTAAAAATAAAAGACTAAGCAATAATACATCAATGTGTTTGAACAAAAGAAGCAGAAATAGTAACATTACTGTAAGAATCACTGTGATCCTTTTAAAACAAATTGGTTATATAGAAAGGACACAAAAATATTCGTTTTTTAAAAATTTGTATAAATTTAAGAGATATAAGTGCAGTTTTCTTATATGCATATATTGCAAGGTGGTGAAGTCTAGACTTTTAGTGTAGTCATCACTTGAATGGTGTATATTGTTCTCATTGCATAATTTCTTATCCCTCAATCTCCTCTCACTCTCCCACCCTTCCTAGTCTTCAATGTCTCTTCTTTTTCAGATAGTTTGCTATTAGCATATAGAAATGCCACTGATTTTTTGTAAGTTGATTTTGTATCCTGCAGTATACTAAACTCATATGTTGATTCCAAAAGTTTTTTGGCGGAGTCTTTAGGATATACATATATGTATATATATCCTATATATATATCGGATATATATATATATCCTATATATATATCCTATATATATATCGGATATATATATATATCCGATATATGTATATATATCCTATATATATCCGATATATATATATCCTATATATATCCGATATATATATATCCTATATATATCGGATATATATATATCCTATATATATCGGATATATATATATCCTATATATAGACATATATATCCTATATATAGACATATATATATCCTATATATATCATATACATATCCTATATCATATATATCATATATATATCATATACATATCTCATATATATATATATATATGTCATCTGAAAACAGGGAGAATGGGACAATTTGACTTACTCTTTTTTCATTTTGATGCTTTTTATTTCTTTCTCTTACCAAATTGCTCTGACCAGAACTGTCAGTACTATTTTGAATAGAAGTGGTGAAAGTGGACATTCTCATCTTGTTTCAGTTCTTAGGGGAAAGGATTTCAATTTTCCCCCCTTTCGTATGTTGTTAACTATGGCTTTGTCATATATGGCCTTTATTTTGCTGAAGTGTGTTTATTCTATGCCTAGCTTATTGAGGATTTTTATTATGAAGAGATGTGAAATATCAAGTGCTTTTTAAGCATCTAGAGTCTAACCCATTAAAACATAATTTTCCCATTAAAAACAATATATGTACAAGATAAAAAATGGAAATTGCAGATAAAACATAAAAAGTAAAGATTACAAAATGCCTACCACAAAAAGTGAACAATAACAATTTTTTATTGCTATAACCTATTAAAGATGGATTTATTATTAGTTTTATGCAGTTCATAGGATTTGATCACATGAATTCTTATTTAGTAACAGTATATTCTGGAAATCCCCCATGCCATTCTTTAAATTTCCACAGCATTTTTATAATAACTGTCAAACTTTTCATCATGAGGATATACTATAATTAATGTGTCTCTAGTTTATACATCTATATATTTTCCAATGTCTCACTTTTTTCAAACCACTGAAATAATCATCTTCCTAGGCACATTTCAAAAGTGGAATTTCACAGAAATGTGTGAAATTTTTATTATATTTGTCTTTTATCACATTTGAAGAGATTATTTACAGCATTTCACTAAAATTGCTCTCTAAATTATGCCGTTTTCTACATTTTGGCAAGTTTTCACAAATTGCAGACCAATCGAGATTGTAACCATGTGCTCATTTGACTGCATGTTCATCACTACTGGATATTGCTATTTTCAATAGAAAATTTTTATCTTTTTTATGAAAAAAATTTTGGTAAAATTATGCTTCACTGTTTTAATATGCATGTTACTGCCTGCTATTGAGGTAAACAGTAGTGAGATAAAATACTCATTTGACATGAAAATTTTGCCTAGAAAAATATTTCCCTGTATAAATCGTCTGCAGAGATAACCCCCAAAAATATATGTGTGTGTATGCATAAAGATCTTCATTAGTTATTTTTATTGGTGAAATGTTGAAATAACCATTATTTTGAAATTAGATTACTGTATATATTATTCATGGAAGAATACATTGCCATATATTTATAGTGTGCATATATATGTAAAATAAATCATAATATATTCATGATATGTATTCCTCATAGAAGAATGTATATATTTTGCAATCATTAAAATGATATGACTGAAGACCATGTCACCAAATGAAAAAAAATCATGACATGTTATAATTGTTTAAGTAATTATTTTTTACATTGAAAAAGTGCCAATGTATGTATGTATGGAGGCATGTGGAAAAAATTAAAACATAAGTAATATATAAAAATTACGATTATGAGATTTGAGCTATTATTTTCATTTGCTTTTATTTACTCAACTTAAAACATTTTAATATGTTTTTACAATAAAAATGGAGGAAGGGGAGGCATTTGACCATTAGCCCAAAAGAAGTAGAGATGTCTTTTATACATCATTTATTTTTATTGCTAATATCATCATCTTAATTTAGGCCTTACTGATTCACAACTGAACTGATAATACTACCATGTTACTGCACTCATTGTCTCTAGCCTTGGCACATAGTTTTCAATGTTGTTTCATTCTATTTTTATAGAATAAAGTTTAAATTTGTTATAATATATACACAGTTGATTCAAATGTTTAGTAGTGAATATTCTCATAATTGACTCTATGTGTTGAAACCCAGATCTATTAACCCAGTTTACAACAGCCTGATCTTCAAGAGGTTGTATATTATCCTGTGGCTATGTTTGCTATGTAAAATAAGGACACAACTGGTACATAAGTCTGGTGTCATGCTTTTATCACCAGTGCTTACCTAGTACATAAGATTCAGTGAGTGTTGATAATAAAATAATTGTATTGTCATCTTGGTATTAAAATCTTGCCACAAGTTTTTTTTTAATTCTCAGCCACATTATGCTAATTAGTGACTGTGTTAGTCTATAATATTGTGAGGAATTGTCTGCTACACACACATATGCAGACACACACCACATACTTTCTTCTATCATTTCAACAGCTCCCTCAACAACAATCTCTATTGCCTCTTCTCATCCTTATTTTGCACATGTTTCTAGTTCTCTAACACTCTGCTCAACCCCAAATTAATACTTAGGAAAGTACCTTTCCAGTGGTGTGATGGAGAAAGCTAATAGTGCTCATGAGAGCTGAATATTAATTTTTATAAACTTTGTTGGTTTGTAGACATAATTTCGGGACCTTGAAATAAAAAAGATGGGAGTACTGCATCAGGGGAATTAAACTATGTTATAAATAAGCCCTTGCTTCCTGATTTTTTTTTCTTCCAAGAGCCAGTTAAACATTTACTAGTACAAAACTATAACTTTACATCTTTAAACTCCTTTTATTTCTGCATAACACACATTGGGCCACTCATTTTAAATCAGAAGACGTTACTTCAAAACTTATTTTTGCTATTATTTGATATTGGACTGTCTCTCAATAGTACAACCATCAGTTAGCCTTATCTATTTCCTGTGGTTAACATCAACTTAACAGGTTGGTTTATGCATAAATCAAATTAACAACTAAGAATTGTGTTTGTTAATCAAAACATACAATATAGAAAGTCCTGTGATTATCACTTAACATTTTATTTCACCTGGTCTTTAAAATTAAACATTATGGAGACTTAGTATTTTTAAAATGCCACTCTAGAAACAATACTCTTTTATCAAACTATGAATTAGGTGCAGCTTATAAGCCATTGCCTATAACTTTGAATAAATAAAATGTTATGCTATTGATTTAAGGATTAAAGCAAGCACCTCCAATAAGATGTTTTCTTAATTTTGGAAAATTAAATCTCAAATTAACTAGGTTACTGGATATTTTTAATTATGGATTTTTACTTCCATGACAAAATTGACTTGGTCTTTAAAGTATGCTTCCTACTTAAGTAAACTATGGAATTAGCCATATGGAGAACAGTAGACATTATATTAATTTCAAATTTTTCCATTTTTTCATGCAGCTCTGTATTAAAAATAGTAGCAACTAGAAATGAATTTACTATGAAGCTAATATGTTTAAACTTTAACCTCTTTACACAGAAGGGGTTGTGCTAGCATATTGTGCCTTATTTTATATTTGTAATTATGAGCGTTTTTTAAATTAAAGAATACCTCCCAAATTTTGTAAGTTTCAGATCGCTTTTTGGTTCCGATAAAGAACATTTATTTTCCACTCTGAGTGTTCTGGCTCACAGCTTGGTCTTAGTGACTGCTAGGTCTGCTTTGTTTTCCCAAAGGGTTTCTCTTGAATGCATTCGATTGACTCATTGGACCTAAATCAATCTTTATGTCAGAATGTGTTTGTGCCTAACCTGGAAGGGATAAACAAAATCCTTAAATTTCATCAAGGCCCTGGTTTGGGGCCCATTCAAATGAAGAATTAAAATTAGAATTTTTCATTGATCTCCAGTTACTTGGTAGAGTTGTCAGAAATAAGAGAAACATACATTGTAATATGTCACAAATTTTGTTCAAAGCCCCAGGATTCTGTAAAAGTGATTCCATTTGTCATCTTCTAATAACATAATTTTAGGCCATTCAATCTTACATTTTTTTAATTATAAAAGAAAGATTTCAGTGCTTATCGTGTATTTTCCTTATGTAGAAATATAATTTTAACTAATAACAGCAATTAAAGGCTGACTCATTCATTTCTAATTGTTACAAAATACAAAAAATTACAAGCTACTTTGATTCAAAAAATTTACACATGAGCTCACTGATATGAGACACATTTTTGTTGTTATATTTATCTTCAGAGGTAATAATAAAATTATGTAATGATTGTTTTGACCTATGTATAACCTCATGTTTCTATGCCTCACTTGATGGCTCATGAAGTCTGCATAGTCACAGAAGAAATGTTGGGGCTGCTAAGAAGGGTGAGCAACAGCAACACCCAATGGCTAGTTACTTAACATTTCAATATTTTTACACTAGTCATGCCGGTACATCCCACTGATTATCAGCCTTGTTTATCTGAAGCAAAATTGTCCTATAATTCACATTTTAAGCATAATTAAGTGTTTTCCTAGCTACACACAGGTTACCTAAAACCGAATGTTTTCACGAAATCATTATTCATTTAAAGAATTGTTTTGATGGCAAGCTGGTTTTCAATCCTATTCAGTGTAGTCCTACTGAAATACTTTACCATGTAAAGATTGTGATGTACATATAAGTGAAATAGTATTGTGGTATTGAAATACAAGAAATAAGGTATGCATAATCAGAAACAGAGTTGTGTGCATTAATGTTTATATGTAATAAGCCATAAAATTAGTCCTAATGATCTCAATTCTCATTCTTATGAATTGGAATGGGGAATGTGGCAGGGTCTAATGGTGGGAGCTCAATGATGCACATAAGAATATTTGAGGCACTCATTTAGACAAGCTTAGAGCAATCATTTCTAAAGAATGTCCTTTGAACTAAAGAATGTCCTTTGAAATACTTAGATTGCATTAACTTTGTGTAGACACATTTAATACTCACATTAGCCCTATGAGGTAGAAATCATTATTGTATATGTGATTAATAGGACTTCATTTGTAGCTTGGTGAGATACAATGGATATCCAAAAACACTACATACATTTAATATATGCATCTTGACTAATTTTGACATATGCATATATCCATGATACTGTCACCAAAATCAAGGTAAGAAACATATTCATCACCTCCAAAAATTTTCTCATATTCTTTTTTGTGTGTATGTGTTATTTATTTATTTTTTTTTTTGTGGTAAGAATATTTAACATGCAACCTATCCTAATACTCTAAAGTGAACAATACTATATTGGTAACTATAGGTACTATAGTTAATAGCTTATCTCTAGAAATTATTCATCTTGCATAAGTGAAATTTTATGCCATTGAACAACTACCCATTTTCTCCCACCCCCAGCCTCTAGAAACCACCATTCTACTATCTATGTCTATAAGTTTGGTGACTAGATACCTCATACAGATAGACTCATGCAGTGTTTATTTTAATCATAAGAGAACCTAGGAACTAAACAGTACTTTAAATAATGAGCTATTTTCTGCATTATATTAGCAAGGGTTAGAATCATTTGTTTGAAATAAAATTTCCTGATTGTATTAGTATTAATGTTAGTTGATAAATTATAGCCATGTACATGCATATGAATGTGTGAAGTTTATAAGTTTTGACAATATTTTAACATGTTAATCAGAGTTACTACACAGGGCCCTCAAATAATAAGTAATTATGTATTAATTAGAACAGAAGTCTGACTCATCTATAAACTGTTACTTCTATTGTCTAATATCTTTCATTTTTAATCAATCCTCATATGCCTGTTTGTACTTAGAGATATTCTGCATCTCTTCACCTTGAACAACTTCTCACTTTCCAAAGCTCTCAACATAGTTGCCTAATTAAACACACACCTCATTTCACATACCTTTCTTGACTCACTCATTTAGAATGATCTAAAAACAATGCGTAACTAATATGAATCAGAATATTGTTTTTGCTTGTCTTAGCAATTTTGTGAAGGATATTTTGAAAGTCTTCTTTAAAATTTTTTACAATGACATAGTAATTGTTTTTATAACTTTTACAATAAACTGTGAAGTCCTCTAACATCTGGCCACATTCCTGTGGTAACAAAGTCTAAATGAGAGAAGACTTCATTTAATTGTGGCCTGATATTGAAGAATTGCCCCCATTCTTTTCATAAAAGAGGTAGGAAAATATAAGGAGAAATAAGATTTAAATGAACATCATTATCATCATCATTTTCATCATCAAATATTTATTGATACTTGTCCTTTTCCAAACCTCTAAGGACTACTGTAATGAATTTTAAAAGCCTCTGTCCAAACCTGGGATATTTATAGACAGGAAAATAAAGCATCAGTAAAAGTTCCTTGGAGAGCTTCTGAAAACAGATATAATATTCTAATAAATTCTTTCCAAACAATGAAAATATTAGCAAATGATTGTTAATCAAATGCTAAATCTATGCTGGTTTAATCCAGTATTTGATATATACCGCCAATATTTTTATTAATGATATACATTTTCCTAGTAACTACTTCATACACTTTCAACATTTTTTCCTAAGTTTTTTGACAAAAAAATTTAAAAGCATTCCTATGGAAAAGATTAATTCCAGGAAACTTTGTCATAGGTTAGGCTTCCCAAGAAAGAGACTGAAATTTACATATAGGTGAGTTATCAGTGACTACTTTCAACAGCAATGCCTGTGAGGGGAAAGAGAAGTAGGACTGGGAAAGGAAGATGTTGAGCTAAGATGTAGTTATAACAGAAGCCTCAGTTGATCCCTCCAGGAACTATGAAGTGGGGATGGCCCCTTCATAGTTGACCCATACTGAGTCGCCTTCACTCATTGCACAGCAGAGGGGAGGCCCAAACTTGGGCAAGGCAGACCCCTTTGGCCAAGCAAAATTCAATTCCTGGGGAAGAATTGCACTTAGAACTTGTTAGGAAACTCCTCTATTTGTGGAATTGAGTGTTGCTGTTCTGAATGGGGACCTGGAATGCTCATTACTTTATCTATTATAGTCAACCCTTTGTGCTGCTCAGATCTACCTGCTTTCTAAAATAAGCACACCTAATCTGGAAACAGATACCCAAAATTATAATTTGTCTCTTCCTGGGTAAATAGACAAGATCACTTTCAGGGATTAGTGGGAAGAACTCCAATTTCTTTCACCAAAGTTAATCTTGGTACTGCATCTGATACTTCTCTTCCTCCTCTCCTGTGCAAATTATATTACCCTCATCCTTGGCTAGAAAATATGCTGGCCTACTGGATTACCTGGTGAATTAATCTAGAAACTCATGCCTGAGAGTTAATCTCCTAGTAAGGCTATGACTTTTTTGTTTGTTCATGAATGACAATGAAGACTCTGCTCAGTAGATCACCTTAATGTCACTTATTTTTATCCTTGTCCCTACTTTATAACAGTGTCCTACTTCCCCCTTCCCCATTATCAGCATCACTTACCCCTGTATCTTAGTCTATTTGAGCTTCTATCACAAAATCCCGTAGACTGGGTAGCTTATAAATAACAGAAATTTATTTCTTATAGGTCTAGAGGCTGAGAAGTCCAAGATCAAGGTGGCAGCAGATTTGATGTCCAGAGAAAGTCATTTTCTGGTACATAGATTGTGCCTTCTAGCCATGTCCTCACATGGTGGAAGGTTCCCTTGGGCCTATTTTATAAGGGCACTAATTCCATTGATGAGGGCTCTGCCCTTATGACCTAATCACTTTAGGGGTTAGGATTTCAACATGTGAATTTGGGGGGAACACAAACATTTCAGTCCACATCACAATAAGGAACTTCTTTCCTTGACTGATAGTTTCTTAGCACAAAGAGCCTACAACAACCATACATTTCAAAAAGGGATTCTAGTGGTATTCTCTAGCGCAAGGATCCCTCCCCTGGTAATCAGTGCCTCTAGATTCCTGGAACCTATATTTTCAGGAATGCAAAGCACAAATTTCCCAATTGTTCACAAAGAAGGATGGCACATCGGTTCACTCACTTTTACCCTCTGGTTCCCAATTCCATATATTATACCTATTGGGAACAAAGCATCATATAATGATTATTGATATAGAGTGCATACTGCATTCTATAATATAGTGTTCCATCCCCAAAAGCTCTCATCTCCGAACTGGCACCTTAGTTACACCTAGTAGTTTTTGGATGATGTGCTACATCATGAAACCAACAGATCTATCGTTATCTGATTGCTACTATGCTTTGTCGTAAAGTGGCTTCCTTGTTCCAATGAGATGTTATGAGAGCTCTCATATTGATGGATCAACACTACATAAGCCCTTGAGTAGTTATTCTGGCCAAACATCTATTGGCAGGAGAAGCAAGAAAGGCTGACCATTAAGTGTGTAGTGGCTATGGTCTCTGTTCCTGGAAGATTGGATATCTGAGGGAAGCAGTACCTAACTAATTCTTGGGACAGAGGAGCCCATACATTGGGTCCATGCACAGGCCTCCATATTTGCCACTCTAGCTACTCTATTCATGCCTATTGTACCACCATTGTGATGGCTGATGCCAGAGAAGGACAGATGTTAACTGGCTGAGTTATTTCTGTATGGTTATTTAATGCCTCTTCTGCATTAACATGCATTGCAGAGAACTTCACACTTCATGCCCACTCCTATCAGTACAATATATGCTTCTTTCTCATATTTCCCTGACCCATATAGTCTTATATTTTACCTTCCAGTCCAGCCATGTCATTTGCCACTACCTATGACTCCATGCATATTCTTCTGTTAGGCTATTTCCACCCAAAGATTATGACCACATCATGGGACTGAAGATCTGCCCATCCGAAGCATGTCCCTTTTGCTTTACCTTCTTGGGTAACCTCTTAATAAGGCTTTAAGGAAGCAGCAGTCCATTTCCAGTTTATACCCATATACCAAGTCAACCCATCCATGAACCAAGCTCAGACTTTTTTTATTTTTCCTTCAGATGGCCACCAGGGAGGGCCCAGACAGAAACAGTATGAACTTAGGATGAGCTTCTGTTGCGAAAGAAGTACATAACTTAGGAGTGCAACTATCTGTGATCTCTGGCATACTCATACACAATTCCCAATGTACTACCTACTGTAGGTTGCCACTGGTCTTGCCAAATGCATTGGCAGTTCTGTCCACATGGATACTTGATGTCCCATGGTCAGGTGTTTCATTTCTACAACTACCCAGACATGCCAGAAGCCATTTCTCAATTTCAGGATAATTCTCTGCTACATATGTTTTAGTTTTGGTCCAGAGCCTCAGTCTATGATTCTTCCTCTGGCACTACTATAAAGTCTATGCATCATATTTTCCACTACATATATCTTTAATACCATAGAGTCTTCTAAGATATATGCCCCAAACAGCAAAATAGCTTGTATACTGCCTGAAACTGCTACAGAGTTCCATTAATTTAGTCAAATCCATGTCCGTTATCTGTTTACATATTTCTCCTATCATATTATCTCTCCCTTTTACTTTAGGGATTCCAGGTGCAAGTCAGTTAGAACCTTTGATATTATTCTATATGTCTTAGAAGCTCTTTTCTGTTTTCTTACTCTTTTTACCTCCAGGTGTTTCCTTTTGATTAATTTATACTTGCTTATCTTCAAGTTCATTGGTTCTTTCCTATGTCCAGTCCACTGATAAGCTCATTAAATTAATTCTTCATCTTGTATTATTTTCCTAGCATTGAAATTTGAATATTTTTATAGTTTCCATTTCTTTTGATATTCCTCATAGATTCAGTCATCTATCCACCTTTTATGATATATTTTTTAACATATCAGTCATGTTCTAAATCATTATTTTAAATTCCTTCTCTGATAATTTCAACCTTTCTGTCAACTTTATTCTTATTCCATCCATTTTTTGTTGTTTCTGGATTTTTTTTACATCTCATAATTTTTGATTGACACACCTTTAAACACCATGGCTGCATGTTTGCCTAGATAATTCCTCATAGAATAGCATTTGCTGGACTGCCTATCTGGAAGTCTTTTATATGATAGTTAAAATTGTTTTTAATTTAAATATTGTTCATAATAAGAAACGTTTACAAAACTCTCATTTTGCTTTTGGAGCTCTTATGACTTTTTAAATTTTGTAATTCAAAATGGTTAGAAATATGAATTTGAATTTTTAAAATCACTGATTCTTAAGTCCATAAATTATGTAATTATTGTATGCCTGTATTAACTTGATTATGTCCTTTGTAAATATCATGCTATTATGTAAATTTTAGTCATTTTCAAAATGTTATCACAATTTAGATGTGTTCAGAAGTAGTTAAGCCGACTATTTTGATCATTTACTACATGAAAAGTTTTGTATTTGGCATTTTCATGAAGTAAAAGTAAATAGGTATGATCCCTGTGCTCAAATAACTAGTGATAAAGTTTGGAAGATAAGACAGTAATTCAAATAAATAAACTCTAAGGAGACTCTGATAAATGATATTAGCTGATATGCAATGGGAGATATCAAAAGGAATACTTAAAATTAACTAGAATTTTGTAAGACCTCAAATAAAAAAACAGGCTGCAAACAGAGATGTGGAAATGACATTTCAGGCAGAACTATCAGGAGCTAACATGGATATGAGAAAATATTGAGAATGTTTAATTTTAAGCCAGTTTGATAAAAAGCAGCAGTCCTTAGCTATTTACCATCATCTAGAGAGATTTTTAAAAATATAGCTTTTCAGTCCTATTTCTCAGAGATTCAGATTTGGGATTTTGTATTTTTTAAAACTCGACAGTTGATTGTATTATTCAATCAGGTTTATAAACCAGGAGATGAGAGTATTTGATAATATCAGAGCAGCGACAAGAAAGGAAAGATTGGAACAGAGAATTTGGTTTTAGGCTAGGGAGACTACATTTATTTCTGGGGACAATGGAGAGTTCATAAAGTATGTTTTGAGGTTCTCATATGTGAAATGAAAAAAACTAAGAATCAGGAAAGTGATTTTGAAAAACTTGTCAAAACATGTAACGCTGACAAATGGGAAGAAGTTGGGTAAAATGGAATGAAGAGAAAGTAAGAAAAAAAACAGTCTGAAAAAAGACAGCTGATTGACAGATATATATATATATACACATAAAATCATATATTTATATAATAGGAATATATATAATTTCTATTATAATATTGTTGATGCACGAAAATGTTTTGATCAAACCTCTCAGTTTATGAACTTTAATGGCTTGATTCTAAAAGGATTGTGTAATTTCCTATGTGAAAATATTCAATCTGGAGGCAGATGTTGAGGCGGACTAGTAAAGAGGATTTTTAAATAAGTGGGATCATAGGAAAAAAACTCAAATATCACAGGTAACCTTCCAATCTGCTTAAAAAAGGAATTGCCTGCATTATGAATGAAATAAAAAACTTTAGAACCACAAGCTGAAAATTATTTCAAACATAAACTATTGCTGTAGCTCCAAAGCAGGCAGGAGGGTAGGTGGAAAGAACAATATGTTAGACATAACAAAAAGAAAGAAAAAAATTTATCATGGCTCTTCTTTTGTCAAATGAAGTCCATAATGAAATCATTAGATTTTGTGAAAATCATCTGCTATGCTGTGATTGAGGTGGCAGTGATGCATGCCAGGTCAAGGGAACTATGCAAGGAGTCTAGAACTCTGATTGACACATAAATATGCATTAGATAAATTAATGACCAGTAGGAAATACCTGGTATATAAGGCAATGTAGGCAAAAAACTGAGACTGAGACTTTAGCCAAGGCTTTGATCATGTCTAATAAATGCTATTATTTCTTTTAGATGTGCTATGTCAAAGCATTGTTATCCTATGAAGATAAACAATCTTGTTGTTATAATAATCAGGGAGCATATGTATTTATATATATATATGTGCACTTTATGAATATCTCTCTACTATGCTATGGTAGAGATATTTTGATTCATAGTTTACAGATGAATAACTTAGAGTTTGAATAGGTTGGTAATTATTTGTGGGAGATCATTGTGAACCAAAGTCCAAGACCCTCCACAACTGTATGTCTTTTTTCACACATGAACATGTCTTTGTTTGAAGGTGGGAAAAAGCAGAGGTCCCATTAAATACTTCCCCTTGGCTGCACAGACAACTCTTTTAGTTATGCACCTCAGAGGCATCACCATCGCCTCATTGGATTCTGACTCTCACCTTTGCAAGGACTAACAGTTTCCCCAGATTCTCAAGAACTGCTTTGTTTGTGGTTGGGAAGAGGCTGGGATTTCTGAGAAAATAACAGATATCTGTAAAACAAAATACAAAAACATGCACACATAAACCCACACACACGTATATGACAAGGATTTATTTTTTAACAAATATTTGAATGTATGCAGTTTGAATGAGACAGACAAAATCTATGCCTTTATGAAGCTAAGCTTGTCATGGAGAAATACAGAGAAAAAGAAAAAAAAGATGAATAAATCTTATGGAATGCTACAAGGAGATTACTTGTTATAGGAGGGAAACATAAAACAGGATAATGGCAATTGTGGATTAAGACGAGAATGCAATTTTGTATTGTGTGGTTGAGTAGTCCTCATTGAGATAGTGACATTTGAGTAAAAACCTGAAGAAGATGTAAACTGAAATATTTGGAAGAGATTTTTTAGAAAGGGAATAAAAGTACAAAGGTCTTTTAGGAACAGCATGCCTAAAACTTTTGAGAAAATATAAGGAGGTCAATGTAAGTAAAGTAGACTAGTCAAGGGTGAGATTAAAATAAGATGAAGTTAGAAAGGTAAAAGGGACTTTGATATGTATGAATCTGAAGGACTATAATGTTAAAAATGAGAATGGTTTATAGAGACCAAAATGCTCACATTGGCTAGTTATTCCATTCTTATCCTCTTTGGAGGCTACTTAGAAAGTCAAATTATAACCACAATTTTAATTAATGAATAAAACATTAGGAAAAAAAGATCCTAAGATAATCTTGATGATGCTGTCTCTAGCTAAACTGAGACATGTTTGCCTTTTATGGAGAGAACATTTCAAAAACAGAGTGGAGTGACTTTTGTCAAATCTCCTCATCTCCCAACATTGCTGGATGCATCCTGTCCCAAGCTCTTCTAACACTTTCTGTCCCTGCCCCCACACTTTTGTTATAAATTGACCATCTATCTTTTTTTAACTGAAAATTTCAGCACTGACTCTACCAGCATTCTACATAGTGATACGGAGACTTTTCACTTATCTTCCTAGTTAGAATGGTGGTGTCTTAGGAACCACCCAAATCACTAATCAAATATAATGTGTTTGTGATATTTTTATCAAGAACCTGAAAGTAATAAAATGTTAAACATGTATCAGACCTTGGCTAGGTTGTTTTTGATGCATGCCTATACTCTATCATCCCAATAAACGTATGATGTACCCATAAGTAACCCTCATTTACAAGTGAGAAGCTTGATTGATTATGCTTGTACTCAATTTTATTGTTACAAATATCTGCTCTTTCCTGGGGGAGAAACATTCTTTCCCATTCCATTTCTGTTGGACTTAGTCGTATAACTTGATTTGTAGGTGAAAGACTTAAGAGCCACCTGTATTTTATGTCATATGACCAAGCCCAACATTAAAGGGAAGTGTCTTTTTTCCTCTTAAACACAGATGTCAATATCCCAGGTAGAGTATGCTTCATTAACATTGGTCTCAGAGTGAAAATAAGGTAAAGAGGATCTGTAACTCACTCTAGTCATGGAGAGTGAGTGGGAAATAAAACTGTGTCATGAACCTCTGAAATTGAGTGTACCTGGCGCATAGTAAGAGCCTCACATGTCAGCTATTTTCATTATTGTCTTCTTCACTGTAATCAGCTTATTACTTATCTTTATTCACAAGTAGGTATTATGTATTGGCTACAAGAACCATGTTTTCCAATTGGTATCCACGGTATTACTCAGCATAGCAACTTATGCACATATTAGAGTAGCTGCAAGGTAGGTAATTTAAAGTAATGATCAGAAGCACAAGTCAGAGGAAACATGATTTAAATTCTTGTTTGCTGTTATGGCCTGTGTGACCTGGAAGTTTCACTTACACTCTGAATACTCACCAGTGAGTTAAGGTTAATGAGATCTGCCTATCGGTTTGATGAGCATTAGCTAAGATAATGTGCAGGAAGCCTTAAGGGCAGAGCACACCTATAAGTGCTCAATCAATGCTAGTTTTTATTAGTAGATGCTTGCTAGTAATGGATGTAATGGGCAAAGAAATTATTCTAACAATTCTACAATGGTTCTGTGCTCTTTCCAGATATTTCAAACGGACGAAACACAATCTTGCTTTCCATTAAGCTCTGCTTATGTTATCATCTCGGTGTTTTCTATCTGTAAATTATTACCTCCCTAAAAACGTTTTTGGGTTAACAGGAAGTTTATTTTTTGGCTTGGTACCTCTAGTTGAGCATAGCGGTGGTTCCTGGTAGGTGCTTAAAAAATATTCGCTACTTGGCCTTTGAAAATCCCAGGTATTTAGCCAAAGTTAGATTTCATTTAGAAATCTCAGGGAGCCCATTAATAGACTCACTAAAGCCAAATTTAGAAAACTTCAAACTCATTCTTAATTCTTGTAGGTAATAAATGTTTGACTCTCAAAGACCATTACAAAAAAAATTATGAATTAGTATTCACAGTGACAACTTGATATAATTCATTACTTCACTAATATTCTCAACAAACATCACACTAAAAACAATCTCCTCAGTAGATTAAGCTTGTGCTTTGTTTTTGTCATTCACATTAAATTAGTAATCTGAACATTCATAGACCTAAATATATTTAACCTTGAAATATATTTTCTTTTGCTACCAAATACCAAGTTGTCATTATAGAGAGAGGTCTTCATTTCTTGGTGATGTTTACCATAATGAACAAACTTTTAAGAGTTTTGTATTTAAATGGTTCCATGTTTTGCCTTGTCGGTTCCAACACAGGCATCAACTGTGAAATAAATCTAGATGAATGCCTATCAGAGCCCTGTCTCCATGATGGAGTTTGTATCGATGGCATCAATCATTATACCTGTGACTGCAAGAATGGGTTTTTTGGAACACACTGTGAAACAAACGCCAATGATTGCCTTTCAAATCCTTGTCTACATGGAAGGTAGCTATTTTTTTTTATTATTAGCTTTATGAAAGTATATTTAACTCACAATATTTAAGACTTAATGTCAAGGGAAATTTGATAAAGATAATTTTAATTATGCTCTTTCATAAAACAAGAGCTAAGTACATTTAAGATGACAGATGCTGCCAGTTTTAGCTAATGCAATGTACTGATACATTATCTCTGCCCTTCTTTTATTTCTGTTCATTAGCATAAAGTAATTTTCTATAAATGTGGATTAATGAGACTTTAATATACTTAAAGGTAACTGCTCATGGTAATAGAACTAGCAGGTAAGATGATGAGACATTCTATTATTTGCTCTATGGAGAGATAATACCACACAGTATTTAAAATGTTCCTAAGTAAACTGGTTCTTTCAGCCCTATGTGTATGAAAAGTATTTTATGACTCTATGAATCTGTATAATAACTGCTCTGATCATGGATAAAATAATGGTTAATACACATCTAGAGTGAAGGTATTTCTACGAGATGCAGGTGGCAAAGAAGAATGTATCACAGATGCATCATGCTGCTTGCTTCGACGTTAGTTTTCTTTTCTAATCCTGCCACCTACTTTGTAAGCAGGGAAGGAAGAAAGAAGGTTGGCAGCTCATTGCAATGCAGGCTGGCCATAGCTAACTTCAGTTTCTCACGTAAGCCCTAGACATACTTTTTATCTTTTAAAACTGTTCATTCTTTTCATTGCCATGGGGAAAATGGCAAAAATGAAAATTGATCCGTTTTTTCAGTCCAGTCACCTTCAAGGATAAGAAACCCAGGAATAAACTCTGCTTTGTATTGCTCATGGGAGTGCTTTTTTCACCTGAACTAGGAAAGAAAAGTTTAAATGGTGAAACTCCCTTGAAGTTATGCTTTAACATCTACTTATTTGAAAATGTAATTCTAATTCTGTGTTTCAGGTGCACAGAACTTATTAATGAATATCCATGTTCATGTGATGCAGATGGGACTAGCACACAATGTAAGATCAAAATTAATGTAAGTCTTATAATTTTATTCAAGTTATATGACAAAAATTTAATTTAAAAGAAAAATCAAGTTGCTTGCTGTAGGTTTCAGAGTCATTTCTTCCACAGTTGTTGATGATTTAACTGTTCTCTCATCTTTCCTCTGTGTAATTCTTTGGCTGCTCCAAACAAAACTACAAATCATGGCTTTTTTTTCCCCCACCTTTTCCTTCTTTGTCTCTTGTTGTTACAAAATTCCACGATTCTCCTCCCTCCCGCCGACCGCCCCACCAAACTAAATCCTAGAAGTATCCATTATCAACAGTTGCTCAGATGGCTTAAATTTTACCATCTGCCTCGTCCTCCCTGGTCTTAGGAGACAGAGGTATCTGTGGATCTGTAGGGATGACATAGGATTCAATTAATTCAGATATCACAAGGATAATATAAATACTGGATGTATATATCAAGACGTGGGCAACACCTTTAATATTCTCAGGATATGTCTTTCAATCTTCAGGAGTCTCATGTGGTGTGATTGACATATGGTATTTTATATGGGATGCCTCATTTGTTGAAAAATGTTGGTTGACTGAGAATTGTGACCGTTCTTGGTGGATGAGAATCTTGTGAGCCTTTTGGAATACTGGGGAGTTCTTCCAAATCATTTTTGATTGACAATAACATGGTAAAGGGAGGAAGCATACAAACTAAAAGCCTTTGTCATTGTGAAACCATGGGTATTTTATTACATTCTTTGTGTCTCTCTCCCTCGTCAGTAAAACATAGATATACTAGTTCTGACATCACAGGGTCATGTGTGAGAATGCACATGAAACACAGTAACTATTCAGTAAGTGGCCCTTCCAGAGAGGGGTGATGGAGTAGTTAAATGCATTCACGGAGAACCAAGATTGAAACTCTATATTGCTACTTACCTACCGTGTGTTCTCAATTTACATTTATTTTGAAATTATTTTGACTATTCAATAAAAATAATCACAGTAGCTACCTCAGGTTATTGCAAGAATTAAATGAGATAATGCATGTAAAACAATTAGCACGTTTTCTGACACACAGTTTTAAAAAGCATAATTATCTGTTGATATTGTGTTTATTTTGTTCTGGATAGTGAAAGCCATTCTTGATGTGGAAAAGGAAATGTAATAAATAAATTCCCTAGTAGAGAATGAATAAACCATACATCTTGTTTGCATTACCGCAAATATTGCCTGAAGTAATGTCTAAAACCATATTTCTTACTAGTACAAATATCATATTCTTAGTTTTGTATTAAAATATCAGTAAATAGACATTTTTGACATATGTATGTATATATGCATGCATACATATATACATACATGGCCAATATTATGAGAGCAATTCTTAAAATTCTACCTATGTGATTCTAGATTTTTTCCTAATATTGTTATTTTAACATAAGAGCAAACTCATTATACTCAGTGACTTTTTTGTCTTAGAAGTATATCTTAGGAATCATTCCATTAAAATGCAAAGAGTCCTGATTCATTCTTTTTAATAGCTATAAAGTATTCCAAATAAACACTGAAGACCACACTTACCTGATGAGAGTATGAGCACACCGCTTACCTAGATCCTATTAAATGAAATCACTTTTTACAAAGTGTTGACTAATTTCATGAGGAAAATGTAATTTGTCATTATTTTAATTTATATTTTCCTAGGTTACTATCAAGATTGAACACCTTTCCATGCTATTATTTGCCATTTGTAGTTCTTTGTGCCTTGCCTACTTATAGCCCTTTTACTTTTTGATTACTTGCCCTTTACTTTTTGATTTGTAGGTCTTATTTTAAATTATAGATAAAATCTACTAGGTTCTGAAAAAATGCAAATCTTTTATAAAGTCTGGACACTCTTACTTTATACAGCTTATGAATTGTGAGATTTTCATATTTTTCTTTACCTTTTTCTTCCTAACTGGGCTTTGCTGCTCTCCAAAGAAATCCTTCCCACTGTAATATTTTAAATATATTTTTATATTCTCATCTACAATTATAGAATTCATGATACTTTTAGTGCTTTAACTCATAGTGAATATATTATGATTGATAAAAGCTAGGAATCTAACTTAATGGTTTCTTTTAAGTATAATCATTTTTTCCAAGAAATTTTATCAAAGGGTCTGTTAATTCTTTCTTGATTTGGAATGCTCCACTTTTCATATAATAGATTTCTATATATGGGTTAGTTTTTGGACTATTCTGTTTCTTTACTTTTTATTTCATTTGCACCAGTACTATCTAGAATAATTATTATAGTTTAATACATTTTTTAAAATTTTGTCATGTTTCACTAATACATTAAGTGTACTCTATATGTAATTTTGCTCATTCATTCTGTAAATCTTAGATATTGAACGTCTATAAGAAATTGAGATATAATAATCATTAGATATATTTCCTACCTGACCAGCTCCACATGGAAAGTGATCTACATCTCTCTCTATTTTACTTACTAGCTGACCTATTTATTTTAACTTTCTCTATGGTGCAATGCTTAGATAACACACTCTGCAGGAGATTCATGAACTGTTTTTCAAGGCTAAAGAGGCAAGAAAAATGGAGAAAGATAGGCAGTACTAACTGAAAAGAGCACTCGGGTCAATATAGGGCAAGGTGTTACATGTAAACCACCTTAGGAGTGGAAATAATATAGTTTATGTTAGGGCTGGATGGGCAACAACACAAGCAAAATTGCTGTGATGGTTAATATTGAGTGTCAACTTCATTGGACTGAAGGATGCAAAGTATTATTCCTGGGTGTGTCTGTGAGAGTATTGCCAAAGGAGATTAATATTTGAGTCAGTGAACTGGGAAAGACAGACCCACTCTCAATTTGAGTGGGTACAATCTAATCAGCTGCCAGCTCAGCTAGAATAAAGCAGCCAGAAGAACGTGGAAGAACTAGACTGGCTGAGTCTTCCGGCCTCCATTTTTCTCCCATGCCGGATGCTTCCTGCCCTCAAACATTTGACTCCAAGTTCTTCAGCTTTTGGACTCTTGGACCTTCCACAAGTGGTTTGTCAGGGGCTTTTGGGCCTTCAGCCACAGACGGAAGGCTGTACTATCGGCTTCCCTACTTTTGAGGTTTTGGGACTCAGACTGGCTTCCTTGCTCCTCACCTTGCAGATGGCCTATTGTAGGACTTCACCTTGTGATAGTGTGAGTCAGTACTCCTTAATAAACTCCCTTTCACATATACTTCTATCCTATTCGTCCTGTTTCTCTAGAGAAACCTAATACACTTTGTCTTGTTTTTTGTCCAAGTGACAATTAGAAGGAAGCTTTAAAAATTAGAATTAATGCTGGAGAAAAGCAAATGCATGCCTGGGGAGAGAACATATGCCATGACTAGTGAAAAAAATGTAATTTAAGTTCTGGATATGCACACACAAACAGAAAAGGAAAGTGAGTAGGGCAGCATAGAAAGCAGATATTTTTCTTTCAAGTTTGATAAGACTTAGGAGGATGGCATGTATCCTTCTCATGCACCATGTATATGTACATGGAAGCAGTATTATTTTTAAGATATCAAATTATAAATATATGTTATGTACTGAAATGGAAAAAACTAATTACAGAATTAAAAAATCGTGACTTTCTCAGATGAAGTAGAAATAAGAGAATTCGTGCTTTAACTCATAGTGAATATATTGCTATGAGCAGACTTAATATAAAGCAAGGACTCATGTAAGTCCTCTGAATAAAAAGGAAAGAATTAAAGAACTGTGTATAAATAGCAAAGACATGGAATCAACACAGGTGACCATCAGTGGTGGATTGGTTAAAGAAAATATGGTACATATACACCATAGAAAACTACAGAGTGATAAAAATGAGTCATGTCCTTCACAGCAACATGGATGCAGCTGGAGGCCATAAAACTAAGGTAATTAATGCAGGAACAGAAAAACAAATACCATATGTTCTCACTTATAAATGACAGCTAAACATTCAACACCTATGGAGATAAACATGGAATAATAGACACTGTGGACTAGAAGAGGGTGGAGGGAGAGGAGAATGGTTCAAAAAAATGACCTATTGTATGCTATGCTCACTACCCAAGTGCAATACACCCGTGTAGCAAGGCTGCACATGTATCCCCTGCATGTAAAAAACTGAGTACGCACACGTGAGTGCATGTATTTGTGTTTCTCTGAGTGTGGACTGTAATTTATGAGCTTTTTATTTAATATAATTTACATTTTGTCTGCCATGTATATCATGTATATTTTTCTATTTTTTGTTATTCTTTCATTAGTACATAGTGGATTCTGGCATTCAGAAAATTATTTTCATGTATCCAAATTTACTTGATTACAGACTCTAAAGGTTCTGTGATTTTTGACAGGTTTAAAAGGGACTTATTTAACAAGTTCTTCTCATTCTTTTTATTTGAAATTAAATGATTGAACCATCAGAATGCTTTCCAGGAGAGGGTTTGAGTTGGAGTCCATCTCCCTCAACAAATGGTCAGCTTTTTCCTACAAATTATTTTAGAGAATATCGATATCCTTTAATTAGAAACAAATCTTTAAAATAAACAAGATCTTGCAAAACGGGAACATTCATTACACACACACAGAGTACCTTGCTTTTCCACTTAATCAATCATAGAAAATTATTCTACTTTATATATAATTATATATATATTCTATACTACCATATATTGTTCTACTTTCTTCTTATTAATATTCTATTGTGTGGAAATACTGTATTTATTTAATTAGTATCCTTTTTTGGATATTTAAGATATTTTAAGTCTATTGCTCTTAAAAATTCTTTCTGTGTTTTAGGTACAGAAGTTTGAGTTCATTCTAGCTATTTCATAGCAGAAAATAATCAGCACTACTTTTAAGACACCCTCTTGCTCATTTGTTTGTGTGTGCCCTGCCATACTTGTGAGTTTATTAGAAATATTTTCCTACGTATGTGTTCTGACAAAATGTGATTATTACTTATTGGTATATGTATCTTTTGTTTAAATAAATGCCATTATGTTCTCTAGGTATTTGTTCTCTAGCTATTCCATTATTTGCCCTCCTCCATAAATCTTGAATCCCTAAGTTAGGGAAAGCCTATCACGACTCATGCAAAAGTGAGCCCAAACCTAGATCAGAAGAGCAAAACAAGTGTGGGTAAGAGAAGTTGCATTTCCTTTTCCAGACTCTTTTTACTACCAACAGCAACCACATGTCACTTACAATGCTACAGACTCCGTAGTTACGTCTCATCAAAGTTCTCAGTCTTTTGGATTGCCCAATCCTGCAGCTTGCAAAGTAAAAGCCAATATAATTAATGAGATTTTGAATATACGCATTTAAAAACACTGGACTACACTAGCAGTTTTTATTCAGAACTGGACAAAGTTCATGGAATTCTGTGAAGGTTAATAGGCCTTTGCAGAGGGAATGGTAGGGACTTAGTAGGTACCGTGTTCTGTTCCCACTCTTCAAATAGTAGTTCTCTCTGTATCTGTTTCCTTTTCTCCAAGATCTTAATTGAGGAAAGTATTCCACTACCCAAAACACCAATGCTAAAAAATAAAACGTGATGCCATGAGAGAAATGTTATGATAAAGATGACATTGGGTAATTTCCTTTTCTAGGCAGTTAAGAGATCACAGGACAACCCTGTGGATCTAAACCACATCCCTCAGAGAGAACACAACTAACTGAGTCAGTGAGATAACTGTCACATTTACTAGCCCAGTTAGTACTTTGCCCTGTCTAAGAATTTCACAATGAATATATCACTGCCCTGTTCCTTTCATGCTCCTGTACATTTCCTGGCATAATATTTTCAGTACAAGTTGAATGAATATATCACTAGGGTCAAGCTCTGTTGTCTAGATTGCCCTGGTCTGCAGGATTCCTCCCAGCTTCCATCTCTTTCTCTAAATACTCAACCTTTTATATCTTTTATTTTTGAAATTACTTTAGTGAACTCTTTGGGAAAGCACTTTATTATATTAAATAGAATATAGCAAAGCAATATAAATGATGAACAAAAGGAAAGGCATCCTTTTAAATTTTTAAACCAGGAAAGATCAAGAACTTTAAATGACAATTTGATTTCCTCTAAAAAGAAATTGCCGTTGTATTTCCCATTAAGCTTTCTAATTAATTTACTAAAAGATTCTTGAAACCCTGGAGACAGAACTTTTGGCAGTCTAAAAACTATCCCTATCTTCCCATGGGAGATACAATTCAATTAGTGTATGTAATGTTTTCTAATAAATCATTCTATACATATCTAGAAACAGAGCTAAGGGAGAAACATGTTTCCATGCCACTCCCTGTGGAATTCTGCATTTCTATTCCATAAATAAAACTGCAATACCTACAGGATAGTCTACTATGTGCCCTTGGTTTTTCTTAACAAGTTCATATTTTCAGCAAAAGTGGAACAAATATCAAAGGATTTGTTTATAAAAACATACTTAGTTCTATCACTTGTAGGGGGTGGGGGTGTACAAGATCACTATCTAAGTTCCAGGCATGACTGGAATATTATACTGAAGTGCACAATTCATTTCTAATTGTGGATGACGCTAATTAATCTCTCTGATGATTTTTAACATCATCTAATTTTCCAGTGGATACATGATATTAATGCAATGGCTTCCATAATAGTCTTGTCGGTATGAGTTTTTGTTGTTAATACTTTTTTAAAAAGTCACTAAATATTTGTAAGCATAGGTGTCAATTAATGAACAATAATTCTAGAAAATTGTCACTTTTCAAGGTAAAACGCTGAAGAAGTATTTTATGTTTGCATATGCAATTATCCTTGAGAATGGAAGAACTCAAGACCTAGAGTGCAAAATGATTCAAGTTGGTTTAGGTTCATTAAGATATTATCTTTAGGTAAAACTCTTGAAAATAAACAGTTTTACTAATGATGTCATAACTTTCCATAAATTAGTTCTCAGAATTATGGGTGCAAATCTTTTCAGTTTACATTATGAAAAATAATGTCATACCATGTTTGTGGTACTATGACATGTGTTTTCCACACTGTAAGTATATATATAAACCCTAAACTGTAAACTTAAAAGCATATGGTATGATATGGTAGAAGCTAAATATACAGAGAAACATATTTCTTGTTCAAATTAAGTGCCAAAAGATTGAAATAGAGGCTGACTGAGCCCTTGGCCTTCAGAGTGGAGAAGAAAGAAAGATAATATTTACTGATCACATATGACGTTTAAGACACAGTGCCATTATTTTATTTAACTCTCATAGCACACCATATGAGGTGGGTGATATTAACACCATTTTGTGCATCCATGTAGTTACAATAAATAAAATACCATTTGTTGAATAAGTAAGTAAAACTATGAGAAATTTTAAAATATTTTTAAGCTTAAAAAGTAACAGGTATTATCCAGATTCCTCTAACTCTACAAGACATTTGCACTTCTGCAGCTATAGGTGTCAGAAATGCTGGACATACATTTGGACAAATGCATGGGGAAAAGTAGATAATTAAAAGATTATGATTGGATTCAAACTTCAGCTATTACAGATGTTTTAGCTATTTTACATGGATATAAATGCATTGTGAAATGTTTGTTCTAAGTATGTGATCAAACCCAGAAATCCTTTGAAATTTAATGGAAGTACTATTAATCATGACCGTAGGAGAGCAGTTGAACTGGGGCTGTTTTGGGAAAACTGAGAGGTATGGTAGACAGTAAGGGCCAGTGAATTCTGTTATCTGCAGAGGAAATTTGCTTTAGCACCATTATTGGGGGCAGGGGCAGTTCTCTGACATGGTACATCTTTTTATAAAGATTAATAATGATTTTATTTCTTGGTAAATCAGCAATAAAATATTTGACAGAGTCTTTCTGGTAATGAAAGGTAAAAAACCACTTACTGTCATAAACATATATTTCAATTAACAGAGGAAGGAAATGTCAAACAAGTTTGCACATCAGTTTTTTAGATTATGTTTAAATAAAAATATAATTATATTAAAATGGTCAACCTTATACTAATAATCAAATTTGATTCTCTATTTCTTAATCTAGGACTGCACATCAATCCCTTGTATGAATGAAGGCTTCTGTCAGAAGTCAGCACATGGATTTACTTGCATTTGCCCACGTGGATACACTGGTGCATACTGTGAAAAAAGCATTGATAATTGTGCTGAGCCTGAACTTAATTCAGTCATCTGTCTTAATGGAGGGATCTGTGTTGATGGGCCTGGACATACTTTTGACTGCAGGTCAGTATTTATTTACCCACAAGTAAGTAAATATATATTTAGGAGAGCTTATAAACATCCCATTAGTAATGCACTCTGCAATGTAAATACTAAGTTTTGAAGTAAGATTTTATCTTATATATATATATAAGCACAACTTAGAAAATAACAGTTACAAAATGGCATTGTTTATATTTTCCAAATATCATATATTCATATCACTCCCATGTTTTGCTTTCCCAGTTAAATCATCCCTCATTTTATAATTTTTTTTTATCTCTTCTCCTTTCTCAAAGTGGGTTTTTATTCTTTTTCTCGAATATTTTATACCAAATGAATGATTTGCTAATATTTCACATTTACAGAATAATTCCAAGCCAGAGATTCATTTCTGTTACTACTATGCCTATCTCCTGAGATCTTAGTAGGTTATAAAAATTTTATTTGAGTTATAAAAGCAAATTATTCTATCACTATATTTTTGAACCACTTTTTAAAGGTATAGTTTTAAACTTTTTAGGAGATGAATTTTTTTCCTTTGTTATTTCTGATTATATAATATATCCAATGGATTGGTCATTTGAGAATTTAGTCACTATCTGTTCAACTTGTAAAATAATAACCAAACCCAGGTATTAAAAAATATACACACATACTTGACCTCCTTTCAGTCTCATTTGTGCTAGGATGATGTTAAGTTAAAATTTGTGAGCTGTATTTCTGTCATATATCTTAAATTACTGACAGGTTTATCATGTATATCTTGATATATAGTTATTTACTAGTAAAGTATACTTATCATTTCTATATTTTATTATTTCTTTTTAAGACACTAATATATTCTGCCTTCTATACATACTGTCACTTCCGTATTTTCTGTGTTCAATATCTAGGGCATGTTTTGCCTACTTATATATTTTGGTATCTACTGTATTTTTTATTTGGTGTATATCTCTAGTAAGACATACATAAAAGCTTACTTCATATAAGTTCAAGAATATTAACTTACATTTAGCATAGGCAAACAATGTTTATTATTATGACATAGATATTAGTTATTACACATTGCCTAACATGCCATTTTTGTTTGATATACACATGCATCAGACATGTGCGTGTACCTGTGTGTGTGTGTGTGTGTGTATTTTAAATCCTTCTTTCTCATATCTTGTGTTTTGAACATACTTTCTGTTTATCGTACTTTTGTAGATTGATAAAATATAGTAAACATGTTTTTTATACAAATGCAAATTATATAAAACAAAATTATTAAAATGACTGCTACAAGGATTCTCAGGGTTATAACCTAATAATTGCCTGGACTAAGTCATTAATCATAAATTGAACGTATATTTCTGATGGATACAGTGTTAAAAATCAGGATTCAATTCATGGAAATACATTTTGTTCAATAAAAAAATTGATTATCAAAATAAGTAAACATAAACCTAAAATGTGTATTTTTACAATCTGTTAGTATTTGTTAAATCAAGCACTGTAAGAGCTCTTAGTCCATTTAGTGTTGCTATAACAGAATAACAGAGACTAGAAAAGAGGTTTATTTGGCTTATGCTTCAAGTGGCTGAAAAGCCCAAGAGCATGGCATAGGCATCTGTTTGGCTTCTGATGAGGGTTTCATGCTGCACCATAGGATGGCAGAGATGTGAATGTGGAAGCTGGAATGCAAGAAGGACCAGACAGGAGAGGCAACCTTGCTTTCTGACAACCACTGTACCCAGAACTAATCTTTTCTCGAGAGAACAAATCCAGTCTCATGAGAAAGACTTTAATCTATTTTAAAAGTCTATTCACTGTGTACAGGCACCACCTCCCAACATTGCTGCACTAAGGTTCCAACATGAGTTTTGGTATGGACACCTAAACCATAGCAAGCTCCTGTATAAATATTCCTTTTAGGGAAAGTTATCCACAGGCTAGCTTGGCTGATTTTTTTTTTTTTTTTTTTACAGCATGAAGCCAGTGGAATTCAGGCTGAAGATGCCTGCTTCTTTTCCTGGCATATTTCCCAGGGATAAGCATAGGCATTCGTTACTGCTATAAAGTTATTCAAACTGTATTTAAATAGGAGTCATCTATCTCCAAAATTATCATTGCTGATTCAATGTGTTTAAAAGCCCCTGAAGATCTGTCAATGGTAATGCCTTGGGAGGTGCAGTTTCTACTGGACTCCACGCTACACTATGAGAAGTCAGAGCTGGTGCCAAGTCAACACAGTCCTTAGATAGTTTACTTACCAAAGAAAACTCATATTCTAGGATAGAAGGTAGTGCTTTTCAAGTCAAATTATGAGATTTGTTCATGGGTTAAGGGTTAATCCATAGTATGTTTATGTAAAATCATAATAAAATTATTATTTGATATTTAAAGAAGAAAATTGAACTTATTGTTCTGAGTTCTATTTTGTGTTCTCTAAATTTAATCAAAAAGAATCATGTCACTCTTAAAAACCTGGTAAAATATTTTGTTGTTATTATCTTTATACTATTTTTGCTTCAAAGTTTATGCCAATCATAGTAAAAGTTAATGTCTTCATTCTTGTTGCTGGTTTGTTAATGATTTTGCTAAGGTCTGTTTGACTTTAATTGGGAAAATTACTCAACTTTATAACTTTGCACCTTAAGGGTATTTATCCTGAGGTCTTACTTGCAAGGAAAACTATTTTATTAAATATTTCAGCCTTTAATGACCTGCAGAATATTCCATAGGCTTGCTCTTATAATTATTTTAGAATTATTTTTTCCAATTGAAATTTAATGCTGAATGACAGTACACAAATAAACAAAAAAGGTAAAGACTGTGCTACCCTTTAAAATTGCCTGTAATTTTTTTAATTGGCAACCTAAAATATTTAGTTGTGTTGTAAGATTCACATATTAATTTTAACTTGGTGAAGTGTAAATTTCTTAGATCTTATCTTTGACTGAGGATGATATAGTAAGTGCTGTCAAGTTTGCTTTCATCTCCATCATTGCCAAAATTAAACCAAGGAATGGTCTTTTTTCATGAATGCTATATGTTATAAATTCAGTTGATTCATTTCTTTCACAGAAGTTAACATGACTTTTATTTAATTAAAAACCATGTAGAAAAGATTTATTCCAATGACTGACATATAGAGAACTTATAATTTAATTCCCTTCTGTTTTTATTTCTGGAGTTTTAAGTGTTTATTCAAAATATGTGGTGTCATACGTTTCTGTTATTTATTTCTTCAAGTCAGGGGAATTTTTAAAATTATTCTATTTGTCTTATGCAGATTGATACTGATTCACTCATTCTGCATTCTACTTTGGGTAGCAATATTGCTTACATATTGTATATCACACTTCTTAAAAAATTTTCTTTGATGAAATTTTTTGCTTCCTTTTTTAAAAATTTCAACATTTTCAACATTTATTATAGATTAAAGGACACATACACAGGTATGTTATAGGGGTAAATTACTTGATGCTGAGGCTTGGGATCCCAAAAATCCCATCACCCAGGCTGTAAGTACGGCACCCAATAAGAGGTTCTTCAGCTCCTTTTCTCCCTTCTGCATCTAGTGATCCCCATTGTCTGTTGTTCCCACCTTTATGATCATGTGTATTCAATGTTTAGCTCCCACTTATATGGAAAACGTATGGTGTTTGGTTTTCTGTTCTTGTGTTTGGTCATTTAGGATCATGGCTTCCAGCTCCACTCATGTTTCTGCAAAGGGCATAATTTCATTATTTTTTGTGGCTGCATAGTACTCTATGGTGTGGTGTATGTGTACCACATTTTCTTTTATCGATCTGCTGTTGATGGGCATGTAGGTTGATTCTATATCCTTGCTATTGTGAGTAACACTAAAAACTCTGTCCTTCATGTATTTCACTTTTTTCAGTTTTTATATTTTTGTTCCTTCTCACATTTTTATTTACTTCTCAAACTTGTATCCAGTTTTTCTGAAATTTTTGTATTTTAATCTCTTTTACTTTTCAATGTGCCTTAGTTTTTCATTATTTTCTTTCATCGTAAATGTAATGCCCACTTAAAAAGCCATATTATTATATTCTGTTTACAGAGTAGTTAGTTTATTCCAAGAGTTTGATTTTTTTCAAAGTTCATATAGCTGAACTCATCTTTTTATTATTACAGAATTAAGTTGACTCAGTGTGTCAGTTTCTAGCATTTTGTATCCCAGCTTTATTGATCTTCGTGGTTGTTACCCAGATATAGCCGAAGACCACTTTCATATCCTAACTCTATTTGCCAGACTCTTGTTTATTGAATTATTTCTGTGTCTTTAAGACTATTTGAAATAAGGCTGAACCATTAAATGTCTGGGCAGAGGCAAGCATTAATGCACAGGAACACCCATGAAAGCCTATTTTTACTACATGTATTGTGGTTGCCAGGGTCTAAGGGTCAAATTACTACACAAGTGTGAGTCTATTTAAATATCTTCCTCTACTATTAAATTTTGAGTATTGGACCTCTCCAGGTCAGAGTTGTATCAGATTTATACTTTCTTCATTGCTGATTTTTCTCATGAAAACATTTTATTATTTTAAATTATTTTAGAACTAAGACAATGGTACATAATTAAGATAGCTAGTATTCATTTAAAAAAATCTTGCTGATGCAGTAACTAAATTTTGAAAGATAGGTAGATTCTTTGTTTTCTGGCAAGGATAAATTTGTTATGGTAGTTAGCACAGATATCAACACAGAAGAGTTGTATTTTGATGAAGAAAGAAAAAAAAATTACCAAGAAACCCAGATTAGATATAATTTTTTACACTTTGAGTTCAGTGGTCTTGTCTAATGTTCTCAGGCACATTTAGAGACACTGAACCTGTTAGGAATTTATTTTCTATGCAACAGATTTGTAAATTTATAAGTTGATTTATATATGGACTCCTTTCAAAGCAAAATAAATCTCATGTTGTCTCAGTTAAATTATATATTTGATACATACAAATATAAAGCTAGTTATAAACCCATTATGTTTATTGCTGTTATATAACTATAAAAATGTTTTAAAGTTCAATGAAAACTATAAGCCTAATTGAATTGTTACCATAAATGCTAATTTAATGTGATAAACTCTGATGTTGCTACCATGACATTGTCTACATCAGTGTCCCCTTGCTTCAGTGTGCCAGTTGAAAATATAATTCTTCCAAAGCATGTTTTATACTGTAAATCCTTAGTGTGCTATATCGTGATCATAGGTAGATTATTTAAACAGGAAAGGAAGGGAAGGGAAGGAAAGGGAAGAAGGGAAGGGAAGAAGGGAAGGGAAGAAGGGAAGGGAAGGGAGGAAGGGAAGGGAAAGAAAGGGAAGAAGGGAAAGGAGGAAGGAAGGAGGGAGGAAGGAAGGAGGGAGGGATTGAGGAAGGAAGGAAGGAGGGAGGGAGTGAGGAAGGAAGGAAGGAGGGAGGGAGTGAGGAAGGAGGGAAGGAGGGAGGGAGGAAGGAGGGAGGGAGTGAGGAAGGAGGGAGGGAGGGAGGGAGGAAGGAGGGAGGGAGGAAGGAGGGAGGGAGGAAGGAAGTAAGGGAAGGACGGAGGGAGAAGGAAGGGAAGGAAGGACTTAAGCCTGTTTGGAATGTGACTCTGGATAGTAAAATGAATGAACCACTGACACATAGTCTCCTTATTACTGTGGACAAATACATAGGCAGTATGCTTTGCATACTGAAATAAAATAAAAGTTAACTATTTCAAGCAGAATAAGTTAGTATTTCTTTTAGATAAACAGTTACTTAGATGTTAGGTGTGTAGTAACATATCATTCTATAACCATACTTCAGGTGATTTATAGAGAAGTGAATGGACATTTTAAACACCTAAACTTATTTTTAGTAATGTATGTTTTAGGCAATCCAAACATTTAAGTGATTGACTTTATATTACTTAATGAAGAAATGCCAATTTAATAATATGCACATCTGAAGTAGAGAAAAGTTACATGACAAATAATAGATAAGATTTTCAAAGTCTCTGCCATTCCCAAACTATATATGTTATTTAAAATAATTGAAAATATTTTTGTTCAGAAAATACAATACCTGATGATTTCATTTCTAGCTGTAAACTCAATTGAGTTTTAGGGCTGAGGGAGATTACAGAGATTACCTTTAGTGTCCTAGTTATTATATAGGTGACAAGGCAAAGGCCTAAGGAGGTTTGCACTCTGTCAGTCATCAAAGCTGAAGTCACAATCAGTGGGAAGGTCAATACCAGAATCCAATGCATTGCTCATTTATTTTTATTACAGTATATTTTATTTGAAATATGAAATACAAAAGAAAAAAAATATATGGTAAAAAGAGAAGAAATATTTATAGTCAGATATCATGACTATTCTTGCAGTTAGACATCTATTTTGTATTTTATTTCCTGATGCAAAGTTTAAAGACATTAATGACTTTGTTCAGTGTAATAATGACTGCTTTCAGAAATCCATAAGTATTATTAACCATGTGTAACACTTTAATAGCATTTTAATGCATGTAAGTTTTATTAAACTGTAAAAGCTATGTTGAAATTACACTAAAATTCAAATTAGACTCACACAGCAGAGGACTACAGAAATAAGCAAAGACATTATACATAACTTTTTTAATCTGTAGATTACACAGAATTTAGGAAATGATTTATAAAACAAAGCACTGAGACACAAAGATGGTTTGTTTTTAATATGTGAAAACCTGTTCCAGGCATTTTTTTTTCATAGTGCTCTCTGCCTTTGCCTTACCGAGTCCTCATCCATCCCCACAACTTTCCCACCCTCCAGCTCCAAATTTCCCTTTAATCTTATATGATTTTTTTTTCCCAGACTTGATTCTCCTTGGTCATTATCTCCATATTTTTGAAGTGTTTCATATTCTTGCCGTTACTATTTACTTAAACTTTATTACTCTTTCTACCTTGAACTGAGCATAATTAATTCACACTAATTATTTGTTAAAAGATTAGTAAGCTTTAATGTTTGATTCCTGACATTTTCAAGTTTCTTTTTAAAAAGATTGCAGGAAAATCAGTAAAAGTGAATTATTTTAAATTATATATTCTTAGGGACAATATCCTATAATATTGTTAAAGAAAATATTTGAGATAAGTAATCCATACTGGTATCATATTGAGGAAGGACAGAAGCTATTTTCTTATATGCTTAGATAAAAAACTCCAAAATAAAGACTAAGAGAAGTTAGGTAACTTATGATGGTTACAGGGTAGTGATATTGATTGTACACTAACCATTTTCAACTATCATTAATCAACTTAGCTTTAAGTTAATTAGTTTTACAGCTTGGAAAATGATGTTGGTATTTTAACAGCTGTAGTTTAGGTGACATTTTATTAAATAGAGATTATATTTTCAAAAATAAAAGATGGAACATGTAATACTCTAAATTTATGACTATTACTTCACAACATGGAGAGATTCAAATTTAAAACATCAACCTATTTTGATTTTTTAATGTAAAGTATTCTTATTAGTAATTATGTCATAATTTTAAAATTATATTTTATCCATCAAATTAGTAGGCCTTTTCCTATATTCACATGTAAGTTTTTTTTACAATTTCATCTCATAATAATGAAATCTTTTTCTGATGACTTCCTAAACTATCACAACCCTTATAATTGCTTACTAAATATTTTTCTTTGTTCATGTTTTAAATACAATTACTAGAATTTCAAATTTCCTTGGGATTTTTAAAAATTATGTATTTTTGTACTTTAGTTCTCCAAATCAGAATTTTTGAAATACTTACAGATATTTCAAATATTATTAACAAATTGAATCAATCTAAAATATAATTTTACTAAATAAATATTATTAAATAATAAATTAGAATTCATTAAAATTTTCATAGTTCCAGCTTTTGCATAACTTTTGGAACTGATTTTGAATATAATACCTTACACACCTTTTCCTGTTTAGTCCTGTTATGATTTCTACTTTTCTTTGTCATTCCATAGATAAATAAATAAAAATATATTTTGAGTAGTGAGAATTTATTATAGTTTGCCTTTCAAAATACCTAGCAATAATTTATGATCAAATTATTTTTGAAAGGTAAATCTAGATTATTTTCTAGATAAAATCAATGTCAGCTATACTAAATGTGATGGTAAACCACAGTTAGTGATCACATGTTCAATCGAAAATTTAAACGAGTAACAGAAAAAGCCTATGCATTCAATATAATAGATTTCATTCTATCAAACACAAATAGTGTTTGCTCAACAGCATCAAGTTCAATTTGAAAAATACATCTGTTTATTCCATTTGGGGATACAATTAAGGTTACTTCATTGCCATATGTAGAAAATAAAATGAGACTACTCGTTTAATTCACCAAGTGAATTTACATTAAAGAGTATTTGATTTACACATAAAACTTACACTGAAAATTGGCAATTGCTGTATTTTTTAGGCAACTAATTGATTTCAAAATAAGATTAAAATTTTAAAAAGTTAATTTCATGGTTCATCTAATTATTATATAACTTAATTCAGCAAATATTTTTTGGAAAACCACTATGTACAAAAAAAATTGCAGTTGGAATTTGAAAATTGAGAAATCATAGCTGTACCTATATTTCCTTCAGAAGTTCTTATAAATAGATTTTAGCAGAAGAAAATATGTATGTGTACATTTTAATAGGATGATTGTGTCCATTCAAAATTACAAATTAGTTTTAGTCTCCAATCACAAATATGTGAATTTTTTATGTATATTAAAATATATTTGTGACTATTTCAGAGAAAATATAAATACAGAGATATATTCAAATTCCTTTCCTTTGATGAAGCAGAAATAATTTTCTATGGTTTAAAACACCTTTATCAAACATAGGTTGCTTTAGTATGTCATCAGATCCAAAAGCCAAAGAGGAGCATATACGATCCATAGGCTCAAACATGACTAGTTAATTACAATTCTGTATTTCTTGAAACCAAAAGGAAAAAAGAAGGAAAAAAAAGTAGACAATTTAACCATATTAAAGAGAGTAGTGGCACTAATAATTATGGATTTATGATAGTTTGTTTGGCATAATTACCAGATGGTTAATGAGGTTGGTGGTTTTCTGTGGCAAGATAAATAGTAAAAAATGGTTCACCATTTAAATTTTGGTAAGAATAATGGTGAATTGTTATATGTCACACTTCTTTTAATTTACTAGAGTGTGAAAAGAAGTAAATATTGATGTCCAGTTCTACTATCTTTACTATTAATTCCTATCAAAGTTAATCTTTAATAATACTAAACAAGTTATACCAAGTATACTGAATTTTCTAGAGAAAGAGTTCAAACTATTCTAACTGATAAATATCAAATGGCTGTCTCAATGCAAAATTTGATGCCTTTAATAAATAACAATTTTATTGTAATAAATTACATACCTCCAGATAATTTTGATTGTAGGTGTGGCCCATCTGGACCAGCCACTGCAAAGACACTGGCTGCAGTAGGTGAGGCACAGCCAGGGTTACACTCCAAGGAGCAGGCAGGAACCACGCCCCCTTCCAAGTTGGTTGGGTGAGAGCCCTACCCTCCCGGGCGCAGCTGCAGCCACCCAGCCATGGTGGCCACAGGCATCCCTGTGCTCTGGGGGCCCTGGAGAGCCTACCCCATGGCCCCACAGTCTTGGAAGTGCCTGCTCTTGCTGCCTGGACTCCTTCCCACTCCTGGCACCTGCTCCAATTTTGGAGCAAGGTTGAGGCCAAGCCCAGGCACTGTCAGGACCAGCCAGGTGTGCCCATGCTTGGGGTGATGCTGACATGCCAGCCCTCTGCCACCCTGGCCCCCTCCAGATTTTGGGCACTGACAAACACAAGAGGGAGGCCAAGGGGATGCTGAGGGTAGCTCCCTATGGACCTGCAGACGCCTCTCCACAAGAACAGCCTGAGTGCCTTGGACAACATGATTGATGATGGTGGGAGGCAGACAGGCTCCTGGGCAGAAAGGGGTGAGTCCCCATTGATGCCCCACCTTCAAGCCAGGGAAGGCGTGAAGCATGGGGCCAGGCTGTCAGTTCTAGGTGGAGTCTACTTTGGGATTTAGAACTCATGGTGCTTTTTCCAGACCCAACCATGGCCAATCAGCACACACTTCCTCCCTTCTAAAGCCCATAAACCAACCTCCCCCCAACACACACCTTCAGTCCCCCTACTCAGCCAGACTCAAGAGAGACATCTGGGCGACCAGCTGTGGAAAGGAGCTACCCAATTTGAGTCTCCTTGAGTTGTAGGGTCAACCTGCCTATGAAAAGGAGCTACCCACTCCAGATTTGCTCTCTGCAGAGAGCTGAAAAGGAGCTACCCACTCTGGGTCTCCTGGGATAACCTGCCTACAGAAAGCAACTACCCACTTCGGGCCTCCTAAGAGCTGTTCTGCTGATCAATGAAGCTCCTCTCCAAGCTTCTGAGGACCACATGGCATCTCCAAGCTTCTAGGAACCACTGCATTCCCCTCGTCCAGATGTGGGTGCCTGCATTGGGAGCTACGTGCAGTACCTCTGGTCCAGTTGTAGCCTTGCATGGAGCCAGCACCTGTGCCAGCACCTGGAGCTGCCCGCCTCACCACAGCAGCTGGTGTCTTCACAGCAGCCCCTCCAGAGGGCTTGTGGCTGCCATCAGTTTAGCCAAATAATTGTGGCAAGTCAGTCTAGTCTCAGCAGATGTTCACTAAGAGATAGATGATAAATGATAGATGATTAGACACCTAGATAGATGATACATAAAATCTCTTTACATGAAGCAAATTGGCAAGTAACTGATTTTAACCAGAGAACTCACTGGTAACCTTCATCTTGAGATAGGTTGTTATTCATTAATAGAGAATAAACAGAGAAGGGATGATGTTAAAAATAACTTATCTGCATATTTTAATTTTGCACTAACACTTTAGGTAAATTAGTAATGTGAAAAGATGAAATATGAATGAAGAAGTATCAATTTAAAAGAATTTTATAAATTAGGATAATATAAAATTAAGTTTGTTAGCCATCTTACAGTATTTATTTATAGGTCTGCTTCATTTGATAAGAGAAGGTTAACAGGAAAGAGCAAAGGTACTGGAACATAAAGAATTACACACTCAAAAACCTTGTTTAGTTACTGTTTATGAAACTCAGAAATTTGTTATATCTCGGCCAGACGCGGTGGCTTACTCCTGTAATCCCAGCACTTTAGGGAAGCCGAGGCCGATGGATCATGAGGTCAGGAGTTAGATACCATCCTGGCTAACACAGAGGTGTTAGCCACAGAGGTGAAATCTCATCTCTACTAAAAATAAAAAAAAAATTAGCTGGGCATGGTGGTGGGCGCCTGTAGTCCCAGCTACTCAGGAGGCTGAGGCAGGAGAATGGCGTGAACCTGGGAGGAGGAGCTTGCAGTGAGCCAAGATCGCGCTACTGCACTCCAGGCTGGGCGACAGAGTGAGACTCCGTCCCCCCCCCAAAAAAAGAAATTTGTTATAACTCTCTTATAACAAATTAGTATCCTCATTTATTAAATAGCATGGTCTACAGCCAACCTAATCAGAGTGTGGCAGGGGACTTCATGAGATAGGCAAAGATACATTGGCAAAGATAAACTTGTTTGGAGAATCTCTCCTCAGCGACTAGTTAAGACGGGTATGGTACATTTCTTTCTACCATGTCCACTTCCTTCTTTCTCCTCATAAAGCCTGGCTTGCCAATTTATGTCATAGGTGATTATGAAATAATTAGAATAAAATTATCGTATGATTTTGTCTTTTCTTTGTACTTTTTTCTCTCTTTGATATAATTCTGACACACCTATTAGCCTTTTCATTTTAAATAAAAGAATTTTAATAAAATACATTAAAAAGGATTCAAAAACACGTAATGGCTAAATAGCTATAGAATGTTCAATTAATCAACAAAGGTAGAAATTGACAGAGTCAGTTATCATCAACCCAGAGTATATAACAATTTCAGCAGCTTTTTCTTCTTTTAAAAAGTGGATACAAAAAAATGTTAAATTATATGTAAGTAAGTAACTTTAGATGTGAAACATTCCACACCTTTTATAATCTGTATGGTATATTATTTGAATGAATTGATAAAAATACATTTTTTCTGTGTATATAGTTTAGCAATTCTTAGAATGATATGGTTTTTAATCTGTATTTGAGTTATCAGTGGTGAGAAAAATATAAACACTTATGTTTTCTTCAAAAGTGTATCTTCGTTAAATTAATTTTAGTGCTTAATGCTTGTCCTATACCAAAAAATTACATTTGCCTTCTGCAAATTTACATGTGCTATTTTTCAGTCTTTTAAACTTATGACTGGCCCTAAAATGATGCTTTTTTTTTAAACATTCAGATGTTTTCTGGAAGTGATGCCCTTTTGAAAGTAAGGATGTATTTCCCAGAACTATAAAGTTATAAAAATTGAAGTAGAATTAGTTAAAAGAAACAATGAGATAAACTTCTCATTATTTAGAAAGACAGTTCATTCAGATGAGAGGGGTGTAAAAAATAGTAATTTTGAACACTGATAAATACTTTATTGTGCTTAATGTGTGCTTCTATTACAGCAGATTAATCTGACATGTTCAATTGTAGAAAAAATGTTCGAAATTCAGGTCCTTTTGTTCATTATTTTAAAAAATGTAACCCATGCTTGCAGCTACATTTTCAAATTTTAGCTACACTTCATAAGTCATATTCACATTGAAAACAAAAAAACTTTCTATCAATATGATTATTTTTATTTTTTAAGTAAAAAAGTAAAGAAGCTATTGTCAGTGTATGGAATTATATGGTATTTTACTTTTCTGCTATTAATGTTTTAATTTATAGGAAAGCCTGCTTATGCAACTGTGATAATGCAAAAACAAGACAGGAATCTAAAGAGTTAAATAAGCAGCAAGACTAAACTTTAAAAAAAAAGAAAGCTTCCTCTGGAAAAAAAAATAGATTAAACTCTCTGGTTATACTTTCCTTATGTAGGTGTGGAGATATTTGTATATGTGAAAAAAACTGCATATGTTTTCTTTTGGCTCTTATAACATTTTTGGTTTGCCTCAATGGTTTAAAAGAGATTTTCAGAAAGTTCTAACTCTTCCACAATAAAAGCCAGTGTCAGAATTTGATCTCTGCCTACCTGATTGAAGAGAATTAAACTTTAATGCCACATTCTGTAGTCTAGGTTGATAGTACTTTTTCATCAAAGACATTGGGCAGTAAGGAAATAAAAATAATTGCTCATGATGCTTATTGTCAGTGGAATTACTGTATCTCCACAGGTCAGGGCATCTGTACATTTGCAGCATACTTTAGTTCTTTAGCAATACCTTTTGTAGACCAATTTATACAGCTGAAAACTCTTCTTGCCTTCCAATTTTAAAAGCATGATTTTGATTTGTCTTTATCCATAAAAGTTTTCTAAGCTTCTCCCAAAATTTATCAGTTCAGCAGAACTATAAACCTGATAGTGATATTTTGGAAGATAAAAAGGATTATATTGTGAGTTTTTTAACTTGAAAGATCAATGTATTTGTATATTTGTGTGTGGGCATGTATATTATAGAGAGACAAAGAAAGACAGTCAGAGAATATTATTAGTATTTTCCATTTCTGTAGAAATAGACATTCACTTTGCTTACTCTAAAGAAACTGCAGATTAAACTGTCCAATTCTACTTTATTTATGTAGGTATTCAGGTACTTAAATACGTGAAAAATTTTAAAACTATAAATGTTTTCTCTTGGCTCCTGTAACATTTTTTATTTGAGATAGAGAGATACAGACATAGGTATAAATGTGTTAATTATATATGTACTTATATATATTATAGATAGATATAATATATATCATATATTCAGAATAGCACAGGTATAGATTGCATCATATATGGCCTACTCACTCTACATAGATCAAGTTTTTAAATTAACTATTTACTTAATGAATATTTGTTAGATGCTTTCAACCTAACATATGCTAAAGTCATATGAATAAATTAGATAAATGTCTTAAATGAATAAGCTTACAATATTTTAGTGAAACTTGTAAACAAATGGAATAGAGTATATAAGAACAACACACTACAAGTACATAAAGTTTCAGTGAAAAAATAAAGATTAAACTTACTATATTTTGAGAGATTGTGTAAGGCTTCAACAGGAGGTATGCTTTGACCTCAATCTCAAAGGATGAGCTTATCACATTGGTATATTTGGTATCAAAGCATAAGAAAAAAATGGAAATAAAGAAAGATGAGATTTGATGGATTACAAGGAACCATCATTTAAATTAAAAAAAAGTAGTAGAGGTAAAACAAAATAGTATTTGTGGGGTAGGATGGAGACTTGTAAAAAATGCTTACTGAACTGATGAAACTGATTCTATAAACAATGAGAGAGGGTCCTTTCGAAGTTTGTAACTTTCCAAGTTTGTAAGTAAGGGAGTTAAATGGTCAAATTTGTATTTTAGAAAAATAATTTTTTGGAGAGGTTTATCTGGTTAAAGAGACAAAGTGCCAAGTACTGCAATGATCAAGGTGAGGGGAATGTGAGTCCAGCTAAAGCAGTATAATGGGAGAAGACAGGGTAGGATCCAGAGAATTTGGAAGGTAAAAATAAAATATCCTGCTATTGATTAAATGTGGGAGTAGAATGAAAAGTCTCTTATGACTACTTTATTTAGGCTGGGGTAATTATGTGGGTCCAAATGCAAAAATATCCTGAGCATTTATGCAATAATCATCATCTCCAGTTCAAGTGGGAAGAGAGTTATGGAAGGAAGGAGACTAAGAATCTCCTCCACTTGGACTGGAGACAATGAGTTCAACTCACCAGGAGTTATTAATGCAATGTTTTTTAAGCTAATGATGCAAAAACAAAACAAAACAAAACAAAACAAAACAAAATAAAAACAGAAACAAAGAAACAGGCAGAATGAATCTTCAAACCAGGTCTGTAGACCTAGGAACATAGTCAATTTTAGAATTAATATGCACAGAACTACATGGATAACATGGCATCCGTCGCATGTGCTTGCTTTCTTTTTATCTTTATTTAAATTAATCTAATCACATTTCAAGAATTAAAAGCTTAAAGTAACTTAAAACATATGGGAAGGACTCTGTAGATCCATAAATAGCTTATTTTTAAACATATTTTTTGGTATCTCCTAAGCTTCTTATATCTGTATGGATGAAAATTATTCACCAAGCCATTAATTATGTTTTAACATCTTTATGAAAAAGAAGATAAGGAACCTTGAAAATCTTGAGGGAGATATGAGTATGTAATTTTAGAATTTGTAAAATTAATAGTGTAATTGATGAATTAAAGACTTTTGTATCATTCCAAGTTAAACACTATGCAGGCATATGTAGGTGTGACAAAATTTCTCTCTGATTCCTTTAGAAAAAAAGTGATCTGCTTCTGAATTTGTTACTTAATATTTATTTGTTACTTTATATCAATACGATTATAAAGAATATAATGAAGAAAATAATGGTTTTAATATATGTATATATACCTAGGTTTATCCATAAAATTTATATAATATATGAGATATTAAATAGCATTTGAAAATCTAATAATTGGAGCAAGCAGGTGTTTCATGGGTATTGAGGAAGCTCTGAATGCCATCTGGCTTGTTGGCAACATAAATAGACAATTTGCATTTGTGGATTTAGAGATCTCACGAGTATATTGCTTATTTAAGATTTACATGGAGGATTAGGAGATTCAAGCACTTTTATCCAGGCACTGTAGTTTTAACCTATTTTAAATGTCTTATTAAAAGTATTTATGGGAAATAAAAACATATTTTTACATTGTGCACATGTACCCTAAAACTTAAAGTATAATTTAAAAAACCATATTTTTATAGTAATCTTTATTTTATAAGTATAATCCTAAACTCAGAAAAAATGGAGATAAGCTTTATTTGGCAATTGGTCAATCAGGTGAGATATAATATATGAGGTGTTAAATATACCCTTTTAATCATTTATTTTAAAACACAATAATAATATGCTTTGGGAAGACATCAATACTGGGAAAACTAAGGATTTCTCTGAAAATTCACCCATTTAATTTCAAACGTATAGGTCCATGGAAATGTATTTAGATAACAAACTGTTCAGGCATAAAGTGTCTGTTAACAATAATCTCACATCTCCGAACTGGGAACCTTCCCTGAAGGTCAATTTTTTTTTCTTTGTCAATCCCTGCTGTGCCTTAAATGTTTAATTCTTCTGCCTTACCTCTTAAAGAGTACGGGTATTCTTGCTATCATACTTATTTTTCTCTTTCCTCACATCTGATCCCATTACTTCTTTTCTTGGCCAATTGTTTGCTGCCAAACTCTGCATAGCATATGTCACAACATTTGGTATTTTGAAGGTAGAATTGGCTGATATTGATTAACCCGATTAGAATTTGCTAGGCAGGAGCTGAACTTCATCAGATTTTTCTCCTTGTTTGAAATTCCACAGTATACTGGAGAAATGGATGTGTTTGTGACTACCATGGGAAGCACTCACAATGAAAATATAACTGATGTGAGTTTCCCTTCACCACCCGCCGGAGAAAAATATTCTACATTGCTTAATTTCTCTAAATTATCCCTAAGCCCCAAATTACAAGAATGGTGTAAAATTGAACTTCAGTAATATGTTTTGGTATCTTTCACACATCTTCGTGTCACGCAAAAATACCTGAGGCTTAAATGGTGTCTAGGATATGCAGAAGAACAACTCTTCATTTTAATAGAAATGTTCATATTCAACTCCACATCATTAATTTGAGGAAAGTCAGTTCTGCTCTTTCTGGCTCAACGTACAGTACTTGACCAAATATGGAAGTTTGGATACCTCAGAATATAGCATCTGTGTGTATCGGTCTGATATTTCTCCCTGTGGTTCTGCTATTTCTCCAGAAAAATGGGCAGAATTAGAAGCAGGTGTCCATTATTTTCAGAGCCTTAAACTCAACTATATATCAAATAACTTGGGATTCACGCTAAAAATTTTTAAGTGGTTGATTGCCCTACTAAATCTCTAACTCCTGTCTCCTACTCCTGTGGGACTGTCTTATATCCTCTCCCCTTAATGGGTTTTTAGAACACACTGCTGGTCTTTTCTTCCTGGAAGTAGTAGTAGAAAAGCAATTGGTCAGCTGTTTCTCTCCTTGCTATTTATTCTACAACCCCTTTCATCAGTAAACCTGTAAGTCTCTTAAAGAATGGCCCATCCCATTAGCTACATATAAATTTGGGGCACTAAAGGATTCCAGAGATAGTTTGCTTCCATGTAAAAAGCATAATCTTCTATTGTGGGGCATGCATGAATAAATAATTATGCAAGTTGGATATAGGTTGGATTTTCAGAAGCATTGTCTTCTTTCAGTACTGCCTCAATAACATCCAGATGTACGCTTTTTTATTTTGTTTCATGCGTAAGCAGTTTTTAATCAACTTAGTTTCAGCATACGTTAGTGCTGTACTCCAAATCAGTAGTTACTTCTCAGTGTAGACTCATCCACGTACGCAAGTCCTGCAACTAGGTCAACACTCTTGTCTCAAAAGCATCTCGCTCCATTTCTGTAGATTGCTATCATTCTACAATGCATAAACCCTCAGTACACATCTGGATGAGGTCCTCACATATAGCAGATCTGAGCATGTATATGTTTGAAAAAAGTACCGCTCTGTTTATTTTTCTCCAAATCAAATTGAATCTAATCTAAAATTCTGTCACAGCTCATTAGGGGATACTAAATTCCAGCCATTGAGTTTACCTGCCCACTGAAGTTCATTAAAAGTGTCAAAAATTGTATTAAATCAAGAACAATTAGGAAACAATATTCTGGTCATTCCAGGTGTTTCACCTATGTTTACACGGTCCCTTGAGAGTGAAATGCCATAAAGTTTGATGCCAATCTTGGATGCAGAGATTAATCATGAAGAAGTTCAAGACTTTGGTCCTCAGAATTCAATTCCATGAAGTACCCAATAGCAGTCCTCAAAATTTGATACTGCATAAAAATGTGGCATGATATGTAGAAACATAAAATAATCCTACTAAAAACAATTATAGATATCTTGTCCAACCAAGAATGGTGTTCCTTCTCTCATACTCGGGATATCTACTTCCTCTCTATTTTCAACCACCCACTTCATCTTGCTTTTCTTCAATGATATTTGCTTGCTTTATCTACTTCTAGGAAACACAAATATCATGTATAATTTCAAAATAAAAGGCAATGTCTACTTCTTTTTTTTTTTTTTTTTGGAGACGGATTTTTGCTCTTGTTACCCATGCTGGAGTGCAATGATGTGATCTCAGCTCACTGCAACCTCCACCTCCCTGGTTCTAGCGATTCTTCTGCCTCAGGCTTATGAGTAGCTAGGATTAAAAACATCTGCCACCATGCCCAGCTAATTTTTTGAATTTTTGGTAGAGGCAGGGTTTCACCATGTTGGACAGGCTAGTCTCGAGCTCCTGACCTCAGGTAATCCACCTGCCTCGGCCTGCCAAAGTGCTGGGATTACAGCCGTGAGCCACTGCACCTGGCTGGCAATGTCTATTTCTATCCCTGTAGTATAAATGTCCAAGATACAGAAAAGAATAAATGCTTAGCATTGGGCAGTATGCCTGTGTGTGGGTGGTTGGTGGGGTATAATAGAAGACTGTATCTCAATTATGTATCCTGTGATTTTTTTTTCAGAAAATCATAGTAATGGGAATTGATTATTTGAATTGTCCCATTTCAAGGAATAAAAACAATGGCCACATATGGCAGGATTTTCTCCTTTTTAAAAGCTGAATATGTATGTATATGCCACATTTTAAAATTCATTTGTTGATGAACACTGTATTAGTCCATTCTCATATTACTATGAAGACATACCAGAGACTGGGGAATTTAAAAAGACAAGAAGTTTAATTGGCTCTGGTCAGGCTTCTGCTTCTGGGGAGGCCACAGGAAACTTACCATCATGGCAGAAGGCAAAGGAGAAGTAGGCACATCTTCACATGGTGGGCAGAAGAGAGAGTGAGAGAAGGGGGAGGTGCTCCACAATTTCAAACAACCAGATCTTGTGAAAACTCTATCATGACAGCAAGAGAGAAGTCTGCCCCCATGATTCAGTCACCTCCCACCAAGCCCCTCCACCAACGTTGGGAATTACAATTCAATATGAGATTTTAGTGAGGACATAGAGCCAAACCATATCAGACATTTAAATTGTTTCCACAGCTTGGCTATTATGAATAATGCTGCAATGGACATGAAGGTAAAAAATTATCTTTGAGATCCTAATTTCAATTCCTTTGTATAAATAGCCTGAAGTGGGATAGCTGCCATATGTTACAAGATGGATGAACTTTTGAGGACATTATGCTAAGTGAAATAAGCACATCACAGAACAACAAATATTTTATTATTTCACTTATATTAGGTATCCAAAACAGTCAAACTTGTAGAAACAGAGAGTAGAATGGTTGATTAACCAGGGCCTGGGGCAAGGAAAAAATGGGGAGCTGCTGTTCAATGGGAATAAAGTTTTTGTTATGCAAAATAAATAAGTTCTAGAGATCCTGAAACATTGTGCTTAGGGTTAAAAATATTGTGTTGTGTGCTTTAAAATGCTGGGCTGTATGCTTAAAAATTTGCTAAGAGAGTATATCTCATGTTAAATATTCTTACCACAAAACAAACAAACAAAAAAAAGATGGAAAAATAATTGTTCATAAAGACATTTGTAAAACATTTTCTTAAAATTTCAACTTATGTAATAAAACAGATGAAGAAGAGGAAATTTAGTATAGTCCTTGGACATCAACTATGAACAATGATATTCACTGGAATATTTATTCCTGAAACTCAGGCCATTGAATTTGAAACCGTAAATAAAAAAAAGGAACTACAACATTTAATGTATTTTGATCAGGTCTAGCATGTGATCTAGTTACATCTGCAATAGCAAATTTACAACCATGTATTAAAGCCACATTTAGGTAAAATTATCCAATATGCATTTGAGCATTTTTTTCATCTACTAACGGAACTCAATGTTTTTACATTCCCTACTATTACTTAAGATCCTCAACATTAGGGCATTCCTAAAGACTGCACAGTATTCTTCTTCCCAGGTCATACTTAATTTTTTAAATTTTGTGAGACTTTAGCTATCAAATTCTTACATTTTTGATTTTCAACTATTTTATAGCATATAATTTACCCAAAACGTGTAGTAGAATATAGCTAACACTAGCTACAATTAGAATTAATTCATTTACACCAATAAATACAAAGCTTAAGCCATTTATATAGTTATTGAAAATATCCAGTAAAGAATCATTTCTTTTTGGACTCTTCATATTCCATCCGTTCTCATAACTAGTACTAGGAGGTGGCTTTATTTCTAAAGTCATACAGCGACAAGTAACAATGCAAATGTAGGAAGAGATTCTGACTCATTAATTAGCTAAATGACTTTCATACATCAGTTTTGAAATATGCATAAAAATTATGTTTCCATATAATTATGAATTTCTATATATGTTGGATATTTGGAAATATTCTTCTAAAAAATCAGCCATAACAATTAAAGTCATAATTACTAAAGGTCTTCCCTTAATGTTACATCTAACACACACACACACACACGTCAAGATTGTATGAAATTAAAACAATTATGACTTTGACATTGTCAGAGACAGAAACAGGGAGACAGAAAGGAATCCTCCTTTGGAAACCCTTTCTTAGCCTAACATTATACAATATAATAGCTGACTATGCCAAATAAATAAACAACTTTTGGACATGGGTAAATGCTGCTTTTGCTGCATTGAAAACAGATTTATATTCCTAAAATATTTGAATTTCCCTGTGCTTTGGAGTTTTAGGTATTAATCATATCTTTGTTATATTTTCTCAATTTTTCAATGGCAATTGATCTCATATTAGAACTCCAAATTAATGTTAATCTTAAAAATTAACTCTTCACAGCTTGGTACTGCTTAACTTTAGGTAGAAACTAACTGTCACAGCACGTATAATTTTGGTACTATTTTTTAAATGCAAGCCTATGATCATAAACTTGGTGTCTAAAAATTCTCCACAGTAACAATCTAAATTTTATATTTTAATATTTATAAATGTCTAAAAACGTATTTCCTGATTATTTGGATTGTAAATATATGATCTAATGCTGATCCAGAACATTACGAGTTACAGACACATTCTTCTTACCATCATATTGCTGCCTAGTGGTGTTACTTTCATCATTAGAAGTTAATAGGAAATAATTTTGGCAAGGTTAATATGTATATCTAAAAGTGGAGCCAAGTTATATCCACCTGACATCATACCATAATGGATGAATAAAGGCTTCACAGTAATTTGAATACCCAAAAGTGTGAGAAAATTGAGTCATTATAAGGAAAAAAATGCAGTACAGACAAGATGAGCTCAACAGAACCTGCACTAGGATGATGAATATCATAGTAATATTGTGAGTGATGGTTGTTCATTCAGAAAACAATGCTATGGACCACTTAATAATACTATTATTTTAAACTTCATTAGTTTTGTAGTTCTATGAAAAGTATATTAAAATCTTGTTCCAGTCATATGGTTCTATAAAAACTATAAATATATATGATTAATGCCATGTTTTATGTATGTTCTAATTTAAATGACATTCTGGAAATAATGCAATATTGTGAGACATAGCATAATTTTTCCTTTAATATGTGTCTCAAGCTTAAGAAACATTGAATCAGGTATTTAAATCAATTAGTATTTATTAGTTTACACTTTTTACACAGGTTAAAACATTTTTAAATACAAAACAATACAAAAATGGTTGTAGTTGCTGCCAACAATTAATTCATCACTGATTCAATGTTGTATGCTGCCTTTTTCTAAGTTTTCTCTTTGGTTACACATTCCTGTCCAAATAGCTATTAAAATGTAGAGATAATTTTAAATACTCATGAAAATGTTGCTTTTATAGCAGATTTCTATTTTGTCATAAAGTTGCCTTTTAGATATTTTGAGTTTACTTTTCCCAATTAAGGAGAAGTTAAACAGCTTTATGTACATTGTGCTTGATGCCCTTTCTGTGTGAATAATATAGTGCAGAAATGGCAAATTTTAGGTCTTAATGAACAAACACCTAATGTATGTGTATGTGTGTGTGTGTGCATGCATTAATTTTAACAACATTTATTTACCAAATTAAAAGTCATTAGAATGTATGTATTTTTTCATCTTGCTGAGTGAAATTTGCAAACTTTTATAAAACTTGTAAAAGTTCAATACTTGCTCTGATCTGAGGCTAAAATGGATTGGATATATTATATGTATTTTATGCACATTATGCAAAACAATGAGCTATGATGAAAGGAGAATGAGAAAAGCTGTAATCCATGCAAACCCACTTTAGGCTTTTATCTATAGAAAGGAAGAAAGAAACAGCATAAGGAGATTAAGTAAAAACTGATGTTTTCAGCATGTGAAAAACTGCATGTAAAACATTGTTCATAATTTTGCAAATGAACACTAAAGTATAATTTGAAAGATGTTTTTAAATTATGTAGAGAGGAAATTTTTTCCTGCATTTTCATTCTTCTTTTATTAAGAAAAATGCAAAATAAATAAAAAGAATAAGAAAAAATAATGCTTCTGGATAATGTGCCACCTTGTTCTTACTTTGCCTTTCAAATACATACCAGAAATCGTATCTTTGAAATGATAACACTTTTGTAAGTTAAGCCTTACATAGAAGTAAGAAACAGATGAAAATAAAATGTGATCATGTTCTTATTTCCTTTGTCTACATTTGGCCTTAATGAAACCAAAGTGGAATGATTTTACTCTTATTTAAAATCTACAGTGAAAGTTCTATTGCAATTTGTCTTTGTTTTAGTGCCATAAAACTGTTATTGGAAAAATCCCACTGAAATTTATTTCTTTTCAGTCACTTATTTGAAATAAAAATAGTCATAAAAAGTTAATTATTTTTCTGTATCTTATCGGGTGATTGCTAATTGTTAGATGTACATTTTTTTTCTTGTCTTATGATTGAACTAACTGAATTCATAATTCATCTTTGATTTGGTCATCATTTAAATGCTATAAATAATTATTATACTTTATTTGTTTTTCAACTTTTAGGTTCAGGGGGTGTATGTGCAGGTTTATGACATGGGTAAATTGCATGCCGCTGATGTTTGGTATTCATAGATCCAGTCTACTCTTTAATTTGAAAAGATATTTAAAGACCTTATTCTCTTCTTTCTGTCACATTTTTGCAGTCTTTTTGGTGACTATAAACATACAGCCTATTCTTTTCCTTTCACTTGTTTTTACTTACAAAAGCAAAGCAAAAAAGATTCCTGTTAGTTTCTTCCAGCAAATAAACTTTTTCTTAAAAAGTAAATCTAGTGAGAAAATCAATATGATGATAAATGATTTATTGGCTGTTTTTATAAGGATTTATTTGTTGTATCTTCCTCGTAAAAAAAAAAGAACAAATCTAATGACATATTGCTTCCCACCACAAACTAGTTATAATGAAGATTATTCATATTCCCCTAGCTTTTTGACATTTATCTATATATATCATACAACTTTAGAATCCCATCGCTTTCCTTGTAGTAGTCATTGGATACTGGCTTATCAGATACTTACTGAGCATCTGCTGTGCCATGTAGTATATCAGAAATTAAAATTAGATACAGGAAAAGACACAAGGATTCTTTAAAGAGCTTGCAGTTTAAAAAAAAAAGAAAGGCTTACAGTCTTGAGGTTAGAGCACAGGAAGTGGTGTACAGGGGAAGGAGAAAGAGAATTCGATACAATGTGATAATGATAATTTTGGATAAATGGAAAGTATTATGTGAACATATTGTCTAACACAGAATCAGGAAGGGCACCTTGGTATGGGTTACAGCTAAACTACGGTATTAAAAATATAAAGAAAGACATTATTTTAGTGGACAATTTGGTGGTTGGTAGTCCAGTATAAAAAAATTCTTGCGTGTTTATAGACTTGTAAGTACATTAATATTGACGGAGCATGTTAGCATGTGTGTGTATGAGAGAACATGTATGTGCATGCTTCACCCCATGTTCATGTTCCTCTGGTTAAGAAAGGCAGAAGGATGTATCATAAATTGAATGTAATCCAAGCACAAAGAGAGATGGCTGAGAATCAGGGTCTCAAGTGATTTGTGTGCATTACGAAGCAGTTTAGAAAATACTTCTAGGAATTAGAAAAATTGTTAAAAATCTTGTAAGGAGGAAAATAACAGTCATCTTTGTATTTTAGAAAGATAAATACATTTGTTTCAGTTGAAAATAGAAGTGGATAAGACTGGAATTGTGACTTAGGTCAAATGCTATGGTGGCTTGACATTGTATAGTAGCATAGGGAATGGAGATTATTGGGCTTACTGGAGATATATTCCAGTGTTTGAATTTAATAAGTTGTTGAATAACTGGATGGGGGTGCTGAATGAGAGGTTGAAAATTGCAATCACTTTATTGAGGTGACTTACGGGTTTTGGGTTACAAGTAGCAGATTAAACACATCTTTACCACTACAAACTCCACAAACACTACAAAATAACTATTAAAATATTTATTAAAAATATAATTCCATAAAGCAAAGAAGAGACAAGGACAGGAAGTCACAAGAGAAAAGATGTTAATTAAGTGATTAAAAATGCCCATTTGTAATTTAGTTTGCAGACAAGAGAAGTAAGTGACAATAGGGAGAGAAATTAAGAAGCAATGAAACTGCCATTGAATAACTCTTTAAAAGATGGAGAATTAGAGACGCTTGCTGCCTGTGAAGGCCAGGTTGTGTGGATGGAGCTGAAATGGGAAGTCACTTGAATATCAGTGTTAGAAGCATTTAGACCCCTGGATACACTCTCCATTCCAAGCACTGTTATCCCCTCTACCACGTCTCATGCAACAAACATACACATGAACACCTAAAAAGAATTTTGAAAAGTTTTTCTCTGGAAATGTTAAAATGGAAGGAATTTGCAGTTTTGAACAATAGGCATCACTAGAGGTGGGAGTGCCGTGTGGAAACTGGGGTTAATGGAGGTCTATGCACTGAGTGTTGAAGGTCCACACCTCTCTTCCTACTCAGCTGCCAGATCACAGTCACTCAAGCTTCTGATTTCCAGGCCTTAGGTAGGACCAGCTCCCCCACCTCAGGGAAAGAAAAATTAACAGTTGGATGTATTACTGAAACAGCCGGATCCCTCCTTAGTCAACTTAATCTGTACCAGATCCTTAAAATTCTGTAAATGCCTAAATAACTTCCAATCTGATATTTAGTTCCTTATTCTTAAGTATGAGCAGACAGATAGGGATTGTTAGATCTCTGGATAAATCTTCTAAAACTTAAAACAAACAAACAACCCCAGAAACATTGAAGAGAGAGAAATTGTAAGCAATGTAGGAAACAGAAAAAAAAGCTTCAAAAATATAATTATTATACTCAGATAGACAAGCAGCATATTCACCCATTTAAAAACAACAGTTACAAAGGGGCATGATGTGAAAGGGAAACCCAGACAACAGAAAAAGAGCTTCTCTAAACTGAGAAAATAGGAAAAATTGAAAATTAAAGAGAAAGCTTGAAATGTAAAATTAAGCAGATTTCCCAGAAAGCAAATTCTCCCCCAAAGAAAAGCCACACAGAAGTAAAATGAGATGAGAAAATTAATAAAATATTTATACTTATATATATTATAAAATGTTATATATGTATTATTATCTATAAATAATATATAGACATATCATTAGTTTACATCTGATTCTTAATATTTCAGAAAGAGATAACAGGAAAGAGGAAGTAAAAAGGAATAATTCATTATTGTTTCCTGAAACTAAAGTTCATTCATTTTTAGATTGTGAAGGGCTCAACAAAGGCCTGGAAAAAATCAGAATAATGAGACCATTTCAAATTTTCAAATGAAAAGAAAACAGAAAATATTTTCTGAGCATTTCAACATAGAGAAAAAAACAAATTTTTTAAAAATAATATGCAAAGGATAAGTAAAAATTCTCAAGTATAATATCAAAAGTCGTAAGTCAAGGGAACAATGCTTGCAAAACTTTAGGAAAAATGTCTTTCCAATTTTATACCACCCAAACAATCAATCATGTATAGAAATCAAATAATGAATCCAAAATATGGTAATTTATGTCAGGAGTTTTCTGAAAATGCAAGTGATAAAACTACTCTTTGAGCTAGACCTCTCATTGCCTAGCTGGCAATGAGGAATGCACTACTGAGCACACGGACTCTAGATTCTACTGGCACAAGGGACTCATAAAATCATGCAACTTTCACTGGTGGTGAATTGGGATATATCAGTGAAAGAGGAATCCACTAACTGGTTTGATGTTGAAAAGCATGAGGGAAATAGTAGCTTCAAGAGCAATTGGATTGCATGCTATTGCCAAACTCTACTGACCTCTAGAAAAAGGATAACAAAATGCTAAGGGTGGTTAACAAGTAATTGAAAGCCAAGAGTGAAACTCAGCAAACTCTCTTGGCAGCATATGAAAAGGGCCTCATCTCCTCAGAGTGAAGTCAGAGAAAGCTGAGTGCCAGCCCCAGGATTTATCACTAGAGTAGCTCCAAAGAAGGTTAAAATTCTAACCAAGGCACGGTCTGCTATGCCAAGGTCAGGTCCCCTGGGGAAGGAATAATTTTTTAAAAAATCATGTTGAGAGACATTTAAGTTTTAAAGAAGGGCGTAAGATTTACAGATAACACCTGGACCAGATGCTCTGAGAGGTAAACCTGGACTGAGAATCAACATCAGCAATTAGAAATTACCTAATATGACCCAGTGGGGACCCTGGTATGGTGTCAAGAGAGATAGAATGAATGACATGATAAAAAAGTAGAACCAGTGCCCCTGCCCCACATGTTGCTGGCAACATGACTGCCCCCGCATATCCCCACGTGTGTAGAACATCATGGTGCCCTACATTTGCATATTAAAAGACTAGGGTGGGAGGGCCAGCTTTTTCGTGGGCTAGGTGAATGACATGCCTGGTCAAACCAATCCCCTGAGCCCTATGCAAATCAGACACTGCCTCTTCCAACGTCTATATATACACCTGGCTGGTTTCCGCCACACTTGGGGTTCTGTCTCTCGGCTTTGGAGTGCCCACCCTCTGTCTCTGTACAGGGGAGCTTCTTCCTTCTCCCTTCCTTCTTGCCCCTTTTTGCCTATTAAACCCTCTGCTTCTTAAAACCAAAAAAAAAAAAAAAAAAATGTAGAACCAGTAAAGACTACCAAGTCTAAAAGGTCAAAGCTCAGTCTAGCTAAGCTAGATGGGCTCATTGTAAAACCTGAGTTATATTCTGCTAGAATTTCTAAAACACTCCATTTTTCTCTCAGCCTATACTTTGCACAGTTACGATTATTTACTTAATTCTTTGCAGCATTTAGTGCCTTTATTCCCTACTTGACTATAAGATACACACAACAGGAATTCTTATTTTGTTGGTGATTGCCACACTGGCACATAGGAGGACATTTAGAAGTATTTACTGACATTTTGAAAGATTCAGTTGGGTCTGGGTTAACCTGGATTTGCTATTCTTGACAGTTTTCCCTATCAGAAAATAAGATCTATGATGACAAGGACTTTATCTACTTTATTTAAATTTATACCTCCAGCAACTAGCACAATACATCATAAAAATAGTGCTTGACAAATAATCAAAGTGCAACAAATATTTGTTGACTAAATAAGCTTGGTTTTGGCTATACTGGTAGCTATCAGGTTATGATACTATTACATGATGTTTATTGTCGAGACTGTAAATATGTTTCAGAAGGTGAAATATGTTTATTTTGGGATCCTAAGAACAATCTCTTTGGATAAAGACAGAGTGTTTTCACGAGAATAAGGAAGCATATGTTTAAGATGAGAAATTCTAACCTGGTGGTGCTCAATCTTTTTGTCTAACAAAGAGCTGTAGGAATTCTGAAATAAGAAAATTATGGCTGCTTTCAGAAAATGACCTTTTAATTTGTTCACATTTTCTCAAAGAAATGAAACAGTTTTAGGCCAGCAAGATTTGGCTATATTCATTTCCAATCAAGACTTAAAGACTGTGAGATTTAAACAAGATTGATTAGTACATACACATAAAAATGCTAGATAAAACATGTAAGGAAAATTTTAACAGCTAAGTAAGCTGGAAAGAAAGAAATCCCTAGGGCTAGAAATAAAAGGAAATTAAAGATAGATTGTATATTTTAGCTGAAACGCTGGCAACTGAAGTAGTGAGAGGCTTAAATATGCATTAGAACATTTTCTTGAAATTGCAGTTTAGGATTTATTTTTATTTGATTTTTTAGAAATGGAGGTGTTATGTTGCCCAGGTTGGCCTCATACTCCTGGGTTCAGGAGTTCCTCTCAGCTCAGTCTCCCAAGTCACTGGAATGGTAGGCACAAACCACCATGTCCAGCTTAGGACAGGATTTTAATGACTGTTACAGAAACAGAAGACATCTTGTGTTCTCCCAAGTCAGAGGGCAGAAAAGGGGCCTCGAATACAACTGATCTAAGGGCTGTACAATCTGTGAACTGGAGACCTAGAGACACATTACACATCAGAACAAAGCAATACTGATATTAAGAGAACTTTCTATCCAACACAAGCAATAAGTGAAGGGGAAAAATAACCCGAGAATTTGAAAATGCCAGTCTGTGTGAAAAGTGGTTGATGGCTTGAATTTACACAGTCATTTGTTATAGAAATCCAAACAACAACAACAACAACAACAACAACAAGCAGTAATATAAAAACTGATCTAAGACAGCTGAAACCTCTAGAATGAAATAATTTACTCAACAAGTAATTATTGAGGTTTATGATGTGCCAGGCTCTCTTCTGGTTCAGAGGACATAACAATGAGTAAAGCAGTCAAAAAATCCTGCCCTCAGAAATCTTAAATTCCAGTAAAGGGGGAAGACAATAAGCAAGATAGCTAGCAAACCATATTACCTATTCACAGTGCAACAATGTTAGTGTTTGTGACCAAATAAAAAGGTTTAAAAAATCTTAATAAAGCTTAACAAAATAAAAATGAAATTATAGGGAATAGATCTTATATCACGGACATATATATAAAGTATATACAACTGCTACACTAATAATCTAATTTAAAAATTAGGAAAAAACAATTATTTTAAAGATAGTAGAAGGAAGGAAATTTAAAAAATAAACAATGAATACAAATTTACAGAAACAAAAAAGAAAAGAAAGATAATTCAATAAAAATAGGTAAAACTCAAAAATATTGATTAGAAAGATATCACAAATAATATTGAGAATTATAAAAATAACTTAAGTGTTGGGATAGTTGATGTTAATCACATATAGTAACCAATTAAAAGCAAAGTTTATGGTAAGCTTCAAAATATGTACATAAACTCTGTAAGGTAATGAACATACCATATTCTCCCCTCCAGATAACATTTAAAAGTAATATTTTGATTAAATTTTTGTTAAATTTATCTCAAAGAAGACTTTCTGTCTCTAAAATAATTTTCAGTTTTGAGAATCATTGACTGAACTTGGGTTCCTAAAGCAGAGTTGGGGTAAAGAAAGTTTGAATCTACTTTTGGAATATTTAATACTTTGGAATGTTAAAAAAAACTTTGGATGATTAAAGCCTTTGAAATTTGCTGACAGTCTTCAAGTTCTCAAATGAAAGATAAAAGCTTTGGCTAAAAAATTATAGCATTTTTAAAATTGTATTCATTGACTATACATGTGTATTTTTAAATGGTATAGCCATTGAAATATTATTGAATTCTGATTTCCATCTTTATTTACATAGGACACATTTTACAATTTGTATTTATGTATCAGCACAATATGTATAATAATTTTAGATATGAAAAGCCACATAAGAGAACGTGAATATAGTTTTACCTGAATTTCTTAAAATTAATTTTCCTTTAGCACATAATGAAGATATAAATTGAATGCAGTAGAGTAGTTCCGCCTTCCCCATGGCAGTAAGACCTCTAGCAGATGACTGAATCCATGGATAGTACTGAAACCTAATTATATTATGTATATATAATATGTATATATGTATATAGGATATATGTATATAGGATATGTATATAGGATATGTATATGTATATAGGATATGTATATAGGATAAGGTTTAGTTCATAAATTAGGCACAGTAAGAGAATAACAATAATAGCTAGTAATGAAATAGGACAATCATAGTAATATTCTGTAATAAAAGTAAAATCAGGGTTACTAGGACACAAGCACTGTGATACCATGACAGTCAATCTGATGACCAAGATGGCTGCTATGTGACTGATAGGTGGGTAGTGCCTACGGTGTGGATACTGGACAAAAGGATGATTCATGTCCCAGACAGGACTAAACAGGGCAGTGCACGATTTCATCACACTACTAAGCATGGCATGCAACTTAAAAGTTATGAATTGTTTATTTCTGGATTTTTATTTAATATTTTGAGAAGATGGCTGACCATTGGTAATTTAAACTATGGAAAGCCAAGCTCCAGATAAGAAAGGACTACTGTAATGTACTTGAATCGTAAATACTAAAAATACAAGTGCCCTAAAATGAACCAGTGATAAATTACTTAATGATGAACAAAAAATATATGTAATTGAGAACTGGCCTATTTTCATAACTTTAAACTATTCTTTTACATATGGACTTTAATGGCACATTTATTTCATCTTGAGATTAATATAATCAGATGCATTGGTTAAAACATACATATAAACTAGGAGATAGACCCAATAAACTTGAAATGAAGAAAAGTAATCATCCATCACCATCATATGCAGTTAAGTTTTTTAAAGAGAACAGTTTTTTAATGTGGAATGCACTTATCCTAGCTTAAAAATTAGAAGGAAAAAGAGTATATTAGTCTATTAAATATTATTTAAAGGAAAGCCTTACTTTAGTGTCAGTCCTTAAAAGATGGGCAGTATCTGAGAGATATTTCCGTGTTCATTTTGCAAGCTAAATCTCAATTAATATTCATGAAAATTTCGTTGTCCCTGCTTCATGACCCTAAATAGGGTATTGACTATTTCTGCAGGTAAGCCTAAAGCAAGACACATTTGTTTCCTCTAAAATAGAGTTTCAATATTCTGGAAGGTTCACAGTGTGATTATCAATTGTAGACTGCAAATTTGTAATCTACATTGAATTGCATTTAAGAATTCTCTCAGATGACAAGTATGGGGCATAAATACAGATGATAATCTATTTTGTTTCTACAACATTCTTGTTAAAACATATGATCTGCCAATAACTTATGAATACCAACCTTAGTGTTTCCAAGAGACATTGTAAACACTAAATCTTACAGACATTTAAAAGTGGGCAGTCAACAAGACAAAACATCGTTTTACTGGTGAAGAAATTGAGGCTCAAAGAAGTTAAATGGCATAGCCAGGAAACAGATGACTAGATTTCCTGATATAATCAATTTCATATCCACTGTGCCATATTTAGCATCTTCAACCATTTCATGTTTTATGAGATGAAACATAATTTGAGTTATGTTGGAAATTCAATTTTTCACACAGTAGTTAAACAGTTTTATAGCAGGCATTATTTTTATTTTTGCACACATTCCCTGATGACTTTGAAAATGAGGAAATTATTGGGGGTAGTGGGGCTTGTAGCTTGTTCTCCAATGTATGAAAAAGAAAACCAGGATAAAATTGAAAACTTGATAGCAGTCATCAACCAACACAGAATATCGTAGTCAACATGACGCCCAAGGGCTGAGGGTTATCCATATCTGGATTTGTTGTGTGGTCATGGCCTCATAAGTGTCATTTCTTTTTTTTTTTTTTTTTTGAGACGGAGTCATGCTCTGTCACCCAGGCTGGAGTGCAGTAGCGCAATCTCGGCTCACTGCAAACTCCGCCTCCTGGGTTCACGCCATTCTCCTGCCTCAGCCTCCCAAAGTGCTGGGATTACAGGCGTGAGCCACCGCCCGGCCATAAGTGTCACTTCATATATCTTATAGGAGGTTTGATTGATAAATAATCGTTAAACATAGTGAGCCTCAACCTTGTCTGCCTATTAGAATTACTGACGAATTTTTATACAAACTAGATGCCTTAGTCCCTATCCCCACAAATTCTGATTCAATAGGTCTGTGGTGGGGCTAGCTTATCAGTATGAAAGACACATGCGATATTTGGGAAATACCTATTCTAAAAAAAATGTTCATTATTTACCTGAAATTCACATTTAACTGGGTATCCTCTATTTTTATTTGTCAAATCTGTCAACTCTACCCTGCAGGCACTTCCTATCCTCTCCTGGTAAGAATTTGTCCCTGTGACAGACAAGGATTCTAATACCTTGAGTCTTGAGTACCACCTCTGTCCTAGAATCAATAGAATCGATGAATATAAAACATATTAATTTTACAAATCAACTGTGGTGTAAAGAAATATAAACCTTATCCCCTTATTTTTGTTTCTTAATTTCCCACATTAGACTGTTATTTGAGAAGCATATATACACATTCATTCCTTTGCCTGTGAATTTATTCTTAGAAAATAATTCCAAGACACTGGTGAAAGGAAATAAAAAATGGTGAATTCCTCTATAGAATAATTTTTTTAAAGAATATTTTTGGCAAGAATTAATAATTATTTTATAAATTTCATGGTCTTCACTTGGGTCACAGGATTCCAGCTATCCCAGATGAATTAATTTATTTTTTGCCTTTCATTGCAGGATTATTTTATTATTATTATGGATTAGGGAATATGTGTTCAAGTTTGTTACGTGGATATATTGCATAATGGTGAGGTTTGGCTTCTAATGCATCCATCGCCCAATAATGAACATTGTACCCAACAGATAATTGTTCAACCCTCAACCCCCTCCTTCCCTCTCCCCTTCTGGAGTCCCCAGTGTCTGTTATTTCCCCATCTTTAAGTCCATGTGTGCCCATTGGTTAGCTCCCACTTATAAGTGAGAACGTGTAGTATTTGATTTTCTGTTTCTGAGTTATTTCGTTTAGATTAATGGCTCCATCCATAATTCTTTCTTCAGTAGTAATAATCCTGATGTTTAAAAATCCCATCTACCATTTTCTTTTCTTCAACCATTATATTTTTCATATGTCAAAAATCCACATTTAAATAAAATCTTATTTCAGCCTCTTATTACTAGTGTCTTCCTTTACATACATAAGGCTAAATGACATGGTTATTTTTAATCCTTTGATTTAAAATCTGCTTCATTTACATATGTCATTTTTCCTTTATATTGGTGATCTCTCCCAGATATCTACTTATTTAGCTCATGTTCACATGGAGATATTAATCTCTAGTCTCTATGTTCAAAAAGCACCAAAACCAAGCCCTGGATTGTGTTCATTCTTGAGTTTAAGAAGAGATTAAGATGTTGTTATTTCATATCTTTTTGTAGTTAAGTATTGCATAAATCTAGAGAGCATCATTTATATAAGTTAGCATTTATGGTGGCCCTTGGAGAGAGGTGATCCCCAGGCAGGAGAGCACTAGTAATTACTAAACCAGTTCCAGCCTCTCCATTTTATCACTAATCTATCAAACAGCATTTTAAAATAACGTTTAATTTATAGCTCTTATGTTTTTGAGCAGTTTTAGTTTTACAGAAATATTGAGTGAGAAGTGGGAAGAGTTTCTATAAACATATCCCTCCTTCCACCCCAGTTTCCTCTTTTATCAACATCTTGCATTCATGGGACACATTATAATTGATAAGCTAATTTTGGTATATTATTGTTAACTAAAGTCCATGTTTTACATTAGAGTTCATTTGTTGTGTTGTACGTTCAATAGGTATAACTAATGTATAATGGCATGTATCCACCATTACAGAATTATACAGAATATTTTAACTGCCCTAAAAATCCTATGCTTCCTCTATTCTTCCTTCCCCCAACCCAACTCCTGGCAAACACTGATCTTTTTATAGTCTCCATGGTTTTTTCTTTTCCAGAATGTCATATAATAAGAATCATACAGTATATAGACTTCAGATTGGCTTCCTCACTTAGCCATATGGGTCTAAGTGTCCTCCATGTCATTTTTGTGGTTAGGTAGCTCATTTTTCCATCCCTGAGACATATTCTATTGTATGGATATACTTCAGTTCATTTATTCATTCACCTACTGAAGAATATTTTAAATACTTCCAAGTTTTGGCAATTAGAAACAAACATGCTATACATATTTGTGGCAGGTTTTTGAGTGTACACAAATTTTCAATTTACTTTGGTAAATTCCAAAGAGTGTAATTGCTGGATTATATGGTAAGAATATGTTTACTTTTGTAAGAAACTGCCAAACTGTCTTTCAAAGTGGTTGTATCATTTTTGTAATTTCACCAGAAATGATTGGGAGTTCCTGTTGCTCCGCATACTTGCCAGTATTTGGTGTTGTCAGTGTTTTGTGTTTTACCCATTCTAATAGGTGATGTAGTGATGTTTTAATTTGCAATTCTCTGATGACAAATAGCGTGGATAGCTACATATGCTTATTTGCCATCTGTACATCTTATTTGGTGAAGCATCTATTGGGATCTTTTGCACATAATGTAATTTTGTTGTTGTTGGGTTTTAAGAAATCATGTGGATAGCTACATATGCTTATTTGCCATCTGTATATCTTATTTGGTGAAACAGTTATTAGGATCTTTTGCTTGTGATGTAGTTTTGTTGTTGTTGGTGGTGGTTTTTAGGAGTTTTTGTATATTTTGAATACCAGTTCATTATCAGTTAATGTGTTTCGAAAATATGTTATCCCAGTTGCTGGCTTATCTGTCATTCTCTTGACCAAGCCACATTTTTTAGTGAGAGATTCATGTTTAAATTCTCAGAGAGAAGCAGCCAACGAACAAGAAGCTCTCTTAGTTGTATTCCATTATAGCTGGATAGACCTGTGTGACAAAAGAAGAGAAGAAAATGCCCAAGGGCAGATTGTCTTCCCCTATTGTTTGCATAACCCTGATGGATATCTTGGGTTATTTTCATTTTAGACCACTAGTGCTTGGAGCCTAAGATTTTGCAGATTTTGCAGATTTCTTTGGATGCTGGACAAGCAACATTTTATTTAATACCTTGAAGCTCAATTCAAATGTGTCTCCTCTCCTTTTCTCTTCATGAGTATTCATATTCTCAACTTCAAAACAAGAGATAAGATCACTACTAGAAGATTCAGACAATTACCAGTCAAGACAAGAAAAATTCTTCACCAATCATGAAGGCATTCGCTCCTGTCCAAGTTCTTCTGGCATCTGAGAGATATGTAAACACATTCTGGATTCTTGGCAGTAATGAAACCTTGGGTTATTCATCACTATCATATTACTTCTAACAATCCTTTTCTAAAAGCAATAGATTAAGTCAACTAGATAATTTAAAAGGGAAACATATCTTTGTTGTGTAATTGGGTTGGAATCTCGTTGAAACTTAAGAATTATCCTTAAACATTCATATTCTTAATTAATATATCTATGATACTTTAATATTATCTACTGGAATTGAATATGTACACAACTCTTTGTTTTTATTAATTCCTTCGAAGTGTTGAGATTATTTTCAAATTCATGGCAATTTCCTCAGATTAAAATAGTGTGTTGTTGTTAGCATTTAGGATTGCTGGAAAAAGTATAAAATAAATTCATGAAAGTTTTTATTTCTCCAGAATACCTTATATATGAACCAAAGGATGACTATTTGCAAACATTTTATTACATACAGTTTATAGTGTTCATTACTTGCAAACTTTGTGGCAAAGCTTTTATTTAGAAGTAACAACTTTGCTGTGATCTCATTAGGAAACTAATCAATATATTAGCAATAAAGCAAGTATAAAACACATTAAGAAAAGCCCCAAACCCGTTCATTACTTCTTGGTCAGAGGGTGATATTTAAGGCACTATAAACACAGAAAAATAGGTGCAGAGCCTTAAGTACCTTATTTTTTTTTTGTCCTTTTAGATGCCATTTCTTTCTTTTGTTTATTTAACTTTATTGGATTCAACACTCCAACAGCATGTTCACCACCAAATTAGGGTCATTATTTATCAAGTGCTTTGAGAATCTAAGGTATAAAGAATAATACCTAAAATCATGTTAATATCTATAAACTAGAGTTTCCACTTAATACAACAGTCTGCCGTGTCTATTTTATATCCCAGTCTACTATATAATTAGATAACATCTGATATGGTTTAGCTGTGCCCCACCCAAATCTCATCTTGAATTGTAGTTCTTGAATGTAATTGAATCATGGGGGTTCCCCCCATCTTGTTCTCATGATAGTGAGTTAGTTATCATAAGATGTGATGGTTTAAAAAGGGGCTTTCCCCTTCACTGGGCTCTCATTCTCTCTCCTGCTGTCCTGTGAAGAGGTGCCTTCTGCCATGATTGTAAGTTTCCTGAGGCCTCCACAGTCATGCCGAACTGCGAGTCAATTAAACCTCTTTCCTTTATAAATTTCCTAGTCTCAGGCATGTCCTTATAGCAGCATGAGAATAAACTAACATAACATCAGAAATCTAGAAAAGATCCCAATGACAGGAATGTTCCTGTCTGACTTAGTAAGCTAATGAAGCATAGGAAAAATTTTCAGCAAGTGTCAACTATTTTAGTCTAAGATACCAACTGGACAGTGTGGCAAGTGTTATTCATTCCCTAAGCACCAAAAGCATTATTACTAATATAATTACATTTTTATTTGAAATATATGTGAAAGGCTAATGATGAGACATGTGATGAGCTCAGAAGAGTCCCACTTTAAATATAGTACGTATAGATAGCCTTAATATTTCTGATAATTTCATATAACTGCACACAAAGAGCAATAGTCAGCAAAAAAAAGGGAATAGAATTTTTCCTTCAAAGAATAGAAAGCCTTTCAGATAGCCAGAGAATATATTTAAATAGCATATAAAGGATTATATTTTTCCTATATATGTTTTTAAATGTCTGCTTATAAAACCTGCAGCACAGTGAAAAATCTTTGTCTGGTGTTATAGATTGGCATAAACCCTGCAGTTCTGTCAGTATATCTTTTATGATGTAAATAGGATACCCTATAGCTATTTCCTGAGTAATTTAAAACTCATCCTGTGAAACTTCATAAGCCAGGGAAATAGGAAAAGCATATCTGGCCAGAAAAACAGGTTTGCTCGATCTCCTCAAGCAATGAATTTTTAAAAGATTTGCTTAAAACAACCGAGTATGTCAATTGGCAATATCAGTCCACATATGAGCTTTCAAATGCTCTCTTTCTAAGCCCAGGCAGCTGAGTGATTTGTATGATATTTGATTTTTAGTTTTTCAGCAGCCCGTTTTGATTTAGTGCTTTCTGCATTTTTATAGACATCAGCAATCCTGTAGCAGGTCCTGTTTGGCTGATACATTTTACAAGTTGATAATAGTAAAGGGTGTGTAGAGATAGAACCTGATATAGATGTGTTCTTTTGAAGCATCATCATTACTGAGAGATAAGTCTACATCGAAACAAAACACAAAACAACTAGCAGCTATATTTTAAAATTTTGATTCAACCAAAAAATTAGATATATTGTACTACCTTGATGTTTATCCCCTTTTCTACATATTTGTGATGTTTTGAATATTGAATAGAAATTCATGAAGATATTTCCAAATAAAAACAAAAATGATATTGGAAATTTTTATAATAGATTGTAAATATTTGTCTTTCAAAAATACTGTGGTCCTGACTTCCAACTGCTATAGGTAGGATTACTCTTAAGAAAATTTTGTGGCCTAGAGAAAAACATCAATATTTGGAGAACATGTATGACAGAAAAGAGGATTAACATGAAATGTTTGATTTTTTCCTATAATCTCTTTCTTAGATTATATTTAATCTTCCCAACAATAATTTATTACATACATTTTTATGCCCGTTTTATAAAAGAGAACGCTGAAGCTCCTAAAATTTAATAACTTGCCGTGCGGTGGTTCAGTTTTAAGTGGCAAAGTTGGGGTTTGAACCAAGGTTTATCTTCTATCCTATTGCCTCAGGATAATTTTATTGAGGTAAAAGCATGTCAAAAATTAACTATATGAACAGCCTTTATGGGAGGCAAACAAGAAGTTACCTAATGGCTGGATGTGGCCTTGCAAGGATGAGCAGAAGTCTATTTGGTTTAGAGGAGTTACTCAAGGTGGCAATGCAGACCACACTTGTTTTGTTTGTCTGTTTGTTGATTCACATTTTACTGATTTTTAGAAATAATTTGATTTGGAATGTCTTTAAACAGTTGTAAGGTTTTCAGCAGTTACCACCTCCTGCTGTTTTATCCCAGGAGAGTTTCACTTGTTTACATTATCTGTCACGGACATCTCTAGGCATTCGAGTTTGCACTCCCTATTTACAGGCTATTTACTTATCTGATAGGCACTAGAAATACCTTTCCCGATCTAGAGGAGCCAAGATGGCCGAATAGGAACAGCTCCGGTCTACAGCTCCCAGCGTGAGCGACGCAGAAGACGGTGATTTCTGCATTTCCATCTGAGGTACCGGGTTCATCTCACTAGGGAGTGCAAGACAGTGGGCGCAGGCCAGTGGGTGCGCGCACCGTGCGCGAGCCGAAGCAGGGCGAGGCATTGCCTCACCTGGGAAGCGCAAGGGGTCAGGGAGTTCCCTTTCCGAGTCAAAGAAAGGGGTGACGGACGCACCTGGAAAACTCGGGTCACTCCCACCCGAATATTGCGCTTTTCAGACCGGCTTAAAAAACGGCGCACCACGAGACTATATCCCACACCTGGCTCGGAGGGTCCTACGCCCTCAGAATCTCGCTGATTGCTAGCACAGCAGTCTGAGATCAAACTGCAAGGCGGCAGCGAGGCTGGGGGAGGGGCGCCCGCCATTGCCCAGGCTTGCTTAGGTAAACAAAGCAGCCAGGAAGCTCGAACTGGGTGGAGCCCACCACAGCTCAAGGAGGCCTGCCTGCCTCTGTAGGCTCCACCTCTGGGGGCAGGGCACAGACAAACAAAAAGACAGCAGTAACCTCTGCAGACTTAAATGTCCCTGTCTGACAGCTTTGAAGAGAGCAGTGGTTCTCCCAGCACGCAGCTGGAGATCTGAGAACGGGCAGACTGCCTCCTCAAGTGGGTCCCTGACCCCTGACCCCCGAGCAGCCTAACTGGGAGGCATGCCCCAGCAGGGGCACACTGACACCTCACACGGCAGGGTATTCCAACAGACCTGCAGCTGAGGGTCCTGTCTGTTAGAAGGAAAACTAACAAACAGAAAGGACATCCACACCGAAAACCCATCTGTACATCACCATCATCAAAGACCAAAAGTAGATAAAACCACAAAGATGGGGAAAAAACAGAACAGAAAAACAGGAAACTCTAAAATGCAGAGCGCCTCTCCTCCTCCAAAGGAACGCAGTTCCTCACCAGCAACGGAACAAAGCTGGATGGAGAATGATTTTGACGAGCTGAGAGAAGAAGGCTTCAGACGATCAAATTACTCTGAGCTACGGGAGGACATTCAAACCAAAGGCAAAGAAGTTGAAAACTTTGAAAAAAATTTAGAAGAATGTATAACTAGAATAACCAATACAGAGAAGTGCTTAAAGGAGCTGATGGAGCTGAAAACCAAGGCTCGAGAACTACGTGAAGAATGCAGAAGCCTCAGGAGCCGATGCGATCAACTGGAAGAAAGGGTATCAGCAATGGAAGATGAAATGAATGAAACGAAGCGAGAAGGGAAGTCTAGAGAAAAAAGAATAAAAAGAAATGAGCAAAGCCTCCAAGAAATATGGGACTATGTGAAAAGACCAAATCTACGTCTGATTGGTGTACCTGAAAGTGACGGGGAGAATGGAACCAAGTTGGAAAACACTCTGCAGGATATTATCCAGGAGAACTTCCCCAATCTAGCAAGGCAGGCCAACGTTCAGATTCAGGAAATACAGAGAACGCCACAAAGATACTCCTCGAGAAGAGCAACTCCAAGACACATAATTGTCAGATTCACCAAAGTTGAAATGAAGGAAAAAATGTTAAGGGCAGCCAGACAGAAAGGTTGGGTTACCCTCCAAGGGAAGCCCATCAGACTAACAGCGGATCTCTCGGCAGAAACCCTACAAGCCAGAAGAGAGTGGGGGCCAATATTCAACATTCTTAAAGAAAAGAATTTTCAACCCAGAATTTCATATCCAGCCAAACTAAGCTTCATAAGTGAAGGAGAAATAAAATACTTTACAGACAAGCAAATGCTGACCGATTTTGTCACCACCAGGCCTGCCCTAAAAGAGCTCCTGAAGGAAGCACTAAACATGGAAAGGAACAACCGGTACCAGCCGCTGCAAAATCATGCCAAAATGTAAAGACCATCAAGACTAGGAAGAAACTGCATCAACTAACGAGCAAAATCACCAGCTAACATCATAATGACAGGATCAAATTCACACATAACAATATTAACTTTAAATGTAAATGGACTAAATTCTCCAATTAAAAGACACAGACTGGCAAGTTGGATAAAGAGTCAAGACCCATCAGTGTGCTGTATTCAGGAAACCCATCTCACGTGCAGAGACACACATAGGCTCAAAATAAAAGGATGGAGGAAGATCTACCAAGCAAATGGAAAACAAAAAAAGGCAGGGGTTGCAATCTCAGTCTCTGATAAAACAGACTTTAAACCAACAAAGATCAAAAGAGACAAAGAAGGCCATTACATAATGGTAAAGGGATCAATTCAACAAGAGGAGCTAACTATCCTAAATATTTATGCACCCAATACAGGAGCACCCAGATTCATAAAGCAAGTCCTGAGTGACCTACAAAGAGACTTAGACTCCCACACATTAATAATGGGAGACTTTAACACCCCACTGTCAACATTAGACAGATCAATGAGACAGAAAGTCAACAAGGATACCCAGGAATTGAACTCAGCTCTGCACCAAGCAGACCTAATAGACATCTACAGAACTCTCCACCCCAAATCAACAGAATATACATTTTTTGCAGCACCACACCACACCTATTCCAAAATTGACCACATAGTTGGAAGTAAAGCTCTCCTCAGCAAATGTAAAAGAACAGAAATTATAACAAACTATCTCTCAGACCACAGTGCAATCAAACTAGAACTCAGGATTAAGAAACTCACTCAAAGCCGCTCAACCACATGGAAACTGAACAACCTGCTCCTGAATGACTACTGGGTACATAACAAAATGAAGGCAGAAATAAAGATGTTCTTTGAAACCAACGAGAACAAAAGCACAACATACCAGAATCTCTGGGACGCATTCAAAGCGGTGTGCAGAGGGAAATTTATAGCACTAAATGCCCACAAGAGAAAGCAGGAAAGATCCAAAATTGACACCCTAACATCACAATTAAAAGAACTAGATAAGAAAGAGCAAACACATTCAAAAGCTAGCAGAAGGCAAGAAATAACTAAAATCAGAGCAGAACTGAAGGAAATAGAGACACAAAAAACCCTTCAAAAAATTAATGAATCCAGGAGCTGGTTTTTTGAAAGGATCAACAAAATTGATAGACCGCTAGCAAGACTAATAAAGAAAAAAAGAGAGAAGAATCAAATAGACGCAATAAAAAATGATAAAGGGGATATCACGACCGATCCCACAGAAATACAAACTACCATGAGAGAATACTACAAACACCTCTACGCAAATAAACTAGAAAATCTAGAAGAAATGGATACATTCCTCGACACATACACTCTCCCAAGACTAAACCAGGAAGAAGTTGAATCTCTGAATAGACCAATAACAGGAGCTGAAATTGTGGCAATAATCAATAGATTACCAACGAAAAAGAGTCCAGGACCAGATGGACTCACAGCTGAATTCTACCAGAGGTACACGGAGGAACTGGTACCATTCCTTCTGAAATTATTCCAATCAATAGAAAAAGAGGGAATCCTCCCTAACTCATTTTATGAGGCCAGCATCATTCTGATACCAAAGCCTGGCAGAGACACAACCAAAAAAGAGAATTTTAGACCAATATCCTTCATGAACATTGATGCAAAAATCCTCAATAAAATACTGGCAAACCGAATCCAGCAGCACATCAAAAAGCTTATCCACCATGATCAAGTGGGCTTCATCCCTGGGATGCAAGGCTGGTTCAACATACGCAAATCAATAAATGTAATCCAGCATATAAACAGAGCCAAAGACAAAAACCACATGATTATCTCAATAGATGCAGAAAAGGCCTTTGACAAAATTCAACAACCCTTCATGCTAAAAACTCTCAATAAATTAGGTATTGATGGGACATATTTCAAAATAATAAGAGCTATCTATGACAAACCCACAGCCAATATCATACTGAATGGGCAAAAACTGGAAGCATTCCCTTTGAAAACTGGCACAAGACAGGGATGCCCTCTCTCACCGCTCCTATTCAACATAGTGTTGGAAGTTCTGGCCAGGGCAATCAGGCAGGAGAAGGAAATAAAGGGTATTCAATTAGGAAAAGAGGAAGTCAAAGTGTCCCTGTTTGCAGACGACATGATTGTATATCTAGAAAACCCCACTGTCTCAGCCCAAAATCTCCTTAAGCTGATAAGCAACTTCAGCAAAGTCTCAGGATGCAAAATCAATGTACAAAAATCACAAGCATTCTTATACACCAACAACAGACAAACAGCCAAATCATGAGTGAACTCCCATTCACAATTGCTTCAAAGAGAATAAAATACCTAGGAATCCAACTTACAAGGGATGTGAAGCACCTCTTCAAGGAGAACTACAAACCACTGCTCAAGGAAATAAAAGAGGATACAAACAAATGGAAGAACATTCCTTGCTCATGGGTAGGAAGAATCAATATCGTGAAAATGGCCATACTGCCCAAGGTAATTTACAGATTCAATGCCATCCCCATCAAGCTACCAATGACTTTCTTCACAGAATTGGAAAAAACTACTTTAAAGTTCATATGGAACCAAAAGAGAGCCCGCATCGCCAAGTCAATCCTAAGCCAAAAGAACAAAGCTGGAGGCATCACACTACCTGACTTCAAACTATACTACAAGGCTACAGTAATCAAAACAGCATGGTACTGGTACCAAAACAGAAATATAGATCAATGGAACAGAACAGAGCCCTCAGAAATAACGCCGCTTACCTACAACTATCTGATCTTTGACAAACCTGAGAAAAACAAGCAATGGGGAAAGGATTCCCTATTTAATAAATGGTGCTGGGAAAACTGGCTAGCCATATGTAGAAAGCTGAAACTGGATCCCTTCCTTACACCTTATACAAAAGTCAATTCAAGATGGATTAAAGATTTAAACGTTAGACCTAAAACCATAAAAACCCTAGAAGAAAACCTAGGCATTACCATTCAGGACATAGGCGTGGGCAAGGACTTCATATCCAAAACACCAAAAGCAATGGCAACAAAAGCCAAAATTGACAAATGGGATCTAATTAAACTAAAGAGCTTCTGCACAGCAAAAGAAACTACCATCAGAGTGAATAGGCAACCTACAACATGGGAGAAAATTTTCGCAACCTACTCATCTGACAAAGGGCTAATATCCAGAATCTACAGTGAACTCAAACAAATTTACAAGAAAGAAACAAACAACCCCATCAAAAAGTGGGCGAAGGACATGAACAGGCACTTCTCAAAAGAAGACATTTATGCAGCCAAAAAACACATGAAAAAATGCTCATCATCACTGGCCATCAGAGAAATGCAAATCAAAACCACTATGAGATATCATCTCACACCAGTTAGAATGGCAATCATTCAAAAGTCAGGAAACAACAGGTGCTGGAGAGGATGTGGAGAAATAGGAACACTTTTACACTGTTGGTGGGACTGTAAACTAGTTCAACCATTGTGGAAGTCAGTGTGGCGATTCCTCAGGGATCTAGAACTAGAAATACCATTTGACCCAGCCATCCCATTACTGGGTATATACCCAAATGACTATAAATCATGCTGCTATAAAGACACATGCACACGTATGTTTATTGCGGCATTATTCACAATAGCAAAGACTTGGAACCAACCCAAATGTCCAACAATGATAGACTGGATTAAGAAAATGTGGCACATATACACCATGGAATACTATGCAGCCATAAAAAATGATGAGTTCATATCCTTTGTAGGGACATGGATGAAATTGGAAACCATCATTCTCAGTAAACTATCGCAAGAACAAAAAACCAAACACCGCATATTCTCACTCATAGGTGGGAATTGAACAATGAGATCACATGGACACAGGAAGGGGAATATCATACTCTGGGGACTGTGGTGGGGAGGGGGGAGGGGGGAGGGATAGCATTGGGAGATATACCTAATGCTAGATGACGAGTTAGTGGGTGCAGCACACCAGCATGGCACATGTATACATATGTAACTAACCTGCACAATGTGCACATGTACCCTAAAACTTAAAGTATAATTAAAAAAAAAAAAAAAGAAAATTAAAATTCCTTCTAGAAAGTTCAAAAAAAAAAAAAAAAAGAAATACCTTTCCCTAGTGACAAAAACGAGTCTGTAAGATAAACATGAAATAGTTGCAAATACAAATATTTTATAGCACTCTAATTTAGTGCCAGAAGAAAGAATTAGATTTAAGCATGCCAAATATCAGAAAAAGGCAAGGTATCAGATAAGGGGTCATAAATTTAGGAAAGGAGAGAGTTACAGGGAAAGATGGGCCCAAAATTTAGTCTGAGAAAAGTAAATTTTACAGTGGGAAGTTTCAAATCAAGGTGAGGAATTTGGAGTCTATCTGATTGGCCAGATTAGGGCTGACTGAGACTTAAGCAGCAGGCACATGTTATCAGGAGATTCAGTTTTAGGAACTATGATTTATACATAACAGACTGAGGTTCAAGGACAGAAAATGAAGTCCTTGTACTGGCTATTAACTAACTTAAGCCAAAGATCCACATAGGACCCATTGCTGAATTGAGAAACTGGTGTATGGAGGTAAATGGTGAGCTAATGCTATAATCTACTCCACACTAAGCAGATGCATGGTGATAGCAGGTACCTTTATGCTTTCCCTTCCCTCTGCAGGTCTAGGTGTGCTCCCAGATTGAGTGGAGATAAATCTGCAAGTCAACATTAAATAATACCAATCACAAGCCTTTGCAGTTACAACTATGGACTTATGTTAACATTTTCCTGCTGTTTCCCCTTCCTTATTCCGTAAAAGAAGAGGGATTATAAGGAAAGATAAGAGGAGACACCTTGAAAAATTATCTTCAGTTTCCCCAATCTCTCCCCAAAAATTAACCCTGGGAAAGCCTCAGAAGTGCAACCAGGATCACGTGGGTAGAATCTAGAGTTTTTGTGTATTTAGTGTTCTGTATTTTTATAAAACAAAATGCATAAGTATGTGTAATAATGAAAGGTAATTCATAAGGGATTTGACAGAAGTAAACAAAAATGCTCCAGTCTTACAGTAAAGACCTCATTATCTGGACATAGGATCTGGCAAAGTTTTCATGATAAAGATGCCAAAAGCAATTTCAACAAAAACAAAAGTTGACAAATAGGACCTAATTAAACTAAAGAGCTTCTGCACAGTAAAAGAAACAATCAACAGAGTAAACAGACAACCTACAGAATGGGAGAAAATATTTGAAAACTTGAAATGTGCAAGCAAAAAACAAACAACTCCATTACAAAGTGGGCAAAGGACATGAACAGACACTTTTCAAAAGATGACATACAGATGGCCAACATACATATGAAAAAATACTCAACATCTCTAATCATTAGAGAAATGCAAATCAAAACCACAATGAGATACCATCTCACAACAGTCAGAAAGACTATTATTAAGGAGTCCAAAATAACAGATTCTGGTGAGATTGCAGAGAAAATTTAATGCTTATACACTGCTGGTGGGAATGTAATGTAGTTCACCCATTGTAGAATGCAGTCTGGCAATTTCTCAGAGAGCTTAAAACAGAATTAACATTCGATCCAGCAATCCCATTATTGGGTATATCCAAAAGACTATAAATCGTTCTACCATAAAGACACATGCACATGTATATTCATTGCAGCAATATTCGTGGTGGCAAAAACATGGAACCAACCTGAGTGCTCATCACTGGTAGACTGAATTGAGAAAATGTACATATATACCATGGGATATTATGCAGCCATAAAAAAGAATGAGATCATGCCCTTTGCAGCAACATGGATGGAGCTAGAAGCCATATCCTAAGCAAACCAACTTAGGAACAGTAAACCAAATACCACATGTTCTCACTTATAAGTGGGGATTAAACATTGAGTACATATGAAAACAAAGAAGGAACCAACAGACTCCAGGGATTACTTGAGGATGGAAAGTGTGAGTAGGGTGAGGATTGAAAAACTACCTATTGAGTACTATTCTGAAAACGTGGGTGAAGAAATAATCTGTACACCAAATCTTTGTGACATGCAAATTATCCATGTAACAAACCTGTCCACATCTCCCTGAATTTAAAAGTGGAAAAGAAAAGTTGAGAAAGGATATGTCACTCTTCCTCTTTCTGTATCCACATAACCTAATGAACTATGCCATATCCATGTAGAAGAAGTTTGAGGAAACCTTCCTAGTTAGGACGCAGGTATCCTGAGAACTACATACCAACAGAGCAAAGATATATTTGCAACAACGTGGATGAAACTAAAAGACATAATGTTAAGTGAAATAACCCAGGCAAAGAAAGACAAATTTCACATGTTCTCACTTATTTGTGGGAGATAAAAATTAAAACCATTGAACTCATGGAGAGAGGGAGTAGAACAATGATTGCCAAAGACTAGGAAGGGTAGTGGAGGAGGCAGAGTACGTAGGGATAGTTAATGGATACAAAAATATAGTTAGATAAAAGTGTAAGTTCTAGTATTTGATAGCACAACAGCATGGCTACAGTCAACAGTAGTTTATTGTAGATTTTAAAATAACTAAAAGACTATAATTGAATTGTCTGTAACACAAAGAAAGGATAAATAGTTGAGGTGATGGATATCCCATTCACCCTGATGTGATTATTATGCATTGTATGCCTGTATTAAAATATCCCATGTACCCCATAAATGTATACAAAAACTATGTAACTACAAAAATTCAAAAGAAAAGCTGATACAGCTACTTACACAAATCAACAGATACTCATATTCAAAACTAATTAGACAACCATGTTCACAAACTTTTGCAAAACAACCAATATGGAAGATGAAGACCACGCTAAACAGGACAGCTGATATAGGAGAGAATGTATGAAAGTCTACCCCAAAATGGATTCCCTAAAAACAGATTAGTTAGACTGGAAAACACCAACCATGTATTATTCTCAAAAAGATGAATAAAGATATATTTTTATAAAATTAATTGTTGGTCAAAAATAACAGGAAAATGCCAAAAAAGAAAGAAGGATTCCATGTGAAAAACTACTAAATGAAACAGTATATTTCTTCTTATATTAACATTTTGAAAAATAATAAAGCAGTATCTATTTACACGAGAGATGAAAAAATGTTTAAAATACAATCAAATAGGAACTTCTCTCTGAATACAAAAGATAGATTAAAAACAATAAGAACACAGAATATTTGCATAATGCAATGAGGTGACTAGTTCTTACATTTAGAACATTGCATACAGCAGACAAAAAGGGAGCCTTCTTTTGAGACATGAATGAACTCAGAGCAAAATGAACATGTATGAAAGCACAAGATAATCAATAAATTCTGTAAGGCAGAAGTCTTTTAGACCATATTTATTGAACACAAAACAATTTAAAAATGAAATTAACAAGAAACTAAAATGAAAGCAGCTTACAGAATTCCTAAGATGAAAATGAAATCAAAACAGAAGTTATAAGCTGTTTAGGAATGAATTGCAATGAAGCCCTACATACTAAAAACGTATGCAAAGTAGTACAAAGAAAAATGTGTAATGTGAAATGTATGCAGTAAACTTAATAGCAATTTATAATCGATAAATTAAAGCAAGTAAGCTAAAGAAAAATAAGAAAAACAAATTAATTCCAAAATAAGTAGAGAGAGCATTCCTAAGTAAAATAGAAATCAAAATCAATATGAAATAATACAGAAACATCAACACATAAAGTAATGACAAAAGTGTAGATTTTATCAACAAAAACACAAGATAGTTATTTGAAAAGTCTCATAACATAGGCAAATATTTGGCAATTCAGAAAGCAGAATCACAAATACTAGGAATAAGAAAGGGGATCTAGCTATAGATACATAAGAAATTTGAGACTAGAAATTAATACTATATACAAGAATATAGCAAAAGTTTGAGAAATTATATATATAGCATAGAAGGAAAAGTGAAGAATTTGAATAGTTGTTAAAGAGAATGAGATTATGGAATGAGAGATATCCTGGAATCAAAGGAATAGCAAGTTTCAGAAGGGGAATTGGCACTCATCAGTGTTAAATATCAAGGAAATTTCAAACAGACAAGGGCTCAGTTAAAACAATTGTATTTGGCAATTTGGACTTGTTTGAATTGCAATATATTATATCCCTCTTGATCAAAAAAGTATTTATTCCTCATAATTATGAGTTTCTAAGAATGTACAAACTTCTGCTGTGCTGTAGAAGGAAGTAACCTACAAAGATGGGCTCTAATGTCACAGACTTCAATATTTTTAAAATGCTTTGTACAAACTAAACCTTCGGTTTGTAAATGCAAAAGCTCATTTGAGGTTCCTTTATGAATACTGCTACTAATAATAATAATTCACCTAGAAATATGATGCATTTTAAAGAGCACTTTGACTGTGATTGTGATGTTGCATACCTTCAAAGTCTTTCCAAACTCACCTACTGTAAAGCTGCACCTAGTTTCGACGATTGAGTTTAAAGGAAATTTAGTGAAACAGTGAACCTCATAAGCACTGGCAACCATTATGGGTCAATATGTCTACAATTTCTATTAAAGTACACTGGTGAGTTAACCCATTTTCATATGGGGTAAATCCTTTTGGAATTGTTTTTAAAACAATTAGTGATCACCACCACTACTCTGAGAATAGCTTGTTTGTCTTTTCTGAATACGACTGTTTGAAATAATCATACCTATATAGCTTTCCATGTTCTTTTATCAGCGGACAAAAAACAAATAGTATTTGATATAATTTCTTTAAAACAATAACTTTTCATTTCTTTACAAACCGTTTCTATTCCTGTTCGTATATACATATCCTTTCCACCTGAAATATGCTTGTATAATTCTTTTAAGAGGTAGTCAAAAGAAAGTATTAATAGGGACTGGTCTCAAAACAATCTCTCAAACTTCAGTGGTAGGCTTTCCTACTCCTTGCTAATAAGAAAACATTGCTAGAATCTACTAAGCAGTAAAACAAAGATTGAGAGACAAGCAATTTCTGTTGTTGAAGTCATTGTCAAACTTATGTAAAGGAATATAAGGATAGAAGTAAGAAAAATTATTTCTACCAACAATAATAAATGAATATTTATATTTATATATATTTACATCTGTATGTGTGTGTGTATATATATACATATCTGAAGCAGAAACATATTTGAAAAGTAGATATAGTCTTGACAAAATCACTTTAGCTCTTCTTTAATACTTTTAGTTCCTTAAACTTGCTTTGCTCTCTCTTGATCTCCTTAACCTCCACCAATGCTGGTCCTTTAGCTTGACACCTTATTCTCATGTTCAGCTGGATGCCTTCTTTCCATCTTTCCTACCTCAGTTTTTCATCTCCTTCAGGAAGAATTTCGTGGTTCTGTAAGATCAAGCTGGATACATTTTTTAGGTGATCCAATCATATCCTGCCCTTTTTAATCTTAGCATTTATAAAACGATGTTTAAATCACCTGGTTATTTATTTACTACATGTGTCTGTAGTCACTAAATTGGCTATTACACAGGTGGGAACTATGTAGGCCAAATCCATCTGGACACCCATTTTTGTACTGCTCGTGAGCTAACAATAGTTATTACATAGCGTAATGGGAAAGCAATTTTAAACTTATGATTTAAAATTTTAAAACAAGAATAATATTTAATAATGTGAAAATTATATAAAATTATATAAAATTTAAACTTCAGTGTCTATAAAGTTGTATTCAAATACAGCTGTGCTCATTTATTTCTGTCTTTCTGTGGCTGCTTTTGAGCTAGGCCAACAGAGTTAGGCATTCTTTAGAGCAAAAATAATACTAAATACTCATTTACATAAGAACACACAGTTCAGCTGGTATCTGCAGAACATCTATAAACCTAAAAAGAAATGATTTAGGCCTGTAATAGTAGAGTGAGGCGTACCTTCTTTAGTTGCTGTCCCATTACGCTATGTAGTTTTCATATAAGTATGATAAAAAAGTAATGTAGGTTCTTATTTTCTACCTGCAGAATTAGATCTATTTTTGTCTTAATATGAAAGTGACTAGCTGGCATTGGCTTGGAGTGTAGTAAACAAGCCACAAGGTGACTCAAGGAAGCAACAGGATCTAGCTCCATTCATACATAATTGCCAACACTTTTCCTGCCAGCATCATCAATGTAAGATATGTAGGCTCTTCCTTGTCATGGCCCTACAAGTGTCTCATGATCTCCTGCTGCCTTCACAGACATGAATAACGGAAGGGTAGAAGATATGATTATAAACAGCCTGCCCTTTTTGTGATAAGGGATGATCTAGCAGTCAGGGCTTTGCTCATTGAGGTGGTTCATGGAAAACTGATTTTTCTCAAACTCCAAAACACATCATAAGAAAGCTTTGCTTCTGTACCTTTATCACCAAAGGGCTCATATTACGGTTGCAAATTCAGTTAAATATGTCTTTATCAATTTATCAGAGAGCTATCCTGAAGTGATAATAAAACTTTCTGATATGACCAGGGACACATTTAAGGGAAATGGTTCATCCTTTCATAGGGTGACCCCTATATAAAGAATTCCTTGCCAATAATTTTCTTTAAAGACCAAAAAAGTAATAGACTTTTCAGAAGGACTAAAGCATACCATCAGATTCTGATTCAACCATTTTAAATTTCTCATAAAATAGAATTCAATTTCATCACCCCTGTCCATCTTGTGTGAGTATTCCTCTTGCTAAATATATACATGAAGGCAACATTAAAAATCATTTTTATTATCATCATGGTTTTTATATTTTCTATTTTAAAAAAAGGAAATTTCTCAAAGTGTTCTATTTTATTTTTAATAAATACTTTGCAGAATCTCAATATGAATTTACAGTAGAATACTTTTAAATATCTCTTATGATTATTCTGAAATATATTGAAATACATGAATCAAACAGAATAGTTTAATACATTGCTATTTTGTTATTTTTCATTCTTCTAGGTTAATTTAAATTTTATTTCATGTTAATATTGGGAATATTAGAATGCTCCAGGTGATAATTTATTCATCAAATAATACAATTTATCATACAAGAAATGCCAATCAAAATCACAATAAGGTATTATCTCACCCCAGTTAGGGTGGCTACTATCAAAAACACAAAAAAATACCAAATGATGGCAAGGATGCAAAAACAGGGGGAGCTCATACACCGCTCATGGAAATGTAAACTAGTGTAGTCACTATGGAGAAAAATATGGAGGTTCCTCAAAAAACTACGACTTGAACTAACATATGATCCAGCAATCCCACTATTGGGCATTTACCAAAAGGAAAAAAATCAGTATATCAAAGAGATTACCTGTACCCCATGTTTATTGCAGCACTATCCACAACAGTCAAGATATGAAATCAACCTAGGTGTCCAACAACAGATGAACGAATAAAGACAATGTGGTATATATAAACAATTAAATACTATTTAGCCGTACAAAAGAATGAAATTTTGTTATTTGTGTCAATATGGAAAGAACTGGAGGACATTATGTTAAGTGTAATAAGCCAGAAACAGAAAGTTATCTATCTCATGTTCTCATTCATATATGAATGCAAAAAAAAATCATAAAGGTAAAAAATAGAAAAAGAAAAATAGAACAAAGAATACTAGAGGCTGGAAAGAGTATGGGGAAAGGGAAGATGGGGAGAGATTTGGTAAAGGATACAAAATTACAGCTAGAAAAGAGGAATAAGTTTTAGCATTCTGTAGCACTGCAGGGTGACTATAATTAGCAGTAATATCTTATATACTTTCAACTAGCTAGAGGAGGATTTAAAATATTCCAATACAAAGACATAATAAATGTACGGTATGATGAATATGCTAATTACCCTGATGTGATCACTATATATTACATACATCAAAACATCACTAGTACACAATAAATATGTACAATTAGTACATCCAATTAAAAATTAAATTCACTTATAAAAACTAATGTAAAAAGGAAAAAATACAATTTTACCTTTATTTGATTGTAGAGCAAAAAAATATATAACTCATGTGAATATAAAGTGAGGATAACCCCAGTGATATCATCACATATAAAATTTCAAACTGTTTGATTTGACTTCAGAACTTTCAGTGATCTGTAGACTTAAAATAATTGACTTCTTTTCAGTTTTTCTTTTACTGTACTGAACCTATGCTTTTTCACTATAAACAAATTATTCTTTTGCTCTCCTTAGCATCCTTTAAGGTAAGAAGTAACAAATTATTGTCACAAAATAATAAAATACTCAAATTCTGTTCAAATGATTAAGTACATATTAGACTTAGAAAATAATGAATACATTTCACTCTAAGTTTGTCTGTGAAATCATCTCGTATTTGTTTCTCAGTGGAAGGGCACAGTGAACAATTTGTTAGATTTTATTTATATATATATATTTTTTTTTTCTTTTTTTTTTTTTTTTTTTTTTTGAGACGGAGTTTCGCTCTGTCACCCAGGCTGGAGTGCAATGGCATGATCTTGGCTCACTGCAAACTCCGTCTCTCAGGTTCAAGTGATTCTCCTGCCTCAGCCTCCTGAGTACCTGGGATTATAGGCGCCCACAACCATGCCCATCTAATTTTTGTATTATTAGGACAGACAGAATTTCACCATATTGGTCAGGCTGGTCTTGAACTCCTGACCTCGTGATCTGCCCACCTCAGTCTCCCAAAGTGCTGGGATTACAGGCGTGAGCCACTGCATTTGGCCTTGTTGGATATATTTTCATAAAAATATAAATAAATAGAGAAAGAAAGAATAAAGGAGAGAGAAAGAAAAAAGGAAAGGAGAGGAGAGGAGAAGGGCAGATCAGGGAAGGGAAGGGAAGGGGAGGGGCCAGTGCAGTGGCTTACGTCTGTAATCTCAGCACTTTGGGAGGCTGAGGCAGGCGGATCCCCTGAGGTCAAGAGTTTAAGACCATCCTGGCCAATATGGTGAAACCCCATCTCTACCAAAAATACAAAGAGTTAGCTGGGCGTGATGGCATGTTTTTTTACAAATACTATTTTACAAAAAAAAGGGGGGATTTCATTTTTTCCCATAGCCTACCTAATATATTTGACCCTAATTACTTGAAAATAGTGCCAACAGCTCAATGAAGAAAAGCTGAAGGTATGGTACTAAATATTTTTCAGAATTTATTAAATCTGAAATATACCCATTGATATAGTTTTTTGGCTCGGTATCCCCACCAGAATCTCATCTCAAGTTGTATCCTTAGTATTGGAGGAGGGGCCAGGTGGGAGGTGATTGGATCATGGGGGGCAGATTTCCTCCATGCTGTTCTCATGATAGTGAGTTCTCATGAGATCTGATAGTTTAAAGTGTGTGTCATTTCCTCCCTTGCTCTTTCTTTCTCTCCTGCCACCATGTGAAGAAGGTGCTTGCTTCACCTTTGCCTTGTAGCACAATTGTAAGTTTTCTGAGTCCTCCCAATCATGCTTCCTGTTATGCCTGAGGAACTGCGATTCAATGAAACTCTTTTCTTCATAAATTACCCAGCCTAGGTAGTTCTTTACTGTAGTGTGAAAATAGACTAATATAGAAAATTGGTACCAAAAGAATAGGGCACTGCTATAAAGATACCTGAAAATGTGGAAGTGACTTTGGAACTGGGGAACAGGCAGAGGCTGGAACAGTTTGGAGGGCTCAGAAGGAGACAGAAAGATGCAGGTAAGCTTGTAACTTCCTAGAGTCTTGTGGCATGGCTTTGACCAAAATGGTGATAGTGATATGGACAATGAAGTCCAGACTAAGGTGTTCTCAGATGGAGATGAGGAACTTACTGGAAACTGGAGCAAAGGTCATTCTTGCTATGCTTTAGCAAAGAGACTGATGCCATTTTCCCCCTGCCTTAGAGATCTGTGGGACTTTGAACCTGAGAGAGATGATTCAGGGTATCTGGCAGAAGAAATTTCTAAGCAGCAAACCATTTAAGATTTGACTTGGCTGTTTCTAAGAGTATATGCTCATATGTGTGAACAAAGAGATTATCTGAAATTGGAACTTCTATTTAAAAAGAAGGAAGGGCCAGGCGCGGTGGCTGACGCCTATAATCCCAGCACTTTGGGAGGCCAAGGTAGGCGGTACATCTGAGGTCAGGAGTTCAAGACCAGCCTGACCAACATGGAGATACCATGTCTCTATTAAAATATAAAATTAGCCAGGCATGGTGGCGCATGCCTGTAATCCCAGCTACTTGGGAGGCTGAGGCAGGAGAATCACTTGAACCCAGGAGGCTGAGGTTGCAGTGAGCCAAGATCATACCATTGCACTCCAGCCAGGATGACAAGTGCAAAACTACGTCTAAACAAACAAACAAACAAAAAACAAAAAGGGAACAGTGCATAAAAGTTTGGAAAATGTGCAGCCTGATAATGGAGTAGAAAAGAAAACCCCATTTCCTGGGGAGAAATTTAAGCCTGCTGTGTAAATTTGCATAAGTAAAGATGGGCAAAATGTTAATAACCAACACAATAGGGAGAATGCCTCCAGGGCATTTCAGAGACATTCATGGCAGCCCCTCCCATCACAGGCCTGGAGGCCTAGGAGGGAAAATTGGTTTTGTGGGCTGGGCCCAGGGCCCCATTGCCCTGTGCTACCATGAGACATGGCACCCTGCAGCACAGCTGCTTCAGCTTCAGCCACAGCTAAAAAGGGCCAACATACATCTCAGGCTGTGGCTTCAAAGGGTACAAGCCCCAAGCCTTGGCAGCTTCCACGTGGTGTTGGGCCTGCAGATGCACAGAAGCTAAGAATTGAGGTTTTGGAACTCCTGCCTAGATTTCAGAAGATGTTTGGAAATGCCTGGATTTCTAGGCAGAAGTCAGCTGCAAAGCGGAGCCCTCAGGGAGAACATCTACTAGGGCAGTGCAGAAGGGAAATGTGTGGTTGGAGCCCCCACATAGTGTCCCCACTGAGCCATTGCCTAGTGGAGCTGTGAGAACAGGGCCACCATCCTCCGCACCCCAGAATGGTAGATCCACCAACAGCTTGCACAGTGTGCCTGGAAAAGCCTCAGGCCCTCAATGCCAGACCATGAAAGCAGTCAGGGGGAGCTGTACCCTGCAGAGCCACAGGGGAGAAGCTTCTCAAGGCCTTGGCAGACTGCCTCTTGCATCGATGTGCCCTGGATGTGAGACATAGAGTCAGAGGGCATTATTTTGGTCCTTTAATATTTAATGACTGCCCAACTGGGTTTTGGACTTGGGTGGGCCTGTAGCTCCTTTGTTTTGGCCAGTTTCTCCCTTTCAGATTGGGAGGATTTATCCAATTTGTGTACCCCCACTGTATCTTGGAAGTAACTAACTTGTTTTTTATTTTATAGGCTCATAGGTGGCAGGGATTTGTCTTGTCTCAGATGAGACTTTGGATTTGGACTTTTGAGTTAATACTGGAATAAGTTAAGATTGGGGGACTGTTGGGATGGCTTGATTGCATTTTGAAATGTCAGGACATGAGATTTAGGAGGGGCCAGGGTTGGAATAATATGTTTGGCTCTGTGTGCCCACCAAAATCTCAACTCCAGTTGGGATTTTTAGTGTTGGGGAAAGGACGTGGTGGGAGGTGATTGGATCGTGAGGATTTGCCTCATGCTGTTTTTATGATAGTGAGTGAGTTCTCATGAGATCTCATGATTTAAAAGTGTGTGGCACATCTCCCCTTGCTCTCTCTCTCCAGCCACCATATGAAGAAGGAGCTTGCTTCCCTTTTGCCCTCTGCCATGATTGTAAGTTTCCTTAGTCCTCCCAGTCATGCTTCCTGTCAAGCCTGTAGAACAGTGAGTGAATTAAACTTCTTTTCTTCATAAAATACCCACTCTCAGTTAGTTCTTTTATAGCACAGTGAAAACAGACTGATACACCCATAAAAATAGTTCCTTAAAATTTAACTTTATTGCTTTTGCATTTATTCCTGTGGTAATATTTAACATTATATCAAATATTTATATTTTTTCAAAATAAAAGAAGCACTGAAGGTTTGTTAAAGAATGACCATGGCAAGCAATTCAATACCCTGTTTTATATTGTGTTCATAATTCCCATTCAGAAAGTTTGGTTTTACAGCAAGTTACTTTCAATAACTTTATTAATATACTTGCACAGGGAATGTATTTCTAACATGCCATTCCACAGAGTATTTTATGAAATAAATTTCATTTCAAAACTAGAGCAATCAAACGTAAAGTAAACTAGAGATAGATTTGCTAAAATCAATACACTATAAATGCTTGTTTTCTTTCAAGACAATAACATAGTGGTGTATAAAACAGGATAATCAGTATTGCAAAGAAAAAGACCCAAATACCAAATAAATTTTAAACACTTTCCTATCGATGAGGGGTGAGCACCATGGTTGTGAGTGTGTGTGTGTGTTTGTGCATGTGTGTGTGTGTTTACATTCTCCAACATGATGTAAAAATACATCATAAATAGTTTTGGAACCATCTGCATATATGCGCTCTTCTCTGTGTGGAGAAAGCAAGAAATACAACAGAAAAAAAGAAAAGATGAATTTTTTGTAGAATTTAATCATTTCTTACTGTCAACAGAGGCAGAGGAATAAGCCCCAATTTCCTATTACATCACTCTCATGTTGCTCTTCAGAGAAACATAACAAGCAACTGATATTTGCTCCAAGTTGGGTTTTCAGGGACTCCATGATTTAAGATCATACTCTAGCAGACGGCTGTGCAGGTAATGAGTGAATTGAGTCCCTAATGAGTGAATAGTGCAGAAAAATATCGTAGTTAGCTTTTGCCTTCTGCAACTTGTTAAGTGAGGTTGTTCATTACTTTTTTTCAGCAGTCAATCATGACAACCATTACAAATGACAACCATTACAAAGTCATTTTTAAAATTATATTTTAATTTTTAATTGGCTACTAATTTTATATGGTCTATGGAGTGCTATACTATGTTTAGTTACATGTATAAATTGTGGAATCATCAAATCAGCTAATTAACATGTATAACACTTCACATACTTATCATTTCTTTGTGGTAAGAACATTTAAAATCCACTGTTTTAACAATTTTGAAATATACAATACTATCATTCATTCATTATTATTAAGTATAGTCACTTTGCTGTGCAGATCACCAATAATATTTTCTCCTATCAAATTGAAACTTTATACTCTTAACCAATATTTCTCCTTTTCTCCCCCAAAAGGCAATTTTTATGTGTTCATATGTTATCTATAAATCATATTATACGTGGGGAAAGTGATATTTTATACATCTATATATTATGTCCTATCTGTGCTTACCTTTTCTATTTGTTCTTTAGTCCTCAAAGAATTTAAAATAATACTAATCAGCCAGGTGTGGTGGCTCACGCCTGTAATCCCAGCACTTTGGGAGGCCGAGGTGGGCAGATCACTAGGTCAGTAGATAGAAACCATCCTGGCCAACATGGTGAAACCCCATCTCTACTAAAAATACAAAAATTAGCTGGGCATGGTGGCATGCGCCAGTAGTCCCAGCTGCTCGGGAGGCTGAGGCAGGAGAATTGCTTAAACCCGGGAAGCAGAGGTTGCATTCCAGCCTGGCCACAGAGTGAGACTCCATCTCAAAAATAAATAAATAAAATAATTCTAATCATACAACATTAATACCCTTTTTGCTGAGCACTTAATGTATACTTCAAATATACATTGTCTCTGCTAATCTTCACAAAAAGCTTGTGAGGACATAGGTCTTATCCATTGTTTACAGATGGTAAATCAAATGCAGAGAAACTGACTCAGTTTCTCAGGGAAGGAAAAGTTATAAGTAAATTCTAAGTGATAATCAGGATTCAGGATTGATCTTCAAACAGTCTGATTCTCTAAACTTGATTGAGAAGGTAAGTGTCTTTTAATCCCTCACTGCTCCACATAAATCTCTCCTGAGCCTTGAGTTTCCAATTTCCTGGAGAATATTGCAATGGCTTTAAGTTGTTAGGTCTCAACCCACTTGTGCAGATAGTTCTAACTGAATTCAAGTAGAGTTACGAAACCCCCAAATCCACTGATGGTAGAAAAATGTGACAGAAAAATGTTCAGTCACTTCTTTGTCATTTAAAGCAATTTTTTAGTAAAAGTTATCAAAAAACATGCTTCTCCTATTTCCTTCTTACTCCTTCTCCCAGAAAGTTACATCAAAGAGTTGGAGACAATGGCTAGGTTCTAAAGTGTCCTCAATTCCTCACTGGTACCACCAGCCTCTTTCAGTATGTCTCATCTTACCAGTTCTCTGAATCAGCCTCTGACTTTGTAGGGTTCCCACCGAAGCATCCGTGGCTGGCTGAATGTCAGCCCTCTCTCTTGGCCTTATGAATGCACTTTGCACTTGACCTGCTCATCACTTCCAACTGACAAGCTGCAATTAAAGACATTGTTGATCCACTGATGAATATTCAAGACTGTCCTGCACAACAGCTTGTGTTTATAGGTCTTCTGGGAGGGCATATTGGCCCTCAGTTATCAGCTTTCTTTGCCATGGCCGTGATAAGTATCTTGGCTCATGTCATTTCTCATAGCAACCTAAAGAAAAGGGGACTGGGTAGAAGCAGACTTCCTCGGACTCACTCTCTCTCTTTCTGCCTTAACCTAGCTTGATGCCATTTCTACTCTATGGCAGCGTTACATCAGAAGCTATGATGTAGAAAGTATCAACAGGATGACCAACCCTCCTGGGGTGTCTAGGACTGAGGGGTTTCTGGGACACAGAACTTATAGAGCTAAAACTGGGAACATATTAGTCAAACCTGGAGAGCTGGTCACTCTATATACAAGATAATATCTGAAAATCCTCACCAGCCTAGAGTGTCAAAGAGAGGAGAAGCTTTATGGCATGCAGAAGCTGTAAAGGAGAGTGGAAAAGTACAGATGCTGATGGGGGAAAGATCAAAAAACTATAGAACCATTTGGGGTGAGAAGACAGAGGGCACTGTGGCCTGCATCAAATTATCCTTGTTTAGAAAGTTTGTACTCAGCATTCCAACAGGTGTAAAATATATTTTAAAAACATAATTGGTACCTTTAATGACAGTACACAAATATAGGATTAGTATGGCAAAGGTAAATCCAGCAAAATGTATAGTGCATTTCTGTGCTGAAAACATTTTTTTTGCCTCAAATATTGTACAAAGGTTTAAATATTGTAATGAGACATTTTTGACCATTTTTATAACATATGGGTGTTATCCATGGTAGTAATAAGCAGTAATATGTTGTCTTGTTAGACACTATTCATTTTATAAAGTGAACTGTTAGTTTTTATTTTCAAAATTTTTTGAAGGTTTTACTCTTTGCTAATTGTTAATATTTTCTCTTGATTGTTCTTAAAAATAATTCAGAAAGAGTGAACTAAAATCATTTGTGGATTATTAGATGATTAAATCCTCCTTTATTTTGATTTTAAATATATTTTTATCTATGTCTATGAAATATATGTAGAACTTCTAGTTCATTTTTAACCTCTCAGTGTTAATTCTGCGCTTACTGTACAACTGATTACATGTTGAACTAAGAGCATAAGTGTAATTAAATTATTAGTTATATTTGCCTAAAAATAGGATGATTTTGCTTATACAATTTGTTTTATATAGACACATTATTTTCATTAGAACAGTAGGCAAATTTACTACAGAATTACTTTCAAGTAAAATTATGTAAATAAAATTATACTTACAAATGCCTAAAAATAAGTTATTAATTGGACTTTGTACAAATAGACTAAGAGAAGTGGTGATAAGTAGTGTATCATGTCACTAAATCCATGAGCTGATTTCACACTACAATAATTAGTGATGAGTCAAAAGGAATGTCTCCCTTGAAACAAGTATCACCTAGCCCCAAATCCTGTATCTCTTGATAGCTACCCGTCGTCTCATTACAACTTAAGACTAATTTTCTTTTCTTTTCTTTTCTTTTCTTTTCTTTTCTTTTCTTTTCTTTTCTTTTCTTTTCTTCTGAGATGGAGTCTCGCTCTGTCGCCCAGGTTGGAGTGCAGTGGAGTGATCTCTGCTCACTGCAAGCTTGGCCTCCCGGGTTCACGCCATTCTCCTGCCTCAGCCTCCCGAGTAGCTGGGACTACAGGCGCCCGCCATCACGTCTGGTTAATTTTTTTGTATTTTTAGTAGAGACCGGGTTTCACCGTGTTAGCCAGGATGGTCTCTATCTCCTGACCTAGTGATCCGCCGACCTCGGCCTTCCAAAGTGCTGGGATTACAGGCGTGAGCCACTGCGCCCGGCCAAGACTAATTTTCTACTATCATTGATGATGGAGCTTTATCTTTTCTCCCCATCCAAATTGATTACTCTTTGCCCAAAGGGTAGACTCCTTATTTAATAAAACAAAAATAGACTTTAGCTCCATCTCCCATTATTCTCCTAGCTGGGTGTTGATGAAAGAAAAGAAATCTGTTGTCAAAAGAGATGTGGTGTGTACTGACTTTTTCTCACTCCAAACTGCGGTGGAGGGAATGATAAAACTGGGTTTGTGTCCTTAATTAGAGGGAGAAAAGTAATTCCACTGGTGGATTTCTATAGACACAATAATTGTAGCATGGACTGGGTGCAAGTTCTGTTTCCTCAGTTTGCCACCGAGAGAGGATTGTCGTAAACTCTTTCCTTTGTAGAGTTGAGTCTAGTCATGTCTCTAATCAAAAAAAACCAAACACCCAAGTTCCAGGCTATCCAAGCAGTAGTACCCCAGTAGTGATAAATTTCAATTTTATTGACAAAATCCAATAATCCTCTTATATTTTGATATTGTCATTTGCCCCTACATTGTAATCAAGTTGTATTAGTCTGCTTTTAATCCAAGACACAGAAGTTTTAACTTATTTAGAGGAGAGTGTAGTGGCTAGTGAGGTAAATGGGAGAATGTCCAGGCTTCCAAAGGGGTTTTTCCCAGGATCCCTATCAATGAACTGTTGGAGCAAAGAACAAAGCACAAGACTGACACTCAACAAATAACTCGTGCGTACTAGATGAGACATGTCTGTGTTTGACGTGTTAAGAAATTAATCTTTTGGGCCGGGCACAGTGGCTCACGCCTGTAATCCCAGCACTTTGGGAGGCCGAGGCGGGCAGATCACGAGGTCAGGTGATCGAGACCATCCTGACTAACACGGTGAAACCCCGTCTCTACTAAAAATACGAAAAAACTTAGGCGGGCGCCTGTAGTCCCAGCTACTCGGGAGGCTGAGGCAGGAGAACGGCGTGAACCCGGGAGGCGAAGCTTGCAGTGAGCCGAGATCGCGCCAGTGCACTCCAGCCTGGGCGACAGAGCGAGACTCCGTCTCAAACAAACAAACAAAACACACACACACACACACACACACACACACACACACACACACACACACACAGAAAAAAAATAATCTTTTGTAGATGTAGCTGTGCAGTAAAAGAAGGAACAGAACAGGTGGAGTGAGAAGACATAAAACCCACTTATTTACTGATTGATACAGTGGTATAATATTCATTCTGTCAGTTAGGGTATTGGGATAAAACCATTGGTTAAGCGGATGCATACATTTTAAATAATACAAATTAAGACGTGATAGCATAGTTTTTCTACCAAAATATGTATTCTACCACACTCACACAGTCAAAACATACTTGTGTATTTAATGTGCCACTCCTCAATATGCTGGAAATAAAAAAAATATGCATGTCTTTTGCCACAAAATATTTAGTCTTTTGATAAAGAAAGTTATGGTAAGAGATAATTCCAAGGCAGTGCACTAAGTGTTATAATAGAAGTCTGAACAAGACGTGTGGGAGCAGTGAAGAAAATTAGTCAATTTTCCTGAGACAGTCAGGGAGAAATCAACAGGGCTAACTTTTCAGGTTGGAGAAGGACTCCTCTATGGGGAGATGTTAAGGAAGCACATTTCTTACAGACAAAAAACATCAGGTCATAACAGAGTATGTCTTCCTTAGAAAACCGAATGTTGAAATGTGAATAAGAGGTAAGGATAGAAAAATATATTGAAGACAGGTAATAGAGCACCTTCAATGTCACCCTAAGAATTTTTTATTTTATAAATCAGATATTAGTTTGGGGTCTGTACGTATGTGAAGATCCATCTACCAAGTCTCAAAGAAGGGATATAAATGAGCCTAAGGCCAAAGTGACTGTATTAAAATTTTCTTTCTCCCTAGAAAACTTCATCAGGGAGTATCACATCTGTTAAAAAAAAAAAAAAAAAAAAAAAGCACTGATGCTTTGTATTTTTAAATTCAGAACATTTTTTGACTTTGATTTGTTATTGTTATTTTAAAATTATCTGTTTCATGAGAAAATGTTCAGGACTTTATTTCTACACTTACTATTCAAAACAAGACAAAAGTTCATGTAAGAATATTTTATTGTGAACTTCATCTAAGATGTATTCTGTGCTGAGTAAAAGGACACTCTGTAGTGGTTTTACATGTATAATGCTCCAATTTTAATAAGGTTCTGTTTTCAACTAAAAGACAAGTTGGAGATATATAATTGTCCTTGTCCTTTAAAACATGAAAGGTTATTTAAAACTTATAGATGTGATTATAAAAATGTCATAAATGTGCTTGATAAATCAGCACACCTTAAATTTGAGGAAATAATCTTATATCTAAGGTATCTGAAACCAGGCTATAAGGCATTATGGCTTGAATTCTGCCACGGTCCCATTCCCATTCATATTCTATGTGCATCTAATGCTTAAAAAACAAGATCCTTATTCAAATAAAAGTCTCAGACTGAAAATGAGTAGATGCCTACAAACTTACATTAAATGGAAAGTTAATGTTTTAATCATTTGGAGTTCAGTTTTTCTACTGCTGCAAACTTTAAACATTGCCATAAAGTAAATATAAAATCCAAAAACTTTCAAAATAACTATATGGAATTGGACTTTAAAACAAATTGTGAAACAAAATTTTCATATAAAATAACAAATATGAAATGTTGAATACCTAAAGAATTTTGGGGGTCAGTGTATACATGGATTATGATAGAATATACTCATATCTGTTTGGAGTAGAAAAATATTTAATAATTTGCTAATGATTTGCAAGAGAAGAATTTCAAATAGAACAAGTCTCAATGTAAGTGATTATTTTGATATGGGTTTGAATGTACTTTTATAAAATTTGTATTAACTTATAGATTCACAAAGTGCATTTTACATAAATGAACTATAAATTTATTTTTCATTTTTTATAGATTTAAGGGTTACAAGTGCAGCTTTATTACATGGACATATTATACAGTAGTGAAGTCTGGGCCTTGAGTGTAATAATCATCTGAATAGTGTATATTGTGCCCATTAGGCAATTTCTCATCCCTCACTCCCTCACCCTCCCACTGTTGTGAGTTCCCAGTGTCTATTATTCTACTGTGTGCCCCTGTGTACACATTATTTAGCTCCAACTTACAAGTGAGAACATGCAGTATTTGACATTCTCTTTAGGAATTATGTTGCTTAGGATAATGCTCTCCCGTTCCATCCATGCTGCTGCAAAAGACATGATTTCTTTATTTTTCTGGCTGGATAGTATTCTGTGTGTGTGTGTGTGTGTGTGTGTGTGTGTGTGTATGTATGTATGTATGTATGTTCTCAAGATTTCTTATTTTTGTTTAGAATAGCTTTTGCTATTTAGGCTCTGTTTTGGTTCCATAAGAATTTCAGGACTTTCAATTCCATGAAAATCAATAATGGTATTTTGAGAGAAATTACACTGAATCTGTAGATTGCTTTGGGCTTTCTTCCCATCCATGAGCATGAGGTATTTTTCAATTTGCTTGTGTCGCCTATAATTCCTTTCATCAGTGTTTTGTACTTTGTCTTGTAGAGATCTTTCACCTCCTTGGTTAAATGTATTCATAGAACATTTTCCATAGGTTTTTATAGGTATCATGAATGGAACTTAGGTCTTTATTTGTTCTCAACTTGTTTGTTATTGATGTATAGAAATTCTATTGACTTTTGTATGTTGATTTTTTATCCTGAAACTTTACTGATATCATTTATCAAATCTAGGAGTCTTCGGGAGTAATCTTTAGGGTTTCCTAGGTATAAGATCAACTGTCAGTAAACAGAGCTAATTTGACTTCCTTGGTTCCAGTTTGGATATCTTTTATTTCTTTCTCTTGCCTGATTGATCTGGCAAAGACTTCCATTATTGTGTTGAATAGTACTGATGAAAGTGGGAATCTTTGTCTTGCTCCAGTATCTTAGGGGGAATGTTTTTAACTTTTCTCCATTCAGTATGATGTTGGCTTTGCGATACATGGCTTTTATACTTTTGAGATAGCTTACTTCAAGCTTAGTTGTTGAGGGTTTTTAATCATAAAGGGATTCTGAATTTCATCAGATGCTTTTTATCAAATGTTTATGTAGCAAATCACATTTATTGATTTGCATACGTTGAACCATCTTTCCGTAACTGGAATGAAACCTACTTAATTTTGGTGTATTCTTTATAATGTGCTACTGAAATTGGTTTACTAGCATTTTATTGAAGATTTTTGTATCTGTATTAATCAGTGATATTGGTTTGTAGTTTTCTTTTTTTGTTGTGTACTTGTCTGGCAACAGTATCAGGCTGATACTGGCTTCATAGTACCAGTTAGGAGGAATCCCTCCTATTCAACTTTTTGGAACAGTTTCAGTAGGATCAGTCCAAATTCTCCTTGTATGTCTGGTGGCATTCAGCTGTAAATCTGACTGGTCCTGGGTTTCTCAGAGAGATGTTTAAATTACTAATTCTATTTCACTCCTTTTTATTGGTCTGTTTAAGATTTCTGTTTCTTCCTGGTTCAATATTGGGAAGTTGCATGTTTTCAGGAAATTATTGATTTTCTTTAGATTTTCTGGGTTGTGAATGTATAGCCATTTATAGTAGTGTCATTTATACAGGTGTGATGATATGTTGTTAATTTTTGAACTTTGTATCTTTTTGATGTAAGCATGTAACACAATAAAAATACCCTCTTGGCACTGTTTTTGCTGTATCCCAGAAGCCTGAGTATGTTATGTTTCCATTTTCATTTTTTCAAGAAGAGTTTTAATTTCCAAATTAATTTCATCATGTACCCGAAGATCATTCAGGAATAGATTGTTTAATTTCCTTGTATTTGTATAGCTTTCAGAGTTCCTTTTGGAATTGATTTCTAGTTTTATTCCACTGAGGTTAAAAAATATATTTGATGTGATTTTAATTTTTCCAAATTCATTGAGACTTGTTTTGTGGCCTAAAATTTGGTGTCTCTTGGGGAATGTTTTATGCACTCAAGAGAAGAATATATATTCTGTGATTGTTGGGTAGCATGTTCTGTAGACATCTATTAGGTTCATTGGAATGGAGTCCATTTTAAGTTTAGTGTCTCCTTGTTTTATTTCAATGATCTATCTAGTGCTGTTAGTGGTGCTGAAGTACTTCAGTAGTATTGTATTGCTGTCTATCTCTTTTATCTAGTAGCATTTTTTGTATGAATCTGGGTGCTCTGGTGATGGGTGGATATATATTTAGAATTGTTTTACTTTTTATTGAATTGAAACCTGTATCATTATCTGATGACCTCTTTTGTCTTTTTTTTTTTTTTACTGTTTTTTGATATAAAGCCTATTCTATCTGATGTAAGTATAACTACTCTTGTTCTCTTTTGGTTTCCATTGACATATCTTTTTCCACCCCTTTACCTTGAGTCTGAAAATGTCTTTATCAGCTAAGTGTGTTTCTTGAAAGCAGCATTTGGCTGAACCCTGTTTTTGTTTTTTGGGTTTGTTGTTGTTGTTGCTGTTTTCCATTACACCAATCTCTATCTTTTAAGTGAACACTTGGTACATGTTCAAGGTTAATATTGATATGTGAGTCTGTTCCTGTCATAGTGTTTTTACCTGGTTGCTTTGCAGTCTCAATTGTATACTTAGTTTATAAGACCTGTGAGTTATACTTCTGTGTGTTTTTCTGATGGCAAGCATCACCCTTTTATCTCCATGTTTGAACTCCTTTGAGGATTTCTTGTAGGACCAGTCTAATAGTGATGAATTTCCTTAGCATTTGTTTGGCTGAAAAAGACTATTTCTCCTTCATGTATTAAGCCTTGTTTAGCAGTATACAAAATGCATGTCTGATAGTTTTTTTCCCTTTAAGACTGAACATAGGGCCACAGTCTCTTCTGGTTTATAGGGTTGTATGTTTCCAGGAATGTATCCATTTTCTCTAGGTTTTTAAGTTTGTGAGTATGCAGCTGTTCTAGTAGTCTTTGATGATCTCTGTATTCTGAGGTATCAATTGAGAAATCCACTTCGTCTGATGAGATGTCCTTTAGAGGTGATTAAACACTTTACTCTTGCTGCTTTTAGTATTTTTTTTCCTTCATGTTGACTTTAGATTGCCTAGTAACTATATGTCTTGGTGAAATGCATCTTGCAATGTATCTTCCTGGAGTTCTCTGAGCTTCTTGTATCTGGATATTTAAATCTTTAGCAAGACTAAGGTAGTTTTCCTCAATCATTCCCTCAAATAGATAGTCCAACCTTTTTACTCTTCTTCTCCCTCAGCAATACCTATGACTCATAAGATTGGACACTTTACATAATCACATATTTTTTGAATGCAGTGTTTGTATTTTAATATTCTTCTTTATTTTTGTCTGACTGGTTTAATTCAAAATATCTGTCTTCAAGCTCTGAAATTCTTTCTTCTGCTTGGTCTAGTCTGTTGTTAAGGCTTTCAACTATATTTTGTAATTCCTTCAATAATTTTTTCCTCTAAAAGTTATGTTTGTTTATTTTTTAAAAAGCTGTCTTTTCAGTGGATTTTTAATTCATATCCTGAGTCATTCTTTTTCTGATTTATTTGTGTTAGTTTTAACTTTCTCTGGGATCTCACTGTGTTTTTTTAAAATCACTATTTTGAATTCTTTATCTGATATTTCAAAAATTTAATTTTGGTTAGGATCCATTGCTGAAGAGTTAGAGTAACCTTTGAGGGCTTGTAACACTGTTTGTTTGTTTGTTTGGTTGGTTGGTTGGTTGGTTGTTTTCATAGTTCCAGAATTGTTTATCTGTCTTCTCATCGGGAGAAACTGTCTATTCTTATTTTTAATTTTTTTCTTAATGAGTTACATCCTTGAGGATGTGATTATAATGTATGTTGTGCACGGTTCTTTGGCTTTGGTTCTGGGTGCTTTAAATGGCAAAGATTCAGTATAAGTTCATCGGTTACAGATAGCCTTGTGTGGTGGCTTTCTCAAATCCTGGTTGTAGTAGTGATGTCCTGGGAGTGTGAGCAGACTTGCTGCCACATATGGGGCTGTGATAGCAGAGGTCTTGGCAAGTTTATGTTGTTCCTCAAGTCTGAGCACTCTTGTCAGCAGATTTTCTATTAGGTTGTGCAGTTCCACCTCCAGACAAATAGGTGGTGTTTACAGATAGGAGCCAACAGTGGCTGAAAGAGATGGGTATATGAATGATCTTTGTGAACCATGAGAAACTCAGTTTCCTCAGGCAATGGGCTAGTCTGTGCTATGTCCTGTGGCCTTGTCTCCGTGCTCAGCCCCAGAGTGGGGGACAAAGCTGCCTGGAGCTAGACCAGGCAGGTCCACTTACAGGTATCTTAAAGGCAGGTACAAGCACCAGCTCCAATGAGGAGTCCGGGGGCAGCCATTCAACACCCAGAATTGTGCCCAGGTGTGGAGTAGAGAAACCTCCACTCCTCCAAGTTCTCTGCATTGGAAAAAAGGGGTGACCTGGACTCCTACCCTGGAAGTATAGTTGCTTCAGATGCCTGGAGATATATCTAAGTGTGGAGTGGAAAGAGCACTGCTCCACCAACTCCTCTGCATGGGAGGGGTGGGGCAGCTTAAGCTCCAAAACCAGGGGAGCAAATGTGCCATATGCCTGGAAAAACTCTGCCCAGGCAAGGAGTGGAGAAACTACTGCTGCAACAAGGTCTTTGCATGGGAAGGGAGGGGCAACTCAAGCTCCTAATCCAGGTTGGCAGGTGTACCAAAAGCCAGGAGATATGCCCAGGCTTGTAGCATGAAAACTGCCACTGCATCAAGTTCTCTACACAGCAGAGGAGGGGCCTAAACTCCTCATCTAGAAGAATAGGTGCTCCAAGTGCCTCAAAATTTGTCAGAGTGTGGAGCAGAGACAGTGCTGCTGCACCAAGTTCTTGGCATGGGAAGGGAGGGGCAGCTCAGGGGGACTCTGCCCCTCTCATGTACTGGGGCTCCTACTTTTCTCAGCCGAATGCCTCCATGCATGCTGATTACCCACTTTCTCTTGTCTAAAATCTGAAGTGTCCTTTGCTTTTCAGTGAATTCCCATATACCTTCTATATACTCTCACAGTGTTAGTCTCTATGCATTATCTTGCTATTTCCAAGTGGATGAGATGCTCTAAAAGCCTCCAATCCAATGTCGTAGAAGAAAAGAACCCTAAAATGTACATTTAAATAACCTAGAAATTCTTCTTATGCTGCTATGCCTTATTTAAAATTGTAATTTTAAGCGGATCCATCCAGCTTTAAGCAGATCACATTCAAATATATAACCTTAGCTCTTATCTTTTCTTTTTTTTCTAAAGTAGTTTTCTTCGGATGACATAGTAAAAAAAAATTATTTACCATTTAGCTTCTCTGTAATATTTCAGAAAAAGAAAGCTTTTTTTTTTTTTTTTTTTACTTTTCCTCTTATTTGCTGTAAAATTTCTACTCTCAGTGCTCTACACTCAAAGCCATGGTTTTATCTTTTTTCATTTATTCTTTATTCTCAGTCTAACTAATCCTATTACTCCTTAGATCTATGTCCAATAGAAGAATCTAGGAATTTATCATTTGACACCTGGGTAACAGAGAAGCTGACCTAAAGTACTTCTTTTGCTCTCTATTTTATTATAATTTTAGCTTTCAGCAAAATATTCCCAAAATATAGCTTTAAAAATAACTAGATAATGAAGTATTAAATTACTTTGGAACCTTTTTGTAAGAGATATTATGTTCACAAAAAGTGGAGTTTTCCAAAATAAACCAAGCAAAGATGAATTGCTTATATTCTGTAGTCAAATTAATCCCAAATGACAAAATAAAATATAATTTTGTAATGAAACACAACTCTAATAATCTATTAGAAATTATAATACTTCTAATAATATTAAAAGATATAAGTAACAAATTACTATAAGCCATTCTATTGTTAGCAATATTAAAATATTTGCTATGATATATTACGTACTAGCCTCTAACTTCCTAAATGCCAGCAGTTACTCAAATATTAAAAATCAAAATATGTATGAAAAAAAGACACAATGGCACAGTGATTGTGACTGTGGACTCCAGAGTAGACAACCTGGGCTATCGATGCCTGTTCATAGTTTCTAGTCCAAGTTGTTCAAATCTGCTTTAGTTTTTAATGGTGTCTGTTCAACAGAATCAAATTTCTGCAGTCTGTTTTAAAGATTTCTATTTTCTAATTTAGCAAGACTTGCTAAAATGTTTTTTTTTAGAATAGTCGTTGAATTATTCAACCTGTAGAGGCAGCAGCAGAAGTTCATATGGTTTTATGAATACTAAGAACCCAAGTATGTGACCTATACTTTGCAATATTTGACATGTGATAAATTTTCAAATGTAAGTAATTCACCATTTCTTGCTTAGCTATGCGTTAAACAAGTGGGCCCTAATCTGACTCAACAAAACAACCTAAGTAGTTCTAAAGTCCATGTTCTTTGATATTAGAAGGCACAGGCTTTTAAAAAATTCTGAGTGTTGTAACAAGGTCTTAAATAAATCAGATATTATAGAAAGCATAGAGCTAGGTGATCAAATGGTGTATAAAAAGTATAATCTACATCAATAGTCTGTTATAATTTTTATTAATGTAATTGTATATCTCATTTTCATTTTGATAAGAACTAGGGTTTAATATACTTGCCCATAAAATCTCTTGTATACCATATTTTTAAAATTATGACATTACAATTTTCTTAATGGTTCCAAACCTGAATCTTTGGAGCAAAGTTAAATATGTGGCATTAGGCCAGGCATGGTGGCTCACGCCTGTCATCCCAGCACTTTGGGAGGCCAAGGCGGGTGGATCACCTGAGGTCAGGAGTTCGAGACCAGCCTGGCCAACATGGTGAAACCCCGTTTCTACTAAAAATACAAAAATTAGCTGGGCATTGTGGTACACCCCTGTAATCCCAGCTACTCGGGAGGCTGGGGCAGGGGAATTGCTTGAACCTGGGAGGTGGAGGTTGCAGTGAGCCGAGATCATGCCACTGCACTGCAGCCTGGGCAACAGAGTGAGACTCCATCTCATAAAAAAATAAAAAATTAAAAAATTTTAAACAGTATGTGACATTATACATGCTATCATTCTTTTGCTCTTTTAGACTTTGATCTCTTCTTCCCAAGACCACTTGGTTAATTACAATATATAGAAGCTTCAGATTCCACTGTGTTTTCTCAATCACTGTCTTCTCTAGCTCCATAGCATCCACAGATACCCTTCCTTCTGGGAACACAATGATAGATGAGTTATTTTGAAAAAGCAAATTGAACTTGCTTTAGGTTAAATGTTTGGAATGTAGATGATACTGAGCTATAAATGCCAATTAATGCTAATGCCTTAGATTCTCACAGGAGTGCAAACCCTATTGTGAACTGTGCATACAAGAGATGCAGGTTGCAGCTCCTTATGAGAATCTAATGCCCAATCTGAGGTGTAATGAAACCGTTCCTCCTCACCCCGTCTGTGGAAAAATTGTATTCCATGAAGCTGGTCGCTGGTGCCAAAAAAGGTTGGGGAGCGCTGCTCTATAACTTTCCTACTTAGAGTAGCTGGAATGCCAGCATATTTGAAATGTGTTGATGTGTGTTTATTATTATGTTTATTGTATTTCCTGGTGAATCACATGTCTTTAAATATGTAGCACAAGAACAAAAGTTACCCTGAATAATGTTCTTGGCTTTGTAGGTATCACACAGTGCAATTTCACTGCTAATCCAATAGTTAGTTTGTAGAAATCTATGTTCTCCACACTCTTAGCAGTACTGTATTCTTGATGACATTTATTTGGGACTACCTTGGTTGGTATAAATGACAGATACTGGAAATAAATATGTGAAAAACATCAAAGAGAAGTAACCAACAACTGACAAAGTGTATGTTCATCAGCAGGCATAAAAACAGAATTTTAATTTAAGTGACAAATCCAATTATCCCACTCCCAATCATGTATTCCTTTTTTGAGAGACTTTGTAAAAGATAAAGAAGGTCATTCTAATTCTGTGCACAAACCCTAAAGCACAAGTATAAAGAACCAGAATTTTCAATGTAAATCCCTGAATGTGCTATGTCTTTCCCCTAGGTACACTAATGGCTCAAACAGATCAGAGAGAGAAATGAAGGAGCTATTAAGTGATTCTAGGGCTGGGCATGGTGGCTCATGCCTATAATCACAGCACTTTGGGAGCCTGAGGTGGGCAGATCTTGAGGTCAGGAGTTCAAGACCAGCCTGGCCAACATGGTGAAACCTGGTCTCTACTAAAATACGAAAATTAGCTGGGCATGGTGATGCGTGCCTGTAATCCCGGCTACTCTGGAGTCTGAGGTAGGAGAATTGCTTGAACCAGGACCCGGGAGGCGGAGGTTGCAGTGAGTGGAGATTGTTCCACTGCATTCCAGCCTAGGCTACAGAGTGAGACTCCATCTCAAAACAAAAACAAACCAAAAAAGATTCTGGGATTACAGAACTACAAGGTCAAAAATGATGCCAACATAAGGGTTACCAGAAAGAAAAATGCAGAGAAGAGAAAAGATTTCAAATAAGCATTGGACTAATGGAATGACTATGGGAAAGCCTTCTCTGGAAATTAACGGTAGTTAAAAATTACTCTGGACCTAGATGATATAACCCATTGATCCTTACCAAAAATTACAAAGTAGTTTTACTTGCTTTTCATCATCCAGTTATAAGTTTACACTCACAAAAATTAACCTAAAAGTATGTTACTCTAACTGTTGTTCTACCCAGAGAATAGTTACAGATGGGTGGCCTGCAGAGTGGTTGTAGTGGTAGAAAATTTGTATTCCCCAAGCTGTTGCTTTGAGGAAGACAGCTCCAGGCAGGAAAGCTCTTAGCAGCCAGAAATCTGAGTACTCTTCTGTTTCCAATACCATAGACCATAGCAGAATTAATCAGCCATAGCAAATTGAAATGATTAAGTTTTCCAAATTCTTATAATCCTAAAATTGCATGTATATTTATGACTATGCCAAAGGGCATTGGACAACCTACAGGAGGATTTTGAGTATCAGGATTATTAGTGATGGATGAACTGACAAAGTTGCTTTATCCTCCACAAAAGCACATCAGCCTATATACAGTCTGTATGGAAATTGCTAAAAATAGACCTTGTGGTGGAGCCAATTCAAAATGCTTAAGAGGTATCAACATGAAACAACATGATGGATACTAGACATCCAGTGATTCCTAAATTCTTTATTCATGTTCTCCTATGACTTGTTTTGGTTTAAAAAACACATAAATGTGTTACTGTAGTGTTATATTGTAAATGTTTAAAAATCAAACCTTAGTCTATTTATGATGCTGTAACTGACTACCACAGATGTGTTATGTTTTTAATGAACATAAATGTATTGGCTCATGGTTCTGGAGGCTAGGAAGTCCAATATCAAGGGGCTAGCATCTGGCAAGGGTCTTCTTGCTACATTATCTCATGGTGAAGGGCAAAGAGAAGGCAAAGTAGGGGTGACAAACTCTTCTTTTCATAAGGAACTCATTCTTGAGATAATGAACCTTGACAATAGTATTAATTAATCCACTTATGAGGATGGAACCCTTATGGCCTAAACATCGCTTAATAGTCCCACCTCTTAATATTGTTACAAGGGCAATTAAATTTCAACACAAGTTTTGGCTGAAACTCATGTTGAAATTTAATTGCCCTTGTAACAATATTCAACTTTTATTTCTCATACTTCTAAATTTTTATTTGGGGTATTGCTAGTCAAACCACAGCAATACTTCAAATAAAAAATTTAAAGTATGAGAAATAAAACTTTCAATGTTTTCTTCTTATATCCCAGCAGTGCCTGTTCTGCATTCCCTAAGGTACACTCTATCCTTTGGAGGCTACTACTCAAGGACTTCCTAAGGATATGTGTGATGCTTGCAATGAAATGGAATGAGATCAAATGTATAACATCTATCCCTCTACTTTATTCAAGGGAATCAGATTTGATTCTTCTCGACACTTAGAGCTGCTTTCAAATTTTATTCCAGATAAACAAAACAAAACAAAAGCTATAATGCTTGCCAATGGAGAACCTTTATAAGATTTCAAAAACCATATGAAATTTTCCCCTTCTGGATTTTTGGACATAGGGGTACCATTTTTCTGGATTACAGTGGCTAATAAGTTTTAAAATATTATTGCTTAAGTAACTGCTTATTTTTATACATAGTGGTACCATTTTTCTGGATTACAGTGGCTAACAAGTTTTAAAATATTGTCGCTTAAGTAACTGTTTAATGAGTAAAGTCTATTTTTGGAAGGTTATGAAAATATTTTGGAACCTTGATAGAGGTGATGGTTATACAATATTATGATATACTAAATGCCACTGAATTTTACAATTCAAAATGGCTAAATTTTGTTATATAAATTTCACTTTAATAAAATAGTTAAATATTCATTAACAAAATAAACTGCATTTTTTATTTTGCACATTTTAATTCACTATTCACCTACTAAGCCCATAAATGACTGCCATTTTGTATATTGATATTTATGTACTGACTTTGAAAATCCTGGTTTTCTTAACATCTTATTAATAACATGTATTTTTATTATACATATCTCAGAACAGTCATTGTGATGCTTAGAGAGTTTTTTCAGAATTTTTTAGGAAAACTAAATTGAAGTATTTTTAGAAATGTTTCAAAGAAAAAAATGAAAGAGTTTTCTTTTTGAAATTGTGTGAAAATGTTCTCAAATATGATGAGCGCACTCTGTCTTCCCATTAGGACAAACAAGGGCTGTAGGGTGCATGACACACTGTTTCCCCTCATGCTGCTTATGAGAGTTTTAGAGAAGTAAGAAAATATACATAGAAATTTTTTCATAACTGTTCCAGAGTTTTTAATAACAAACATCTATTTCAAATAATTTGGCAATACTGAGAAGAAAAATCTTTCCAGTATATCTGGAAATAATGTTTAAGAGCTTTCAGTGTGCAATTTTTGTCAAATTTTTTTTTAGCAATTCGCATAATTAAAGTGATTTTTTCTCTACTTTTTAAATTTAAAATAAGTGTACCTGAGATAAAAATTTCTCAATCATATTTTATTTCTTCTTAAAAGGGAACTGTTTTTTCAGTGTATACACTCTAAAACTAGCATTACTTTTAATCTGCATATATAATGTGCATGCATTTTGGTACACATACATGTTTTTAGTTCAAGTTTTACTAAATTAAAGTTTTAATAACTAATTTTGTTAATATAAATGCCAGATTGTTTAACTTTTAGTCTACTTCCGTAAATTCTGATACTGGTTGCGTATAGACATTGAAACTGTACTATACTTACTATATTGGCTAGGAACATGTGAGAGGAGTCTTAGAAAATGTCTAGAATAACCCAATATTGGGCAGGTGATAAGATGCCTTGATTGGGTCTCTTGAATACAGCCTCCAGAGATTCCGTATTGGCTTAGAAGCACAAAACAAGCAGCATCTGTTTCTCACTCCAAGTCTTACCCAATTTGGGATTTAAGTCTCTTTTAACTGGAAAATTGAATTTATAGATTAGTGGTGTGGAGCCCCAGTGGTTTACGACCCATTTTCTGATTTCTTTACCAACTAGAATTGATTCAATAATGCTACTAGGTGATTTGCTTAAAAACTGTGTTGTTTCTAAAGCTCATTGAATGGCAAAATATGCTTTTTTGAATATTAGAAACATAAGATTCTTCATAATAGCTTAATTTAGGCCAAGATTGCCAATTAAGCCACATATTTCATCAATATTTTAATGTCATGTAAAGACATGAATGTAGAGAATGTATACCAAAGTTTACAAAGAGTCATCTATGCATTATAGAATTATTCTAGAAATAGAAAATGATATGATAGTATTCTCTATTTTAGAGTAATGTAACAATCACTAAAGTTTGATAGCCACTTATATTTCATCTACAGAAGAGCAGTACTTTGGTATCATTTCCCCCTTATTCATTTGGTATTGTGCTTTGTTCCTTTTAAGTTAAGATTATCAATTATTTTCTGACACTTTTTGTAACAATTCTAAATATTCTAACCCTTATGTAATGTGATAGTATTTCCAATAAAATAAACAAAAAAATCAAGTAACTTCTCCAGAACTTTGGATATTTAAATCAATGAATTTATAACACTCTTACATTTCACAAATATCCTATTTCCATGCTGTTTGATCTCATGAGATGAAAAATCTCTTTTACTGTAAAATAACTACAGATACTTTGAAAAGCAGTCAGAACTGCTTTTCATGGACCATTCTGTGAAGATAACTTTCAAAAATATCAATAGTTAAGAATGCTCTTTACCATTAGAAAAAAAATTGAAAATTGACAGTAAATCATTATTTACTATTTCTATAACCAATAAAATTTATATGAAAGTTTGCCAAATATAGACTTTCATTTACATAATTGTAGCAATTATGTGGTTTGGCCAGATGTGAAATTAAAAGACATTTTAGATTGGGCCTGGTGCCTTTTGTCTTTTGTCACCTACACATGTCATATTTATGAAATCACCCCATGGTTCTGTAGGCACTACCAGTAAGGTTCAAAAAAATTATAGACTTATTTCTATAAAATAAGTAGATCTTTAAAATGTAATTTTATAGCAGATATTAGTCTTATGCTGTAAACTTAGGTTTATCACATTTGTTCATTTTGTTTCTGCTTGAATGTCACCTCGGTTTCCATCTCATTTCACTAGAAGATAATTCAAATGAGGTCATTTTTAGATGTCTACTCTGTCCTCAGACAAAGAAGTAAATCTTAGCAGATAGCACAGTATGGGAGGAAAGAGACTAAATCCTTTAATCTTAAGTCTTCCGTATTCACTACTAAATTTTCTTATTTGCAGTTAACCTAATTCCTTTATCACCGGTGATTTTGTGGCTTTCATACTTGCCTCGTGATGTGAGAAGCTTTGACAAAACTGAAAAACTGAATGAATGCACACGATTAAGCTCCCTGTGTGCATCATGGAGCCATTCCCTCTGAGGTCCTGAAATTCTCAGGGGAGTATTTCTTTCTTGTTGTTAAAATTGTCTTATTTAAATATGATTGACATGTAAACAGTTGTACATACTTAATGTTTACAACTCAATAAGCTTGAGAATAAGTATGCACCTGTGAACCCATCACTACCATCAGGGACATAACCACATCCATCACTTCCTAAATTTTTCTACTGCCTCCTTTATTATTACTTGTGTGTATGTGAAGAACATTTAACATAAATTCTACTCTCTCGATCAGTTTTAAGTACAGTCAAACTTCATCATATTACACTTCAAGATAGCGAAGTATTTAGTAACCCTGTTTTGACCAATTTTATTGACACCATTTTTGCCACAGTAGGTGCTCATTTTGTGTTTCTGGGTCACTTTTTGGTAATTTTCACTATATTTTAAATTTGTTCATTGTCATTAAATCTGTTACACTGATCTATGATTAGTGATCTTTGATGCTACTATTGTAATTGTTTTGAGTGGGCCATAAGCCACACCCATATAAGATGGCAAACAATCAGTAAATGTGTGTTCTGACTACTCCACAAACTCGCTCTTCTTTAGCTCTCTCCTCTCCTCAAATCTCTCTATTTGGTGAGACATAAAAATATTAAAATTAAGCCAATTAATAACCCTATATTGATATCTAAGTTTTTAGGTGAAAGAAAGAGTTACATGTGTCTCACTTTAACTCAAAAGCTAGAAATGACTAAGCCTATTGAAGAAGGCATATGGAAAGTCAAGGCAGGCTGAAATCTGGGCCTCTTGCACCAAATAGCCAGGTTTTGAATGCAAATAAAAAAATATTTGAAGAAAATTAAAAGTGGTTCTCCAGTGAACGTGTAAATAGTAAGAAACAGAAGCAGCCTCATTGCTCCTAGGAAGAAAGTTTTAGCGATCTGGATAGAAGATCAAACCAGGTATGACATTCTCTTTAGCCAAAACTCTAATCCAGAGCAAGACCCTGACTCTCTGTCTTCAATTCTGTGAAGGCTGAAAGAGGTGAGGAAGCTGCAGAAGAAAAATCTGAAGCCAGCAGTGGTTGCTTCATAATGTTTAATTTTTTAAAAAAGCCATTTCCATAACATAAAAGTACAAGGTGAAGGAGCAAGTGCTGATGTAGAAGTTGCAGAAAGTTATCTAGAAGATCTAGCTAACATAATTGGTTAACAAAATAACAGATTTGCAATGTAGATAAAATAGCCTTTTTCTTAGAAGATGCCATCTAGGACATTCATAGATAGAGAGAATTCAGTGCCTGGCTTCAAAGCTTCAAAGGACAAGTTGCCTCTTGCTAGGGGCTGATGCAGCTAATGACTTTTAGTTGAAGCCAATGCTAATTTACCATTCCAAAAATTGTAAGGCCCTTAAGAATTATGTTAAATCTACTTTGCTTGTGCTCTGTGAATGGAACAAAGCGTGGATGGCAGCGCATTTGTTTACAGTTTGCTTACTGAATATGTTAAGTCCGTTTTTCTGACTTACTGAGCAGAAAAAAAAATTAAAAATATTACTGACGAGGTGCCTGGTCACCCAAGAGCTCTGATGGAGATGTACAAGAAGATTAATGTTCTCATACCTGCTAACGTAACTTCCCTTCTGCAGCCCATGGATCAAGGAGTAATTTTGACTTTCAAGTATTATTATTTAAGAAATACATTTCATAAGGCTGCAGCTGTCATAGGCAGTGATTTCTCTGATAGATCTAGACAAAGTCAATCAAAAACGTTCTGAAAAGGATTCACCATGCTAGATGTCATTAAGAACATTCATGGCCAGGCGCGGTGGCTCACGCCTGTAATCCCAGCACTTTGGGAGGCGGAGACGGGCAGATCACGAGGTCAGGAGATGGAGACCATCCTGGCTAACATGGTGAAACCCCATGTCTACTAAAAATACAAAAAATTAGCCAGGCGTGGTGGCTGGCGCCTGTAGTCCCAGCTACTCAGGAGGCTGAGGCAGGAGAATGGTGTGAACCCGGGAGGCGGAGCTTGCAGTGAGCCAAGATCACACCACTGCACTCCAGCCTGGGCGACAGAGCGAGACTCAGTAAAAAAAAAAAAAAAAAAAGTGGACATATTCTTTCTGGACAGACTCTGGAATTTTAGCTGGATGTTCAAAGTTACTGTGCAATGACAGGCATGTATGATAATGTGTCTCACAGACATATGGGAAGTGACAACCAGAGTAGAGCCATCACCTTACTTTGTTCTGTGGTGTAGGTGCTCTATGGTCTCTCCTCTGCTTAATTATGCTAGAATATAGGTTTGCTTAGGTACCAAAGTAAACTAAAATAAAGATTAGCATTAAAAGTTATGGACACAGAAACTATTTTGCTCTGCTTCTATAGATCACCTGTTCTCCAAGGTGAACAGAATATATAAGCTTTTAATGAGTGTTTGAAATACAAGAAACTAATAATCATTTAACCATTATGTAGATTCCATGACCTAATACTGAAGTATAAAACAAAGATAATTCATTCTCATTTTTTTTATAATTTGAAAATATAGTAGAAACAATAGAATAAAGTATTTCAAGATTTAGGAAATGTATTAGAACTGCTCATAACTGTATTTTATGTAAATTTATTGTGATTATGTAGATTGTGCTAGGGGTTCTGATGAGGAGGAGAAAGAATACTTTCTCTTCATACTTTAAATGCTTGAAGAAAGTTCCTAAGACTAGGAAAAGAAATCAGTAAGTTTTATTAGCAATTACCATTTAGTTACCTCTCCCTAGAAATACACCCCCCACCAGATTTTTGATTGGTTTGATTTTTTGCTAATGAGTTCTAAGAGTTTCTTATATGTTTTTATTATTAACACCTTAGCCTAATGTGTGTAACAACTATTAAAATAAAATAAGAATTTAAAAACATTATTTCCTATTCACTTATTTTCCTAATAATAGTATTGTTTATATTTCCCCTGCCCCTACAAAATGGATGAAGGAACCCTAATAGGGTTATTCTAGGACCCTAACATTTATGTAAATTACATTTTAGAATTTCTGAGAATTTGAAGGAATGTCGGTATTGTTTTAAGATCCTTACAGAATTTTGTGGTAAATAGAAATTTTTAAATATTATTCAGGAAAACAATCAAGGTTTTTATTCTAGGTGCTTCTGTTGTATAGAAAAGTAATGGTTCTGAATGGAATTACCTAGCAAAGAACAATAGGTACAACTGGGATATAGAGAAAATAAATTTGAATACTTTAGTACACATGCAATCTGTCTGATACGATTAGAGATTAAGATGCCTAAACAGATCTTTCTGGTAAGAACATTTTGATACTAGCACCATAGAAATTGTTTTATATGTGGTCATGATCATTATTGCTAAACTTTAGTCTTTAAAGAAAAACCTGCAGTTTAACTCATAAAAATAATTATCTTCCTTGGTTGGTATACACAGATAATTGTCCTTAGTTTTCACCTTTGTCTCTTGTTTAGATTTTAAACTACTATATTACAAGTTCCTCCAGTAAATGGCATCACAGCATGGTTTTAATTTCTTAATGTGAGTGAATAGTTTTAGTTTTCAAAAACAAAATAGTGATTATCATAAATTTACTGAGATGTGACTGAAATGATTGTTGCATGACTAACCCATCTACCTTGTATGATGAAAAAGAGTATTTGATTGTCTGAGGCTATAGAGGTCCAGCTCAGTAGAGTGAAAAAAAGGACACTCTTGTACAAACAGGAAGAAAAAAGTACTGTTAAATTACTGGACAGGCATGGCGGCTCACGCCTGTAATCCCAGCACTTTGGGAGACTGAAGCGGGCTGACCACCTAAGGTCAGGAGTTCGAGGCCAGCCTGGCCAACATGGTTAAAATTAAAAATACAAAAATTAGCGGGATGTGGTGGCAGGCATCTGTAATCCCAGCTACTCGGGAGCCTGAGGCAGGAGAATCTCTTGAACCTGGGAGGCGGAGGTTGCAGTGAGCCAAGATCGTGCCATTGCACTCCATCCTAGGCAACAAGGGCAAAATTACATCTCAAAAAAATTACTAAAATTTGAGTCTTTTTCGTTTTTTGCATGGCCTTTCTCTCATCTTGTCATGATATTTTTAAAATTGCCACTATTGTTGTTTTAAATAAAGAAAAATTAAAATTTTCAAATATGAACATAGACTAAACTGTTCATTTTCTATTGTGCAATGCCATTTCCTATACAAATATAAGGGCCTTTAACTTGAAAGTAGCATCACCAAAATTCCACAACACATATTTTATCCTGCATTAGTCTGTTTTTCACTGCCATAAAGAGCTACCTGAGACTGAGTTACTTATAAAGAAAAGAGGTTTATTTGGCTCACAGTTCTGCACGTTGTACAAGCATGGCACCAACATCTGCTCGACTTCTGTTAAAGCTTTTGGAAGCTTTTACTTATGGAGCAAGGTGAAGGAAGAACAGACCTGTCACACAAGGAAAGAGGAAGCAAGAAAGGTACCAGCCTCTTTTAAACAGTCAGACACATGCTAACTATTAGAGTGAGAACACATTCATTACTGTAGGGAGGGTACCAAGCCATTCATGAGGGATCCAGCCCCATCCAGCCCTTTCATGACCCAACAACTTCCCAGGCCCCATCTCCAACATTGGAGATCACATTTCAATATGAGGTTTTGAGGGGACAAATATCTAAATTACATCAAATCCTTATCAGAATGGTGGAAATACTGCACAAACTAACACAATTGTTTTTATTTCACTTCTCGATAGTACACATGCTACCAACCTCTATACCTTTAGCATAGTGATAAGCTAAAGAAAGACTATAAGGAAAAGGAACCATGGCTTTGAGCATCGATGGTTGGTTAATACGGAGGAGTAAAACAAATAAAGGATATGGAGAGTTTTTCATTCATGATAGAACATCATTGCATTATTTCCACAGTTAAAGCAAGTATTGCTCAAATGGAAACTGTGACCTCTTGAGGATGTCAGTGCTCCCTTTCCTTATCACAGTTACTCGATGGTTCATGCAACACTCTGACTTTGTAGTAGATCTGAGTCTTCCTGAACTCCTGCATGTTGTGGATCCACAAGAATTCTGTGTTCATAAGAAACTGGGCGTGATGTCTACAAAGGAAGCAGCTCTGCTCACTGGCATGTTCCATTGTCCTATCAGACCTATCAGACCTCACTTGTAAAACATACATTCCAAGATAAAAATATTAAAAATTTCAAGATGGTGACAGCAGAAAATGAAATTACACCAAGTGCCAAGCTTGTGATGCCATCTTTGTGGCTGAATCAGCTTTAGGAAAAGAGAGGTGAACGTTTCCAGATTTTGCTTCAGATAAATGTTTTGCAATGATCATTGGATAATGAATTACCATTGTTTTTCTCTACCAGGTTAAAGCGTGGTTGCATTTTGTTTAAAATGGACCGTTATATAACATCAGAAATTATATTTTACCCAATAAAACTTGGTCTTTTACTAAAGTAGAACATACAGTTAAAAAAAGAAAACTGAATATTGAATTAGGAAAAGAAAAGAATACTGATATCAATGATATTTGATTAGGCTGTTTTGCTAAAGAAATGCATTTTATGATTTTTAAAGATGCACATCCAGAAACTTTTTATATCACAGTGGATTATTATAAGATTTCTATCACAAAAAATGATATTGGTCTTCATGCAGGTAGTAAGCTACAGACACACCTTTTATGTGCCTAGATTCAAAGGGATGAATAAAAAATAGTACATTACATTGTTTCTTCACAATTTGGGTGACACACAATTTGAAAGGCAAACTATACTAATATAAAATGAAAATACACAATGAAACATCATAAGGTAATATAAAATGATAAGTTGTATTCTTCTGTTTCCTAGAAAAGGACACGTCCCTCACATTTTTATACAATTTTTCTTTGTAGGAATTATTGTGAATTTTTATTTTATGTTTCTTTGTGTGATTACCTTATTCTCTGTCTTCTTCAATAATAAGCTTCCCTTATCTGATTTTGCTCACTCATGTATAGTCCAGCCTTGACTCAGTGTCTGACACAGTGGTGAGAACTGGCATATGCACTTAATAAACACTGCTAATTCGAAAATATAGAAATACCTCACGCAGGACTCATTTTGCAATAGAAATATAATGTTAAAAACAGGAAAATATTTGACTTACCAGGAAAGACTCTACAGAAAAGATAAAATAGTAACAATTACGAGAATGGGCCAAAGGGAGGAACAAGTTTGGGGAAGCTTTTGTAACCAATACTCTGTAATGATTCTAGGAAAAATACTTTAAAGTAGTTTTATTGTCACTGAGTCACAGAGTTAGTGCAATACCACTAAAAGAGTAAAGACTGTTTTAAGAAATTAACATTTCAGTTATTTCTTCAACCACTCTTTAGAGAATTTTATTTTGAATATATCTAAAATATTCTAGGAAGTCAGTAGTTTCCTCATTGTTCATTCAATACTCAAAAATAGAATTTTATTTTTAACTACATGATTTCTATTTATATGTAATGTATTTAAGTATCTCATTTTTATAAAAGGTAATATTCATAGAAGTTTCTTAAAACATGTAATGAAAAGGGAATGGAAAGAATAAATTCAAATCCAGTGTGGAATGTTTCAAAATTGTTAAAATTTAAATTGTTATATTTTCAGTGAATTTACTGTGAATTTTTATTAACCAGTAGTATATGCCATCAGAAGAAAACCTTTGTAATAATATAGAAAGGGCTTGAGAATTTCAGTAACTAATTTTCGAGCATACAACCAATTGCATATATTAGATTTAATTCACCTTTTATAGAACTTCAAGGACTAAGATATCGGTTTGATTGTAACTGAAATATGTAACTCAAAAAAGCTCTATTTAAATTAATCTAATTATATGCTTATGTTTTCAGTCTCCCAGTGTGATCATAGTTCTTTATTTTGTCTTTATTTCCATCCTCCATGAAATAGGAATTTGTATCTATTGGTTATTATATTATACACAACAGTAAATTGCTACCTAACAACTTCATCTATAGCCAAACTACATTTATGTCAAAAAATAAATACTTTTGTCAGACACTATCCATCAATTGTAACAATTGTAAATATTTCTTTTTTGATATTTCCCTAATACCATTAAGGTTTCAATAATATATTATTCAAATGTGTACAATCATTTTCCTTTCAGTTTAAGAAAGTGAAATCAAACTCAAATACTTTACTTGCTATGTAGTAGAAATACTTAAATAAGACAAAGTATAAGTTATACAATTTTTTTCAAATTTTGTGTTTTTTCTTCTCATGGATGTATTATTATCTGAAAGGAGTATATTCATGCAATTTTCAGATCAGTTGTGTCACTATCCAAATTTAAATAAATAAGATAGTGCACAGGAGGCAGAAAAAAAGGTCAGAAAACTGGCCGGGCACGGTGGTTCACGCCTGTAATCCCAGCACTCTGGGAGGCCAAGGCAGGCTGATCACGAGGTCAGGAGATCGAGACCATCCTGGCTAACACGGTGAAACCCCGTCTCTACTAAAAATACGAAAAACTAGCCAGGCATGGTGGCAGGCGCCTGTAGTCTCAGCCACTCGGGAGGCTGAGGCAGGAGAATGGCGTGAACCCGGAAGATGGAGCTTGCAGTGAGCAGAGATTGCGCCGCTGCACTACAGCCTGGGCGACAGAGCATGACTGGGTCTCAAAAAAAAAAAAAGTCAGAAAACTTAACCTATACTGTACCATAAAGTAAGTCATTTAGACTAGACACTTCAGTCTTATAATATAGTGCATATTATGTCTTAATCATCTCATTAACATATTTAGGTTTATATAAGCATACCTCTGTGCAACATACATTAGAGAGAAAGAACTAATAGAAAAATAATAGAATAATAAATATAGAATTCCTATTGTTCTGAAATCATAGTTAATGAGAATGTCACTATATACAAATACTCAAAAGATATATTAAAATTAAGAAAAATCATAGTGTTCTTGATTTTGTTCTTTATTTCTGAGAGGGCACAGTAATACCCCTTCCTGTCCATGTGAACATTTTCTCCAATCTCTACTCTTCCCCATGTGGACACATGTGCGAGCATATACAAACTTTCCAGTGTAGTTTTAGGTAGAATTTATTTTTTCCTTGAGAGAGAACTTAGAGAAAATGGAGCAGAATGGCCTCAACTTTTACAAAAAATTGTAAATGGGTAACAGAAATACTTAGAAATAGTCATAAACAACTTACAACAGATTGTCTACACAAACCCCAAAATTTTTTATAAGGAGATTGATTTAACTTATTCTGATTTCTATGCTCTTATAGCAATATTTTCAGTGGAAAAAATCACATCAAAACACTTGCAAACTAAAAGTTGTGCCTATTGCATATGCCAGATATCTAGTTTTTCTCTCCAAACACAAATTGCTAAGGAATACTTCAAAGCTTCAAACAAAACTTAAAAAAAAATAAAAACATGCTAGAAATATTTTTTTCTATAGATAACTTACATGGATAATAAAAGGAATGTTTCTTGGAAGTAAAGGTTACAAAGTGCTTATTCGCTTTAGTCCTCAACAAAGCTTTTCTGAATTATATTATTTATTGAAAATAGAATTTCTCCATATGGCCAGCAGTAAATCTATTTTTTTGTTTGTTTCTACTTGTTTTTTTTTCCCTTAAAATATCTGCAATATGGGCAGAAGATTCGTGATTGGGTAAGCACCATAATATAATACTGTTACTAGGATTTGTCATCTAAGGGTTTCGTTTGTTTTATTGTTTTAAACGTAATTGAAGGTATCATATTTTGTGGTATTTAAAAAATACTTCTTCATTTCTTTAAAAAATAAATTAATATAGCTTGCTCCCACCGCCATGGGACTGCTCATCTACAGTTCAGAAAATTTAGCCTATGAGGAGGATATGAGTGACACTAAGTCAGGAGCCACCGAGAAGCAAGAAGGCCACAGTGATTGTTGCCATAAGCGTGCTGGCTACCATCTTTCTGGCTTTGTTTGCAGTCTTGGTGGTGGTTTGAGTGCAGCGCTACCGCTGGCCAGGAGACCTGCTGCAGCGCTATGATTCCAAGCCCATTACGAGTCTCTTGGGTGCCATGGAGACCCAATCTGAGCTCTCTGAGTTAGAACTAGATGATGTCATCATCGCCCACTCTGGCATAGAGCCCATTCTGGAGAATGAAGACTGGATCTAGGATGCCTTGGGTCTCATGTCCCACTGCATTGTCATCTTGAAGATTTGTCACACTTTGAGAGAAAAACTTGTTGCCATGACAACGGGCTCAGAGGCTGAGAAGAAGACTTCAGCCACTGTCAGCAGCATCATTGTGGTGGCCAAGTGGATCATCCCCAGAGTAGATGATGTTGTGAAATCGGTGTACCATCTGTTAAGCACCAAGCTCCTGGATGTGAGTACGACTGCCCTGCTCCTGTCAGTCATCAGGTGCTGGTAACCAGAAATGCCTGCCATCTGAACAGGGGCCCCAAAGCACTTGGAGGTGCTTTGAGAAGCAGCCTTGCCTTCTGAACCAGATAAAGACCTCCCAGGCCCTAAAGCCTTCTTGCAGGAGCAGTTGGGAATTTATTGCCTGTAGGCCAGCAGCTAGTCATGAAAGCTAGCAAGAATGGCTTAGATGAGCCTTCCACTTTTTCCTGTAGAGTTAGTTGTTCTCCAGGGCTCAGGAATGTGTGCATAGCAAAGCAGGAGAGTCCTATCTGGTGATGCCATTGTTGCAATTACAAATTGTGGCTGATGAGAGGCAGTCTAATACCACAATTAGGGGATATGCCATTCATCATTTGCACAACACAGCACTGAAACTGATAGATGGTCAGCTTTATTTAGATTCCCTAGTGTTTTCAAGAAAATTGTGCTATCATATAAGAAATCTAGAGGTTTCACATTAAACATCAGAATTTCTGGCTTCTCCTGAACAATCAGATTTGGCAGTTGTGATTTGTGTTTTCAAATGAGAACAATCAGTTGGAGTTAAGTAGGGATTGCCTCTCTTGGCAAGACTGTACTCTTTTTTGCCTGTTTCATTTATTCGTATGATCTGCCTGATCCCTGAGGTATCTGAGCCTGTCCTCTTATTTAGAGGTTTGGGTTTGAAGCTGAGCACTATAAAGCTTATTATTTCCTTTTATCCTTATGCCTACAGTTTTACTATACGCCACTAGGTATACAGTAAATTTATACTTATGATTCCCTCAAAAAATAAGAATTCAAAAATAAAAATAAATTAGTATAATTCATATGAATGTTGTTTTTTATCTCTATCTTTTACTTTTTTTAAATTTCTGCCATATCTAAGATGTTTATAAACAGACTATAGGGCAAACATTTGCAAAGGTGTATATGGAATGCAATTAATAAGCTAACAGGAATTTGGCAGTAGAAACACTAGTGTGTTAAAACATTTACAGTTTTCTCTGCAATCCAGTTCAGGAGGTAATAATATCTTTTTTTTTTTAATACTTTAAGTTCTGGGATACATGTGCAGACGATGCAGGTTTGTTACATAGGTATACACGTGCCACGGTGGTTTGCTGCACCCAGCAACCCATCACCAACATTAGGTATTTCTCCTAATGCTATCCCTCCCCTTGCCCTCCAACCCCGACAGGCCCCAGTGTGTGATATTCCTCTCCCTGTGTCCATGTGTTCTCATTGTTCAGCTCCCACTTATGAGTGAGAACATGTGGTGTTTGGTTTTCTGTTCCTGTGTTAGTTTGCTGAGATTGATGGTTTCCACCTTCATCCATGTCACTACAAAGGACATGAACTCATCCTTTTTTATGGCTGCATAGTAATCCATGGTATATATGTGCCACATTTTCTTTATCCAGTCTAACATTGATGGGCATTTGATTTGGTTCCAAATATTTGCTATTGTGAACAGTGCTGCAATAAACATACGTGTGCATGTGTCTTTTTAGTAGAATGATTTATAATCCTTTGGGTATATGCGCAGTAATGGGATTGCTGGATCAAATGGTATTTCTGGTTCTAGATCCTTCAGGAATCACCACACTGTCTTCCACAACGTTTAAACTAATTTACATTCCCACCAACAGTGTAAAAGCATTCCTATTTCTCCACATCCTCTCCAGCATCTGTTGTTTCCTAACGTTTTAATGATCACCATTCTAACTGGTGTGACATGGTATCTCATTGTGGTTTTGATCTGCATTTCTCTAATAACCAGTGAAGATGAGCTTTTTTTCATATGTTTGTTGCCTGCATAAATTTCTTCTTTTGAGAAGTGTTTGTTCCTGTCCCTCGCCCACTTTTTGATAGTGTTGTATTTTTCTTGTACATTTATTTAAGTTCCTTGTAGATTCTGGATATTAGCCCTTTGTCAGATGGATTGCAAAAATGTTTTCCCATTCTGTAGGCTGCCTGTTCACTGTAATGATAGTTTTCTGTTTTTTGTTTTTTTGTTTGTTTGTTTTTGGTTTTGTTTTTTGCTGTGCAGAAGCTCTTAGTTTAATTAGATCCCATATGTCAACTGGGGCTTTTGTTGCAATTGCTTTTGGTGTTTTAGTCATGTAATCTTTGCCCATGCCTATGTCCTGGATGGTATTGCCTAGGATTTCTAGGGTTTTTATGGTTTTATGTATTACGTTTAAGTATTTAATCTATCTTGAGTTAATTTTTGTATAAGATATAAGGAAGGGGTCCAGTTTCAGTATGCTTTATTTTTAAAGAGAAAGTAAATAGTTATCTTGTTCATGTAAAAGATGAGGTTATTTGATAAAATCTATGATTTTCTTTTCTCCAAGATGAAATTGTAGTTGCCCTATGTTAAAAACAGGAAAGCAGAAGTAAATGGACCCTAGACATTGAATTGCCTGCCCCAAATGAATCCTCGAATTTACGTTAAGATCACATATTGGAATTAATCTTAACAAGACTAAGAGTTTGTAGTATTACTAATATAAATAGCATCGAATTTTCAGACAGTTTGCTCTTGTCACCATCATCTTTGTTATTGATACACGCCGGGCATGGTGGCTCATGGCTGTAATCCCAACACTTTGGGAGGCTGAGGCAGGCTGATCACTAGGTCAAGAGATGGAGACCAACCTGGCCAACATGGAGAAAACCTGTCTCTACTAAAAATATAAAAATTAGCTAGGCATGGTGACGCGTGCCTGTAGTTCTAGCTACTCGGAGGCTGAGGCAGGAGAATTGCTTGAACCTGGGAGGCTGAGGTCGCAGTGAGCCAAGATCGCACCACTGCACTCCAGCCTGGCGAGAGAGCGGGATGCCCATCTCAAAAAAAATAAATAAGTAAAAGTAAAAGTTGTTTGTGCTCTTCTCCAAGTTATTCAGTCATGCAATCTCCTTATCCCATGTTGGCAAATATAGGTCATCTAGCACAAGTGCCTTTGTTTGCTATCTATCTTGTCATTTCAACATATCTAGGTGATCACAGCTTCCTTATGTCTTTAGAACTTCTCCGTAACATTACTCTTTTTTCCTCCTGTCTCAGAGTAAGTTTGTTTCCTCTCTTTCACTTTGTGCAGTGTCATTCACAACTCAGCTGAGCCAAAGATTTGTTTGAAATCAGTTAATAAGTCCCTCCCTTGCATTTTAGGGCTCTTGCTTCATTGATATTTCTCTTCTAATTGTAAATATATTTAGATCATTTATTCCTTTAAAGAAAAAAAGAAACAAAAATTTAACAAGGCTTCCGTTTTCTAATACCCCTTCAAGCTTCACTCTTAGTTTTTCCTTCCTTTCACCAATAACATTCCTAAGATTTTTCTATATTTGTCATTTTCCTTTTATATTTTCTCACTGGATGCTTTACTTTTCAAAATCTTCTGTTATTAATGTCTTTACATGCATAACAAAACTAAACTTTCACCTGTACAACTATTTTACCAGTTAAACCAATAGTTTCACAATTAAGTAACTTTTAAAATTCTTTCTTCTCCTTGTGTATTGATGAAATGCTTTTATTCCTTGGTGTATCGGTCGTTTGTATCCATAATAACATTGTGTAAAAAAAAAATCAAAACTCATTGGCATGTATTAGGTTGGTGCGGTTTTTACCATTGCTTTTACGGACAAAAAAACATGATTACTTTTACACCAAACTACTTACCAACCTGCTTGCCAATAAGCTTCCATTTCTTACTCATCTATGGGTTGACATGAGTTCAGCTACATTAGATTTGGCGCAATTAGGCTTGCTTTCTAGCTGTGAACTACATTCACTTGTTTCTCATCCTTCTTGAAACTGAAGATAGCTGAGACATATCCTTTTTATGAAAAAAAGATCAAAGTGCAGGAGACCAAGGCAAATCACACAAGCACATTTCAAATTCTACTCACATAATTTCCACTATCATCCCATTAAAAAAAGCAAGTCACATAGCCACGTTCAACATCAATTGGGTAGGGAATATATTCCTTTCACAGAAGGGGATAGAAAGTGAATACTTATTAAGCAATAATATAATTTATCTCACTTGGGTTTCTTGATACAATACAGCCTTAGTAGTGATAAGGATAGGAGGCAGGGAAATTCTGGGCAGAAGAGGGCAGGTCTTTGGCAAGGGTCCCACCCTCAAACCTGGAACCGTGGCCCAATGTGAGAACATGTATTCCTGTTTTCCCACTCGAATGTTGCCTTTTCCAAAACCACCTATGGCCCGCTCTGCCCCCAATCCTGTGCCCATAAAAACCCCAGTCTCCATCAGCAGAGAGCAGAGAAGAGAAGCAACTGGATATCCAAGAGAAGCAGCTTGACTTCAAAGAGACAACTTGACAGCGCGGCTTCAGAGAGGAGTCTGGCCAAGGACTGCTGAACTCCAGGAGAGGATTGCCCTCCCACTCCATCTGCTTTCCAGCTCCCCTCCCCACAGAGAGCCATTTTCATCAGCAATAAAATCCTCCACATTCACCACCCTCCAATTCGTTAGTAAGACCTGATTTTTCCTGGACACTGAACAAGAGCTCAGGAGCCATGGGTGCAGACAGTGAAGACTGTCACACTGACTCTTTGCCCTTGCTGGTGGAGAGCAACCACCACACGTGAAAAGGCAGGGGGCCCACCGAGCTGTTTAAGACTTAAGCTGTCCACAGATGGCAAAACTAAAAGAACACTGTAACATGGCTGGTTGCGGTGGCTCACACCTATAATCTCAGCACTCTGGGAGGCCAAGGTGGGCGGATCACGAGGTCAGGAGATAGAGACCATCCTGGATAATGCGGTGAAACCCCATCTCTACTAAAAATACAAAAAAATTAGTCAGGCATGGTGGCGGGCGCCTGTAGTCCCAGCTACTCAGGAGGCTAAGGCAGGAGAATGGGGTGAACCCGGGAGGCAGAGCTTGCAGTGAGCCGAGATTGTGCCACTGCACTCCAGCCTGGGCGACAGAGCAAGACTCCATCTCGAAAAAATAAATAAATAAATAAAAAGAGAAGAAACATTGAATTAAGTATTTAAAGCTATTAGTATTTATTAGTTTACATTTTTTTTACACAGGTTTAAAACAAAACAAAAAAACACTGTAACACACATCCTCTGGGGCTTCAGGGGTCATGGGTACTCCTCACTAGACACTGCCACAGGGCCCGCACAAAGTTTTGCTCCTGCCAATGCCCAAAAGCACTTGCCCTGGCTCCTGCACCTGTTCACCTGCACTCCCCTCCTCGAGGGGTGGAATGCAGTGAGACTGAGCCAGGGGAGTCCACTCCTGCCGCCCCGAAGAAGCAGCCAGCTAGTTCCAGTGCCCATGCATTCCAGTTTCCACCCGTGAAGGGGTCAGGGAAATTTCCTGCTTCAGTAGTGGTTTCAATTGTATCTTCAAATAGAATTAGAAGTGATGATGTAGCTGACAGGAATCATGGTACATAGGTAGGTTGTTTTGGACAAAGTACTTATTAGGCTACTTTGTAAAGAAACAACTTATTCCTCTGAGTTATTTTACAAAATCTATGTCATCACCTTTGGTTCAATAACCATAAATGAAGTCCATACTATGTTCTAGGATTGGGTCGTTGTCTAAACATTGTGTTATGAGATTGTGTGCTAAGATGTTGTTGGCTAAGATGATTAACTAATTAGGTTTTCTTTGTAAATATAAAAACAAGCCTCACCTTTACTTTTCACTATTTAATTCAACTGATATTTTTATCTTCATTTACAAGAAATTCAAGGATTTTTTTTCCGGAAAATAATTATATAGTTTACTACTTGTAACACATTTAAAGAGAAAAAAGTAGCTTCAATAACATGTGTTCCCTGAGGAACTGGTAGGTGATATGGCTACTGTTTGATGATAGGTCAGTGCAGGAGAGTTGAGATTCATGAGTAAACTTGTAAACAGCTGGTAACCCATGGTTTATATGTATGCAAAGAAATAAAACAAACTAAAAGTCTAATAAATTTTTTAAGTACCAGAATTCCATGCTTTGTGCAAGTGAGAAAACTGAAGGAAATTGTATCTCTGAAAAAAAAGCATAATTACGCAATGCAGAAATATGAGCATTGTCCCACCTCCAAGATAAAACTTTAAGAATTTAATATGTCTAATTCCTCAGTCTTATGAGTGGCTTCTTCGAAAGAGCGTATCGATAGCTTGATGAAAACAAGCTTCAAATTATTTATTTATATTTATTGGCAATTAAAAATTTTATGTACAAAATATTACACTTATATTTTTGTATCCATATTCCTCTGGAGAGAATTTCAGTAACATCAGTATGCCACCCATCACTTTGCTCACCATTCGGTGACAGGATTCATTGCATTTGCTAAAAAGTAAGATTACTGTAGTGCAAATTACACATGCATGCTCAGTTGCAATTTTCCTCTGTGTGAGGTTCTTAAGTGCATGTTATTCATTGTTTATGAAATGTTTCATTTGTAAATCTGTTTTGAAAGCCTGAAATGGAACACTATGTTTCTATGGAGCCCTGTCTTATAGATTTTGTTTTCGTTCTACAGGAATTATATTTTAAATATTATATCTGCTTTCGGCTATGTTTTCTTGCACACCCTTCTATAAATCTTAACATATTACTATCACTCATGTGAAACAATCATTAACTCCATTGAATAGGGTTATAGGATTGAATTCTACAAAAGGACTTTTCTGGTTGAATTAGTCAGGGCTATATTCTTCTATTTATCATGAATAAAAGTGTTCTTTACAAGAGCATTTCCAGCTGAATCTCTTCTTTTTCTATCTGAACATTTTGGTAGAAATATACCATGACAGAACTTTAAACAATATAGTTTTATAATATCTGTCTATAGTTGGCTACCAAGTCATGAGCCATATTTATTTAAATAAGATACATAGATCATGTTTGCATATTTAAAAGATTAGAGAATTTTACTTGATTCAATAAACATTTATAAACTCCAGTGCTAGGCAATGTGTGAAATATTGAGATTCAAGGATGAATTAGATATTCTTTGCCCTCCAGAATCTCATTTACATGCAGGCATGTAAATTGTTAAAAGACATTCATCACACATCATAACATCCAAATAATTAGAATTTCTAGAAAAAGAGGTGATGTGGGGGAAAGAGTGTATAGAGCAAGGCTCATAAAAGAAGAGTGAGATTTGAATTGGGCCCTCGAGGGTTGGTTGAATTTTGTTTGACAGAGAAGAAGATGAAAGACAACTTATAAAGAAGGAAAAGAATGAGGGAGACCAAAGTCTTGGATATTGTCAAGTCAACATACTTGGGAAGAATAGGGGTATTTTTGAACCTGTAACATTAAGTGATCATTATAAATGGAACATGTTGAAACACTTTTGTTTACATTGCATAGTGATAAAGGTTTTGGGTTTAATTTGTAGGCATTAGAAGGCCACCTAAATGTATCAGCAATGGAGCTACATGATTAATTTTATGTTTTATGAGGAGAGCTCTCAGGAAATTGTAGGATGTAAAAACAGAAGAAGGAAAAAGCTTGATTAAACAGAAGAGGTTGATTAAACATTTACTGGAGGTGAAATCAATAAGACATGGATATAAATTGAGGATGAGGTAGAATCAATGATGACTCCTGCTTCCTCTGTGCTGGAGGTCTTGGTGGATGGTGATGCTGTTTAGTTCTGAAATAAGACTTGGAGGAGTAAGTCAGAGGACACTTTGAAGTCAAAATGACAACGATTATTTTTATTTGCCTGAATAGATGAGTTAAATTTAATATTGTATTCATAATAGGGCTAGGGCATATGAATATTTGGACTCTTATTTTAGAAGTACTTCATTTCTCTAGGAAGATAAATCAGTTGAGCTCTTAATGCCTTAAATCATTGCTTCTCTGAGTCTGAGTAAATAAGTCAATAAGATATGATACTTTGGGGGATTAGCCCCTATTCTGATGGGTGGGAAGGGGTTGGGCTGGGAGAACATGATAGGAAAGTAACACAAAACATGAAACCCTCTCCTCAATGAGTGGAATGAGTGAATGAATCAAATGTCATTTGATTACCCATTTCTACTACAATAACTTTCTGTTTGGATATAAGGAATTGTAGGACTTACTGGACTTATTGTCAAGAATATCGTGGTCCAAAGGGAACTATTAATATCCTACATATTACAAGCAACATCTATATTAGAGAGGATCTTAAATGTAAGATTTTCCCATCTGTGACCAGAAATGGGTGGTTAGAGGGAAGAAGCATTCTGTGTTATCTCTTCTTTTACTTTCTTCTTTATTTATTAACCCTAATAAATATACACTTTTACATTTTTGTATTTTGGAGTTTTTGTTTGATTTGTTTTTTTCATTTTTGTTAAGTTTCTAGTGTTGAAATTCTTAGTCAGCTTATTTGGGTATACTAGAAAAGATTTTGAGATTAAGTTGTTCTTTCCATAATTTCTATAGCAAAATTTGAAGCCACCTTTTACAAATTATTTTTCTTAAAAGTGGTATATTACCTGTATTATTAGAATGTTACTTATTTGTTTTAATTTTGAAGTCATTATTGGCTCACAAATGCTATTTTTTTAACCTTTATTAAATGGTTTCATCCTTTCAGTTCATATCAGATGATATATATATAATACATAAAAATGCTAAATTCATTTTGAAGTTATTCTGATACCTTTCTAAAGATTCTATAGTTTTCCCACTCAACATTAATGCTTTGTGTTAGCATGTGAAATTTCAAAATAAATCTGACTTCAGATGTAAACTATTCTTTACAGAAAAATAGGATTGTATGTTTTATGATGTTTGAGCAGCACATGGCTTTAGTGGTTTAAGGTGATAGCATATCAAACACATATTAGGCTAAGAGTCTGTGAAATATGAAGGCAGACATACTTCCATTTGCACCATGGACTTTTTGCTTAACATTAAAAATCTACGCTAGTGATTTAACGTTGAAAGCTATCCAAAGCAGTTTCTTTTACAGCAATGTTCTGTCACCTGCTTGGCTAGCAGGCAAGGCAAAAAAACTGTCAAAACTGCACGTGCTTTGAGAGGCTGGCAGGCAAAAGAAATATAACACAACACTGCAGATTGAGTTTTCTGTAAGTGGCTCAGCCTGAATGGGTTAGAGAACTAGTGTATAACCGACTTTACCTACAATCGCTTAAATCGGCTCCTCAAGTTTACTATCAAATCAGCACTAAGTATGTTCTCACTACAGCAGGTTCCTTGTATTAAATGTTAAAACAAAACAAAAAAAAACCAACAATGATTATAACATTATGAGGTATTAAGAGTCTCAAACAAATCCTCTGTGATTGATGTGTTAGCAGATGGAGGCTGATAGAAGTGGGACCACCAGGAGGTTATGGTTAAGGAGAGTGTCAAGTAGTGGAACAGGGCTGTATCAGATGATAAGCACAGATCCAAGACTGCTGACCACTAGGCACAGTGCAGTGATTAGGCTAAAACTGCTGAGGCTACTCACTAGGAACATAGAGTTAACAGGGTGAGGCTGTGACAAAACCCATGGAAGATCCACAAACGATCACCTACAAATTTCCTCAGACTAATGAGGGAATGGCAAGCCATGCCACACCTCCAGGCTTTCAGCGATGCTCACACAAGCATATAGCAACTCATTCTGCAGGACCATCTTCAAAGAGGAAGGATATTGATTTATAGAAAATGCTATTAGACATCAAGGATAATGATACATAGATCACGGATGCTGCATCAACATATGGAAGAGTTCTTGCATCGGCAAATAAAAGGGATCAATAATGTGAAGAGAGTGGGCATAAGATTTATTAGGAGGCTTTATTGCCATGTGATTTATGAATCACTACAGATGGCAGTGATGTAGTATAATTTTCACAAATATGATGCAATAAAGATTATTAAAGCATCCTGCAGTGCCGTTTTTAGTTTCATCTATACACATAAAATATCTCTGAGAACTCTGTCCTTTACAAAAACAACATAGAGACACTATTCATTTCTGGTATTTTTTCCTACTGTTGGGTTTCTTCTGAAAGCATTTAGATATTTGTCTCATTTTCCTGTTGTAAATGCACATGTGACTGACAAGGATAATGATGGGGAATGTTTCACAGGTAAGGCTCATAAGTCGTTATGGCAAAGTTGTTAAGAGCATGGACTACACAGGTGGAATGTCTGCCTCGATGTGTCCACTCTGCCCATGCTCACTGTGTGTTCTTAAACCAGTTTCTTTCTTTTTTTTTTTCTCCCTTAGGGCCTTTCTTTCCCCTCCTGAAATCTTCAGTATGAAGCCATTATGTTTTACCCTTTCCAAGTTTTAACATAAGGGGTTGCTGCTACAGATATACTGACCTAAAAGTATTAAGAATGTGAAGGACAAGTGTATTTTTAAGCTATACTTGAGAGTGTCCCTGTGATAACAATACGGAAGCCTAGCATAACATCAGGCGAATAACACAGTCACTTTTTGAAAGAAACATGGGTAATCCTTTATATAACTTATTCATGTTCTAAAGAATCTATCACTTTTTAGATTTGTTTAAATAGAATTATATCTTAAAACAATGGTAGTTACAAGATGTTAATGGCCAAGGAAATTCAAATACCTGTGTCAAAAAGAGACCTTGTTTTCTAGGATTATTTTAAGAAACAGTGTTAATGAAATGTATTTCCTTTGTAGCTGTGAAAAAAATTAGTTTTACTTTAAGGGATGTTGTATATTTATGTAAAGTATAATAGCATTTAAATCTAACCCTGTATTGTTCAAATGACCATTTTGAATGGATTCAGATGGGTTAGTTTCTGTTTTTTTTTTCAAATAATTTACTGAAAATACTATTTCACAGGTGGTAGAATGTTGTCTTCCTTTGCTTTGTTTTCACATTATCCGTCCTCTTCTCTTTGTTTTATCAAGTCTGCTAACACTGCTGACCATTTCCCATACTCTGTTGCCTTGGGCTGTGTAAAATTAACTATGTATCAGCTGAGCACACATTCAATTATATTTTTCTCATTTTTTACTGCCCAGGATTCTGATTTCTGAACTGTCAGATCCATCTTCTTTCTTGTCAAAATATCTTTTGACTTTATTATATACAGTCTCACCATCTGTCACACTGACAACCGTAATATATGCGATTTCTTTTAGACCATTTCCATCATTAAAATTCTCTTTTCTTTCCTACCTAAATCAGATCCTTTTTCCCTGCATCACAAACTGAAATCTTCAGCTTTTGAGCTACTTCTATTCTACTGTACTGTTTATTATGTTGAAACATTTACAGCCCAGTTGACAACACTTAGCAGCTTCTCTCTAAATCCATGATTTATTTTATTTGTGCAACATACATTACTCTGGAAACTGTGTAATGTTTGAATAAACTGACTGCATTTACTGGGTGTTAGACTCTAGGAAATCATCTTCATGAAATCAGTTTTGTTCCAAATATCATCTGGTTCCGACTGAAGCCCTACAAATGTAAGGCCTAGATGCGATGGAACTAAAATTCAAACTAACAATAAGCAAACTAAAACCAATATTTCAATGTGGTGATTATACTGGCCAATCATTATTCTATAGAAATGATTCTTAGTACTTTATACATTTTGGCTAAATAATCTCTAAAGTTCTCTTTTGGGCTTATCGTGCTATTCTTGTTTCATAAACAGGAAAATTGATTTTCCCTCATTTTCAGAAAAATGACAGAGTAGAATAAATTAAAGGAAAGTCAAGTTATTCCTTGGAATATAAGTTTTTTGAAGAAAGGGGATTTATTTTGTGTACTGATGTAAGAGTGCCCCACCCATTTGAGGCCATCAATAAATATTAGTTAAAAGATAGAATTAATGTTCTCAAAGAATAAATCTCATTTCCTTCTCTAGGATTTTCCACTTCCTCCACCAAAGACTCTTTTCTTGAAATACTCTTGAGTCTTTATCTCTCACCTCCTTTTTATTTGCTCAGATACTTTCTCAGCAAAGCATCTGAGTCTGGCCACCATAGTTAAAATTGCAGTTTCCTTTGGAACCTTCCTGCCCCTAGCCCCACTTTCCTGCCTTTTTTCACTCTCCTGTAGCACTATCATTAAGTGACATATTATACTGTCCTTGTTTTATTATTTATTTACTTACTGCTCAGCTATCTTATTGAATTGTGAGCTCCATAAAGACAGATATTTGTGTTAGCCTTTGTTGTTCCTGTTGTTGTTGTTTCTGGTCCTACTAAATCCCCAGGCCCAGAATAGAGCCTGGCACTTTGTAGACACTTGATAATTAGTTGTAGAATAAAAGTGTAAGTTGGAATATTTGGCTTAGAGAATATAAAAACACCTTATTACTTATTTTCAGTTTACAGAACACTAACTGGTTTTAGATCTCAAAACATGCTTAATAATATGACATGCTTATGATACATATTTTAGGCTTTCATAAAAAAATGCAGATGTTTGCACATTTAGAAAATTAAACACCAAAAGAGGCACCATAAATCATGTTGAAAAATAAATGTCTAAATAGATAGGTAGTTATATGGACGGATAGATTGATAAAGAGAAAGATAGACTGGTGTGTGTGTGTGTTGTTTGTGGAACAACTGGAATAATATTGGAGGAGTCCAAAAACACAGTATTTTTGTTTTTTCCCCCTCACTAGTATAGTCTTCACCTGGAACCTTTCTTCCAGCCTATTGTCTCATTAATGAAGTTCTATCTACTCATGTCCTGAAGCAAAAAGAGACTCTAGGGGATGGAAAACTGCAAGAATATATGATTTAAGGGAAATAGCTGGAATGGAACTGTTACAATTATTTAAGAAATCATGTGTTCCATTAGAAATATATTTGTTTCTGGCTGTGGGAAGCAGAAGGATGGCCCTCCCAAAATGTCCAAATCCTAATACCAAGAACCTGTGAATATTCTACTTTACAGGGCACAGGGAAATTTACTTAAGGATTAAGTTAAGGATATTGAGATGGGGAGATTGTCCTGGATAATCTGGGTAGAACTGATGTAATCATAAGGACCCTCATAAGAAGGATGCAGGAAGGAAAAGGTGAGAGAAGGAGATGTGATGAAGGAAGCAGAGGTTAGAGAAGGATGTGAAGATGCTGCACTGCTGGCTTTGAAGAGGGAGGAAGGAGCTATAAGCTAACAGCTGCTGGCAGCCTGTAGAAGCTGGAAAAGGTGAGGAAGTAGATTCTATCTTAGTGCCTCCAGTAGTAGCCCTATGCCCTCTGATACATTGACTTTACACCAGTGAGACCCATTTTCAACTTCAGACCTCCAGAACTGGGAGACAATGTATTTGTATTGTTTCAAGACACTAGTGTTTTAGTAATTTGTTACAGCAGTAATAGGACACTAACATATAGGTTTAAACCTTTTATGGTCTTTCTAACGACAAGACTTGGCGTTGACATACTATTTATTTATTTTCGAGATGGAGTCTCACTCTGTCACCCAGGTTGGAGTGCTGTGGTGCGATCTCGGCTCACTGCAGCCTCCACCTCCCAGGTTCAAGAAATTCTCTTGCCTCAGCCTCCCGTTCTGGGACTATAGGCATGCGCACCATGCCTGGCTAATTTTTGTATGTTTAGTAGAGACGGGGTTTTCCCATGTTGGCCAGGCTGGTGGAGAACTCCTGACTTCCAGTGATTCACCTGCCTCAGCCTCCCGAAGTATATACAAATATTTAACAAAGTTTAGCGACATATAAAGAAAGACTGGCCCAAAACACATTTGTGAGGCAAATGGAGTTTGCCTGCAACATCTCTCCTTCTTGCCAAGGTTTCTCTCTCAGGACTTTTTCCTTTGTTCCTTTCATGCTGCTCTTAAGGTAGTAACTGATGATTGACTTGTTAACTTAAAAACTTAAAATATAACATTTTTAGTTTAAAATGATATTTTTCCCAATAGCAATGTACTCTTCCCTTAATAAAAATAGAAACATTTAATAGCAATAAAACTTACATTTTCTATTGTTCCCATAATAAATCACCCAAAAGTTCACAGTTTAAAACATATCCCAGAACTCCGTAGGTCAGAAGTATGGATGGACTTGTTTTGCTTCTCCATTTCAGGTTGGGAAAGGCCCAGATCAAGGTGTCAGCTAGCTGGGAAGAATCTGGTTCTAACTTCGTTGAGGTTAAGGGAAAAATCTAATTTCCTTTTCCTTGCTGACTGTTATCCTGGAGCCTGTCCGTAAAGACTCCTACATTCCCACATCACTTGCCCGCCTTCATCTTCAAATCAGCAATGGCTTGTCAAGAATTTCAAATCTCACTGAATTTTCCTCTGCTGCATCTTTCTGACTTCATCCTAAGAAAATCCTCTGCCTTTAAGGGTTCACGTATTTAGATTGGGGCTACCTGCGTCATCCAGGATACTCTCTATTTGAATATCCAAAGTCTTAATTACATTGGCAAAGTCCACTTTTCTGTGTAACACAAAATATTCACAAGTTCCAGAGATTAGTGTGTGGATACCTTCAGGGAGCTATTATACTGCTTATCACAATATCTAACATGTATTAAGTACTAAGATATTGCATGGCATATACTAAATGCGCCACACGTATTTTAATTTTGTCAACAGCTCTGAGATTGATTCTACTATTTTTAACCTTTTACAGGGAGTACTGAAGAGGATCATGTTACCTGAACAAGTTGTTAGATACAGTCAATTATGCTGTGTGGCATATGTATTCCTAAAATGTACTGTGCTATGCAAAATCACACAATGAAAAGCGTGAATGTTAAGGTGGAGATGAGGTGAAGTGTATAACATTCAACAACTTCATAAGGGACACATCTGAAAAAATGATAAACTGATAAGGTCAAAAGTGCATTGCATATACATTAAGGAATTGACAAATATATAAAAAAATACATGAAATATGTATTTTACCTTGAGAAAGATGTGAAGTTTGCTTTAGGGAGTGGTTATTGGAAGGTTTCAGCCTGCAAGTAATTGTGAAGTGGTGAAAGGAGGGTTATTTGAAATCAGGGGGAAAGCTATAACTACAGGGGTGGATGGGAGTGGCTCATAACCCATGTCATCAGCTAAGGCGGCTGGTAGATACTTGAGGGGTGTTTGTGCTTGCACTGTTGTGGATTCCTACATAGCTCAGTTCAGCTAAGTGCAGTTTTATGCATTCACCTAGTGTTCCTCAGGGATGAATTCATGCATAAGTAAACAGGAAATTCACACCATGCTTAAATTGTACCCTAATATATCCATTACACTAGAATAAATTTGTGTTTTCAAAACAATTGTTATAGCAGAACTAACTGTAGTAAGAGGCAGAACAGCTCAGAGCAGGGTCATTTCATAATGTCTGAGCTTATTTTACACACACAAACATACACTCTGTCTCTCTTTCCTCTCTGCATTCATCAAAGAAAATGTGAAAAAGAGAATTTTGAGGAATTTCTATACTGAGAAATTTTAATATGTATCATAATCTTTCTAAAGGCTTTTGAGGTAGTGACTCTCATAGTGTGGCCCAATCAATAAGCATTCTACTACAATTTCTGGCCTCCATCAACTTTGAACCTAAGTGTAAAGACCCATATACCTCTACATCACATGATGGAATTTTGAGAAAAGCCTCATAGCATAGTTTCAAAGGGTATGGACTTTGGTTTGATACACTCTTTTTGAAGTAAGCAGGAAAAACTCTATATTCCTTAAACTAGGGGTGCCAGTTCATGGCCTCTTAAGTACCAGTTCGTGGCCTGTTAGGAACTAGGCTGCACAGCAGGAGGTGATCAGTGAGCAAGCAAAGCTTCATCTGTATGTACAGCTGCTCCCTATCACTCACATTACCGCCCTGAGCTTTGTCTTCTGTCAGATCAGTAGCAGGATTAAATTCTGATAGGAACCCAAACTCTATTGTGAACTGTGTGTGTGAGGGATCTAAGCTGCAAGCTCCTTATGATAACCTAATGCCTGATGATCTAAGGTGGAGCTGAGGTGGTGATATGAGCAATGGGGAGCAGCTGCAAATAAAGATTAACATTAGCAGACAGGTTTCACTGAACAGAGACCATAATACGTCAATTGCTTGCAGACTCATATCAAATCCCTATTAGTGGCTGGCAAGCGACAAGCTACATCTGGTGGCAGGATTTAAGTCAGAATCTGACACTTATTTTAGTCCACATGTGGTCCACTCATTATTTTATTTACCACTTCCATCCATACCTTTTTCTCACACTATGCACTTGTCTCAGTCACGGTTTTGGTAAACCCACAAGCTAACCCTGGCCAAAATGAGTAAAAAACAAACATTACTGGAAAACTTTGAAAAGGGGGAAGAGCCAATGATGAGATAGCAGAAGACTCTAAGACTGCCAACAAAAATCTGCATTTAAAATAAAATACCAAGAGTCCTACTTAAATCATGAGTTCATTGCTACAGGCGATTCACATTCTCCAAGCCCACTTTGTATAATATGTGGCAACCAGCTATCCAATAAAGGCATGAAACCTTCAAAACTGCTTCCCCAGATGGAGACCAAGCAACCTGCATTAAAATACAAGTCTTTGGAGTTTTTCAAAAGAAAAAAAATATCAACATAAAGAACAGAAGCAATTATTGAAGACTACCACTTCATCAAATGTGTCTGCACTGAGCGCATCATTCTTAGTTGCTAACTGCATTGCTAAAGCCAAGAAGCTCTTTACTATTGGTGAAGAGTTGATCCTGCCTGTTGCTAAGGACATTTGTCATGAACTTCTCAGAGAGGCTGCAGTTCAAAAGGTGGCAACGTCTTCCTCTTTCAGCTAGAACCATAAGTAGACAAATTGGTGAAATGGCAGAGGATATTAAGGCACAATTGTTAGAGAGGATTAATGAGTCACCATGGTATGCAATCCAGGTTGAGGAGTGTACCAATGTTGATAACAAGGCAACAATGCTTGTTTTTGTGCAACGTATTTTTCAGGAGGAGGTGCGTGAACACATGTTATGTGTGCTTTTGTTGCCAACTAATATCGCAATTGCAAAACTATTCAAGTCTTTGAATGATTACGTGCCAGGAAAACTGAATTGGTTTTTGTGTTGAATATATGGATGGATGGAGCGGCTACCGTGACTAGACTGCTTTCTGGTTTCACTACTTGGATCAAAGAGATTGCTTCTGAATGTGAGTTTACACACTGTGTCATCCATAGAGAAATGCTGGCTAACTCAAAAATGTCACCTGAACTTAACCTTTTGCAGGGTGTGATTAAAATGATCAACCACACTAAACTACACACCCTTAACTCACACGTCTCTTCATGCAGCTCTGTGAGGAGATGGACGCAGAGCACTTGTTTCTTCTTTTATCTGCAGAAGTTAGGTGACTTTCTAAAGGTAGATCACCGGCCAGAGGTTTGGAGTTACAAGAGCCGCTCCAGAGATTTCTTTTAGAAAAACAGTCACCACTGGAAGCACAACTCAGTGGCACAGAATGGGTGACAAAACTTGCTTACTTGTGTGACGTATTCAACCTGCTCAACAAATTCAAGCTGTGACGTCAGGGGCAAATGATAACTGTTCCAGTCAGCAGATAAAGTGGAGGCCTTCAAAGCCAAATGGGAATTATGAGGGCAATGAGTGAGCATTGGGATTTTTGACATGTTTCAAACATTAGCAGAGATTTTGAAAGAGATTGAACCAGGGTCTTCTTTCTCCCAGTTGGTACCTCAGCACCTATCTCAGCTTTCAAGCATCTGAGCATTACTTCCCAGCCATAGAAGACCCCCAAACTTGGAAGGAATGGATCTGCAGCCCATTTGTGAATAAGCCAGGTTAATCAACTTTGTCTGTGCTAGAAGAGGATCACCCTCTTGAGATCACAAATGATGGTGGCCTTAAAAGTATGTTTGAGACAACTTCAAATCTCCATACATTTCAGATTAAAGTCAAGGCAGAATATCCTGAGATTGCCACAAAAGCACTGAGAAGCCTGCTTCCATTTCCAACATGCTATCTTTGTGAAGCAGGGTTTTCTGCAGTGACAACAACTGAAAAGCAATTTTGGAGTAGACTGGACGTAAGCAACACACTTCAGGTGCCACTGTCTCCCATCACCCCCAGAAGGGACCATTTAGTTGCAGGAAAACAAACTCAAGGCTCCCACTGATTCTACATTATAGTGAGTTCTATAATTATTTCATTATATATTACAATGTAATTGTAATAGAAATAAAGTACACGATAAATATAATGCACTTGAATTGTCCCAAAAACCATACCTCACCCCCAGTCCATGGATAAATAATCTTCCACAGATCTGGTCCCTGGTGCCAAAAAAAACTGGGAACTGCTGCCTTAAACTGTTAATACAATTTGCTTTGGTCACCTACGTATTAACACATCTAGAAAAAGGCAGGAAGGTTTGAGACTAGATAGACATTTTCAAGCGGCACTTCATACACGATCTAATTTTGTTCTCCTAGCAGCTGGTAGAGGGGGTGGTCTCATCAGCCTATTTATTTTATAGATCATGAAAATGTGTTTTAGGCTGGGCACGGTGGCTCACACCTGTAATCCCAGCACTTTGGGAGGCCGAGGCAGGCGGATCACGAGGTCAGGAGATTGAGACCATCCTGGCTAACAGGGTGAAACCCCGTCTCTACTAAAAAATACAAAAAATTAGCTGGGCGTGGTGGCAGGCTCCTATAGTCCCAGCTACTCCAGAGGCTGAGGCAGGAGAGTGGTGTGAACCCGGGAGGCGGAGCTTGCAGTGAGCCGAGATTGCGCCACTGCACTCCAGCCTGGGCGACAGAGCAAGACTCCGTCTCAAAAAAAAAAAAAAAAAAAAAAAAAAAAAAAAAAAAAAAAAAAAAAAAAAGAAAGAAAGAAAGAATATATGTTTCAAATAAGTCAAATGGCTTTACTAATATCACACATGAGTCAACTGCTAGATGAAAATTTTAAAAACTTGTCTGTTGACAGTGAAATCTATTATGTCATATTGCCTTCTGCTAAAGCCATGACTGAGTCAAAAAGGAAAGTTTTCCTCTCAATTATTCCTTATCTGGGAAAAGACACTTATTAGAATACTTCCCGTACTAGATTTTATCTTTTTTTCTCATCGTTATTAATATAATCACCCAGTTACTCAAGCCCAAAACAATGAGGTTTTCTTTGTATACTCCCTCATCCACTACATGCAATAATTTACTTGTCATTGTCTATTAAACATTTCTTGAATCTTTCCAAGTCTTTCCATTTATTTTACCACCATCATTGTAATGCAGACCACATTGCCTCTCAAAGATCTCTACAATTTACTTCTTCAAATTCATCTTCTAAAATACCAACATATTTAGCTTGCTATTATAAAATTTGCAATAAATGAACACAATTAGTTCTCTGAAAATATATAGCTTTGTGAGCCCCTGAAAAGCAAAGAAACTAGAGGCTCATATATTGGAACATAATGCCTTCAGTAATACATTTTTATGCACATTTTCCCAAGGTTATTCGTTTCATGGAGCTTTGCCAAAGTGGGATAGTCCCCTTCCAGGAATTCAGTGGAATAAGAAATACAGGAAAGCCCTTCTTAATATATAAAGAAATTTCACAGAAAACATTATTTAACATATATATTGAGTGGCTGTTACATAGGTCTCATAGAGTCACTGAGAAATTCCAAGAATTGTCATTTTTTAAGCTTGTTGACCTTACCTGAAACCAAGAACAAGTCTTGCCCTTCTGAAAACATGTGCACAAGATTTATAGGTAAATAGTTCTTTGTTTCGAAGTCCCCTATACTCCCTAGGGTGCCTGATGCAAGCTGCTGCTGTTGCCTTAAGGAGTCTATATTAGGTGAGTAATTCATTAACACCTAGACTTTTATAAACTTATGAAGGAAATATCTCCTTTTGAACAAATGGAGAGAATGGTATTCTTTTACTTCAAATCTGTTTTAAAAATGACATTTAAAGATCAAGCTGAGGACACAATTGAGAGTTTTCACGCTGACAGCATCATGAAAGGAATCTTGAAAACAGTCACATTCCATGCTGAGACTATAGGTGACAATTGTTCCAATCCAGACCAGCTTATGTTGGATTTGGAGAGGCAGGAGGTTCAAAGTAAGTATTTTCCCTGCTGCAGTTTTGGAAATCATATTCTGGAAACCAAAAGGGAATGCTGCTCAATGCTGCTGCATGTTTGAAGGAATATTTATTGCCTTGATTTTATATTTATTACCTATAACACTGGCATTTTAGGACATAAAGTTACTTTACAAAGTCATATTAGGTGCACTTATCTTAAAAATGCATTTCCCTTGACTGTTTTGCACTTCAAAAGATTGATAGGGACCTGTGGGTGCTTGAACATTGTTTTGTTTGGTTTATGAATATTTTGACTGTGTCAGTGGTGTTGCGGATGATTTTAGAATGCCTTCTTCTAATAGTTGTTTTGATGTGTGGCTTTATGAATTTGATCTTTGGATGCAAACTGTGCTACACTCCATTGCCTTGGAGAATTTGGCTCTCTTGTTGCATAGTTGTCTTCTGTTTTACCTTAGAGCATTTCAGTTTCTTTTGCAGGGCGTGGGTCCTGAAATGCCTCAGCCTTTCCATGCTTTGAGATAACTTGCCAGAGAAATGAACGCATTGCTTACTCAGGAAATTACTGCAATGGCACTAACTGGCATTAGTAATTAAGGGGTTGCCTTTGTGGTTTGCAAGTTTTTGGTGCCAGAACATTTGCATAGTTGGTGCTACATTCTGACAAATATACACAATATTCAGAAATTCCACTGGGATCATTCACTGCTTCCAGAACATTAATTCCTCTGTTTTTGTTTCACTATTGTCTTAATTCTGGCCTTTAACATTCCTCGCTTGTGCAGGATCCTAATTTGTTGCTGAACATAAAGTTTCCATAATCCCCCAACTTCCTTCCTCCAGCTTCCTCGTCCTTTAACATCACCAGGATCCTCACAATCAAATCATTTTCACACTGGTGCTAAAGCTATCTTTCTGAAGTAGATTAATCATGCTTCCACAAACACTCTTATCTCTTTAACTAAGACACTCTATGATGTATACTCCACCTACCTTTTGTGCCTCATATGCTACAGCTCGTATATATTCTATAGCTGAGAATGTTAAGGATATTTCTTAGACTCACATTCACACACTATTTTATGTCACACACACATTGCTACATGTCTTTTTCTGTTATGGAATTGATAGTAGCAGGAGGCAGCCAAATGCCTAGGCAGATAGGGACAGGTACCTAGTGAAACCCCATCTCCAAGCTGAAGACACCTTAAAGCCTGAAAGCCAAGTTACGAGTTAAATCCTTGGACCAGATTGAGAACTTGTCCTCTGGGTTCGGTGCACTTTCCTCGGATCAATCCCCACCCTTCACCTATTTTACATATACCTACCCTTTCCTAATTGTTTCTCCACACTGTTGTGCCCAACTTTGAGTGGTGTCTTTTCTTTAACCATTTTTGCATATTCACAAACCAGTCAGAATGCACTCCCCATCCTGTGCCTATAAAGACCGGAGTCTCATTTGGTAGAGGAGGAGATGGCCTGACCTCGGGGAAGAGACAACCTGACCTCGGAGGGGCGCAAGTCTGAAAAGGTTCTGAGAAATAGCATAGCGTATTTAGAATAGCATACTTAGAATATTTATATTTTTTAACCTACCTAGCTAATTTGAATTCATCCATTAAAAATTATTTTATTCATTCATCGCAGTAGTTGTTCAGTGCCAATCATACCGTGCTCCAAACTAAGATTATAAAAATGAATAAAATATAGTTAATTCTTTTAAACAACTAAGTCTTTCATGATAACCCCTCCTTTCCCTGACTCATCTAATCATAGACACAAAAGGAAATGTTTAGTCCAATCTCTTCTCCCAGTTCATTTTATTCTTATGCTATGTTGTATATGGCATCATATCTGTGTATCTGAATATCTTCCTCATTAAATTTTATACTCTTGGATGAATATTTTGTATTACCTTGTTTCTGTAGAATTAAACTGGACAGAGTAAGAATGAGCCGATTCGTTATATTCTTTACATTTTCCGGTGATGCCTAAGACTAGGCCGAACCCAGTGTTTCTTGGTTAATGGTCATGGTCATAGCAGAGTAATTTGACCAATTTTAATAGATTTTCATCTTGATATGCATGTAATACATAAACTATTGAATTGCAATTCTTAGTGTTTTTTTCCTCTTGTTAAAGAAAGTTAGTAACAAAATTCAACCCTGTACAAACTATTGTGGGCACACATATATGAGCCACATGTATAAAACAGGGAGTTTAAAACAGAATGAAAGTGTCAACTGTCTTAATACAAAGATATATTTTCTATTTTCTAAAAACAGGCATTTCTAGGTTTAACTTTTAAAATACAATGTTGCTTTCTGCTTGAAGCAGTTGTCTTAAAGCCTTTATTTTCTTGTAAATCAAATATTGGTGCAATCAATTTTTGAGGCAAACAATGTCTTGTTAATTATTAGTAATGAGATACCTAATTACAGTATTAACACCTAATTCATGTCTTGTCAAGATGAGACAACCTTGTCGGAAAATTGTATTTTCTACAAAAATCTCTGTAGCTCTGTCTTACGGTACGGCATTTTTCTTTCAAGGCAATACTCTTTTTCTGTCCTTGGACATCAAGTCCACAGAATCCCTGTGTAACTTTCAGGTTTATTAGAGGTGGCAGCACCTATATCATATATCATTTCATAAGGTGAAGACCAGGCTGCTGCTTTTGAACTATAAAATAAGTTGTCCTGACCATAATTCAAACTATCTCCAACCTCCTGTGAGCATTTGTATAAATGTTCCACAAGAAAACATGGCAACATGAAGTAAATGGCAATCTGCCCCAATCATATTCTGGAGAGCACTCTTTGAGCAAGTGAGCTTCTATTTAAGGTTACACAGTGTCTTTTTGTTACAGGAAGCAAGGTGGTGAGTATGAGTTGTCCAGGTCCTTGGTGTTGTGGACAAAGAATTGAACAAAACTGCACAAAGTAACAAAGGAAGGAAACACAGGAAGGAAGCAGCTAAACCAGAAATTTATTAAAGTGAGAAAGCACTCCACAGGGTGGGAGTGGGCCAGAGCAAGCAGCTCAAGGGCCCAATTCCAGGTTTCTTGGTTTTCTGTACTCCTTGTGAGGTCCCTATTGGCTACCCTTTAACTGGATGAAGGATTTGGTCCGTGGCTAATGAAAGGCTGAGGTGAATTGGTGCCCTATGCAGGTGAAGGGATGGCCCATGCTTGGCACTCTCCTTTTCCACCTGAGATGTGGTAGAAGAGGAAGGGTTGTAACATTTTAAGAGTGGATACAGGGTTACTATGAACATGACAATACCTGCTATGAAATGCCATGTGGAAAACCATCTACATAATGAGAAGACATGGATTTTATTGTGACCCTGTTAATTCTTACCTGTCTAACCTTAGACAAATTACTTAATTCTGTATCTACAAATTGTCACTTACACAATGAGAATTTAATCATTAATAATCATGTCCCTATTTATAAGATGTGTTTATTAGCATATTTTCTTGGTTTCTCCCTCTTTTCTAAAAGGAAATACTTATTTTAGAAGTATATTTCCTGCAAAGTATTGTTTTCATATTCTTCACATTTTAGAAAGTTAATTTGAGGGACTATTTCTGTATATATCAAGTAAAAAACACAATTTGATCATAAGTCACACAGTAGATTCCAAGACTGTTAGCTGAAGAGCACCAGAAAAAACCAGGTTAAAAATATTTTGAAAATATGCCTAAAGAAAAAATCACCAGTTTGCAGTTGCTCATGATTTATTAATTTTCATGCCACAAAGTTAAAATAAATGGTCCATCATATTAATGCATAGCTTACATTGTAATGAGAACAATGTGTTACCACATACTACTCCTCCAGGACAAATTTTCATATGTGGCATCTAGCTCCTTCATACAATCTGACTTCTTATCTTGAATTTTAATGGACTATACAATTTACAGCCAATATTTTTGTTATTGCCTTCATTGCTTCAAGAACACCTAGAAGTGATTATGGTAAATAATATTCTGACTTTCCTAACAGGGGTATACTTAGCAGCAAAGTTATTATTTAAAACAATTTGGTAGCCTATTGAATATAAATAATTAAAATATTTAAAATATGAGCAAATGTATAGATGTACAAAAGAATATAAAGAGAGAAAAAATATTTATATAAAGAAGGTGTAATGTCATCTAACTGGATATAGAAAAATGCTCAAGAAATGAACTCCATCAAATGTTATTTTTAAGCTTAGGATAGTGATTTGGAAGAAATGCCCTATGCAGTGTTTGATTACTGACAACATTGTGATGACTAATATCACTTTAATGATGTATCACAATTGTAAGGATTTCACATTTTCAAATGAGATGGTATAAGTTATAAAAATATACATGCTTATTTGAAAAGACAAAATAGGAAACAAAGAAAATTCTAACACTCAAAGATAATTACTGTACCCATTTGGTCATCATTTTTCCAGACTTTTAAAAAACATATTATATTTTCATCTGTATTTTCCATTGCACATAGATAATTTAGTATGTTACTTACTGCTGTGTGTGTGTGTGTGTGTGTGTGTGTGTGTATGTGCATGTATGCCAGGCAATCATCTTTGCCCTATGCATTAATACAATATTCAAAATAAACACGATGTCAAAAACTGGGAATGGTCTGCTATTTTATGCTTTTTGTAAACTTGCATGTTAGATTGCTAAAGTTTCATAAATTCTGGTAGGATCTAAGGGATACTTGAGTCAGAAACAATGGACTTGATTTTTCATGGCACAGCAGGCATCACAACTTCACATTTGTTTTAGTTCTCCTTGTTTCCAGGACAATGCAGACGGTCCATGTAGATGCTATACATGTAGTGAGTTTGCATCACAGCTGGAAAGTCCAAGTTTAGGTAATCCTAATCTCTTATAGGAGATATACTAGCAAACTTGCCCAGCCTTTGCCCTTGAGGGAGACTTTTTTTTTCCCAAATAGCAAACAAATCTGTCATTTACACTGAAGGAAGACAAACATCCTTGTGAAGATTGTCCAGAATATTGACCCTGGGCACATGACATGCAGAAACATGAGAGACCCATGGACAATTGTATCCCAACAAAATGAGGTAGTTTTATCAAACCTGGGTAGATCAGACTTCCTTCCCCAGGAATTTGGAATTGGGAGTAAAAGGATTACATTTGGAACTGAAAGTAAAAAATTTGGGTCTGAATTATTTAATAAGAGAGGTAAACAAGCATTTTGCTTTATTAAAATAAGCTGAATATCAGAATAGGTTGCTTTGGATATAAAGTGTCTTAAGGGTTTCCCTGTCATACGCAGTACTGCTAAATGCAGGTACATTTTTGCACACATGCCTGATTAATTTTTTAAACCAACCAATTATTTAAGCTAGAAGAATTGTTGGGTCAACAAGTTATGACAGTACTCAGTTTTTCAGGCCTGCATACATGTTACTCACATCTTATACTTACACTTGTTTACTTAATCTGCTGAACACTAAATAGTTTATTAAAGGGTATGTCTTCATTTGTGTTTGTGTGGGCTCCCTCATGATTATCCGGGGTTTTTTTGTGCTGTATATTTCTATTTTATATAATTTTATGCATTAAAACCCATGCGAATCCTCACTGTGATTTATATTCTGTATCACTTCATAGTCCCTTTCATACTTTTTTAAAAATAGGTGATTCAACTTCATGTTTTTTTTCTTTTTAAGGAAAGCTAAGCTGCTTTAACAAGACCTCATAATTATTTGACATGCATAATGTAGAGTTAGTTTTCTTTTTTGATTTCAATAGGTTTTGTGTAACCAGTGGGATTTGGTTACATAAATAAGTGGTGATTTCTGAGATTCTTCTGCATCCATCACCCAAGCAGTGTACACTGTACCCAATGTGTAGTCCTTTTTTTTTTTTTTTTTTTTTTTGAGACGAGTCTCACTCTGTCGCCCCGGCTGGAGTGCAGTGGCGTGATCTCCACTCACTGCAAGGCCTCCCGGGTTCACGCCATTCTCCTGCCTCAGCCTCCGGAGTAGGTGGGACTACAGGCGCCCGCCACCACGCCAGGCTAATTTTTTGTATTCTTAGTAGAGACGGGGTTTCACTGTGTTAGCCAGGATGGTCTTGATCTCCTGACCTCGTGACCCGCCCACCTCGGTCTCCCAAAGTGCTGGGATTACAGGCATGAGCCACCATGCCTGGCCCCCAATATGTAGTCTTTTATCCCTCACCCTATTGCCTCCCTTTCCCCCAAGTTCCCAAAGTCCACTGTATTATTCTTATACCTTTGCATCCTCAGAGCTTAGCTCCCACTTATGAGTGAAAACATACAATGTTTGGTTTTCCATTCCTGAGTTACTTCACTTAAAATAATGGTCTTCAATTCTATTCAGATTGCTGAAAATGCCATTATTTCCTCCCTTTTCATGGCTGAGTTGTATTCCATGACACATATATGTATGTGTGTGTGTGTGTGTGTGTGTGTGTGTGTATGCATATATATCTCACAATTTCTTTGTCCACTGATTGATTAATGGGCATTTGGTCTGATTCCATATTTTTCCAATTGCGAATTTTGCTACTATAAACGTGTGTGCAAGTATCTTTTTTGTATCTTTTCCTCCAGATAAATACCCAGCAGTGGGGTTGCTGAATCAAATGGTAGTTCTACTTTTAGTTCTTTAAGGAATTTCCACATTGTTTTCCACAGTGGTTGTACTAGTCTACTTTCCCACCAGTGGTGTAAAAGTGTTGCCTTTTTACCACATCCCCACCAAGATGTATTATTTTTTGATTTTTTTTATTTTGGCCATTCTTGCAGGAGTAAGATGGTATTTTATTGTGGTTTTGATTTGCATTTTCCTGATCATTAGTGATAATGAATGTTATTTTATATGTTTGTTGGCCATTTGTATATCTTCTTTAGAGAATTGTCTATTCGTGTCCTTAGCCCACTGTTTGATGGAATTGTTTGTTTTTTTTCTTGCTGATTTGTTTGAGTTGCTTGTAGAGTCTGAATATTAGTCCTTTGTCAGATGTACAGATTGTGAAGATTTTCTCCCATTCTGTGAGTTGTCTATTTAGTCTACTGATTATTTCTTTTGCAGTGCAGAGTTTTTTAGTTTAATTAAGTCCCATATATTTATCTTTGTTTAAGTTGCATTTGCTTTTGGGTACTTGGTCATGAAGTCTTTGACTAAGCCAATGTCTAGAAAGGTTTTTCTGATGTTATCTTCTAGAATTTTTATAATGTTAGATCTAAAAGTCCTTTATCTTGAGTTTATTTTTGTATAAGGTGAGAGATGAGGATCTAGTTTCACGCATCTACATGTGGCTTGCCAATTATCCCATCACCATTCGTTGAATAGTGTGCCCTTTCCCCACTTAATGTTTTTGTTTGCTTTGTTGAAGATTAGTTGGCTGTAAGTATTTGGCTTTATTTCTGGGTTCTCTATTCTGTTCCATTGATCTATGTGCTTATTTTTGTGCCAGTATCATGCCGTTTTGGTGACTATGGCCTTTTAGTATAGTTTGAGGTAAGGTAATGTGATGCCTGCAGATTTGTGCTTTTTTTTTTTGAATAATTTTTTTTTATTTATTTTTAATTATTATACTTAAAGTTTTAGGGTACATGTGCACATTGTGCGGGTTAGTTACATATGTATACATGTGCCATGCTGGTGCGCTGCACCCACTAACTCATCATCTAGCATTAGGTATATCTCCCAATGCTATCCCTCCCCCCTCCCCCCACCCCACAACAGTCCCCAGAGTGTGATGTTCCCCTTCCTGCATCCATGTGATCTCATTGTTCAATTCCCACCTATGAGTGAGAATATGCAGTGTTTGGTTTTTTGTCCTTGCGATAGTTTACTGAGAATGACGATTTCCAATTTCATCCATGTCCCTACAAAGGACATGAACTCATCATTTTTGATGGCTGCATAGTATTCCATGGTGTATATGTGCCACATTTTCTTAACCCAGTCTATCATTGTTGGACATTTGGGTTGGTTCCAAGACTTTGCTATTGGTTACAGATTTGTGCTTTTTGCTTAGTCTTGCTTTGGCTATGCATGCTTTTTTTTGGTTGCATATGAATTTTAGGATTTTTTTCCTAGTTCTGTAAAGAATGATGGTGGTATTTTGATGGGCATTGCATTGATTTTGTAAATTGCTTTTGGCAGTATGGTCATTTTCACAATATTGATTCTGCCCATCCATGAGAATGGGATGTGTCTCTGTTTGTTTATCTATGATTTCCTTCAGCAGTATTTTGTAGTTTCCCTTGCAGACATTTTTCACTTCATTGGTTAGGTAAATTCCTAAGCATTTTATTATATTTTTTGGCAGCTATTGTAAAAGGGGTTGAGTTCTTAATTTGATTCTCAGCTTGGTCGCTGTTGGTGTACAGCAGAGCTGCAGATTTGTGTACATTGATCTTTTATCCTGAAACTTTGTTGAATTTATTTATCAGTTTTAGGAGCTATTTGGAGGCATCCTTAGGGTTTTCTAGGTAAACGTTTGATCATATCATCAGCAAACAGCAACAGTTTGACTTCCTCTTTACCACCCTTTATTATTATTTTTTTATCTTCTCTGATTGCTCTGGCTAGGACTTCCAGTACTATGTTGAATAGAAGTGGTGAGAGTGGGCATCCTTGTCTTGTTCCAGTTTTCAACGGGAATGCTATTAACTTTTCCCCGTTCAGTACTATTTTGGCTGTGGATTTGTGATAGATGGTTTTATGGCATTACAGTTAGATGTTTTTCTGTCTTTTCAATATTTGATGGTCATAAGACCTGCCCAGGTTTGTGGAACAGCTGTAACTCGTGAAGTCATTCAATCATTGTTCTTCCCTTCCCTCCAAGCTTTGCTTTATTTTCATGAAACATAGCTCCAAAATCCAGGAGGAGGAAATTGCAGGTGAGTCATAACCGATATTTCACTTGCTAGCCTCAGATGTGAAGTCATATTCCATGGGACAATGTCATCACCTTCCCAAATCTACTTTCAATGAGAGTATTATAAGTATTATAATTATAATATAGTTATAAGTATTATATTATGATTATATTATAGATTATATTATAGAAATATAATTTAGATTGCCATTCATGAACCCTGCAACTAGATACAATTTTATTGCTGTATAAGAAAGATAAATGTAGCAATTATTTTATATATGTATATATATTTGTATATAGTACATACATATAAATATATAGTATTACATTTATATTAGAATACTCATTAAAATTAAACAAAGTGCAGATATAAATGGAATTATAATATGAATACATCTAAAATTTTTCCTGATATATTTTTTACATGTTCCATTAGTGCAAACACATTTAACTCAATTGTCCAAATTCTTGTTTAGAATTTCATGCAAGTCCAGAATTTTGTTATTGCAAAATATTTTTCACTGAAGTTTTTTTTAAATCTCTTTCATATAAGGGTATGCAATTATTTCTGTAGGATTTATTATTAGATGTAGAACTGTTTAGTCAATTAAATACATTGTGAGACATATGGAACCACATTGAAAAATTGGTCTTCAAATAAATATGCACCAATGTGCATATTTTGTATTCAGCTCTGAGAAAGATAAAATAATAATGCCCTCGTTATTTTCACCTCTCCCTTCTAACTGCCAACTAATTGATTTTGTTTTGAATTTTGGTAGAATAGTTATCCACATATACATACTTAAAATATGTTACTATTTTGATTGTTGCTTTTGTTTCACAATTTGTCATTTTTGTTCTTGTAATAACAATTACCACAGTTTGGGTGGTGAGATTATATATTTAAATGCATCAATATTCAATGAACTTTGACACTGAAAATTCCCTCTTCATGAATGTTGTAATGAACCAAAGCGTCATCCACTTGGATTACTCCACATTGTCCTGGGAAATTAGCCGGGCATGGTGGTGCACACCAGTAATCCCAGCTACTCGGGAGGCTGAGGCAGAAGAATCACTTGAACCTGGGAGGTGGAGATTGCAGTGAGCCGAGATCGCGCCACTGCACTACTCCAGCCTGGGTGACAGAGCAAGGCTCCATCTCAAAAAAAAAAAAATAAAATAAAATATATATATATATATATATACATACGTGTGTGTGTGTGTGTGTCTGTGTGTGTGTTTGTATATGTATGTATATATTTAAGAAACCTCCAGTATACATACATAAAAATTAGCATTGCAGATAATTATTTGGGCACTATATTTCAATACAACAAGGATATTAATAAGATAACATTTAGCTATGTTTATATGTATCACCATCAATTAGACAAGGGGAATAAATACAATATTATGAACCTCATGCTACCTGCTCTGCCGTGAGTAATAGAGTTAATCAGGTCCTTTTTCTCTTACCTTGTCTTTTTTCTTCTGCCAATCTCCATAAAACCTTGAAATGCTTATGAGTTTACTCTTAGCTTGTGATTACAGCAAAATTTCTGAAGCTTCACAGTTCTTGAGAGTGTGAAAAAAATTGTTTAATCACATTATTATTTAACAATGTCTGTCACATTAACAGGTAATACAATGTTTTCTATTCTCCCCATTTTATCTATCAGTAAAAATTTTTCTTTTGTGACTTGCAAAGCATTGCTTTTAGCCATTAAGAATTTGTTACACTCCAAAACACTTATTTCCCTTAGAATTAGTTAAACTTTAATTATTTCTGTATTGAAATGCTTAAACTTATGGTTTTAAATATTTATGTCTGTATTCACAGTGCATAGTACAGAGTATAGCATTAAGTGTTCCATAAAAGTTTGCTAAATAAACAAATTAATAATGGATACCCTTTCTGATCTTGTATTCTTTTTATGGCACTTGATAGTATAAACTTGAATGAACCCAGAGATCAACAGAAAGCACTTTGAAAGCAGTTATTACATAGGAGAACTTATTAACAGATGTTATTTGAGGTGGTACATTTTTTCAGACCTGTTTAAATATCTCACATATCTGAATCTGATCTTGACGATGTTCTGAATTGATTACATAAAGTACATAAATTTGTCAATTTACGTAACATATAGATATATAAAAGCATTAATTTTAATGTCTATATTATACAGTTTTAAATTTTATTTTACATAGTTATATGTGTTTGTGCATGTGTGCATGTCTTCTTTGTCTTGGTCCTACATTGAGCATTTTGAATAAATACATTCTTGTCTTTTAACTTAGAAAACTGAGGCTGTATGATTGATACTGGTAGGCTCTGTTCTCTATTTCATCTATGTAGAAAGGGTGTGAAATTTCTTTTTTTGTATTTGTAAAAATTTTCATTCTAGAGAAGTGTTTCTTTCATAGACATGCTTTTCTTTTAAAATATGTAAAAATTGTCCAGTTGTGTTTGAAGCCCAATTCCATTAAAAGATAGTGGCTACTTTATTCATATGTAGGTGAAGTTGAATCAAATGAGGTTTTTTGTTATTGAAAACCAATGAGAAAAAAAAAGTCATTTTATGACTAATAGCACAAGGGTAAAATTTACTGCATTTTATTTTAATAGTTAACACATAATATGCACTCCATTCTCAAAATAATTATTGTAAATTGCAAAGCAAATTCAAAAAAAAAACCAGACTATTTTAAAGTTATTATATACTTCTGCTCTTTTAATTTTTGAGTTTATTTTTTTCAATTTATTTTTTATTTGAATAAATTTAAGGGCTGTGAGAGCAGCTTTGTTACATGGATATATTGTATAGTGAAGTCTGGGCTTTTACTGTACCCATTACCTGAATAACTTACATTGTACCTATCATGTAATTTCTCATCCCTCACCCACCTCTGACCCTTCTGAGACTCCAGTGTCTATTGTGGACACTTTATGTCCATATGTATACATTCTTTAGTTCACAATTTAAGTGAGAACCTGCAGTATTTGATTTTCTAAGTTGTTCTGCTTAAGATAAGGCCTCCAGTTCTATACATGTTTTGAATTTGGTATTAAAATACCAAAGGCATGTGAATAGTGCTGCAATAAACATACAAGTACAGATATCTTTTTATAATGGTTTTTTTCCTTTTGGTAGATTCTGGATATTAGTCTCTATTCAGTTGCATAGTATGCAAATAGTGTCTCCCATTCTGCAAGTTGTCTGTTGACCCTGTTGATTATTTTAGTTTATGTCTCATTTATCTATTTTCTTGTTGTTGTTGCATTTGCTTTTGAATTCTTTGCCTAGGCAAATATCCAAGATTTCTTTTAAGTTTTCTTTTGGTATTTTTATGGCTTCAAGTCTTACATTTAAATCTTTAATTAATCTTAAGTTAATTTTTGTACATAATGAGAGATAAGGATCCAGTTATGTTATTCGGCATATGGCAATCCAGTTCGGCCAGCACCATTTATTGAATAGGGTATCCTTTTTCCAGTGTATGTTTTCATCAGCTTTGTCAAATATCAATGGACTATAGTTACGTGACTTTATTTCTGGGTTCTTTATTCTATTTCATTGATCTATAGGTCTAGGTTTACACCAGGATCATGTGGTTTGGTTTACTATAGCCTTGTAGTATAATTTGAAGTCAACTAATATGATGTCTCCAACTTTGTTCTTTTTGCTTAGAATTTCATTGGCTTACTCGGGCTCTGTTTTGGTTCCATATGAATTTTAGAATTGTTTTTATTCTGTAAAACGTGATGATGATATTTTGAAAGGAATGTCATAAATCTGTACTTTGCTTTGGATAGTGTGGCCACGTTAACAACATTAACTTTTCCAAACCATGATCATGGGATGTTTTTTTCATTTGTTTGAATCATCTATGATTTGTTTCATCAGTGTAATGTAATTTTCCTTATAGAGATCATTTCCCTCCAGGGTTAAATATATTCCTAGTTACTTTAATATTTTAGTTATCATAAACATAATTGACTTATTTATTTGTATCTCTTTGTCATCATTTGTATATAGAAAGGCTACTGATATTTTTTGTTGATTTTCATTTGGGAACATTATTAAAGTCATGTATCAAATCTAGAAATCTTTTGCAGGAGTCTTTAGCCTTTCCTAGGTATAAGAATATATTGTCAAGTAACAGATAATTTGACTTCCTCTTTTCCAATCTGGATGCCTTTTATTTCTTTCCATTGCCTGGTTGCTCTGGCTAAGACTTCTAGTTCTATGGTGACTAGAAATGGTGACAGTATGCGTCTTTTTCTTGTTCCAGTTCTTAGGATAAATTCTTTAACTTTTTCTTCATTTAGTATGATGTGGGTTGTGGGTTTGCCTTATATGGCTTTTATTATTTTCAGGTATGTTATTTTGATGTCTGGTTTGTTGAGGGTTTGTGTCATGAAGAGATACTCCATTTCATCAAATGCTTGTTCTGCATCTATTTAGATGATTATATGGTTTCAAATTTTAATTCCATTTATGTGGGGAATCACATTTATTGATTTGTGTATATTGACCCATCCTTGGTTTCCTGGAATAAAACCCACTTGATTATGGTATATTATCTTTTTGATGTGCTGTTGGATTCAATTTACTAGTTTTTTGGTGGGGATTTTTACACCCATATTTATCAGAGATATGGGGGATTTTTGCATCTATATCTATCAGAGATATGGGTATGCAGTTTACTTTTGTTTGTTAGTGTTGTGTCCCTTTCTGGCCTTGACATCAGGGTGATACTGGGTTTGTAAAATGGGTTATGGAGGATTCCCTTCTCTTGGAATTTCTTGAAGAGTTTCTGGAGGCTTGGTACCAGTTTTTCTTTGTAGATTTGATAGAATTCATCTGTGAATTTGACCAGTCTTGGGAATTTTTGGTTGGGAGATTTTTTATTGCTAATTCAGTGTCATTACTTGTTATTGATCTATTCAGGATTTCTATTTCTTCCTGCATGAATCTTGGGAGTTGTATGTTCCCAGAAATTTATCCACTTTATTTAGGTTTTCTGATTTGTGGGTATATATAGTTGTTCACAGTAGTCTCTGATGATCCTTTGAATTTCTGTGGTATCAACTGTAAAGGAGACCCCTTTCTATTTCTCATTTAATTAACTTTTATTTTAAGTTTGGGGGTACATATGAATGTTTGTTACACAGATAAACTTGTGTAATGGGGATTTTTTGTACCAATTATTTTATCACCCAGGTATTCAGCCTAGTACCCAATAGTTATCTTTTCTGCTCCACTGTCTCCTCCCATGGTCCACCCTCAAGTAGACTCCCATGACTGTTGTTTCCTTCTTTGTGTTCATAAGTTATCATCATTCAATTCCCACTTGTAAGTAAGAACACGTGGTATTTGGTTTTTGGTTCCTGTGTTAGTTTGCTAAGTATAATAAGCCTCCAGCTCCACCCATGTTCCCACAAAAGACATGCTCTTGTTCTTTTTTTATGGCTGCATAATATTCTATGGTATATATGTACCACATTTTCTTTATCCAATCTGTCATTGATGGGCATTTAAGTTGATTAATCTTTGCTTTTGTGAATAGAGCTGCAGTGAACATTCACATGCACGTGTCTTTATGGTAGAATGATTTATATTCCTCTGGGCATATACCTAATAATGGGACTGCTGGGTTGAATCATAGCGCTGCTTTTAGCTCTTTGAGGAATCACCATACCACTTTCCACAATGGTTGAACTAATTTTAACTCCCACCAATAGTGTATAGGTATGTTCTTTTCTTGGCAACCTTGCCAGCATGTTATTTTGTGACTTTTTAATAATAGCTATTCTGACTGGTGTGAGATGGTATCTTAATGTGGTTTTGATTTGCATTTCTCTGATGATGATTGATATTAAGCTTTTTTTTTATATGCTTGTTTGCCACATGTTTATAATCTTTTGAAAAGAGTCTGTTCATGTCCTTTGCCTACTTTTTAATGAGATTGTTTTTCTCTTGTAAATTTCTTATAGACGGTCCATATTAGACCTTTGTCAGATACATAGTTTCCAAATATTTTCTCCTATTCCATAGGTTGTCTATTTACTCCGTTTATAATTTCTGTTGCTGTGTAGAAGCCCTTAAATTTAATTAGATCCCACTTGTCCATTTTTGCTTTTGTTGTTAAATCTTCCCTCTTCTTTTCTTGGTTAGTCCAACTGATGGTCTATTAATTTTGTTTATTTTTAACAACCAATTTTTTATTTTGTTGAGCCCTTATATTTTATTCTCAATTTCCTTTAGTTCTGTTTTGATCTTGGTTATTCTCTTCTTCTAGTAGTTTTGGATTTTATTTGTTCCTATTTTTTTAGTTCATTGAGGTAATGGCAGGTTGTTAATTTATAGTCTATTTCTTTCATGTAGGTATTTAATGCAATAAACTTCTCTCTTAGCACTGCTTTTGCTATATCCCAAAGGTTTTGGTATGTTTTATTTCCATTTTCAATTGTTTCAAAATGTTTAAAATTTTGCTCCTTAATTGTGTTGTTGACACAACAACAGTAGTATGTTGTTTAATTTCCATGTATTTTTATAGTTTCAAGAGTTTCTCTTGGAAGTGATTTCTAGTTTTATACTGCTGTATTTCAAGAAATTATTTAATCTAATTTTGCTTTTTTTGCTTTTTTTTTTTTTTTTTTTGAGACGGAGTCTTGCTCTGTCATCAGGCTGGAGTGCAGTGGTACAATTTCAGCTCATTGCAACCTTAGCCTCCCAGGTTCAAGTGATTATCTTGCCTCAGTCGCCTGAGTAGCTGGGACTACAGGTGCGTGCCACCATACCTAGCTAATTTTTGTATTTTTAGTAGAGATGGGGTTTCACAGTGTTAGCCAGGTTGGTCTCAATCTCTTGACCTCGTGATCCACCTGCCTCAGCCACCCAAAGTGCTGGGATTACAGGCATGAGCCACCGTGTCTGGCCTGCAATTTATTGAGACTGGTTTTGTTAACTAACATATGGCCTCTCTTGGAGAATGTTCCATGCACTGAGGACAAAAGCATATTCTGCTTTTGTAAAGTAGAATGTTCTGTAAATGTCTGTTAGGTTTATTTGGTCTAAAGTCCAGTTTAAGTGTTAAGTGATTCTTTGCTGATTTTCTGTCTCAATGACATGTCCAGTGCTATGAGTGGGGTATTGAAGTCACCCAATATGATTGCATTGCTGTCTCTCCCTTTCCTTAGGTCTAATAATATTTGCTTTATGAATGTGGGTTCTCCAGTTTGTGGTGCATATGTATTTTGGGTTGTTATATTGATCCCTTTATCATTATATAATGACTTTTTTGTCTTTTTTTACTGTTTTTGACTTTAAGTCTGTTTTATCTAAGTATAACTTCTTTTAGTTTTCATTTGTGTGGAATCTCTTTTTCTACTGCTCTACCTTCAATTTATAAATACTGTTACCAATAAGCTGAGTTTCTTGTAAGCAGCATGTAGTTGATTCATGTTTTTCTTAAATCCACACTGCCGAACTATATTTTTAAGTGGAGCATTAAATCCAGTTATATTCAAGGTTAGTTCTGACAGGATTTGTTCCTGTTGTAATGTTAAGCATTATTTAGTTGCTTTGTTGAGTCTGTTTCTCTTTTTCCTCTGTTTGTCTGTGGTTTGATAGCATTTTCTCATGTTGCCATTTATCTTCCTCCATTGTGTAATTGCTTTATATAACTTGTAAGTTTTATAGTTTTGTGTTTTTATGATGGCTGGTATCAACTTTTTATTTCTATATTTAAAACACCTTTGAGCATTTCTTGTAGGACCAGTCTCATGGTGACAAATTTCCTTAGCATTTGCTTGTCTGCCCAACACATTATTTCTTCTTTTTTTCATGAAGGTTATTCTGGCAGAAAATATAGTTGACAGTTTTTTTCTTTAAGCACTTTGAAAATATAATTATTTCTGGCCAGTATGGCTTCTGCTGAAGAGTCTGCTGTTAGTCTGATGGGGTTTCTTTTGTAGGCAATGAGACGCTTTTCTCTTTCTGGTTTTAGAAATTTTTTTCCAACATATTGACTTTAGAGAGTCTAATGGCTACATGTCCTTCTTGCAATATACTTTGCTGGAATTTTGGGGGCCTCTTGTATCTGGATGTCTAAATCTCATGCTAGACTAAGAAAGCTTTTTCTTAAATAGATTTTCCAGATGTTTCATTTCTTCTCCCTCTGGAATACATATGATTCATATATTCATTTCATGTAGTTCCATACTTCTCAAAGGCTTTGTTTATTCTTTAAAATTCTTTTTTCTTCATTTTGTCTCATTGGATAAAGTCAAAAGACTTGTTTTCACATTCTGAGATTCTTTCTTGTGCTTGGCCTATTCTACTGTTGAAGCTTTCAAATGTATTTTGTAATTCTTTCAACAAATTTTTTATTTCCAGAAGTTTTGTTTATCTTTTTGAAAGATATCTATCTCTTTGGTACATTTCTCATTCATATCCTGAATTGATTTTCTGATTTCTTTGTATGGGTTTTCAGATTTATCTTGTATCTTTTTGAATATCTCTTAAATCAGCATTTTGAATTCTTTATCTGGCATTTTGAATATTTCTTTTTGTTTGGTATCCATTGCTACAGAAAACTGTGTTCCTTAGAGGTGTAATAGTACCTTTAAAAAAATACTTCCAGTATTATGACATTGATTTATTTGCATATGTGGGAAGAGTCACTTCTTACTTTTGTATTTACTTTTCATTGGGATGGCACTTTTTTATGTGAGGCTGTGTCTATGATATATATTAAGTATGAGGTCAGGAGTTCAAGACCAGCATGGCCAACATAGTGAAACCCCATCTCTACTAAAAATACAAAAATTAGCCGGGCATGGTGGTGCATACCTGTAAACCCAGCTACTTGTGAGGCTGAGGCAGGAGAATCACTTGAACCCGGGAGAAGGAGGTTGCAGTGAGCCAAGATCACGCCACTGCACTCCAGCCTGGGTGACAGAGCTAGACTCCTTCTCAAAAAAAAAAAAAAAATTAAAAGAAAAAAAGTATGATTATTTGGCATTTCTTCTGGATGCATTCAGTGGTATATACTCTGTATGATTTCCTTGGTTATAATTAGCCTTAGTGTGGTGGCTTCCTCAAATGCCAGTTGTAATAGCAATGTACTGGGAGGATGAGTGAGCTGAAGGCCTTCTCAGTAGCTGGGGTGCAATGGGCAATGAAGGTAGCAGAAGATAACGCAAAGGGTGTCTCCTTTGCAAATGTTATGTATTGGTATCAGCAGATGTTGTAATGAGCTGTGCAAGTTGACCTCCAGGCAAGAAGGTTGTGCTTTCAGGTGGGAGTCAGCTGCATTGGTGGCAATAGGGCTTATGCTTGCCCTTTGTTAGCCATGAGAAGTACCTGAGTGTCCCAGGCTATGGTTTAGGCCCTGGAACTCTCAGTGGTCCCAGTCCTATGCTCTGCCTCTAGGGTGGGTTGGATGGGGCTGAGATGGCCAATAGTGGGGACAAGTGGCAGCCTTCCAAGTGGTTGGAAGGCAGTTCTCAGGCCCCTAGAATAATGTTCCATAGAAGGGCACAGCAACTACTGTTGAGCCAAAGATGCAGCATGGGGAAAGGGGAAGCTCAGGCTCCAGAGACTAGCAGGTGGTAGTGTAGCCTGCTTTACTCTCCTGCTCCTGACCCAGTGGGGCTCTCTCCCACAGCCTGACACTGGCAGCAAGAATGACCAGTTAGCCAAGTCACAAGCAGTTTGTCTTCCGACCGTGAAACTGCACCAGGCCAAAAAATTTGCTGCCTGGGTCAAAACTGCAGTTCTCAGGCTAAACTTCTCCTGATCCAGTCTCACAAAAGTGGGGACATCCAACTCCCATGTCCATCGCTGGAGCTTATGCTACGTTTACCTCTCAGTTCTAGTTATGAAGGCTTCTCCCTAGCTTGAGACCACATCACAAATTCCCATCCAGTTAGTCTCCAAACCAGTGACTCCAGCCTGTGCTTGCTGGCAGCTTCCTGTGCAGTCAGCTATGAATTAAAGGATAAAGAATGGTCTTCTATTGGCATGTGGGTCTGGGAATGCATGCAGGGCACTTCCTAGTGTCATTCCTCCTCACAGTCTCCTGATTGCTCCCCAGGTCAGACCGATTGCTTAGCAGGGTCAAGGAGTTTCCCTGTGGCCTGAGTTGCCCAGCTTCCCAGTGGGAATGTGCATTGCAAAGGCATTCTTTTTCCTTCTCATGCATTGAGAATTTACTCTCAATCTTCTGCTGTACGTGCCATGTGAGCTGTTTTCTGCCTTATTTTTAAAAGCATTCAATGATTTTTTAACTTTTATGTTGTGACCCCATGTTCCTTCATGGATAAGAGTTCGTAATGTGAATCTCTATATACTGTTTTACTATTTACAGGTAAATAAGTCATGCTGGCAAAGCCTCTATTCCACCATCTTGGGGAAAAAAACCCAACAACGATTTATTTTTCAATTTTAATTTTCAGCTACTATCATTTAACTTTTAAGTTTGAACAATAAATTTTGTATAGAGAAAAAAATCAAAACAAGATTATCTCAATTTTTTTCTCCTTATTCATTGATGTGAATCTGTAAGATTTTTGAGTAATTATTATGTTCCTATTTAAGCCTTCTTATATTTTTTAAAAGATAGGATTGATTGCCTTTTAATCATTTCATCACTTATGTATAAATTAATACATATATGTGAACAAATATATGTATGAGTATAATTCTTTAGTTTGATGTATGTTTGGAGGCTACTTCTCCCCCATCTAAGTCTTATTTTTTTAACTTCCATTTTTAATGAAGAGAGTATCTTAATTTTTATAAAGCCTTCTTTATTGATTTTTTTAAAAAATTAATGGCTGTGCTATTTGTGACCTAAGAACATTCCCAACCCTCAAGACATGAAGGCATTTTTATTGTCTTTTCCATTAAAAAATACATTTGGGTCTATTAATTTTGAATTCAATTTTACCTATGATGTGAGGATTCAAAATTCATTTTTTCCTCCATAGTGATACTTAGTTGTCTCATCACAATTTGGCAGGAAGCCTTTACATTCACTATTGAATTACTTTGGCACCCCTGTAAATTATGCTCAATTGACCATTTAAGTGTAGGTTTATTTCTGAACTCTATTGTGTTGCAGTAATCTATGTGTATACCTTTATCACAATAGCTCATTTTCATTACAGTACTTTATAATAAATCATAAAATTAGCAAATGTGTATCCTCTAACATTATTATAAATTTTTAGAAATATTTCGATTTTTCCAGATAAATTTTAGAATTTGCTTGCCAATTTCTATTTTTAAAAACATGATGAAATTAAGATCAAGACATTTGGACTGAATCAATTGGGAAGAATTAAAATGAAAAAAATTAAGTCTTTCAATTAACGAACATGATAATATTTTATATTTACCTAACTTTTTTAAAATTTCTATCTGCATTATTCTGTAGTTTCTAGAGTAAAACTAATTTACATTTTTCTTAAATTTGTTCATACTTGTGCTTTTTAAAAAAGATGTTCCTATCAAATCATAAACAATATTCCCCACAGAATTAGAAAAAAAAATTCTAAAATTCCTCTGGAACCAAAAAAAAAAAAAAAGCCCAAGCAGCCAAACCAATCCCAAGCAAAATAATAAAGCCAGAGGCATCATCATACTCCTGAACTTCAAGCTGTACTACAGAGCAGCTGTAACCAAAACAGCTTGGTACTAGAATGAAAACGGACATATAGATCAATAGAAAAGAATAGAAAACTCAGAAATAAAGCCACCAACTAACTTATCAACCATCTGATCTTTGATGAGGTAGACAAAAACAAGCAATGGAGAAAGGGCTCCTTATTCAATAAATGATGCTGGGATAACTGGATAGCCATATGTAGTAGGCTGAAGCTGGATGCCTACCATTCAGCATATTCAAAAATTACCTCTGCTAATAGTTCTTTTAAACCATGAGTCAAAAATTATTTCAATGTAAGACCTCAAAATATAAAAATCCTGGAAGACAACCTAGAAAGTACTCTTCTGAACATTAACCTTGGCAAAGAATTTTTGGCTAAGTCTCCAAAAGCAATTGCAATGAAAACAAAAATATCTAGATAAGCGCGAGTGAATTAAACTAAAGAGCTTCTTCGCAGCAAAAGAAACTGTCAACAGTATAAACAGATAACCTACAAAATGGGAGAAGATGTTCACAAACTATCCATCTGACAAATGTCTTGTATTGAGAATTTAACTAATAACCCCGTTAAAAAATGGGCAAAGGACGTGAACAGACACTTCTCCAAAGAAAGCATACTAGTTGCCTACAGATATAAGATAAAATGCTTAGCATCACTAAACATCAGAGAAATGCAAATCAAAACCACAGTGAGATATTATCTCACATTAGAATGGCTATTATTAAAATGTCAGAAAACAACAGATACTAGTGAGGCTATGGAGAAAAGGGAACACTTATATACTGGTGATGAGAATATAAAATTAGTCCAGTCACTGTAGAAAGCAGTGTGGATATTTCTCAAAGAACATCAAGTAGAGCTACCATACAATCCAGAAATCTCATTACTGGGTATATATCCACAAGAAAATAAATTGGTCTACCAAAAAGACACATGGACTCTTGTGTTTGTCACTGTGCTATTCACAAGAACAAAAACGTGAAATCAATCCAGGTGCCCATGAATTATAGATTGGATAAAGAAAATGTGATACATATACACTTGGAATACTATGCTCCCATAAAAAAGAATGAAATCATGTCCTTTGCAGCAACATGGATGGAGCTGGAGGCTATAACCACAAGTGAATTAATGCAGAAACAGAAAACCAAATACTGCATGTTCTCACTTACAAAAGGGAGCTAAACATTGAACACACATTGACATAAATATGAGAACAATAAACACTGTAGGTTACTAGAGGATGGAGGAAGATGGGAGAGCTAAAAAAATGACCTATAGGGTACTATGCTCACTACCTGGGTGACAGGATCCATACTCCAAAGCTCAGCAGCACATATTCCCATGTAACAAATCTGCACATGTAACTGCTGTATCTCAAAGAGAAGTTGAAATTGAAATTTTTAAAATTTATTTTCCAAAGTGTTTCTGTTGCATATAAAAATTCATTGACTATATGTACATATATACTATATTCTGAAAAATACTCTATTCATTAGATATTATTAGCTGTTCTGTAGGTTCCATAAAACTTCTGGGAAGTAAATCTTGTTCTCTGTGTATAGAGACATTTCTATTTCTTTTTATCCAAACTTTGTGGTTTATACTGGCTAAGACTTGTAACATATTAAATAGAAGATGGAGAGTAGTCATCCATGCCCTGTTCGTGACCTTAAAGACTGCATATTTAATATTTCACTATGAAATCTAATGTTACATGTGTACTTTTTAATCATTGCCCTTTATTAGACTGAAATAGTTTATTTTTATTTGTAATTTGCTAATAGTTATTTAAATCATGAATGGATGTTAAAATTTTCAAACGATTTTTTAAATTTATTGAGGTGATGATATATTTATATTTTCTTCTTTTAATATTATATATGCATGACTTTTACTTTTTATTATTTTTATTTATTTATTATTATTATACTTTAAGTTCTAGGGTACATGCGCACAACATGCAGGTTTGCTACATATGTATACATGTGCCATGTTGGTGTGCTGCACCCATTAACGCATCATTTACATTAGGTATATCTCCTAATGCTATTCCTCCCCGCTCCCCCCACTCCAGGACAGGCCCCAGTGTGTGATGTTCCCCATCCTTTGTCCAAGTGTTAACATTATTCAATTCCCACCTATGAGTGTGAACATGCGGTGTTTGGTTTTCTGTCCTTGCGAGAGTATGCTCAGAATGATGGATTCCAGCTACATCCATGTCCCTACAAAGGACATAAACTCATCCTTTTTTATGGCTGCATAGTATTCCATGTTGTATATTTGTGACACATTTTCTTAATCCAGTCTATCATTGATGGACATTTGGGTTGATTCCAAGTCTTTGCTATCATGAATAGTGCCGCAATAAACAAGCGCGTGCCTGTGTCTTTATAGTGGCATGATTTATAATCCTTTGGGTACATACCCAATAATAGGATCTTTGGGTCAAATGGTATTTCTAGTTATAGATCCTTGAGGAATCGCCACACTGTCTTCCACAATGGTTGAACTAGTTTACACTCCCACCAACAGTGTAAAAGTGTTCCAATTTCTCCACATCCTCTCCAGCACCTGTTGTTTCCCGACTTTTTAATGATCATCATTCTAACTTGTGTGAGATGGTATCTCATCATGGTTTTGATTTGCATTTCTCTGATGGCCAGTGATGATGAGCATTTTTTCATGTGTCTGTTGGCTGCATAAACGTCTTCTTTCGAGAAGTGTCTGTTCATATCCTTTGCCCACTTTTTGATGGGGTTGTTTGTTTTTTTCTTGTAAATTTGTTTTAGTTCTTTGTAGATTCTGGATATTAGCCCTTTGTCAGATGAGTAGATTGCAAAAATTTTCTCCCATTCTGTAGGTTACCTGTTCACTCTGATGGTAGTTTCTTTTACTGTGCAGAAGCTCTTTAGTTGAATTAGATCCCATTTGTCAATTTCGGCTTCTGTTGCCATTGCTTTTGGTGTTTTAGATATGAAGTCCTTGTCCATGCCTGTGTCCTGAATGGTATTGCCTAGGTTTTCTTCCAGGGTTTTTATGGTTTTGGGTCTAACATTTAGGTCTTGAATCCATCTTGAATTAATTTTTGTATAAGGTGTAAGGAAGGGATCCAGTTTCAGCTTTCAACATATGGCTAGCCAGTTTTCCCAGCACCATTTATTAAATAGGGAATCCTTTCCTCATTTCCTGTTTCTGTCAGGTTTGTCAAAGATCAGATGGTTCTAGGTGTGTAGTATTATTTCTGAGGGCTCTCTTCTGTTCCATTGCCCTATATCTCTGTTTTGGTAGCGGTACCATGCTGTTTTGGTTACTGTAACCTTGTAGTATAGTTTGAAGTGAGGTAGCATGATGCCTGCAGCTTTGTTCTTTTGGCTTAGGATTGTCTTGGCAATGCGGGCTCTTCTTTGGCTCCATATGAACTTTAAAGTAGTTTTTTTTTCCAGTTCTGTGAAGAAAGTAATTGGTAGCTTGATGGGGATGGCATTGAATGTATAAATTACCTTGGGCAGTATGGCCATTTTCATGATATTGATTCTTCCTATCCGTGAGCATGGAATGTTCTTCCATTTGTTTGTGTCCTCTTTTATTTCATTGAGCAGTGGTTTGTAGTTCTCCTTGAAGAGGTCCTTCACATCCCTTGCAAGTTGGATTCCTAGGTATTTTATTCTCTTTGAAGCAATTGTGAATGGGAGCTCACTCATGATTTGACTCTCTGTTTGTCTGTTATTGGTGTATAGGAATGCTTGTGATTTTTGCACATTGATTTTGTATCCTGAGACTTTGCTGAGGTTGCTTATCAGCTTAAGGAGATTTTGGGCTGAGACGATGGGGTTTTCTAAATATACAGTCATGTCATCTGCAAATAGGGACAATTTGACTTCCTCTTTTCCTAATTGAATACACTTTATTTCTTTCTCCTGCCTGATTGCCCTGGCCAGAACTTCCAACACTATGTTGAATAGGAGTGGTGAGAGAGGGCATCCCTGTCTTGTGCCAGTTTTCAAAGGGAATGCTTCCAGTTTTTGTCCATTCAGTATGATATTGGCTGTGGGTTTGTCATAATGGGAGATTTTAACACCCCACTGTCAACATTAGACATATCCACGAGGCAGAAAGTTAACAAGGATATCCAGGAATTGAACTCAGCTCTGCACCAAGCGGACCTAATAGACATCTCCAGAACTCTCCACCACAAATCAACAGAATATACATTCTTCTCAGCACCACACTGCCCTTACTCTAAAATTGACCACATGGTTGGAAGTAAAGCACTCCTCAGCAAATGCAAAAGAACAGAAATTATAACAAACTGTCTCTCAGACCACAGTGCAATCAAACTAGAACTCAGGATTAAGAAACTCACTCAAAGCCACTCAATTACATGGAAACTGAACAACCTGCTCCTGAATGACTACTGGGTACATAACAAAATGAAGGCAGAAATAAAGATGTTCTTTGAAACCAGTGAGAACAAAGACACAACATTCCAGAATCTCTGGGACACATTCAAAGCAGTGTGTAGAGGGAAATTTATAGCACTAAATGCCCACAAGAGAAAGCAGGAAAGATCTACAATTGATACCCTAGCATCACAATTAAAAGAACTAGAAAAGCAAGAGCAAACACATTCAAAAGCTAGCAGAAGGCAAGAAATAACTAAGATCAGAGCAGAACTGAAGGAGATGGAGACACAGAAAACCATTTAAAAAATCAATGAATGCAGGAGCTGATTTTTTGAAAAGATCCACAAGATTGATAGACTGCTAGCAAGACTAATAAAGAAGAAAAGAGAGAAGAATCAAATAGACGCAATAAAAAATGATAAAGGGAATACCACCACCAATCCCACAGAGATACAAACTACCATCAGAGAATACTATAAACACCTCTACACAAATAAACTAGAAAATCTAGAAGAAATTGATAAATTCCTGGACACATACACCCTGCAAAGACTAAACCAAGAAGAAGTTGAATCCCTGAAGAGACCAATAACAGGCTCTGAAATTGAGGCAATAATTAAGAGCCTACCAACCAAAAAAAATTCCAGGACCAGACGGATTCGCTGCCGAATTCAACCAGAGGTACAAAGAGGAGCTGGTACCGTTCCTTCTGAAACTAATCCAATCAATAGAAAAAAAGGGAATCCTCCCTAACTCATTTTATGAGGCCAGCATCATGCTGATAACAAAGCTTGGCAGAGACACAACAAAAAAAGAGAATCTTAGACTAACATCCCTGATGAACATTGATGCAAAAATCCTCAATAAAATACTAGCAAACCGAATTCAGCCGCACATCAAAAAGTTTATCCACCATAATCAAGTTGGCTTCATCCCTGGGGTGTAAGGCTGGTTCAACATATGCAAATCAATAAACGTAATCCATCATATAAATAGAACCAATGACAAAAACCACATGATTATCTCAATAGATGCAGAAAAGGCGTTCAACAAAATTCAACAGCCCTTCATGCTAAAAACTCTCAATAAATTAGGTATTGATGCATGACTTTTAAACAATTTAAACTCTCATGCATTCTTCCAATGCATCTATTAATACAAATATGTTATTCTTGTAACATATTACTTGATTTAATTTTCTAATATAATAATTTTTACAATCATGTTCATGAGAAATATTGGTTTGTAATCATATTTTCTTAAAATATATTTGTCAGATTTCAGTATTAGAGTTACTTTGGCCACTTAATGTTACTTGGAATGTGTTTCTTTCTCTCTAGTTTTTGAGATTTTATTTAGAATTAGCATTATTTCTACATTAAATGTTTCATAGAATATGCCAGTGAAACCAATTTCTTTAATACATATGAGGACTACTCTGGTTTTCTATTCAAATGTTTCTCATTTAGGAAAATTGTGTTTTTCTAGGAATTAGTTTATTTTATCCAGTTTTTCTAGGTTTTTAGAATAAAATTATATATATATATATACATGCATATATATATATTTAGATGGAATCTTGCTCTGTCGCCCAGGCTGGAGTGCAGTGGTGCGATCTTGGCTCACTGCAAGCTCCCGCTTCCTGGATTCATGTCATTCTCCTGCCTCAGCCTCCCGAGTAGCTGGGACTACAGGCGCCGGCCACCATGCCCCACTAATTTTTTGTATTTTTAGTAGAGACGGGGTTTTACCGCGTTAACCAGGATGGTCTCGATCTCCTGACCTCGTGATCCGCCCGCCTCGGCCTCCCAAGAGCTGGGATAACATGCGTGAGCCACCGCGCTCGGCCTATTATAATCATTTTAATATTTATATAATTCTATTTCATTTATCATATTGGTAATGTTTGTTTTATTTCCTTTTTACTTCATCAGTATTTCTAGGCATTTATTTATTTCATTTATCTTTTCAAAAAAATCAACATTTTTATTTATAAAAGGTTTCTCTTATTAGAAATTTAAATAATTTATTTGCTGATGTGTATTTACTTCCCTCTATTTTATTGAAATTTATCTTTTTATTTCTATCTTCTGACAGATAGAAATTTAGATCATTAGCTTTAAATTTTTCTTATTTTCTCATAATTGCTATTAAAGCTGTAATTTTTTCCCTAAGCACTGCTTTAACAGCTTCCTGTTTTTTTTAATGTTTTTAATGTTAAAAGTATTTTCTAATTTCTCTTGTTTTTCCATTTGGCTCTTGGGTGAGTTAGAAGTGCATTGTGTAATTTCCAAATATGTCTGACTTTTTTCCATACTTTATTTTTATTGCTTTGTATTGAGTTTATCATGGTCAGAGAACGTACTCTATAAGATTTCAAACTCTTACAATTTACTGAGATATATTCTGTAGCCCAGCATGTTATCACCCTTGGTTAATGATTCAAATGTACTTGAAAAGATAGTGTATTTTGAAGTATACTGAGTGTGGGTCTCATAGAAGTAAATTAGTGTTGCTATAAAGGCATACCTGAAACTGAATAATTTATAAAGAAAACAATGCCAGCAGCAGCTGAAGATTCTGCTGTCTGGAAGCTTGAACTTCTAGCGAAAGCCTCAGGCTGTTTTCACTCATGGAGGAATGTGAAAGGGAGCCAGCATGTGCGGAGATCACGTGGCAAGAGAGGAAGCAAGAGAGAGACTGGAGGTGCCAGACTCTTAAACAACCAGCTCTCCTGGAAACTATAGAGTTGGAACTCACTCACCACCACCCCAAAACATTAGTCTATTAATGAGGGATCTACCCCCATGACCCAAACACCTCCCATCAGATCCCAACTTCAACAATACGGATCAAATTTGGAGGAGACAAACATACAAATGATAGCAGTGGTTAATAATTTAATTCACACCTTCTGTATCACTAATAAGAATTTGAGATTTTTTTTTAAATCAAATATTTATAAAGAATCTTTGAAATGCTCAACTACAATTATTCTTTTAAGTATGTGCATATTTAGGATTAATATATTTTTCTGATAAATTTTTCCTTTTGCCGTTATGAAATCCCCTTCTTTATCTCTGGTAATGTTTCCCATCTTGACTTTTTCTGTCTGATATTATTATAGTCAGGCCAAATTTCTTATACTTATTGTTTCCACAACATACTGTTTTTCATCTTTTACCTTTGCTTTCAACATTTTATATTTAAAGTACATCTCTTATATTAGTCTGTAGTTGAGACTTATCTATTTGGAACATTTCTACCTTTTATATGCACTTATTAGTTTATTGCCATTTAATTTATTATAACAATTATATGGTTGGATTTGGGTTTATCATGTTATTAATTTTCTATTTATCCCATCTGGTATTGATAATTTACTTCCTATTCTGTCTTCTTTTCAGTTAACTGAAAGTTTTTAATATCTTATTTTAATTTTTCTATTGACTATATCTTTATACATTCCATTTTTATTAACGTCCTTGGGATTGAATCTTTAATTTATTGCAGTCCACCTAGAATTACTATTGTAACACTTCCTATAAAATGTCAAAAACTTGTCATACTATATTTCCATATCCTTACCAGGCCATTATGTTATAGTGTATATGTGTGTGTGTCCACTCATATACATCTCTCTCTCTCTCTATATATATATTTTTCCTATAATTATCTGTTATAATTGTTGCTTTAAAAATTGTGTATTTTAAAAAATAAGGAGAAAATATAAGACTTTACCTACAAATTTGCCATATCTGGTGCTCTTTATTCTTAGTGTAGTTTTCAGTATAATTTCTCTTCAGTTGTGTTTTTTTTAGCATTTACTTTATTGCAGGTCCACTGAAATGAATTATTATTGAAACTCAAAGAAAATAAGAGGTTTGTATTCAGAAATATCTTTTTTTACTTAGATTTCATTTTTTAAAAATATTTTTGATGGCTAACATATTTCTGAGCTGACAGGTTTTATATTTCTGTTGTTGTTCATGGTAATTTGTTCAGCACTTTAAAGATATCATTTCATTGTCTTCCAGCCTACCTTTTTGTTTTCTCTGACTGGAAGTCAGATACCATTCATACAGTTATTCTCTTGTATAGAATACAAGATATTGTATTGCTTTTAAGACATTTTCTTTATCTCTTAAGATATGCATTGTAAGGCTTTGAAAGGAAGGTGAAGGTAAAGGAAAGAGTGAGAGAGTTGGCAGCTCAACAGCAACACAGGTTTATTGAACAAAGACCTGTGGAGGGGGACACCAGCTAGTGCAGGAGCCTGCCTTCGTTTACAGACTAGGGCCGGGGAAGCTCTGGGCTTACTGTGAAATGGGGTGGGCAGTGAGGTTAGCTGCTGATAAGGAGGAATTTCCTGTGGTCAGGCGGTTAGGCCTGGGACTTGTCCAGGAGGATGTTTCTCATGGTCCCAACCCTAGTGGAATTTTCCACTCTCACCAAGGTCTGCCCAATGGTGGGTTGTACAAAGTGGAGCAACTTGAGCTAACATGCCTAAGTTGCAATTTTGACTTTGTATTAATTCTTTGGATTTGCTGAGCTTTTTGTGTGTAATTTGCACTTTTTACCATGTTTGGGAAAATGTCAGCCATTAAGTACAATTTTCTGTCCTATTCTTTATCTCCTATCCTAGGACATCTAGACTCCATTTTATTTTCAAACTTGTTCTCTCCTGTATTTTCAGTACTTTATAAATTACTGTTTATATGCCTTCAATTTCACTGATAGCTTCTTTTGCCTTCTCTAATCCAATATTAAGCAAATTCAATAAATTTTTCAGTTCAGATAATACAAATTTTAATTTTAAAATGTTCATTTGGTGCTTTGTTATAGTTTCTATTTATCCATGGATGTTCCCCATCTGTTAATTCATGTGGCCCTAGCCTTTTTTTTTTTAACTCCTTAAATATATTGATATTGGCTCCTTTTAATTATTTCTCTGCTATCAGAACTGGCTAAAACATTTACGAGCTCAGTGCCAAATTAACATGTAGATCACATTTTCTTATTTCTTTCCATGTTTAAAAGAATGGATTGTGAATGATAGGCTACTGAGCCTTTGGATTCTTTTTATAAAGAATGTCGATTCTGCCTTTAGCAGACAGATGACATGGAAGGATTACTACTCTAAACTCTGCCTTCCCTAGAGTGTACACAGCAGCTAAAGTCTCTGCTGGGCTCTCTCAGCCTTGCAGCTACTGCCTTCCCTCTATATCCTCATGCTCTCTCCTATACATGAACTATTTCTGTATTAGTTAAGGAGCTGGGTAAAGATTTTTCATAGGGGTGGCAGGTATCCAAGTTACTGGCCGTGAATCCGTACGGGTCAGGAAGCAACCTCAATTCTTGCCTTCTCAGAAGAAAGAATTCAATTGAGCAGCATAAGGCAGAAACAGAGACCCAGGCAAGTTTCAGAGCAGGAGTGGAAGTTTATTTAAAAAGGATCTTTCGATAGCTCTTATTATTTTGAGATACGTCCCATCAATACCTAATTTATTGAGAGTTTTTAGCATGAAGCGTTGTTGAATTTTGTCAAGGCCTTTTATGCATCTATTGAGATAATCATGTGGTTTTTGTCTGTGGTTCTGTTTATATGCTGGATTACATTTATTGATTTGCATATATTGAACCAGCCTTGCATCCCAGGGATGAAGCCCACTTGATCATGGTGGATAAGCTTTTTGATCTGCTGCTGGATTCAGTTTGCCAGTATTTTATTGAGGATTTTGCATCAATGTTCATCAAGGATATTGGTCTAAAATTCTCTTTTTTGGTTGTGTCTCTGCCCGGCTTTGGTATCAGGATGATGCTGGCCTCATAAAATGAGTTAGGGAGGATTCCCTCTTTTTCTATTGATTGGAATAATTTCAGAAGGAATGGTACCAGCTCCTCCTTGTACCTCTGGTAGAATTCAGCTGTGAATCCATCTGGTCCTGGACTCTTTTTGGTTGGTAAGCTATTGATTATTGCCACAATTTCAGATCCTGTTATTGGTCTATTGAGAGATTCAACTTCTTCCTGGTTTAGTCTCGGGAGAGTGTATGTGTCGAGGAATTTATCCATTTCTTCTAGATTTTCTAGTTTATTTGCGTAGAGGTGTTTATAGTATTCTCTGATGGTAGTTTGTATCTCTGTGGGATCAGTGGTGATATCCCCTTTATCATTTTTTATTGTGTCTATTTGATACTTCTCTCTTTTTTTCTTTATTAGTCTTGCTAGCAGTCTATCAATTTTGTTGATCCTTTCAAAAAACCAGCTCCTGGATTCATTAATTTTTTGAAGGGTTTTTTTGGTCTCTATTTCCTTCAGTTCTGCTCTGATTTTAGTTATTTCTTGCCTTCTGCTAGCTTTTGAATGTGTTTGCTCTTGCTTTTCTAGTTCTTTTAATTGTGATGTTAGGGTGTCAATTTTGGATCTTTCCTGCTTTCTCTTGTGGGCATTTAGTGCTATAAATTTCCCTCTACACACTGCTTTGAATGTGTCCCAGAGATTCTGGTATGTTGTGTCTCTGTTCTCATTGGTTTCAAAGAACACCTTTATTTCTGCCTTCATTTTGTTATGTACCCAGTAGTCATTCAGGAGCAGGTTGTTTCAGTTTCCATGCAATTGAACGGTTTTGAGTGAGTTTCTTCATCCTGAGTTCTAGGTTGATTGCACTGTGGTCTGAGAGACAGTTTGTTAAGAGCTATCTGTGACAAACCCACAGCCAATATCATACTGAATGGGCAGAAACTGGAAGCATTCCCTTTGAAAACTGGCACAAGACAGGGATGCCCTCTCTCACCACTCCTATTCAACATAGTGTTGGAAGTTCTGGCCAGGGCAATTAGGCAGGAGAAGGAAATGAAGGGTATTCAATTAGGAAAAGAGGAAGTCAAATTGTCCGTGTTTGCAGACGACATGATTGTATATCTAGAAAACCCCATTGTCTCAGCCCAAAATCTCCTTAAGCTGACAAGCAACTTCAGCAAAGTCTCAGGATACAAAATCAATGTACAAAAATCACAAGCATTCTTATACACCAATAACAGACACACAGAGAGCCAAATCATGAGTGAACTCCCATTCACAATTGCTTCAAAGAGAATAAAATACTTAGGAATCCAACTTACAAGGGATGTGAAGGACCTCTTCAAGAAGAACAACAAACCACTGCTCAATGAAGTAAAAGAGGATACAAACAAATGGAAGAATATTCCATGCTCAAGGGTAGGAAGAATCAATATTGTGAAAATGGCCATACTGCCCAAGGTAATTTATACATTCAATGCCATCCCCATCAAGCTACCAATTACTTTCTTCACAGAACTGGAAAAAACTACTCTAAAGTTTATATGGAACCAAAAAAGAGCCCACATTGCCAAGACAATCCTAAGCCAAAAGAACAAAGCTGGAGGCATCACGCTACCAGACTTCAAACTATACTACAAGGTTACAGTAACCAAAACAGCATGGTACTGGTACCAAAACAGAGATATAGATCAGTGGAACAGAACAGAGCCCTCAGAAATAACGCCGCATATCTACAACTATCTGATCTTTGACAAACCTGAGAAAAACAGGCAATGGGGAAAGGATTCCCTATTTAATAAATGGTGCTAGGAAAACTGGCTAGCCATATGTAGAAAGCTGAAACTGGATCCCTTCCTTACATCTTATACAAAAATTAATTCAAGATGGATGAAAGACTTAAACGATGGACCTAAAACCATAAAAACCCTAGAAGAAAACCTAGGCATTACCATTCAGGACATAGGCATGGGCAAGGACTTCATGTCTAAAACAACAAAAGCAATGGCAACAAAAGCCAAAATTGACAAATGGGATCTCATTAAACTAAAGAGCTTCTGCACAGCAAAAGAAACTACCATCAGAGTGAACAGGCAACCTACAAAATGGGAGAAAATTTTTGCAACCTACTCATCTGACAAAGGGCTAATATCCAGAATCTACAAAGAACTCAAACAAATTTACCAGAAAAAAACAACCCCATCAACAAGTGGGCAAAGTATATGAACAGACACTTCTCAAAAGAAGACATTTATGCAGCCAGAAGACACACGAAAAAATGTTCATCATCACTGGCCATCAGAGAAATGCAAATCAAAAGCACAATGAGATACCATCTCACACCAGTTAGAATGGCAATCATTAAAAAGTCAGGAAACAACAGGTGCTGGAGAGGATGTGGAGAAATAGGAACACTTTTACACTGTTGGTGGGACTGTAAACTAGTTCAACCATTGTGGAAGTCAGTGTGGCGATTCCTCAGGCATCTAGAACTAGAAATACCATTTGAGCCAGCCATCCCATTACTGGGTATATACCCAAAGGACTATAAATCATGCTGCTAGAAAGACACATGCACACGTATGTTTATTGCGGCACTATTCACAATAGCAAAGACTTGGAACCAACCCAAATGTCCAACAACGATAGACTGGATTAAGAAAATGTGGCACATATACACCATGGAATACTATGCAGCCATAAAAAAGGATGAGTTCATGTCCTTTGTAGGGACGTGGATGAAATTGGAAATCATCATTCTCAGTAAACTATCGCAAGGACAAAAAACCAAACACCGCATGTTCTCACTCATAGATGGGAATTGAACAGTGAGAACACATGGACACAGGAAGGGGAACATCACACTCTGGGGACTGTTGTGGGGTGGGGGGAGGGGGAGGGATAGCATTAGGAGATATACCTAATGCTAAATGACGAGTTAATAGGTGCAGCACACCAGCATGGCACATGTATACATATGTAACTAACCTGCACATTGTGCACATGTACCCTAAAACTTAAACTATAATAATAATAAAAAAAAAAGGTTCTTTACAACAGAAAAAAAAGGAAGGTACGTTTGGAAGAAACCCTAGTGGGCATGTGAAGGCCAATTTCGATGTTCAACCTTGATCCTAAGACCTCATAGACTGTCCTCTTTCTCAGTATTACTCCCTGAGGGTGGGCTGTCTGCATGCAAAGTACCCTCCTTACCCTTGGGAGGTGAGGGCGCACAGTGTGTTTAGGAAGTTGTAGGCATGTCCATGTGAGGCTTTCTTCACTTTTTCTGGTGAACTGCCCCTGGAAGGTCATACTCTGCCATTTTGTCTCTTAATGAACATGCCCAGGAAGTTGCGTCTCCCTGGTGCCTACATCCAATTAACACTTTTGTGCAACAGTGTGGACCATCAGGAATTGGCCTCTCTCTGGTGCCACTGCCAGTGAATCACTTTTTGTTGTTGTTGTTGTTGTTGTTGTTGTTGTTGTTGTTGTTTTTGTTGTTTTGAGATGGAGTCTCCCTCTGTCTCCCAGGCTAGAGTGCAGTGGCGCGATCTCGGCTCACTGCAAACTCCACCTCCCGGGTTCACGCCATTCTCCCACCTCAGCCTCCGGAGTAGCTGGGACTATAGGCGCCCGCCACCACGCCCAGCTAATTTTGTTTTTGTATTTTTAGTAGAGACGGGGTTTCACCCTATTAGCCAGGATGGTCTCGATCTCCTTGAAGGGAAAATTAATGAATTTTATAAGTATAATAGCCAAGAAATTTATTCTTTTCCTTAAAGGTAGAATGTAATATAGCCCCACCCGGGGTCCTGGGTTAAGAGAATATTAACTGCTTGTTTCTCCTCTGTGCCCAGAGAGGCTTATCTGTGTTCTATCATTTCACGTTCCTTGAGGCACGGCAGGTTCTTGCTTCCCTCCCTAGCGCAGCTGTTAAGTCACAAGGTTGATAAGCAAATGTTGCAAAAACATGTATTCCCAAGGATGTAAGACATGTGGTGTAACAAATGTAAAAGAATGATTCACTGCCTTTGTTCTCGCTTCTGCAAGTACTCCTCCTGTAGCACGTAACTCCCGCCACAAACAGCTTAAAAGGTGATTGATCCCGCCACAAACAGCTTAAAAGGTGATTGGACCCTAGTCTGACTGAGCCGGTGATCACCTTAATAATAAAGGGCTCTCCTTAAGTCTGTCGGTCTCTCCTGTCTCTGATTGTCCCGCAACATCCTGACCTTGTGATCTGCCCGCCTCAGCCTCCCAAAATGTTGGGATTACAGGCGTGAGCCACCGCGCCTGGCCGTGAATCACTTTTAGCGAGGCCACGTGATCATTGCGGAACCATCACCTGACATTCCTAGTGGACAAGGGAAGAGCCCTCTCCAGCCCCATTCATGCCTGTCTACCTACCTAACTACCAAAATTGTAGCATCTTGAGCTACATCAAACAGCGGTTTCCTTTCTAGTGTTTGCCCTAGTATTTCCCCCCATCATCTTTTAGTTATTCTTTTAGTTATTGTCACACTCTATTTGAGCCAGTGAAATTGCAACTTTGTACTTGATCTCTAGCAACCCAAACACAAAAGGGCACGGGGGACCAGAAATTACCCTCAAGCAATAGTCATACAATAAAAAATTCTACTCACTAGGTGCAATTCTCTTCTTTCAAGGGTTGAATCTTCTTCAGTTTCTTCCTGTCTTTTGTCATGTTCTGGTGCCTTCAGTTATGTTTTTATATTTTCTCCAGATTTTTAAAGACAGTAATTCTGAGATAAACTACTGTGCCAATAGCCAACGTAGTCATTTGTGAGGCTAGTATTTGAGATATGTTTTAGCACTTTCCTCCTGTCCCAGGCTCTTCTTAGCTGCTTTTTTTTTCCCCATTTCTCTCCAGTAAGCTAATTGGCTTAAGGATTAGTTTGTTGCTCTGCTATATATACCAGCCTCCTCTTAAATACTTACCCCCAAAATTTTCTTTGTCATCAAGATTGCCTTTGGTTTTGCAGTACCTCACATTATGTTTTAAATAAAAATTAGTTTCTCGGAGAGGGTTTGGGAACTCAGTTTTATGGACTGTGTTTTCCCCGGGGCAAAATCTCTGAGTCACTCCTCCAGGCCCTGCGTGAAGGTGAGAGCCTCTGAACTTCTCTGCATGTGAAACCCCCACAGTACAAGCAAACTAGGGCTAAGGTAATCGGTCTCCACATATTCTTGGCCTGCTGAAACTAAGGTAAATATTCTGCCCTATGAGTTGGGGTTGGGTGTAGAAAAGGAAGTCGTAAACTCTTAGTCACGCTAGCCAGGATCTTAACCTCTGCAACTCAACGTTTAAGCAGATAAATGCTGGTGGCCTTTCCATTTCCAGTGAGATTCAATATCTGTTGATTGGGAGTTGAGAAGAGAGTTAGCTTCATCTTCTCAGCCATATTCACTGAAAGTAGAGATTCCAACACCGTCAGCTGGAAGTTGTGGTTAATGGGTTGTAGTTCAAGTGTCACAGACTCTCAGCACTCATTTGAATTAGTACATTTTCTTAAACAAATGTTTCCTTATTTGTTGTATTCCTGCCTGTAGAACATGAAATGATAATTTTGTTATAGTTTTTACCAGTTATGGTTGTTTCATTGGGGATGGCATCAACAGGGCAGCTCATGCTGGCACTCTGGAGGTGGACCCCTCTCCACTTTACTACTAAGGCAGTCTGTTCCCATTGCTTTCTTAAGCTTTTCCTTTCTTCATCACTCACTTTGTGGCATACAAATAGTCTTTCCCAAACTCTCTTTATTTTATGTTTAAGGGACTATCTGTTTTATTTATTGAATAGGTTTTTTTTTTTCCATCATCTAGGTTTAAAAAATAATTCCTTTATTTTAATGCAAAAAAAGAATTATTTTATTTTGACACATGTGGAACCTAATTTATTTTCCCTATGTAAAAATTTGGCCTGGACACTAGGATACCTATTGTAGAAGAGATAAGAGTAAAGTTAGAAGTTATATAAAGGGAGAAAGTAACTTAAGACAAAGAGCTAATCTCTAGGATATAAAAAGAGTTCTGGTAGAATAAAAAGATTACAATACATGCATAAAATGTTCAGAAAAAGAAAGTAAATGTGTGTAGCGTGTGAAAATACGCTTATGTCACTCATAATAAAGAAAAAATAATTAAAATGGTATTAAAATATATTTTTAAAGTTATATCTCCAGCAAATAACCAAAATGATGACAACACACTCAGTTGTCAAAGCTGTAAACGCCCTCTCACACACTGCAGTTGGGTGTGAAGACTTATTTAATCATATCAAGGGAAATTTGGCCATGTTTTTAACATGATCACATTAAATAACCACTGACTCATAGTTCCACTTCCAGGACTCTATACTGAAAATACGGTTCTACAGATAGAATCAATATATGCATTAGACTTTTCCCAGCAGTATTACATATAATGGTAAGAGATTGGAAACAATCCAAATGACTACCAATAGTTGACTTGGTGGGAAAAAAATAAAGCTACATAAAGGTGTAATAAGGAGGTGTAAAAAGCACAAGGAAGATTATGGAGTACTTGAATAATCCTTAGGCTATATATATCCAAAAAGATAAAGTGCCCGAGAAAAGCTATGCAGCCTTTTTTCTAAGGAAGGAAGGGCAACACACACATATGCACATGCACACTTACAAACATACCCAACAATACACTCATACATCCATTAAAAAAAGGACCATCAGAACGATAAACCAGAAACTAATTAAAGAAGGAAATCTCTACAAGATTTGAAGTTGGGGTAGAGACTGCAGAGAAGAGGATAGAAATGAAAGTGTAACTTTTTATAGTACAGCTTTTTATGGATTATGAATATATAAACTTTAAATTATGTACGTGTATAACGTATTGAACACATTTTAAAAAATCAAAGTGTTTTTTTTTTTTTTTTGAGAGAGGGAGTCTCTATCGCCAAGGCTGGAGTGCAGTGGCACAATCTTTGCTTATTGCAACCTCTGCCTCCCAGGTTCTAGAGATCCTTCTGCCTCAGCCTCCCAAGCAGCTGGGATTACAGGCGCGTATCATCAAGCCCGGCTAATTGTTTTGTGTCTTTAGTGGAGACGGGTTTTCACCATGTTGGCCAGGCTGGTCCTGAACACCAGACCTCAATTGATCCACCCTCCTCGGCCTCCCAAAGTGCTGGGATGACAGGCGAGAGCCACTGTGCAGGCCTCAAAATGATATGTTTGAATTGTGAAATTGGAAATAAACTAAACAAATAAACACAACTTGTATCAAGTTCATAGCAAAACTACAGAGTGAAAAAAATATTTCGAATTATTTTTTGTTTCTGTTTTTAAGACGGAGTCTTGCTCTGTTGCCCAGGCTGGAGTGCAGTCACCCTATCTTGGTTCACTGCAACCTCCGCCTCCTGGGTTCAAGTGATTCTACTCTCTCAGCCTCCCAAGTAGCTGGGAATACAGGAACGTGCCACCATGCCCAGCTAATGTTTGTATTTTTAGTAGAGATGGGGTTTCGCCATGTTGGCCAGGCTGTCCTCAAACTCCGGACCTCAGGTGATCTGCCCACCTTGGCCTCCCACAGTGCTGGGATTACAGGTGTGAGCCACCGCACCTGGTGTATTCTCAATGATTTTTAACACAGTATCCTTTTGTCACATCTCTACTAGCTTTTGAGCATCAAAAATAGTAAGTAAGTACAATATATTTTGAGGACAAAAAGTAGTACATGTAAGCCAGACTCTTTTTGATACTCAAAAGCTAGTAGAGATGTGACAAAAGGACACAGGAGCCAGCCTGAATGGACTCAGTGGCCAAATATGACATAATGTGAGCATGAGAAAGAATAATGGGCATAAGTAAATATAAAACAGCAAGGGGGAAAAAATCCTGATTTCTTAGTGTTACTAAAATAAAAAGAGGAAAAAGTTTTACTATCTTTGAAAATTACTATTACTTCAACTGCTTATTCCTTTATAGTCATTTTTTTTTTTACTTTTAAATTTTGTGTATAGCTAGTAGGTATATATCAACTCCTTGTTCTTAGCATTAGTAATTAAAGGGAGATAATTATTTACCTTCTCTTTTTAAGACAAATTGTAGTTCATATTGATTTGATGAGGTGAAAAAAGAAACCCCATTTTGTTATGTATGAAAATGACAGAATTAGAAATTTTTTTTAATTTATAACTAAATAGTTGATTTTTACAGAATCCTCAGTGGATACTGAGACTTTTAGAAGAAATGTTTTATTTCATAAACCAACATAGGAAAAGTATCATTCACTGCATATTTTCTAATTGCAAAGAAAATTACCAAACTATAAAATAAAGTGATATGGAGGTCATCTTAAATGATCAGTCAAATTTAGCATTACTACCTTTAAGACACCCTGATATATTTGTCTTGACGTAATATTATATGAAAAGCTCATGAAAGATGCTTACCGAAAGTGGCTAACATGATTTAATCTGGTCTTAGATCTAATTTCCAATTTGGCAGAAATACGGAGTTTAGAAAAACTGAGTTACCAAATGGTAAAATCCATAATTTCAGATATTTAATAAAATAGCATTGTGTTTTTTTAAAAATCAGTTGAGCTCCTTTAAATTAAGAGAGAGAGAGAACATTTCTAACAACCATATGAAACTTAATTGCATCCTGGTTAAAAAATAACACTAAACTGAAGGCAAAACAGTTATGAAATGCATTAAAGGAACAGTTGGGGAGATTGTGATAAGACTTAGATAATAGCTAATACTCAATATTTATGATTAATATTGTTAGATGTGATAATGGTCTAGGCAGCATGGAGAATATTCTGATTATTAATAATAGATGGATGTTAGAGTATTTAAGGATAAAGTATCATCTGCTTTATTAAAGTGTCTTCCGCTTGTTTTGAAACAGTTCAAAAAGCATGCATTTGCACGTTAACATATAAAGTGGATGGAATGTTTATGTGCCCACTCAAAATTCATATGTTGAAATCCTAACTCCCAAGGTGACGGTATTAAGAGGTGGGACCTTTCGGAGATGATTAGGTCTTGAGAGCAGAGCCCTCATGAATGGAATTCGTGCTATGAAAGACCAGAGAGAGCTCCTGTCATCATGAGAGGTTACAGTGAAAAGAAGGCCATCTATGAAGAAGCGGGCCCTCACCAGACACTGAGTCTGCTGACGCCTTGATCTTAGACTTCCTGTCTCCAGATCTGTAATAAAAGAATTTCTATTATTCATAAGCCACCAGTCTATGGTGTTTTGCTATAGCAGCCCAAACAGACTAAGACGACATATATATACAAAATGTATGGCAAAATGTTAACAGTTATTGAATTTGGTTGTAGGTTTACTGGTATGTATTGCACTATTTTTAAAATTTTTATGTATGTTGAAAATTATTTGTAGTAACAATTATAAACAAATCAAAAGAATAAATTATTTTAAAAAGTGAGGCCAGAAACGTAGATAATAAACTATCAATTTTTGTGTACCTATAATGCTCCTATCTTCTTGCTCTCTCTCCCTCTTTCTCTCCCTCTCTCTCTATGTATATATAGATATATAGATATAGATATAGATATATTGGATATAGATATAGATATATTGGAAACTTTTCTAGGGTACCATTGCATATGGAATTAATTACAGCTTTCTCTACCTATCCTGTAAGTACCTCACCTGCACTATGGTCTCTTAGAAAGTTACTTAACTACTTAATCCCTTAGTTACTATTTGTAAAAGGGAATAGTAATATGAAACTCTTAGACATGTTGAGAAGATTAAATGGCTCTCTCTCTATCTATCTATATATATATAGATCTATCCATATATATAGATATGTATATCTATATATATCTATCGATATGTATCAATATATATCTAGATATATAGAATCTGTCCATATATAGATATATCTATCGATATATATCTATAGATAGATATATCTGTCAATCAATGTATATATCGATAGATATATCTAGTTATATAGAGAGAAAGAGGGAGAGAGAGAGAGCCATTTAATCTTCTCAACATGTCTAAAAGTTTCATATTATTATTCCCTTTTACAAATAGTAACTAAGGGATTAAGTAGTTAAGTAACTTTCTAAGAGATCGTAGTGCAGGTAAAGTACTTACAGGATAGGTAGAGAAAGCTGTAATTAATTCCATATGCGGTGGTACCCTAGAAAAGTTTCCAATCACAGGCCAGGTGTGGTGGCTCATGCCTGTAATCCCAGCACTTTGGGAGGCCAAGGTGGGCGGATCACCTGAGGTAAAGTTCGAGATCAGCCTAGCCAACATGGTGAAACCCTGTCTCTACTAAAAATACAAACATTAGCCAGGTATGGGGGTGGGCACCTGTAACCACCCAGGTACTCTGGAGGCTGAGGCAGGAGAATTGCTTGAACCTAGGAGGTGGAGGTTGCAGTGAGCCAAGATTGCACCACTGCACTCCAGCAAGGGCAACAGAGCCAGACTCCATCTCAAAAAAAAAAAAAAAAAAAAAAGAAAAACAGGAAAAACGAAAAGAAAGGTTTGCAATCACAGGCATATGACCAGAATCTTTAGTTTAGGAAGATTTATTTTGCTATTGCATTTATTAAGAACTGAAGTCAGGGAAGACAGCTGTAAAATACTTAGGAAACATTATAGTGAACAGATGGTACATGATAGAAGATACTGAGTGTAGGAGTGTAAGGTGGGGAGCAAAAGCCTAAGACATTTTGAATGTATACTATACATGACTTGGAATCTGACTAAAATTTAAGATAGAAAAAATGAGCCAAAAATGCTTAAAGCTTAGCGTTACTAAAATGTGGTACAGCCATTAATTAAAACTTGTATTAGAATTTGGGGGGATGGCAAAACAAATTTTATGTTGGACATGTTGATTTGGGCAACAGTAGAAACAAAAGTGGGTTATTGACAATTTCAACATGATGTCAGGTCAGGGCTGGAGTGTCATAAATATTTGAATCCCTGAAAATAAAGAAATCCCTAATGGTAGAGCATATGGAAAAAGAGAGTTTGGCAAAAGTCTTCAAGCATTAAAACTTAGATTTTTTTTTCTCCAAGCAATTGGAGTATAACAAAGCCCCAAAAGTAGAAATGTATGTGTAAGTATATGTATGTGTGTGTATATGTGTGTGTGTATGTATGTATGTGTGTGTGTGTGTGTGTGTGTGTGTGTGTGTTAATGACAGAAATGTTAGAGGCATAACAGATAAAAGAAAAGTATAGTTTTAAGAGGTTTCTATGCAGGCAAGAAAGCAAGATAAGCCAAGGACTTTCTATTCCTTAGGCAATTAACAGTGTGTTGGTATATTAAAGATAATAGTAAATATGACAGCAGGAATTTGGGATAAAGTATATCCATCACTTCATAATTTTAAACCTTTCTCTGTTTTAAGAAACTCTATGAACTGCCTCTTAGGGTTGCCAGCTGAGTATAGAAGACTTTCATTTTACTGACAGTAATTGTACTTTTCCTGTATAAATAGAGATCCTGACTTATTAAATAAAGTTCTTAAATTCCTTCCCATCACATAAGAAAAAAAATGGACACACTTTGCCAAATTGAAATATTAGTGAATAAAGTCTCAAAGAAATAGGGACATTTTGTCTTCTCAGAGCACCTATTGAACAATTCTCTACATGATGTATCAGCTGCCCTCTGCTAAAAAGGTCAAGCATTCCAAGGATATTTGTACTGCTTCTCTCCTCTGCCAATAAAAGAGATGGATAAATTTATGATAAGATCTATTCTCAGTAAAGAATAGATTTTAAATATTTATTGAAGTTCATAGGCCTCTATGCAACTTTTATAGGACATTTCTCTGTATCACTAGTCAAGAAATGTCATCTGCATATATATTTTTTATTAAGTTTTTTGGTTTTTCAAGTATGTGAACTGCTTCATTGTATTTCTATTAGTTACATCTCAACACATTTGTTTAAATCTTTAAATTGTAGCATGGTTTAGAACACATATTGCATTCATTATTTAATTTACATGCTGATTTTATTTAAAACATAAATTTTTCTAATAGTGCAAAGTACAGGTTTCTATTTATTTAACTGTTACTTTTTCCTAATGTTGATTGTTTTTAGATACCATAGTAGACATCATTAAAACATTGTAAGAATGTGGTTTAGTTGTCTGTAGGTACTTTAGTAGGCATTAAAACCAGCACTGATATCAATGAGATAAAGATTGTCTCTTCTGATTATTTCTGAATTTAGCAGAAAACATCACATCCAGGAGAGGTTGATCATTTATAAAGATCCTGAAGAGACAGCTTTATCATGAATAGTCTGGATAAGTATAATATTAATTCATTCTAATTCTCAGCAAATGTGTTTCCTTGTTAGAGGCAAAATAACTAGACAGTGACTTTTAAAAGTTCTGTGGCTGCTGTCAGCAGTACATCAAAGTTTCAACTCATTTTGAAATTGTGGCACTAGGATATTTTATTAAGGCCAAAGAATGAGATAATGTATTCAAATAGTAATCGAACATGTTGCTTGTTAGCATCTGTTCACATGATGAAGGAGTTAGTATGATCATAACTCAATTATACTGTGCTGTCCCTATGGTCAACATAAATAATGTTCATCTTCCATCTCATCTATGTCTTATCAAAATAATTGTTACAGTCGCGTCTGTGTCCTGGATGTCTGTGCACTATTTCTCTAAGTGAGGAGTGAGAAGATTCTAAAAGAGTCTATCAAGATAGTGAGGTATATACTAATATCCTGAATATGAAATTCTATGGCATTTTGTTTTTACAGAAATTATTAAAACAAATATTCCAACTTTTTGAATTATAAAAGAAAGGGTAAAATTGGTTCTAAATTTAAAATACATTCCTCAGTATAGCTTTAAGCAGAGCAAGACTAACTATAAAGATAGAAGTTATGCGGAAGTTGAAAAGGAATGTTTCTAAATTTTAACGTCCTATATCTGTAACTTTTTCCTAAATATGAATGCTTCCCTTTCAACAAGTTTTAGAATGCTGGCAATATTTCATTTCCCTGTGAGGGTTATAGGGTAGGAGTAGTAAGATAAATAGTTTGAGTCACTTATCTACTTTTTAGGCCTTGGTTCAAGTTTCACCAGAAAAGTTAAATTACTGTTTTTTTCTGGTTGTCAGGAAGAGTCACGAAGAGAAATTTATTAGTTGTAACTTCTGTCGATTGTGCAGTTACTGAACTCAAAAGACCAAGGCACATAAGCTTCAGGAAGCGATTTAGTTTAGTTACGTAAGGTCTCAGAAATCCAAATTGATAGTGGAAAGGGAATAGTGAGAGGATAAAAGGGTTGAAATTATATATTTTAGAGGAATTTACATTAGTATGTGAGCAATACAATATCCCCATCATAGAGAGTAATAAAAAGTGAATGTCTCTCTGCTATTTCTTTTATGCCTCCCTTGAATATTTTAAAAGCCTTGAGGGAGGTTCAAATCCCATTATACCTAAATTAGAATCCTAGTCTAAGAAAAGAGGAAGAAAGTTTAGTTTTCAAAGTCATCAAGATATATAGAGTTCATGACGGGGGAAAAAAGATAACTCAGATTGTATGTACTTGTATCTAAACAAAGGTGTTGTGTTTTTCCGTGATAGGCTAATGCATTTGAGTCTTGGAACACTGCCGTTCTGTGGCTGCTGTTTCATTACCGCTGAGTAAGATGATTTGAGAAAAGGGCAGAGGCCAGGGAGTGGGTAATCAGAGACTAGGGCATCAGTTGAAAGGGAAAGGTTATTCAAAAGAAAAATCTCACAAGCTGAATATATATTTGAAAAGCCTCTGGAAGACACAGCTATGAAATGACTTTCCTTTAAAGGTATCTAGGTATGATCTAAAACCAGAATAATTCAGTAATAAAATGCCATATTCATTTTAATTTCTTCTAAGAATTCAATAAAATAATTGAGCTTTGAAGATACATAACTTCTTCTTGGTGGGTTTCCACATATTAATTTTTGTATGCAATTACAGTGAGGTGATCATAAATTATTGTTTTTTTCTATCAACATACTTAATAATAATGTTTTCGGACATGTAGAAAATCATGTGCATATCAGGGGAAATGAATACTTTTCAAACACTGAGCAGGAATATATTAGTAGCCATATTCTTATGCACTGAGTGTCTCCCTCTTCTAAAACTATGTTTTTTTTTAAATTCTATTATAATACACAACTGAGAAGCCTTAGGATAATGTTTGCAACGGAACTGTCAGATGTGTATTTGCGTTATTTTCATCATTAAAATATATCATCAGTTTAGAGTGTCTTAAAAACAAAGTATAACCAGGTTGAAGCTCCTTCCTCATCCCTGAAATGACACACCAACATACTGTCTCAAAAAGATGGTTCTTAGCTTTTTTGGTTGGCTACAACAAAAATATAATACATAGGTGGCTTATAAACAACAGAAATTTGTTGCTCACAGTTCTGGAGTCTGGGACGTCCAAGCTCAAGGTGCCAACAGACTCAGGGTCTGGTGAGGGCTCTCTCTCTGGTTCTTAAATGGCTCCTTGCTGTGTTCCCACATGGTAGAACGCGCCAGCTATCTCTCTGGGGTCTCTTTTATAAGGGTACTGTTTCATTCATGAGGGTTCCACCCTCCTGACCTAATCATCTCCCAAAGGCTCCACCTTCTAATACCATCACATTGGGGACTGGGTTTCAACGTATGAATTTTGGGGAGACACAAACATTCAGACCGTGGCAGATGGTCTGACCCTTTATCTTCCTTAACCCTCCTCCAGGTAAAAAAGTAGATACATTTCTTCAGGGTTTTAGAACTTGAAAGTAGAATACATTTGAGGAAGTGTTTCTAGCCTTGAGGGAATGAATGCAAAATAAAGTAGTTTCTTCCTGTGGGAGGAGGAAATAGTAGGTCTGGGAATGAATTTGAGGTCTTTCCAATATTGGGAGAAGAAATGAGTTCCAGCAGCAGAGTCTAGGACTCCACTTTTACTTATCATTTAGAATTGGAGGGTGGGGGAGGGAGGCTGCTGGTGAAGGAGAGGGTCTACTGTGAGTTACTATCCTTAATATACCTGAAGGAGTAACTCCTGAGGAAAAAAATAGTATAAACCTGAGCTCCTGAGCAATGTAGAGCCTGGGAACAAAAGTACAGCATTCTCCATGAAATGTATTTATGTCTTTGGCTGTGTTTTGGCACTAGGACAACCAAGATTCTTAAATAAGCCCTTGTTAGCAGACGAAGGGTAGTTCCTAAAACAAGCAAGATTGCATTTTCCTGTTTCCTGGAAGCTGGGGACACAAAAGATCCTGACTGTGGTGTAGTGAAATACAGAAATGCAAAATGTCTCATACTCTATGTTTTGAAGTGTAAACAACTGAAGCTGTGTGAATGCAATAATAGTAAAGAAAAGGTCAAACGTAACATGGTTCTGCCTGTAGTTTTTCTAGTGCTATTGACGTTTATTTATTTATTTATTTATTTGTTTGTTTAATTTATTTATTTATTTATTTAATTTTTGGCCACTTCGTATTGTTAAAGTAAAAAATGCACTGGACAAAGTTAATCAGGCAATGTAGACTTCGTTCAAGGCTGTTGAAATAGGGGAGAGGCCATAACTCAGTCTGAGCTGAACTCCTCTAAGACAAAGCGTGGACGATCTTTTAAAAATGAGGGCGGGAAGGATCCACGAGTCATCTGTGTTTGTTAATTGGCTTTACCCTAAGGAAAAATAGACTTTCTTCATGACAGGAGGGAGTTTTACAACTTGGAGTAAGGTGCCCACCAAAGTTAGGCTCCTACTTTCCCTTAGAGATGGGGCGATCAGGGCATTATCTCTATGGTGATTATATTGCAAAAGGGTGGCTCCGGAATCCTGGAGAAACTTAGTCCTAGGTTGTAAAGCTTATAAGAGTTTTTAAAAGATTTACATGTCAAAGGCTAGAAAGTTAAAAGTTCTCTATGGTAATTGCTCTAAGAAAAGGAAGGTGAGGAACTTAAACAACCTATCTAACCTTTTTTGGTCAATATGCAAAATTAAGTACCACAAGGTTAAGAACATTTTGTGAATTTGACCATGTCAGTATAATTATCACTTTTTTCCTACTACTGTCAAATTCTGATTCTAAAGTTGCCTTTCATTCCCACTCTCAACATTCTGAAAATAACTAAAATCAAGAAAATGTCATTTTAAGAACAAATAAAACACACATAGCTTTTATAAATCCTGAGGCCCAAGCAACCAAGGCTCTGCAGAGATTTGCACTTATTAAAGCACAGTCCATTGCACAAATAAAAATAAATGCAATCACTTAATTGTGTCTTAAGGAACATTAGAGAAAATTCATTTCATTATTCACGTAATCACTTCTCAAAGCCCCCTTTTCTCCCCAGTACTCTCATTCAAAGAACTGGTCCAGGGCCCTTCAGTCACTGAATTCCACAAAACTCTTACATAAGCCGAAATCTGAAGGCGTTTCTCTCTCTCTCTCTTCATCTTTCCCCCACTCTGCAAACCTATCTCTCTCTCTCTTTTTTGCATCAAAGGGTGAATATCAGTTTTTTTAGATAAAGATCAGAATCTGTACAGATTATATCCATTCAAGCCTCTTAAGTCTCTTTGCAACTCCTAGCATCTTAGACTAATCTGTAAAGTAAGATAAGATTGTTATGTGGTCAATATCAAAATTTCTATTACAGTTGCTACTATTTTTAATCCCGTTTGGTAAGGATCAATTACTTATGTTTCAAACTGAAATAAGCCAACTTGTTTTCTAAGAAACAAGTGAGTATACAAAGGCCATGTTAAAATGCTATTTTTTACAGCATTATAGAAGATATTGTGAGGGTTCTTCTTTAATTTACTTCAGAGAAGAAATATTGGAAGATACAGGCAGAAGCTAAGAAGAAAGAAAAGCACACAGATAACCAACTACAATTGGCAAAACACGTGCTTTATTTAAACTAAATAAATTGGGGAAAATGATGGTCAGAGTGCCAGTCAGTGTCCACAAGAATTATGGTATTAGCGGCCGGGCATGGTGTCTCACGCCTGTAATTCCAGCACTTTGGGAGGCCGAGGCGGGTGGATCACGAGGTCAGGAGATTGAGACCATCCTGGCCAACATGGTGAAACCCCGTCTCTACTTAAAAAAACACAAAAAATTAGCTGGACGTGGTGGCGGGTACCTGTAGTCCCAGCTACTTGGGAGGCTGAGGCAGGAGAATGGTGTGAACCCAGGAGGCCGAGCTTGCAGTGAGCTGAGATTGCGTGACTGCACTCCAGCCCACTGCACTCCAGCCTGGGCGACAGAGCTAGACTCTGCCCCCCCCCCCCCCCCAAAAAAAAAAGAAAAAGAATTGTGGTACTAGCTGGAAGGCTGGGTGAGGGTAGTGCCATAAACAGGGAAATAAGACACTAAAAAAGGAGCAAATTGTGTCACCTAAAATAGGTGAAAGCAACAAATATGATAAGCATTTAGAGAAAATAGTTATTTTGACCTTTCCAATGTCTACACCGCAGGGGACCTTTTTGTGAAGTATATTTTGAAGGTAATTTGCACTTTTCTGTACGTTTAAAACAACACAAAATGTTATCATGAAAGGTTTTGTTTTCATCTATTACTTCCAAAAGGTTTGTTTTATTTTGATCATTAGACACTTTTGTTCTGTTAGTCCTTTTAGCATGAAAGCATTAAAATAATTGATATCTTAACATTGCAATTTATTAGTATTATTGTCTGTATTAACTATATTTGCTAGTTTCAGGTTGCTTTTGGTTTTTCAATATTTCCAAATATTCTATAGGTGACTTCAAGCAGTAGTTCTCACATTTTGAGCAGCAGTAACCTTATCTGAGAAGTTATTATAGATGCAAATTCTTACGCCCAACTGTAGACTCACTGAATGAAAAACTCTGGGATGGGTAACATAAGCTGAATTTTTAAGCCCTCCAGATGTTACGATGCATGCTAAAGTTTGAGACATTTGGCTTATAATACTTACCTGCAAATACTGGCTCAAAGTCTTTAGCTGAATACACGGAGTCCTTTCACTCCTCTACCTGCTTGTAGAGCATTTTTTATTATCATATATTTGTGTATGAATTTATTCATTTGTGATGGACAATAAAATGACCACAATGTATTTTCAATAATATTAAAAATCTTAAAAAACAATATTTAAATTACCTTTTGAGTGTTTCTAATGTTTTATGGGTGCTGGATCTCCCTCTATATGAAAATATAATATTCTGAATAAATGAAAGAAAACTACTACTCTTTAGAGAAATTTAACATGATAAACTAAGGGAATGAACTCAGAAAAAAATTAAAAATAACAATATATGTTAGTCGTAAAATATATAAGGAAATAGCAAAAAAAAAAAAAAAAGTCATAAGTTCCCAAAGGATCTTTTAAAATAACTATTTAACAGAATGTCCTTCCCAGCAATCCATCCAAGATGTAAAAGAGATAATGATGCCATCTGCACATTGTGTCCAAAGCTGCAAGGAGGCACTGGGGCATCTGCTCTCTCCACCCACGATGTAACAAAATGGGATTCTGCCATCAGGACATCAGGGGAAGGCTCCATGTATTTGGCATCTTTAAGAAATTAGGAGATCAAATAAATTAATTTTTATATTAAAAACTTAGATACCAATAAATAATGTTAATCATTTTAAGAGGAAATAATATATTTTATATTATTATATATTATAAATATTATTAAATATTTAATAAGTTCTCTGTGCTCTTACACATTTCATTAAGCAGAGAATCCTGAGTGAGGATATAGGGAAAGTTCTTGGTGTTCTTAAACATCAACTATGAAACTCCTCTTGATTTCTGTGATTCTTTTTGTGATGTCACAGTGAATAAGATGATTTGCTCCTTTCCCTAAATGCCATTGAACTGTAATAAAACTATTCTGGTCTGCCCATTGATCTCCAGGGGAGAAAATAAAACAAAAACACAAAAGTCTAGGAAAATGAAAGAATTGAGAGATATTTCAAACACTCTCAAAGGAGTCGACTGATGAGGATGAAATAAGAAAAAAATAATTCTTACATAGCCCATTAAATATATGGAACCAGGTTGTGAGGAGAAAGTAGGATAAACAGACTGGTTATTGGTAGGTTCCTTTTGAGATGTGTGTAGAGCATCCATGTGGAGATAACTAAGTGGCCACTGAAAATATAGGTCTAGTTTAATGAGAGCAGTTAGGACTGGAAACACAAGTTAGTAGTCATTGTCATATCAGTTATAAATAACATTGATTTCTGGTTGGTATTATTTAGCAATAATTTATTGAAAAGAAGACAACAGACATTACAGCCCAAAGAAACAGTAACATTTAAGAAGTGTGTGATTGAAGTTGACACAGTGAAAGTAAATAAACAAGTAGCAAAAGATTGGAATGGGAATGTCATGGGAACTAGGGGAGAATTAACTTCAAGGAGAGATTGATTTATTGCATTGATCCCAAAATGAAGTCAGGATTAGCAGAGAGTCTTGACTTTTGTAATCATTAGATTGGATGATTTTTGTTAGAGCAATTTAAACATTAGAGGTGAAAGATATGTTGTCATGAGTTGAGAAGTAAATGGGAAATTAAAAATCAAAGCAGTGAGTACAGGTTTTTTGTTTTGTTTTATTTTTAACTTTTAGGTTTGGGGGTACACTTGAACGTTTGTTACATAGGTAAATTCACATCACAGTGATTTGCTGTACATATTATTTCATCAGCCAGGTATTAAGCTCAGTCCTCGATAGTTATTTTTCTGCTCCTCTCCCTCTCCTCACTCTCCTCACTCTCCACACTTAGACCTCAGTGTCTGTTGTTCTCTTCTTTGTGTTCATATGTTTTTATTTAGCTCCAACTTATAAGTGAGAGCATGCAGTATTTGGTTTTCTGTTCCTGCATTAGTTTGCTAAGGATAACAGCCTCCAGCTCCATCCATGTTCCTGGGCCTCCAGCCACCCCCTCACTAGAGTACACACTATGTTGATGATGAAGGGAAAACAGCAAATCGGGTAATAGGTAGGAAAATCGGGCATTCTCTTTAGAATGGAGTGACAAATATATGGCATGTTCACAAATATGGAGGCCCAGCTTTGGAAAACAGTAAGAGCGTAGCTTTCTCAGAACAGTAGGAACTGAACTCAGTATGGAAAAAAGAAAAGCGGGAGGGGGTCGTGGAAGTGAAAACGTGACAATTGGTTCAATTGAAGCATAGTATTAAGTGTGCTTTTTATACCAGTATAATAATTTCTAAATTTGTTTTAAATGTCTATATACAGATAATTTTCAGACCTATTAACTTAAGACATTTAAATATAATACAAATGCACTTTTAGCATAACGATAATTTTGAAACATCCAAAAAACTTAGAATGACCATATTAATGGTGACTAGGGCTATTTCTCCAAGTTAAAATTTTATACAAAACCTGGAACCTAAAACATAGTCTAAACAAAAAAAGTCTATGAGCCAAGCAAGGCTAAATTTGATTTAGCCTATAATAGTTTGAAATCCAATTTTGGATAAATCCCTTACTCAAAGCACTTACAACAATTAAATTATGTTTTACTTTTATCATTTCTACTTCACTCTTGCATTTTTTCACAATTTGTTCCACATTACCTAAAAAGATTATTTTACTATGTTATTTAAAACACATATGTGAATTTACTAATTATTAAAAACCTCACATGCAGTATTTTATAAGTGCCAGAACATTATTACAGTGGACAAAGTTTCGGAAAACAAGCGTTTCATTTATGACAACTTTCAAAGTCTATATTATTTGTATCACAGTTGTATCATGTTTACACATTCCCACATATGTATATTTACAAAGATAAGACTTTTCATGTGACTCTTCCACATGTGCAGAAATATGCAAGAAATTGATGTACTCTATAGTAATAGATGTAGATTAATATAGGTATAGATAATCACCTCATTTCATGTTGTGGTACTTGTCCTGGTCTGTTCAGGTTGCTATATAAAACACCTTAAACTGGACAGCTTGTAAACAACAAAAATTTATTTCTCATATTTCTGGAGGATGGGAAATCCAAGATCAAGATGCTAGCAAATCCATGTCTGGTGGGGACCCATTTTCTAGTTCATAGATAGCCAGCTGTCTTCTTACTGTGTTCTCATGATGAAAAGGTCAAATGAGCTCCCTCTGGCCTCTTTCATAAGAATAATACTCCTATTCATTAGAGCAAAGCCCTCAGGACCTAATCATTTGGTAAAAGTCTCACCTCCCAATTAAACCCAGCCGTGAAGGTTAAGATTTCAGGGTATGAATTTGGGGGCGGGTGAGGAGGTGGAAATAAACATTCAGCTCACTGCAGTATTTTTTAACTCTTTTGGCCAAATATCCCACTTCTCCTCTTTCCAGACATATCATATTGAGAGACAGGACTAGCTGGATTTCCTAGGCCAACTAAGAATTCCTAAGCCTTGCTGGGAAGGTGACTGCATCCACCTTTAAACACGGAGCTTGTAACTCAGCTCACACCCAACCAATCAGGTAGTAAAGAGGGCTCGCTAAAACACCAATTAGGCTAAAAACAGGAGGTAAAGAAATAGTCAAATCATCTATCATCTGAGAGCACAGGGGAAGGGACAATGATTGGGATATAAACCCCAGCCATTAAGCGGGGAGTGGGCAACCCCCTTTGGGTCCCCTCCCATTGTATGGGAGCTCTGTTTTCACTCTATTAAATCATGCAACTGCATACTCTGCTGGTCCATGTTTGTTCCAGCTGGAGCTGAGCTATCACTCGCCGTCCACCACTGCTGATCGCTGCGTTGCAGACCTGCCGCTTACTTCCATCCCTCCAGATCCAGCAGGGTGTCTGCTGCGCTTCTGATCCAGCAAGGCGCCTAATGCCACTCCTGATCGGGCTAGAGGCTCGCCATTATTCTGTGCAGCTAAGTGCCCAGGTTCATCCTAATCTAGCTGAACACTAGTCGCTGGGTTCCATGGTTCTCTTCCGTGACCCAGGGCTTCTAATAGAGCTATAACACTCACTGCATGGCCCAAGGTTCCATTCCTTGGAATCCGTGAGGCCAAGAACCCCAGGTCAGAGTGCAAGAGGCTTGATGCCATCTTAGGAGCTCTGGGAGCAAAGAGCCGCTGCTAACAGTATGACTGTACATCTAGCTTCCTTCTGTTTGGTTGAGGCAACATCAATATTTTTCACTAAGGGGAGAAGTTGGCTGGAAGTAACGTGTTCCTCTGTGGGAAGAGCAATTAAATACTCATGAGAGAATTGCAGGGTCACTTTTTGTGCTGATATGGACATTGGTAATACATCATCAGCCAGGTCCAAAGGGAGGACAATGATCCGAAGAATGTAGTTCTAGTGAACCTGTGATAGCTTGGTCTTATAAGCAAGAAATAAGCTTTTGTTACTTTAGCCTCTGAGATTTGGGGATTATTTTTTCAAACAGCATAAGTTAGTCTACCATGACCAATTCACTTATCAACCTTTTGAAAAAGTTGTTAACTGACCAATTAATGGTGTTACCAAATGAAGTGGTATCCAATTAAAGTTTTCCTCACTCAGACTTTCTTGAGACTTAATGAGAATAAAAACTGAGCAATTTTCCCTTATTACCAATGGTATATTTCGTCAGAATATGGCTTTTTTGTTTTACAAGTATACATAATTACTGTTGTCAGTGGATTTTGAATTTTTAGCACAATTGTTATCAAAATAACTAGTAACATTGGGAAGTCTAATTCTATTATTTTTTAGGAAAATCATCAATTCGCTAAGCTCTGATTAACTCTTACAGATTTTTAAAAATCTAGCCCTCTTCAATAAAAAGCTATTTTCTTGAATACATTCCTAATCAAAGATCTGCAACTTTATGTAATTTCTGACCTGAATTGCACAGATACTTGGTAGTTGTGTGTTTAAATATAAACAGTCTAGGTTCCTTTCAGAAAAGGTCTAGAGCAGTAATTCTCAAAATGGGGTGGAGGTATATCAGAAGGATCTGAAGTCAGAATTCCTTGAGTCAGAATCTAAATCCATTATTTGCTAACTGCGTGATCTTGGGAAATTACTTAACCTTATTAACACGCAATCATTCTGATTTATAAAACAAAAATAAGAGTAGGAACTATCTCAATACATTATGTAAAATGTTATACAAAACCTGGAACCTAAAACATAGTCTAAACAAAAAAAGTCTATGAGCGAAGCAAGGCTAAATTTGATTTAGCCTATAATAGTTTGAAATTACAAACTATTATACAAACAGACTAGAGAGCATTTGAAGAGTTGTGTATTCACTGGGAGTTTAATAAAGGCATTTCAGAATAATATTTGCTGGATTAGATGCATATCTGGTTGCTGTCCCACGGGACAATAAATTATAACTTTGGGGTTATTTTTGTCTTCTGAACAGAAAGTATTTGCATCTCTACTGGACAAAAGTCTATAAGCAAACTAAATCTGGGACTTTTAAATGATAATCTTTTTTTTATTATACTTTAAGTTTTAGGGTACATGTGCACATTGTGCAGGTTAGTTACATATGTATACATGTGCCATGTTGGTATGCTGCACCCAGTAACTCATAATTTAACATTAGGTATATCTCCTAATGCTATCCCTCCCCCCTCCCCCCACCCCACAACAGGCCCCAGTGTGTGATGTTCCCCTTCCTGTGTCCATGTGTTCTCATTGTTCAATTCCCACCTATGAGTGAGAACATGTGGTGTTTGGTTTTTTGTCCTTGTGACAGTTTGCTAAGAATGATGGTTTCCATCTTCATCCATGTCCCTACAAAGGACATGAACTCATTGTTTTTTATGGCTGCATAGTATTCCATGGTGTATATGTGCCACGTTTTCTTAATTGACTCTATCATTGTTGGACATTTGGGTTGGTTCCAAGTCTTTGCTATTGTGAATAGTGCCACAATAAACATACGTGTGTGTGTGTGTCTTTATAGCAGCATGATTTATAATACTTTGGGTATATACCCAGTAATGGGATGGCTGGGTCAAATGGTATTTCTAGTTCTAGATCCCTGAGGAATTGCCACACTGACTTCCACAATGGTTGAACTAGTTTACAGTCCCACCAACAGTGTAAAAGTGTTCCTATTTCTCCATATCCTCTCCAGCACCCGTTGTTTCCTGACTTTTTAATGATCACCATTCTAACTGGTGTGAGATGGTATCTCATTATGGTTTTGATTTGCATTTCTCTGATGGCCAGTGATGATGAGCATTTTTCATGGGTCTTTTGGCTGCATAAATGTCTTCTTTTGAGAATTGTCTGTTCACATCCTTCACGCACTTTTCGATGGGGTTGTTTTTTTCTTGTCAATTTGTTTGAGTTCATTTTAGATTCTGGATATTAGCCTTTTGTCAGATGAGTAGATTGCAAAAATCTTCTCCCATTCTGTAGGTTTCCTGTTCACTCTGATGGTAGTTTCTTTTGCTGTGCAGAAGCTCTTTAGCTTAATTGGATCCCATTTGTCTATTTTGGCTTTTGTTGCCATTGCTTTTGGTGTTTTAGTCATGAAGTCCTTGCCCATGCCTATGTCCTGAATGATATTGCCTAGGTTTTCTTCTAGGGTTTTTATGGTTTCAGGTCTAACATGTAAGTCTCTAATCCATCTTGAATTAATTTTCGTATAAGGTGTAAGGAAGGGATCCAGTTTCAGCTTTCTATATGGCTAGCCAGTTTTCCCAGCACCATTTATTAAATAGGGAATCGTTTCCCCATTTCTTGTTTTTGTCAGGTTTGTCAAAGATCAGATGGTTGTAGATATGTGGCATTATTTCTGAGGGCTCTGTTCTGTTCCATTGGTCTATATCTCTGTTTTGGTACCAGTACGATGCTGTTTTGGTTACTGTAGCCTTGTAGTATAATTTGAAGTCAGGTAGGGTGATGCCTCCAGCTTTGTTCTTTTGGCTTAGGATTTACTTGGCAATGCAGGCTCTTTTTTCTTTCCATATGAACTTTAAAGTAGTTTTTTCCAATTCTATGAAGAAAGTAATTGGTAGCTTGATGCGGATGGCATTGAATGTATAAATTACCTTGGGCTGTATGGCCATTTTCACAATATTGATTCTTCCTACCCATGAGCATGGAATGTTCTTCCATTTGTTTGTGTCCTCTTTTATTTCATTGAGCAGTGGTTTGTAGTTCTCCTTGAAGAGGTTCTTTATGTCCCTTGTATGTTGGATTCCTAGGTATTTTATTCTCTTTGGAGCAATTGTGAATGGGAGTTCACTCATGATTTGGCTGTCTGTTTGTCTGTTATTGGAGTATTAGAATGCTGGTGATTTTTGCACATGGCTTTTGTATCCTGAGACTTTGCTGAAGTTGCTTATCAGCTTAAGGAGATTTTGGGCTGAGATGATCGGGTTTTCTAGATATACAATCATGTCATCTGCAAACAGGGACAATTTGACTTCCTCTTTTCCGAATTGAATACCCTTTATTTCCTTCTCCTGCCTGATTGCCCTGGCCAGAACTTCCAACACTATGTTGAATAGGAGTGGTGAGAGAGGGCATCCCTGTCTTGTGCCAGTTTTCAAAGGGAATGCTTCCAGTTTTTGCCCAGTCAGTATGATATTGGCTGTGGGTTTGTCATAGATAGCTCTTATTATTTTGAGATACATCCCATCAATACCTAATTTATTGAGAGTTTTTAGCATGAAGTAGTTGTTGAATTTTGTCAAAGGCCTTTTCTGCATCTATTGAGATAATCATGTGGTTTTTGTCGTTGGTTCTGTTTATATGCTGGATTACGTTTATTGATTTGTGTATGTTGAACCAGCCTTGCATCCCAGGTATGAAGCCCACTTGATCATGGTGGATAAGCTTTTTGATGTGCTGCTGGATTCAGTTTGCCAGTATTTTATTGAGGATTTTTGCCTCAATATTCATCAGGGATATTGGTCTGAAATTCTCTTTTTTGGTTGTGTCTCTGCCAGGCTTTGGTATCAGGATGATGCTGGCCTCATAAAATGAGTTAGGGAGGATTCCCTCTTTTTCTATTGATTGGAATAATTTCAGAAGGAATGGTACCAGCTCCTCCTTGTACCTCTGGTAGAATTTGGCTGTGAATCCATCTGGTCCTGCACTTTTTTTTGGTTGGTAAGCTCTTAATTATTGCCTCAATTTCAGAGCCTGTTATTGGTCCATTCAGAGATTCAACTTCTTCCTAGTTTAGTCTTGGGAGGGTGTATGTGTCAAGGAATTTATCTATTTCTTCTGGATTTTCTAGTTTATTTGCGTAGAGGTGTTTATAGTATTCTCTGATGGTAGTTTGTATTTCTGTGGGATCGGTGGTGATATCCCCTTTATCATTTTTATTGCATCTATTTGATTCTTCTCTCTTTTCTTCTTTATTAGTCTTGCTAGAGGTCTATCAATTTTGTTGATCTTTTCAAAAAACCAGCTCCTGGATTCATTGATTTTTTGAAGGGTTTTTTGTGTCTCTATTTCCTTCAGTTCTGCTCTGATCTTAGTTATTTCTTGCCTTCTGCTAGCTTTTGAATGTGTTTGCTCTTTCTTATCTAGTTCTTTTAATTGTGATGTTAGGGTGTCAATTTTAAATCTTTTCTGCTTTCTCTTGTGGACATTTAGTGCTATAAATTTCCCTCTACACACTGCTTTGAATGTGTCCCAGAGATTCTGGAATGTTGTGTCTTTGTTCTCATTGGTTTCAAAGAACATCTTTATTTCTGCCTTCATTTTGTTATGTACCCAGTAGTCATTCAGGAGCAGGTTGTTCAGTTTCCATGTAGTTGAGCGGTTTTGAGTGAGTTTCTTAATCCTGAGTTCTAGTTTGATTGCACTGCGGTCTGAAAGACAGTTTATAATTTCTGTTCTTTTACATTTGCTGAGGAGTGCTCTACTTCCAACTATGTGGTCAATTTTAGAATAAGTGCAGTGTGGTGCTGAGAAGAATGTATGTTCTGTTGATTTGGGGTGGAGAGTTCTGGAGATGTCTATTAGGCCCACTTGGTGCAGAGCTGAGTTCAATTCCTGGATATCCCTGTTACCTTTCTGTCTCGTTGATCTGTCTAATGTTGACAGTGGGGTGACCCCCAAGTAGCCTAACTGGGAGGCACCCCCCAGTAGGGGCAGACTGACACCTCACATGGCCGGGTACTCCTCTGAGACATGACTTCCAGAGGAATGATCCAGTAGCAACATTTGCTGCTCACCAATATCCGCTGTTCTGCAGCCCCCGCTGCTGATACCCAGGCAAACAGGGTCTGGAGTGGATCTCCAGCAAACTCCAACAGACCTCCAGCTGAGGGTCCTGACTGTTAGAAGAAAAACTAACAAACAGAAAGGACATCCACACCGAAACCCCATCTGTACGTCACCATCATCAAAGACCAAAAGTAGATAAATCCACAAAGATGGGGAAAAAACAGAGAGCAGACAAACTGGAAACTCTAAAAGTCAGAGTGCCTCTCCTCCTCCAAAGGAATGCAGCTCCTCCCCAGCAGCAGAACAATGCTGGACGGAGAATGACTTTGATGAGCTGAGAGAAGAAGGCTTCAGAAGATCAAACTACTCCGAGCTAAAGGAGGAAGTTCGAACCCATGGCAAAGAAGTTAAAAACCTTAAAAAAAAATTAGACGAACGGATAACTAGAATAATCAATGCAGAGAAGTCCTTAAAGGACCTGATGGAGCTGAAAGCCAAGGCAGGAGAACTACGTGATGAATGCACACGCCTCAGTAGCCGATTTGTTAACTGGAAGAACGGGTATCAGTGATGGAAGATCAAATGAATGAAATGAAGCAAGAAGAGAAGTTTAGAGGAAAAAGAATAAAAAGAAATGAACAAAGCCTCCCAGAAATATGGGACTATGTGAAAAGACCAAATCTACGTCTGATTGGTGTACCTGAAAGTGACGAGGAGAATGGAACCAAGTTGGAAAACACTCTGCAGGATATTATCCAGGAGAACTTCCCCAATCTAGCAAGGCAGGCCAATATTCAAATTCAGGAAATACAGAGAACGCCAAAAAGATACTCCTCGAGAAGAGCAACTCCAAAACACATAATTGTCAGATTCACCAAAGTTGAAATGAAGGAAATAATGTTAAGGGCAGCCAGAGAGAAAGGTCGGGTTACCTACAAGGGGAAGCCCATCAGACTAACAGCCGATCTCTCGGCAGAAACTCTACAAGCCAGAAGAGAGTGGGGGCCAATATTCAACATTCTTAAAGAAAAGAATTTTCAACCCAGAATTTCATATCCAGACAAACTAAGCTTCATAAGTGAAGGAGAAATAAAATCCTTTACAGACAAGCAAATGCTGAGAGATTTTGTCACCACCAGGCCTGCCCTAAAAGAGCTCCTGAAGGAAGCACTAAACATGGAAAGGAACAACCAGTACCAGCCACTGCAAAAACATGCCAAATTGTAAAGACCATCAATGCTAAGAAGAAACTGCATCAACTAATGAGCAAAATAACCAGCTAACATCATAATGACAGAATCAAATTCACACGTAACAATATTAACCCTAAATGTAAATGGGCTAAATGCTCCAATTAAAAGACACAGACTGGCAAATTGGATAAAAAGTCAAGACCCATCAGTGTGCTGTATTCAGGAAACCCATCTCATGCGCAGAGACACACATAGGCTCAAAATGAAGGGATGGAGGAAGATCTACCAAGCAAATGGAAAACAAAAAAAGGCAGGGGTTGCAATCCTAGTCTCTGATAAAACAGACTTTAAACCAACAAAGTTCAAAAGAGACAAAGAAGGCCATTACATAATGGTAAAGGGATCAATTCAACAAGAAGAGCTAACTATCCTAAATATATATGCACCCAATACAGGAGGACCCAGATTCATAAAGCAAGTCCTTAGAGACCTAGAAAGAGACTTAGACTCCCACACAATAATAATGGGAGACTGATAATCTTAATAGATGCAAATACCTTAGCTCACTCTGTCATGCTGTTGTCTAATGGGTGGCTATCACTCCTACTCCTCTCATCCTACCATTTCAACCTTTTACAGCCAATTTCCAGCAAACTGTGTATTTATTTATGAGCTTGTTTATTTCAGAAACTACTTTCATGCAAAGCAGAACAGAAATTCTGGGGAATTAACCCCCTTCCCCTTCTCATCCTCCCAGTCCAGGATGCAGCCCCCAACAATTACTGATGGAAGTTTGGGTATACATACCTTAGCTTTCTTAGCCCATCAGGTGGGATAATTCTGAAGTGTGTGTTTTTTACAGTTGATCAGACTTTCCTAGGGGAATAACCTCTAAGCACCCACTTTAATAGTTGATTTAATTTCATTTTCTACATTCTCTTTCGTCTACCAACTTACTCAACTTTAGGTGTGTTTTATATCTCCTAAAAAACTACTTCTACTAAAACTTTTTGCTCAAGGTCTGTTTCTGGAGACTCCCAACTAAGGTATTCCTGTCTTGGAAAGGTTCCCAGGACCTACCATATTCTCCATCAATCAGTCAAGGCTGTAGGGTTAGTTGACTAAATATGTGCCTGAGTTAAGCCTGTTATTCAAGAATAATTGCTAATGCTCCCCTAACTCACTCTCAAAAGAACAGGTATGGGAAAATCTTCTTTCCCCACCTCCCACCAACCCACTCAATAAAGTTGTATCTCTCATTAGACACCATCGTAAAACATAGCAGCATTTATTTTTTTTCTGTGATACTAATTTTTCTCTCTGTATTTGATTGTAATATCTACAAAGATCTTGTCCATGGTGCTCATCACTGTATGAAACCTACAATACCTCATAACATAATAGGTAATTGACAAATACTACTTGAATGTTGTTCATAAAATAGAGAAAATAGAAGCAAACATAAAAGTGATGCTGTTAACTTTTCAAAGAGGTGAAGACAACCATAGACAATTTTCCATCACATGTATTTTTTGGTGAAATAAAAAGAAGACATATTATAAGTTTACATATTTTTAGGTGTTAACTCATAAAACAGTTAAGAAACAATGCTATGCTCATTGTTTTAAATTCCATCATCTACTTTTATTTTGATGTATGCATTCACTATACTATTCATTATGGACCATATGATATTTATTACTAAATAAAGTAAGAGCTGTATGATAGAGACCAATAAGCCAATTTATTTGACAATAAGCCCTTTTATAATAATTGCTCATCCATAACTTATTATATATATAGAAAAATTATCAGTAAGCCAGTCATATTTGTTCAGAACAGGTTATGTAATGCATTTGTAGTATTGTATTGATGACCATTTTAAGGTATACAGCATGAGGTTATAAGACACATATATATAGCAAACATTATCTTTATTGATATGTCTGTTTCCCTTTTTTTCTAATTACTATGTTAATTACTGTGAATGCTCCACAATGAAGGGCTAAAATGATAGATCTTAAGAAGACTCAAATATGTAATATGCATTAGATATTTTTATAAAATATTAATAAATTTAGATACTTTGTAGGCATCGAAGATTGATATCCTGATGACATTATTAGACTTTGAGCAGAAAAAGATTCAAAAGCATATTTTAAAAATATGAAACCTACTTATTTTATCAAAATAAAAAATATTTCACGGTAAAATCAATCATCTCTCTTAATGCAGTTCAGCAAGGTCATTTCTTGTAGGTCTTAATGTAACAGAAAAGCATTTAGCTCAAAAAATTTCTGGCAGGTCTAAAGATGTTTGAATTTTATAGCTGTCCTTGATCACCTTTCTTGGAGTGGGGGTTAAGAGGAAGAGGGCTGCAGGTGAGCAATGATTACATGAATGATAAGTTCTTTGATGGATCGATTTTTTTCACGTTTTTAATTTAGAAGGTAAAACTTTCTATCACAATTTAAGCTAAAAAATTATGGCTGAGATAATAGAGGTCTGATTCCAGTGCAAGTTAAAGAGGAAAAAGTTGCTGCTCAAATGTCAAGACATCTTGTGGTCCGGGATGATTAAAACTAAACTGTTTGCTATATGAATCCCAAGGTGCAGCTATACCTTAGCTTTGGTGACATTTAGCCAGTGACTTTTCATAGCTTGTTAATAATGTATAGCTGTCCCTATATAAATTTGCAGTGACAGAAGTGGCCATTTGGAGTGGAGCAGTTAATGATATTTATTCGTGACAGAAAATGCAGATTTGAAAATATTTCTAAAAAATCAGGATTCATGTCAAAAGAAATCATGTATTTAAAAGACAATAGCATCATAACATTTTTCAGGTGTTGTAACTAAAATCACAGCACTTTGTCAAGCAACGTTTGTTCTATTTTTAATCATTCTATACAGCGCAAGCCCCAGCTCCCTCTGCAACTTGGTCCTACTTATCCTGCCAAATCGGAAAACTTCACCTTGCAAATCACTTCCTCAGAGGGCATTTTCTCACCTTTGACTTGGTTAGTTCCATATAATTCATGTTTCCCATTATAAGACTAACCATACATTTTTGTAATTGCTTGTTTGATGCCTGTCTTTCCCTCTAGACAACACTAGCATGTTTCTTAGCCAATTTTTGGATTTCAATGAATCCTTAAATGATTATTGAATGATCAGATCAACACTAGCAAGTAGAGATATGCATATTATTTGCAAAAGTGAGAGGTATCATTAATTTATTAGACAATTGAAGTTTTATAAGAAAAATTCAGTGCATAGTCTATTAATATTAATCTCCCATTAGTTATTTTGCTCTAGTAGAAACAGAAAACTGCTGTTTCCAATAATGTCTGTTTCTAATATTTCAATTTAAAACCTGACATATACAAATAATGCATAAACTATAAAACATCTTAAGGTAAATATGAAGAGACGGAATGCAGAAAAACGAATATAGGAAAGGAAATGATTTTCAAGTTAGCAATTCATCTTGGTTTAACATCTTTATGAATATAAATAATCTCCAACATTTGCTTATTTGAAGAGGGTTGTCTACTTTTTGTGATTATCAAATTTATTTGGCTATGGAAATAACACATATTATGAAAACTTCAAAAATTTAGAGGAGGCTAGGTGTGGTGGCTCATTCCTGTCATCCAAGCATTCTGGGAGGCAGAGGCGGGATGATCACTTAAGCCTAGGAGTTTGAGATCAGCCTTGGCAACATAGTAAGACCGCATCTCTATTAAAAAAAAAATAGCTGGGCATGGTAGTATGAGCCTGTGGTTTCAGCTACTCAGGAGGCTGAAGCAGGAGGATTGCTTGAGCCCAAAAGGTTGAGGCTGCAGTGAGCCACAGTCACACCACTGCCTTCCAGCCTGGGGAACAAGACCCTGTCTCAAAAAAATGAAAAGAAAAACAATTAAAAACTAAGATGAGCACAAAAAATATAGAAGAAATTAATGAACTGAAACATGTCAAATTGCCACGTTTATAGGTTAAATGTGGCCAAATATTAAAAATTGCGTATTAACCCACCTAATATATTCCCAATAACTGAGACAGTCACTGTTAAATTTTGTTGCAATTCCATCTACATGAACATAGAGGTATCTATATTACTTTCCTGGCTGCCATAACAAACTATCACAAACTGGGTGGTTTAAACAAAATAAATTTGTTGTTTCATAGTTGGGTGCTAGTCTGAAATCAAGGTGTTATCAGGGTTGATTTTTTGCTGGGAACTGTAAGGGAAAGCTCCTTTCCTCTCTAGTAGCTTTTGGTAGCATCAGGCATTCCTTGGCTTATAGATGGTGGTCTCCCTGTGTCCAGATAGTCTTCCCTTGGTGCATTTCTCTCCATTTAGCCCAATTTTCTGATTTTAATTAGGGATACCAGTCAGATTGCATTAGGGTCCACTCTAATAACCCCATCTTACTTTCATCGGCAAAGATCCTATTTCTAAATAACGTTACATACGGGGGTACTGAGAATTAGGACTTCAAATATCCTTTTCTGGGAGACAGAATTCAACCCCTAATGAATGATATGCAACGCAAAACTGTGCGAATGTATGTAAAATGCACAAACACACACACATATATGTACACACACACGGAATTTTATACATAGTTCTTACGAAGTTTGTAAATAGGCTTTGCAAACATGAGAGTTAATTGCTGTGTGTAGTATGTCATATTTTGCTTACCTGTTCTTTCTCGCTACATGTAGAGGAGGTTTCCATTTACTTGCTATCATAAATGACGATTTCATGAATATGGTATTAGTTTCATATTGCTGCATAACAAATTATCACTGATTTAGAAGTATGAAACAAAACAAATTTATTTTCTCACAGTTTTTGTAGACTAGAAGTTCAGGCATGGCGTGACTGGTTCTCTGTCCAGAGTCTCACTGGGCTAAAATCAGAGTGTTTGTTGGGGTTGTAGTTTCTCTCTAGGCCTTAGGGTTTCCTTCCAAGCTCAATGGATGGTGGCAAAATTCATTTCCTTGTGGTTGTAGGACTGAGGTTTCCATTTTTTGTCAGGTAGAAAATACTTTCAGCTCTTAGATGCATCGTTAGGTCCTTGCCCCCTTGTTCACAATGCAAATTATTGCTTCCTTCTAGGCCAGCCAGAATGAATCTTTCTGCCCTTTCTGTGCCCCATCAGAGAAAATACTGTTTTTAATGAGCTCACCTGATTAGATTAAGGCCCACCCCCAGTTAATTTCTCTATTGCCATAAAACTTGATCCCAAAGTGACATTTCATAATATTAGTAGGCTTCATTTATACTTAAGTGAAGATTATATACATGACTGTGGGTCACCTTAGAATTCTGCCTACTAAAAATCATCTCATTAGTTCATCTTTGTGTTTTTGAGAATAACTGTCCTAAAATAAGTTCTTGGCAGGGAAATTTCTCCCTCAAAGTAAATGCAAATTTTTGTAAGCTTTTAAAACCTGTTGTTAAAGTCTAATTTTCACTTCCACCAGTACACTTGGAGTGCCTGTATGCCAATGCATGCCAATTAACAGAACTTTATCTCAACATTAAACAATAACAGCAAAATCTTTTGATAAGCAATATGATAAAGATTGGTATCTTACTTTATGTAACTGTAGATTATCAAAATGATAAATAAGAGAAAACACTGAGTTAGGTTTATTGTTCACTAATATGTCTTTCTTTATGTTAATATTCATTTTGTTCTAATTTTCCATTCTCAGTGATATATAAAATATCTTATAACAATATTGAACTTTTCTCTGATATGTATTTTATTAATTTTTTTTTCCTTTTTTTGAGACGGAGTCTCACTCTGTCACCACGCTGGAGTGGGGTGGCGTGGTCTCGGCTAATGGCAACCTCTGCCTCCCGGGTTCAAGTGATTCTCCTGTCTCAGCCTCCCGATGTGATGGGATTACAGGCGTAAGCCACTGCGCCCAGCCTTTATGAATATTTTTACAAGTTTGTTTTTTGCCCTGTATTTTTCCTTCCTCATTTATTTTACTTTATTATCTTTCATATTCTCTCCTCCCTCTCCCTCTCTGATTATTCCCATGAATCTACTTACTCTCTAATCTAATGGCTTATTTTTAGGTACTTTGGGAAAAAACAAAAACAAACATAATTTTTGAACTGCACATATATACAGATACATTCTCAATATGAGGCATTCAAGTAATATAGAACTATAGACTATAGTATTTCTTAAAATAACATCTTTCTCCTGGCAACTATTTCGTCTTTTTTCCAGAGTAATTACAATTAACAGAGTGATCGTAACCATTCTATCCTTTCTGTAAGCATTTATCTATCTATAATATTCATGTGGACATTTTTTTTAAGTTAGAAAGACATTGAAACCAATTTTTAAGTTACTGGCTTTTTTAGTTAACCATATTGGGGAATCTGTCTACACGAATAGTTAAATTGGCTCCTTCATGATAACAATATAATATTTCATAATATAGGTAAATCATAACTCATTAAGGAGTTGCCAGACAATAAGGTTGTATTTATTCTTCTATTAGTCAAACAATAAACGTGAAGATCCATTTTTATATTTTATTATTTTTAATATATTGCTGTGGTATTTTTGTGATTTCTTCATGATTTTCAAAGATATGTTTATAATTTATTCAGTGGGTACATGTGCTTACCTGAATTATTTTAATATCAGGTTACTCTAGGTTTGTAGGTAGATGTGAAAAGCACCTTTTTTCTATGTTCTGAGACAGTTTATACAACATGAATTTACATATTTCTTAAAATTTTTATAGTACACATGATACTAGAGCTCATGCATGGTGACTGTAGGAGTCAAAATTTTTACTATCTTCTATGACAATTTGTGCTTTCCAGTTTTCCCCCTTTCCTCAAAACAATATTGTAAGTTTATATTTTCTTTGAAAAAGCATTCACTTAGTATAGGTTTATAAGCATACTGCTGTATAAAGTTAAATTCTCCTATGAATCTTTCATTTAATCCACATTTTCACCAGCTCATCTTTCATGTAATTGACGTTATTTATTTCTTTGTGGGGTTTCTCTTCGTTTTTAGTCACACTGGCTAAAAGTTTACTACTCATTGTTCAAGGGATAAATACAACAACTAAAAATCTAGGTTTTGTTAAGTATTTTTAAATTAATGTTAAATTAATGTGTTACCACTTTTATTAATATAATTTTAATTCTTATTTTATTCATTTTGTAGCTACTTAAAGATTTAGTTTACTTAATTTTTAATATTTTATAATATATGCATTAAAACTTTGAATTTTCTCTGAGAATGTTTGATTAAACCAGAGTTTTTGCTATGTAGTATTTGCATGGCTATATATCTAGATTATGATTTAAATTTATATTTTCTCTTTAACTCATTAACTTTTTAACAGTATTTTCTAAAATTCCCAATGAAAATATTTCTGTTAGCTGTGAAATTTTGTTAGATATCAAATTGTATTAAATTTTGATTTTAAAATTTGTTCTAAATGATGATTTCTGGTTTGGGGGAATTATTAAAATTTCTTTGAGGCTAAAAACTGGTTAATTTCTGTGAGTAGTCCATGGTACCCTCACAAAATATATTCTATTTCCTTGGCCCATGGTTCTAGATATATATTTATGAGATCAAATTTCTTAATAATGTATTATAAACATTAAAAATCCTAATTTTTTGTTCACTGTTCCATCACTTTCTGAAAGAAAGATACTCAAATTTTTCTCTTGGACATTGATTTGTCATGTCTTTGAGATATTTGTCAGATAAATTAGTGATGGTAAAATAGAAAACAAAGCAAACAAAAATGAGAGAATTTAACTTTATACAGCAGTATGCTTATAAACCTATACTAAGTGAATGCTTTTTCAAAGAAAATATAAACTTACAATATTGTTTTGAGGAAAGGGGGAAAACTGGAAAGCACAAATTGTCATAGAAGATAGTAAAAATTTTGACTCCTACAGTCACCATGCATGAGCTCTAGTATCATGTGTACTATAAAAATTTTAAGAAATATGTAAATTCATGTTGTATAAACTGTCTCAGAACATAGAAAAAAGGTGCTTTTCACATCTACCTACAAACCTAGAGTAACCTGATATTAAAATAATTCAGGTAAGCACATGTACCCACTGAATAAATTATAAACATATCTTTGAAAATCATGAAGAAATCACAAAAATACCACAGCAATATATTAAAAATAATAAAATATAAAAATGGATCTTCACGTTTATTGTTTGACTAATAGAAGAATAAATACAACCTTATTGTCTGGCAACTCCTTAATGAGTTATGATTTACCTATATTATGAAATATTATATTGTTATCATGAAGGAGCCAATTTAACTATTCGTGTAGACAGATTCCCCAATATGGTTAACTAAAAAAGCCAGTAACTTAAAAATTGGTTTCAATGTCTTTCTAACTTAAAAAAAATGTCCACATGAATATTATAGATAGATAAATGCTTACAGAAAGGATAGAATGGTTACGATCACTCTGTTAATTGTAATTACTCTGGAAAAAAGACGAAATAGTTGCCAGGAGAAAGATGTTATTTTAAGAAATACTATAGTCTATAGTTCTATATTACTTGAATGCCTCATATTGAGAATGTATCTGTATATATGTGCAGTTCAAAAATTATGTTTGTTTTTGTTTTTTCCCAAAGTACCTAAAAATAAGCCATTAGATTAGAGAGTAAGTAGATTCATGGGAATAATCAGAGAGGGAGAGGGAGGAGAGAATATGAAAGATAATAAAGTAAAATAAATGAGGAAGGAAAAATACAGGGCAAAAAACAAACTTGTAAAAATATTCATAAAGGCTGGGCGCAGTGGCTTACGCCTGTAATCCCATCACATCGGGAGGCTGAGACAGGAGAATCACTTGAACCCGGGAGGCAGAGGTTGCCATTAGCCGAGACCACGCCACCCCACTCCAGCGTGGTGACAGAGTGAGACTCCGTCTCAAAAAAAGGAAAAAAAAATTAATAAAATACATATCAGAGAAAAGTTCAATATTGTTATAAGATATTTTATATATCACTGAGAATGGAAAATTAGAACAAAATGAATATTAACATAAAGAAAGACATATTAGTGAACAATAAACCTAACTCAGTGTTTTCTCTTATTTATCATTTTGATAATCTACAGTTACATAAAGTAAGATACCAATCTTTATCATATTGCTTATCAAAAGATTTTGCTGTTATTGTTTAATGTTGAGATAAAGTTCTGTTAATTGGCATGCATTGGCATACAGGCACTCCAAGTGTACTGGTGGAAGTGAAAATTAGACTTTAACAACAGGTTTTAAAAGCTTACAAAAATTTGCATTTACTTTGAGGGAGAAATTTCCCTGCCAAGAACTTATTTTAGGACAGTTATTCTCAAAAACACAAAGATGAACTAATGAGATGATTTTTAGTAGGCAGAATTCTAAGGTGACCCACAGTCATGTATATAATCTTCACTTAAGTATAAATGAAGCCTACTAATATTATGAAATGTCACTTTGGGATCAAGTTTTATGGCAATAGAGAAATTAACTGGGGGTGGGCCTTAATCTAATCAGGTGAGCTCATTAAAAACAGTATTTTCTCTGATGGGGCACAGAAAGGGCAGAAAGATTCATTCTGGCTGGCCTAGAAGGAAGCAATAATTTGCATTGTGAACAAGGGGGCAAGGACCTAACGATGCATCTAAGAGCTGAAAGTATTTTCTACCTGACAAAAAATGGAAACCTCAGTCCTACAACCACAAGGAAATGAATTTTGCCACCATCCATTGAGCTTGGAAGGAAACCCTAAGGCCTAGAGAGAAACTACAACCCCAACAAACACTCTGATTTTAGCCCAGTGAGACTCTGGACAGAGAACCAGTCACGCCATGCCTGAACTTCTAGTCTACAAAAACTGTGAGAAAATAAATTTGTTTTGTTTCATACTTCTAAATCAGTGATAATTTGTTATGCAGCAATATGAAACTAATACCATATTCATGAAATCGTCATTTATGATAGCAAGTAAATGGAAACCTCCTCTACATGTAGCGAGAAAGAACAGGTAAGCAAAATATGACATACTACACACAGCAATTAACTCTCATGTTTGCAAAGCCTATTTACAAACTTCGTAAGAACTATGTATAAAATTCCGTGTGTGTGTACATATATGTGTGTGTGTTTGTGCATTTTACATACATTCGCACAGTTTTGCGTTGCATATCATTCATTAGGGGTTGAATTCTGTCTCCCAGAAAAGGATATTTGAAGTCCTAATTCTCAGTACCCCCGTATGTAACGTTATTTAGAAATAGGATCTTTGCCGATGAAAGTAAGATGGGGTTATTAGAGTGGACCCTAATGCAATCTGACTGGTATCCCTAATTAAAATCAGAAAATTGGGCTAAATGGAGAGAAATGCACCAAGGGAAGACTATCTGGACACAGGGAGACCACCATCTATAAGCCAAGGAATGCCTGATGCTACCAAAAGCTACTAGAGAGGAAAGGAGCTTTCCCTTACAGTTCCCAGCAAAAAATCAACCCTGATAACACCTTGATTTCAGACTAGCACCCAACTATGAAACAACAAATTTATTTTGTTTAAACCACCCAGTTTGTGATAGTTTGTTATGGCAGCCAGGAAAGTAATATAGATACCTCTATGTTCATGTAGATGGAATTGCAACAAAATTTAACAGTGACTGTCTCAGTTATTGGGAATATATTAGGTGGGTTAATACGCAATTTTTAATATTTGGCCACATTTAACCTATAAACGTGGCAATTTGACATGTTTCAGTTCATTAATTTCTTCTATATTTTTTGTGCTCATCTTAGTTTTTAATTGTTTTTCTTTTCATTTTTTTGAGACAGGGTCTTGTTCCCCAGGCTGGAAGGCAGTGGTGTGACTGTGGCTCACTGCAGCCTCAACCTTTTGGGCTCAAGCAATCCTCCTGCTTCAGCCTCCTGAGTAGCTGAAACCACAGGCTCATACTACCATGCCCAGCTATTTTTTTTTTAATAGAGATGCGGTCTTACTATGTTGCCAAGGCTGATCTCAAACTCCTAGGCTTAAGTGATCATCCCGCCTCTGCCTCCCAGAATGCTTGGATGACAGGAATGAGCCACCACACCTAGCCTCCTCTAAATTTTTGAAGTTTTCATAATATGTGTTATTTCCATAGCCAAATAAATTTGATAATCACAAAAAGTAGACAACCCTCTTCAAATAAGCAAATGTTGGAGATTATTTATATTCATAAAGATGTTAAACCAAGATGAATTGCTAACTTGAAAATCATTTCCTTTCCTATATTCGTTTTTCTGCATTCCGTCTCTTCATATTTACCTTAAGATGTTTTATAGTTTATGCATTATTTGTATATGTCAGGTTTTAAATTGAAATATTAGAAACAGACATTATTGGAAACAGCAGTTTTCTGTTTCTACTAGAGCAAAATAACTAATGGGAGATTAATATTAATAGACTATGCACTGAATTTTTCTTATAAAACTTCAATTGTCTAATAAATTAATGATACCTCTCACTTTTGCAAATAATATGCATATCTCTACTTGCTAGTGTTGATCTGATCATTCAATAATCATTTAAGGATTCATTGAAATCCAAAAATTGGCTAAGAAACATGCTAGTGTTGTCTAGAGGGAAAGACAGGCATCAAACAAGCAATTACAAAAATGTATGGTTAGTCTTATAATGGGAAACATGAATTATATGGAACTAACCAAGTCAAAGGTGAGAAAATGCCCTCTGAGGAAGTGATTTGCAAGGTGAAGTTTTCCGATTTGGCAGGATAAGTAGGACCAAGTTGCAGAGGGAGCTGGGGCTTGCGCTGTATAGAATGATTAAAAATAGAACAAACGTTGCTTGACAAAGTGCTGTGATTTTAGTTACAACACCTGAAAAATGTTATGATGCTATTGTCTTTTAAATACATGATTTCTTTTGACATGAATCCTGATTTTTTAGAAATATTTTCAAATCTGCATTTTCTGTCACGAATAAATATCATTAACTGCTCCACTCCAAATGGCCACTTCTGTCACTGCAAATTTATATAGGGACAGCTATACATTATTAACAAGCTATGAAAAGTCACTGGCTAAATGTCACCAAAGCTAAGGTATAGCTGCACCTTGGGATTCATATAGCAAACAGTTTAGTTTTAATCATCCCGGACCACAAGATGTCTTGACATTTGAGCAGCAACTTTTTCCTCTTTAACTTGCACTGGAATCAGACCTCTATTATCTCAGCCATAATTTTTTAGCTTAAATTGTGATAGAAAGTTTTACCTTCTAAATTAAAAACGTGAAAAAAATCGATCCATCAAAGAACTTATCATTCATGTAATCATTGCTCACCTGCAGCCCTCTTCCTCTTAACCCCCACTCCAAGAAAGGTGATCAAGGACAGCTATAAAATTCAAACATCTTTAGACCTGCCAGAAATTTTTTGAGCTAAATGCTTTTCTGTTACATTAAGACCTACAAGAAATGACCTTGCTGAACTGCATTAAGAGAGATGATTGATTTTACCGTGAAATATTTTTTATTTTGATAAAATAAGTAGGTTTCATATTTTTAAAATATGCTTTTGAATCTTTTTCTGCTCAAAGTCTAATAATGTCATCAGGATATCAATCTTCGATGCCTACAAAGTATCTAAATTTATTAATATTTTATAAAAATATCTAATGCATATTACATATTTGAGTCTTCTTAAGATCTATCATTTTAGCCCTTCATTGTGGAGCATTCACAGTAATTAACATAGTAATTAGAAAAAAAGGGAAACAGACATATCAATAAAGATAATGTTTGCTATATATATGTGTCTTATAACCTCATGCTGTATACCTTAAAATGGTCATCAATACAATACTACAAATGCATTACATAACCTGTTCTGAACAAATATGACTGGCTTACTGATAATTTTTCTATATATATAATAAGTTATGGATGAGCAATTATTATAAAAGGGCTTATTGTCAAATAAATTGGCTTATTGGTCTCTATCATACAGCTCTTACTTTATTTAGTAATAAATATCATATGGTCCATAATGAATAGTATAGTGAATGCATACATCAAAATAAAAGTAGATGATGGAATTTAAAACAATGAGCATAGCATTGTTTCTTAACTGTTTTATGAGTTAACACCTAAAAATATGTAAACTTATAATATGTCTTCTTTTTATTTCACCAAAAAATACATGTGATGGAAAATTGTCTATGGTTGTCTTCACCTCTTTGAAAAGTTAACAGCATCACTTTTATGTTTGCTTCTATTTTCTCTATTTTATGAACAACATTCAAGTAGTATTTGTCAATTACCTATTATGTTATGAGGTATTGTAGGTTTCATACAGTGATGAGCACCATGGACAAGATCTTTGTAGATATTACAATCAAATACAGAGAGAAAAATTAGTATCACAGAAAAAAAATAAATGCTGCTATGTTTTACGATGGTGTCTAATGAGAGATACAACTTTATTGAGTGGGTTGGTGGGAGGTGGGGAAAGAAGATTTTCCCATACCTGTTCTTTTGAGAGTGAGTTAGGGGAGCATTAGCAATTATTCTTGAATAACAGGCTTAACTCAGGCACATATTTAGTCAACTAACCCTACAGCCTTGACTGATTGATGGAGAATATGGTAGGTCCTGGGAACCTTTCCAAGACAGGAATACCTTAGTTGGGAGTCTCCAGAAACAGACCTTGAGCAAAAAGTTTTAGTAGAAGTAGTTTTTTAGGAGATATAAAACACACCTAAAGTTGAGTAAGTTGGTAGACGAAAGAGAATGTAGAAAATGAAATTAAATCAACTATTAAAGTGGGTGCTTAGAGGTTATTCCCCTAGGAAAGTCTGATCAACTGTAAAAAACACACACTTCAGAATTATCCCACCTGATGGGCTAAGAAAGCTAAGGTATGTATACCCAAACTTCCATCAGTAATTGTTGGGGGCTGCATCCTGGACTGGGAGGATGAGAAGGGGAAGGGGGTTAATTCCCCAGAATTTCTGTTCTGCTTTGCATGAAAGTAGTTTCTGAAATAAACAAGCTCATAAATAAATACACAGTTTGCTGGAAATTGGCTGTAAAAGGTTGAAATGGTAGGATGAGAGGAGTAGGAGTGATAGCCACCCATTAGACAACAGCATGACAGAGTGAGCTAAGGTATTTGCATCTATTAAGATTATCAGTCTCCCATTATTATTGTGTGGGAGTCTAAGTCTCTTTCTAGGTCTCTAAGGACTTGCTTTATGAATCTGGGTCCTCCTGTATTGGGTGCATATATATTTAGGATAGTTAGCTCTTCTTGTTGAATTGATCCCTTTACCATTATGTAATGGCCTTCTTTGTCTCTTTTGAACTTTGTTGGTTTAAAGTCTGTTTTATCAGAGACTAGGATTGCAACCCCTGCCTTTTTTTGTTTTCCATTTGCTTGGTAGATCTTCCTCCATCCCTTCATTTTGAGCCTATGTGTGTCTCTGCGCATGAGATGGGTTTCCTGAATACAGCACACTGATGGGTCTTGACTTTTTATCCAATTTGCCAGTCTGTGTCTTTTAATTGGAGCATTTAGCCCATTTACATTTAGGGTTAATATTGTTACGTGTGAATTTGATTCTGTCATTATGATGTTAGCTGGTTATTTTGCTCATTAGTTGATGCAGTTTCTTCTTAGCATTGATGGTCTTTACAATTTGGCATGTTTTTGCAGTGGCTGGTACTGGTTGTTCCTTTCCATGTTTAGTGCTTCCTTCAGGAGCTCTTTTAGGGCAGGCCTGGTGGTGACAAAATCTCTCAGCATTTGCTTGTCTGTAAAGGATTTTATTTCTCCTTCACTTATGAAGCTTAGTTTGTCTGGATATGAAATTCTGGGTTGAAAATTCTTTTCTTTAAGAATGTTGAATATTGGCCCCCACTCTCTTCTGGCTTGTAGAGTTTCTGCCGAGAGATCGGCTGTTAGTCTGATGGGCTTCCCCTTGTAGGTAACCCGACCTTTCTCTCTGGCTGCCCTTAACATTATTTCCTTCATTTCAACTTTGGTGAATCTGACAATTATGTGTTTTGGAGTTGCTCTTCTCGAGGAGTATCTTTTTGGCGTTCTCTGTATTTCCTGAATTTGAATATTGGCCTGCCTTGCTAGATTGGGGAAGTTCTCCTGGATAATATCCTGCAGAGTGTTTTCCAACTTGGTTCCATTCTCCTCGTCACTTTCAGGTACACCAATCAGACGTAGATTTGGTCTTTTCACATAGTCCCATATTTCTGGGAGGCTTTGTTCATTTCTTTTTATTCTTTTTCCTCTAAACTTCTCTTCTTGCTTCATTTCATTCATTTGATCTTCCATCACTGATACCCGTTCTTCCAGTTAACAAATCGGCTACTGAGGCGTGTGCATTCATCACGTAGTTCTCCTGCCTTGGCTTTCAGCTCCATCAGGTCCTTTAAGGACTTCTCTGCATTGATTATTCTAGTTATCCGTTCGTCTAATTTTTTTTTAAGGTTTTTAACTTCTTTGCCATGGGTTCGAACTTCCTCCTTTAGCTCGGAGTAGTTTGATCTTCTGAAGCCTTCTTCTCTCAGCTCATCAAAGTCATTCTCCGTCCAGCATTGTTCTGCTGCTGGGGAGGAGCTGCATTCCTTTGGAGGAGGAGAGGCACTCTGACTTTTAGAGTTTCCAGTTTGTCTGCTCTCTGTTTTTTCCCCATCTTTGTGGATTTATCTACTTTTGGTCTTTGATGATGGTGACGTACAGATGGGGTTTCGGTGTGGATGTCCTTTCTGTTTGTTAGTTTTTCTTCTAACAGTCAGGACCCTCAGCTGGAGGTCTGTTGGAGTTTGCTGGAGATCCACTCCAGACCCTGTTTGCCTGGGTATCAGCAGCGGGGGCTGCAGAACAGCGGATATTGGTGAGCAGCAAATGTTGCTACTGGATCATTCCTCTGGAAGTCATGTCTCAGAGGAGTACCCGGCCATGTGAGGTGTCAGTCTGCCCCTACTGGGGGGTGCCTCCCAGTTAGGCTACTTGGGGGTCACCCCACTGTCAACATTAGACAGATCAACGAGACAGAAAGGTAACAGGGATATCCAGGAATTGAACTCAGCTCTGCACCAAGTGGGCCTAATAGACATCTCCAGAACTCTCCACCCCAAATCAACAGAACATACATTCTTCTCAGCACCACACTGCACTTATTCTAAAATTGACCACATAGTTGGAAGTAGAGCACTCCTCAGCAAATGTAAAAGAACAGAAATTATAAACTGTCTTTCAGACCGCAGTGCAATCAAACTAGAACTCAGGATTAAGAAACTCACTCAAAACCGCTCAACTACATGGAAACTGAACAACCTGCTCCTGAATGACTACTGGGTACATAACAAAATGAAGGCAGAAATAAAGATGTTCTTTGAAACCAATGAGAACAAAGACACAACATTCCAGAATCTCTGGGACACATTCAAAGCAGTGTGTAGAGGGAAATTTATAGCACTAAATGTCCACAAGAGAAAGCAGAAAAGATTTAAAATTGACACCCTAACATCACAATTAAAAGAACTAGATAAGAAAGAGCAAACACATTCAAAAGCTAGCAGAAGGCAAGAAATAACTAAGATCAGAGCAGAACTGAAGGAAATAGAGACACAAAAAACCCTTCAAAAAATCAATGAATCCAGGAGCTGGTTTTTTGAAAAGATCAACAAAATTGATAGACCTCTAGCAAGACTAATAAAGAAGAAAAGAGAGAAGAATCAAATAGATGCAATAAAAATGATAAAGGGGATATCACCACCGATCCCACAGAAATACAAACTACCATCAGAGAATACTATAAACACCTCTACGCAAATAAACTAGAAAATCCAGAAGAAATAGATAAATTCCTTGACACATACACCCTCCCAAGACTAAACTAGGAAGAAGTTGAATCTCTGAATGGACCAATAACAGGCTCTGAAATTGAGGCAATAATTAAGAGCTTACCAACCAAAAAAAAGTGCAGGACCAGATGGATTCACAGCCAAATTCTACCAGAGGTACAAGGAGGAGCTGGTACCATTCCTTCTGAAATTATTCCAATCAATAGAAAAAGAGGGAATCCTCCCTAACTCATTTTATGAGGCCAGCATCATCCTGATACCAAAGCCTGGCAGAGACACAACCAAAAAAGAGAATTTCAGACCAATATCCCTGATGAATATTGAGGCAAAAATCCTCAATAAAATACTGGCAAACTGAATCCAGCAGCACATCAAAAAGCTTATCCACCATGATCAAGTGGGCTTCATACCTGGGATGCAAGGCTGGTTCAACATACACAAATCAATAAACGTAATCCAGCATATAAACAGAACCAACGACAAAAACCACATGATTATCTCAATAGATGCAGAAAAGGCCTTTGACAAAATTCAACAACTACTTCATGCTAAAAACTCTCAATAAATTAGGTATTGATGGGATGTATCTCAAAATAATAAGAGCTATCTATGACAAACCCACAGCCAATATCATACTGACTGGGCAAAAACTGGAAGCATTCCCTTTGAAAACTGGCACAAGACAGGGATGCCCTCTCTCACCACTCCTATTCAACATAGTGTTGGAAGTTCTGGCCAGGGCAATCAGGCAGGAGAAGGAAATAAAGGGTATTCAATTCGGAAAAGAGGAAGTCAAATTGTCCCTGTTTGCAGATGACATGATTGTATATCTAGAAAACCCGATCATCTCAGCCCAAAATCTCCTTAAGCTGATAAGCAACTTCAGCAAAGTCTCAGGATACAAAAGCCATGTGCAAAAATCACCAGCATTCTAATACTCCAATAACAGACAAACAGACAGCCAAATCATGAGTGAACTCCCATTCACAATTGCTCCAAAGAGAATAAAATACCTAGGAATCCAACATACAAGGGACATAAAGAACCTCTTCAAGGAGAACTACAAACCACTGCTCAATGAAATAAAAGAGGACACAAACAAATGGAAGAACATTCCATGCTCATGGGTAGGAAGAATCAATATTGTGAAAATGGCCATACAGCCCAAGGTAATTTATACATTCAATGCCATCCGCATCAAGCTACCAATTACTTTCTTCATAGAATTGGAAAAAACTACTTTAAAGTTCATATGGAAAGAAAAAAGAGCCTGCATTGCCAAGTAAATCCTAAGCCAAAAGAACAAAGCTGGAGGCATCACCCTACCTGACTTCAAATTATACTACAAGGCTACAGTAACCAAAACAGCATCGTACTGGTACCAAAACAGAGATATAGACCAATGGAACAGAACAGAGCCCTCAGAAATAATGCCACATATCTACAACCATCTGATCTTTGACAAACCTGACAAAAACAAGAAATGGGGAAACGATTCCCTATTTAATAAATGGTGCTGGGAAAACTGGCTAGCCATATAGAAAGCTGAAACTGGATCCCTTCCTTACACCTTATACGAAAATTAATTCAAGATGGATTAGAGACTTACATGTTAGACCTGAAACCATAAAAACCCTAGAAGAAAACCTAGGCAATATCATTCAGGACATAGGCATGGGCAAGGACTTCATGACTAAAACACCAAAAGCAATGGCAACAAAAGCCAAAATAGACAAATGGGATCCAATTAAGCTAAAGAGCTTCTGCACAGCAAAAGAAACTACCATCAGAGTGAACAGGAAACCTACAGAATGGGAGAAGATTTTTGCAATCTACTCATCTGACAAAAGGCTAATATCCAGAATCTAAAATGAACTCAAACAAATTGACAAGAAAAAAACAACCCCATCGAAAAGTGCGTGAAGGATGTGAACAGACAATTCTCAAAAGAAGACATTTATGCAGCCAAAAGACCCATGAAAAATGCTCATCATCACTGGCCATCAGAGAAATGCAAATCAAAACCATAATGAGATACCATCTCACACCAGTTAGAATGGTGATCATTAAAAAGTCAGGAAACAACGGGTGCTGGAGAGGATATGGAGAAATAGGAACACTTTTACACTGTTGGTGGGACTGTAAACTAGTTCAACCATTGTGGAAGTCAGTGTGGCAATTCCTCAGGGATCTAGAACTAGAAATACCATTTGACCCAGCCATCCCATTACTGGGTATATACCCAAAGTATTATAAATCATGCTGCTATAAAGACACACACACACACGTATGTTTATTGTGGCACTATTCACAATAGCAAAGACTTGGAACCAACCCAAATGTCCAACAATGATAGAGTCAATTAAGAAAACGTGGCACATATACACCATGGAATACTATGCAGCCATAAAAAACAATGAGTTCATGTCCTTTGTAGGGACATGGATGAAGATGGAAACCATCATTCTTAGCAAACTGTCACAAGGACAAAAAACCAAACACCACATGTTCTCACTCATAGGTGGGAATTGAACAATGAGAACACATGGACACAGGAAGGGGAACATCACACACTGGGGCCTGTTGTGGGGTGGGGGGAGGGGGGAGGGATAGCATTAGGAGATATACCTAATGTTAAATTATGAGTTACTGGGTGCAGCATACCAACATGGCACATGTATACATATGTAACTAACCTGCACAATGTGCACATGTACCCTAAAACTTAAAGTATAATAAAAAAAAGATTATCATTTAAAAGTCCCAGATTTAGTTTGCTTATAGACTTTTGTCCAGTAGAGATGCAAATACTTTCTGTTCAGAAGACAAAAATAACCCCAAAGTTATAATTTATTGTCCCGTGGGACAGCAACCAGATATGCATCTAATCCAGCAAATATTATTCTGAAATGCCTTTATTAAACTCCCAGTGAATACACAACTCTTCAAATGCTCTCTAGTCTGTTTGTATAATAGTTTGTAATTTCAAACTATTATAGGCTAAATCAAATTTAGCCTTGCTTCGCTCATAGACTTTTTTTGTTTAGACTATGTTTTAGGTTCCAGGTTTTGTATAACATTTTACATAATGTATTGAGATAGTTCCTACTCTTATTTTTGTTTTATAAATCAGAATGATTGCGTGTTAATAAGGTTAAGTAATTTCCCAAGATCACGCAGTTAGCAAATAATGGATTTAGATTCTGACTCAAGGAATTCTGACTTCAGATCCTTCTGATATACCTCCACCCCATTTTGAGAATTACTGCTCTAGACCTTTTCTGAAAGGAACCTAGACTGTTTATATCTAAACACACAACTACCAAGTATCTGTGCAATTCAGGTCAGAAATTACATAAAGTTGCAGATCTTTGATTAGGAATGTATTCAAGAAAATAGCTTTTTATTGAAGAGGGCTAGATTTTTAAAAATCTGTAAGAGTTAATCAGAGCTTAGCGAATTGATGATTTTCCTAAAAAATAATAGAATTAGACTTCCCAATGTTACTAGTTATTTTGATAACAATTGTGCTAAAAATTCAAAATCCACTGACAACAGTAATTATGTATACTTGTAAAACAAAAAAGCCATATTCTGACGAAATATACCATTGGTAATAAGGGAAAATTGCTCAGTTTTTATTCTCATTAAGTCTCAAGAAAGTCTGAGTGAGGAAAACTTTAATTGGATACCACTTCATTTGGTAACACCATTAATTGGTCAGTTAACAACTTTTTCAAAAGGTTGATAAGTGAATTGGTCATGGTAGACTAACTTATGCTGTTTGAAAAAATAATCCCCAAATCTCAGAGGCTAAAGTAACAAAAGCTTATTTCTTGCTTATAAGACCAAGCTATCACAGGTTCACTAGAACTACATTCTTCGGATCATTGTCCTCCCTTTGGACCTGGCTGATGATGTATTACCAATGTCCATATCAGCACAAAAAGTGACCCTGCAATTCTCTCATGAGTATTTAATTGCTCTTCCCACAGAGGAACACGTTACTTCCAGCCAACTTCTCCCCTTAGTGAAAAATATTGATGTTGCCTCAACCAAACAGAAGGAAGCTAGATGTACAGTCATACTGTTAGCAGCGGCTCTTTGCTCCCAGAGCTCCTAAGATGGCATCAAGCCTCTTGCACTCTGACCTGGGGTTCTTGGCCTCACGGATTCCAAGGAATGGAACCTTGGGCCATGCAGTGAGTGTTATAGCTCTATTAGAAGCCCTGGGTCACGGAAGAGAACCATGGAACCCAGCGACTAGTGTTCAGCTAGATTAGGATGAACCTGGGCACTTAGCTGCACAGAATAATGGCGAGCCTCTAGCCCGATCAGGAGTGGCATTAGGCGCCTTGCTGGATCAGAAGCGCAGCAGACACCCTGCTGGATCTGGAGGGATGGAAGTAAGCGGCAGGTCTGCAACGCAGCGATCAGCAGTGGTGGACGGCGAGTGATAGCTCAGCTCCAGCTGGAACAAACATGGACCAGCAGAGTATGCAGTTGCATGATTTAATAGAGTGAAAACAGAGCTCCCATACAATGGGAGGGGACCCAAAGGGGGTTGCCCACTCCCCGCTTAATGGCTGGGGTTTATATCCCAATCATTGTCCCTTCCCCTGTGCTCTCAGATGATAGATGATTTGACTATTTCTTTACCTCCTGTTTTTAGCCTAATTGGTGTTTTAGCGAGCCCTCTTTACTACCTGATTGGTTGGGTGTGAGCTGAGTTACAAGCTCCGTGTTTAAAGGTGGATGCAGTCACCTTCCCAGCAAGGCTTAGGAATTCTTAGTTGGCCTAGGAAATCCAGCTAGTCCTGTCTCTCAATATGATATGTCTGGAAAGAGGAGAAGTGGGATATTTGGCCAAAAGAGTTAAAAAATACTGCAGTGAGCTGAATGTTTATTTCCACCTCCTCACCCGCCCCCAAATTCATACCCTGAAATCTTAACCTTCACGGCTGGGTTTAATTGGGAGGTGAGACTTTTACCAAATGATTAGGTCCTGAGGGCTTTGCTCTAATGAATAGGAGTATTATTCTTATGAAAGAGGCCAGAGGGAGCTCATTTGACCTTTTCATCATGAGAACACAGTAAGAAGACAGCTGGCTATCTATGAACTAGAAAATGGGTCCCCACCAGACATGGATTTGCTAGCATCTTGATCTTGGATTTCCCATCCTCCAGAAATATGAGAAATAAATTTTTGTTGTTTACAAGCTGTCCAGTTTAAGGTGTTTTATATAGCAACCTGAACAGACCAGGACAAGTACCACAACATGAAATGAGGTGATTATCTATACCTATATTAATCTACATCTATTACTATAGAGTACATCAATTTCTTGCATATTTCTGCACATGTGGAAGAGTCACATGAAAAGTCTTATCTTTGTAAATATACATATGTGGGAATGTGTAAACATGATACAACTGTGATACAAATAATATAGACTTTGAAAGTTGTCATAAATGAAACGCTTGTTTTCCGAAACTTTGTCCACTGTAATAATGTTCTGGCACTTATAAAATACTGCATGTGAGGTTTTTAATAATTAGTAAATTCACATATGTGTTTTAAATAACATAGTAAAATAATCTTTTTAGGTAATGTGGAACAAATTGTGAAAAAATGCAAGAGTGAAGTAGAAATGATAAAAGTAAAACATAATTTAATTGTTGTAAGTGCTTTGAGTAAGGGATTTATCCAAAATTGGATTTCAAACTATTATAGGCTAAATCAAATTTAGCCTTGCTTGGCTCATAGACTTTTTTTGTTTAGACTATGTTTTAGGTTCCAGGTTTTGTATAAAATTTTAACTTGGAGAAATAGCCCTAGTCACCATTAATATGGTCATTCTAAGTTTTTTGGATGTTTCAAAATTATCGTTATGCTAAAAGTGCATTTGTATTATATTTAAATGTCTTAAGTTAATAGGTCTGAAAATTATCTGTATATAGACATTTAAAACAAATTTAGAAATTATTATACTGGTATAAAAAGCACACTTAATACTATGCTTCAATTGAACCAATTGTCACGTTTTCACTTCCACGACCCCCTCCCGCTTTTCTTTTTTCCATACTGAGTTCAGTTCCTACTGTTCTGAGAAAGCTACGCTCTTACTGTTTTCCAAAGCTGGGCCTCCATATTTGTGAACATGCCATATATTTGTCACTCCATTCTAAAGAGAATGCCCGATTTTCCTACCTATTACCCGATTTGCTGTTTTCCCTTCATCATCAACATAGTGTGTACTCTAGTGAGGGGGTGGCTGGAGGCCCAGGAACATGGATGGAGCTGGAGGCTGTTATCCTTAGCAAACTAATGCAGGAACAGAAAACCAAATACTGCATGCTCTCACTTATAAGTTGGAGCTAAATAAAAACATATGAACACAAAGAAGAGAACAACAGACACTGAGGTCTAAGTGTGGAGAGTGAGGAGAGTGAGGAGAGGGAGAGGAGCAGAAAAATAACTATCGAGGACTGAGCTTAATACCTGGCTGATGAAATAATATGTACAGCAAATCACTGTGATGTGAATTTACCTATGTAACAAACGTTCAAGTGTACCCCCAAACCTAAAAGTTAAAAATAAAACAAAACAAAAAACCTGTACTCACTGCTTTGATTTTTAATTTCCCATTTACTTCTCAACTCATGACAACATATCTTTCACCTCTAATGTTTAAATTGCTCTAACAAAAATCATCCAATCTAATGATTACAAAAGTCAAGACTCTCTGCTAATCCTGACTTCATTTTGGGATCAATGCAATAAATCAATCTCTCCTTGAAGTTAATTCTCCCCTAGTTCCCATGACATTCCCATTCCAATCTTTTGCTACTTGTTTATTTACTTTCACTGTGTCAACTTCAATCACACACTTCTTAAATGTTACTGTTTCTTTGGGCTGTAATGTCTGTTGTCTTCTTTTCAATAAATTATTGCTAAATAATACCAACCAGAAATCAATGTTATTTATAACTGATATGACAATGACTACTAACTTGTGTTTCCAGTCCTAACTGCTCTCATTAAACTAGACCTATATTTTCAGTGGCCACTTAGTTATCTCCACATGGATGCTCTACACACATCTCAAAAGGAACCTACCAATAACCAGTCTGTTTATCCTACTTTCTCCTCACAACCTGGTTCCATATATTTAATGGGCTATGTAAGAATTATTTTTTTCTTATTTCATCCTCATCAGTCGACTCCTTTGAGAGTGTTTGAAATATCTCTCAATTCTTTCATTTTCCTAGACTTTTGTGTTTTTGTTTTATTTTCTCCCCTGGAGATCAATGGGCAGACCAGAATAGTTTTATTACAGTTCAATGGCATTTAGGGAAAGGAGCAAATCATCTTATTCACTGTGACATCACAAAAAGAATCACAGAAATCAAGAGGAGTTTCATAGTTGATGTTTAAGAACACCAAGAACTTTCCCTATATCCTCACTCAGGATTCTCTGCTTAATGAAATGTGTAAGAGCACAGAGAACTTATTAAATATTTAATAATATTTATAATATATAATAATATAAAATATATTATTTCCTCTTAAAATGATTAACATTATTTATTGGTATCTAAGTTTTTAATATAAAAATTAATTTATTTGATCTCCTAATTTCTTAAAGATGCCAAATACATGGAGCCTTCCCCTGATGTCCTGATGGCAGAATCCCATTTTGTTACATCGTGGGTGGAGAGAGCAGATGCCCCAGTGCCTCCTTGCAGCTTTGGACACAATGTGCAGATGGCATCATTATCTCTTTTACATCTTGGATGGATTGCTGGGAAGGACATTCTGTTAAATAGTTATTTTAAAAGATCCTTTGGGAACTTATGACTTTTTTTTTTTTTTTTGCTATTTCCTTATATATTTTACGACTAACATATATTGTTATTTTTAATTTTTTTCTGAGTTCATTCCCTTAGTTTATCATGTTAAATTTCTCTAAAGAGTAGTAGTTTTCTTTCATTTATTCAGAATATTATATTTTCATATAGAGGGAGATCCAGCACCCATAAAACATTAGAAACACTCAAAAGGTAATTTAAATATTGTTTTTTAAGATTTTTAATATTATTGAAAATACATTGTGGTCATTTTATTGTCCATCACAAATGAATAAATTCATACACAAATATATGATAATAAAAAATGCTCTACAAGCAGGTAGAGGAGTGAAAGGACTCCGTGTATTCAGCTAAAGACTTTGAGCCAGTATTTGCAGGTAAGTATTATAAGCCAAATGTCTCAAACTTTAGCATGCATCGTAACATCTGGAGGGCTTAAAAATTCAGCTTATGTTACCCATCCCAGAGTTTTTCATTCAGTGAGTCTACAGTTGGGCGTAAGAATTTGCATCTATAATAACTTCTCAGATAAGGTTACTGCTGCTCAAAATGTGAGAACTACTGCTTGAAGTCACCTATAGAATATTTGGAAATATTGAAAAACCAAAAGCAACCTGAAACTAGCAAATATAGTTAATACAGACAATAATACTAATAAATTGCAATGTTAAGATATCAATTATTTTAATGCTTTCATGCTAAAAGGACTAACAGAACAAAAGTGTCTAATGATCAAAATAAAACAAACCTTTTGGAAGTAATAGATGAAAACAAAACCTTTCATGATAACATTTTGTGTTGTTTTAAACGTACAGAAAAGTGCAAATTACCTTCAAAATATACTTCACAAAAAGGTCCCCTGCGGTGTAGACATTGGAAAGGTCAAAATAACTATTTTCTCTAAATGCTTATCATATTTGTTGCTTTCACCTATTTTAGGTGACACAATTTGCTCCTTTTTTAGTGTCTTATTTCCCTGTTTATGGCACTACCCTCACCCAGCCTTCCAGCTAGTACCACAATTCTTTTTCTTTTTTTTTTGGGGGGGGGGGGGGGGCAGAGTCTAGCTCTGTCGCCCAGGCTGGAGTGCAGTGGGCTGGAGTGCAGTCACGCAATCTCAGCTCACTGCAAGCTCGGCCTCCTGGGTTCACACCATTCTCCTGCCTCAGCCTCCCAAGTAGCTGGGACTACAGGTACCCGCCACCACGTCCAGCTAATTTTTTGTGTTTTTTTAAGTAGAGACGGGGTTTCACCATGTTGGCCAGGATGGTCTCAATCTCCTGACCTCGTGATCCACCCGCCTCGGCCTCCCAAAGTGCTGGAATTACAGGCGTGAGACACCATGCCCGGCCGCTAATACCATAATTCTTGTGGACACTGACTGGCACTCTGACCATCATTTTCCCCAATTTATTTAGTTTAAATAAAGCACGTGTTTTGCCAATTGTAGTTGGTTATCTGTGTGCTTTTCTTTCTTCTTAGCTTCTGCCTGTATCTTCCAATATTTCTTCTCTGAAGTAAATTAAAGAAGAACCCTCACAATATCTTCTATAATGCTGTAAAAAATAGCATTTTAACATGGCCTTTGTATACTCACTTGTTTCTTAGAAAACAAGTTGGCTTATTTCAGTTTGAAACATAAGTAATTGATCCTTACCAAACGGGATTAAAAATAGTAGCAACTGTAATAGAAATTTTGATATTGACCACATAACAATCTTATCTTACTTTACAGATTAGTCTAAGATGCTAGGAGTTGCAAAGAGACTTAAGAGGCTTGAATGGATATAATCTGTACAGATTCTGATCTTTATCTAAAAAAACTGATATTCACCCTTTGATGCAAAAAAGAGAGAGAGAGATAGGTTTGCAGAGTGGGGGAAAGATGAAGAGAGAGAGAGAGAAACGCCTTCAGATTTCGGCTTATGTAAGAGTTTTGTGGAATTCAGTGACTGAAGGGCCCTGGACCAGTTCTTTGAATGAGAGTACTGGGGAGAAAAGGGGGCTTTGAGAAGTGATTACGTGAATAATGAAATGAATTTTCTCTAATGTTCCTTAAGACACAATTAAGTGATTGCATTTATTTTTATTTGTGCAATGGACTGTGCTTTAATAAGTGCAAATCTCTGCAGAGCCTTGGTTGCTTGGGCCTCAGGATTTATAAAAGCTATGTGTGTTTTATTTGTTCTTAAAATGACATTTTCTTGATTTTAGTTATTTTCAGAATGTTGAGAGTGGGAATGAAAGGCAACTTTAGAATCAGAATTTGACAGTAGTAGGAAAAAAGTGATAATTATACTGACATGGTCAAATTCACAAAATGTTCTTAACCTTGTGGTACTTAATTTTGCATATTGACCAAAAAAGGTTAGATAGGTTGTTTAAGTTCCTCACCTTCCTTTTCTTAGAGCAATTACCATAGAGAACTTTTAACTTTCTAGCCTTTGACATGTAAATCTTTTAAAAACTCTTATAAGCTTTACAACCTAGGACTAAGTTTCTCCAGGATTCCGGAGCCACCCTTTTGCAATATAATCACCATAGAGATAATGCCCTGATCGCCCCATCTCTAAGGGAAAGTAGGAGCCTAACTTTGGTGGGCACCTTACTCCAAGTTGTAAAACTCCCTCCTGTCATGAAGAAAGTCTATTTTTCCTTAGGGTAAAGCCAATTAACAAACACAGATGACTCGTGGATCCTTCCCGCCCTCATTTTTAAAAGATCGTCCACGCTTTGTCTTAGAGGAGTTCAGCTCAGACTGAGTTATGGCCTCTCCCCTATTTCAACAGCCTTGAACGAAGTCTACATTGCCTGATTAACTTTGTCCAGTGCATTTTTTACTTTAACAATACGAAGTGGCCAAAAATTAAATAAATAAATAAATAAATTAAACAAACAAATAAATAAATAAATAAATAAACGTCAATAGCACTAGAAAAACTACAGGCAGAACCATGTTACGTTTGACCTTTTCTTTACTATTATTGCATTCACACAGCTTCAGTTGTTTACACTTCAAAACATAGAGTATGAGACATTTTGCATTTCTGTATTTCACTACACCACAGTCAGGATCTTTTGTGTCCCCAGCTTCCAGGAAACAGGAAAATGCAATCTTGCTTGTTTTAGGAACTACCCTTCGTCTGCTAACAAGGGCTTATTTAAGAATCTTGGTTGTCCTAGTGCCAAAACACAGCCAAAGACATAAATACATTTCATGGAGAATGCTGTACTTTTGTTCCCAGGCTCTACATTGCTCAGGAGCTCAGGTTTATACTATTTTTTTCCTCAGGAGTTACTCCTTCAGGTATATTAAGGATAGTAACTCACAGTAGACCCTCTCCTTCACCAGCAGCCTCCCTCCCCCACCCTCCAATTCTAAATGATAAGTAAAAGTGGAGTCCTAGACTCTGCTGCTGGAACTCATTTCTTCTCCCAATATTGGAAAGACCTCAAATTCATTCCCAGACCTACTATTTCCTCCTCCCACAGGAAGAAACTACTTTATTTTGCATTCATTCCCTCAAGGCTAGAAACACTTCCTCAAATGTATTCTACTTTCAAGTTCTAAAACCCTGAAGAAATGTATCTACTTTTTTACCTGGAGGAGGGTTAAGGAAGATAAAGGGTCAGACCATCTGCCACGGTCTGAATGTTTGTGTCTCCCCAAAATTCATACGTTGAAACCCAGTCCCCAATGTGATGGTATTAGAAGGTGGAGCCTTTGGGAGATGATTAGGTCAGGAGGGTGGAACCCTCATGAATGAAACAGTACCCTTATAAAAGAGACCCCAGAGAGATAGCTGGCGCGTTCTACCATGTGGGAACACAGCAAGGAGCCATTTAAGAACCAGAGAGAGAGCCCTCACCAGACCCTGAGTCTGTTGGCACCTTGAGCTTGGACGTCCCAGACTCCAGAACTGTGAGCAACAAATTTCTGTTGTTTATAAGCCACCTATGTATTATATTTTTGTTGTAGCCAACCAAAAAAGCTAAGAACCATCTTTTTGAGACAGTATGTTGGTGTGTCATTTCAGGGATGAGGAAGGAGCTTCAACCTGGTTATACTTTGTTTTTAAGACACTCTAAACTGATGATATATTTTAATGATGAAAATAACGCAAATACACATCTGACAGTTCCGTTGCAAACATTATCCTAAGGCTTCTCAGTTGTGTATTATAATAGAATTTAAAAAAAAACATAGTTTTAGAAGAGGGAGACACTCAGTGCATAAGAATATGGCTACTAATATATTCCTGCTCAGTGTTTGAAAAGTATTCATTTCCCCTGATATGCACATGATTTTCTACATGTCCGAAAACATTATTATTAAGTATGTTGATAGAAAAAAACAATAATTTATGATCACCTCACTGTAATTGCATACAAAAATTAATATGTGGAAACCCACCAAGAAGAAGTTATGTATCTTCAAAGCTCAATTATTTTATTGAATTCTTAGAAGAAATTAAAATGAATATGGCATTTTATTACTGAATTATTCTGGTTTTAGATCATACCTAGATACCTTTAAAGGAAAGTCATTTCATAGCTGTGTCTTCCAGAGGCTTTTCAAATATATATTCAGCTTGTGAGATTTTTCTTTTGAATAACCTTTCCCTTTCAACTGATGCCCTAGTCTCTGATTACCCACTCCCTGGCCTCTGCCCTTTTCTCAAATCATCTTACTCAGCGGTAATGAAACAGCAGCCACAGAACGGCAGTGTTCCAAGACTCAAATGCATTAGCCTATCACGGAAAAACACAACACCTTTGTTTAGATACAAGTACATACAATCTGAGTTATCTTTTTTCCCCCGTCATGAACTCTATATATCTTGATGACTTTGAAAACTAAACTTTCTTCCTCTTTTCTTAGACTAGGATTCTAATTTAGGTATAATGGGATTTGAACCTCCCTCAAGGCTTTTAAAATATTCAAGGGAGGCATAAAAGAAATAGCAGAGAGACATTCACTTTTTATTACTCTCTATGATGGGGATATTGTATTGCTCACATACTAATGTAAATTCCTCTAAAATATATAATTTCAACCCTTTTATCCTCTCACTATTCCCTTTCCACTATCAATTTGGATTTCTGAGACCTTACGTAACTAAACTAAATCGCTTCCTGAAGCTTATGTGCCTTGGTCTTTTGAGTTCAGTAACTGCACAATCGACAGAAGTTACAACTAATAAATTTCTCTTCGTGACTCTTCCTGACAACCAGAAAAAAACAGTAATTTAACTTTTCTGGTGAAACTTGAACCAAGGCCTAAAAAGTAGATAAGTGACTCAAACTATTTATCTTACTACTCCTACCCTATAACCCTCACAGGGAAATGAAATATTGCCAGCATTCTAAAACTTGTTGAAAGGGAAGCATTCATATTTAGGAAAAAGTTACAGATATAGGACGTTAAAATTTAGAAACATTCCTTTTCAACTTCCGCATAACTTCTATCTTTATAGTTAGTCTTGCTCTGCTTAAAGCTATACTGAGGAATGTATTTTAAATTTAGAACCAATTTTACCCTTTCTTTTATAATTCAAAAAGTTGGAATATTTGTTTTAATAATTTCTGTAAAAACAAAATGCCATAGAATTTCATATTCAGGATATTAGTATATACCTCACTATCTTGATAGACTCTTTTAGAATCTTCTCACTCCTCACTTAGAGAAATAGTGCACAGACATCCAGGACACAGACGCGACTGTAACAATTATTTTGATAAGACATAGATGAGATGGAAGATGAACATTATTTATGTTGACCATAGGGACAGCACAGTATAATTGAGTTATGATCATACTAACTCCTTCATCATGTGAACAGATGCTAACAAGCAACATGTTCGATTACTATTTGAATACATTATCTCATTCTTTGGCCTTAATAAAATATCCTAGTGCCACAATTTCAAAATGAGTTGAAACTTTGATGTACTGCTGACAGCAGCCACAGAACTTTTAAAAGTCACTGTCTAGTTATTTTGCCTCTAACAAGGAAACACATTTGCTGAGAATTAGAATGAATTAATATTATACTTATCCAGACTATTCATGATAAAGCTGTCTCTTCAGGATCTTTATAAATGATCAACCTCTCCTGGATGTGATGTTTTCTGCTAAATTCAGAAATAATCAGAAGAGACAATCTTTATCTCATTGATATCAGTGCTGGTTTTAATGCCTACTAAAGTACCTACAGACAACTAAACCACATTCTTACAATGTTTTAATGATGTCTACTATGGTATCTAAAAACAATCAACATTAGGAAAAAGTAACAGTTAAATAAATAGAAACCTGTACTTTGCACTATTAGAAAAATTTATGTTTTAAATAAAATCAGCATGTAAATTAAATAATGAATGCAATATGTGTTCTAAACCATGCTACAATTTAAAGATTTAAACAAATGTGTTGAGATGTAACTAATAGAAATACAATGAAGCAGTTCACATACTTGAAAAACCAAAAAACTTAATAAAAAATATATATGCAGATGACATTTCTTGACTAGTGATACAGAGAAATGTCCTATAAAAGTTGCATAGAGGCCTATGAACTTCAATAAATATTTAAAATCTATTCTTTACTGAGAATAGATCTTATCATAAATTTATCCATCTCTTTTATTGGCAGAGGAGAGAAGCAGTACAAATATCCTTGGAATGCTTGACCTTTTTAGCAGAGGGCAGCTGATACATCATGTAGAGAATTGTTCAATAGGTGCTCTGAGAAGACAAAATGTCCCTATTTCTTTGAGACTTTATTCACTAATATTTCAATTTGGCAAAGTGTGTCCATTTTTTTTCTTATGTGATGGGAAGGAATTTAAGAACTTTATTTAATAAGTCAGGATCTCTATTTATACAGGAAAAGTACAATTACTGTCAGTAAAATGAAAGTCTTCTATACTCAGCTGGCAACCCTAAGAGGCAGTTCATAGAGTTTCTTAAAACAGAGAAAGGTTTAAAATTATGAAGTGATGGATATACTTTATCCCAAATTCCTGCTGTCATATTTACTATTATCTTTAATATACCAACACACTGTTAATTGCCTAAGGAATAGAAAGTCCTTGGCTTATCTTGCTTTCTTGCCTGCATAGAAACCTCTTAAAACTATACTTTTCTTTTATCTGTTATGCCTCTAACATTTCTGTCATTAACACACACACACACACACACACACACACACACATACATACATACACACACACATATACACACACATACATATACTTACACATACATTTCTACTTTTGGGGCTTTGTTATACTCCAATTGCTTGGAGAAAAAAAAATCTAAGTTTTAATGCTTGAAGACTTTTGCCAAACTCTCTTTTTCCATATGCTCTACCATTAGGGATTTCTTTATTTTCAGGGATTCAAATATTTATGACACTCCAGCCCTGACCTGACATCATGTTGAAATTGTCAATAACCCACTTTTGTTTCTACTGTTGCCCAAATCAACATGTCCAACATAAAATTTGTTTTGCCATCCCCCCAAATTCTAATACAAGTTTTAATTAATGGCTGTACCACATTTTAGTAACGCTAAGCTTTAAGCATTTTTGGCTCATTTTTTCTATCTTAAATTTTAGTCAGATTCCAAGTCATGTATAGTATACATTCAAAATGTCTTAGGCTTTTGCTCCCCACCTTACACTCCTACACTCAGTATCTTCTATCATGTACCATCTGTTCACTATAATGTTTCCTAAGTATTTTACAGCTGTCTTCCCTGACTTCAGTTCTTAATAAATGCAATAGCAAAATAAATCTTCCTAAACTAAAGATTCTGGTCATATGCCTGTGATTGCAAACCTTTCTTTTCGTTTTTCCTGTTTTTCTTTTTTTTTTTTTTTTTTTTTTGAGATGGAGTCTGGCTCTGTTGCCCTTGCTGGAGTGCAGTGGTGCAATCTTGGCTCACTGCAACCTCCACCTCCTAGGTTCAAGCAATTCTCCTGCCTCAGCCTCCAGAGTACCTGGGTGGTTACAGGTGCCCACCCCCATACCTGGCTAATGTTTGTATTTTTAGTAGAGACAGGGTTTCACCATGTTGGCTAGGCTGATCTCGAACTTTACCTCAGGTGATCCGCCCACCTTGGCCTCCCAAAGTGCTGGGATTACAGGCATGAGCCACCACACCTGGCCTGTGATTGGAAACTTTTCTAGGGTACCACCGCATATGGAATTAATTACAGCTTTCTCTACCTATCCTGTAAGTACTTTACCTGCACTACGATCTCTTAGAAAGTTACTTAACTACTTAATCCCTTAGTTACTATTTGTAAAAGGGAATAATAATATGAAACTTTTAGACATGTTGAGAAGATTAAATGGCTCTCTCTCTCTCCCTCTTTCTCTCTATATAACTAGATATATCTATCGATATATACATTGATTGACAGATATATCTATCTATAGATATATATCGATAGATATATCTATATATGGACAGATTCTATATATCTAGATATATATTGATACATATCGATAGATATATATAGATATACATATCTATATATATGGATAGATCTATATATATATAGATAGATAGAGAGAGAGCCATTTAATCTTCTCAACATGTCTAAGAGTTTCATATTACTATTCCCTTTTACAAATAGTAACTAAGGGATTAAGTAGTTAAGTAACTTTCTAAGAGACCATAGTGCAGGTGAGGTACTTACAGGATAGGTAGAGAAAGCTGTAATTAATTCCATATGCAATGGTACCCTAGAAAAGTTTCCAATATATCTATATCTATATCCAATATATCTATATCTATATCTATATATCTATATATACATAGAGAGAGAGGGAGAGAAAGAGGGAGAGAGAGCAAGAAGATAGGAGCATTATAGGTACACAAAAATTGATAGTTTATTATCTACGTTTCTGGCCTCACTTTTTAAAATAATTTATTCCTTTGATTTGTTTATAATTGTTATTACAAATAATTTTCAACATACATAAAAATTTTAAAAATAGTGCAATACATACCAGTAAACCTACAACCAAATTCAATAACTGTTAACATTTTGCCATACATTTTGTATATATATGTCGTCTTAGTCTGTTTGGGCTGCTATAGCAAAACACCATAGACTGGTGGCTTATGAATAATAGAAATTCTTTTATTACAGATCTGGAGACAGGAAGTCTAAGATCAAGGCGTCAGCAGACTCAGTGTCTGGTGAGGGCCCGCTTCTTCATAGATGGCCTTCTTTTCACTGTAACCTCTCATGATGACAGGAGCTCTCTCTGGTCTTTCATAGCACGAATTCCATTCATGAGGGCTCTGCTCTCAAGACCTAATCATCTCCGAAAGGTCCCACCTCTTAATACCGTCACCTTGGGAGTTAGGATTTCAACATATGAATTTTGAGTGGGCACATAAACATTCCATCCACTTTATATGTTAACGTGCAAATGCATGCTTTTTGAACTGTTTCAAAACAAGCGGAAGACACTTTAATAAAGCAGATGATACTTTATCCTTAAATACTCTAACATCCATCTATTATTAATAATCAGAATATTCTCCATGCTGCCTAGACCATTATCACATCTAACAATATTAATCATAAATATTGAGTATTAGCTATTATCTAAGTCTTATCACAATCTCCCCAACTGTTCCTTTAATGCATTTCATAACTGTTTTGCCTTCAGTTTAGTGTTATTTTTTAACCAGGATGCAATTAAGTTTCATATGGTTGTTAGAAATGTTCTCTCTCTCTCTTAATTTAAAGGAGCTCAACTGATTTTTTAAAAAACACAATGCTATTTTATTAAATATCTGAAATTATGGATTTTACCATTTGGTAACTCAGTTTTTCTAAACTCCGTATTTCTGCCAAATTGGAAATTAGATCTAAGACCAGATTAAATCATGTTAGCCACTTTCGGTAAGCATCTTTCATGAGCTTTTCATATAATATTACGTCAAGACAAATATATCAGGGTGTCTTAAAGGTAGTAATGCTAAATTTGACTGATCATTTAAGATGACCTCCATATCACTTTATTTTATAGTTTGGTAATTTTCTTTGCAATTAGAAAATATGCAGTGAATGATACTTTTCCTATGTTGGTTTATGAAATAAAACATTTCTTCTAAAAGTTTCAGTATCCACTGAGGATTCTGTAAAAATCAACTATTTAGTTATAAATTAAAAAAAATTTCTAATTCTGTCATTTTCATACATAACAAAATGGGGTTTCTTTTTTCACCTCATCAAATCAATATGAACTACAATTTGTCTTAAAAAGAGAAGGTAAATAATTATCTCCCTTTAATTACTAATGCTAAGAACAAGGAGTTGATATATACCTACTAGCTATACACAAAATTTAAAAGTAAAAAAAAAAATGACTATAAAGGAATAAGCAGTTGAAGTAATAGTAATTTTCAAAGATAGTAAAACTTTTTCCTCTTTTTATTTTAGTAACACTAAGAAATCAGGATTTTTTCCCCCTTGCTGTTTTATATTTACTTATGCCCATTATTCTTTCTCATGCTCACATTATGTCATATTTGGCCACTGAGTCCATTCAGGCTGGCTCCTGTGTCCTTTTGTCACATCTCTACTAGCTTTTGAGTATCAAAAAGAGTCTGGCTTACATGTACTACTTTTTGTCCTCAAAATATATTGTACTTACTTACTATTTTTGATGCTCAAAAGCTAGTAGAGATGTGACAAAAGGATACTGTGTTAAAAATCATTGAGAATACACCAGGTGCGGTGGCTCACACCTGTAATCCCAGCACTGTGGGAGGCCAAGGTGGGCAGATCACCTGAGGTCCGGAGTTTGAGGACAGCCTGGCCAACATGGCGAAACCCCATCTCTACTAAAAATACAAACATTAGCTGGGCATGGTGGCACGTTCCTGTATTCCCAGCTACTTGGGAGGCTGAGAGAGTAGAATCACTTGAACCCAGGAGGCGGAGGTTGCAGTGAACCAAGATAGGGTGACTGCACTCCAGCCTGGGCAACAGAGCAAGACTCCGTCTTAAAAACAGAAACAAAAAATAATTCGAAATATTTTTTTCACTCTGTAGTTTTGCTATGAACTTGATACAAGTTGTGTTTATTTGTTTAGTTTATTTCCAATTTCACAATTCAAACATATCATTTTGAGGCCTGCACAGTGGCTCTCGCCTGTCATCCCAGCACTTTGGGAGGCCGAGGAGGGTGGATCAATTGAGGTCTGGTGTTCAGGACCAGCCTGGCCAACATGGTGAAAACCCGTCTCCACTAAAGACACAAAACAATTAGCCGGGCTTGATGATACGCGCCTGTAATCCCAGCTGCTTGGGAGGCTGAGGCAGAAGGATCTCTAGAACCTGGGAGGCAGAGGTTGCAATAAGCAAAGATTGTGCCACTGCACTCCAGCCTTGGCGATAGAGACTCCCTCTCTCAAAAAAAAAAAAAAAACACTTTGATTTTTTAAAATGTGTTCAATACGTTATACACGTACATAATTTAAAGTTTATATATTCATAATCCATAAAAAGCTGTACTATAAAAAGTTACACTTTCATTTCTATCCTCTTCTCTGCAGTCTCTACCCCAACTTCAAATCTTGTAGAGATTTCCTTCTTTAATTAGTTTCTGGTTTATCGTTCTGATGGTCCTTTTTTTAATGGATGTATGAGTGTATTGTTGGGTATGTTTGTAAGTGTGCATGTGCATATGTGTGTGTTGCCCTTCCTTCCTTAGAAAAAAGGCTGCATAGCTTTTCTCGGGCACTTTATCTTTTTGGATATATATAGCCTAAGGATTATTCAAGTACTCCATAATCTTCCTTGTGCTTTTTACACCTCCTTATTACACCTTTATGTAGCTTTATTTTTTTCCCACCAAGTCAACTATTGGTAGTCATTTGGATTGTTTCCAATCTCTTACCATTATATGTAATACTGCTGGGAAAAGTCTAATGCATATATTGATTCTATCTGTAGAACCGTATTTTCAGTATAGAGTCCTGGAAGTGGAACTATGAGTCAGTGGTTATTTAATGTGATCATGTTAAAAACATGGCCAAATTTCCCTTGATATGATTAAATAAGTCTTCACACCCAACTGCAGTGTGTGAGAGGGCGTTTACAGCTTTGACAACTGAGTGTGTTGTCATCATTTTGGTTATTTGCTGGAGATATAACTTTAAAAATATATTTTAATACCATTTTAATTATTTTTTCTTTATTATGAGTGACATAAGCGTATTTTCACACGCTACACACATTTACTTTCTTTTTCTGAACATTTTATGCATGTATTGTAATCTTTTTATTCTACCAGAACTCTTTTTATATCCTAGAGATTAGCTCTTTGTCTTAAGTTACTTTCTCCCTTTATATAACTTCTAACTTTACTCTTATCTCTTCTACAATAGGTATCCTAGTGTCCAGGCCAAATTTTTACATAGGGAAAATAAATTAGGTTCCACATGTGTCAAAATAAAATAATTCTTTTTTTGCATTAAAATAAAGGAATTATTTTTTAAACCTAGATGATGGAAAAAAAAAAACCTATTCAATAAATAAAACAGATAGTCCCTTAAACATAAAATAAAGAGAGTTTGGGAAAGACTATTTGTATGCCACAAAGTGAGTGATGAAGAAAGGAAAAGCTTAAGAAAGCAATGGGAACAGACTGCCTTAGTAGTAAAGTGGAGAGGGGTCCACCTCCAGAGTGCCAGCATGAGCTGCCCTGTTGATGCCATCCCCAATGAAACAACCATAACTGGTAAAAACTATAACAAAATTATCATTTCATGTTCTACAGGCAGGAATACAACAAATAAGGAAACATTTGTTTAAGAAAATGTACTAATTCAAATGAGTGCTGAGAGTCTGTGACACTTGAACTACAACCCATTAACCACAACTTCCAGCTGACGGTGTTGGAATCTCTACTTTCAGTGAATATGGCTGAGAAGATGAAGCTAACTCTCTTCTCAACTCCCAATCAACAGATATTGAATCTCACTGGAAATGGAAAGGCCACCAGCATTTATCTGCTTAAACGTTGAGTTGCAGAGGTTAAGATCCTGGCTAGCGTGACTAAGAGTTTACGACTTCCTTTTCTACACCCAACCCCAACTCATAGGGCAGAATATTTACCTTAGTTTCAGCAGGCCAAGAATATGTGGAGACCGATTACCTTAGCCCTAGTTTGCTTGTACTGTGGGGGTTTCACATGCAGAGAAGTTCAGAGGCTCTCACCTTCACGCAGGGCCTGGAGGAGTGACTCAGAGATTTTGCCCCGGGGAAAACACAGTCCATAAAACTGAGTTCCCAAACCCTCTCCGAGAAACTAATTTTTATTTAAAACATAATGTGAGGTACTGCAAAACCAAAGGCAATCTTGATGACAAAGAAAATTTTGGGGGTAAGTATTTAAGAGGAGGCTGGTATATATAGCAGAGCAACAAACTAATCCTTAAGCCAATTAGCTTACTGGAGAGAAATGGGGAAAAAAAAAGCAGCTAAGAAGAGCCTGGGACAGGAGGAAAGTGCTAAAACATATCTCAAATACTAGCCTCACAAATGACTACGTTGGCTATTGGCACAGTAGTTTATCTCAGAATTACTGTCTTTAAAAATCTGGAGAAAATATAAAAACATAACTGAAGGCACCAGAACATGACAAAAGACAGGAAGAAACTGAAGAAGATTCAACCCTTGAAAGAAGAGAATTGCACCTAGTGAGTAGAATTTTTTATTGTATGACTATTGCTTGAGGGTAATTTCTGGTCCCCCGTGCCCTTTTGTGTTTGGGTTGCTAGAGATCAAGTACAAAGTTGCAATTTCACTGGCTCAAATAGAGTGTGACAATAACTAAAAGAATAACTAAAAGATGATGGGGGGAAATACTAGGGCAAACACTAGAAAGGAAACCGCTGTTTGATGTAGCTCAAGATGCTACAATTTTGGTAGTTAGGTAGGTAGACAGGCATGAATGGGGCTGGAGAGGGCTCTTCCCTTGTCCACTAGGAATGTCAGGTGATGGTTCCGCAATGATCACGTGGCCTCGCTAAAAGTGATTCACGGCCAGGCGCGGTGGCTCACGCCTGTAATCCCAACATTTTGGGAGGCTGAGGCGGGCAGATCACAAGGTCAGGATGTTGCGGGACAATCAGAGACAGGAGAGACCGACAGACTTAAGGAGAGCCCTTTATTATTAAGGTGATCACCGGCTCAGTCAGACTAGGGTCCAATCACCTTTTAAGCTGTTTGTGGCGGGAGTTACGTGCTACAGGAGGAGTACTTGCAGAAGCGAGAACAAAGGCAGTGAATCATTCTTTTACATTTGTTACACCACATGTCTTACATCCTTGGGAATACATGTTTTTGCAACATTTGCTTATCAACCTTGTGACTTAACAGCTGCGCTAGGGAGGGAAGCAAGAACCTGCCGTGCCTCAAGGAACGTGAAATGATAGAACACAGATAAGCCTCTCTGGGCACAGAGGAGAAACAAGCAGTTAATATTCTCTTAACCCAGGACCCCGGGTGGGGCTATATTACATTCTACCTTTAAGGAAAAGAATAAATTTCTTGGCTATTATACTTATAAAATTCATTAATTTTCCCTTCAAGGAGATCGAGACCATCCTGGCTAATAGGGTGAAACCCCGTCTCTACTAAAAATACAAAAACAAAATTAGCTGGGCGTGGTGGCGGGCGCCTATAGTCCCAGCTACTCCGGAGGCTGAGGTGGGAGAATGGCGTGAACCCGGGAGGTGGAGTTTGCAGTGAGCCGAGATCGCGCCACTGCACTCTAGCCTGGGAGACAGAGGGAGACTCCATCTCAAAACAACAAAAACAACAACAACAACAACAACAACAACAACAACAACAAAAAGTGATTCACTGGCAGTGGCACCAGAGAGAGGCCAATTCCTGATGGTCCACACTGTTGCACAAAAGTGTTAATTGGATGTAGGCACCAGGGAGACGCAACTTCCTGGGCATGTTCATTAAGAGACAAAATGGCAGAGTATGACCTTCCAGGGGCAGTTCACCAGAAAAAGTGAAGAAAGCCTCACATGGACATGCCTACAACTTCCTAAACACACTGTGCGCCCTCACCTCCCAAGGGTAAGGAGGGTACTTTGCATGCAGACAGCCCACCCTCAGGGAGTAATACTGAGAAAGAGGACAGTCTATGAGGTCTTAGGATCAAGGTTGAACATCGAAATTGGCCTTCACATGCCCACTAGGGTTTCTTCCAAACGTACCTTCCTTTTTTTTCTGTTGTAAAGAACCTTTTTTTTTTATTATTATTATAGTTTAAGTTTTAGGGTACATGTGCACAATGTGCAGGTTAGTTACATATGTATACATGTGCCATGCTGGTGTGCTGCACCTATTAACTCGTCATTTAGCATTAGGTATATCTCCTAATGCTATCCCTCCCCCTCCCCCCACCCCACAACAGTCCCCAGAGTGTGATGTTCCCCTTCCTGTGTCCATGTGTTCTCACTGTTCAATTCCCATCTATGAGTGAGAACATGCGGTGTTTGGTTTTTTGTCCTTGCGATAGTTTACTGAGAATGATGATTTCCAATTTCATCCACGTCCCTACAAAGGACATGAACTCATCCTTTTTTATGGCTGCATAGTATTCCATGGTGTATATGTGCCACATTTTCTTAATCCAGTCTATCGTTGTTGGACATTTGGGTTGGTTCCAAGTCTTTGCTATTGTGAATAGTGCCGCAATAAACATACGTGTGCATGTGTCTTTCTAGCAGCATGATTTATAGTCCTTTGGGTATATACCCAGTAATGGGATGGCTGGCTCAAATGGTATTTCTAGTTCTAGATGCCTGAGGAATCGCCACACTGACTTCCACAATGGTTGAACTAGTTTACAGTCCCACCAACAGTGTAAAAGTGTTCCTATTTCTCCACATCCTCTCCAGCACCTGTTGTTTCCTGACTTTTTAATGATTGCCATTCTAACTGGTGTGAGATGGTATCTCATTGTGCTTTTGATTTGCATTTCTCTGATGGCCAGTGATGATGAACATTTTTTCGTGTGTCTTCTGGCTGCATAAATGTCTTCTTTTGAGAAGTGTCTGTTCATATACTTTGCCCACTTGTTGATGGGGTTGTTTTTTTCTGGTAAATTTGTTTGAGTTCTTTGTAGATTCTGGATATTAGCCCTTTGTCAGATGAGTAGGTTGCAAAAATTTTCTCCCATTTTGTAGGTTGCCTGTTCACTCTGATGGTAGTTTCTTTTGCTGTGCAGAAGCTCTTTAGTTTAATGAGATCCCATTTGTCAATTTTGGCTTTTGTTGCCATTGCTTTTGTTGTTTTAGACATGAAGTCCTTGCCCATGCCTATGTCCTGAATGGTAATGCCTAGGTTTTCTTCTAGGGTTTTTATGGTTTTAGGTCCATCGTTTAAGTCTTTCATCCATCTTGAATTAATTTTTGTATAAGATGTAAGGAAGGGATCCAGTTTCAGCTTTCTACATATGGCTAGCCAGTTTTCCTAGCACCATTTATTAAATAGGGAATCCTTTCCCCATTGCCTGTTTTTCTCAGGTTTGTCAAAGATCAGATAGTTGTAGATATGCGGCGTTATTTCTGAGGGCTCTGTTCTGTTCCACTGATCTATATCTCTGTTTTGGTACCAGTACCATGCTGTTTTGGTTACTGTAACCTTGTAGTATAGTTTGAAGTCTGGTAGCGTGATGCCTCCAGCTTTGTTCTTTTGGCTTAGGATTGTCTTGGCAATGTGGGCTCTTTTTTGGTTCCATATAAACTTTAGAGTAGTTTTTTCCAGTTCTGTGAAGAAAGTAATTGGTAGCTTGATGGGGATGGCATTGAATGTATAAATTACCTTGGGCAGTATGGCCATTTTCACAATATTGATTCTTCCTACCCTTGAGCATGGAATATTCTTCCATTTGTTTGTATCCTCTTTTACTTCATTGAGCAGTGGTTTGTTGTTCTTCTTGAAGAGGTCCTTCACATCCCTTGTAAGTTGGATTCCTAAGTATTTTATTCTCTTTGAAGCAATTGTGAATGGGAGTTCACTCATGATTTGGCTCTCTGTGTGTCTGTTATTGGTGTATAAGAATGCTTGTGATTTTTGTACATTGATTTTGTATCCTGAGACTTTGCTGAAGTTGCTTGTCAGCTTAAGGAGATTTTGGGCTGAGACAATGGGGTTTTCTAGATATACAATCATGTCGTCTGCAAACACGGACAATTTGACTTCCTCTTTTCCTAATTGAATACCCTTCATTTCCTTCTCCTGCCTAATTGCCCTGGCCAGAACTTCCAACACTATGTTGAATAGGAGTGGTGAGAGAGGGCATCCCTGTCTTGTGCCAGTTTTCAAAGGGAATGCTTCCAGTTTCTGCCCATTCAGTATGATATTGGCTGTGGGTTTGTCACAGATAGCTCTTAACAAACTGTCTCTCAGACCACAGTGCAATCAACCTAGAACTCAGGATGAAGAAACTCACTCAAAACCGTTCAATTGCATGGAAACTGAAACAACCTGCTCCTGAATGACTACTGGGTACATAACAAAATGAAGGCAGAAATAAAGGTGTTCTTTGAAACCAATGAGAACAGAGACACAACATACCAGAATCTCTGGGACACATTCAAAGCAGTGTGTAGAGGGAAATTTATAGCACTAAATGCCCACAAGAGAAAGCAGGAAAGATCCAAAATTGACACCCTAACATCACAATTAAAAGAACTAGAAAAGCAAGAGCAAACACATTCAAAAGCTAGCAGAAGGCAAGAAATAACTAAAATCAGAGCAGAACTGAAGGAAATAGAGACCAAAAAAACCCTTCAAAAAATTAATGAATCCAGGAGCTGGTTTTTTGAAAGGATCAACAAAATTGATAGACTGCTAGCAAGACTAATAAAGAAAAAAAGAGAGAAGTATCAAATAGACACAATAAAAAATGATAAAGGGGATATCACCACTGATCCCACAGAGATACAAACTACCATCAGAGAATACTATAAACACCTCTACGCAAATAAACTAGAAAATCTAGAAGAAATGGATAAATTCCTCGACACATACACTCTCCCGAGACTAAACCAGGAAGAAGTTGAATCTCTCAATAGACCAATAACAGGATCTGAAATTGTGGCAATAATCAATAGCTTACCAACCAAAAAGAGTCCAGGACCAGATGGATTCACAGCTGAATTCTACCAGAGGTACAAGGAGGAGCTGGTACCATTCCTTCTGAAATTATTCCAATCAATAGAAAAAGAGGGAATCCTCCCTAACTCATTTTATGAGGCCAGCATCATCCTGATACCAAAGCCGGGCAGAGACACAACCAAAAAAGAGAATTTTAGACCAATATCCTTGATGAACATTGATGCAAAATCCTCAATAAAATACTGGCAAACTGAATCCAGCAGCAGATCAAAAAGCTTATCCACCATGATCAAGTGGGCTTCATCCCTGGGATGCAAGGCTGGTTCAATATATGCAAATCAATAAATGTAATCCAGCATATAAACAGAACCACAGACAAAAACCACATGATTATCTCAATAGATGCATAAAAGGCCTTGACAAAATTCAACAACGCTTCATGCTAAAAACTCTCAATAAATTAGGTATTGATGGGACGTATCTCAAAATAATAAGAGCTATCGAAAGATCCTTTTTAAATAAACTTCCACTCCTGCTCTGAAACTTGCCTGGGTCTCTGTTTCTGCCTTATGCTGCTCAATTGAATTCTTTCTTCTGAGAAGGCAAGAATTGAGGTTGCTTCCTGACCCGTACGGATTCACGGCCAGTAACTTGGATACCTGCCACCCCTATGAAAAATCTTTACCCAGCTCCTTAACTAATACAGAAATAGTTCATGTATAGGAGAGAGCATGAGGATATAGAGGGAAGGCAGTAGCTGCAAGGCTGAGAGAGCCCAGCAGAGACTTTAGCTGCTGTGTACACTCTAGGGAAGGCAGAGTTTAGAGTAGTAATCCTTCCATGTCATCTGTCTGCTAAAGGCAGAATCGACATTCTTTATAAAAAGAATCCAAAGGCTCAGTAGCCTATCATTCACAATCCATTCTTTTAAACATGGAAAGAAATAAGAAAATGTGATCTACATGTTAATTTGGCACTGAGCTCGTAAATGTTTTAGCCAGTTCTGATAGCAGAGAAATAATTAAAAGGAGCCAATATCAATATATTTAAGGAGTTAAAAAAAAAAAGGCTAGGGCCACATGAATTAACAGATGGGGAACATCCATGGATAAATAGAAACTATAACAAAGCACCAAATGAACATTTTAAAATTAAAATTTGTATTATCTGAACTGAAAAATTTATTGAATTTGCTTAATATTGGATTAGAGAAGGCAAAAGAAGCTATCAGTGAAATTGAAGGCATATAAACAGTAATTTATAAAGTACTGAAAATACAGGAGAGAACAAGTTTGAAAATAAAATGGAGTCTAGATGTCCTAGGATAGGAGATAAAGAATAGGACAGAAAATTGTACTTAATGGCTGACATTTTCCCAAACATGGTAAAAAGTGCAAATTACACACAAAAAGCTCAGCAAATCCAAAGAATTAATACAAAGTCAAAATTGCAACTTAGGCATGTTAGCTCAAGTTGCTCCACTTTGTACAACCCACCATTGGGCAGACCTTGGTGACAGTGGAAAATTCCACTAGGGTTGGGACCATGAGAAACATCCTCCTGGACAAGTCCCAGGCCTAACCGCCTGACCACAGGAAATTCCTCCTTATCAGCAGCTAACCTCACTGCCCACCCCATTTCACAGTAAGCCCAGAGCTTCCCCGGCCCTAGTCTGTAAACGAAGGCAGGCTCCTGCACTAGCTGGTGTCCCCCTCCACAGGTCTTTGTTCAATAAACCTGTGTTGCTGTTGAGCTGCCAACTCTCTCACTCTTTCCTTTACCTTCACCTTCCTTTCAAAGCCTTACAATGCATATCTTAAGAGATAAAGAAAATGTCTTAAAAGCAATACAATATCTTGTATTCTATACAAGAGAATAACTGTATGAATGGTATCTGACTTCCAGTCAGAGAAAACAAAAAGGTAGGCTGGAAGACAATGAAATGATATCTTTAAAGTGCTGAACAAATTACCATGAACAACAACAGAAATATAAAACCTGTCAGCTCAGAAATATGTTAGCCATCAAAAATATTTTTAAAAAATGAAATCTAAGTAAAAAAAGATATTTCTGAATACAAACCTCTTATTTTCTTTGAGTTTCAATAATAATTCATTTCAGTGGACCTGCAATAAAGTAAATGCTAAAAAAAACACAACTGAAGAGAAATTATACTGAAAACTACACTAAGAATAAAGAGCACCAGATATGGCAAATTTGTAGGTAAAGTCTTATATTTTCTCCTTATTTTTTAAAATACACAATTTTTAAAGCAACAATTATAACAGATAATTATAGGAAAAATATATATATAGAGAGAGAGAGAGATGTATATGAGTGGACACACACACATATACACTATAACATAATGGCCTGGTAAGGATATGGAAATATAGTATGACAAGTTTTTGACATTTTATAGGAAGTGTTACAATAGTAATTCTAGGTGGACTGCAATAAATTAAAGATTCAATCCCAAGGACGTTAATAAAAATGGAATGTATAAAGATATAGTCAATAGAAAAATTAAAATAAGATATTAAAAACTTTCAGTTAACTGAAAAGAAGACAGAATAGGAAGTAAATTATCAATACCAGATGGGATAAATAGAAAATTAATAACATGATAAACCCAAATCCAACCATATAATTGTTATAATAAATTAAATGGCAATAAACTAATAAGTGCATATAAAAGGTAGAAATGTTCCAAATAGATAAGTCTCAACTACAGACTAATATAAGAGATGTACTTTAAATATAAAATGTTGAAAGCAAAGGTAAAAGATGAAAAACAGTATGTTGTGGAAACAATAAGTATAAGAAATTTGGCCTGACTATAATAATATCAGACAGAAAAAGTCAAGATGGGAAACATTACCAGAGATAAAGAAGGGGATTTCATAACGGCAAAAGGAAAAATTTATCAGAAAAATATATTAATCCTAAATATGCACATACTTAAAAGAATAATTGTAGTTGAGCATTTCAAAGATTCTTTATAAATATTTGATTTAAAAAAAAATCTCAAATTCTTATTAGTGATACAGAAGGTGTGAATTAAATTATTAACCACTGCTATCATTTGTATGTTTGTCTCCTCCAAATTTGATCCGTATTGTTGAAGTTGGGATCTGATGGGAGGTGTTTGGGTCATGGGGGTAGATCCCTCATTAATAGACTAATGTTTTGGGGTGGTGGTGAGTGAGTTCCAACTCTATAGTTTCCAGGAGAGCTGGTTGTTTAAGAGTCTGGCACCTCCAGTCTCTCTCTTGCTTCCTCTCTTGCCACGTGATCTCCGCACATGCTGGCTCCCTTTCACATTCCTCCATGAGTGAAAACAGCCTGAGGCTTTCGCTAGAAGTTCAAGCTTCCAGACAGCAGAATCTTCAGCTGCTGCTGGCATTGTTTTCTTTATAAATTATTCAGTTTCAGGTATGCCTTTATAGCAACACTAATTTACTTCTATGAGACCCACACTCAGTATACTTCAAAATACACTATCTTTTCAAGTACATTTGAATCATTAACCAAGGGTGATAACATGCTGGGCTACAGAATATATCTCAGTAAATTGTAAGAGTTTGAAATCTTATAGAGTACGTTCTCTGACCATGATAAACTCAATACAAAGCAATAAAAATAAAGTATGGAAAAAAGTCAGACATATTTGGAAATTACACAATGCACTTCTAACTCACCCAAGAGCCAAATGGAAAAACAAGAGAAATTAGAAAATACTTTTAACATTAAAAACATTAAAAAAAACAGGAAGCTGTTAAAGCAGTGCTTAGGGAAAAAATTACAGCTTTAATAGCAATTATGAGAAAATAAGAAAAATTTAAAGCTAATGATCTAAATTTCTATCTGTCAGAAGATAGAAATAAAAAGATAAATTTCAATAAAATAGAGGGAAGTAAATACACATCAGCAAATAAATTATTTAAATTTCTAATAAGAGAAACCTTTTATAAATAAAAATGTTGATTTTTTTGAAAAGATAAATGAAATAAATAAATGCCTAGAAATACTGATGAAGTAAAAAGGAAATAAAACAAACATTACCAATATGATAAATGAAATAGAATTATATAAATATTAAAATGATTATAATAGGCCGAGCGCGGTGGCTCACGCATGTTATCCCAGCTCTTGGGAGGCCGAGGCGGGCGGATCACGAGGTCAGGAGATCGAGACCATCCTGGTTAACGCGGTAAAACCCCGTCTCTACTAAAAATACAAAAAATTAGTGGGGCATGGTGGCCGGCGCCTGTAGTCCCAGCTACTCGGGAGGCTGAGGCAGGAGAATGACATGAATCCAGGAAGCGGGAGCTTGCAGTGAGCCAAGATCGCACCACTGCACTCCAGCCTGGGCGACAGAGCAAGATTCCATCTAAATATATATATATGCATGTATATATATATATATAATTTTATTCTAAAAACCTAGAAAAACTGGATAAAATAAACTAATTCCTAGAAAAACACAATTTTCCTAAATGAGAAACATTTGAATAGAAAACCAGAGTAGTCCTCATATGTATTAAAGAAATTGGTTTCACTGGCATATTCTATGAAACATTTAATGTAGAAATAATGCTAATTCTAAATAAAATCTCAAAAACTAGAGAGAAAGAAACACATTCCAAGTAACATTAAGTGGCCAAAGTAACTCTAATACTGAAATCTGACAAATATATTTTAAGAAAATATGATTACAAACCAATATTTCTCATGAACATGATTGTAAAAATTATTATATTAGAAAATTAAATCAAGTAATATGTTACAAGAATAACATATTTGTATTAATAGATGCATTGGAAGAATGCATGAGAGTTTAAATTGTTTAAAAGTCATGCATCAATACCTAATTTATTGAGAGTTTTTAGCATGAAGGGCTGTTGAATTTTGTTGAACGCCTTTTCTGCATCTATTGAGATAATCATGTGGTTTTTGTCATTGGTTCTATTTATATGATGGATTACGTTTATTGATTTGCATATGTTGAACCAGCCTTACACCCCAGGGATGAAGCCAACTTGATTATGGTGGATAAACTTTTTGATGTGCGGCTGAATTCGGTTTGCTAGTATTTTATTGAGGATTTTTGCATCAATGTTCATCAGGGATGTTAGTCTAAGATTCTCTTTTTTTGTTGTGTCTCTGCCAAGCTTTGTTATCAGCATGATGCTGGCCTCATAAAATGAGTTAGGGAGGATTCCCTTTTTTTCTATTGATTGGATTAGTTTCAGAAGGAACGGTACCAGCTCCTCTTTGTACCTCTGGTTGAATTCGGCAGCGAATCCGTCTGGTCCTGGAATTTTTTTTGGTTGGTAGGCTCTTAATTATTGCCTCAATTTCAGAGCCTGTTATTGGTCTCTTCAGGGATTCAACTTCTTCTTGGTTTAGTCTTTGCAGGGTGTATGTGTCCAGGAATTTATCAATTTCTTCTAGATTTTCTAGTTTATTTGTGTAGAGGTGTTTATAGTATTCTCTGATGGTAGTTTGTATCTCTGTGGGATTGGTGGTGGTATTCCCTTTATCATTTTTTATTGCGTCTATTTGATTCTTCTCTCTTTTCTTCTTTATTAGTCTTGCTAGCAGTCTATCAATCTTGTGGATCTTTTCAAAAAATCAGCTCCTGCATTCATTGATTTTTTAAATGGTTTTCTGTGTCTCCATCTCCTTCAGTTCTGCTCTGATCTTAGTTATTTCTTGCCTTCTGCTAGCTTTTGAATGTGTTTGCTCTTGCTTTTCTAGTTCTTTTAATTGTGATGCTAGGGTATCAATTGTAGATCTTTCCTGCTTTCTCTTGTGGGCATTTAGTGCTATAAATTTCCCTCTACACACTGCTTTGAATGTGTCCCAGAGATTCTGGAATGTTGTGTCTTTGTTCTCACTGGTTTCAAAGAACATCTTTATTTCTGCCTTCATTTTGTTATGTACCCAGTAGTCATTCAGGAGCAGGTTGTTCAGTTTCCATGTAATTGAGTGGCTTTGAGTGAGTTTCTTAATCCTGAGTTCTAGTTTGATTGCACTGTGGTCTGAGAGACAGTTTGTTATAATTTCTGTTCTTTTGCATTTGCTGAGGAGTGCTTTACTTCCAACCATGTGGTCAATTTTAGAGTAAGGGCAGTGTGGTGCTGAGAAGAATGTATATTCTGTTGATTTGTGGTGGAGAGTTCTGGAGATGTCTATTAGGTCCGCTTGGTGCAGAGCTGAGTTCAATTCCTGGATATCCTTGTTAACTTTCTGCCTCGTGGATATGTCTAATGTTGACAGTGGGGTGTTAAAATCTCCCATTATGACAAACCCACAGCCAATATCATACTGAATGGACAAAAACTGGAAGCATTCCCTTTGAAAACTGGCACAAGACAGGGATGCCCTCTCTCACCACTCCTATTCAACATAGTGTTGGAAGTTCTGGCCAGGGCAATCAGGCAGGAGAAAGAAATAAAGGGTATTCAATTAGGAAAAGAGGAAGTCAAATTGTCCCTATTTGCAGATGACATGACTGTATATTTAGAAAACCCCATCGTCTCAGCCCAAAATCTCCTTAAGCTGATAAGCAACTTCAGCAAACTCGCAGGATACAAAATCAATGTGCAAAAATCACAAGCATTCCTATACACCAATAACAGACAAACAGAGAGTCAAATCATGAGTGAGCTCCCATTCACAATTGCTTCAAAGAGAATAAAATACCTAGGAATCCAACTTGCAAGGGATGTGAAGGACCTCTTCAAGGAGAACTACAAACCACTGCTCAATGAAATAAAAGAGGACACAAACAAATGGAAGAACATTCCATGCTCACGGATAGGAAGAATCAATATCATGAAAATGGCCATACTGCCCAAGGTAATTTATACATTCAATGCCATCCCCATCAAGCTACCAATTACTTTCTTCACAGAACTGGAAAAAAAAACTACTTTAAAGTTCATATGGAGCCAAAGAAGAGCCCGCATTGCCAAGACAATCCTAAGCCAAAAGAACAAAGCTGCAGGCATCATGCTACCTCACTTCAAACTATACTACAAGGTTACAGTAACCAAAACAGCATGGTACCGCTACCAAAACAGAGATATAGGGCAATGGAACAGAAGAGAGCCCTCAGAAATAATACTACACACCTAGAACCATCTGATCTTTGACAAACCTGACAGAAACAGGAAATGAGGAAAGGATTCCCTATTTAATAAATGGTGCTGGGAAAACTGGCTAGCCATATGTTGAAAGCTGAAACTGGATCCCTTCCTTACACCTTATACAAAAATTAATTCAAGATGGATTCAAGACCTAAATGTTAGACCCAAAACCATAAAAACCCTGGAAGAAAACCTAGGCAATACCATTCAGGACACAGGCATGGACAAGGACTTCATATCTAAAACACCAAAAGCAATGGCAACAGAAGCCGAAATTGACAAATGGGATCTAATTCAACTAAAGAGCTTCTGCACAGTAAAAGAAACTACCATCAGAGTGAACAGGTAACCTACAGAATGGGAGAAAATTTTTGCAATCTACTCATCTGACAAAGGGCTAATATCCAGAATCTACAAAGAACTAAAACAAATTTACAAGAAAAAAACAAACAACCCCATCAAAAAGTGGGCAAAGGATATGAACAGACACTTCTCGAAAGAAGACGTTTATGCAGCCAACAGACACATGAAAAAATGCTCATCATCACTGGCCATCAGAGAAATGCAAATCAAAACCATGATGAGATACCATCTCACACAAGTTAGAATGATGATCATTAAAAAGTCAGGAAACAACAGGTGCTGGAGAGGATGTGGAGAAATTGGAATACTTTTACACTGTTGGTGGGAGTGTAAACTAGTTCAACCATTGTGGAAGACAGTGTGGCGATTCCTCAAGGATCTATAACTAGAAATACCATTTGACCCAAAGATCCCATTATTGGGTATGTACCCAAAGGATTATAAATCATGCCACTATAAAGACACAGGCACACGCTTGTTTATTGCGGCACTATTCATGTTAGCAAAGACTTGGAATCAACCCAAATGTCCATCAACGATAGACTGGATTAAGAAAATGTGTCACAAATATACAACATGGAATACTATGCAGCCATAAAAAAGGATGAGTTTATGTCCTTTGTAGGGACATGGATGTAGCTGGAATCCATCATTCTGAGCATACTCTCGCAAGGACAGAAAACCAAACACCGCATGTTCACACTCTTAGGTGGGAATTGAATAATGTTAACACTTGGACAAAGGATGGGGAACATCACACACTGGGGCCTGTCCTGGAGTGGGGGGAGCGGGGAGGAATAGCATTAGGAGATATACCTAATGTAAATGATGCGTTAATGGGTGCAGCACACCAACATGGCACATGTATACATATGTAGCAAACCTGCATGTTGTGCGCATGTACCCTAGAACTTAAAGTATAATAATAATAAATAAATAAAAATAATAAAAAGTAAAAGTTATGCATATATAATATTAAAAGAAGAAAATATAAATATATCATCACCTCAATAAATTTAAAAAATCGTTTGAAAATTTTAACATCCATTCATGATTTAAATAACTATTAGCAAATTACAAATAAAAATAAACTATTTCAGTCTAATAAAGGGCAATGATTAAAAAGTACACATGTAACAGTAGATTTCATAGTGAAATATTAAATATGCAGTCTTTAAGGTCACGAACAGGGCATGGATGACTACTCTCCATCTTCTATTTAATATGTTACAAGTCTTAGCCAGTATAAACCACAAAGTTTGGATAAAAAGAAATAGAAATGTCTCTATACACAGAGAACAAGATTTACTTCCCAGAAGTTTTATGGAACCTACAGAACAGCTAATAATAACTAATGAATAGAGTATTTTTCAGAATATAGTATATATGTACATATAGTCAATGAATTTTTATATGCAACAGAAACACTTTGGAAAATAAATTTTAAAAATTTCAATTTCAACTTCTCTTTAAGATACAGCAGTTACATGTGCAGATTTGTTACATGGGAATATGTGCTGCTGAGCTTTGGAGTATGGATCCTGTCACCCAGGTAGTGAGCTTAGTACCCTATAGGTCATTTTTTTAGCTCTCCCATCTTCCTCCATCCTCTAGTAACCTACAGTGTTTATTGTTCTCATATTTATGTCAATGTGTGTTCAATGTTTAGCTCCCTTTTGTAAGTGAGAACATGCAGTATTTGGTTTTCTGTTTCTGCATTAATTCACTTCTGGTTATAGCCTCCAGCTCCATCCATGTTGCTGCAAAGGACATGATTTCATCCTTTTTTATGGGAGTATAGTATTCCAAGTGTATATGTATCACATTTTCTTTATCCAATCTATAATTGATGGGCACCTGGATTGATTTCACGTTTTTGTTCTTGTGAATAGCACAGTGACAAACACAAGAGTCCATGTGTCTTTTTGGTAGACCAATTTATTTTCTTGTGGATATATACCCAGTAATGAGATTGCTGGATTGTATGGTAGCTCTACTTGATGTTCTTTGAGAAATATCCACACTGCTTTCTACAGTGACTGGACTAATTTTATATTCTCATCACCAGTATATAAGTGTTCCCTTTTCTCCATAGCCTCACTAGCATCTGTTGTTTTCTGACATTTTAATAATAGCCATTCTAATGTGAGATAATATCTCACTGTGGTTTTGATTTGCATTTCTCTGATGTTTAGTGATGCTAAGCATTTTATCTTATATCTGTAGGCAACTTGTATGCTTTCTTTGGAGAAGTGTCTGTTCATGTCCTTTGCCCATTTTTTAACGGGGTTATTAGTTAAATTCTCAATATAAGACATTTGTCAGATGGATAGTTTGTGAACATCTTCTCCCATTTTGTAGGTTATCTGTTTATACTGTTGACAGTTTCTTTTGCTGCGAAGAAGCTCTTTAGTTTAATTCACTCGCGCTTATCTAGATATTTTTGTTTTCATTGCAATTGCTTTTGGAGACTTAGGCAAAAATTCTTTGCCAAGGTTAATGTTCAGAAGAGTACTTTCTAGGTTGTCTTCCAGGATTTTTATATTTTGAGGTCTTACATTGAAATAATTTTTGACTCATGATTTAAAAGAACTATTAGCAGAGGTAATTTTTTAATATGCTGAATGGTAGGCATCCAGCTTCAGCCTACTACATATGGCTATCCAGTTATCCCAGCATCATTTATTGAATAAGGAGCCCTTTCTCCATTGCTTGTTTTTGTCTACCTCATCGAAGATCAGATGGTTGATAAGTTGGTGGCTTTATTTCTGAGTTTTCTATTCTTTTCTATTGATCTATATGTCCGTTTTCATTCTAGTACCAAGCTGTTTTGGTTACAGCTGCTCTGTAGTACAGCTTGAAGTTCAGGAGTATGATGATGCCTCTGGCTTTATTATTTTGCTTGGGATTGGTTTGGCTGCTTGGGCTTTTTTTTTTTTTTTTTTTTTTGGTTCCAGAGGAATTTTAGAATTTTTTTTCTAATTCTGTGGAGAATATTGTTTATGATTTGATAGGAACATCTTTTTTAAAAAGCACAAGTATGAACAAATTTAAGAAAAATATAAATTAGTTTTACTCTAGAAACTACAGAATAATGCAGATAGAAATTTTAAAAAAGTTAGGTAAATTTAAAATATTATCATGTTCGTTAATTGAAAGACTTAATTTTTTTCATTTTAATTCTTCCCAATTGATTCAGTCCAAATGTCTTGATCTTAATTTCATCATGTTTTCAAAAATAGAAATTGGCAAGCAAATTCTAAAATTTATCTGGAAAAATCGAAATATTTCTAAAAATTTATAATAATGTTAGAGGATACACATTTGCTAATTTTATGATTTATTATAAAGTACTGTAATGAAAATGAGCTATTGTGATAAAGGTATACACATAGATTACTGCAACACAATAGAGTTCAGAAATAAACCTACACTTAAATGGTCAATTGAGCATCATTTACAGGGGTGCCAAAGTAATTCAATAGTGAATGTAAAGGCTTCCTGCCAAATTGTGATGAGACAACTAAGTATCACTATGGAGGAAAAAATGAATTTTGAATCCTCACATCATAGGTAAAATTGAATTCAAAATTAATAGACCCAAATGTATTTTTTAATGGAAAAGACAATAAAAATGCCTTCATGTCTTGAGGGTTGGGAATGTTCTTAGGTCACAAATAGCATAGCCATTAATTTTTTTAAAAAATCAATAAAGAAGGCTTTATAAAAATTAAGATACTGTCTTCATTAAAAATGGAAGTTAAAAAAATATGACTTAGATGGGGGAGAAGTAGCCTCCAAACATACATCAAACTAAAGAATTACACTCATACATATATTTGTTCACATATATGTATTAATTTATACATAAGTGATGAAATGATTAAAAGGCAATCAATCCTATCTTTTAAAAAATATAAGAAGGCTTAAATAGGAACATAATAATTACTCAAAAATCTTACAGATTCACATCAATGAATAAGGAGAAAAAAATTGAGATAATCTTGTTTTGATTTTTTTCTCTATACAAAATTTATTGTTCAAACTTAAAAGTTAAATGATAGTAGCTGAAAATTAAAATTGAAAAATAAATCGTTGTTGGGTTTTTTTCCCCAAGATGGTGGAATAGAGGCTTTGCCAGCATGACTTATTTACCTGTAAATAGTAAAACAGTATATAGAGATTCACATTACGAACTCTTATCCATGAAGGAACATGGGGTCACAACATAAAAGTTAAAAAATCATTGAATGCTTTTAAAAATAAGACAGAAAACAGCTCACATGGCACATACAGCAGAAGATTGAGAGTAAATTCTCAATGCATGAGAAGGAAAAAGAATGCCTTTGCGATGCACATTCCCACTGGGAAGCTGGGCAACTCAGGCCGCAGGGAAACTCCTTGACCCTGCTAAGCCCTCGGTCTGACCTGGGGAGCAATCAGGAGACTGTGAGGAGGAATGATACTAGGAAGTGCCCTGCATGCATTCCCAGACCCACATGCCAATAGAAGACCATTCTTTATCCTTTAATTCATAGCTGACTGCACAGGAAGCTGCCAGCAAGCACAGGCTGGAGTCACTGGTTTGGAGACTAACTGGATGGGAATTTGTGATGTGGTCTCAAGCTAGGGAGAAGCCTTCATAACTAGAACTGAGAGGTAAACGTAGCATAAGCTCCAGCGATGGACATGGGAGTTGGATGTCCCCACTTTTGTGAGACTGGATCAGGAGAAGTTTAGCCTGAGAACTGCAGTTTTGACCCAGGCAGCAAATTTTTTGGCCTGGTGCAGTTTCATGGTCTGAAGACAAACTGCTTGTGACTTGGCTAACTGGTCATTCTTGCTGCCAGTGTCAGGCTGTGGGAGAGAGCCCCACTGGGTCAGGAGCAGGAGAGTAAAGCAGGCTACACTACCACCTGCTAGTCTCTGGAGCCTGAGCTTCCCCTTTCCCCATGCTGCATCTTTGGCTGAACAGTAGTTGCTGTGCCCTTCTATGGAACATTATTCTAGGGGCCTGAGAACTGCCTTCCAACCACTTGGAAGGCTGCCACTTGTCCCCACTATTGGCCATCTCAGCCCCATCCAACCCACCCTAGAGGCAGAGCATAGGACTGGGACCACTGAGAGTTCCAGGGCCTAAACCATAGCCTGGGACACTCAGGTACTTCTCATGGCTAACAAAGGGCAAGCATAAGCCCTATTGCCACCAATGCAGCTGACTCCCACCTGAAAGCACAAACTTCTTGCCTGGAGGTCAACTTGCACAGCTCATTACAACATCTGCTGATACCAATTCATAACATTTGCAAAGGAGACACCCTTTGCGTGATCTTCTGCTACCTTCATTGCCCATTGCACCCCAGCTACTGAGAAGGCCTTCAGCTCACTCATCCTCCCAGTACATTGCTATTACAACTGGCATTTGAGGAAGCCACCACACTAAGGCTAATTATAACCAAGGAAATCATACAGAGTATACACCACTGAATGCATCCAGAAGAAATGCCAAATAATCATACTTTTTTTCTTTTAATTTTTTTTTTTTTTTGAGAAGGAGTCTAGCTCTGTCACCCAGGCTGGAGTGCAGTGGCGTGATCTTGGCTCACTGCAACCTACTTCTCCCAGGTTCAAGTGATTCTCCTGCCTCAGCCTCACAAGTAGCTGGGTTTACAGGTATGCACCACCATGCCCGGCTAATTTTTGTATTTTTAGTAGAGATGGGGTTTCACTATGTTGGCCATGCTGGTCTTGAACTCCTGACCTCATACTTAATATATATCATAGACACAGCCTCACATAAAAAAGTGCCATCCCAATGAAAAGTAAATACAAAAGTAAGAAGTGACTCTTCCCACATATGCAAATAAATCAATGTCATAATACTGGAAGTATTTTTTTTAAAGGTACTATTACACCTCTAAGGAACACAGTTTTCTGTAGTAATGGATACCAAACAAAAAGAAATATTCAAAATGCCAGATAAAGAATTCAAAATGCTGATTTAAAAGATATTCAAAAAGATACAAGATAAATCTGAAAACCCATACAAAGAAATCAGAAAATCAATTCAGGATATGAATGAGAAATGTACCAAAGAGATAGATATCTTTTAAAAAGATAAACAAAACTTCTGGAAATAAAAAATTTGTTGAAAGAATTACAAAATACATTTGAAAGCTTCAACAGTAGAATAGGCCAAGCACAAGAAAGAATCTCAGAATGTGAAAACAAGTCTTTTGACTTTATCCAATGAGACAAAATGAAGAAAAAAGAATTTTAAAGAATAAACAAAGCCTTTGAGAAGTATGGAACTACATGAAATGAAGTAAATATATGAATCATATGTATTCCAGAGGGAGAAGAAATGAAACATCTGGAAAATCTATTTAAGAAAAAGCTTTCTTAGTCTAGCATGAGATTTAGACATCCAGATACAAGAGGCCCCCAAAATTCCAGCAAAGTATATTGCAAGAAGGACCTCACCATGACATGTAGCCATTAGACTCTCTAAAGTCAATATGTTGGAAAAAAAATTTCTAAAACCAGAAAGAGAAAAGCGTCTCATTGCCTACAAAAGAAACCCCATCAGACTAACAGCAGACTCTTCAGCAGAAGCCATACTGGCCAGAAATAATTATATTTTCAAAGTGCTTAAAGAAAAAAACTGTCAACTATATATTCTGCCAGAATAACCTTCATGAAAAAAAGAAGAAATAATGTGTTGGGCAGACAAGCAAATGCTAAGGAAATTTGTCACCATGAGACTGGTCCTACAAGAAATGCTCAAAGGTGTTTTAAATATAGAAATAAAAAGTTGATACCAGCCATCATAAAAACACAAAACTATAAAACTTACAAGTTATATAAAGCAATTACACAAAGGAGGAAGATAAATGGCAACATGAGAAAATGCTATCAAACCACAGACAAACAGAGGAAAAAGAGAAACAGACTCAACAAAGCAACTAAATAATGCTTAACATTACAACAGGAACAAATCCTGTCAGAACTAACCTTGAATATAACTGGATTTAATGCTCCACTTAAAAATATAGTTTGGCAGTGTGGATTTAAGAAAAACATGAATCAACTACATGCTGCTTACAAGAAACTCAGCTTATTGGTAACAGTATTTATAAATTGAAGGTAGAGCAGTAGAAAAAGAGGTTCCACACAAATGAAAACTAAAAGAAGTTATACTTAGATAAAACAGACTTAAAGTCAAAAACAGTAAAAAAAGACAAAAAAGTCATTATATAATGATAAAGGGATCAATATAACAACCCAAAATACATATGCACCCCAAACTGGAGAACCCACATTCATAAAACAAATATTATTACACCTAAGGAAAGGGAGAGACAGCAATGCAATCATATTGGGTGACTTCAATACCCCACTCATATCACTGGACATGTCATTGAGACAGAAAATCAGCAAAGAATCACTTAACACTTAAACTGGACTTTAGACCAAATAAACCTAACAGACATTTACAGAACATTCTACTTTACAAAAGCAGAATATGCTTTTGTCCTCAGTGCATGGAACATTCTCCAAGAGAGGCCATATGTTAGTTAACAAAACCAGTCTCAATAAATTGCAGGCCAGACACGGTGGCTCATGCCTGTAATCCCAGCACTTTGGGTGGCTGAGGCAGGTGGATCACGAGGTCAAGAGATTGAGACCAACCTGGCTAACACTGTGAAACCCCATCTCTACTAAAAATACAAAAATTAGCTAGGTATGGTGGCACGCACCTGTAGTCCCAGCTACTCAGGCGACTGAGGCAAGATAATCACTTGAACCTGGGAGGCTAAGGTTGCAATGAGCTGAGATTGTACCACTGCACTCCAGCCTGATGACAGAGCAAGACTCCATCTCAAAAAAAAAAAAAAAAAGCAAAAAAATCAAAATTAGATTAAATAATTTCTTGAAATACAGCAGTATAAAACTAGAAATCACTTCCAAGAGAAACTCTTGAAACTATAAAAATACATGGAAATTAAACAACATACTACTGTTGTTGTGTCAACAACACAATTAAGAAGCAAAATTTTAAACATTTTGAAACAATTGAAAATGGAAATAAAACGTACCAAAACCTTTGGGATATAGCAAAAGCAGTGCTAAGAGAGAAGTTTATTGCATTAAATACCTACATGAAAGAAATAGACTATAAATTAACAACCTGCCATTACCTCAATGAACTAAAAAAATAGGAACAAATAAAATCCAAAACTACTAGAAGAAGAGAATAACCAAGATCAAAACAGAACTAAAGGAAATTGAGAATAAAATATAAGGGCTCAACAAAATAAAAAATTGGTTGTTAAAAAAAAACAAAATTAATAGACCATCAGTTGGACTAACCAAGAAAAGAAGAGGGAAGATTTAACAACAAAAGCAAAAATGGACAAGTGGGATCTAATTAAATTTAAGGGCTTCTACACAGCAACAGAAATTATAAGTGGAGTAAATAGACAACCTATGGAATGGGAGAAAATATTTGGAAACTATGTATCTGACAAAGGTCTAATATGGACCGTCTATAAGAAATTTACAAGAGAAAAACAATCTCATTAAAAAGTAGGCAAAGGACATGAACAGACTCTTTTCAAAAGATTATAAACATGTGGCAAACAAGCATATAAAAAAAGCTTAATATCAATCATCATCAGAGAAATGCAAATCAAAACCACATTAAGATACCATCTCACACCAGTCAGAATAGCTATTATTAAAAAGTCACAAAATAACATGCTGGCAAGGTTGCCAAGAAAAGAACATACCTATACACTATTGGTGGGAGTTAAAATTAGTTCAACCATTGTGGAAAGTGGTATGGTGATTCCTCAAAGAGCTAAAAGCAGAACTATGATTCAACCCAGCAGTCTCATTATCAGGTATATGCCCAGAGAAATATAAATCATTCTACCATAAAGACACATGCACGTGAATGTTCACTGCAGCTCTATTCACAAAAGCAAAGATTAATCAACTTAAATGCCCATCAATGACAGATTGGATAAAGAAAATGTGGTACATATATACCATAGAATATTATGCAGCCATAAAAAAAGAACAAGAGCATGTCTTTTGTGGGAACATGGGTGGAGCTGGAGGCTTATTATACTTAGCAAACTAACACAGGAACCGAAAACCAAATACCACGTGTTCTTACTTACAAGTGGGAATTGAATGATGATAACTTATGAACACAAAGAAAGAAACAACAGTCATGGGAGTCTACTTGAGGGTGGAGCATGGGAGGAGACAGTGGAGCAGAAAAGATAACTATTGGATACTAGGCTGAATACCTGGGTGATAAAATAATTGGTACAAAAAATCCCCATTACACAAGTTTATCTGTGTAACAAACATTCATATGTACCCCCAAACTTAAAATAAAAGTTAATTAAATGAGAAATAGAAAGGGGTCTCCTTTACAGTTGATACCACAGAAATTCAAAGGATCATCAGAGACTACTGTGAACAACTATATATACCCACAAATCAGAAAACCTAAATAAAGTGGATAAATTTCTGGGAACATACAACTCCCAAGATTCATGCAGGAAGAAATAGAAATCCTGAATAGATCAATAACCAGTAATGACACTGAATTAGCAATAAATCTCCCAACCAAAAATTCCCAAGACTAGTCAAATTCACAGATGAATTCTATCAAATCTACAAAGAAAAACTGGTACCAAGCCTCCAGAAACTCTTCAAGAAATTCGAAGAGAAGGGAATCCTCCATAACCCATTTTACAAACCTAGTATCACCCTGATGTCAAGGCCAGAAAGGGACACAACACTAACAAACAAAAGTAAACTGCATACCCATATCTCTGATAGATATAGATGCAAAAATCCCCCATATCTCTGATAAATATAGGTGTAAAAATCCCCACCAAAAAACTAGTAAATTGAATCCAACAGCACATCAAAAAGATAATATACCATAATCAAGTGGGTTTTATTCCAGGGAACCAAGGATGGGTCAATATACACAAATCAATAAATGTGATTCCCCACATAAATGGAATTAAAATTTAAAACCATATAATCATCTAAATAGATGCAGAATAAGCATTTGATGAAACGGAGTATCTCTTCATGACACAAACCCTCAACAAACCAGACATCAAAATAACATACCTGAAAATAATAAAAGCCATATAAGGCAAACCCACAACCCACATCATACTAAATGAAGAAAAAGTTAAAGAATTTATCCTAAGAACTGGAACAAGAAAAAGACGCATACTTTCACCATTTCTAGTCACCATAGAACTAGAAGTCTTAGCCACAGCAATCAGGCAATGGAAAGAAATAAAAGGCATCCAGATTGGAAAAGAGGAAGTCAAATTATCTGTTACTTGACAATATATTCTTATACCTAGGAAAGGCTAAAGACTCCTGCAAAAGATTTCTAGATTTGATACATGACTTTAATAATGTTCCCAAATGAATATCAACAAAAAATATCGGTAGCCTTTCTATATACAAATGATGATAAAGAGATACAAATAAATAAGTCAATTATGTTTATGATAACTAAAATATTAAAGTAACTAGGAATATATTTAACCCTGGAGGGAAATGATCTCTATAAGGAAAATTACATTACACTGATGAAACAAATCATAGATGATTCAAACAAATGAAAAAAACATCCCATGATCATGGATTGGAAAAGTTAATGTTGTTAACATGGCCACACTATCCAAAGCAAAGTACAGATTTATGACATTCCTTTCAAAATATCATCATTACGTTTTACAGAATAAAAACAATTCTAAAATTCATATGGAAAAAAAACAGAGCCCGAGTAAGCCAATGAAATTCTAAGCAAAAAGAACAAAGTTGGAGACATCATATTAGTTGACTTCAAATTATACTACAAGGCTATAGTAACCCAAACAACATGATCCTGGTGTAAACCTAGACTTATAGATCAATGAAATAGAATAAAGAACCCAGAAATAAAGTCACGTAACTATAGTCCATTGATATTTGACAAAGCTGATGAAAACATACACTGGAAAAAGGATACCCTATTCAATAAATGGTGCTGGCCGAACTGGATTGCCATATGCCGAATAACATAACTGGATCCTTATCTCTCATTATGTACAAAAATTAACTTTAAGATTAATTAAAGATTTAAATGTAAGGCTTGAAGCCATAAAAATACCAAAAGAAAACTTAAAAGAAATCTTGGATATTTGCCTAGGCAAAGAATTCAAAAGCAAATGCAACAACAACAAGAAAATAGATAAATGAGACATAAACTAAAATAATCAACAGGGTCAACAGACAACTTGCAGAATGGGAGACACTATTTGCATACTATGCAACTGAATAGAGACTAATATCCAGAATCTACCCAAAGGAAAAAAACCATTATAAAAAGATATCTGTACTTGTATGTTTATTGCAGCACTATTCACATGCCTTTGGTATTTTAATACCAAATTCAAAACATGTATAGAACTGGAGGCCTTATCTTAAGCAGAACAACTTAGAAAATCAAATACTGCAGGTTCTCACTTAAATTGTGAACTAAAGAATGTATACATATGGACATAAAGTGTCCACAATAGACACTGGAGTCTCAGAAGGGTCAGAGGTGGGTGAGGGATGAGAAATTACGTAATAGGTACAATGTAAGTTATTCAGGTAATGGGTACAGTAAAAGCCCAGACTTCACTATACAATATATCCACGTAACAAAGCTGCTCTCACAGCCCTTAAATTTATTCAAATAAAAAATAAATTGAAAAAAATAAACTCAAAAATTAAAAGAGCAGAAGTATATAATAACTTTAAAATAGTCTGGTTTTGTTTGAATTTGCTTTGCAATTTACAATAATTATTTTGAGAATGGAGTGCATATTATGTGTTAACTATTAAAATAAGATGCAGTAAATTTTACTCTTGTGCTATTAGTCATAAAATGACTTTTTTTTTCTCATTGGTTTTCAATAACAAAAACCCTCATTTGATTCAACTTCACCTACATATGAATAAAGTAGCCACTATCTTTTAAGGGAATTGGGCTTCAAACACAACTGGACAATTTTTACATATTTTAAAAGAAAAGCGTGTCTATGAAAGAAACACTTCTCTAGAATGAACATTTCTACAAATACAAAAAAAGAAGTTTCACACCCTTTCTACAAAGATGAAATAGAGAACAGAGCCTACCAGTATCAATCATACAGCCTCAGTTTTCTAAGTTAAAAGACAAGAATGTATTTATTCAAAATGCTCAATGTAAGACCATGACAAAGAAGACATGCACACATGCACAAACACATATAACTATGTAAAATAAAATTTAAAACTGTATAATATAGACATTAAAATTAATGCTTTTATATATCTATATGTTACATAAATTGACAAATTTATGTACTTTATGTAATCAATTCAGAACATCGTCAAGATCAGATTCAGATATGTGAGATATTTAAACAGGTCTGAAAAAATGTACCACCTCAAATAACATCTGTTAATAAGTTCTCCTGTGTAATAACTGCTTTCAAAGTGCTTTCTGTTGATCTCTGGGTTCATTCAAGTTTATACTATCAAGTGCCATAAAAAGAATACAAGATCAGAAAGGGTATCCATTATTAATTTGTTTATTTAGCAAACTTTTATGGAACACTTAATGCTATACTCTGTACTGTGCACTGTGAATACAGACATAAATATTTAAAACCATAAGTTTAAGCATTTCAATACAGAAATAATTAAAGTTTAACTAATTCTAAGGGAAATAAGTGTTTTGGAGTGTAACAAATTCTTAATGGCTAAAAGCAATGCTTTGCAAGTCACAAAAGAAAAATTTTTACTGATAGATAAAATGGGGAGAATAGAAAACATTGTATTACCTGTTAATGTGACAGACATTGTTAAATAATAATGTGATTAAACAATTTTTTTCACACTCTCAAGAACTGTGAAGCTTCAGAAATTTTGCTGTAATCACAAGCTAAGAGTAAACTCATAAGCATTTCAAGGTTTTATGGAGATTGGCAGAAGAAAAAAGACAAGGTAAGAGAAAAAGGACCTGATTAACTCTATTACTCACGGCAGAGCAGGTAGCATGAGGTTCATAATATTGTGTTTATTCCCCTTGTCTAATTGATGGTGATACATATAAACATAGCTAAATGTTATCTTATTAATATCCTTGTTGTATTGAAATATAGTGCCCAAATAATTATCTGCAATGCTAATTTTTTATGTATGTATACTGGAGGTTTCTTAAATATATACATACACATACAAACACACACACAGACACACACACACACACACACACACACATATATATATATATATTTTTTTTTTTATTTTTTTTTTTGAGATGGAGCCTTGCTCTGTCACCCAGGCTGGAGTAGTGCAGTGGCGCGATCTCGGCTCACTGCAATCTCCACCTCCCGGGTTCAAGTGATTCTTCTGCCTCAGCCTCCCGAGTAGCTGGGACTACAGGTGTGCACCACCATGCCCGGCTAATTTCCCAGGACAATGTGGAGTAATCCAAGTGGATGACGCTTTGGTTCATTACAACATTCATGAAGAGGGAATTTTCAGTGTCAAAGTTCATTGAATATTGATGCATTTAAATATATAATCTCACCACCCAAACTGTGGTAATTGTTATTACAAGAACAAAAATGACAAATTGTGAAACAAAAGCAACAATCAAAATAGTAACATATTTTAAGTATGTATATGTGGATAACCATTCTACCAAAATTCAAAACAAAATCAATTAGTTGGCAGTTAGAAGGGAGAGGTGAAAATAACGAGGGCATTATTATTTTATCTTTCTCAGAGCTGAATACAAAATATGCACATTGGTGCATATTTATTTGAAGACCAATTTTTCAATGTGGTTCCATATGTCTCACAATGTATTTAATTGACTAAACAGTTCTACATCTAATAATAAATCCTACAGAAATAATTGCATACCCTTATATGAAAGAGATTTAAAAAAAACTTCAGTGAAAAATATTTTGCAATAACAAAATTCTGGACTCGCATGAAATTCTAAACAAGAATTTGGACAATTGAGTTAAATGTGTTTGCACTAATGGAACATGTAAAAAATATATCAGGAAAAATTTTAGATGTATTCATATTATAATTCCATTTATATCTGTACTTTGTTTAATTTTAATGAGTATTCTAATATAAATGTAATACTATATATTTATATGTATGTACTATATATAAATATATATACATATATAAAATAATTGCTACATTTATCTTTCTTATACAGCAATAAAATTGTATCTAGTTGCAGAGTTCATGAGTGGCAATCTAAATTATATTTCTATAATATAATCTATATTATAATATAATTATAATATAATACTTATAATTATATTATAATTATAATACTTATAATATAATACTCTCATTGAAAGTAGATTTGGGAAGGTGATGACATTGTCCCATGGAATATGACTTCACATCTGAGGCTAGCAAGTGAAATATCGGTTATGACTCACCTGCAATTTCCTCCTCCTGGAGTTTGGAGCTATCTTTCATGAAAATAAAGCAAAGCTTGGAGGGAAGGGAAGAACAATGATTGAATGACTTCACGAGTTACAGCTGTTCCACAAACCTGGGCAGGTCTTATGACCATCAAATATTGAAAAGACAGAAAAACATCTAACTGTAATGCCATAAAACCATCTATCACAAATCCACAGCCAAAATAGTACTGAACGGGGAAAAGTTAATAGCATTCCCGTTGAAAACTGGAACAAGACAAGGATGCCCACTCTCACCACTTCTATTCAACATAGTACTGGAAGTCCTAGCCAGAGCAATCAGAGAAGATAAAAAAAATAATAATAAAGGGTGGTAAAGAGGAAGTCAAACTGTTGCTGTTTGCTGATGATATGATCAAACGTTTACCTAGAAAACCCTAAGGATGCCTCCAAATAGCTCCTAAAACTGATAAATAAATTCAACAAAGTTTCAGGATAAAAGATCAATGTACACAAATCTGCAGCTCTGCTATACACCAACAGCGACCAAGCTGAGAATCAAATTAAGAACTCAACCCCTTTTACAATAGCTGCCAAAAAATGTAATAAAATGCTTAGGAATTTACCTAACCAATGAAGTGAAAAATGTCTGCAAGGGAAACTACAAAATACTGCTGAAGGAAATCATAGATAAACAAACAGAGACACATCCCATTCTCATGGATGGGCAGAATCAATATTGTGAAAATGACCATACTGCCAAAAGCAATCTACAAAATCAATGCAATGCCCATCAAAATACCACCATCATTCTTTACAGAACTAGGAAAAAAATCCTAAAATTCATATGGAACCAAAAAAAAGCATGCATAGCCAAAGCAAGACTAAGCAAAAAGCACAAATCTGTAACCAATAGCAAAGACTTGGAACCAACCCAAATGTCCAACAATGATAGACTGGGTTAAGAAAATGTGGCACATATACACCATGGAATACTATGCAGCCATAAAAAATGATGAGTTCATGTCCTTTGTAGGGACATGGATGAAATTGGAAATCATCATTTTCAGTAAACTATCGCAAGAACAAAAAACCAAACACCACATATTCTCACTCATAGGTGGGAATTGAACAATGAGATCACATGGACGCAGGAAGGGGAACATCACACTCTGGGGACTGTTGTGGGGTGGGGGGGGGAGGGGGGAGGGATAGCATTGGGAGATATACCTAATGCTAGATGACGAGTTAGTGGGTGCAGCGCACCAGCATGGCACATGTATACATATGTAACTAACCCGCACAATGTGCACATGTACCCTAAAACTTTAAGTATAATAATTAAAAATAAATAAATAAAAATAATTATTCAAAAAAAAAAAGCACAAATCTGGAGGCATCACATTACCTTACCTCAAACTATACTAAAACGCCATAGTCACCAAAATGGCATGATACTGGCACAAAAATAAGCACATAGATCAATGGAACAGAATAGAGAACCCAGAAATAAAGCCAAATACTTACAGCCAACTAATCTTCAACAAAGCAAACAAAAACATTAAGTGGGGAAAGGGCACACTATTCAACGAATGGTGATGGGATAATTGGCAAGACACACGTAGATGCGTGAAACTGGATCCTCATCTCTCACCTTATACAAAAATAAACTCAAGATAAAGGACTTTAAGATATAACATTATAAAAATTCTAGAAGATAACATCAGAAAAACCTTTCTAGACATTGGCTTAGTCAAAGACTTCATGACCAAGTACCCAAAAGCAAATGCAACTAAAACAAAGATAAATATATGGGACTTAATTAAACTAAAAAACTCTGCACTGCAAAAGAAATAATCAGTAGACTAAATAGACGACTCACAGAATGGGAGAAAATCTTCACAATCTATACATCTGACAAAGGACTAATATTCAGACTCTACAAGCAACTCAAACAAATCAGCAAGAAAAAAACAAACAATTCCTTTAAACAGTGGGCTAAGGACACGAATAGACAATTCTCTAAAGAAGATATACAAATGGCCAACAAACATATAAAATAACATTCATTATCACTAATGATCAGGAAAATGCAAATCAAAACCACAATACAATACCATCTTACTCCTGCAAGAATGGCCAAAATAAAAAAAATCAAAAAATAATACATCTTGGTGGGGATGTGGTAAAAAGGCAACACTTTCACACCACTGGTGGGAATGTAGACTAGCACAACCACTGTGGAAAACAATGTGGAAATTCCTTAAAGAACTAAAAGTAGAACTACCATTTGATCCAGCAACTCCACTGCTGGGTATTTATCTGGAGGAAAAGAAGTCATTATACAAAAAAGATACTTGCACACACGTTTATAGTAGCAAAATTCGCAATTGGAAAAATATGGAATCAGACCAAATGCCCATCAATCAATCAGTGGACAAAGAAATTGTGAGATACACACACACACACACACACACACACACACATACATATATGTGTCATGGAATACAACTCAGCCATGAAAAGGGAGGAAATAATGGCATTTTCAGCAATCTGAATAGAATTGAAGACCATTATTTTAAGTGAAGTAACTCAGGAATGGAAAACCAAACATTGTATGTTTTCACTCATAAGTGGGAGCTAAGCTCTGAGGATGCAAAGGCATAAGAATAATACAATGGACTTTGGGAACTTGCGGGAAAGGGAGGCAATAGGGTGAGGGATAAAAGACTACATATTGGGGGCCAGGCATGGTGGCTCATGCCTGTAATCCCAGCACATTGGGAGGCCGAGGTGGGCAGATCACGAGGTCAGGAGATCAAGATCATCCTGGCTAACACAGTGAAACCCCATCTCTACTAAGAATACAAAAAATTAGCCGGGCGTGGTGGCAGGCGCCTGTAGTCCCAGCTACATTACAGGCATGGTGGCTCATGCCTGTAATCCCAGCACTTTGGGAGGCCGAGGTGGGCGGATCACGAGGTCAGGAGATCAAGATCATCCTGGCTAACACAGTGAAACCCCATCTCTACTAAGAATACAAAAAATTAGCCGGGCGTGGTGGCGGGCGCCTGTAGTCCCAGCTACTCCGGAGGCTGAGGCAGGAAAATGGCGTGAACCCGGGAGGCCTTGCAGTGAGTGGAGATCACGCCACTGCACTCCAGCCGGGGCGACAGAGCGAGACTCATCTCAAAAAAAAAAAAAAAAAGACTACACATTGGGTACAGTGTACACTGCTTGGGTAATGGATGCAGAAGAATCTCAGAAATCACCACTTATTTATGTAACCAAATCCCACTGGTTACACAAAACCTATTGAAATCAAAAAAGAAAACTAACTCTACATTATGTAGGTCAAATAATTATGAGGTCTTGTTAAAGCAGCTTAGCTTTCCTTAAAAAGAAAAAAAACATGAAGTTGAATCACCTATTTTTAAAAAAGTATGAAAGGGACTATGAAGTGATACAGAATATAAATCACAGTGAGGATTCGCATGGGTTTTAATGCATAAAATTATATAAAATAGAAATATACAGCACAAAAAAAACCCCGGATAAACATGAGGGAGCCCACAAACACACAAATGAAGACATACCCTTTAATAAACTATTTAGTGTTCAGCAGATTAAGTAAACAAGTGTAAGTATAAGATGTGAGTAACATGTATGCAGGCCTGAAAAAATGAGTACTGTCATAACTTGTTGACACAACAATTCTTCTAGCTTAAATAATTGGTTGGTTTAAAAAATTAATCAGGCATATGTGCAAAAATGTACCTGCATTTAGCAGTACTGCGTATGACAGGGAAACCCTTAAGACACTTTATATCCAAAGCAACCTATTCTGATATTCAGCTTATTTTAATAAAGCAAAATGCTTGTCTACCTCTCTTATTAAATAATTCAGACCCAAATCTTTTTACTTTCAGTTCCAAATTTAATCCTTTTACTCCCAATTCCAAATTCCTGGGGAAGGAAGTCTGATCTACCCAGGTTTGATAAAACTACCTCATTTTGTTGGGATACAATTGTCCATGGGTCTCTCATGTTTCTGCATGTCATGTGCCCAGAGTCAATATTCTGGACAATCTTCACAAGGATGTTTGTCTTCCTTCAGCGTAAATGACAGATTTGTTTGCTATTTGGGAAAAAAAAGTCTCCCTCAAAGGCAAAGGCTGGGCAAGTTTGCTAGTATATCTCCTATAAAAGATTAGGATTACCTAAACTTGGATTTTCCAGCTGTGAGGCAAACTCACTACATGTATAGCATCTACAAGGACTGTCTGCATTGTCCTGGAAACAAGGAGAACTAAAACAAATGTGAAGTTGTGATGCCTGCTGTTCCATGAAAAATCAAGTCCATTGTTTCTGACTCAAGTATCCCTTAGATCCTACCAGAATTTATGAAACTTTAGCAATCTAACATGCAAGTTTACAAAAAGCATAAAATAGCAGACCATTCCCAGTTTTTGACATCGTGTTTATTTTGAATATTGTATTAATGCATAGGGCAAAGATGATTGCCTGGCATACATGCACACATACACACACACACACACAGCAGTAAGTAATGTACTAAATTATCTATGTGCAATGGAAAATACAGATGAAAATATAATATGTTTTTAAAAAGTCTGGAAAAATGATGACCAAATGGATACAGTAATTATCTTTGAGTGTTAGAATTTTCTTTGTTTCCTATTTTGTCTTTTCAAATAAGCATGTATATTTTTATAACTTATACCATCTCATTTGAAAATGTGAAATCCTAACAATTGTGATACATCATTAAAGTGATATTAGTCATCACAATGTTGTCAGTAATCAAACACTGCATAGGGCATTTCTTCCAAATCACTATCCTAAACTTAAAAATAACATTTGATGGAGTTCATTTCTTGAGCATTTTTCTATATCCAGTTAGATGACATTACACCTTCTTTATATAAATATTTTTATCTCTTTATATTCTTTTGTACATCTATACATTTGCTCATATTTTAAATATTTTAATTATTTATATTCAATAGGCTACCAAATTGTTTTAAATAATAACTTTGCTGCTAAGTATACCTCTGTTAGGAAAGTCAGAATATTATTTACCATAATCACTTCTAGGTGTTCCTGAAGCAATGAAGGCAATAACAAAAATATTGGCTGTAAATTGTATAGTCCATTAAAATTCAAGGTAAGAAGTCAGATTGTATGAAGGAGCTAGATGCCACATATGAAAATTTGTCCTAGAGGAGCAGTATGTGGTAACACATTGTTCTCATTACAATGTAAGCTATGCATTAATATGATGGACCATTTATTTTAACTTTGTGGCACGAAAATTAATAAATCATGAGCAACTGCAAACTGGTGATTTTTTCTTTAGGCATATTTTCAAAATATTTTTAACCTGGTTTTTTTCTGGTGCTCTTCAGCTAACAGTCTTGGAATCTACTGTGTGACTTATGATCAAATTGTGTTTTTTACTTGATATATACAGAAATAGTCCCTCAAATTAACTTTCTAAAATATGAAGAATATGAAAACTTTACTTTGCAGGAAATATACTTCTAAAAATAAGTATTTCCTTTTAGAAAAGAGGGAGAAACCAAGAAAATATGCTAATAAACACATCTTATAAATAGGGACATGATTATTAATGATTAAATTCTCATTGTATAAATGACAATTTGTAGATACAGAATTAAGTAATTTGTCTAAGTTTAGACAGGTAAGAATTAATAGGGTCACAATAAAATCCATGTCTTCTCATTATGTAGATGGTTTTCCACATGGCATTTCATAGCAGGTATTGTCATATTCATAGTAACCCTGTATCCACTCTTAAAATGTTACAACCCTTCCTCTTCTACCACATCTCAGGTGGAAAAGGAGAGTGCCAAGCATGGGCCATCCCTTCACCTGCATAGGGCACCAATTCACCTCAGCCTTTCATTAGCCACGGACCAAATCCTTCATCCAGTTAAAGGGTAGCCAATAGGGACCTCACAAGGAATACAGAAAACCAAGAAACCTGGAATTGGGCCCTTGAGCCACTTGCTCTGGCCCACTCCCACCCTGTGGAGTGCTTTCTCACTTTAATAAATTTCTGGTTTAGCTGCTTCCTTCCTGTGTTTCCTTCCTTTGCTACTTTGTGAAGTTTTGTTCAATTCTTTGTCCACAACACCAAGGACCTGGACAACTCATACTCACCACCTTGCTTCCTGTAACAAAAAGACACTGTGTAACCTGAAATAGAAGCTCACTTGCTCAAAGAGTGCTCTCCAGAATATGATTGGGGCAGATTGCCATTTACTTCATGTTGCCATGTTTTCTTGTGGAACATTTATACAAATGCTCACAGGAGGTTGGAGATAGTTTGAATTATGGTCAGGACAACTTATTTTATAGTTCAAAAGCAGCAGCCTGGTCTTCACTTTATGAAATGATATATGATATAGGTGCTGCCACCTCGAATAAACCTGAAAGTTACACAGGGATTCTGTGGACTTGATGTCCAAGGACAGAAAAAGAGTATTGCCTTGAAAGAAAAATGCCGTACCGTAAGACAGAGCTACAGAGATTTTTGTAGAAAATACAATTTTCTGACAAGGTTGTCTCATCTTGACAAGACATGAATTAGGTGTTAATACTGTAATTAGGCATCTCATTACTAATAATTAAAAAGACATTGTTTACCTCAAAAATTGATTGCACCAATATTTGATTTACAAGAAAATAAAGGCTTTAAGACAACTGCTTCAAGCAGAAAGCAACATTGTATTTTAAAAGTTAAACCTAGAAATGCTGGTTTTAGAAAATAGAAAATATATCTTTGTATTAAGACAGTTGACACTTTCATTCTGTTTTAAACTCCCTGTTTTATACATGTGGCTCATATATGTGTGCCCACAATAGTTTGTACAGGGTTGAATTTTGTTACTAACTTTCTTTAATAAGAGGAAAAAAACACTAAGAATTGCAATTCAATAGTTTATGTATTACATGCATATCAAGATGAAAATCTATTAAAATTGGTCAAATTACTCTGCTATGACCATGACCATTAACCAAGAAACACTGGGTTTGGCATAGTCTTAGGCATCACCGGAAAATGTAAAGAATATAATGAATCTGCTCATTCTTACTCTGTCCAGTTTAATTCTACAGAAACAAGGTAATACAAAATATTCATCCAAGAGTATAAAATTTAATGAGGAAGATATTCAGATACACAGATACGATGCAATATACAACATAGCATAAGAATAAAATGAACTGGGAGAAGAGATTGGACTAAACATTTCCTTTTGTGTCTATGATTAGATGAGTCAGGGAAAGGAGGGGTTATCATGAAAGACTTAGTTGTTTAAAGGAATTAACTATATTTTATTCATTTTTATAATCTTAGTTTGGAGCACGGTATGATTGGCACTGAACAACTACTGTGATGAATGAATAAAATAATTTTTAATGGATGAATTCAAATTAGCTAGGTAGGTTAAAAAATATAAATATTCTAAGTATGCTATTCTAAATACGCTATGCTATTTCTCAGAACCTTTTCAGACTTGCGCCCCTCCGAAGTCAGGTTGTCTCTTCCCTGAAGTCAGGCCATCTCCTCCTCTACCAAATGAGACTCCGGTCTTTATAGGCACAGGATGGGGACTGCATTCTGACTGGTTTGTGAATATGCAAAAATGGTTAAAGCAAAGACACCACTCAAAGTTGGGCACAACAGTGTGGAGAAACAATTAGGAAAGGGTAGGTATATGTAAAATAGGTGAAGGGTGGGGATTGATCCGAGGAAAGTGCACTGAACCCAGAGGACAAGTTCTCAATCTGGTCCAAGGATTTAACTCGTAACTTGGCTTTCAGGCTTTAAGGTGTCTTCAGCTTGGAGATGGGGTTTCACTAGGTACCTGTCCCTATCTGCCTAGGCATTTGGCTGCCTCCTGCTACTATCAATTCCATAACAGAAAAAGACATGTAGCAATGTGTGTGTGAAATAAAATAGTGTGTGAATGTGAGTCTAAGAAATATCCTTAACATTCTCAGCTATAGAATATATACGAGCTGTAGCATATGAGGCACAAAAGGTAGGTGGAGTATACATCATAGAGTGTCTTAGTTAAAGAGATAAGAGTGTTTGTGGAAGCATGATTAATCTACTTCAGAAAGACAGTTTTAGCACCAGTATGAAAATGATTTGATTGTGAGGATCCTGGTGATGTTAAAGGACGAGGAAGCTGGAGGAAGGAAGTTGGGGGATTATGGAAACTTTATGTTCAGCAACAAATTAGGATCCTGCACAAGCAAGGAATGTTAAAGGCCAGAATTAAGACAATAGTGAAACAAAAACAGAGGAATTAATGTTCTGGAAGCAGTGAATGATCCCAGTGGAATTTCTGAATATTGTGTATATTTGTCAGAATGTAGCACCAACTATGCAAATGTTCTGGCACCAAAAACTTGCAAACCACAAAGGCAACCCCTTAATTACTAATGCCAATTAGTGCCATTGCAGTAATTTCCTGAGTAAGCAATGCGTTCATTTCTCTGGCAAGTTATCTCAAAGCATGGAAAGGCTGAGGCATTTCAGGACCCACGCCCTGCAAAAGAAACTGAAATGCTCTAAGGTAAAACAGAAGACAACTATGCAACAAGAGAGCCAAATATTCCAAGGCAATGGAGTGTAGCACAGTTTGCATCCAAAGATCAAATTCATAAAGCCACACATCAAAACAACTATTAGAAGAAGGCATTCTAAAATCATCCACAACACCACTGACACAGTCAAAATATTCATAAACCAAACAAAACAATGTTCAAGCACCCACAGGTCCCTATCAATCTTTTGAAGTGCAAAACAGTCAAGGGAAATGCATTTTTAAGATAAGTGCACCTAATACGACTTTGTAAAGTAACTTTATGTCCTAAAATGCCAGTGTTATAGGTAATAAATATAAAATCAAGGCAATAAATATTCCTTCAAACATGCAGCAGCATTGAGCAGCATTCCCTTTTGGTTTCCAGAATATGATTTCCAAAACTGCAGCAGGGAAAATACTTACTTTGAACCTCCTGCCTCTCCAAATCCAACATAAGCTGGTCTGGATTGGAACAATTGTCACCTATAGTCTCAGCATGGAATGTGACTGTTTTCAAGATTCCTTTCATGATGCTGTCAGCGTGAAAACTCTCAATTGTGTCCTCAGCTTGATCTTTAAATGTCATTTTTAAAACAGATTTGAAGTAAAAGAATACCATTCTCTCCATTTGTTCAAAAGGAGATATTTCCTTCATAAGTTTATAAAAGTCTAGGTGTTAATGAATTACTCACCTAATATAGACTCCTTAAGGCAACAGCAGCAGCTTGCATCAGGCACCCTAGGGAGTATAGGGGACTTAGAAATAAAGAACTATTTACCTATAAATCCTGTGCACATGTTTTCAGAAGGGCAAGACTTGTTCTTGGTTTCAGGTAAGGTCAACAAGCTTAAAAAATGACAATTCTTGGAATTTCTCAGTGACTCTATGAGACCTATGTAACAGCCACTCAATATATATGTTAAATAATGTTTTCTGTGAAATTTCTTTATATATTAAGAAGGGCTTTCCTGTATTTCTTATTCCACTGAATTCCTGGAAGGGGACTATCCCACTTTGGCAAAGCTCCATGAAACGAATAACCTTGGGAAAATGTGCATAAAAATGTATTACTGAAGGCATTATGTTCCAATATATGAGCCTCTAGTTTCTTTGCTTTTCAGGGGCTCACAAAGCTATATATTTTCCGAGAACTAATTGTGTTCATTTATTGCGAATTTTATAATAGCAAGCTAAATATGTTGGTATTTTAGAAGATGAATTTGAAGAAGTAAATTGTAGAGATCTTTGAGAGGCAATGTGGTCTGCATTACAATGATGGTGGTAAAATAAATGGAAAGACTTGGAAAGATTCAAGAAATGTTTAATAGACAATGACAAGTAAATTATTGCATGTAGTGGATGAGGGAGTATACAAAGAAAACCTCATTGTTTTGGGCTTGAGTAACTGGGTGATTATATTAATAACGATGAGAAAAAAAGATAAAATCTAGTACGGGAAGTATTCTAATAAGTGTCTTTTCCCAGATAAGGAATAATTGAGAGGAAAACTTTCCTTTTTGACTCAGTCATGGCTTTAGCAGAAGGCAATATGACATAATAGATTTCACTGTCAACAGACAAGTTTTTAAAATTTTCATCTAGCAGTTGACTCATGTGTGATATTAGTAAAGCCATTTGACTTATTTGAAACACATTTTCATTCATTCTTTCTTTCTTTTTTTTTTTTTTTTTTGAGACGGAGTCTTGCTCTGTCGCCAGGCTGGAGTGCAGTGGCGCAATCTCGGCTCACTCCAAGCTCCGCCTCCCGGGTTCACACCACTCTCCTGCCTCAGCCTCTGGAGTAGCTGGGACTATAGGAGCCTACCACCACGCCCAGCTAATTTTTTGTATTTTTTAGTAGAGACGGGGTTTCACCCTGTTAGCCAGGATGGTCTCAATCTCCTGACCTCGTGATCCGCCTGCCTCGGCCTCCCAAAGTGCTGGGATTACAGGCGTGAGCCACCGTGCCCAGCCTAAAACACATTTTCATGATCTATAAAATAAATAGGCTGATGAGACCACCCCCTCTACCAGCTGCTAGGAGAACAAAATTAGATCGTGTATGAAGTGCCGCTTGAAAATGTCTATCTAGTCTCAAACCTTCCTGCCTTTTTCTAGATGTGTTAATATGCAGGTGACCAAAGCAAATTGTATTAACAGTTTAAGGCAGCAGTTCCCAGTTTTTTTTGGCACCAGGGACCAGATTTGTGGAAGATTATTTATCCATGGACTGGGGGTGAGATATGGTTTTTGGGACGATTCAAGTGCATTATATTTATCGTGTACTTTATTTCTATTACAATTACATTGTAATATATAATGAAATAATTATAGAACTCACTATAATGTAGAATCAGTGGGAGCCTTGAGTTTGTTTTCCTGCAACTAAATGGTCCCTTCTGGGGGTGATGGGAGACAGTGGCACCTGAAGTGTGTTGCTTACGTCCAGTCTACTCCAAAATTGCTTTTCAGTTGTTGTCACTGCAGAAAACCCTGCTTCACAAAGATAGCATGTTGGAAATGGAAGCAGGCTTGTCAGTGCTTTTGTGGCAATCTCAGGATATTCTGCCTTGACTTTAATCTGAAATGTATGGAGATTTGAAGTTGTCTCAAACATACTTTTAAGGCCACCATCATTTGTGATCTCAAGAGGGTGATCCTCTTCTAGCACAGACAAAGTTGATTAACCTGGCTTATTCACAAATGGGCTGCAGATCCATTCCTTCCAAGTTTGGGGGTCTTCTATGGCTGGGAAGTAATGCTCAGATGCTTGAAAGCTGAGATAGGTGCTGATGTACCAACTGGGAGAAAGAAGACCCTGGTTCAATCTCTTTCAAAATCTCTGCTAATGTTTGAAACATGTCAAAAATCCCAATGCTCACTCATTGCCCTCATAATTCCCATTTGGCTTTGAATGCCTCCACTTTATCTGCTGACTGGAACAGTTATCATTTGCCCCTGACATCACAGCTTGAATTTGTTGAGCAGGTTGAATACGTCACACAAGTAAGCAAGTTTTGTCACCCATTCTGTGCCACTGAGTTGTGCTTCCAGTGGTGACTGTTTTTCTAAAAGAAATCTCTGGAGTGGCTCTTGTAACTCCAAACCTCTGGCCAGTGATCTACCTTTAGAAAGTCACCTAACTTCTGCAGATAAAAGAAGAAACAAGTGCTCTGCATCCATCTCCTCACAGAGCTGCATGAAGAGACGTGTGAGTTAAGGGTGTGTAGTTTAGTGTGGTTGATAGTTTTAATCACACCCTGCAAAAGGTTAAGTTCAGGTGACATTTTTGAGTTAGCCAGCATTTCTCTATGGATGACACAGTGTGTAAACTCACATTCAGAAGCAATCTCTTTGATCCAAGTAGTGAAACCAGAAAGCAGTCAAGTCACGGTAGCCGCTCCATCCATCCATATATTCAGCACAAAAACCAATTCAGTTTTCCTGGCACGTAATCATTCAAAGACTTGAATAGTTTTGCAATTGCGATATTGGTTGGCAACAAAAGCACACATAACATGTGTTCATGCACCTCCTGAAAAATATGTTGCATAAAAACAAGCATTGTTGCCTTGTTATCAACATTGGTACACTCCTCAACCTGGATTGCATACCATGGTGATTCATTAATCCTCTCTAACAATTGTGCCTTAATATCCTCTGCCATTTCACCAATTTGTCTACTTATGGTTCTAGCTGAAAGAGGAAGACGTTGCCACCTTTTGAACTGCAGCCTCTCTGAGAAGTTCATGACAAATGTCCTTAGCAACAGGCAGGATCAACTCTTCACCAATAGTGAAGAGCTTCTTGGCTTTAGAAATGCAGTTAGCAACTAAGAATGACGCACTCAGTGCAGACACATTTGATGAAGTGGTAGTCTTCAATAATTGCTTCTGTTCTTTATGTTGATTTTTTTTTCTTTTGGAAAACTCCAAAGGCTTGTATTTTAATGCAGGTTGCTTGGTCTCCATCTGGGGAAGCAGTTTTGAAGGTTTCATGCCTTTGTTGGATAGCTGGTTGCCACATATTATACAAAGTGGGCTTGGAGAATGTGAATCGCCTGTAGCAATGAACTCATGATTTAAGTAGGACTCTTGGTATTTTATTTTAAATGCAGATTTTTGTTGGCAGTCTTAGAGTCTTCTGCTATCTCATCATTGGCTCTTCCCCTTTTTCAAAGTTTTCCAGTAATGTTTGTTTTTTACTCATTTTGGCTAGGGTTAGCTTGTGGGTTTACCAAAACCGTGACTGAGACAAGTGCATAGTGTGAGAAAAAGGTATAGATGGAAGTGGTAAATAAAATAATGAGTGGACCACATGTGGACTAAAATAAGTGTCAGATTCTGACTTAAATCCTGCCACCAGATGTAGCTTGTCGCTTGCCAGCCACTAATAGGGATTTGATATGAGTCTGCAAGCAATTGACGTATTATGGTCTCTGTTCAGTGAAACCTGTCTACTAATGTTAATCTTTATTTGCAGCTGCTCCCCGTTGCTCATATCACCACCTCAGCTCCACCTTAGATCATCAGGCATTAGGTTATCATAAGGAGCTTGCAGCTTAGATCCCTCACACACACAGTTCACAATAGAGTTTGGGTTCCTATCAGAATTTAATCCTGCTACTGATCTGACAGAAGGCAAAGCTCAGGGCGGTAATGTGAGTGATAGGGAGCAGCTGTACATACAGATGAAGCTTTGCTTGCTCACTGATCACCTCCTGCTGTGCAGCCTAGTTCCTAACAGGCCACGAACTGGTACCTAAGAGGCCATGAACTGGCACCCCTAGTTTAAGGAATATAGAGTTTTTCCTGCTTACTTCAAAAAGAGTGTATCAAACCAAAGTCCATACCCTTTGAAACTATGCTATGAGGCTTTTCTCAAAATTCCATCATGTGATGTAGAGGTATATGGGTCTTTACACTTAGGTTCAAAGTTGATGGAGGCCAGAAATTGTGGTAGAATGCTTATTGATTGGGCCACACTATGAGAGTCACTACCTCAAAAGCCTTTAGAAAGATTATGATACATATTAAAATTTCTCAGTATAGAAATTCCTCAAAATTCTCTTTTTCACATTTTCTTTGATGAATGCAGAGAGGAAAGAGAGACAGAGTGTATGTTTGTGTGTGTAAAATAAGCTCAGACATTATGAAATGGCCCTGCTCTGAGCTGTTCTGCCTCTTACTACAGTTAGTTCTGCTATAACAATTGTTTTGAAAACACAAATTTATTCTAGTGTAATGGATATATTAGGGTACAATTTAAGCATGGTGTGAATTTCCTGTTTACTTATGCATGAATTCATCCCTGAGGAACACTAGGTGAATGCATAAAACTGCACTTAGCTGAACTGAGCTATGTAGGAATCCACAACAGTGCAAGCACAAACACCCCTCAAGTATCTACCAGTCGCCTTAGCTGATGACATGGGTTATGAGCCACTCCCATCCACCCCTGTAGTTACAGCTTTCCCCCTGATTTCAAATAACCCTCCTTTCACCACTTCACAATTACTTGCAGGCTGAAACCTTCCAATAACCTCTCCCTAAAGCAAACTACTCATCTTTCTCAAGGTAAAATACATATTTCATGTATTTTTTTATATATTTATCAATTCCTTAATGTATATGCAATGCACTTTTGACCTTATCAGTTTATCATTTTTTCAGATGTGTCCCTTATGAAGTTGTTGAATGTTATACACTTCACCTCATCTCCACCTTAACATTCACGCTTTTCATTGTGTGATTTTGCATAGCACAGTACATTTTAGGAATACATATGCCACACAGCATAATTGACTGTATCTATAAACTTGTTCAGGTAACATGATCCTCTTCAGTACTCCCTGTAAAAGGTTAAAAATAGTAGAATCAATCTCAGAGCTGTTGACAAAATTAAAATATGTGTGGCGCATTTAGTATATGCCATGCAATATCATAGTACTTAATACATGTTAGATATTGTGATAAGCAGTATAATAGCTCCCTGAAGGTATCCACACACTAATCTCTGGAACTTGTGAATATTTTGTGTTACACAGAAAAGTGGACTTTGCCAATGTAATTAAGACTTTGGATATTCAAATAGAGAGTATCTTGGATGATGCAGGTAGCCCCAGTCTAAACACGTGAACCCTTAAAGGCAGAGGATTTTCTTAGGATGAAGTCAGAAAGATGCAGCAGAGGAAAATTCAGTGAGATTTGAAATTCTTGACAAGCCATTGCTGATTTGAAGATGAAGGCGGGCAAGTGATGTGAGAATGTAGGAGTCTTTACGGATAGGCTCCAGGATAACAGTCAGCAAGGAAAAGGAAATTAGATTTTTCCCTTAACCTCAACGAGGTTAGAACCAGATTCTTCCCAGCTAGCTGACACCTTGATCTGGGCCTTTCCCAACCTGAAATGGAGAAGCAAAACAAGTCCATCCATACTTCTGACCTACGGAGTTCTGGGATATGTTTTAAACTGTGAACTTTTGGGTAATTTATTATGGGAACAATAGAAAATGTAAGTTTTATTGCTATTAAATGTTTCTATTTTTATTAAGGGAAGAGTACATTGCTATTGGGAAAAATATCATTTTAAACTAAAAATGTTATATTTTAAGTTTTTAAGTTAACAAGTCAGTCATCAGTTACTACCTTAAGAGCAGCATGAAAGGAACAAAGGAAACATTCCTGAGAGAGAAACCTTGGCAAGAAGGAGAGATGTTGCAGGCAAACTCCATTTGCCTCACAAATGTGTTTTGGGCCAGTCTTTCTTTATATGTCGCTAAACTTTGTTAAATATTTGTATATACTTCGGGAGGCTGAGGCAGGTGAATCACTGGAAGTCAGGAGTTCTCCACCAGCCTGGCCAACATGGGAAAACCCCGTCTCTACTAAAAATACAAAAATTAGCCAGGCATGGTGCGCATGCCTATAGTCCCAGAACGGGAGGCTGAGGCAAGAGAATTTCTTGAACCTGGGAGGTGGAGGCTGCAGTGAGCCAAGATCGCGCCATAGCACTCCAACCTGGGTGACAGAGTGAGACTCCATCTCGAAAATAAAGAAATAGTATGTCAACTCCAAGTCTTGCCATTAGAAAGACCATAAAAGGTTTAAACCTATATGTTAGTGTCCTATTACTGCTGTAACAAATTACTAAAACACTAGTGTCTTGAAACAATACAAATATATTGTCTCCCAGTTCTGGAGGTCTGAAGTTGAAAATCGGTCTCACTGGTGTAAAGTCAATGTATCAGAGGGCATAGGGCTACTACTGGAGGCACTAAGATAGAATCTACTTCCTCACCTTTTCCAGCTTCTACAGGCTGCCAGCAGCTGTTAGCTTATAGCTCCTTCCTCCCTCTTCAAAGCCAGCAGTGCAGCATCTTCACATCCTTCTCTAACCTCTGCTTCCTTCATCACATCTCCTTCTCTCACGTTTTCCTTCCTGCATCCTTCTTATGAGGGTCCTTATGATTATATCAGTTCTACCCAGATAATCCAGGACAATCTCCCCATCTCAATATCCTTAACTTAATCCTTAAGTAAATTTCCCTGTGCCCTGTAAAGTAGAATATTCACAGGTTCTTGGTATTAGGATTTGGACATTTTGGGAGGGCCATCATTCTGCTTCCCACAGCCAGAAACAAATATATTTCTAATGGAACACATGATTTCTTAAATAATTGTAACAGTTCCATTCCAGCTATTTCCCTTAAATCATATATTCTTGCAGTTTTCCATCCCCTAGAGTCTCTATTTGCTTCAGGACATGAGTAGATAGAACTTCATTAATGAGACAATAGGCTGGAAGAAAGGTTCCAGGTGAAGACTATACTAGTGAGGGGGGAAAAAACAAAAATACTGTTTTTTGGACTCCTCCAATATTATTCCAGTTGTTCCACAAACAACACACACACACACCAGTCTATCTTTCTCTTTATCAATCTATCTGTCCATATAACTACCTATCTATTTAGACGTTTATTTTTCAAAATGATTTATGGTGCCTCTTTTGGTGTTTAATTTTCTAAATGTGCAAACATCTGCATTTTTTTATGAAAGCCTAAAATATGTATCATAAGCATGTCATATTATTAAGCATGTTTTGAGATCTAAAACCAGTTAGTGTTCTGTAAACTGAAAATAAGTAATAAGGTGTTTTTATATTCTCTAAGCCAAATATTCCAACTTACACTTTTATTCTACAACTAATTATCAAGTGTCTACAAAGTGCCAGGCTCTATTCTGGGCCTGGGGATTTAGTAGGACCAGAAACAACAACAACAGGAACAACAAAGGCTAACACAAATATCTGTCTTTATGGAGCTCACAATTCAATAAGATAGCTGAGCAGTAAGTAAATAAATAATAATACAAGGACAGTATAATATGTCACTTAATGATAGTGCTACAGGAGAGTGAAAAAAGGCAGGAAAGTGGGGCTAGGGGCAGGAAGGTTCCAAAGGAAACTGCAATTTTAACTATGGTGGCCAGAGTCAGATGCTTTGCTGAGAAAGTATCTGAGCAAATAAAAAGGAGGTGAGAGATAAAGACTCAAGAGTATTTCAAGAAAAGAATCTTTGGTGGAGGAAGTGGAAAATCCTAGAGAAGGAAATGAGATTTATTCTTTGAGAACATTAATTCCATCTTTTAACTAATATTTATTGATGGCCTCAAATGGGTGGGGCACTCTTACATCAGTACACAAAATAAATCCCCTTTCTTCAAAAAACTTATATTCCAAGGAATAACTTGACTTTCCTTTAATTTATTCTACTCTGTCATTTTTCTGAAAATGAGGGAAAATCAATTTTCCTGTTTATGAAACAAGAATAGCACGATAAGGCCAAAAGAGAACTTTAGAGATTATTTAGCCAAAATGTATAAAGTACTAAGAATCATTTTTATAGAATAATGATTGGCCAGTATAATCACCACATTGAAATCTTGGTTTTAGTTTGCTTATTGTTAGTTTGAATTTTAGTTCCATCGCATCTAGGCCTTACATTTGTAGGGCTTCAGTTGGAACCAGATGATATTTGGAACAAAACTGATTTCATGAAGATGATTTCCTAGAGTCTAACACCCAGTAAATGCAGTCAGTTTATTCAAACATTACACAGTTTCCAGAGTAATGTATGTTGCACAGATAAAATAAATCATGGATTTAGAGAGAAGCTGAAGTGTTGTCAACTGGGCTGTAAATGTTTCAACATAATAAACAGTACAGTAGAATAGAAGTAGCTCAAAAGTTGAAGATTTCAGTTTGTGATGCAGGGAAAAAGGATCTGATTTAGGTAGGAAAGAAAAGAGAATTTTAATGATGGAAATGGTCTAAAAGAAATCGCATATATTACGGTTGTCAGTGTGACAGATGGTGAGACTGTATATAATAAAGTCAAAAGATATTTTGACAAGAAAGAAGATGGATCTGACAGTTCAGAAATCAGAATCCTGGGCAGTAAAAAAATGAGAAAAATATAATTGAATGTGTGCTCAGCTGATACATAGTTAATTTTACACAGCCCAAGGCAACAGAGTTTGGGAAATGGTCAGTAGTGTTAGCAGACTTGATAAAACAAAGAGAAGAGGAGGGATAATGTGAAAACAAAGCAAAGGAAGACAACATTCTACCACCTGTAAAATAGTATTTTCAGTAAATTATTTGAAAAAAAAAACAGAAACTAACCCATCTGAATCCATTCAAAATTGTCATTTGAACAATACAGGGCTAGATTTAAATGCTATTATACTTTACATAAGTATACAACATCCCTTAAAGTAAAACTAATTTTTTTCAGAGCTACAAAGGAAATACATTTCATTAACACTGTTTCTTAAAATAATGCTAGAAAACAAGGTCTCTTTTTGACACAGGTATTTGAATTTCCTTGGCCATTAACATCTTGTAACTACCATTGTTTTAAGATATAATTCTATTTAAACAAATCTAAAAAGTGATAGATTCTTTAGAACATGAATAAGTTATATAAAGGATTACCCATGTTTCTTTCAAAAAGTGACTGTGTTATTCGCCTGATGTTATGCTAGGCTTCCGTATTGTTATCACAGGGACACTCTCAAGTATAGCTTAAAAATACACTTGTCCTTCACATTCTTAATACTTTTAGGTCAGTATATCTGTAGCAGCAACCCCTTATGTTAAAACTTGGAAAGGGTAAAACATAATGGCTTCATACTGAAGATTTCAGGAGGGGAAAGAAAGGCCCTAAGGAAAAACAAAAAGAAAGAAACTGGTTTAAGAACACACAGTGAGCATGGGCAGAGTGGACACATCGAGGCAGACATTCCACCTGTGTAGTCCATGCTCTTAACAACTTTGCCATAATGACTTATGAGCCTTACCTGTGAAACATTCCCCGTCATTATCCTTGTCAGTCACATGTGCATTTACAACAGGAAAATGAGACAAATATCTAAATGCTTCCAGAAGAAACCCAACAGGAGGAAAAAATACCAGAAATGAAGAGTGTCTCTATGTTGTTTTTGTAAAGGACAGAGTTCTCAGAGATATTTTATGTGTATAGATGAAACTAAAAACGGCATTGCAGGATGCTTTAATAATCTTTATTGCATCATATTTGTGAAAATTATACTACATCACCGCCATCTGTAGTGATTCATAAATCACAAGGCAATAAAGCCTTCTAGTAAATCTTATGCCCACTCTCTTCACATTATTGATCCCTTTTATTTGCTGATGCAAGAACTCTTCCATATGTTGATGCAGCATCCGTGATCTATGTATCATTATCCTTTATGTCTAATAGCATTTTCTATAAATCAATATCCTTCCTCTTTGAAGATGGTCCTGCAGAATGAGTTGCTATATGCTTGTGTGAGCATTGCTGAAAGCCTGGAGGTGTGGCATGGCTTGCCATTCCCTCATTAGTCTGAGGAAATTTGTAGGTGATCGTTTGTGGATCTTCCATGGGTTTTGTCACAGCCTCACCCTGTTAACTCTATGTTCCTAGTGAGTAGCCTCAGCAGTTTTAGCCTAATCACTGCACTGTGCCTAGTGGTCAGCAGTCTTGGATCTGTGCTTATCATCAGATACAGCCCTGTTCCACTACTTGACACTCTCCTTAACCATAACCTCCTGGTGGTCCCACTTCTATCAGCCTCCATCTGCTAACACATCAATCACAGAGGATTTGTTTGAGACTCTTAATACCTCATAATGTTATAATCATTGTTGTTTTTATTTTTTTGTTTTAACATTTAATACAAGGAACCTGCTGTAGTGAGAACATATTTAGTGCTGATTTGATAGTAAACTTGAGGAGCCGATTTAAGCGATTGTAGGTAAAGTCGGTTATACACTAGTTCTCTAACCCATTCAGGCTGAGCCACTTACAGAAAACCCAATCTGCAGTGTTGTGTTATATTTCTTTTGCCTGCCAGCCTCTCAAAGCATGTGCAGTTTTGACAGTTTTTTTGCCTTGCCTGCTAGCCAAGCAGGTGACAGAACATTGCTGTAAAAGAAACTGCTTTGGATAGCTTTCAACGTTAAATCACTAGCGTAGATTTTTAATGTTAAGCAAAAAGTCCATGGTGCAAATGGAAGTATGTCTGCCTTCATATTTCACAGACTCTTAGCCTAATATGTGTTTGATATGCTATCACCTTAAACCACTAAAGCCATGTGCTGCTCAAACATCATAAAACATACAATCCTATTTTTCTGTAAAGAATAGTTTACATCTGAAGTCAGATTTATTTGAAATTTCACATGCTAACACAAAGCATTAATGTTGAGTGGGAAAACTATAGAATCTTTAGAAAGGTATCAGAATAACTTCAAAATGAATTTAGTATTTTTATGTATTATTATATATATCATCTGATATGCACTGAAAGGATGAAACCATTTAATAAAGGTTAAAAAATAGCATTTGTGGGTCAATAATGACTTCAAAATTAAAACAAGTAACATTCTAATAATACAAGTAATATACCACTTTTAAGAAAAATAATTTGTAAAAGGTGGCTTCAAATTTTGCTGTAGAAATTATGGAAAGAACAACTTAATCTCAAAATCTTTTCTAGTATACCCAAATAAGCTGACTAAGAATTTCAACACTAGAAACTTAACAAAAATGAAAAAACAAATCAAACAAAAACTCCAAAATACACCAAAAATGTAAAAGTGTATATTTATTAGGGTTAATAAATAAAGAAGAAAGTAAAAGAAGAGATAACACAGAATGCTTCTTCCCTCTAACCACCCATTTCTGGTCACAGATGGGAAAATCTTACATTTAAGATCCTCTCTAATATAGATGTTGCTTGTAATACGTAGGATATTAATAGTTCTCTTTGGACCACGATATTCTTGACAATAAGTCCAGTAAGTCCTACAATTCCTTATATCCAAGCAGAAAGTTATTGTAGTAGAAATGGGTAATCAAATGACATTTGATTCATTCATTCATTCCACTCATTGAGGAGAGGGTTTCATGTTTTGTGTTACTTTCCTATCATGTTCTCCCAGCCCAACCCCTTCCCACCCATCAGAATAGGGGCTAATACCCCAAAGTATCATATCTTATTGACTTATTTACTCAGACTCAGAGAAGCAATGATTTAAGGCATTATGAGCTCAACTGATTTATCTTCCTAGAGAAATGAAGTACTTCTAAAATAAGAGTCAAAATATTCATATGCCCTAGCCCTATTATGAATACAATATTAAATTTAACTCATCTATTCAGGCAAATAAAAATAATCGTTGTCATTTTGACTTCAAAGTGTCCTCTGACTTACTCCTCCAAGTCTTATTTCAGAACTAAACAGCATCACCACCCACCAAGACCTCCAGCACAGAGGAAGCAGGAGTCATCATTGATTCTACCTCATCCTCAACATTCATTTTATATCCATGTCTTATTGATTTCACCTCCAGTAACTGTTTAATCAACCTCTTCTGTTTAATCAAGCTTTTTCCTTCTTCTGTTTTTACATCCTACAATTTCCTGAGAGCTCTCCTCATAAAACATAAAATTAATCATGTAGCTCCATTGCTGATACATTTAGGTGGCCTTCTAAGGCCTACAAATTAAACCCAAAGCCTTTATCACTATGCAATGTAAACAAAAGTGTTTCAACATGTTCCATTTATAATGATCACTTAATGTTACAGGTTTGAAAATACCCCTATTCTTCCCAAGTATGTTGACTTGACAATATCCAAGACTTTTGTCTCCCTCATTCTTTTCCTTCTTTATAAGTTGTCTTTCATCTTCTTCTCTGTCAAACAAAATTCAATCAACCCTCGAGGGCCCAATTCAAATCTCCCTCTTCTTTTATGAGCCTTGCTCTATACAATCTTTCCCCCACATCACCTCTTTTTCTAGAAATTCTAATTATTTGGATGTTATGATGTGTGATGAATGTCTTTTAACAATTTACATGCCTGCATGTAAATGAGATTCTGGAGGGCAAAGAATATCTAATTCATCCTTGAATCTCAATATTTCACACATTGCCTAGCACTGGAGTTTATAAATATTTATTGAATCAAGTAAAATTCTCTAATCTTTTAAATATGCAAACATGATCAATGTATCTTATTTAAATAAATATGGCTCATGACTTAGTAGCCAACTATAGACAGATATTATAAAACTATATTGTTTAAAGTTCTGTCATGGTATATTTCTACCAAAATGTTCAGATAGAAAAAGAAGAGATTCAGCTGGAAATGCTCTTGTAAAGAACACTTTTATTCATGATAAATAGAAGAATATAGCCCTGACTAATTCAATCAGAAAAGTCCTTTTGTAGAATTCAATCCTATAGCCCTATTCAATGGAGTTAATGATTGTTTCACATGAGTGATAGTAATATGTTAAGATTTATAGAAGGGTGTGCAAGAAAACATAGCCGAAAGCAGATATAATATTTAAAACATAATTCCTGTAGAACGAAAACAAAATCTATAAGACAGGGCTCCATAGAAACATAATGTTCCATTTCAGGCTTTCAAAACAGATTTACAAATGAAACATTTCATAAACAATGAATAACATGCACTTAACCTCACACAGAGGAAAATTGCAACTGAGCATGCATGTGTAATTTGCACTACAGTAATCTTACTTTTTAGCAAATGCAATGAATCCTGTCACCAAATGGTGAGCAAAGTGATGGGTGGCATACGGATGTTACTGAAATTCTCTCCAGAGGAATATGGATACAAAAATATAAGTGTAATGTTTTGTACATATAATTTTTAATTGCCAATAAATGTAAATAAATAATTTGAAGCTTGTTTTCATCAAGCTATCGATACGCTCTTTAGAAGAAGCCACTCATAAGACTGAGGAATTAAACATATTAAATTCTTAAAGTTTTATCTTGGAGGTGGGATGATGCTCATATTTCTGCATTGCGTAATTATGCTTTTTTTCAGAGATACAATTTCCTTCAGTTTTCTCACTTGCATAAAGCATGGCATTCTGGTACTTAAAAAATTTATTAGACTTTTAGTTTGTTTTATTTCTTTGCATACATATAAACCATGGGTTACCAGCTGTTTACAAGTTTACTCATGAATCTCAACTCTCCTGCACTGACCTATCATCAAACAGTAGCCATATCACCTACCAGTTCCTCAGGGAACACATGTTATTGAAGCTACTTTTTTCTCTTTAAATGTGTTACAAGTAGTAAACTATATAATTATTTTCCGGAAAAAAAATCCTTGAATTTCTTGTGAATGAAGATAAAAATATCAGTTGAATTAAATAGTGAAAAGTAAAGGTGAGGCTTGTTTTTATATTTACAAAGAAAACCTAATTAGTTAATCATCTTAGCCAACAACATCTTAGCACACAATCTCATAACACAATGTTTAGACAACGACCCAATCCTAGAACATAGTATGGACTTCATTTATGGTTATTGAACCAAAGGTGATGCCATAGATTTTGTAAAATAACTCAGAGGAATAAGTTGTTTCTTTACAAAGTAGCCTAATAAGTACTTTGTCCAAAACAACCTACCTATGTACCATGATTCCTGTCAGCTACATCATCACTTCTAATTCTATTTGAAGATACAATTGAAACCACTACTGAAGCAGGAAATTTCCCTGACCCCTTCACGGGTTGAAACTGGAATGCATGGGCACTGGAACTAGCTGGCTGCTTCTTCGGGGCGGCAGGAGTGGACTCCCCTGGCTCAGTCTCACTGCATTCCACCCCTCGAGGAGGGGAGTGCAGGTGAACAGGTGCAGGAGCCAGGGCAAGTGCTTTTGGGCATTGGCAGGAGCAAAACTTTGTGCGGGCCCTGTGGCAGTGTCTAGTGAGGAGTACCCATGACCCCTGAAGCCCCAGAGGATGTGTGTTACAGTGTTTTTTTGTTTTGTTTTAAACCTGTGTAAATAAAAAAAAGTAAACTAATAAATACTAATAGCTTTAAATACCTAATTCAATGTTTCTTCTCTTTTTATTCATTTTTTTATTTTTTTGAGATGGAGTCTTGCTCTGTCGCCCAGGCTGGAGTGCAGTGGCACAATCTCAGCTCACTGCAAGCTCTGCCTCCCGAGTTCACCCCATTCTCCTGCCTTAGCCTCCTGAGTAGCTGGGACTACAGGCGCCTGCCACCATGCCTGACTAATTTTTTTGTATTTTTAGTAGAGATGGGGTTTCACCGCATTATCCAGGATGGTCTCTAACTCCTGACCTCATGATCTGCCCACCTTGGTCTCCCAGAGTGCTGAGATTATAGGTGTGAGCCACCGCGACCAGCCATGTTACAGTGTTCTTTTAGTTTTGCCATCTGTGGACAGCTTAAGTCTTAAACAGCTCAGTGGGCCCCCTGCCTTTTCATGTGTAGTGGTTGCTCTCCACCAGCAAGGGCAAAGAGTCAGTGTGACAGTCTTCACTGTCTGCACCCATGGCTCCTGAGCTCTTGTTCAGTGTCCAGGAAAAATTAGGTCTTACTAACGAATTGGAGGGTGGTGAATGTGGAGGATTTTATTGCTGATGAAAATGGCTCTCTGCGGGGAGGGGAGCTGGAAAGCAGATGGAGTGGGAGGGCAGTCCTCCCCTGGAGTTCAGCAGTCCTTGGCCAGACTCCTCTCTGAAGCCACGCTGTCAAGTTGTCTCTTTGAATTCAAGCTGCTTCTCTTGGATATCCAGTTGCTTCTCTTCTCTGCTCTCTGCTGATGGAGACTGGGGTTTTAATGGGCACAGGATTGGGGGCAGAGCGGGCCATAGGTGGTTTTGGAAAAGGCAACATTCGAGTGGGAAAACAGGAATACATGTTCTCACATTGGGCCACGGTTCCAGGTTTGAGGGTGGGACCCTTGCCAAAGACTTGCCCTCTTCTGCCCAGAATTTCCCTGCCTCCTATCCTTATCACTACTAAGGCTGTATTGTATCAAGAAACCCAAGTGAGATAAATTATATTATTGCTTAACAAGTATTCACTTTCTATCCCCTTCTGTGAAAGGAATATATTCCCTACCCAATTGATGTTGAACGTGGCTATGTGACTTGCTTTTTTTAATGGGATGATAGTGGAAATTATGTGAGTAGAATTTGAAATGTGCTTGTGTGATTTGACTTGGTCTCCTGCACTTTGATCTTTTTTTCATAAAAAGGATATGTCTCAGCTATCTTCAGTTTTAAGAAGGATGAGAAACAAGTGAATGTAGTTCACAGCTAGAAAGCAAGCCTAATTGTGCCAAATCTAATGTAGCTGAACTCATGTCAACCCATAGATGAGTAAGAAATGGATGCTTACTGGCAAGCAGGTTGGTAAGTAGTTTGGTGTAAAAGTAATCATGTTTTTTTTGTCCGTAAAAGCAATGGTAAAAACCGCACCAAGCTAATACATGCCAATGAGTTTTGATTTTTTTTTACACAATGTTATTATGGATACAAATGACCGATACACCAAGGAATAAAAGCATTTCATCAATACACAAGGAGAGGAAAGAATTTTAAAAGTTACTTAATTGTGAAACTATTGGTTTAACTGGTAAAATAGTTGTACAGGTGAAAGTTTAGTTTTGTTATGCATGTAAAGACATTAATAACAGAAGATTTTGAAAAGTAAAGCATCCAGTGAGAAAATATAAAAGGAAAATGACAAATATAGAAAATTCTTAGGAATGTTATTGGTGAAAGGAAGGAAAAACTAAGAGTGAAGCTTGAAGGGGTATTAGAAAATGGAAGCCTTGTTAAATTTTTGTTTCTTTTTTTCTTTAAAGGAATAAATGATCTAAATATATTTACAATTAGAAGAGAAATATCAATGAAGCAAGAGCCCTAAAATGCAAGGGAGGGACTTATTAACTGATTTCAAACAAAGCTTTGGCTCAGCTGAGTTGTGAATGACACTGCACAAAGTGAAAGAGAGGAAACAAACTTACTCTGAGACAGGAGGAAAAAAGAGTAATGTTACGGATAAGTTCTAAAGACATAAGGAAGCTGTGATCACCTAGATATGTTGAAATGACAAGATAGATAGCAAACAAAGGCACTTGTGCTAGATGACCTATATTTGCCAACATGGGATAAGGAGATTGCATGACTGAATAACTTGGAGAAGAGCACAAACAACTTTTACTTTTACTTATTTATTTTTTTTGAGATGGGCATCCCGCTCTCTCACCAGGCTGGAGTGCAGTGGCGCGATCTTGGCTCACTGCGACCTCAGCCTCCCAGGTTCAAGCAATTCTCCTGCCTCAGCCTCCAAGTAGCTAGAACTACAGGCACGCGCCACCATGCCCAGCTAATTTTTATATTTTTAGTAGAGACAGGTTTTCTCTATGTTGGCCAGGTTGGTCTCCATCTCTTGACCTAGTGATCAGCCTGCCTCGGCCTCCCAAAGTGTTGGGATTACAGCCATGAGCCACCATGCCCGGCGTGTATCAATAACAAAGATGATGGTGACAAGAGCAAACTGTCTGAAAATTCGATGTTATTTATATTAGTAATACTACAAACTCTTAGTCTTGTTAAGATTAATTCCAAAATGTGATCTTAACGTAAATTCGAGGATTCATTTGGGGCAGGCAATTCAATGTCTAGGGTCCATTTACTTCTGCTTTCCTGTTTTTAACGTAGGGCAACTACAATTTCATCTTGGAGAAAAGAAAATCATAGATTTTATCAAATAACCTCATCTTTTACATGAACAAGATAACTATTTACTTTCTCTTTAAAAATAAAGCATACTGAAACTGGACCCCTTCCTTATACCTTATACAAAAATTAACTCAAGATAGATTAAATACTTAAACGTAATACATAAAACCATAAAAACCCTAGAAATCCTAGGCAATACCATCCAGGACATAGGCATGGGCAAAGACTACATGACTAAAACACCAAAAGCAATTGCAACAAAAGCCCCAGTTGACATATGGGATCTAATTAAACTAAGAGCTTCTGCACAGCAAAAAACAAAACCAAAAACAAACAAACAAAAAAAACAAAAAACAAAAAACTATCATTACAGTGAACAGGCAGCCTACAGAATGGGAAAACATTTTTGCAATCCATCTGACAAAGGGCTAATATCCAGAATCTACAAGGAACTTAAACAAATGTACAAGAAAAATACAACGCTATCAAAAAGTGGGCGAAGGACAGGAACAAACACTTCTCAAAAGAAGAAATTTATGCAGGCAACAAACATATGAAAAAAAGCTCATCTTCACTGGTTATTAGAGAAATGCAGATCAAAACCACAACGAGATACCATGTCACACCAGTTAGAATGGTGATCATTAAAACGTCAGGAAACAACAGATGCTGGAGAGGATGTGGAGAAATAGGAATGCTTTTACACTGTTGGTGGGAATGTAAATTAGTTTAAACATTGTGGAAGACAGTGTGGCGATTCCTGAAGGATCTAGAACCAGAAATACCATTTGATCCAGCAATCCCATTACTGCGCATATACCCAAAGGATTATAAATCATTCTACTAAAAAGACACATGCACATGTATGTTTATTGCAGCACTGTTCACAATAGCAAATATTTGGAACCAAATCAAATGCCCATCAATGTTAGACTGGATAAAGAAAATGTGGCACATATATACCATGGATTACTATGCAGCCATAAAAAAGGATGAGTTCATGTCCTTTGTAGTGACATGGATGAAGGTGGAAACCATCAATCTCAGCAAACTAACACAGGAACAGAAAACCAAACAGCACATGTTCTCACTCATAAGTGGGAGTTGAACAATGAGAACACATGGACACAGGGAGAGGAACATCACACACTGGGGCCTGTCGGGGTTGGGGGGCAAGGGGAGGGATAGCATTAGGAGAAATACCTAATGTTGGTGACGGGTTACTGGGTGCAGCAAACCACCGTGGCACGTGTATACCTATGTAACAAACCTGCATCGTCTGCACATGTATCCCAGAACTTAAAGTATTAAAAAAAAAAAAAAAGATGTTATTACCTCCTGGACTGGATTGCAGAGAAAACTGTAAATGTTTTAACACACTAGTGTTTCTACTGCCAAATTCCTGTTAGCTCATTAATTGCATTCCATATACACCTTTGCAAATGTTTGCCCTATAGTCTGTTTATAAACATCTTAGATATGGCAGAAATTTTTTAAAAAGTAAAAGAGATAAAAAACAACATTCATATGAATTATACTAATTTATTTTTATTTTTGAATTATTATTTTTTGAGGGAATCATAAGTATAAATTTACTGTATACCTAGTGGCGTATAGTAAAATTGTAGGCATAAGGATAAAAGGAAATAATAAACTTCATAGTGCTAAGCTTCAAACCCAAACCTCTAAATAACAGGACAGGCTCAGATACCTCAGGGATCAGGCAGATAATACAAATAAATGAAACAGGCAAAAAAGAGTACAGTCTTGCCAAGAGAGGCAATCCCTACTTAACTCCAACTGATTGTTCTCGTTTGAAAACACAAATCACAACTGCCAAATCTGATTGTTCAGGAGAAGCCAGAAATTCTGATGTTTAATGTGAAACCTCTAGATTTCTTATATGGTAGCACAATTTTCTTGAAAACACTAGGGAATCTAAATAAAGCTGACCATCTATCAGTTTCAGTGCTGTGTTGTGCAAATGATGAATGGCATATCCCCTAATTGTGGTATTAGACTGCCTCTCACCAGCCACAATTTGTAATTGCAACAATGGCATCACCAGATAGGACTCTCCTGCTTTGCTATGCACACATTCCTGAGCCCTGGAGAACAACTAACTCTACAGGAAAAAGTGGAAGGCTCATCTAAGCCATTCTTGCTAGCTTTCATGACTAGCTGCTGGCCTACAGGCAATAAATTCCCAACTGCTCCTGCAAGAAGGCTTTAGGGCCTGGGAGGTCTTTATCTGGTTCAGAAGGCAAGGCTGCTTCTCAAAGCACCTCCAAGTGCTTTGGGGCCCCTGTTCAGATGGCAGGCATTTCTGGTTACCAGCACCTGATGACTGACAGGAGCAGGGCAGTCGTACTCACATCCAGGAGCTTGGTGCTTAACAGATGGTACACTGATTTCACAACATCATCTACTCTGGGGATGATCCACTTGGCCACCACAATGATGCTGCTGACAGTGGCTGAAGTCTTCTTCTCAGCCTCTGAGCCCGTTGTCATGGCAACAAGTTTTTCTCTCAAAGTGTGACAAATCTTCAAGATGACAATGCAGTGGGACATGAGACCCAAGGCATCCTAGATCCAGTCTTCATTCTCCAGAATGGGCTCTATGCCAGAGTGGGCGATGATGACATCATCTAGTTCTAACTCAGAGAGCTCAGATTGGGTCTCCATGGCACCCAAGAGACTCATAATGGGCTTGGAATCATAGCGCTGCAGCAGGTCTCCTGGCCAGCGGTAGCGCTGCACTCAAACCACCACCAAGACTGCAAACAAAGCCAGAAAGATGGTAGCCAGCACGCTTATGGCAACAATCACTGTGGCCTTCTTGCTTCTCGGTGGCTCCTGACTTAGTCTCACTCATATCCTCCTCATAGGCTAAATTTTCTGAACTGTAGATGAGCAGTCCCATGGCGATGGGAGCAAGCTATATTAATTTATTTTTTAAAGAAATAAAGAAGTATTTTTTAAATACCACAAAATATGATACCTTCTATTATGTTTAAAACAATAAAACAAACGAAACCCTTAGATGACAAATCCTAGTAACAATATTATATGGTAGTGCTTACCCAATCACGAATCTTCTGCCCACATTGCAGATATTTTAAGGGAAAAAAAAACAAGTAGAAACAAACAAAAAAATAGATTTACTGCTGGCCATATGGAGAAATTCTATTTTCAATAAATAATATAATTCAGAAAAGCTTTGTTGAGGACTAAAGCGAATAAGCACTTTGTAACCTTTACTTCCAAGAAACATTCCTTTTATTATCCATGTAAGTTATCTATAGAAAAAAATATTTCTAGCATGTTTTTATTTTTTTTTTTAAGTTTTGTTTGAAGCTTTGAAGTATTCCTTAGCAATTTGTGTTTGGAGAGAAAAACTAGATATCTGGCATATGCAATAGGCACAATTTTTAGTTTGCAAGTGTTTTGATGTGATTTTTTCCACTGAAAATATTGCTATAAGAGCATAGAAATCAGAATAAGTTAAATCAATCTCCTTATAAAAAATTTTGGGGTTTGTGTAAACAATCTGCTGTAAGTTGTTTATGACTATTTCTAAGTATTTCTGTTACCCATTTACAATTTTTTGTAAAAGTTGAGGCCATTCTGCTCCATTTTCTCTAAGTTCTCTCTCAAGGAAAAAATAAATTCTACCTAAAACTACACTAGAAAGTGTGTATATGCTCTCACATGTGTCCACATGGGGAAGAGTAGAGATTGGAGAAAATGTTCACACGGACAGGAAGGGGTATTACTGTGCCCTCTCAGAAATAAAGAACAAAATCAAGAACACTATGATTTTTCTTAATTTTAATATATCTTTTGAGTATTTGTATATAGTGACATTCTCATTAACTATGATTTCAGAACAATAGGAATTCTATATTTATTATTCTATTATTTTTCTATTAGTTCTTTCTCTCTAATGTATGTTGCACAGAGGTATGCTTATATAAACCTAAATATGTTAATGAGGTGATTAAGACATAATATGCACTATATTATAAGACTGAAGTGTCTAGTCTAAATGACTTACTTTATGGTACAGTATAGGTTAAGTTTTCTGACTTTTTTTTTTTTTTTTTTTTTTGAGACCCAGTCATGCTCTGTCGCCCAGGCTGTAGTGCAGCGGTGCAATCTCCGCTCACTGCAAGCTCCATCTTCCGGGTTCACGCCATTCTCCTGCCTCAGCCTCCCGAGTGGCTGAGACTACAGGCGCCTGCCACCATGCCTGGCTAGTTTTTCGTATTTTTAGTGGAGACGGGGTTTCACCGTGTTAGCCAGGATGGTCTCGATATCCTGACCTCGTGATCAGCCTGCCTTGGCCTCCCAGAGTGCTGGGATTACAGGCGGGAGCCACCGTGCCCAGCCAGTTTTCTGACCTTTTTTTCTGCCTCCTGTGCACTATCTTATTTATTTAAATTTGGATAGTGGCACAACTGATCTGAAAATTGCATGAATATACTCCTTTCAGATAATAATATATCCATGAGAAGAAAAAACACAAAATTTGAAAAAAATTGTATAACTTATACTTTGTCTTATTTAAGTATTTCTACTACATGGCAAGTAAAATATTTGAGTTTGATTTCACTTTCTTAAACTGAAAGGAAAATGATTGTACACATTTGAATAATATATTATTGAAACCTTAATGGTATTAGGGAAATATCAAAAGAGAAATATTTACAATTGTTACAATTGATGGATAGTGTCTGACAAAAGTATTTATTTTTTGACCTAAATGTAGTTTGGCTATAGATGAAGTTGTTAGGTAGCAATTTACTAATGTATATAATATAATAACCAATAGATACAAATTCCTATTTCATGGAGGATGGAAATAAAGACAAAATAAAGAACTATGATCACACTGGGAAACTGAAAACATAAGCATATAATTAGATTAATTTAAATAGAGCTTTTTTGAGTTACATATTTCAGTTACAATCAAACCGATAGCTTAGTTCTTGAAGTTCTATAAAAGATGAATTAAATCTAATATATGCAATTGGTTGTATGCTCGAAAATTAGTTACTGAAATTCTCAAGTCCTTTCTGTATTATTACAAAGGTTTTCTTCTGATAGCATATACTACTGGTTAATAAAAATTCACAGTAAATTCACTGAAAATATAACAATTTAAATTTTAACAATTTTGAAACATTCCACACTGGATTTGAATTTATTCTTTCCATTCCCTTTTCATTACATGTTTTAAGAAACTTCTATGAATATTACCTTTTATAAAAATGAGATACTTAAATACATTACATATAAATAGAAATCATGTAGTTAAAAATAAAATTCTATTTTTGAGTATTGAATGAACAATGAGGAAACTACTGACTTCCTAGAATATTTTAGATATATTCAAAATAAAATTCTCTAAAGAGTGGTTGAAGAAATAACTGAAATGTTAATTTCTTAAAACAGTCTTTACTCTTTTAGTGGTATTGCACTAACTCTATGACTCAGTGACAATAAAACTACTTTAAAGTATTTTTCCTAGAATCATTACAGAGTATTCGTTACAAAAGCTTCGCCAAACTTGTTCATCCCTTTGGCCCATTCTCGTAATTGTTACTATTTTATCTTTTCTGTAGAGTCTTTCCTGGTAAGTCAAATATTTTCCTGTTTTTAACATTACATTTCTATTGTGAAATGAGTCCTGCGTGAGGTATTTCTATATTTTCGAATTAGCAGTGTTTATTAAGTGCATATGCCAGTTCTCACCACTGTGTCAGACACTGAGTCAAGGCTGGACTATACATGAGTGAGCAAAATCAGATTAGGGAAGCTTACTGTTGAAGAAGACAGAGAATAAGGTAATCACACAAAGAAACATAAAATAAAAATTCACAATAATTCCTACAAAGAAAAATTGTATAAAAATGTGAGGGACGTGTCCTTCTCTAGGAAACAGAAGAATACAACTTATCATTTTATATTACCTTATGATGTTTCATTGTGTATTTTCATTGTATATTAGTATAGTTTGCCTTTCAAATTGTGTGTCACCCAAATTGTGAAGAAACAATGTAATGTGTACTATTTTTTATTCATCCCTTTGAATCTAGGCACATAAAAGCTGTGTCTGATAGCTTACTACCTGCATGAAGACCAATATTATTTTTTGTGATAGAAATCTTATAATAATCCACTGTGATATAAAAAGTTTCTGGATGTGCATCTTTAAAAATCATAAAATGCATTTATTTAGCAAAACAGCTGAATCAAATATCATTGATATCAGTATTCTTTTCTTTTCCTAATTCAATATTCAGTTTTATTTTTTTAACCGTATGTTCTACTTTAGTAAAAGACCAAGTTTTATTGGGTAAAATATAATTTATGATGTTATATAACAGTCCATTTTAAACAAAATGCAACCACGCTTTAACCTGGTAGAGAAAAACAATGGTAATTCATTATCCAATGATCATCGCAAAACCTTTCTCTGAAGCAAAATCTGGAAACGTTCACCTCTCTTTTCCTAAAGCTGATTCAGCCACAGAGATGGCATCACAAGCTTGGCACTTGGTGTAATTTCATTTTCTGCTGTCACCATCTTGAAATTTTTAATATTTTTATCTTGGAATGTATGTTTTGCAAGTGAGGTCTGATAGGTCTGATAGGACAATGGAACATGCCAGTGAGCAGAGCTGCTTCCTTTGTAGACATCACGCCCAGTTTCTTATGAACACAGAATTCTTGTGGATCCACAACATGCAGGAGTTCAGGAAGACTCAGATCTACTACAAAGTCAGAGTGTTGCATGAACCATCGAGTAACTGTGATAAGGAAAGGGAGCACTGACATCCTTAAGAGGTCACAGTTTCCATTTGAGCAATACTTGCTTTAACTGTGGAAATAATGCAATGATGTTCTATCATGAATGAAAAACTCTCCATATCCTTTATTTGTTTTACTCCTCTGTATTAACCAACCATCGATGCTCAAAGCCATGTTTCCTTATCCTTATAGTCTTTCTTTAGCTTATCACTATGCTAAAGGTATAGAGGTTGGTAGCATGTGTACTATCGAGAAGTGAAATAAAAACAATTGTGTTAGTTTGTGCAGTATTTCCACCATTCTGATAAGGATTTGATGTAATTTAGATATTTGTCCCCTCAAAACCTCATATTGAAATGTGATCTCCAATGTTGGAGGTGGGGCCTGGGAAGTTGTTGGGTCATGAAAGGGCTGGATGGGGCTGGATCCCTCATGAATGGCTTGGTACCCTCCCTACAGTAATGAATGTGTTCTCACTCTAATAGTTAGCGTGTGTCTGACTGTTTAAAAGAGGCTGGTACCTTTCTTGCTTCCTATTTCCTTGTGTGACAGGTCTGTTCTTCCTTCACCTTGCTCCATAAGTAAAAGCTTCCAAAAGCTTTAACAGAAGTCGAGCAGATGTTGGTGCCATGCTTGTACAACCTGCAGAACTGTGAGCCAAATAAACCTCTTTTCTTTATAAGTAACTCAGTCTCAGGTAGCTCTTTATGGCAGTGAAAAACAGACTAATGCAGGATAAAATATGTGTTGTGGAATTTTGGTGTGCTACTTTCAAGTTAAAGGCCCTTATATTTGTATAGGAAATGGCATTGCACAATAGAAAATGAACAGTTTAGTCTATGTTCATATTTGAAAATTTTAATTTTTCTTTATTTAAAACAACAATAGTGGCAATTTTAAAAATATCATGACAAGATGAGAGAAAGGCCATGCAAAAAAGGAAAAAGACTCAAATTTTAGTAATTTTTTTTGAGATGTAATTTTGCCCTTGTTGCCTAGGATGGAGTGCAATGGCATGATCTCGGCTCACTGCAACCTCCGCCTCCCAGGTTCAAGAGATTCTCCTGCCTCAGGCTCCCGAGTAGCTGGGATTAGAGATGCCTGCCACCACATCCCGCTAATTTTTGTATTTTTAGTTTTAACCATGTTGGCCAGGCTGGCCTCGAACTCCTGACCGTAGGTGGTCAGCCCGCTTCAGTCTCCCAAAGTGCTGGGATTACAGGCGTGAGCCGCCATGCCTGTCCAGTAATTTAACAGTACTTTTTTCTTCCTGTTTGTACAAGAGTGTCCTTTTTTTCACTCTACTGAGCTGGACCTCTATAGCCTCAGACAATCAAATACTCTTTTTCATCATACAAGGTAGATGGGTTAGTCATGCAACAATCATTTCAGTCACATCTCAGTAAATTTATGATAATCACTATTTTGTTTTTGAAAACTAAAACTATTCACTCACATTAAGAAATTAAAACCATGCTGTGATGCCATTTACTGGAGGAACTTGTAATATAGTAGTTTAAAATCTAAACAAGAGACAAAGGTGAAAACTAAGGACAATTGTCTGTGTATACCAACCAAGGAAGATAATTATTTTTATGAGTTAAACTGCAGGTTTTTCTTTAAAGACTAAAGTTTAGCAATAATGATCATGACCACATATAAAACAATTTCTATGGTGCTAGTATCAAAATGTTATTACCAGAAAGATCTGTTTAGGCATCTTAATCTCTAATCATATCAGACAGATTGCATGTGTACTAAAGTATTCAAATTTATTTTCTCTATATCCCAGTTGTACCTATTGTTCTTTGCTAGGTAATTCCATTCAGAACCATTACTTTTCTATACAACAGAAGCACCTAGAATAAAAACCTTGATTGCTTTCCTGAATAATATTAAAAAATTTCTATTTACCACAAAATTCTGTAAGGACCTTAAAACAATACCGACATTCCTTCAAATTCTCAGAAATTCTAAAATGTAATTTACATAAATGTTAGGGTCCTAGAATAACCCTATTAGGGTTCCTTCATCGATTTTGTAGGGGCAGGGGAAATATAAACAATACTATTATTAGGAAAATAAGTGAATAGGAAATAATGTTTTTAAACCCTTATTTTATGTTAATAGTTGTTACACACATTAGGCTAAGGTGTTAATAATAAAAAAATATAAGAAACTCGTAGAACTAATTAGCAAAAAATCAAACCAATCAAAAATCTGGTGGGGGTGTATTTCTAGGGAGAGGTAACTAAATGGTAATTGCTAATAAAACTTACTGATTTCTTTTCCTAGTCTTAGGAACTTTCTTCAAGCATTTAAAGTATGAAGAGAAAGTATTCTTTCTCCTCTTCATCAGAACCCCTAGCACAATCTACATAATCACAATAAATTTACATAAAATACAGTTATGAGCAGTTCTAATACATTTCCTAAATCTTGAAATACTTTATTCTATTGTTTCTACTATATTTTCAAATTATAAAAAAAATATGAGAATGAATTATCTTTGTTTTATACTTCAGTATTAGGTCATGGAATCTACATAATGGTTAAATGATTATTAGTTTCTTGTATTTCAAACACTCATTAAAAGCTTATATATTCTGTTCACCTTGGAGAACAGGTGATCTATAGAAGCAGAGCAAAATAGTTTCTGTGTCCATAACTTTTAATGCTAATCTTTATTTTAGTTTACTTTGGTACCTAAGCAAACCTATATTCTAGCATAATTAAGCAGAGGAGAGACCATAGAGCACCTACACCACGGAACAAAGTAAGGTGATGGCTCTACTCTGGTTGTCACTTCCCATATGTCTGTGAGACACATTATCATACATGCCTGTCATTGCACAGTAACTTTGAACATCCAGCTAAAATTCCAGAGTCTGTCCAGAAAGAATATGTCCACTTTTTTTTTTTTTTTTTTTTTACTGAGTCTCGCTCTGTCGCCCAGGCTGGAGTGCAGTGGCGCGATCTTGGCTCACTGCAAGCTCCGCCTCCCGGGTTCACACCATTCTCCTGCCTCAGCCTCCTGAGTAGCTGGGACTACAGGCGCCAGCCACCACGCCTGGCTAATTTTTTGTATTTTTAGTAGACACGGGGTTTCACCATGTTAGCCAGGATGGTCTCGATCTCCTGACCTCGTGATCTGCCCGTCTCGGCCTCCCAAAGTGCTGGGATTACAGGCGTGAGCCACCGCGCCCGGCCATGAATGTTCTTAATGACATCTAGCATGGTGAATCCTTTTCAGAAGGTTTTTGATTGACTTTGTCTAGATCTATCAGAGAAATCACTGCCTATGACACCTGCAGCCTTATGAAATGTATTTCTTAAATAATAATACTTGAAAGTCAAAATTACTCCTTGATCCATGGGCTGCAGAAGGGAAGTTACGTTAGCAGGTATGAGAACATTAACATTCTTGTACATCTCCATCAGAGCTCTTGGGTGACCAGGCACCTCGTCAATAATATTTTTAATTTTTTTTCTGCTCAGTAAGTCTGAAAAACGGACTTAACATATTCAGTAAGCAAACTGTAAACAAATGTGCTGCCATCCACGCTTTGTTCCATTCACAGAGCACAAGCAAAGTAGATTTAACATAATTCTTAAGGGCCTTACGATTTTGGGAATGGTAAATTAGCACTGGCTTCAACTAAAAGTCACTAGCTGCATCAGCCCCTAGCAAGAGGCAACTTGTCCTTTGAAGCTTTGAAGCCAGGCCCTGAATTCTCTCTATCTGTGAATGTCCTAGATGGCATCTTCTAAGAAAAAGGCTATTTTATCTACATTGCAAATCTGTTATTTGGTTAATCAATTATGTTAGCTAGATCTTCTAGATAACTTTCTGCAACTTCTACATCAGCACTTGCTCCTTCACCTTGTACTTTTATGTTATGGAAATGGCTTTTTAAAAAAATTAAACATTATGAAGCAACCACTGCTGGCTTCAGATTTTTCTTCGGCAGCTTCCTCACCTCTTTCAGCCTTCACAGAATTGAAGACAGAGAGTCAGGGTCTTGCTCTGGGTTAGAGTTTTGGCTAAAGAGAATGTCATACCTGGTTTGATCTTCTATCCAGATCACTAAAACTTTCTTCCTAGGAGCAATGAGGCTGCTTCTGTTTCTTACTATTTACACGTTCAGTGGAGAACAACTTTTAATTTTCTTCAAATATTTTTTTTTTATTTGCATTCAAAACCTGGCTATTTGGTGCAAGAGGCCCAGATTTCAGCCTGCCTTGACTTTCCATATGCCTTCTTCAATAGGCTTAGTCATTTCTAGCTTTTGAGTTAAAGTGAGACACATGTAACTCTTTCTTTCACCTAAAAACTTAGATATCAATATAGGGTTATTAATTGGCTTAATTTTAATATTTTTATGTCTCACCAAATAGAGAGATTTGAGGAGAGGAGAGAGCTAAAGAAGAGCGAGTTTGTGGAGTAGTCAGAACACACATTTACTGATTGTTTGCCGTCTTATATGGGTGTGGCTTATGGCCCACTCAAAACAATTACAATAGTAGCATCAAAGATCACTAATCATAGATCACTGTAACAGATTTAATGACAATGAACAAATTTAAAATATAGTGAAAATTACCAAAAAGTGACCCAGAAACACAAAATGAGCACCTACTGTGGCAAAAATGGTGTCAATAAAATTGGTCAAAACAGGGTTACTAAATACTTCGCTATCTTGAAGTGTAATATGATGAAGTTTGACTGTACTTAAAACTGATCGAGAGAGTAGAATTTATGTTAAATGTTCTTCACATACACACAAGTAATAATAAAGGAGGCAGTAGAAAAATTTGGGAAGTGATGGATGTGGTTATGTCCCTGATGGTAGTGATGGGTTCACAGGTGCATACTTATTCTCAAGCTTATTGAGTTGTAAACATTAAGTATGTACAACTGTTTACATGTCAATCATATTTAAATAAGACAATTTTAACAACAAGAAAGAAATACTCTCCTGAGAATTTCAGGACCTCAGAGGGAATGGCTCCATGATGCACACAGGGAGCTTAATCGTGTGCATTCATTCAGTTTTTCAGTTTTGTCAAAGCTTCTCACATTACGAGGCAAGTATGAAAGCCACAAAATCACCAGTGATAAAGGAATTAGGTTAACTGCAAATAAGAAAATTTAGTAGTGAATACGGAAGACTTAAGATTAAAGGATTTAGTCTCTTTCCTCCCATACTGTGCTATCTGCTAAGATTTACTTCTTTGTCTGAGGACAGAGTAGACATCTAAAAATGACCTCATTTGAATTATCTTCTAGTGAAATGAGATGGAAACCGAGGTGACATTCAAGCAGAAACAAAATGAACAAATGTGATAAACCTAAGTTTACAGCATAAGACTAATATCTGCTATAAAATTACATTTTAAAGATTTACTTATTTTATAGAAATAAGTCTATAATTTTTTTGAACCTTACTGGTAGTGCCTACAGAACCATGGGGTGATTTCATAAATATGACATGTGTAGGTGACAAAAGACAAAAGGCACCAAGCCCAATCTAAAATGCCTTTTAATTTCACATCTGGCCAAACCACATAATTGCTACAATTATGTAAATGAAAGTCTATATTTGGCAAACTTCCATATAAATTTTATTGGTTATAGAAATAGTAAATAATGATTTACTGTCAATTTTCAATTTTTTTTCTAATGGTAAAGAGCATTCTTAACTATTGATATTTTTGAAAGTTATCTTCACAGAATGGTCCATGAAAAGCAGTTCTGATTGCTTTTCAAAGTATCTGCAGTTATTTTACAGTAAAAGAGATTTTTCATCTCATGAGATCAAACAGCATGGAAATAACTTATGATATTTGTGAAAAGTAAGAGTGTTATAAATTCATTGATTTAAATATCCAAAGTTCTGGAGAAGTTACTTGATTTTTTTGTTTATTTTATTGGAAACACTATCACATTACATAAGGGTTAGAATATTTAGAATTGTTACAAAAAGTGTCAGAAAATAATTGATAATCTTAACTTAAAAGGAACAAAGCACAATACCAAATTAATAAGGGGGAAATGATACCAAAGTACTGCTCTTCTGTAGATGAAATATAAGTGGCTATCAAACTTTAGTGATTGTTACATTACTCTAAAATAGAGAATACTATCATATCATTTTCTATTTCTAGAATAATTCTATAATGCATAGATGACTCTTTGTAAAATTTGGTATACATTCTCTACATTCATGTCTTTACATGACATTAAAATATTGATGAAATATGTGGCTTAATTGGCAATCTTGGCCTAAATTAAGCTATTATGAAGAATCTTATGTTTCTAATATTTAAAAAAAGCATATTTTGCCATTCAATGAGCTTTAGAAACAACACAGTTTTTAAGCAAATCACCTAGTAGCATTATTGAATCAATTCTAGTTGGTAAAGAAATCAGAAAATGGGTCGTAAACCACTGGGGCTCCACACCACTAATCTTTAAATTCAATTTTCCAGTTAAAAGAGACTTAAATCCCAAATTGGGTAAGACTTGGAGTGAGAAACAGATGCTGCTTGTTTTGTGCTTCTAAGCCAATACGGAATCTCTGGAGGCTGTATTCAAGAGACCCAATCAAGGCATCTTATCACCTGCCCAATATTGGGTTATTCCAGACATTTTCTAAGACTTCTCTCACATGTTCCTAGCCAATATAGTAAGTATAGTACAGTTTCAATGTCTATACGCAACCAGTATCAGAATTTATGGAAGTAGACTAAAAGTTAAACAATCTGGCATTTATATTAACAAAATTAGTTATTAAAACTTTAATTTAGTAAAACTTGAACTAAAAACATGTATGTGTACCAAAATGCATGCACATTATATATGCAGATTAAAAGTAATGCTAGTTTTAGAGTGTATACACTGAAAAAACAGTTCCCTTTTAAGAAGAAATAAAATATGATTGAGAAATTTTTATCTCAGGCACATTTATTTTAAATTTAAAAAGTAGAGAAAAAATCACTTTGATTATGCGAATTGCTAAAAAAAAATATTTGACAAAAATTGCACACTAAAAGCTCTTAAACATTATTTCCAGATATACTGGAAAGATTTTTCTTCTCAGTATTGCCAAATTATTTGAAATAGATGTTTGTTATTAAAAACTCTGGAACAGTTATGAAAAAATTTCTATGTATATTTTCTTACTTCTCTAAAACTCTCATAAGCAGCATGAGGGGAAACAGTGTGTCATGCACCCTACAGCCCTTGTTTGTCCTAATGGGAAGACAGAGTGCGCTCATCATATTTGAGAACATTTTCACACAATTTCAAAAAGAAAACTCTTTCATTTTTTTCTTTGAAACATTTCTAAAAATACTTCAATTTAGTTTTCCTAAAAAATTCTGAAAAAACTCTCTAAGCATCACAATGACTGTTCTGAGATATGTATAATAAAAATACATGTTATTAATAAGATGTTAAGAAAACCAGGATTTTCAAAGTCAGTACATAAATATCAATATACAAAATGGCAGTCATTTATGGGCTTAGTAGGTGAATAGTGAATTAAAATGTGCAAAATAAAAAATGCAGTTTATTTTGTTAATGAATATTTAACTATTTTATTAAAGTGAAATTTATATAACAAAATTTAGCCATTTTGAATTGTAAAATTCAGTGGCATTTAGTATATCATAATATTGTATAACCATCACCTCTATCAAGGTTCCAAAATATTTTCATAACCTTCCAAAAATAGACTTTACTCATTAAACAGTTACTTAAGCGACAATATTTTAAAACTTGTTAGCCACTGTAATCCAGAAAAATGGTACCACTATGTATAAAAATAAGCAGTTACTTAAGCAATAATATTTTAAAACTTATTAGCCACTGTAATCCAGAAAAATGGTACCCCTATGTCCAAAAATCCAGAAGGGGAAAATTTCATATGGTTTTTGAAATCTTATAAAGGTTCTCCATTGGCAAGCATTATAGCTTTTGTTTTGTTTTGTTTATCTGGAATAAAATTTGAAAGCAGCTCTAAGTGTAGAAAAGAATCAAATCTGATTCCCTTGAATAAAGTAGAGGGATATATGTTATACATTTGATCTCATTCCATTTCATTGCAAGCATCACACATATCCTTAGGAAGTCCTTGAGTAGTAGCCTCCAAAGGATAGAGTGTACCTTAGGGAATGCAGAACAGGCACTGCTGGGATATAAGAAGAAAACATTGAAAGTTTTATTTCTCATACTTTAAATTTTTTATTTGAAGTATTGCTGTGGTTTGACTAGCAATACCCCAAATAAAAATTTAGAAGTATGAGAAATAAAACTTGAATATTGTTACAAGGGCAATTAAATTTCAACATGAGTTTCAACCAAAACTTGTGTTGAAATTTAATTGCCCTTGTAACAATATTAAGAGGTGGGACTATTAAGCGATGTTTAGGCCATAAGGGTTCCATCCTCATAAGTGGATTAATTAATACTATTGTCAAGGTTCATTATCTCAAGAATGAGTTCCTTATGAAAAGAAGAGTTTGTCACCCCTACTTTGCCTTCTCTTTGCCCTTCACCATGAGATAATGTAGCAAGAAGACCCTTGCCAGATGCTAGCCCCTTGATATTGGACTTCCTAGCCTCCAGAACCATGAGCCAATACATTTATGTTCATTAAAAACATAACACATCTGTGGTAGTCAGTTACAGCATCATAAATAGACTAAGGTTTGATTTTTAAACATTTACAATATAACACTACAGTAACACATTTATGTGTTTTTTAAACCAAAACAAGTCATAGGAGAACATGAATAAAGAATTTAGGAATCACTGGATGTCTAGTATCCATCATGTTGTTTCATGTTGATACCTCTTAAGCATTTTGAATTGGCTCCACCACAAGGTCTATTTTTAGCAATTTCCATACAGACTGTATATAGGCTGATGTGCTTTTGTGGAAGATAAAGCAACTTTGTCAGTTCATCCATCACTAATAATCCTGATACTCAAAATCCTCCTGTAGGTTGTCCGATGCCCTTTGGCATAGTCATAAATATACATGCAATTTTATGATTATAAGAATTTGGAAAACTTAATCATTTCAATTTGCTATGGCTGATTAATTCTGCTATGGTCTATGGTATTGGAAACAGAAGAGTACTCAGATTTCTGGCTGCTAAGAGCTTTCCTGCCTGGAGCTGTCTTCCTCAAAGCAACAGCTTGGGGAATACAAATTTTCTACCACTACAACCACTCTGCAGGCCACCCATCTGTAACTATTCTCTGGGTAGAACAACAGTTAGAGTAACATACTTTTAGGTTAGTTTTTGTGAGTGTAAACGTATAACTGGATGATGAAAAGCAAGTAAAACTACTTTGTAATTTTTGGTAAGGATCAATGGGTTATATCATCTAGGTCTAGAGTAATTTTTAACTACCGTTAATTTCCAGAGAAGGCTTTCCCATAGTCATTCCATTAGTTCAATGCTTATTTGAAATCTTTTCTCTTCTCTGCATTTTTCTTTCTGGTAACCCTTATGTTGGCGTCATTTTTGACCTTGTAGTTCTGTAATCCCAGAATCTTTTTGGTTTGTTTTTGTTTTGAGACGGAGTCTCACTCTGTAGCCCAGGCTGGAATGCAGTGGAGCAATCTCCACTCACTGCAACCTCCGCCTCCCGGGTCCTGGTTCAAGCAATTCTCCTACCTCAGACTCCACAGTAGCTGGGATTACAGGCACGCATCACCATGCCCAGCTAATTTTTGTATTTTAGTAGAGACCAGGTTTCACCATGTTGGCCAGGCTGGTCTTGAACTCCTGACCTCAAGATCTGCCTGCCTCAGGCTCCCAAAGTGCTGTGATTATAGGCGTGAGCCACCATGCCCAGCCCTAGAATCACTTAATAGCGCCTTCATTTCTCTCTCTGATCTGTTTGAGCCATTAGTGTACCTAGGGGAAAGACATAGCACATTCAGGGATTTACATTGAAAATTCTGGTTCTTTATACTTGTGCTTTAGGGTTTGTGCACAGAATTAGAATGACCTTCTTTATCTTTTACAAAGTCTCTCAAAAAAGGAATACATGATTGGGAGTGGGATAATTGCATTTGTCACTTAAATTAAAATTCTGTTTTTATGCCTGCTGATGAACATACACTTTTTCAGTTGTTGGTTACTTCTCTTTGATGTTTTTCACATATTTATTTCCAATATCTGTCATTTATACCAACCAAGGTAGTCCCAAATAAATGTCATCAAGAATACAGTACTGCTAAGAGTGTGGAGAACATAGATTTCTACAAACTAACTATTGGATTAGCAGTGAAATTGTACTGTGTGATACCTACAAAGCCAAGAACATTATTCAGGGTAACTTTTGTTCTTGTGCTACATATTTAAAGACATGTGATTCACCAGGAAATACAATAAACGTAATAATAAACACACATCAACACATTTCAAATATGCTGGCATTCCAGCTACTCTAAGTAGGAAAGTTATAGAGCAGCGCTCCCCAACCTTTTTTGGCACCAGCGACCAGCTTCATGGAATACAATTTTTCCGCAGACAGGGTGAGGAAGAACGGTTTCATTACACCTCAGATCGGGCATTAGATTCTCATAAGGAGCTGCAACCTGCATCTCTTGCATGCACAGTTCACAATAGGGTTTGCACTCCTGTGAGAATCTAAGGCATTAGCATTAATTGGCATTTATAGCTCAGTATCATCTACATTCCAAACACTTAACCTAAAGAAAGTTCAATTTGCTTTTTCAAAATAACTCATCTATCATTGTGTTCCCAGAAGGAAGGGTATCTGTGGATGCTATGGAGCTAGAGAAGACAGTGATTGAGAAAACACAGTGGAATCTGAAGCTTCTATATATTGTAATTAACCAAGTGGGCTTGGGAAGAGGAGATCAAAGTCTAAAAGAGCAAAAGAATGATAGCATGTATAATGTCACATACTATTTAAAATTTTTTAATTTTTTATTTTTTTATGAGACGGAGTCTCACTCTGTTGCCCAGGCTGGAGTGCAGTGGCATGATCTCGGCTCACTGCAACCTCCACCTCCCAGGTTCAAGCAATTCCCCTGCCCCAGCCTCCCGAGTAGCTGGGATTACAGGGGTGTACCACAATGCCCAGCTAATTTTTGTATTTTTAGTAGAAACGGGGTTTCACCATGTTGGCCAGTCTGGTCTCGAACTCCTGACCTCAGGTGATCCACCCGCCTTGGCCTCCCAAAGTGCTGGGATGACAGGCGTGAGCCACCATTCCTGGCCTAATGCCACATATTTAACTTTGCTCCAAAGATTCAGGTTTGGAACCATTTAGAAAATTGTAATTTCATAATTTAAAAAATATGGTATACAAGAGATTTTATGGGCAAGTATATTAAACCCTAGTTCTTATCAAAATGAAAATGAGATATACAATTACATTAATAAAAATTGTAACAGACTATTGATGTAGATTATACTTTTTGTACACCATTTGATCACCTAGCTCTATGCTTTCTATAAAATCTGATTTATTTAAGACCTTGTTACAACACTCAGAATTTTTTAAAAGCCTAGGCCTTCTAATATCAAAGAACATGGACTTTAGAACTACTTAGATTGTTTTGTTGAGTCAGATTAGGGCCCACTTGTTTAAGGCATAGCTAAGCAAGAAATGGTGAATTACTTACATTTGAAAATTTATCACATGTCAAATACTGCAAAGTATAGGTCACATACTTGGGTTCTTAGTATTCATAAAACCATATGAACTTCTGCTGCTGCCTCTACAGGTTGAATAATTCAACGACTATTCTAAAAAAAAACATTTTAGCAAGTCTTGCTAAATTAGAAAATAGAAATCTTTAAAACAGACTGCAGAAATTTGATTCTGTTGAACAGACACCATTAAAAACTAAAGCAGATTTGAACAACTTGGACTAGAAACTATGAACAGGAATCGATAGCCCAGGTTGTCTACTCTGGAGTCCACAGTCACAATCACTGTGCCATTGTGTCTTTTTTTCATACATATTTTGATTTTTAATATTTGAGTAACTTCTGGCATTTAGGAAGTTAGAGGCTAGTACGTAATATATCATAGAAAATATTTTAATATTGCTAAGAATAGAATGCCTTATAGTAATTCGTTACTTATATCTTTTAATATTATTAGAAGTATTATAATTTCTAATAGATTATTAGAGTTGTGTTTCATTACAAAATTATATTTTATTTTGTCACTTGGGATTAATTTGACTACAGAATATAAACAATTCATCTTTGCTTGGTTTATTTTGGAAAACTCCACTTTTTGTGAACATAATATCTCTTACAAAAAGGTTCCAAAGCAATTTAATACTTTATTATCTAGTTATTTTTAAAGCTATATTTTGGGAATATTTTGCTGAAAGCTAAAATTATAATAAAATAGAGAGCAAAAGAAGTACTTTAGGTCAGCTTCTCTGTTACCCAGGTGTCAAATGATAAATTCCTAGATTCTTCTATTGGACATAGATCTAAGGAGTAATAGGATTAGTTAGACTGAGAATAAAGAATAAATGAAAAAAGATAAAACCATGGCTTTGAGTGTAGAGCACTAAGAGTAGAAATTTTACAGCAAATAAGAGGAAAAGTAAAAAAAAAAAAAAGCTTTCTTTTTCTGAAATATTACAGAGAAGCTAAATGGTAAATAATTTTTTTTTACTATGTCATCCGAAGAAAACTACTTTAGAAAAAAAAGAAAAGATAAGAGCTAAGGTTATATATTTGAATGTGATCTGCTTAAAGCTGGATGGATCAGCTTAAAATTACAATTTTAAATAAGGCATAGCAGCATAAGAAGAATTTCTAGGTTATTTAAATGTACATTTTAGGGTTCTTTTCTTCTACGATGTTGGATTGGAGGCTTTTAGAGCATCTCATCCACTTGGAAATAGCAAGATAATGCATAGAGACTAACACTGTGAGAGTATATAGAAGGTATATGGGAATTCACTGAAAAGCAAAGGACACTTCAGATTTTAGACAAGAGAAGGTGGGTAATCAGCATGCATGGAGGCATTCGGCTGAGAAAAGTAGGAGCCCCAGTACATGAGAGGGGCAGAGTCCCCCTGAGCTGCCCCTCCCTTCCCATGCCAAGAACTTGGTGCAGCAGCACTGTCTCTGCTCCACACTCTGACAAATTTCGAGGCACTTGGAGCACCTATTCTTCTAGATGAGGAGTTTAGGCCCCTCCTTTGCTGTGTAGAGAACTTGATGCAGTGGCAGTTTTCATGCTACAAGCCTGGGCATATCTCCTGGCTTTTGGTACACCTGCCAACCTGGATTAGGAGCTTGAGTTGCCCCTCCCTTCCCATGCAAAGACCTTGTTGCAGCAGTAGTTTCTCCACTCCTTGCCTGGGCAAAGTTTTTCCAGGCATATGGCACATTTGCTCCCCTGGTTTTGGAGCTTAAGCTGCCCCACCCCTCCCATGCAGAGGAGTTGGTGGAGCAGTGCTCTTTCCACTCCACACTTAGATATATCTCCAGGCATTTGAAGCAACTATACTTCCAGGGTAGGAGTCCAGGTCACCCCTTTCTTCCAATGCAGAGAACTTGGAGAAGTGGAGGTTTCTCTACTCCACACCTGGGCACAATTCTGGGTGTTGAATGGCTGCCCCCGGACTCCTCATTGGAGCTGGTGCTTGCACCTGCCTTTAAGATACCTGTAGGTGGACCTGCCTGGTCCAGCTCCAGGCAGCTTTGTCCCCCACTCTGGGGCTGAGCACGGAGACAAGGCCACAGGACATAGCACAGACTAGCCCATTGCCTGAGGAAACTGAGTTTCTCATGGTTCACAAAGATCATTCATATACCTATCTCTTTCAGCCACTGTTGGCTCCTATCTGTAAACACCACCTATTTGTCTGGAGGTGGAACTGCACAACCTAATAGAAAATCTGCTGACAAGAGTGCTCAGACTTGAGGAACAACATAAACTTGCCAAGACCTCTGCTATCACAGCCCCATATGTGGCAGCAAGTCTGCTCACACTCCCAGGACATCACTACTACAACCAGGATTTGAGAAAGCCACCACACAAGGCTATCTGTAACCGATGAACTTATACTGAATCTTTGCCATTTAAAGCGCCCAGAACCAAAGCCAAAGAACCCTGCACAACATACATTATAATCACATCCTCAAGGATGTAACTCATTAAGAAAAAAATTAAAAATAAGAATAGACAGTTTCTCCCGATGAGAAGAAACAGATAAACAATTCTGAAACTATGAAAACAACCAACCAACCAACCAACCAAACAAACAGTGTTACAAGCCCTCAAAGGTTACTCTAACTCTTCAGCAATGGATCCTAACCAAAATTAAATTTTTGAAATACCAGATAAAGAATTCAAAATAGTGATTTTAAAAAAACACAGTGAGATCCCAGAGAAAGTTAAAACGAACACAAGTAAATCAGAAAAAGAATGACTCAGGATATGAATTAAAAATCCACTGAAAAGACAGCTTTTTAAAAAATAAACAAACATAACTTTTAGAGGAAAAAATTATTGAAGGAATTACAAAATATAGTTGAAAGCCTTAACAACAGACTAGATTAAACAGAAGAAAGAATTTCAGAGCTTGAAGACAGATATTTTGAATTAAACCAGTCAGACAAAAATAAAGAAAAATATTAAAATATAAACACTGCATTCAAAAAATATGTGATTATGTAAAGTGTCCAATCTTATGAGTCATAGGTATTGCTGAGGGAGAAGAAGAGTAAAAAGGTTGAACTATTTATTTGAGGGAATGATTGAGGAAAACTACCTTAGTCTTGCTAAAGATTTAAATATCCAGATACAAGAAGCTCAGAGAACTCCAGGAAGACACATTGCAAGATGGATTTCACCAAGACATATAGTTACTAGACAATCCAAAGTCAACATGAAGGAAAAAAAATACTAAAAGCAGCAAGAGAAAAGTGTCTAATCACCTCTAAAGGACATCTCATCAGATGAAGTGGATTTCTCAATTGATACTTCAGAATACAGAGATCATCGAAGACTACTAGAACAGCTGCATACTCACAAACTTAAAAACCTAGAGAAAATGGATACATTCCTGGAAACATACAACCCTATAAACCAGAAGAGACTGTGGCCCTATGTTCAGTCTTAAAGGAAAAAAAACTATCAGACATGCATTTTGTATACTGCTAAACAAGGCTTAATACATGAAGGAGAAATAGTCTTTTTCAGCCAAACAAATGCTAAGGAAATTCATCACTACTAGACTTGTCCTACAAGAAATCCTCAAAGGAGTACAAACATGGAGATAAAAGGGTGATGCTTGCCATCAGAATAACACACACAAGAATATAACTCACAGGTCTTATAAAACAAGTATACAATTGAGACTGCAAAGCAACCAGGTAAAAACACTACAACAGGAACAGACTCACATATCAATATTAACCTTGAACATGTACCAAGTGTTCACTTAAAAGATAGAGATTGGCGTAATGGAAAACAGCAACAACAACAACAAACCCAAAAAACAAAAACAGGGTTCAGCCAAATGCTGCTTTCAAGAAACACACTTAGCTGATAAAGACATTTTCAGACTCAAGGTAAAGGGGTGGAAAAAGATATGCCAATGGAAACCAAAAGAGAACAAGAGTAGCTATACTTACATCAGATAGAATAGGCTTTATATCAAAAAACAGTAAAAAAAAAAGACAAAAGAGGTCATCAGATAATGATACAGGTTTCAATTCAATAAAAAGTAAAACAATTCTAAATATATATCCACTCATCACCAGAGCACCCAGATTCATACAAAAAATGCTACTAGATAAAAGAGATAGACAGCAATACAATACTACTGAAGTACTTCAGCACCACTAACAGCACTAGATAGATCATTGAAATAAAACAAAGAGACACTAAATTTAAAATGGACTCCATTCCAATGAACCTAATAGATGTCTACAGAATATGCTACCCAACAATCACAGAATATATATTCTTCTCATGGGTGCATAAAACATTCCCCAAGAGACATCATGTTTTAGGCCACAAAACAAGTCTCAATGAATTTGGAAAAATTAAAATCACATCAAATATCTTTTTTAACCTCAGTGGAATAAAACTAGAAATCAATTCCAAAAGGAACTCTGAAAGCTATACAAATACAAGGAAATTAAACAATCTATTCCTGAATGATCTTCGGGTACATGATGAGATTAATTTGGAAATTAAAACTCTTCTTCAAAAAATGAAAATGGAAACATAACATACTCAGACTTCTGGGATACAGCAAAAACAGTGCCAAGAGGGTATTTTTATTGTGTTACATGCTTACATCAAAAAGATACAAAGTTCAAAAATTAACAACATATCATCACACCTGTATAAATGACACTACTATAAATGGCTATACATTCACAACCCAGAAAATCTAAAGAAAATCAATAATTTCCTGAAAACATGCAACTTCCCAATATTGAACCAGGAAGAAACAGAAATCTTAAACAGACCAATAAAAAGGAGTGAAATAGAATTAGTAATTTAAACATCTCTCTGAAAAACCCAGGACCAGTCAGATTCACAGCTGAATGCCACCAGACATACAAGGAGAATTTGGACTGATCCTACTGAAACTGTTCCAAAAAGTTGAATAGGAGGGATTCCTCCTAACTAGTACTATGAAGCCAGTATCAGCCTGATACTGTTGCCAGACAAGTACACAACAACAAAAGAAAACTACAAACCAATATCACTGATTAATATAGATACAAAAATCTTCAATAAAATGCTAGTAAACCAATTTCAGTAGCACATTATAAAGAATACACCAAAATTAAGTAGGTTTCATTCCAGTTACGGAAAGATGGTTCAACGTATGCAAATCAATAAATGTGATTTGCTACATAAACATTTGATAAAAAGCATCTGATGAAATTCAGAATCCCTTTATGATTAAAAACCCTCAACAACTAAGCTTGAAGTAAGCTATCTCAAAAGTATAAAAGCCATGTATCGCAAAGCCAACATCATACTGAATGGAGAAAAGTTAAAAACATTCCCCCTAAGGTACTGGAGCAAGACAAGGATTCCCACTTTCATCAGTACTATTCAACACAATAATGGAAGTCTTTGCCAGATCAATCAGGCAAGAGAAAGAAATAAAAGATATCCAAACTGGAACCGAGGAAGTCAAATTAGCTCTGTTTACTGACAGTTGATCTTATACCTAGGAAACCCTAAAGATTACTCCCGAAGACTCCTAGATTTGATAAATGATATCAGTAAAGTTTCAGGATAAAAAATCAACATACAAAAGTCAATAGAATTTCTATACACCAATAACAAACAAGTTAAGAACAAATAAAGACCTAAGTTCCATTCATAATACCTATAAAAACCTATGGAAAATGTTCTATGAATACATTTAACCAAGGAGGTGAAAGATCTCTACAAGACAAAGTACAAAACACTGATGAAAGGAATTATAGGTGACACAAGCAAATTGAAAAATACCTCATGCTCATGGATTGGAAGAAACCCCAAAGCAATCTATAGATTCTGTGTAATTCCTCTCAAAATACCATTATTGATTTTCATGGAATTGAAAGTCCTGAAATTCTTATGGAACCAAAACAGAGTCTAAATAGCAAAAGCTATTCTAAACAAAAATAAGAAATCTTGAGAACATACATACACACACACACACACACACACACACACACACACACACGGAATACTATCCAGCCAGAAAAATAAAAGAAATCATGTCTTTTGCAGCAGCATGGATGGAATGGGAGAGCATTATCCTAAGCAACATAATTCATAAACAGAATGTCTAATACTGCATGTTCTCACTTGTAAGTTGGAGCTAAATAATGTGTACACAGGGGCATAGAGAGTGGAATAATAGACACTGGGAACTCACAACAGTGGGAGGGTGAGGGGGTGAGGGATGAGAAATTGCCTAATGGGCACAATATACACTATTCAGATGATTATTACACTCAAGGCCCAGACTTCACTACTGTATAATTTGTCCATGTAATAAAACTGCACTTGTAACCCTTAAATCTATAAAATATGAAAAATAAATTTATAGTTCATTTATGTAAAATGCACTTTGTGAATCTATAAGTTAATACACATTTTATAAAAGTACATTCAAACCCACATCAAAATAATCACTTACATTGAGACTTGTTCTATTTGAAATTCTTCTCTAGCAAATCATTAGCAAATTATTAAATATTTTTCTACTCCAAACAGATATGAGTATATTCTATCATAATCCATGTATACACTGACCCCCAAAATTCTTTAGGTATTCAACATTTCATATTTGTTATTTTATATGAAAATTTTGTTTCACAATTTGTTTTAAAGTCCAATTCCATATAGTTATTTTGAAACTTTTTGGATTTTATATTTACTTTATGTCAATGTTTAAAGTTTGCAGCAGTAGAAAAACTGAACTCCAAATGATTAAAACATTAACTTTCCATTTAATGTAAGTTTGTAGGCATCTACTCATTTTCAGTCTGACTTTTATTTGAATAAGGATCTTGCTTTTTTAAGCATTAGATGCACATAGAATATGAATGGGAATGGGACCGTGGCAGAATTCAAGCCATAATGCCTTATAGGCTGGTTTCAGATACCTTAGATATAAGATTATTTCCTCAAATTTAAGGTGTGCTGATTTATCAAGCACATTTATTACATTTTTATAATCACATCTATAAGTTTTAAATAACCTTTCATGTTTTAAAGGACAAGGACAATTATATATCTCCAACTTGTCTTTAATTTTAGTTGAAAACAGAACCTTATTAAAATTGGAGCATTATACATGTAAAACCACTACAGAGTGTCCTTTTACTCAGCACAGAATACATCTTAGATGAAGTTCACAATAAAATATTCTTACATGAACTTTTGTCTTGTTTTGAATCGTAAGTGTAGAAATAAAGTCCTGAACATTTTCTCATGAAACAGATAATTTTAAAATAACAATAACAAATCAAAGTCAAAAAAAATTTCTGTATTTAAAAATACAAAGCATCAGTGCTTTTTTTTTTTTTTTTTTTTTTAACAGATGTGATACTCCCTGATGAAGTTTTCTAGGGAGAAAGAAAATTTTAATAGAGTCACTTTGGCCTTAGGCTCATTTATATCCCTTCTTTGAGACTTGGTAGATGGATCTTCACATATACATACAGACCCCAACTAATATCTGATTTATAAAATAAAAAATTCTTAGGGTGACATTGAAGGTGCTCTATTACCTGTCTTCAATATATTTTTCTATCCTTACCTCTTATTCACATTTCAACATTCGGTTTTCTAAGGAAGACATACTCTGTTATGACCTGATGTTTTTTGTCTGTAAGAAATGTGCTTCCTTATCATCTCCCCATAGAGGAGTCCTTCTCCAACCTGAAAAGTTAACCCTGTTGATTTCTCCCTGACTGTCTCAGGAAAATTGACTAATTTTCTTCACTGCTCCCACACGTCTTGTTCAGACTTCTATTATAACACTTAGTGCACTGCCTTGGAATTATCTCTTACCATAACTTTCTTTATCAAAAGACTAAATATTTTGTGGCAAAAAACCTGCATTTTTTTTTTATTTCCAGCATATTAAGGAGTGGCACATTAAATACACAAGTATGTTTTGACTGTGTGAGTGAATAGTAGAATACACATTTTGGTAGAAAAACTATGCTATCATGTCTTAATTTGTGTTATTTAAAATGTATGCATCCGCTTAACCAATGGTTTTATCCCAATACCCTAACTGACAGAATGAATATTATACCACTGTATCAATCAGTAAATAAGTGGGTTTTATGTCTTCTCACTCCACCTGTTCTGTTCCTTCTTTTACTGCACAGCTACATCTACAAAAGATTAATTTTTTTTTCTTTTTTTTTTTTGTGTGTGTGTGTGTGTGTGTGTGTGTTGTTTGTTTGAGACGGAGTCTCGCTCTGTCGCCCAGGCTGGAGTGCACTGGCGCGATCTCGGCTCACTGCAAGCTTCGCCTCCCGGGTTCACGCCGTTCTCCTGCCTCAGCCTCCCGAGTAGCTGGGACTACAGGCGCCCGCCTATGTTTTTTTGTATTTTTAGTAGAGACGGGGTTTCACCGTGTTAGTCAGGATGGTCTCGATCACCTGAACTCGTGATCTGCCCGCCTCGGCCTCCCAAAGTGCTGGGATTACAGGCGTGAGCCACTGTGCCCGGCCCAAAAGATGAATTTCTTAACACGTCAAACACAGACATGTCTCATCTAGTACGCACGAGTTATTTATTTGTTGAGTGTCAGTCTTGTGCTTTGTTCTTTGCTCCAACAGTTCATTGATAGGGATCCTGGGAAAAACCCCTTTGGAAGCCTGGACATTCTCCCATTTACCTCACTAGCCACTATACTCTCCTCTAAATAAGTTAAAACTTCTGTGTCTTGGATTAAAAGCAGACTAATACAACTTGATTGCAATGTAGGGGCAAATGACAATATCAAAATATAAGAGGATTATTGGATTTTGTCAATAAAATTGAAATTTATCACTACTGGGGTACTACTGCTTGGATAGCCTGGAACTTGGGTGTTTGGTTTTTTTTTTTATTAGAGACATGACTAGACTCAACTCTACAAAGGAAAGAGTTTACGACAATCCTCTCTCAGTGGCAAACTGAGGAAATAGAACTTGCACCCAGTCCATGCTACAATTATTGTGCCTATAGAAATCCACCAGTGGAATTACTTTTCTCCCTCTAATTAAGGACACACCCAGTTTTATCATTCCCTCCACTGCAGTTTGGAGTGAGAAAAAGTCAGTACACACCACATCTCTTTTGACAACAGATTTCTTTTCTTTCATCAACACCCAGCTAGGAGAATAATGGGAGATGGAGCTAAAGTCTATTTTTGTTTTATTAAATAAGGAGTCTACCCTTTGGGCAAAGAGTAATCAATTTGGATGGGGAGAAAAGATAAAACTCTATCACCAATGATAGTAGAAAATTAGTCTTGGCCGGGCGCAGTGGCTCACGCCTGTAATCACAGCACTTTGGAAGGCCGAGGTCGGCGGATCACTAGGTCAGGAGATAGAGACCATCCTGGCTAACACGGTGAAACCCGGTCTCTACTAAAAATACAAAAAAATTAACCAGACGTGATGGAGGGCACCTGTAGTCCCAGCTACTCGGGAGGCTGAGGCAGGAGAATGGCGTGAACCCGGGAGGCGAGGCTTGCAGTGAGCAGAGATCACTCCACTGCACTCCAACCTGGGCGACAGAGCGAGACTCCATCTCAAAAAAAAAGAAAAGAAAAGAAAAGAAAATTAGTCTTAAGTTGTAATGAGACGACGGGTAGCTATCAAGAAATACAGGATTTGGGGCTAGGTGATACTTGTTTCAAGCGAGACATTCCTTTTGACTCATCACTAATTATTTTAGTGTGAAATCAGCTCATGGATTTAGTGACATGATACACTACTTATCACCACTTCTCTTAGTCTATTTGTACAAAGTCCAATTAATAACTTATTTTTAGGCATTTGTAAGTATAATTTTATTTACATAATTTTACTTGAAAGTAATTCTGTAGTAAATTTGCCTACTGTTCTAATGAAAATAATGTGTCTATATAAAACAAATTGTATAAGCAAAATCATCCTATTTTTAGGCAAATATAACTAATAATTTAATTACACTTATGCTCTTAGTTCAACATGTAATCAATTGTACAGTAAGCACAGAATTAACACTGAGAGGTTAAAAATGAACTAGAAGTTCTACATATATTTCATAGACATAGATAAAAATATATTTAAAATCAAAATAAAGGAGGATTTAATCATCTAATAATCCACAAATGATTTTAGGAATTCACTCTTTCTGAATTATTTTTAAGAACAATCAAGAGAAAATATTAACAATTAGCAAAGAGTAAAACCTTCAAAAAATTTTGAAAATAAAAACTAACAGTTCACTTTATAAAATGAATAGTGTCTAACAAGACAACATATTACTGCTTATTACTACCATGGATAACACCCATATGTTATAAAAATGGTCAAAAATGTCTCATTACAATATTTAAACCTTTGTACAATATTTGAGGCAAAAAAATGTTTTCAGCACAGAAATGCACTATACATTTTGCTGGATTTACCTTTGCCATACTAATCCTATATTTGTGTACTGTCATTAAAGGTACCAATTATGTTTTTAAAATATATTTTACACTTGTTGGGATGCTGAGTACAAACTTTCTAAACAAGGATAATTTGATGCAGGCCACAGTGCCCTCTGTCTTCTCACCCCAAATGGTTCTATAGTTTTTTGATCTTTCCCCCATCAGCATCTGTACTTTTCCACTCTCCTTTACAGCTTCTGCATGCCATAAAGCTTCTCCTCTCTTTGACACTCTAGGCTGGTGAGGATTTTCAGATATTATCTTGTATATAGAGTGACCAGCTCTCCAGGTTTGACTAATATGTTCCCGGTTTTAGCTCTATAAGTTCTGTGTCCCAGAAACCCCTCAGTCCTAGACACCCCAGGAGGGTTGGTCATCCTGTTGATACTTTCTACATCATAGCTTCTGATGTAATGCTGCCATAGAGTAGAAATGGCATCAAGCTAGGTTAAGGCAGAAAGAGAGAGAGTGAGTCCGAGGAAGTCTGCTTCTACCCAGTCCCCTTTTCTTTAGGTTGCTATGAGAAATGACATGAGCCAAGATACTTATCACGGCCATGGCAAAGAAAGCTGATAACTGAGGGCCAATGTGCCCTCCCAGAAGACCTATAAACACAAGCTGTTGTGCAGGACAGTCTTGAATATTCATCAGTGGATCAACACTGTCTTTAATTGCAGCTTGTCAGTTGGAAGTGATGAGCAGGTCCAGTGCAAAGTGCATTCATAAGGCCAAGAGAGAGGGCCGACATTCAGCCAGCCACGGATGCCTCGGTGGGAACCCTACAAAGTCAGAGGCTGACTCAGAGAACTGGTAAGATGAGACACACTGAAAGAGGCTGGTGGGACCAGTGAGGAATTGAGGACACTTTGGAACCTAGCCATTGTCTCCAACTCTTTGATGTAACTTTCTGGGAGAAGGAGTAGGAAGGAAGTAGGAGAAGCATGTTTTTTGATAACTTTTACTAAAAAATTGCTTTAAATGACAAAGAAGTGACTGAACATTTTTCCGTCACATTTTTCTACCATCAGTGGATTTGGGGGTTTCGTAACTCTACTTGAATTCAGTTAGAACTATCTGCACAAGTGGGTTGAGACCTAACAACTTAAAGCCATTGCAATATTTTCCAGGAAATTGGAAACTCAAGGCTCAGGAGAGATTTATGTGGAGCAGTGAGGGATTAAAATACACTTACTTTCTCAATCAAGTTTAGAGAATCAGACTGTTTGAAGATCAATCCTGAATCCTGATTATCACTTATAATTTACTTATAACTTTTCCTTCCCTGAGAAACTGAGTCAGTTTCTCCGCATTTGATTTACCATCTGTAAACAATGGATAAGACCTGTGTCCTCACAAGCTTTTTGTGAAGATTACCAGAGACAATGTATATTTGAAGTATACATTAAGTGCTCAGCAAAAATGGTATTAATGTTGTTATGATTAGTATTATTTTATTTATTATTTTATTTATTTATTTTTGAGATGGAGTGGCCAGGCTGGAATGCAACCTCTGCTTCCTGGGTTTAAGCAATTCTCCTGCCTCAGCCTCCCAAGCAGCTGGGACTACTGGCGCATGCCACCATGCCCAGCTAATTTTTGTATTTTTAGTGGAGATGGGGTTTCACCATGTTGGCCAGGATGGTTTCTATCTACTGACCTCATGATCTGCCCACCTCGGCCTCCCAAAGTGCTGGGATTACAGGCGTGAACCACCACACCTGGCTGATTAGTATTATTTTAAATTCTTCGAGGACTAAAGAACAAATAGAAAAGGTAAGCACAGATAGGACATAATATATAGATGTATAAAATATCACTTTCCCCACGTATAATATGATTCATAGATAACATATGAACACATAAAAATTGCCTTTTGGGGGAGAAAAGGAGAAATATTGGTTAAGAGTATAAGGTTTCAATTCGATAGGAGAAAATATTCTTGGTGATCTGCACAGCAAAGTGACTATACTTAATGAATGAATGATAGTATTGTATATTTCAAAATTGTTAAAACAGTGGATTTTAAATGTTCTTACCACAAAGAAATGATAAGTATGTGAAGTGTTATACATGTTAATTAGCTGATTTGATCATTCCACAATTTATACATGTAACTAAACATATTGTACTCCATAGACCATATAAAATTAGTAGCCAATTAAAAATTAAAATATAATTTTAAAAATGACTTTGTAATGGTTGTCATTTGTAATGGTTGTCATGATTGACTGCTGAAAAAAAGTAATGAACAACCTCACTTAACAAGTTGCAGAAGGCAAAAGCTAACTACGATATTTTTCTGCACTATTCACTCATTAGGGACTCAATTCACTCATTACCTGCACAGCCGTCTGCTAGAGTATGATCTTAAATCATGGAGTCCCTGAAAACCCAACTTGGAGCAAATATCAGTTGCTTGTTATGTTTCTCTGAAGAGCAACATGAGAGTGATGTAATAGGAAATTGGGGCTTATTCCTCTGCCTCTGTTGACAGTAAGAAATGATTAAATTCTACAAAAAATTCATCTTTTCTTTTTTCGGTTGTATTTCTTGCTTTCTCCACACAGAGAAGAGCGCATATATGCAGATGGTTCCAAAACTATTTATGATGTATTTTTACATCATGTTGGAGAATGTAAACACACACACACATGCACAAACACACACACACACTCACAACCATGGTGCTCACCCCTCATCGATAGGAAAGTGTTTAAAATTTATTTGGTATTTGGGTCTTTTTCTTTGCAATACTGATTATCCTGTTTTATACACCACTATGTTATTGTCTTGAAAGAAAACAAGCATTTATAGTGTATTGATTTTAGCAAATCTATCTCTAGTTTACTTTACGTTTGATTGCTCTAGTTTTGAAATGGAATTTATTTCATAAAATACTCTGTGGAATGGCATGTTAGAAATACATTCCCTGTGCAAGTATATTAATAAAGTTATTGAAAGTAACTTGCTGTAAAACCAAACTTTCTGAATGGGAATTATGAACACAATATAAAACAGGGTATTGGATTGCTTGCCATGGTCATTCTTTAAAAACCTTCAGTGCTTCTTTTATTTTGAAAAAATATAAATATTTGATATAATGTTAAATATTACCACAGGAATAAATGCAAAAGCAATAAAGTTAAATTTTAAGGAACTATTTTTATGGGTGTATCAGTCTGTTTTCACTGTGCTATAAAAGAACTAACTGAGAGTGGGTATTTTATGAAGAAAAGAAGTTTAATTCACTCACTGTTCTACAGGCTTAACAGGAAGCATGACTGGGAGGACTAAGGAAACTTACAATCATGGCAGAGGGCAAAAGGGAAGCAAGCTCCTTCTTCATATGGTGGCTGGAGAGAGAGACAGAGCAAGGGGAGATGTGCCACACACTTTTAAATCATGAGATCTCATGAGAACTCACTCACTATCATAAAAACAGCATGAGGCAAATCCTCACGATCCAATCACCTCCCACCACGTCCTTTCCCCAACACTAAAAATCCCAACTGGAGTTGAGATTTTGGTGGGCACACAGAGCCAAACATATTATTCCAACCCCGGCCCCTCCTAAATCTCATGTCCTGACATTTCAAAATGCAATCAAGCCATCCCAACAGTCCCCCAATCTTAACTTATTCCAGTATTAACTCAAAAGTCCAAATCCAAAGTCTCATCTGAGACAAGACAAATCCCTTCCACCTATGAGCCTATAAAATAAAAAACAAGTTAGTTACTTCCAAGATACAGTGGGGGTACACAAATTGGATAAATCCTCCCAATCTGAAAGGGAGAAACTGGCCAAAACAAAGGAGCTACAGGCCCACCCAAGTCCAAAACCCAGTTGGGCAGTCATTAAATATTAAAGGACCAAAATAATGCCCTCTGACTCTATGTCTCACATCCAGGGCACATCGATGCAAGAGGTAGTCTGCCAAGGCCTTGAGAAGCTCCTCCCCTGTGGCTCTGCAGGGTACAGCTCCCCCTGACTGCTTTCATGGTCTGGCATTGAGGGCCTGAGGCTTTTCCAGGCACACTGTGCAAGCTGTTGGTGGATCTACCATTCTGGGGTGCGGAGGATGGTGGCCCTGTTCTCACAGCTCCACTAGGCAATGGCTCAGTGGGGACACTATGTGGGGGCTCCAACCACACATTTCCCTTCTGCACTGCCCTAGTAGATGTTCTCCCTGAGGGCTCTGCTTTGCAGCTGACTTCTGCCTAGAAATCCAGGCATTTCCAAACATCTTCTGAAATCTAGGCAGGAGTTCCAAAACCTCAATTCTTAGCTTCTGTGCATCTGCAGGCCCAACACCACGTGGAAGCTGCCAAGGCTTGGGGCTTGTACCCTTTGAAGCCACAGCCTGAGATGTATGTTGGCCCTTTTTAGCTGTGGCTGAAGCTGAAGCAGCTGTGCTGCAGGGTGCCATGTCTCATGGTAGCACAGGGCAATGGGGCCCTGGGCTCAGCCCACAAAACCAATTTTCCCTCCTAGGCCTCCAGGCCTGTGATGGGAGGGGCTGCTATGAATGTCTCTGAAATGCCCTGGAGGCATTCTCCCTATTGTGTTGGTTATTAACATTTTGCCCATCTTTACTTATGCAAATTTATACAGCAGGCTTAAATTTCTCCCCAGGAAATGGGGTTTTCTTTTCTACTCCATTGTCAGGCTGCACATTTTCCAAACTTTTATGCACTGTTCTCTTTTTGTTTTTTGTTTGTTTGTTTAGACGTAGTTTTGCACTTGTCATCCTGGCTGGAGTGCAATGGTATGATCTTGGCTCACTGCAACCTCGGCCTCCTGGGTTCAAGTGATTCTCCTGCCTCAGCCTCCCAAGTAGCTGGGATTACAGGCATGCACCACCATGCCTGGCTAATTTTATATTTTAATAGAGACATGGTATCTCCATGTTGGTCAGGCTGGTCTTGAACTCCTGACCTCAGATGTACTGCCTACCTTGGCCTCCCAAAGTGCTGGGATTATAGGCGTCAGCCACCGCGCCTGGCCCTTCCTTCTTTTTAAATATAAGTTCCAATTTCAGATAATCTCTTTGTTCACATATATGAGCATATACTCTTAGAAACAGCCAAGTCAAATCTTAAATGGTTTGCTGCTTAGAAATTTCTTCTGCCAGATACCCTGAATCATCTCTCTCAGGTTCAAAGTTCCGCAGATCTCTAAGGCAGGGGAAAAATGGCATCAGTCTCTTTGCTAAAGCATAGCAAGAATGACCTTTGCTCCAGTTTCCAATTAAGTTCCTCATCTCCATCTGAGAACACCTTAGTCTGGACTTCATTGTCCATATCACTATCACCATTTTGGTCAAAGCCATGCCACAAGACTTTAGGAAGTTACAAGCTTACCTGCATCTTTCTGTCTCCTTCTGAGCCCTCCAAACTGTTCCAGCCTCTGCCTGTTCCCCAGTTCCAAAGTCACTTCCACATTTTCAGGTATCTTTATAGCAGTGCCCTATTCTTTTGGTACCAATTTTCTATATTAGTCTACTTTCACACTACAGTAAAGAACTACCTAGGCTGGGTAATTTATGAAGAAAAGAGTTTCATTGAATCGCAGTTCCTCAGGCATAACAGGAAGCATGATTGGGAGGACTCAGAAAACTTACAACTATGCTACAAGGCAAAGGTGAAGCAAGCACCTTCTTCACATGGTGGCAGGAGAGAAAGAAAGAGCAAGGGAGGAAATGCCACACATTTTAAACTATCAGATCTCATGAGATCTCACTATCATGAGAACAGCATGGAGGAAATCTGCCCCCATGATCCAATCACCTCCCACCTGGCCCCTCCTCCAATACTAAGGATACAACTTGAGATGAGATTCTGGTGGGGATACCGAGCCAAAACACCATATCAATGGGTATATTTCAGATTTAATAAATTCTGAAAATACTTAGTACCATACCTTCAGCTTTTCTTCATTGAGCTGTTGGCACTATTTTCAAGTAATTAGGGTCAAATATATTAGCTAGGCTATGGGAAAAAATGAAATCCCCCTTTTTTTTTTGTAAAATAATATTTGTAAAAAAACATGCCATCACGCCCAGCTAACTCTTTGTATTTTTAATAGAGATGGGGTTTCACCATATTGGCCAGGATGGTCTTAAACTCCTGACCTCAGGGGATCTGCCTGCCTCAGCCTCCCAAAGTGCTGAGATTACAGACATGAGCCACTGCACTGGCCCCTCCCCTTCTCTTCCCTTCCCTGATCTGCCCTTCTCCTCTCCTCTCCTTTCCTTTTTTCTTTCTCTCTCCTTTATTCTTTCTTTCTCTATTTATTTATATTTTTATGAAAATATATCCAACAAGGCCAAATGCAGTGGCTCACGCCTGTAATCCCAGCACTTTGGGAGAATGAGGTGGGCAGATCACGAGGTCAGGAGTTCAAGACCAGCCTGACCAATATGGTGAAACTCTGTCTGTACTAATAATACAAAAATTAGATGGGCATGGTTGTGGGCGCCTATAATCCCAGGTACTCAGGAGGCTGAGGCAGGAGAATCACTTGAACCTGAGAGACGGAGTTTGCAGTGAGCCAAGATCATGCCATTGCACTCCAGCCTGGGTGACAGAGCGAAACTCCGTCTCAAAAAAAAAAATATATATATATATATATATAAAATCTAACAAATTGTTCACTGTGCCCTTCCACTGAGAAACAAATACGAGATGATTTCACAGACAAACTTAGAGTGAAATGTATTCATTATTTTCTAAGTCTAATATGTACTTAGTCATCTGAACAGAATTTGAGTATTTTATTATTTTGTGACAATAATTTGTTACTTCTTACCTTAAAGGATGCTAAGGAGAGCAAAAGAATAATTTGTTTATAGTAAAAAAGCATAGGTTCAGTACAGTAAAAGAAAAACTGAAAAGAAGTCAATTATTTTAAGTCTACAGATCATTGAAAGTTCTGAAGTCAAATCAAACAGTTTGAAATTTTATATGTGATGATATCACTGGGGTTATCCTCACTTTATATTCACATGAGCTATATATTTTTTTGCTCTACAATCAAATAAAGGTAAAATTGTATTTTTTCCTTTTTACATTAGTTTTTATAAGTGAATTTAATTTTTAATTGGATGTACTAATTGTACATATTTATTGTGTACTAGTGATGTTTTGATGTATGTAATATATAGTGATCACATCAGGGTAATTAGCATATTCATCATACCGTACATTTATTATGTCTTTGTATTGGAATATTTTCAATCCTCCTCTAGCTAGTTGAAAGTATATAAGATATTACTGCTAATTATAGTCACCCTGCAGTGCTACAGAATGCTAAAACTTATTCCTCTTTTCTAGCTGTAATTTTGTATCCTTTACCAAATCTCTCCCCATCTTCCCTTTCCCCATACTCTTTCCAGCCTCTAGTATTCTTTGTTCTATTTTTCTTTTTCTATTTTTTACCTTTATGATTTTTTTTGCATTCATATATGAATGAGAACATAAGATAGATAACTTTCTGTTTCTGGCTTATTACACTTAACATAATGTCCTCCAGTTCTTTCCATATTGACACAAATAACAAAATTTCATTCTTTTGTACGGCTAAATAGTATTTAATTGTTTATATATACCACATTGTCTTTATTCGTTCATCTGTTGTTGGACACCTAGATTGATTTCATATCTTGGCTGTTGTGGATAGTGCTGCAATAAACATGGGGTACAGGTAATCTCTTTGATATACTGATGTTTTTCCTTTTGGTAAATGCCCAATAGTGGGATTGCTGGATCATATGTTAGTTCAAGTCGTAGTTTTTTGAGGAACCTCCATATTTTTCTCCATAGTGACTACACTAGTTTACATTTCCATGAGCGGTGTATGAGCTCCCCCTGTTTTTGCATCCTTGCCATCATTTGGTATTTTTTTGTGTTTTTGATAGTAGCCACCCTAACTGGGGTGAGATAATACCTTATTGTGATTTTGATTGGCATTTCTTGTATGATAAATTGTATTATTTGATGAATAAATTATCACCTGGAGCATTCTAATATTCCCAATATTAACATGAAATAAAATTTAAATTAACCTAGAAGAATGAAAAATAACAAAATAGCAATGTATTAAACTATTCTGTTTGATTCATGTATTTCAATATATTTCAGAATAATCATAAGAGATATTTAAAAGTATTCTACTGTAAATTCATATTAAGATTCTGCAAAGTATTTATTGAAAATAAAATAGAACACTTTGAGAAATTTCCTTTTTTTGAAATAGAAAATATAAAAACCATGATGATAACAAAAATGATTTTTAATGTTGCCTTCATGTATATATTTAGCAAGAGGAATACTCACACAAGATGGACAGGGGTGATGAAATTGAATTCTATTTTATGAGAAATTTAAAATGGTTGAATCAGAATCTGATGGTATGCTTTAGTCCTTCTGAAAAGTCTATTACTTTTTTGGTCTTTAAAGAAAATTATTGGCAAGGAATTCTTTATATAGGGGTCACCCTATGAAAGGATGAACCATTTCCCTTAAATGTGTCCCTGGTCATATCAGAAAGTTTTATTATCACTTCAGGGTAGCTCTCTGATAAATTGATAAAGACATATTTAACTGAATTTGCAACCATAATATGAGCCCTTTGGTGATAAAGGTACAGAAGCAAAGCTTTCTTATGATGTGTTTTGGAGTTTGAGAAAAATCAGTTTTCCATGAACCACCTCAATGAGCAAAGCCCTGACTGCTAGATCATCCCTTATCACAAAAAGGGCAGGCTGTTTATAATCATATCTTCTACCCTTCCGTTATTCATGTCTGTGAAGGCAGCAGGAGATCATGAGACACTTGTAGGGCCATGACAAGGAAGAGCCTACATATCTTACATTGATGATGCTGGCAGGAAAAGTGTTGGCAATTGTGTATGAATGGAGCTAGATCCTGTTGCTTCCTTAGTCACCTTGTGGCTTGTTTACTACACTCCAAGCCAATGCCAGCTAGTCACTTTCATATTAAGACAAAAATAGATCTAATTCTGCAGGTAGAATATAAGAACCTACATTACTTTTTTATCATACTTATATGAAAACTACATAGCGTAATGGGACAGCAACTAAAGAAGATGCGCCTCACTCTACTATTACAGGCCTAAATCATTTCTTTTTAGGTTTATAGATGTTCTGCAGATACCAGCTGAACTGTGTGTTCTTATGTAAATGAGTATTTAGTATTATTTTTGCTCTAAAGAATGCCTAACTCTGTTGGCCTAGCTCAAAAGCAGCCACAGAAAGACAGAAATAAATAAGCACAGCTGTATTCGAATACAACTTTATAGACACTGAAGTTTAAATTTTATATGATTTTATATAATTTTCACATTATTAAATATTATTCTTGTTTTAAAATTTTAAATCATAAGTTTAAAATTGCTTTCCCATTACGCTATGTAATAACTATTGTTAGCTCACGAGCAGTACAAAAATGGGTGTCCAGATGGATTTGGCCTACATAGTTCCCACCTGTGTAATAGCCAATTTAGTACTACAGACACATGTAGTAAATAAATAACCAGGTGATTTAAACATCGTTTTATAAATGCTAAGATTAAAAAGGGCAGGATATGATTGGATCACCTAAAAAATGTATCCAGCTTGATCTTACAGAACCACGAAATTCTTCCTGAAGGAGATGAAAAACTGAGGTAGGAAAGATGGAAAGAAGGCATCCAGCTGAACATGAGAATAAGGTGTCAAGCTAAAGGACCAGCATTGGTGGAGGTTAAGGAGATCAAGAGAGAGCAAAGCAAGTTTAAGGAACTAAAAGTATTAAAGAAGAGCTAAAGTGATTTTGTCAAGACTATATCTACTTTTCAAATATGTTTCTGCTTCAGATATGTAGATATATACACACACACATACAGATGTAAATATATATAAATATAAATATTCATTTATTATTGCTGGTAGAAATAATTTTTCTTACTTCTATCCTTATATTCCTTTACATAAGTTTGACAATGACTTCAACAACAGAAATTGCTTGTCTCTCAATCTTTGTTTTACTGCTTAGTAGATTCTAGAAATGTTTTCTTATTAGCAAGGAGTAGGAAAGCCTACCACTGAAGTTTGAGAGATTGTTTTGAGACCAGTCCCTATTAATACTTTCTTTTGACTACCTCTTAAAAGAATTATACAAGCATATTTCAGGTGGAAAGGATATGTATACACAAACAGGAATAGAAACGGTTTATAAAGAAATGAAAAGTTATTGTTTTAAAGAAATTATATCAAATACTATTTGTTTTTTGTCCGCTGATAAAAAGAACATGGAAAGCTATATAGGTATGATTATTTCAAACAGTCGTATTCAGAAAAGAGAAACAAGCTATTCTCAGAGTAGTGGTGGTGATCACTAATTGTTTTAAAAACAATTCCAAAAGGATTTACCCCATATGAAAATGGGTTAACTCACCAGTGTACTTTAATAGAAATTGTAGACATATTGACCCATAATGGTTGCCAGTGCTTCTGAGGTTCACTGTTTCACTAAATTTCCTTTAAACTCAATCGTCGAAACTAGGTGCAGCTTTACAGTAGGTGAGTTTGGAAAGACTTTGAAGGTATGCAACATCACAATCACAGTCAAAGTGCTCTTTAAAATGCATCATATTTCTAGGTGAATTATTATTAGTAGCAGTATTCATAAAGGAACCCCAAATGAGCTTTTGCATTTACAAACCGAAGGTTTAGTTTGTACAAAGCATTTTAAAAATATTGAAGTCTGTGACATTAGAGCCCATCTTTGTAGGTTACTTCCTTCTACAGCACAGCAGAAGTTTGTACATTCTTAGAAACTCATAATTATGAGGGATAAATACTTTTTTGATCAAGAGGGATATAATATATTGCAATTCAAACAAGTCCAAATTGCCAAATACAATTGTTTTAACTGAGCCCTTGTCTGTTTGAAATTTCCTTGATATTTAACACTGATGAGCGCCAATTCCCCTTCTGAAACTTGCTATTCCTTTGATTCCAGGATATCTCTCATTCCATAATCTCATTCTCTTTAACAACTATTCAAATTCTTCACTTTTCCTTCTATGCTATATATATAATTTGTCAAACTTTTGCTATATTCTTGTATATAGTATTAATTTCTAGTCTCAAATTTCTTATGTATCTATAGCTAGATCCCCTTTCTTATTCCTAGTATTTGTGATTCTCCTCTTTCTGAATTGCCAAATATTTGCCTATATTATGAGACTTTTCAAATAACTATCTTGTGTTTTTGTTGATAAAATCTACACTTTTGTCATTACTTTATATGTTGATGTTTCTGTATTATTTCATATTGATTTTGATTTCTATTTTACTTAGGAATGCTCTCTCTACTTATTTTGGAATTAATTTGTTGTTCTTATTTTTCTTTAGCTTACTTGCTTTAATTTATCCATTATAAATTGCTATTAAGTTTACTGCATACATTTCACATTACACATTTTTCTTTGTACTACTTTGCATACAGTTTTTAGTATGTAGGGCTTCATTGCAATTCATTCCTAAACAGCTTATAACTTCTGTTTTGATTTCATTTTCATCTTAGGAATTCTGTCAGCTGCTTTCATTTTAGTTTGTTGTTAATTTCATTTTTAAATTGTTTTGTGTTCAATAAATATGGTCTAAAAGACTTCTGTCTTACAGAATTTATTGATTATCTTGTGCTTTCATACACGGTCATTTTGCTCTGAGTTCATTCATGTCTCAAAAGAAGGCTCCCTTTTTGTCTGCTGTATGCAATGTTCTAAATGTAAGAACTAGTCACCTCACTGCATTATGCAAATATTCTGTGTTCTTATTGTTTTTAATCTATCTTTTGTATTCAGAGAGAAGTTCCTATTTGATTGTATTTTAAACATTTTTTCATCTCTCGTGTAAATAGATACTGCTTTATTGTTTTTCAAAATGTTAATATAACAAGAAATATCCTGTTTCATTTGGTAGTTTTTCACATGGAATCCTTCTTTCTTTTTTTGGCATTTTCCTGTTATTTTTGACCAACAATTAATTTTATAAAAACGTATCTTTATTCATCTTTTTGAGAATTATACATGGTTGGTGTTTTCCAGTCTAACTAATCTGTTTTTAGGGAATCCATTTTTGGGTAGACTTTCATACATTCTCTCCTACATCAGCTGTCCTGTTTAGCATGGTTTTCATCTTCCATATTGGTTGTTTTTCAAAAGTTTGTGAACGTGGTTGTCTAATTAGTTTTGAATATGAGTATCTGTTGATTTGTGTAAGTAGCTGTATCAGCTTTTCTTTTGAATTTTTGTAGTTACATAGTTTTTGTATACATTTATGGGGTACATGGGATATTTTAATACAGGCATACAATGCATAATAATCACATCAGGGTGAATGGGATATCCATCACCTCAAGTATTTATCCTTTCTTTGTGTTACAGACAATTCAATTATAGTCTTTTAGTTATTTTAAAATCTACAATAAACTACTGTTGACTGTAGCCATGCTGTTGTGCTATCAAATACTAGAACTTATCACTTTTATCTAACTATATTTGTGTATCCATTAACTATCCCTACATACTCTGCCTCCTCCACTACCCTTCCCAGTCTTTGGCAATCATTGTTCTACTCTCTCTCTCCATGAGTTCGATGGTTTTAATTTTTATCTCCCACAAATAAGTGAGAACATGTGAAATTTGTCTTTCTTTGCCTGGGTTATTTCACTTAACATTATGTATTTTAGTTTCATCCACGTTGTTGCAAATATATCTTTGCTCTGTTGGTATGTAGTTCTCAGGATACCTGCGTCCTAACTAGGAAGGTTTCCTCAAACTTCTTCTACATGGATATGGCATAGTTCATTAGGTTATGTGGATACAGAAAGAGGAAGAGTGACATATCCTTTCTCAACTTTTCTTTTCCACTTTTAAATTCAGGGGGATGTGGACAGGTTCGTTACATGGATAATTTGCATGTCACAAAGATTTGGTGTACAGATTATTTCTTCACCCACGTTTTCAGAATACTACTCAATAGTTAGTTTTTCAATCCTCACCCTGCTCACACTTTCCACCCTCAAGTAGTCCCTGGTGTCTGTTGGTTCCTTCTTTGTTTTCATATGTACTCAATGTTTAATCCCCACTTATAAGTGAGAACATGTGGTATTTGGTTTACTGTTCCTAAGTTGGTTTGCTTAGGATATGGCTTCTAGCTCCATCCATGTTGCTGCAAAGGGCATGATCTCATTCTTTTTTACGGCTGCATAATATTCCATGGTATATATGTACATTTTCTCAATTCAGTCTACCAGTGATGAGCACTCAGGTTGGTTCCATGTTTTTGCTACCGTGAATATTGCTGCAATGAATATACATGTGCATGTGTCTTTATGGTAGAATGATTTATAGTCTTTTGGATATATACCCAATAATGGGATTGCTGGATCGAATGTTAATTCTGTTTTAAGCTCTCTGAGAAATTGCCAGACTGCATTCTACAATGGGTGAACTACATTACATTCTCACCAGCAGTGTATAAGCATTAAATTTTCTCTGCAATCTCACCAGAATCTGTTATTTTGGACTCCTTAATAATAGTCTTTCTGACTGTTATGAGATGGTATCTCATTGTGGTTTTGATTTGCATTTCTCTAATGATTAGAAATGTTGAGTATTTTTTCATATGTATGTTGCCCATCTGTATGTCATCTTTTGAAAAGTGTCTGTTCATGTCCTTTGCCCACTTTGTAATGGAGTTGTTTGTTTTTTGCTTGCACATTTCAAGTTTTCAAATATTTTCTCCCATTCTGTAGGTTGTCTGTTTACTCTGTTGATTGTTTCTTTTGCTGTGCAGAAGCTCTTTAGTTTAATTAGGTCCTACTTGTCAACTTTTGTTTTTGTTGAAATTGCTTTTGGCATCTTCATCATGAAAACTTTGCCAGATCCTATGTCCAGATAATGAGGTCTTTACTGTAAGACTGGAGCATTTTTGTTTACTTCTGTCAAATCCCTTATGAATTACCTTTCATTATTACACATACTTATGCATTTTGTTTTATAAAAATACAGAACACTAAATACACAAAAACTCTAGATTCTACCCACATGATCCTGGTTGCACTTCTGAGGCTTTCCCAGGGTTAATTTTTGGGGAGAGATTGGGGAAACTGAAGATAATTTTTCAAGGTGTCTCCTCTTATCTTTCCTTATAATCCCTCTTCTTTTATGGAATAAGGAAGGGGAAACAGCAGGAAAATGTTAACATAAGTCCATAGTTGTAACTACAAAGGCTTGTGATTGGTATTATTTAATGTTGACTTGCAGATTTATCTCCACTCAATCTGGGAGCACACCTAGACCTGCAGAGGGAAGGGAAAGCATAAAGGTACCTGCTATCACCATGCATCTGCTTAGTGTGGAGTAGATTATAGCATTAGCTCACCATTTACCTCCATACACCAGTTTCTCAATTCAGCAATGGGTCCTATGTGGATCTTTGGCTTAAGTTAGTTAATAGCCAGTACAAGGACTTCATTTTCTGTCCTTGAACCTCAGTCTGTTATGTATAAATTATAGTTCCTAAAACTGAATCTCCTGATAATGTGTGCCTGCTGCTTAAGTCTCAGTCAGCCCTAATCTGGCCAATCAGATAGACTCCAAATTCCTCACCTTGATTTGAAACTTCCCACTGTAAAATTTACTTTTCTCAGACTAAATTTTGGGTCCATCTTTCCCTGTAACTCTCTCCTTTCCTAAATTTATGACCCCTTATCTGACACCTTGCTTTTTCTGATATTTGGCATGCTTAAATCTAATTCTTTCTTCTGGCTCTAAATTAGAGTGCTATAAAATATTTGTATTTGCAACTATTTCATGTTTATCTTACAGACTCATTTTTGTCACTAGGGAAAGGTATTTCTAGTGCCTATCAGATAAGTAAATAGCCTGTAAATAGGGAGTGCAAACTCGAATGCCTAGAGATGTCCGTGACAGATAATGTAAACAAGTGAAACTCTCCTGGGATAAAACAGCAGGAGGTGGTAACCGCTGAAAACCTTACAACTGTTTAAAGACATTCCAAATCAAATTATTTCTAAAAATCAGTAAAATGTGAGTCAACAAACAGACAAACAAAACAAGTATGGTCTGCATTGCCACCTTGAGTAACTCCTCTAAACCAAATAGACTTCTGCTCATCCTTGCAAGGTCACATCCAGCCATTAGGTAACTTCTTGTTTGCCTCCCATAAAGGCTGTTCATATAGTTAATTTTTGACATGGCTTTACCTCAATAAAATTATCCTGAGGCAATAGGATAGAAGATAAACCTTGGTTCAAGCCCCAACTTTGCCACTTAAAACTGAACCACCGCACAGCAAGTTATTAAATTTTAGGAGCTTCATTGCTCTCTTTTATAAAACGGGCATAAAAATTTATGTAATAAATTATTGTTGGGAAGATTAAATATAATCTAAGAAAGAGATTATAGGAAAAAAATCAAACATTTCATGTTAATCCTCTTTTCTGTCATACATGTTCTCCAAATATTGATGTTTTTCTGTAGGCCACAAAATTTTCTTAAGAGTAATCCTACCTATAGCATTTGGAAGTCAGGACCACAGTATTTTTGAAAGACAAATATTTACAATCTATTATAAAAATTTCCAATATCATTTTTGTTTTTATTTGGAAATATCTTCATGAATTCCTATTCAATATTCAAAACATCACAAATATGTAGAAAAGGGGATAAACATCAAGGTAGTACAATATATCTAATTTTTTGGTTGAATAAAAATTTTAAAATATAGCTGCTAGCTGTTTTGTGTTTTGTTTCTATGTAGACTTATCTCTCAGTAATGATGATGCTTCAAAAGAACACATCTATATCAGGTTCTATCTCTACACACCCTTTACTATTATCAACTTGTAAAATGTATCAGCCAAACAGGACCTGCTACAGGATTGCGGATGTCTATAAAAATGCAGAAAGCACTAAATCGAAACGGGCTGCTGAAAAACTAAAAATCAAATATCATACAAATCACTCAGCTGCCTGGGCTTAGAAAGAGAGCATTTGAAAGCTCATATGTGGACTGATATTGCCAATTGACATACTCGGTGTTTTAAGCAAATCTTTTAAAAATTCATTGCTTGAGGAGATCGAGCAAACCTGTTTTTCTGACCAGATATGCTTTTCCTATTTCCCTGGCTTATGAAGTTTCACAGGATGAGTTTTAAATTACTCAGGAAATAGCTATAGGGTATCCTATTTACATCATAAAAGATATACTGACAGAACTGCAGGGTTTATGCCAATCTATAACACCAGACAAAGATTTTTCACTGTGCTGCAGGTTTTATAAGCAGACATTTAAAAACATATATAGGAAAAATATAATCCTTTATATGTTATTTAAATATATTCTCTGGCTATCTGAAAGGCTTTCTATTCTTTGAAGGAAAAATTCTATTCCCTTTTTTTTGCTGGCTATTGCTTTTTGTGTGTAGTTATATGAAATTATCAGAAATATTAAGGCTATCTATATGTACTATATTTAAAGTGGGACTCTTCTGAGCTCATCACATGTCTCATCATTAGCCTTTCACATATATTTCAAATAAAAATGTAATTATATTAGTAATAATGCTTTTGGTGGTTAGGGAATGAATAACACTTGCCACACTGTCCAGTTGGTATCTTAGACTAAAATAGTTAACACTTGCTGAAAGTTTTTCCTATGCTTCATTAGCTTACTAAGTCAGACAGGAACATTCCTGTCATTGGGATCTTTGCTAGATTTCTGATGTTATGTTAGTTTATTCTCATGCTGCTATAAGGACATGCCTGAGACTAGGAAATTTATAAAGGAAAGAGGTTTAATTGACTCGCAGTTCAGCATGGCTGTGGAGGCCTCAGGAAACTTAACAACCATGGCAGAAGGCACCTCTTCACAGGACAGCAGGAGAGAGAATGAGAGCCCAGTGAAGGGGAAAGCCCCTTTTTAAACCATCACATCTTATGATAACTAACTCACTATCATGAGAACAAGATGGGGGGAACACCCATGATTCAATTACATTCAAGAACTACAATTCAAGATGAGATTTGGGTGGGGCACAGCTAAACCATATCAGATGTTATATAATTATATAGTAGACTGGGATATAAAATAGACAAGGCAGACGGTTGTATTAAGTGGAAACTCTATAGATATTAACATGATTTTAGGTATTATTCTTTATACCTTAGATTCTCAAAGCACTTGATAAATAATGACCCTAATTTGATGGTGAACATGCTGTTGGAGTGTTGAATCCAATAAAGTTAAATAAACAAAAGAAAGAAATGGCATCTAAAAGGACAAAAAAAATAAGGTACTTAAGGCTGTGCACCTATTTTTCTGTGTTTATAGTGCCTTAAATATCACCCTCTGACCAAGAAGTAATGAACGGGTTTGGGGCTTTTCTTAATGTGTTTTATACTTGCTTTATTGCTAATATATTGATTAGTTTCCTAATGAGATCACAGCAAAGTTGTTACTTCTAAATAAAAGCTTTGCCACAAAGGTTGCAAGTAATGAATACTATAAACTGTATGTAATAAAATGTTTGCAAATAGTCATCCTTTGGTTTATATATAAGGTATTCTGGAGAAATAAAAACTTTCATGAATTTATTGTATACTTTTTCCAGCAATCCTAAATGCTAACAACAACACACTATTTTAATCTGAGGAAATTGCCATGAATTTGAAAATAATCTCAACACTTTGAAGGAATTAATAAAAACAAAGAGTTGTGTACATATTCAATTCCAGTAGATAATATTAAAGTATCATAGATATATTAATTAAGAATATGAATGTTTAAGGATAATTCTTAAGTTTCAATGAGATTCCAACCCAATTAAACAACAAAGATATGTTTCCCTTTTAAATTATCTAGTTGACTTAATCTATTGCTTCTAGAAAAGGATTGTTAGAAGTAATATGATAGTGATGAATAACCCAAGGTTTCATTACTGCCAAGAATCCAGAATGTGTTTACATATCTCTCAGATGCCAGAAGAACTTGGACAGGAGCGAATGCCTTCATGATTGGTGAAGAATTTTTCTTGCCTTGACTGGTAATTGTCTGAATCTTCTAGTAGTGATCTTACCTCTTGTTTTGAAGTTGAGAATATGAATACTCATGAAGAGAAAAGGAGAGGAGACACATCTGAATTGAGCTTCAAGGTATTAAATAAAATGTTGCTTGTCCAGCATCCAAAGAAATCTGCAAAATCTGCAAAATCTTAGGCTCCAAGCACTAGTGGTCTAAAATGAAAATAACCCAAGATATCCATCAGGGTTATGCAAACAATAGGGGAAGACAATCTGCCCTTGGGCATTTTCTTCTCTTCTTTTGTCACACAGGTCTACCCAGCTATAATGGAATACAACTAAGAGAGCTTCTTGTTCGTTGGCTGCTTCTCTCTGAGAATTTAAACATGAATCTCTCACTAAAAAATGTGGCTTGGTCAAGAGAATGACAGATAAGCCAGCAACTGGGATAACATATTTTTGAAACACATTAACTGATAATGAACTGGTATTCAAAATATACAAAAACTCCTAAAAACCACCACCACCAACCACAAAACTACATCACAAGCAAAAGATCCTAATAAATGTTTCACCAAATAAGATATACAGATGGCAAATAAGCATATGTAGCTATCCACACGATTTCTTAAAACCCAACAACAACAAAATTACATTATGTGCAAAAGATCCCAATAGATGCTTCACCAAATAAGATGTACAGATGGCAAATAAGCATATGTAGCTATCCACGCTATTTGTCATCAGAGAATTGCAAATTAAAACATCACTACATCACCTATTAGAATGGGTAAAACACAAAACACTGACAACACCAAATACTGGCAAGTATGCGGAGCAACAGGAACTCCCAATCATTTCTGGTGAAATTGCAAAAATGATACAACCACTTTGAAAGACAGTTTGGCAGTTTCTTACAAAACTAAACATATTCTTACCATATAATCCAGCAATTACACTCTTTGGAATTTACCAAAGTAAATTGAAAATTTGTGTACACTCAAAAACCTGCCACAAATATGTATAGCAGGTTTGTTTCTAATTGCCAAAACTTGGAAGTATTTAAAATATTCTACAGTAGGTGAATGAATAAATGGACTGAAGTATATCCATACAATAGAATATGTTTCAGGGATGGAAAAATGAGCTACCTAACCACAAAAATGACATGGAGGACACTTAGACCCATATGGCTAAGTGAGGAAGCCAATCTGAAAAGTCTATATACTGTATGATTCTTATTATATGACATTCTGGAAAAGAAAAAACCATGGAGACTATAAAAAGATCAGTGTTTGCCAGGAGTTGGGTTGGGGGAAGGGAAGAATAGAGGAAGCATAGGATTTTTAGGGCAGTTAAAATATTCTGTATAATTCTGTAATGGTGGATACATGCCATTATACATTAGTTATACCTATTGAACGTACAACACAACAAATGAACTCTAATGTAAAACATGGACTTTAGTTAACAATAATATACCAAAATTAGCTTATCAATTATAATGTGTCCCATGAATGCAAGATGTTGATAAAAGAGGAAACTGGGGTGGAAGGAGGGATATGTTTATAGAAACTCTTCCCACTTCTCACTCAATATTTCTGTAAAACTAAAACTGCTCAAAAACATAAGAGCTATAAATTAAACATTATTTTAAAATGCTGTTTGATAGATTAGTGATAAAATGGAGAGGCTGGAACTGGTTTAGTAATTACTAGTGCTCTCCTGCCTGGGGATCACCTCTCTCCAAGGGCCACCATAAATGCTAACTTATATAAATGATGCTCTCTAGATTTATGCAATACTTAACTACAAAAAGATATGAAATAACAACATCTTAATCTCTTCTTAAACTCAAGAATGAACACAATCCAGGGCTTGGTTTTGGTGCTTTTTGAACATAGAGACTAGAGATTAATATCTCCATGTGAACATGAGCTAAATAAGTAGATATCTGGGAGAGATCACCAATATAAAGGAAAAATGACATATGTAAATGAAGCAGATTTTAAATCAAAGGATTAAAAATAACCATGTCATTTAGCCTTATGTATGTAAAGGAAGACACTAGTAATAAGAGGCTGAAATAAGATTTTATTTAAATGTGGATTTTTGACATATGAAAAATATAATGGTTGAAGAAAAGAAAATGGTAGATGGGATTTTTAAACATCAGGATTATTACTACTGAAGAAAGAATTATGGATGGAGCCATTAATCTAAACGAAATAACTCAGAAACAGAAAATCAAATACTACACGTTCTCACTTATAAGTGGGAGCTAACCAATGGGCACACATGGACTTAAAGATGGGGAAATAACAGACACTGGGGACTCCAGAAGGGGAGAGGGAAGGAGGGGGTTGAGGGTTGAACAATTATCTGTTGGGTACAATATTCATTATTGGGCGATGGATGCATTAGAAGCCAAACCTCACCATTATGCAATATATCCACGTAACAAACTTGAACACCTATTCCCTAATCCATAATAATAATAAAATAATCCTGCAATGAAAGGCAAAAAATCAATTAATTCATCTGGGATAGCTGGAATCCTGTGACCCAAGTGAAGACCATGAAATTTATAAAATAATTATTAATTCTTGCCAAAAATATTCTTTAAAAAAATTATTCTGTAGAGGAATTCACCATTTTTTATTTCCTTTCACCAGTGTCTTGGAATTATTTTCTAAGAATAAATTCACAGGCAAAGGAATGAATGTGTATACATGCTTCTCAAATAACAGTCTAATGTGGGAAATTAAGAAACAAAAATAAGGGGATAAGGTTTATATTTCTTTACACCACAGTTGATTTGTAAAATTAATGTGTTTTATATTCATCGATTCTATTGATTCTAGGACAGAGGTGGTACTCAAGACTCAAGGTATTAGAATCCTTGTCTGTCACAGGGACAAATTCTTACCAGGAGAGGATAGGAAGTGCCTGCAGGGTAGAGTTGACAGATTTGACAAATAAAAATAGAGGATACCCAGTTAAATGTGAATTTCAGGTAAATAATGAACATTTTTTTTAGAATAGGTATTTCCCAAATATCGCATGTGTCTTTCATACTGATAAGCTAGCCCCACCACAGACCTATTGAATCAGAATTTGTGGGGATAGGGACTAAGGCATCTAGTTTGTATAAAAATTCGTCAGTAATTCTAATAGGCAGACAAGGTTGAGGCTCACTATGTTTAACGATTATTTATCAATCAAACCTCCTATAAGATATATGAAATGACACTTATGGCCGGGCAGTGGCTCACGCCTGTAATCCCAGCACTTTGGGAGGCTGAGGCAGGAGAATGGCGTGAACCCAGGAGGCGGAGTTTGCAGTGAGCCGAGATTGCGCTACTGCACTCCAGCCTGGGCGACAGAGCATGACTCCGTCTCAAAAAAAAAAAAAAAAAAAAAGAAATGACACTTATGAGGCCATGACCACACAACAAATCCAGATATGGATAACCCTCAGCCCTTGGGCGTCATGTTGACTACGATATTCTGTGTTGGTTGATGACTGCTATCAAGTTTTCAATTTTATCCTGGTTTTCTTTTTCATACATTGGAGAACAAGCTACAAGCCCCACTACCCCCAATAATTTCCTCATTTTCAAAGTCATCAGGGAATGTGTGCACAAATAAAAATAATGCCTGCTATAAAACTGTTTAACTACTGTGTGAAAAATTGAATTTCCAACATAACTCATATTATGTTTCATCTCATAAAACATGAAATGGTTGAAGATGCTAAATATGGCACAGTGGATATGAAATTGATTATATCAGGAAATCTAGTCATCTGTTTCCTGGCTATGCCATTTAACTTCTTTGGGCCTCAATTTCTTCACCAGTAAAACGATGTTTTGTCTTGTTGACTGCCCACTTTTAAATGTCTGTAAGATTTAGTGTTTACAATGTCTCTTGGAAACACTAAGGTTGGTATTCATAAGTTATTGGCAGATCATATGTTTTAACAAGAATGTTGTAGAAACAAAATAGATTATCATCTGTATTTATGCCCCATACTTGTCATCTGAGAGAATTCTTAAATGCAATTCAATGTAGATTACAAATTTGCAGTCTACAATTGATAATCACACTGTGAACCTTCCAGAATATTGAAACTCTATTTTAGAGGAAACAAATGTGTCTTGCTTTAGGCTTACCTGCAGAAATAGTCAATACCCTATTTAGGGTCATGAAGCAGGGACAACGAAATTTTCATGAATATTAATTGAGATTTAGCTTGCAAAATGAACACGGAAATATCTCTCAGATACCGCCCATCTTTTAAGGACTGACACTAAAGTAAGGCTTTCCTTTAAATAATATTTAATAGACTAATATACTCTTTTTCCTTCTAATTTTTAAGCTAGGATAAGTGCATTCCACATTAAAAAACTGTTCTCTTTAAAAAACTTAACTGCATATGATGGTGATGGATGATTACTTTTCTTCATTTCAGGTTTATTGGGCCTATCTCCTAGTTTATATGTATGTTTTAACCAATGCATCTGATTATATTAATCTCAAGATGAAATAAATGTGCCATTAAAGTCCATATGTAAAAGAGTAGTTTAAAGTTATGAAAATAGGCCAGTTCTCAATTACATATATTTTTTGTTCACCATTAAGTAATTTATCACTGGTTCATTTTAGGGCACTTGTATTTTTAGTATTTACGATTCAAGTACATTACAGTAGTCCTTTCTTATCTGGAGCTTGGCTTTCCATAGTTTAAATTACCAATGGTCAGCCATCTTCTCAAAATATTAAATAAAAATCCAGAAATAAACAATTCATAACTTTTAAGTTGCATGCCGTGCTTAGTAGTGTGATGAAATCGTGCACTGCCCTGTTTAGTCCTGTCTGGGACATGAATCATCCTTTTGTCCAGTATCCACACCGTAGGCACTACCCACCTATCAGTCACATAGCAGCCATCTTGGTCATCAGATTGACTGTCATGGTATCACAGTGCTTGTGTCCTAGTAACCCTTATTTTACTTTTATTACAGAATATTACTATGATTGTCCTATTTCATTACTAGCTATTATTGTTATTCTCTTACTGTGCCTAATTTATGAACTAAACCTTATCCTATATACATATCCTATATACATATACATATCCTATATACATATCCTATATACATATCCTATATACATATATCCTATATACATATATACATATTATATATACATAATATAATTAGGTTTCAGTACTATCCATGGATTCAGTCATCTGCTAGAGGTCTTACTGCCATGGGGAAGGCGGAACTACTCTACTGCATTCAATTTATATCTTCATTATGTGCTAAAGGAAAATTAATTTTAAGAAATTCAGGTAAAACTATATTCACGTTCTCTTATGTGGCTTTTCAGATCTAAAATTATTATACATATTGTGCTGATACATAAATACAAATTGTAAAATGTGTCCTATGTAAATAAAGATGGAAATCAGAATTCAATAATATTTCAATGGCTATACCATTTAAAAATACACATGTATAGTCAATGAATACAATTTTAAAAATGCTATAATTTTTTAGCCAAAGCTTTTATCTTTCATTTGAGAACTTGAAGACTGTCAGCAAATTTCAAAGGCTTTAATCATCCAAAGTTTTTTTTAACATTCCAAAGTATTAAATATTCCAAAAGTAGATTCAAACTTTCTTTACCCCAACTCTGCTTTAGGAACCCAAGTTCAGTCAATGATTCTCAAAACTGAAAATTATTTTAGAGACAGAAAGTCTTCTTTGAGATAAATTTAACAAAAATTTAATCAAAATATTACTTTTAAATGTTATCTGGAGGGGAGAATATGGTATGTTCATTACCTTACAGAGTTTATGTACATATTTTGAAGCTTACCATAAACTTTGCTTTTAATTGGTTACTATATGTGATTAACATCAACTATCCCAACACTTAAGTTATTTTTATAATTCTCAATATTATTTGTGATATCTTTCTAATCAATATTTTTGAGTTTTACCTATTTTTATTGAATTATCTTTCTTTTCTTTTTTGTTTCTGTAAATTTGTATTCATTGTTTATTTTTTAAATTTCCTTCCTTCTACTATCTTTAAAATAATTGTTTTTTCCTAATTTTGAAATTAGATTATTAGTGTAGCAGTTGTATATACTTTATATATATGTCCGTGATATAAGATCTATTCCCTATAATTTCATTTTTATTTTGTTAAGCTTTATTAAGATTTTTTAAACCTTTTTATTTGGTCACAAACACTAACATTGTTGCACTGTGAATAGGTAATATGGTTTGCTAGCTATCTTGCTTATTGTCTTCCCCCTTTACTGGAATTTAAGATTTCTGAGGGCAGGATTTTTTGACTGCTTTACTCATTGTTATGTCCTCTGAACCAGAAGAGAGCCTGGCACATCATAAACCTCAATAATTACTTGTTGAGTAAATTATTTCATTCTAGAGGTTTCAGCTGTCTTAGATCAGTTTTTATATTACTGCTTCTTGTTGTTGTTGTTGTTGTTGTTGTTGTTTGGATTTCTATAACAAATGACTGTGTAAATTCAAGCCATCAACCACTTTTCACACAGACTGGCATTTTCAAATTCTCGGGTTATTTTTCCCCTTCACTTATTGCTTGTGTTGGATAGAAAGTTCTCTTAATATCAGTATTGCTTTGTTCTGATGTGTAAAGTGTCTCTAGGTCTCCATTTCACAGATTGTACAGCCCTTAGATCAGTTGTATTCGAGGCCCCTTTTCTGCCCTCTGACTTGGGAGAACACAAGATGTCTTCTGTTTCTGTAACAGTCATTAAAATCCTGTCCTAAGCTGGACATGGTGGTTTATGCCTACCATTCCAGTTACTTGGGAGACTGAGCTGAGAGGAACTCCTTGAACCCAGGAGTATGAGGCCAACCTGGGCAACATAACACCTCCATTTCTAAAACATCAAATAAAAATAAATCCTGAACTGCAATTTCAAGAAAATGTTCTAATGCATATTTAAGCCTGTCACTACTTCAGTTGCCAGCGTTTCAGCTAAAATATACAATCTATCTTTAATTTCCTTTTTATTTCTAGAGCTAGGGATTTCTTTCTTTCCAGCTTACTTAGCTGTTAAAATTTTCCTTACATGTTTTATCTAGCATTTTTATGTGTATGTACTAATCAATCTTGTTTAAATCTCACAGTCTTTAAGTCTTGATTGGAAATGAATATAGCCAAATCTTGCTGGCCTAAAACTGTTTCATTTCTTTGAGAAAATGTGAACAAATTAAAAGGTCATTTTCTGAAAGCAGCCATAATTTTCTTATTTCAGAATTCCTACAGCTCTTTGTTAGACAAAAAGATTGAGCACCACCAGGTTAGAATTTCTCATCTTAAACATATGCTTCCTTATTCTCATGAAAACACTCTGTCTTTATCCAAAGAGATTGTTCTTAGGATCCCAAAATAAACATATTTCACCTTCTGAAACATATTTACAGTCTCGACAATAAACACCATGTAATAGTATCATAACCTGATAGCTACCAGTATAGCCAAAACCAAGCTTATTTATTCAACAAATATTTGTTGTACTTTGATTATTTGTCAAGCACTATTTTTATGATGTATTGTGCTAGTTGCTGGAGGTATAAATTTAAATAAAGTAGATAAAGTCCTTGTCATCATAGATCTTATTTTCTGATAGGGAAAACTGTCAAGAATAGCAAATCCAGGTTAACCCAGACCCAACTGAATCTTTCAAAATGTCAGTAAATACTTCTAAATGTCCTCCTATGTGCCAGTGTGGCAATCACCAACAAAATAAGAATTCCTGTTGTGTGTATCTTATAGTCAAGTAGGGAATAAAGGCACTAAATGCTGCAAAGAATTAAGTAAATAATCGTAACTGTGCAAAGTATAGGCTGAGAGAAAAATGGAGTGTTTTAGAAATTCTAGCAGAATATAACTCAGGTTTTACAATGAGCCCATCTAGCTTAGCTAGACTGAGCTTTGACCTTTTAGACTTAGTAGTCTTTACTGGTTCTACATTTTTTTTTTTTTTTTTGGTTTTAAGAAGCAGGGGGTTTAATAGGCAAAAAGGGGCAAGAAGGAAGGGAGAAGGAAGAAGCTCCCCTGTACAGAGACAGAGGGGTGGGCACTCCAAAGCCGAGAGACAGAACCCCAAGTGTGGCGGAAACCAGCCAGGTGTATATATAGACGTTGGAAGAGGCAGTGTCTGATTTGCATAGGGCTCAGGGGATTGGTTTGACCAGGCATGTCATTCACCTAGCCCACGAAAAAGCTGGCCCTCCCACCCTAGTCTTTTAATATGCAAATGTAGGGCACCATGATGTTCTACACACGTGGGGATATGCGGGGGCAGTCATGTTGCCAGCAACATGTGGGACAGGGGCACTAGTTCTACCTTTTTATCATGTCATTCATTCTGTCTCTCTTGACACCATACCGGGGTCCCCACTGGGTCATATTAGGTAATTTCTAATTGCTGATGTTGATTCTCAGTCCAGGTTTACCTCTCAGAGCATCTGGTCCAGGTGTTATCTGTAAATCTTACACCCTTCTTTAAAACTTAAATGTCTCTCAACATGATTTTTAAAAAAATTATTCCTTCCCCAGGGGACCTGACCTTGGCATAGCAGACTGTGCCTTGGTTAGAATTTTAACCTTCTTTGGAGCTACTCTAGTGATAAATCCTGGGGCTGGCACTCAGCTTTCTCTGACTTCACTCTGAGGAGATGAGGCCCTTTTCATATGCTGCCAAGAGAGTTTGCTGAGTTTCACTCTTGGCTTTCAATTACTTGTTAACCACCCTTAGCATTTTGTTATCCTTTTTCTAGAGGTCAGTAGAGTTTGGCAATAGCATGCAATCCAATTGCTCTTGAAGCTACTATTTCCCTCACGCTTTTCAACATCAAACCAGTTAGTGGATTCCTCTTTCACTGATATATCCCAATTCACCACCAGTGAAAGTTGCATGATTTTATGAGTCCCTTGTGCCAGTAGAATCTAGAGTCCATGTGCTCAGTAGTGCATTCTTCATTGCCAGCTAGGCAATGAGAGGTCTAGCTCAAAGAGTAGTTTTATCACTTGCATTTTCAGAAAACTCCTGACATAAATTACCATATTTTGGATTCATTATTTGATTTCTATACATGATTGATTGTTTGGGTGGTATAAAATTGGAAAGACATTTTTCCTAAAGTTTTGCAAGCATTGTTCCCTTGACTTACGACTTTTGATATTATACTTGAGAATTTTTACTTATCCTTTGCATATTATTTTTAAAAAATTTGTTTTTTTTTCTCTATGTTGAAATGCTCAGAAAATATTTTCTGTTTTCTTTTCATTTGAAAATTTGAAATGTTCTCATTATTCTGATTTTTTCCAGGCCTTTGTTGAGCCCTTCACAATCTAAAAATGAATGAACTTTAGTTTCAGGAAACAATAATGAATTATTCCTTTTTACTTCCTCTTTCCTGTTATCTCTTTCTGAAATATTAAGAATCAGATGTAAACTAATAATATGTCTATATATTATTTATAGATAATAATACATATATAACATTTTATAATATATATATGAGTATAAATATTTTATTAATTTTCTCATCTCATTTTACTTCTGTGTGGCTTTTCTTTGGGGGAGAATTTGCTTTCTGGGAAATCTGCTTAATTTTACATTTCAAGCTTTCTCTTTAATTTTCAATTTTTCCTATTTTCTCAGTTTAGAGAAGCTCTTTTTCTGTTATCTGGGTTTCCCTTTTACATCATGCCCCTTTGTAACTGTTGTTTTTAAATGGGTGAATATGCTGCTTGTCTATCTGAGTATAATAATTATATTTTTGAAGCTTTTTTTTCTGTTTCCTACATTGCTTACAATTTCTCTCTCTTCAATGTTTCTGGGGTTGGTTGTTTGTTTTAAGTGTTAGAAGATTTATCCAGAGATCTAACAATCCCTATCTGTCTGCTCATACTTAAGAATAAGGAACTAAATATCAGATTGGAAGTTATTTAGGCATTTACAGAATTTTAAGGATCTGGTACAGATTAAGTTGACTAAGGAGGGATCCGGCTGTTTCAGTAATACATCCAACTGTTAATTTTTCTTTCCCTGAGGTGGGGGAGCTGGTCCTACCTACGGCCTGGAAATCAGAAGCTTGAGTGACTGTGATCTGGCAGCTGAGTAGGAAGAGAGGTGTGGACCTTCAACACTCAGTGCGTAGACCTCCATTAACCCCAGTTTCCACACGGCACTCCCACCTCTAGTGATGCCTATTGTTCAAAACTGCAAATTCCTTCCATTTTAACATTTACAGAGAAAAACTTTTCAAAATTCTTTTTAGGTGTTCATGTGTATGTTTGTTGCATGAGACGTGGTAGAGGGGATAACAGTGCTTGGAATGGAGAGCGTATCCAGGGGTCTAAATGCTTCTAACACTGATATTCAAGTGACTTCCCATTTCAGCTCCATCCACACAACCTGGCCTTCACAGGCAGCAAGCGTCTCCAATTCTCCATCTTTTAAAGAGTTATTCAATGGCAGTTTCATTCCTTCTTAATTTCTCTCCCTATTGTCACTTACTTCTCTTGTCTGCAAACTAAATTACAAATGGGCATTTTTAATCACTTAATTAACATCTTTTCTCTTGTGACTTCCTGTCCTTGTCTCTTATTTGCTTTATGGAATTATATTTTTAATAAATATTTTAATAGTTATTTTGTAGTGTTTGTGGAGTTTGTAGTGGTAAAGATGTGTTTAATCTGCTACTTGTAACCCAAAACCCGTAAGTCACCTCAATAAAGTGATTGCAATTTTCAACCTCTCATTCAGCACCCCCATCCAGTTATTCAACAACTTATTAAATTCAAACACTGGAATATATCTCCAGTAAGCCCAATAATCTCCATTCCCTATGCTACTATACAATGTCAAGCCACCATAGCATTTGACCTAAGTCACAATTCCACTCTTATCCACTTCTATTTTCAACTGAAACAAATGTATTTATCTTTCTAAAATACAAAGATGACTGTTATTTTCCTCCTTACAAGATTTTTAACAATTTTTCTAATTCCTAGAAGTATTTTCTAAACTGCTTCGTAATGCACACAAATCACTTGAGACCCTGATTCTCAGCCATCTCTCTTTGTGCTTGGATTACATTCAATTTATGATACATCCTTCTGCCTTTCTTAACCAGAGGAACATGAACATGGGGTGAAGCATGCACATACATGTTCTCTCATACACACACATGCTAACATGCTCCGTCAATATTAATGTACTTACAAGTCTATAAACACGCAAGAATTTTTTTATACTGGACTACCAACCACCAAATTGTCCACTAAAATAATGTCTTTCTTTATATTTTTAATACCGTAGTTTAGCTGTAACCCATACCAAGGTGCCCTTCCTGATTCTGTGTTAGACAGTATGTTCACATAATACTTTCCATTTATCCAAAATTATCATTATCACATTGTATCGAATTCTCTTTCTCCTTCCCCTGTACACCACTTCCTGTGCTCTAACCTCAAGACTGTAAGCCTTTCTTTTTTTTAAAACTGCAAGCTCTTTAAAGAATCCTTGTGTCTTTTCCTGTATCTAATTTTAATTTCTGATATACTACATGGCACAGCAGATGCTCAGTAAGTATCTGATAAGCCAGCATCCAATGACTACTACAAGGAAAGCGATGGGATTCTAAAGTTGTATGATATATATATATATATATATAAATGTCAAAAAGCTAGGGGAATATGAATAATCTTCGTTATAACTAGTTTGTGGTGGGAAGCAATATATCATTAGATTTGTTCTTTTTTTTACGAAGAAGATACAACAAATAAATCCTTATAAAAACAGCCAATAAATCAGTTATCATCATATTGATTTTCTCACTAGATTTGTTTTTTAAGAAAAAGTTTATTTGCTGGAAGAAACTAACAGGAATCTTTTTTGCTTTGCTTTTGTAAGTAAAAACAAGTGAAAGGAAAAGAATAGGCTGTATGTTTATAGTCACCAAAAAGACCGCAAAAATGTGACAGAAAGAAGAGAATAAGGTCTTTAAATATCTTTTCAAATTAAAGAGTAGACTGGATCTATGAATACCAAACATCAGCGGCATGAAATTTACCCATGTCATAAACCTGCACATACACCCCCTGAACCTAAAAGTTGAAAAACAAATAAAGTATAATAATTATTTATAGCATTTAAATGATGACCAAATCAAAGATGAATTATGAATTCAGTTAGTTCAATCATAAGACAAGAAAAAAATATATACATCTAACAATTAGCAATCACCCGATAAGATACAGAAAAAATAATTAACTTTTTATGACTATTTTTATTTCAAATAAGTGACTGAAAAGAAATAAATTTCAGTGGGATTTTTCCAATAACAGTTTTATGGCACTAAAACAAAGACAAATTGCAATAGAACTTTCACTGTAGATTTTAAATAAGAGTAAAATCATCCCACTTTGGTTTCATTAAGGCCAAATGTAGACAAAGGAAATAAGAACATGATCACATTTTATTCTCATCTGTTTCTTACTTCTATGTAAGGCTTAACTTACAAAAGTGTTATTTCAAACATACGATTTCTGGTATGTATTTGAAAGGCAAAGTAAGAACAAGGTGGCACATTATCCAGAAGCATTATTTTTTCTTATTCTTTTTATTTATTTTGCATTTTTCTTAATAAAAGAAGAATGAAAATGCAGGAAAAGATTTCCTCTCTACATAATTTAAAAACATCTTTCAAATTATACTTTAGAGTTCATTTGCAAAATTATGAACAATGTTTTACATGCAGTTTTTCACATGCTGAAAACATCAGTTTTTACTTAATCTCCTTAGGCCGTTTCTTTCTTCCTTCTCATAGATAAAAGCCTAAAGTGGGTTTGCATGGATTACAGCTTTTCTCATTCTCCTTTCATCATAGCTCATTGTTTTGCATAATGTGCATAAAATACATATAATATATCCAATCCATTTTAGCCTCAGATCCAAACAAGTATTGAACTTCTACAAGTTTTGTAAAAGTTTGCAAATTTCACTCAGCAAGACGAAAAAAATACATACATTCTAATGACTTTTAATTTGGTAAATAAATGTTGTTAAAATTAATGCATGCACACACACACACATACACATACATTAGGTGTTTGTTCATTAAGACCTAAAATTTGCCATTTCCGCACTATATTATTCACACAGAAAGGGCATCAAGCACAATGTACCATAAAGCTGTTTAACTTCTCCTTAATTGGGAAAAGTAAACTCAAAATATCTAAAAGGCAACTTTATGACAGAATAGAAATCTGCTATAAAAGCAACATTTTCATGAGTATTTAAAATTATCTCTACATTTTAATAGCTATTTGGACAGGAATGTGTAACCAAAGAGAAAACTTAGAAAAAGGCAGCATACAACATTGAATCAGTGATGAATTAATTGTTGGCAGCAACTACAACCATTTTTGTATTGTTTTGCATTTAAAAATGTTTTAACCTGTGTAAAAAGTGTAAACTAATAAATACTAATTGATTTAAATACCTGATTCAATGTTTCCTAAGCTTGAGACACATATTAAAGGAAAAATTATGCTATGTCTCACAATATTGCATTATTTCCAGAATGTCATTTAAATTAGAATATACATAAAACATGGCATTAATCGTATATATTTAGAGTTTTTATAGAACCATATGACTGGAACAAGATTTTAATATACTTTTCATAGAACTACAAAACTAATGAAGTTTAAAATAATAGTATTATTATGTGGTCCATAGCATTGTTTTCTGAATGAAAAACCATCACTCACAATATTACTATGATATTCATCATCCTAGTGCAGGTTCTGTTGAGCTCATCTTGTTTGTACTGCATTTTTTTCCTTATAATGACTCAATTTTCTCACACTTTTGGGTATTCAAATTACTGTGAAGCCTTTATTCATCCATTATGGTATGATGTCAGGTGGATATAACTTGGCTCCACTTTTAGATATACATATTAACCTTGCCCAAATTATTTCCTATTAACTTCTAATGATGAAAGTAACACCACTAGGCAGCAATATGATGGTAAGAAGAATGTGTCTGTAACTCGTAATGTTCTGGATCAGCATTAGATCATATATTTACAATCCAAATAATCAGGAAATACGTTTTTAGACATTTATAAATATTAAACTATAAAATTTAGATTGTTACTGTGGAGAATTTTTAGACATCAAGTTTATGATCATAGGCTTGCATTTAAAAAATAGTACCAAAATTATACGTGTTGTGACAGTTAGTTTCTACCTAAAGTTAAGCAGTACCAAGCTGTGAAGAGTTAATTTTTAAGATTAACATTAATTTGGAGTTCTAATATGAGATCAATTGCCATTGAAAAATTGAGAAAATATAACAAAGATATGATTAATACCTAAAACTCCAAAGCACAGGGAAATTCAAATATTTTAGGAATATAAATCTGTTTTCAATGCAGCAAAAGCAGCATTTACCCATGTCCAAAAGTTGTTTATTTATTTGGCATAGTCAGCTATTATATTGTATAATGTTAGGCTAAGAAAGGGTTTCCAAAGGAGGATTCCTTTCTGTCTCCCTGTTTCTGTCTCTGACAATGTCAAAGTCATAATTGTTTTAATTTCATACAATCTTGACGTGTGTGTGTGTGTGTGTGTGTTAGATGTAACATTAAGGGAAGACCTTTAGTAATTATGACTTTAATTGTTATGGCTGATTTTTTAGAAGAATATTTCCAAATATCCAACATATATAGAAATTCATAATTATATGGAAACATAATTTTTATGCATATTTCAAAACTGATGTATGAAAGTCATTTAGCTAATTAATGAGTCAGAATCTCTTCCTACATTTGCATTGTTACTTGTCACTGTATGACTTTAGAAATAAAGCCACCTCCTAGTACTAGTTATGAGAACGGATGGAATATGAAGAGTCCAAAAAGAAATGATTCTTTACTGGATATTTTCAATAACTATATAAATGGCTTAAGCTTTGTATTTATTGGTGTAAATGAATTAATTCTAATTGTAGCTAGTGTTAGCTATATTCTACTACACGTTTTGGGTAAATTATATGCTATAAAATAGTTGAAAATCAAAAATGTAAGAATTTGATAGCTAAAGTCTCACAAAATTTAAAAAATTAAGTATGACCTGGGAGGAAGAATACTGTGCAGTCTTTAGGAATGCCCTAATGTTGAGGATCTTAAGTAATAGTAGGGAATGTAAAAACATTGAGTTCCATTAGTAGATGAAAAAAATGCTCAAATGCATATCGGATAATTTTACCTAAATGTGGCTTTAATACATGGTTGTAAATTTGCTATTGCAGATGTAACTAGATCACATGCTAGACCTGATCAAAATACATTAAATGTTGTAGCTACGTTTTTTTTATTTACGGTTTCAAATTCAATGGCTTGAGTTTCAGGAATAAATATTCCAGTGAATATCATTGTTCATAGTTGATGTCCAAGGACTATACTAAATTTCCTCTTCTTCATCTGTTTTATTACATAAGTTGAAATTTTAAGAAAATGTTTTACAAATGTCTTTATGAACAATTATTTTTCCATCTTTTTTTTGTTTGTTTTGTGGTAAGAATATTTAACATGAGATATACTCTCTTAGCAAATTTTTAAGCATACAGCCCAGCATTTTAAAGCACACAACACAATATTTTTAACCCTAAGCACAATGTTTCAGGATCTCTAGAACTTATTTATTTTGCATAACAAAAACTTTATTCCCATTGAACAGCAGCTCCCCATTTTTTCCTTGCCCCAGGCCCTGGTTAATCAACCATTCTACTCTCTGTTTCTACAAGTTTGACTGTTTTGGATACCTAATATAAGTGAAATCATAAAATATTTGTTGTTCTGTGATGTGCTTATTTCACTTAGCATAATGTCCTCAAAAGTTCATCCATCTTGTAACATATGGCAGCTATCCCACTTCAGGCTATTTATACAAAGGAATTGAAATTAGGGTCTCAGAATTTTTTACCTTCGTGTCCATTGCAGCATTATTCATAATAGCCAAGCTGTGGAAACAATTTAAATGTCTGATATGGTTTGGCTCTATGTCCTCACTAAAATCTCATATTGAATTGTAATTCCCAACGTTGGTGGAGGGGCTTGGTGGGAGGTGACTGAATCATGGGGGCAGACTTCTCTCTTGCTGTCATGATAGAGTTTTCACAAGATCTGGTTGTTTGAAAGTGTGGAGCACCTCCCCCTTCTCTCACTCTCTCTTCTGCCCACCATGTGAAGATGTGCCTACTTCTCCTTTGCCTTCTGCCATGATGGTAAGTTTCCTGTGGCCTCCCCAGAAGCAGAAGCCTGACCAGAGCCAATTAAACTTCTTGTCTTTATAAATTCCCCAGTCTCTGGTATGTCTTCATAGTAGTATGAGAATGGACTAATACAGTGTTCATCAACAAATGAATTTAAAAATGTGGCATATACATACATATTCAGCTTTTAAAAAGGAGAAAATCCTGCCATATGTGGCCATTGTTTTTATTCCTTGAAATGGGACAATTCAAATAATCAATTCCCATTACTATGATTTTCTGAAAAATAATCACAGGATACATAATTGAGATACAGTCTTCTATTATACCCCACCAACCACCCACACACAGGCATACTGCCCAATGCTAAACATTTATTCTTTTCTGTATCTTGGACATTTAAACTACAGGGATAGAAATAGACATTGCCAGCCAGGTGCAGTGGCTCACGGCTGTAATCCCAGCACTTTGGCAGGCCGAGGCAGGTGGATTACCTGAGGTCAGGAGCTCGAGACTAGCCTGTCCAACATGGTGAAACCCTGCCTCTACCAAAAATTCAAAAAATTAGCTGGGCATGGTGGCAGATGTTTTTAATCCTAGCTACTCATAAGCCTGAGGCAGAAGAATTGCTAGAACCAGGGAGGTGGAGGTTGCAGTGAGCTGAGATCACATCATTGCACTCCAGCATGGGTAACAAGAGCAAAAATCCGTCTCCAAAAAAAAAAAAAAAAAAAAGAAGTAGACATTGCCTTTTATTTTGAAATTATACATGATATTTGTGTTTCCTAGAAGTAGATAAAGCAAGCAAATATCATTGAAGAAAAGCAAGATGAAGTGGGTGGTTGAAAATAGAGAGGAAGTAGATATCCCAAGTATGAGAGAAGGAACACCATTCTTGGTTGGACAAGATATCTATAATTGTTTTTAGTAGGATTATTTTATGTTTCTACATATCATGCCACATTTTTATGCAGTATCAAATTTTGAGGACTGCTATTGGGTACTTCATGGAATTGAATTCTGAGGACCAAAGTCTTGAACTTCTTCATGATTAATCTCTGCATCCAAGATTGGCATCAAACTTTATGGCATTTCACTCTCAAGGGACCGTGTAAACATAGGTGAAATACCTGGAATGACCAGAATATTGTTTCCTAATTGTTCTTGATTTAATACAATTTTTGACACTTTTAATGAACTTCAGTGGGCAGGTAAACTCAATGGCTGGAATTTAGTATCCCCTAATGAGCTGTGACAGAATTTTAGATTAGATTCAATTTGATTTGGAGAAAAATAAACAGAGCGGTACTTTTTTCAAACATATACATGCTCAGATCTGCTATATGTGAGGACCTCATCCAGATGTGTACTGAGGGTTTATGCATTGTAGAATGATAGCAATCTACAGAAATGGAGCGAGATGCTTTTGAGACAAGAGTGTTGACCTAGTTGCAGGACTTGGGTACGTGGATGAGTCTACACTGAGAAGTAACTACTGATTTGGAGTACAGCACTAACGTATGCTGAAACTAAGTTGATTAAAAACTGCTTACGCATGAAACAAAATAAAAAAGCGTACATCTGGATGTTATTGAGGCAGTACTGAAAGAAGACAATGCTTCTGAAAATCCAACCTATATCCAACTTGCATAATTATTTATTCATGCTTGCCCCACAATAGAAGATTATGCTTTTTACATGGAAGCAAACTATCTCTGGAATCCTTTAGTGCCCCAAATTTATATGTAGCTACTGGGATGGGCTATTCTTTAAGAGACTTACAGGTTTACTGATGAAAGGGGTTGTAGAATAAATAGCAAGGAGAGAAGCAGCTGACCAATTGCTTTTCTACTACTACTTCCAGGAAGAAAAGACCAGCAGTGTGTTCTAAAAACCCATTAAGGGGAGAGGATATAAGACAGTCCCACAGGAGTAGGAGACAGGAGTTAGAGATTTAGTAGGGCAATCAACCACTTAAAAATTTTTAGCATGAATCCCAAGTTATTTGATATATAGTTGAGTTTAAGGCTCTGAAAATAATGGACACCTGCTTCTAATTCTGCCCATTTTTCTGGAGAAATAGCAGAACCACAGGGAGAAATATCAGACCGATACACACAGATGCTATATTCTGAGGTATCCAAACTTCCATATTTGGTCAAGTACTGTACGTTGAGCCAGAAAGAGCAGAACTGACTTTCCTCAAATTAATGATGTGGAGTTGAATATGAACATTTCTATTAAAATGAAGAGTTGTTCTTCTGCATATCCTAGACACCATTTAAGCCTCAGGTATTTTTGTGTGACACAAAGATGTGTGAGAGATACCAAAACATATTACTGAAGTTCAATTTTACACCATTCTTGTAATTTGGGGCTTAGGGATAATTTAGAGAAATTAAGCAATGTAGAATATTTTTCTCCGGCGGGTGGTGAAGGGAAACTCACATCAGTTATATTTTCATTGTGAGTGCTTCCCATGGTAGTCACAAACACATCCATTTCTCCAGTATACTGTGGAATTTCAAACAAGGAGAAAAATCTGATGAAGTTCAGCTCCTGCCTAGCAAATTCTAATCGGGTTAATCAATATCAGCCAGTTCTACCTTCAAAATACCAAATGTTGTGACATATGCTATGCAGAGTTTGGCAGCAAACAATTGGCCAAGAAAAGAAGTAATGGGATCAGATGTGAGGAAAGAGAAAAATAAGTATGATAGCAAGAATACCCGTACTCTTTAAGAGGTAAGGCAGAAGAATTAAACATTTAAGGCACAGCAGGGATTGACAAAGAAAAAAAAAATTGACCTTCAGGGAAGGTTCCCAGTTCGGAGATGTGAGATTATTGTTAACAGACACTTTATGCCTGAACAGTTTGTTATCTAAATACATTTCCATGGACCTATACGTTTGAAATTAAATGGGTGAATTTTCAGAGAAATCCTTAGTTTTCCCAGTATTGATGTCTTCCCAAAGCATATTATTATTGTGTTTTAAAATAAATGATTAAAAGGGTATATTTAACACCTCATATATTATATCTCACCTGATTGACCAATTGCCAAATAAAGCTTATCTCCATTTTTTCTGAGTTTAGGATTATACTTATAAAATAAAGATTACTATAAAAATATGGTTTTTTAAATTATACTTTAAGTTTTAGGGTACATGTGCACAATGTAAAAATATGTTTTTATTTCCCATAAATACTTTTAGTAAGACATTTAAAATAGGTTAAAACTACAGTGCCTGGGTAAAAGTGCTTGAATCTCCTAATCCTCCATGTAAATCTTAAATAAGCAATATACTCGTGAGATCTCTAAATCCACAAATGCAAATTGTCTATTTATGTTGCCAACAAGCCAGATGGCATTCAGAGCTTCCTCAATACCCGTGAAACACCGGCTTGCTCCAATTATTAGATTTTCAAATGCTATTTAATATCTCATATATTATATAAATTTTATGGATAAACCTAGGTATATATACATATATTAAAACCATTATTTTCTTCATTATATTCTTTATAATCATATTGATATAAAGTAACAAATAAATATTAAGTAACAAATTCAGAAGCAGATCACTTTTTTTCTAAAGGAATCAGAGAGAAATTTTGTCACACCTACATATGCCTGCATAGTGTTTAACTTGGAATGATACAAAAGTCTTTAATTCATCAATTACACTATTAATTTTACAAATTCTAAAATTACATACTCATATCTCCCTCAAGATTTTCAAGGTTCCTTATCTTCTTTTTCATAAAGATGTTAAAACATAATTAATGGCTTGGTGAATAATTTTCATCCATACAGATATAAGAAGCTTAGGAGATACCAAAAAATATGTTTAAAAATAAGCTATTTATGGATCTACAGAGTCCTTCCCATATGTTTTAAGTTACTTTAAGCTTTTAATTCTTGAAATGTGATTAGATTAATCTAAATAAAGATAAAAAGAAAGCAAGCACATGTGACGGATGCCATGTTATCCATGTAGTTCTGTGCATATTAATTCTAAAATTGACTATGTTCCTAGGTCTACAGACCTGGTTTGAAGATTCATTCTGCCTGTTTCTTTGTTTCTGTTTTTGTTTTGTTTTGTTTTGCATCATTAGCTTAAAAAACATTGCATTAATAACTCCTGGTGAGTTGAACTCATTGTCTCCAGTCCAAGTGGAGGAGATCCTTAGTCTCCTTCCTTCCATAACTCTCTTCCCACTTGAACTGGAGATGATGATTATTGCATAAATGCTCAGGATATTTTTGCATTTGGACCCACATAATTACCCCAGCCTAAATAAAGTACTCATAATAGACTTTTCATTCTACTCCCACATTTAATCAATAGCAGGATATTTTATTTTTACCTTCCAAATTCTCTGGATCCTACCCTGTCTTCTCCCATTATACTGCTTTAGCTGGACTCACATTCCCCTCACCTTGATCATTGCAGTACTTGGCACTTTGTCTCTTTGACCAGATAAACCTCTCCAAAAAATTATTTTTCTAAAATACAAATTTGACCATTTAACTCCCTTACTTACAAACTTGGAAAGTTGCACACTTCGAAAGGACCCTCTCTCATTGTTTATAGAATCAGTTTCATCAGTTCAGTAAGCATTTTTTACAAGTCTCCATCCCACCCCACAAATACTATTTTGTTTTACCTCTACTACTTTTTTTTAATTTAAATGATGGTTCCTTGTAATCCATCAAATCTCATCTTTCTTTACTTCCATTTTTTTCTTATGCTTTGATACCAAATATACCAATGTGATAAGCTCATCCTTTGAGATTGAGGTCAAAGCATACCTCCTGTTGAAGCCTTACACAATCTCTCAAAATATAGTAAGTTTAATCTTTATTTTTTCACTGAAACTTTATGTACTTGTAGTGTGTTGTTCTTATATACTCTATTCCATTTGTTTACAAGTTTCACTAAAATATTGTAAGCTTATTCATTTAAGACATTTATCTAATTTATTCATATGCCTTTAGCATATGTTAGGTTGAAAGCATCTAACAAATATTCATTAAGTAAATAGTTAATTTAAAAACTTGATCTATGTAGAGTGAGTAGGCCATATATGATGCAATCTATACCTGTGCTATTCTGAATATATGATATATATCTATCTATAATATATATAAGTACATATATAATTAACACATTTATACCTATGTCTGTATCTCTCTATCTCAAATAAAAAATGTTACAGGAGCCAAAAGAAAACATTTATAGTTTTAAAATTTTTCACGTATTTAAGTACCTGAATACATACATAAATAAAGTAGAATTGGACAGTTTAATCTGCAGTTTCTTTAGAGTAAGCAAAGTGAATGTCTATTTCTACAGAAATGGAAAATACTAATAATATTCTCTGACTGTCTTTCTTTGTCTCTCTATAATATACATGCCCACGCGCAAATATACAAATACATTGATCTTTCAAGTTAAAAAACTCACAATATAATCCTTTTTATCTTCCAAAATATCACTATCAGGTTTATAGTTCTGCTGAACTGATAAATTTTGGGAGAAGCTTAGAAAACTTTTATGGATAAAGAGAAATCAAAATCATGCTTTTAAAATCGGAAGGCAAGAAGAGTTTTCAGCTGTATAAATTGGTCTACAAAAGGTATTGCTAAAGAACTAAAGTATGCTGCAAATGTACAGATGCCCTGACCTGTGGAGATACAGTAATTCCACTGACAATAAGCATCATGAGCAATTATTTTTATTTCCTTACTGCCCAATGTCTTTGATGAAAAAGTACTATCAACCTAGACTACAGAATGTGGCATTAAAGTTTAATTCTCTTCAATCAGGTAGGCAGAGATCAAATTCTGACACTGGCTTTTATTGTGGAAGAGTTAGAACTTTCTGAAAATCTCTTTTAAACCATTGAGGCAAACCAAAAATGTTATAAGAGCCAAAAGAAAACATATGCAGTTTTTTTCACATATTCAAATATCTCCACACCTACATAAGGAAAGTATAACCAGAGAGTTTAATCTATTTTTTTTTCCAGAGGAAGCTTTCTTTTTTTTTAAAGTTTAGTCTTGCTGCTTATTTAACTCTTTAGATTCCTGTCTTGTTTTTGCATTATCACAGTTGCATAAGCAGGCTTTCCTATAAATTAAAACATTAATAGCAGAAAAGTAAAATACCATATAATTCCATACACTGACAATAGCTTCTTTACTTTTTTACTTAAAAAATAAAAATAATCATATTGATAGAAAGTTTTTTTGTTTTCAATGTGAATATGACTTATGAAGTGTAGCTAAAATTTGAAAATGTAGCTGCAAGCATGGGTTACATTTTTTAAAATAATGAACAAAAGGACCTGAATTTCGAACATTTTTTCTACAATTGAACATGTCAGATTAATCTGCTGTAATAGAAGCACACATTAAGCACAATAAAGTATTTATCAGTGTTCAAAATTACTATTTTTTACACCCCTCTCATCTGAATGAACTGTCTTTCTAAATAATGAGAAGTTTATCTCATTGTTTCTTTTAACTAATTCTACTTCAATTTTTATAACTTTATAGTTCTGGGAAATACATCCTTACTTTCAAAAGGGCATCACTTCCAGAAAACATCTGAATGTTTAAAAAAAAAGCATCATTTTAGGGCCAGTCATAAGTTTAAAAGACTGAAAAATAGCACATGTAAATTTGCAGAAGGCAAATGTAATTTTTTGGTATAGGACAAGCATTAAGCACTAAAATTAATTTAACGAAGATACACTTTTGAAGAAAACATAAGTGTTTATATTTTTCTCACCACTGATAACTCAAATACAGATTAAAAACCATATCATTCTAAGAATTGCTAAACTATATACACAGAAAAAATGTATTTTTATCAATTCATTCAAATAATATACTATACAGATTGTAAAAGGTGTGGAATGTTTCACATCCAAAGTTACTTACTTACATATAATTTAACATTTTTTGGATCCACTTTTTAAAAGAAGAAAAAGCTGCTGAAATTGTTATATACTCTGGGTTGATGATAACTGACTCTGTCAATTTCTACCTTTGTTGATTAATTGAACATTCTATAGCTATTTAGCCATTATGTGTTTTTAAATCCTTTTTAATGTATTTTATTAAAATTCTTTTATTTAAAATGAAAAGGCTAATAGGTGTGTCAGAATTATATCAAAGAGAGAAAAAAGTACAAAGAAAAGACAAAATCATACGATAATTTTATTCTAATTATTTCATAATCACCTATGACATAAATTGGCAAGCCAGGCTTCATGAGGAGAAAGAAGGAAGTGGACATGGTAGAAAGAAATGTACCATACCCGTCTTAACTAGTCGCTGAGGAGAGATTCTCCAAACAAGTTTATCTTTGCCAATGTATCTTTGCCTATCTCATGAAGTCCCCTGCCACACTCTGATTAGGTTGGCTGTAGACCATGCTATTTAATAAATGAGGATACTAATTTGTTATGAGAGTTAAAACAAATTTCTTTCTTTCTTTCTTTCTTTCTTTCTTTCTTTCTTTCTTTTTTTTTTTTTTTTTGAGACGGAGTCTCACTCTGTCGCCCGGCCTGGAGTGCAGTAGCGCGATCTTGGCTCACTGCAAGCTCCTCCTCCCAGGTTCACGCCATTCTCCTGCCTCAGCCTCCTGAGTAGCTGGGACTACAGGCGCCCACCACCATGCCCAGCTAATTTTTTTTTTTATTTTTAGTAGAGATGAGATTTCACCTCTGTGGCTAACACCTCTGTGTTAGCCAGGATGGTCTCTAACTCCTGACCTCATGATCCATCCGCCTCGGCTTCCCTAAAGTGCTGGGATTACAGGAGTGAGCCACCGCGTCCGGCCGAGTTATAACAAATTTCTGAGTTTCATAAACAGTAACTAAACAAGGTTTTGAGTGTGTAATTCTTTATGTTCCAGTACCTTTGTTCTTTCCTGTTAACCGTCTCTTATCAAATGAAGCAGACCTATAAATAAATACTGTAAGATGTCTAACAAACTGCCACCAAAATAAAAACAAAATAAACTTAATTTTATATTATCCTAATTTACAAAATTCTTTTAAATTGATACTTCTTCATTCATATTTCATCTTTTCACACTACTAATTTACCTAAAGTGTTAGTGCAAAATTAAAATATGCAGATAAGTTATTTTTAACATCATCCCTTCTCTGTTTATTCTCTATTAATTAATAACAAACAATCTCAAGATGAAGGTTACCAGTGAGTTCCCTGGTTAAAATCAGTTATTTGCCAATTTGCTTCATGTAAAGAGATTTTATCTATATCATCTATCTATGTGTCTAATCATCTATCATTTATCATCTATCTCTTAGTGAACATCTGCTGAGACTAGACTGATTTGCCACAATTATTTGGCTAAACTGATGGCAGCCACAAGCCCTCTGGAGTGGCTGCTGTGAAGACACCAGCTGCTGTGGTGAGGCGGGCAGCTCCAGGTGCTGGCACAGGTGCTGGCTCCATGCAAGGCTACAGCTGGACCAGAGGTACTGCACGTAGCTCCCAATGCAGGCACCCACATCTGGACGAGGGGAATGCAGTGGTTCCCAGAAGCTTGGAGATGCCATGTGGTCCTCAGAAGCTTGGAGAGGAGCTTCATTGATCAATAGAACAGCTCTTAGGAGGCCCGAAGTGGGTAGTTGCTTTCTGTAGGCAGGTTATCCCAGGAGACCCAGAGTGGGTAGCTCCTTTTCAGCTCTCTGCAGAGAGCAAATCTGGAGTGGGTAGCTCCTTTTCATAGGCAGGTTGACCCTACAACTCAAGGAGACTCAAATTGGGTAGCTCCTTTCCACAGCTGGTCGTCCAGATGTCTCTCTGAGTCTGGCTGAGTAGGGGGACTGAAGGTGTGTGTGTGGGGGAGGTTGGTTTATGGGCTTTAGAAGGGAGGAAGTGTGTGCTGATTGGCCATGGTTGGGTCTGGAAAAAGCACCATGAGTTCTAAATCCCAAAGTAGACTCCACCTAGAACTGACAGCCTGGCCCCATGCTTCACGCCTTCCCTGGCTTGAAGGTGGGGCATCAATGGGGACTCACCCCTTTCTGCCCAGGAGCCTGTCTGCCTCCCACCATCATCAATCATGTTGTCCAAGGCACTCAGGCTGTTCTTGTGGAGGGGCGTCTGCAGGTCCATAGGGAGCTACCCTCAGCATCCCCTTGGCCTCCCTCTTCTGTTTGTCAGTGCCCAAAATCTGGAGGGGGCCAGGGTGGCAGAGGGCTGGCATGTCAGCATCACCCCAAGCATGGGCACACCTGGCTGGTCCTGACAGTGCCTGGGCTTGGCCTCAACCTTGCTCCAAAATTGGAGCAGGTGCCAGGAGTGGGGAAGAGTCCAGGCAGCAAGAGCAGGCACTTCCAAGACTGTGGGGCCATGGGGTAGGCTCTCCAGGGCCCCCAGAGCACAGGGATGCCTGGGTTCACAGCCATGGCTGGGTGGCTGCAGCTGCGCCCGGGAGGGTAGGGCTCTCACCCAACCAACTTGGAAGGGGGCGTGGTTCCTGCCTGCTCCTTGGAGTGTAACCCTGGCTGTGCCTCACCTACTGCAGCCAGTGTCTTTGCAGTGGCTGGTCCAGATGGGCCACACCTACAATCAAAATTATCTGGAGGTATGTAATTTATTACAATAAAATTGTTATTTATTAAAGGCATCAAATTTTGCATTGAGATAGCCATTTGATATTTATCAGTTAAAATAGTTTGAACTCTTTCTCTAGAAAATTCAGTATACTTGGTATAACTTGTTTAGTATTATTAAAGATTAACTTTGATAGGAATTAATAGTAAAGATAGTAGAACTGGACATCAATATTTACTTCTTTTCACACTCTGTTTAGTAAATTAAAAGAAGTGTGACATATAACAATTCACTTTTATTCTTACCAAAATTTAAATGGTGAACCATTTTTTACTATTTATCTTGCCACAGAAAACCACCAACCTCATTAACCATCTGGTAATTATGCCAAACAAACTATCATAAATCCATAATTATTAGTGCCACAACTCTCTTTAATATGGTTAAATTGTCTACTTTTTTTTCCTTCATTTTTCCTTTTGGTTTCAAGAAATACAGAATTGTAATTAACTAGTCATGTTTGAGCCTATGGATCGTATATGCTCCTCTTTGGCTTTTGGATCTGATGACATACTAAAGCAACCTATGTTTGATAAAGATGTTTTAAACCATAGAAAATTATTTCTGCTTCATCAAAGGAAAGGAATTTGAATATATCTCTGTATTTATATTTTCTCTGAAATAGTCACAAATATATTTTAATATACATAAAAAATTCACATATTTGTGATTGGAGACTAAAACTAATTTGTAATTTTGAATGGACACAATCATCCTATTAAAAGGTATCACATACATATTTTCTTCTGCTAAAATCTATTTATAAGAACTTCTGAAGGAAATATAGGTACAGCTATGATTTCTCAATTTTCAAATTCCAACTGCAATTTTTTTTGTACATAGTAGTTTTCCAAAAAATATTTGCTGAATTAAGTTATATAATAATTAGATGAACCATGAAATTAACTTTTTAAAATTTTAATCTTATTTTGAAATCAATTAGTTGCCTAAAAATACAGCAATTGCCAATTTTCAGTGTAAGTTTTATGTGTAAATCAAATACTCTTTAATGTAAATTCACTTGGTGAATTAAATGAGTAGTCTCATTTTATTTTCTACATATGGCAATGAAGTAACCTTAATTGAATCCCCAAATGGAATAAACAGATGTATTTTTAAAATTGAACTTGATGCTGTTGAGCAAACACTATTTGTGTTTGATAGAATGAAATCTATTATATTGAATGCATAGGCTTTTTCTGTTACTCATTTAAATTTTCGATTGAACATGTGATCACTAACTGTGGTTTACCATCACATTTAGTATAGCTGACATTGATTTTATCTAGAAAATAATCTAGATTTACCTTTCAAAAATAATTTGATCATAAATTATTGCTAGGTATTTTGAAAGGCAAACTATAATAAATTCTCACTACTCAAAATATATTTTTATTTATTTATCTATGGAATGACAAAGAAAAGTAGAAATCATAACAGGACTAAACAGGAAAAGGTGTGTAAGGTATTATATTCAAAATCAGTTCCAAAAGTTATGCAAAAGCTGGAACTATGAAAATTTTAATGAATTCTAATTTATTATTTAATAATATTTATTTAGTAAAATTATATTTTAGATTGATTCAATTTGTTAATAATATTTGAAATATCTGTAAGTATTTCAAAAATTCTGATTTGGAGAACTAAAGTACAAAAATACATAATTTTTAAAAATCCCAAGGAAATTTGAAATTCTAGTAATTTTATTTAAAACATGAACAAAGAAAAATATTTAGTAAGCAATTATAAGGGTTGTGATAGTTTAGGAGGTCATCAGAAAAAGATTTCATTATTATGAGATGAAATTGTAAAAAAAAATCTTACATGTGAATATAGGAAAAGGCCTACTAATTTGATGGATAAAATATAATTTTAAAATTATGACATAGTTACTAATAAGAATACTTTACATTAAAAAATCAAAATAGGTTGATGTTTTAAATTTGAATCTCTCCATGTTGTGAAGTAATAGTCATAAATTTAGAGTATTACATGTTCCATCTTTTATTTTTGAAAATATAATCTCTATTTAATAAAATGTCACCTAAACTACAGCTGTTAAAATACCAACATCATTTTCCAAGCTGTAAAACTAATTAACTTAAAGCTAAGTTGATTAATGATAGTTGAAAATGGTTATTGTACAATAAATATCACTACCTTGTAACCATCATAAGTTACCTAACTTCTCTTAGTCTTTATTTTGGAGTTTTTTATCTAAGCATATAAGAAAATAGCTTCTGTCCTTCCTCAATATGATACCAGTATGGATTACTTATCTCAAATATTTTATTTAACAATATTATAGGATATTGTGGTCCCTAAGAATATATAATTTAAAATAATTCACTTTTACTAATTTTCCTGCAATCTTTTTAAAAAGAAACTTGAAAATGTCAGGAATCAAACATTAAAGCTTACTAATCTTTTAACAAATAATTAGTGTGAATTAATTATGCTCAGTTCAAGGTAGAAAGAGTAATAAAGTTTAAGTAAATAGTAAGGGCAAGAATATGAAACACTTCAAAAATATGGAGATAATGACCAAGGAGAATCAAGTCTGGGGAAAAAAAGTCATATAAGATTAAAGGGAAATTTGGAGCTGGACGGTGGGAAAGTTGTGGGGATGGATGAGGACTCGGTAAGGCAAAGGCAGAGAGCACTATGGAAGAAAAAATGCCTGGAACAGGGTTTCACATATTAAAAACAAACCATCTTTGTGTCTCAGTACTTTGTTTTATAAATCATTTCCTAAATTCTGTGTAATCTACAGATTTAAAAAGTTATGTATAATGTCTTTGCTTGTTTCTGTAGTCCTCTGCTGTGTGAGTCTAATTTGAATTTTAGTGTAATTTCAACATAGCTTTTACAGTTTAATAAAACTTACATGCATTAAAATGCTATTAAAGTGTTACACATGGTTAATAATACTTATGGATTTCTGAAAGCAGTCATTATTACACTGAACAAAGTCATTAATGTCTTTAAACTTTGCATCAGGAAATAAAATACAAAATAGATGTCTAACTGCAAGAATAGTCATGATATCTGACTATAAATATTTCTTCTCTTTTTACCATATATTTTTTTTCTTTTGTATTTCATATTTCAAATAAAATATACTGTAATAAAAATAAATGAGCAATGCATTGGATTCTGGTATTGACCTTCCCACTGATTGTGACTTCAGCTTTGATGACTGACAGAGTACAAACCTCCTTAGGCCTTCGCCTTGTCACCTATATAATAACTAGGACACTAAAGGTAATCTCTGTAATCTCCCTCAGCCCTAAAACTCAATTGAGTTTACAGCTAGAAATGAAATCATCAGGTATTATATTTTCTGAACAAAAATATTTTCAATTATTTTAAATAACATATATAGTTTGGGAATGGCAGAGACTTTGAGAATCTTATCTATTATTTGTCATGTAACTTTTCTCTACTTCAGATGTGCATATTATTAAATTGGCATTTCTTCATTAAGTAATATAAAGTCAATCACTTAAATGTTTGGATTCCCTAAAACATACATTACTAAAAATAAGTTTAGGTGTTTAAAATGTCCATTCACTTCTCTATAAATCACCTGAAGTATGGTTATAGAATGATATGTTACTACACACCTAACATCTAAGTAACTGTTTATCTAAAAGAAATACTAACTTATTTTGCTTGAAATAGTTAACTTTTATTTTATTTCAGTATGCAAAGCATACTGCCTATGTATTTGTCCACAGTAATAAGGAGACTATATGTCAGTGGTTCATTCATTTTACTATCCAGAGTCACATTCCAAACAGGCTTAAGTCCTTCCTTCCCTTCCTTCTCCCTCCGTCCTTCCCTTACTTCCTTCCTCCCTCCCTCCTTCCTCCCTCCTTCCCTCCTTCCTCCCTCCCTCCCTCCTTCCTCCCTCCCTCCTTCCCTCCTCCCTCCCTCCCTCCTTCCTTCCTCCTTTCCCTTCTTCCCTTCTTCCCTTTCTTTCCCTTCCCTTCCTCCCTTCCCTTCTTCCCTTCCCTTCTTCCCTTTCCTTCCCTTCCCTTCTCTTCCTGTTTAAATAATCTACCTATGATCACGATATAGCACACTAAGGATTTACAGTATAAAACATGCTTTGGAAGAATTATATTTTCAACTGGCACACTGAAGCAAGGGGACACTGATGTAGACAATGTCATATGGTAGCAACATCAGAGTTTATCACATTAAATTAGCATTTTATGGTAACAATTCAATTAGGCTTATAGTTTTCATTGAACTTTAAAACATTTTTATAGTTATATAACAGCAATAAACCTAATGGGTTTATAACTAGCTTTATATTTGTATATATCAAATATATAATTTAACTGAGACAACATGAGATTTATTTTGCTTTGAAAGGAGTCCATATATAAATCAACTTATAAATTTACAAATCTATTGCATAGAAAATAAATTCCTAACAGGTTCAGTGTCTCTAAATGTGCCTGAGAACATTAGACAAGACCACTGAACTCAAAGGGTAAAAAATTATATCTAATCTGGGTTTCTTGGTAATTTTTTTTCTTTCTTCATCAAAATACAACTCTTCTGTGTTGATATCTGTGCTAACTACCATAACAAATTTATCCTTGCCAGAAAACAAAGAATCTACCTATCTTTCAAAATTTAGTTACTGCATCAGCAAGATTTTTTTAAATGAATACTAGCTATCTTAATTATGTACCATTGTCTTAGTTCTAAAATAATTTAAAACAATAAAATGTTTTCATGAGAAAAATCAGCAATGAACAAAGTATAAATCTGATATGACTCTGACCTGGAGAGGTCCAATACTCAAAATTTAATAGTAGAGGAAGATATTTAAATAGACTCATACTTGTGTACTAATTTGACCCTTAGACCCTGGCAACCACAACACATGTAGTAAAAATAGGCTTTCATGGGTGTTCCTGTGCATTAATGCTTGCCTCTGCCCAGACATTTAATGGTTCAGCCTTATTTCAAATAGTCTTAAAGACACAGAAATAATTCAATAAACAAGAGTCTGGCAAATAGAGTTAGGATATGAAAGTGGTCTTCGGCTATATCTGGGTAACAACCACGAAGATCAATAAAGCCGGGATACAAAATGCTAGAAACTGACACACTGAGTCAACTTAATTCTGTAACAATAAAAAGATGAGTTCAGCTATATGAACTTTGAAAAAAATCAAACTCTTGGAATAAACTAACTACTCTGTAAACAGAATATAATAATATGGCTTTTTAAGTGGGCGTTACATTTACGATGAAAGAAAATAATGAAAAACTAAGGCACATTGAAAAGTAAAAGATTAAAATACAAAAATTTCAGAAAAACTGGATAAAAGTTTGAGAAGTAAATAAAAATGTGAGAAGGAACAAAAATATAAAAACTGAAAAAAGTGAAATACATGAAGGACAGAGTTTTAAGTAGTGTTACTCACAATAGCAAGGATATAGAATCAACCTACATGCCCATCAACAGCAGATCGATAAAAGAAAATGTGGTACATATACACCACACCATAGAGTACTATGCAGCCACAAAAAATAATGAAATTATGCCCTTTGCAGAAACATGAGTGGAGCTGGAAGCCATGATCCTAAATGACCAAACACAAGAACAGAAAACCAAACACCATACGTTCTCCATATAAGTGGGAGCTAAACATTGAATACACATGATCATAAAGGTGGGAACAACAGACAATGGGGATCACTAGATGCAGAAGGGAGAAAAGGAGCTGAAGAACCTCTTATTGGGTGCTGTACTTATAGCCTGGGTGATGGGATTTTGGGGATCCCAAGCCTCAGCATCAAGTAATTTACCCCTATAACATACCTGTGTATGTGTCCTTTAATCTATAATAAATGTTGAAAATGTTGAAATTTTTAAAAAAGGAAGCAAAAAATTTCATCAAAGAAAATTTTTTAAGAAGTGTGATATACAATATGTAAGCAATATTGCTACCCAAAGTAGAATGCAGAGTGAGTGAATCAGTATCAATCTGCATAAGACAAATAGAATAATTTTAAAAATTCCCCTGACTTGAAGAAATAAATAACAGAAACGTATGACACCACATATTTTGAATAAACACTTAAAACTCCAGAAATAAAAACAGAAGGGAATTAAATGATAAGTTCTCTATATGTCAGTCATTGGAATAAATCTTTTCTACATGGTTTTTAATTAAATAAAAGTCATGTTAACTTCTGTGAAAGAAATGAATCAACTGAATTTATAACATATAGCATTCATGAAAAAAGACCATTCCTTGGTTTAATTTTGGCAATGATGGAGATGAAAGCAAACTTGACAGCACTTACTATATCATCCTCAGTCAAAGATAAGATCTAAGAAATTTACACTTCACCAAGTTAAAATTAATATCTGAATCTTACAACACAACAAAATATTTTAGGTTGGCAATTAAAAAAATTACAGGCAATTTTAAAGGGTAGCACAGTCTTTACCTTTTTTGTTTATTTGTGTAATGTCATTCAGCATTAAATTTCAATTGGAAAAAATAATTCTAAAATAATTATAAGAGCAAGCCTATGGAATATTCTGCAGGTCATTAAAGGCTGAAATATTTAATAAAATAGTTTTCCTTGCAAGTAAGACCTCAGGATAAATACCCTTAAGGTGCAAAGTTATAAAGTTGAGTAATTTTCCCAATTAAAGTCAAACAGACCTTAGCAAAATCATTAACAAACCAGCAACAAGAATGAAGACATTAACTTTTACTATGATTGGCATAAACTTTGAAGCAAAAATAGTATAAAGATAATAACAACAAAATATTTTACCAGGTTTTTAAGAGTGACATGATTCTTTTTGATTAAATTTAGAGAACACAAAATAGAACTCAGAACAATAAGTTTAATTTTCTTCTTTAAATATCAAATAATAATTTTATTATGATTTTACATAAACATATTATGGATTAACCCTTAACCCATGAACAAATCTCATATTTTGACTTGAAAAGCACTACCTTCTATCCTAGAATATGAGTTTTCTTTGGTAAGTAAACTATCTAAGGACTGTGTTGACTTGGCACCAGCTCTGACTTCTCATAGTGTAGCGTGGAGTCCCAGTAGAAACTGCACCTCCCAAGGCATTACCATTGACAGATCTTCAGGGGCTTTTAAACACATTGAATCAGCAATGATAATTTTGGAGATAGATGACTCCTATTTAAATACAGTTTGAATAACTTTATAGCAGTAATGAATGCCTATGCTTATCCCTGGGAAATACGCCAGGAAAAGAAGCAGGCATCTTCAGCCTGAATTCCACTGGCTTCATGCTGTAAAAAAAAAAAAAAAATCAGCCAAGCTAGCCTGTGGATAACTTTTCCCTAAAAGGAATATTTATACAGGAGCTTGCTATGGTTTAGGTGTCCATACCAAAACTCATGTTGGAACCTTAGTGCAGCAATGTTGGGAGGTGGTGCCTGTACACAGTGAATAGACCTTTAAAATAGATTAAAGTCTTTCTCATGAGACTGGATTTGTTTTCTCGAGAAAAGATTAGTTCTGGGTACAGTGGTTGTCAGAAAGCAAGGTTGCCTCTCCTGTCTGGTCCTTCTTGCATTCCAGCTTCCACATTCACATCTCTTCCATCCTATGGTGCAGCATGAAACCCTCATCAGAAGCCAAACAGATGCCTATGCCATGCTCTTGGGCTTTTCAGCCACTTGAAGCATAAGCCAAATAAACCTCTTTTCTAGTCTCTGTTATTCTGTTATAGCAACACTAAATGGACTAAGAGCTCTTACAGTGCTTGATTTAACAAATACTAACAGATTGTAAAAATACACATTTTAGGTTTATGTTTACTTATTTTGATAATCAATTTTTTTATTGAACAAAATGTATTTCCATGAATTGAATCCTGATTTTTAACACTGTATCCATCAGAAATATACGTTCAATTTATGATTAATGACTTAGTCCAGGCAATTATTAGGTTATAACCCTGAGAATCCTTGTAGCAGTCATTTTAATAATTTTGTTTTATATAATTTCCATTTGTATAAAAAACATGTTTACTATATTTTATCAATCTACAAAAGTACGATAAACAGAAAGTATGTTCAAAACACAAGATATGAGAAAGAAGGATTTAAAATACACACACACACACACACAGGTACACACACATGTCTGATGCATGTGTATATCAAACAAAAATGGCATGTTAGGCAATGTGTAATAACTAATATCTATGTCATAATAATAAATAAACATTGTTTGCCTATGCTAAATGTAAGTTAATATTCTTGAACTTATATGAAATTAGCTTTTATGTATGTCTTACTAGAGATATACACCAAATAAAAAATACAGTAGATACCAAAATATATAAGTAGGCAAAACATGCCCTAGATATTGAACACAGAAAATATGGAAGTGACAGTATTGTATAGAAGGCAGAATATATTAGTGTCTTAAAAAGAAATAATAAAATATAGAAATGATAAGTATACTTTACTAGTAAATAACTATATATCAAGATATACATGATAAACCTGTCAGTAATTTAAGATATATGACAGAAATACAGCTCACAAATTTGAACTTAACATCATCCTAGCACAAATGAGACTGAAAGGAGGTAAAGTATGTGTGTATATTTTTTAATACCTGGGTTCAGTTATTATTTTACAAGTTGAACAGATAGTGACTAAATTCTCAAATGACAAATCCATTGGATATATTATATAATCAGAAATAACAAAGGAAAAAAATTCATCTCCTAAAAAGTTTAAAACTATACCTTTAAAAAGTGGTTCAAAAATATAGTGATAGAATAATTTGCTTTTATAACTCAAATAAAATTTTTATAACCTATTAAGATCTCAGGAGATAAGCATAGTAGTAACAGAAATGAATCTCTGGCTAGGAATTATTCTATAAATGTGAAATATTAGCAAATCATTCATTTGGTATAAAATATTCGAGAAAAAGAATAAAAACCCACTTTGAGACAGGAGAAGAGATAAAAAAACAATTATAAAATGAGGGATGATTTAACTGGGAAAGCAAAACATGGGAGTGATATGAATATATGATATTTGGAAAATATAAACAATGCCATTTTGTAACTGTTATTTTCTAAGTTGTGCTTATATATATATATAAGATAAAATCTTACTTCAAAACTTAGTATTTACATTGCAGAGTGCATTACTAGTGGGATGTTTACAAGCTCTCCTAAATATATATTTACTTACTTGTGGGTAAATAAATACTGACCTGCAGTCAAAAGTATGTCCAGGCCCATCAACACAGATCCCTCCATTAAGACAGATGACTGAATTAAGTTCAGGCTCAGCACAATTATCAATGCTTTTTTCACAGTATGCACCAGTGTATCCACGTGGGCAAATGCAAGTAAATCCATGTGCTGACTTCTGACAGAAGCCTTCATTCATACAAGGGATTGATGTGCAGTCCTAGATTAAGAAATAGAGAATCAAATTTGATTATTAGTTATAAGGTTGATCATTTTAATATAATTATATTTTTATTTAAACATAATCTAAAAAACTGATGTGCAAACTTGTTTGACATTTCCTTCCTCTGTTAATTGAAATATATGTTTATGACAGTAAGCGGATTTTTACCTTTTATTACCAGAAAGACTCTGTCAAATATTTTATTGCTGATTTACCAAGAAATAAAATCATTATTAATCTTTATAAAAAGATGTACCATGTCAGAGAACTGCCCCTGCCCCCAATAATGGTGCTAAAGCAAATTTCCTCTGCAGATAACAGAATTCACTGGCCCTTAGTGTCTACCATACCTCTCAGTTTTCCCAAAACAGCCCCAGTTCAACTGCTCTCCTACGGTCATGATTAATAGTACTTCCATTAAATTTCAAAGGATTTCTGGGTTTGATCACATACTTAGAACAAACATTTCACAATGCATTTATATTCATGTAAAATAGCTAAAACATCTGTAATAGCTGAAGTTTGAATCCAATCATAATCTTTTAATTACCTACTTTTTCCCATGCATTTGTCCAAATGTATGTCCAGCATTTCTGACACCTATAGCTGCAGAAGTGCAGATGTCTTGTAGAGTTAGAGGAATCTGGATAATACCTGTTACTTTTTAAGCTTAAAAATATTTTAAAATTTCTCATAGTTTTACTTACTTATTCAACAAATGGTATTTTATTTATTGTAACTACATGGATGCACAAAATGGTGTTAATATCACCCACCTCATATGGTGTGCTATGAGAGTTAAATAAAATAGTGGCACTGTGTCTTAAACGTCATATGTGATCAGTAAATATTATCTTTCTTTCTTCTCCACTCTGAAGGCCAAGGGCTCAGTCAGCCTCTATTTCAATCTTTTGGCACTTAATTTGAACAAGAAATATGTTTCTCTGTATATTTAGCTTCTACCATATCATACCATATGCTTTTAAGTTTACAGTTTAGGGTTTATATATATACTTACAGTGTGGAAAACACATGTCATAGTACCACAAACATGGTATGACATTATTTTTCATAATGTAAACTGAAAAGATTTGCACCCCTAATTCTGAGAAATAATTTATGGAAAGTTATGACATCATTAGTAAAACTGTTTATTTTCAAGAGTTTTACCTAAAGATAATATCTTAATGAACCTAAACCAACTTGAATCATTTTGCACTCTAGGTCTTGAGTTCTTCCATTCTCAAGGATAATTGCATATGCAAACATAAAATACTTCTTCAGTGTTTTACCTTGAAAAGTGACAATTTTCTAGAATTATTGTTCATTAATTGACACCTATGCTTACAAATATTTAGTGACTTTTTAAAAAAGTATTAACAACAAAAACTCATACCGACAAGACTATTATGGAAGCCATTGCATTAATATCATGTATTCACTGGAAAATTAGATGATGTTAAAAATCATCAGAGATTAATTAGCGTCATCCACAATTAGAAATGAATTGTGCACTTCAGTATAATATTCCAGTCATGCCTGGAACTTAGATAGTGATCTTGTACACCCCCATCCCCCACAAGTGATAGAACTAAGTATGTTTTTATAAACAAATCCTTTGATATTTGTTCCACTTTTGCTGAAAATGTGAACTTGTTAAGAAAAACCAAGGGCACATAGTAGACTATCCTGTAGGTATTGCAGTTTTATTTATGGAATAGAAATGCAGAATTCCACAGGGAGTGGCATGGAAACATGTTTCTCCCTTAGCTCTGTTTCTAGATATGTATAGAATGATTTATTAGAAAACATTACATAAACTAATTGAATTGTATCTCCCATGGGAAGATAGGGATAGTTTTTAGACTGCCAAAAGTTCTGTCTCCAGGGTTTCAAGAATCTTTTACTAAATTAATTAGAAAGCTTAATGGGAAATACAAAGGCAATTTCTTTTTAGAGGAAATCAAATTGTCATTTAAAGTTCTTGATCTTTCCTGGTTTAAAAATTTAAAAGGATGCCTTTCCTTTTGTTCATCATCATTTATATTGCTTTGCTATATTCTATTTAATATAATAAAGTGCTTTCCCAAAGAGTTCACTAAAGTAATTTCAGAAAATAAAAGATATAAAAGGTTGAGTATTTAGAGAAAGAGATGGAAGCTGGGAGGAATCCTGCAGACCAGGGCAATCTAGACAACAGAGCTTGACCCCAGTGATATATTCGTTCAACTTGTACTGAAAATATTATGCCAGGAAATGTACAGGAGCATGAAAGGAACAGGGCAGTGATATATTCATTGTGAAATTCTTAGGCAGGGCAAAGTACTAACTGGGCTAGTAAATGTGACAGTTATCTCACTGACTCAGTTAGTTGTGTTCTCCCTGAGGGATGTGGTTTATATCCACAGGGTGTCCTGTGATCTCTTAACTGCCTAGAAAAGGAAATTACCCAATGTCATCTTTATCATAACATTTCTCTCATGGCATCACGTTTTATTTTTTAGCATTGGTGTTTTGGGTAGTGGAATACTTTCCTCAATTAAGATCTTGGAGAAAGGGAAACAGATACAGAGAGAACTACTATTTGAAGAGTGGGAACAGAACACGGTACCTAGTAAGTCCCTACCATTCCCTCTGCAAAGGCCTATTAACCTTCACAGAATTCCGTGAACTTTGTCCAGTTCTGAATAAAAACTGCTAGTGTAGTCCAGTGTTTTTAAATGCGTATATTCAAAATCTCATTAATTATATGGGCTTTTACTTTGCAAGCTGCAGGATTGGGCAATCCAAAAGACTGAGAACTTTGATGAGACGTAACTACGGAATCTGTAGCATTGTAAGTGACATGTGGTTGCTGTTGGTAGTAAAAAGAGTCTGGAAAAGGAAATGCAACTTCTCTTACCCCCACTTGTTTTGCTCTTCTGATCTAGGTTTGGGCTCACTTTTGCATGAGTCGTGATAGGTTTTCCCTAACTTAGGGATTCAAGATTTATGGAGGAGGGCAAATAATGGAATAGCTAGAGAACAAATACCTAGAGAACATAATGGCATTTATTTAAACAAAAGATACATATACCAATAAGTAATAATCACATTTTGTCAGAACAAATACGTAGGAAAATATTTCTAATAAACACACAAGTATGGCAGGGCACACACAAACAAATGAGCAAGAGGGTGTCTTAAAAGTAGTGCTGATTATTTTCTGCTATGAAATAGCTAGAATGAACTCAAACTTCTGCACCTAAAACACAGAAAGAATTTTTAAGAGCAATAGACTTAAAATATCTTAAATATCCAAAAAAGGATACTAATTAAATAAATATAGTATTTCCACACAATAGAATATTAATAAGAAGAAAGTAGAACAATATATGGTAGTATAGAATATATATATAATTATATATAAAGTAGAATAATTTTCTATGATTGATTAAGTGGAAAAGCAAGGTACTCTGTGTGTGTGTAATGAATGTTCCCGTTTTGCAAGATCTTGTTTATTTTAAAGATTTGTTTCTAATTAAAGGATATCGATATTCTCTAAAATAATTTGTAGGAAAAAGCTGACCATTTGTTGAGGGAGATGGACTCCAACTCAAACCCTCTCCTGGAAAGCATTCTGATGGTTCAATCATTTAATTTCAAATAAAAAGAACGAGAAGAACTTGTTAAATAAGTCCCTTTTAAACCTGTCAAAAATCACAGAACCTTTAGAGTCTGTAATCAAGTAAATTTGGATACATGAAAATAATTTTCTGAATGCCAGAATCCACTATGTACTAATGAAAGAATAACAAAAAATAGAAAAATATACATGATATACATGGCAGACAAAATGTAAATTATATTAAATAAAAAGCTCATAAATTACAGTCCACACTCAGAGAAACACAAATACATGCACTCACGTGTGCGTACTCAGTTTTTTACATGCAGGGGATACATGTGCAGCCTTGTTACACGGGTGTATTGCACTTGGGTAGTGAGCATAGCATACAATAGGTCATTTTTTTGAACCATTCTCCTCTCCCTCCACCCTCTTCTAGTCCACAGTGTCTATTATTCCATGTTTATCTCCATAGGTGTTGAATGTTTAGCTGTCATTTATAAGTGAGAACATATGGTATTTGTTTTTCTGTTCCTGCATTAATTACCTTAGTTTTATGGCCTCCAGCTGCATCCATGTTGCTGTGAAGGACATGACTCATTTTTATCACTCTGTAGTTTTCTATGGTGTATATGTACCATATTTTCTTTAACCAATCCACCACTGATGGTCACCTGTGTTGATTCCATGTCTTTGCTATTTATACACAGTTCTTTAATTCTTTCCTTTTTATTCAGAGGACTTACATGAGTCCTTGCTTTATATTAAGTCTGCTCATAGCAATATATTCACTACGAGTTAAAGCACGAATTCTCTTATTTCTACTTCATCTGAGAAAGTCACGATTTTTTAATTCTGTAATTAGTTTTTTCCATTTCAGTACATAACATATATTTATAATTTGATATCTTAAAAATAATACTGCTTCCATGTACATATACATGGTGCATGAGAAGGATACATGCCATCCTCCTAAGTCTTATCAAACTTGAAAGAAAAATATCTGCTTTCTATGCTGCCCTACTCACTTTCCTTTTCTGTTTGTGTGTGCATATCCAGAACTTAAATTACATTTTTTTCACTAGTCATGGCATATGTTCTCTCCCCAGGCATGCATTTGCTTTTCTCCAGCATTAATTCTAATTTTTAAAGCTTCCTTCTAATTGTCACTTGGACAAAAAACAAGACAAAGTGTATTAGGTTTCTCTAGAGAAACAGGACGAATAGGATAGAAGTATATGTGAAAGGGAGTTTATTAAGGAGTACTGACTCACACTATCACAAGGTGAAGTCCTACAATAGGCCATCTGCAAGGTGAGGAGCAAGGAAGCCAGTCTGAGTCCCAAAACCTCAAAAGTAGGGAAGCCGATAGTACAGCCTTCCGTCTGTGGCTGAAGGCCCAAAAGCCCCTGACAAACCACTTGTGGAAGGTCCAAGAGTCCAAAAGCTGAAGAACTTGGAGTCAAATGTTTGAGGGCAGGAAGCATCCGGCATGGGAGAAAAATGGAGGCCGGAAGACTCAGCCAGTCTAGTTCTTCCACGTTCTTCTGGCTGCTTTATTCTAGCTGAGCTGGCAGCTGATTAGATTGTACCCACTCAAATTGAGAGTGGGTCTGTCTTTCCCAGTTCACTGACTCAAATATTAATCTCCTTTGGCAATACTCTCACAGACACACCCAGGAATAATACTTTGCATCCTTCAGTCCAATGAAGTTGACACTCAATATTAACCATCACAGCAATTTTGCTTGTGTTGTTGCCCATCCAGCCCTAACATAAACTATATTATTTCCACTCCTAAGGTGGTTCACATGTAACACCTTGCCCTATATTGACCCGAGTGCTCTTTTCAGTTAGTACTGCCTATCTTTCTCCATTTTTCTTGCCTCTTTAGCCTTGAAAAACAGTTCATGAATCTCCTGCAGAGTGTGTTATCTAAGCATTGCACCATAGAGAAAGTTAAAATAAATAGGTCAGCTAGTAAGTAAGATAGAGAGAGATGTAGATCACTTTCCATGTGGAGCTGGTCAGGTAGGAAATATATCTAATGATTATTATATCTCAATTTCTTATAGACGTTCAATATCTAAGATTTACAGAATGAATGAGCAAAATTACATATAGAGTACACTTAATGTATTAGTGAAACATGACAAAATTTTAAAAAATGTATTAAACTATAATAATTATTCTAGATAGTACTGGTGCAAATGAAATAAAAAGTAAAGAAACAGAATAGTCCAAAAACTAACCCATATATAGAAATCTATTATATGAAAAGTGGAGCATTCCAAATCAAGAAAGAATTAACAGACCCTTTGATAAAATTTCTTGGAAAAAATGATTATACTTAAACCATTAAGTTAGATTCCTAGCTTTTATCAATCATAATATATTCACTATGAGTTAAAGCACTAAAAGTATCATGAATTCTATAATTGTAGATGAGAATATAAAAATATATTTAAAATATTACAGTGGGAAGGATTTCTTTGGAGAGCAGCAAAGCCCAGTTAGGAAGAAAAAGGTAAAGAAAAATATGAAAATCTCACAATTCATAAGCTGTATAAAGTAAGAGTGTCCAGACTTTATAAAAGATTTGCATTTTTTCAGAACCTAGTAGATTTTATCTATAATTTAAAATAAGACCTACAAATCAAAAAGTAAAGGGCAAGTAATCAAAAAGTAAAAGGGCTATAAGTAGGCAAGGCACAAAGAACTACAAATGGCAAATAATAGCATGGAAAGGTGTTCAATCTTGATAGTAACCTAGGAAAATATAAATTAAAATAATGACAAATTACATTTTCCTCATGAAATTAGTCAACACTTTGTAAAAAGTGATTTCATTTAATAGGATCTAGGTAAGCGGTGTGCTCATACTCTCATCAGGTAAGTGTGGTCTTCAGTGTTTATTTGGAATACTTTATAGCTATTAAAAAGAATGAATCAGGACTCTTTGCATTTTAATGGAATGATTCCTAAGATATACTTCTAAGACAAAAAAGTCACTGAGTATAATGAGTTTGCTCTTATGTTAAAATAACAATATTAGGAAAAAATCTAGAATCACATAGGTAGAATTTTAAGAATTGCTCTCATAATATTGGCCATGTATGTATATATGTATGCATGCATATATACATACATATGTCAAAAATGTCTATTTACTGATATTTTAATACAAAACTAAGAATATGATATTTGTACTATTAAGAAATATGGTTTTAGACATTACTTCAGGCAATATTTGCGGTAATGCAAACAAGATGTATGGTTTATTCAGTTTCCCCCGTAAGGAAATGGCCGGGGAGCTCCAGGGGACCCAGGCGCCGTCGCTTCGGCGGAGCCTGGGCTGACCAGCCAGGACAGCGGGGTAAACCCGAACAATTCTGCGCGAGGTAGGGAGGCCATGGCGTCCGGCAGTAACTGGCTCTCCGGGGTGAATGTCGTGCTGGTGATGGCCTACGGGAGCCTGGACTTGAAAGAGGAGATTGATATTCGACTCTCCAGGGTTCAGGATATCAAGTATGAGCCCCAGCTCCTTGCAGATGATGATGCTAGACTACTACAACTGGAAACCCAGGGAAATCAAAGTTGCTGCAACTATCTGTATAGGATGAAAGCTCTGGATGCCATTCGTACCTCTGAGATCCCATTTCATTCTGAAGGCCGGCATCCCCGTTCCTTAATGGGCAAGAATTTCCGCTCCTAGCTGCTGGATCTGCGAAACACTAGTACGCCTTTCAAGGGTGTACGCAAAGCACTCATTGATACCCTTTTGGATGGCTATGAAACAGCCCGCTATGGGACAGGGGTCTTTGGCCAGAATGAGTACCTACGCTATCAGGAGGCCCTGAGTGAGCTGGCCACTGCGGTTAAAGCACGAATTGGGAGCTCTCAGCGACATCACCAGTCAGCAGCCAAAGACCTAACTCAGTCCCCTGAGGTCTCCCCAACAACCATCCAGGTGACATACCTCCCCTCCAGTCAGAAGAGTAAACGTGCCAAGCACTTCCTTGAATTGAAGAGCTTTAAGGATAACTATAACACATTGGAGAGTACTCTGTGATGGAGCTGAAGGACTCTTGCCGTAGATTAAGCCAGTCAGTTGCAATGTGCAAGACAGGCTGCTTGCCGGGCCGCCCTCGGAACATCTGGCCCAGCAGGCCCAGACTGTATCCATCCAAGTTCCCGTTGTATCCAGAGTTCTTAGAGCTTGTGTCTAAAGGGTAATTCCCCAACCCTTATGAGCATTTTTAGAACATTGGCTAAGACTGTTTTCCCCCAGTAGCGCTTTTTTCTGGATTTGCATTCAGGTGTTATTCTTAATGTTTCTGTCAAAGCTTCTTAAAAATCTTCACTTGGTTTCAGCCATAGTTCACCTTCCCTGTTCCAGGTTTATTTAATTCCAAAGGTGAGAGTTGGAGTGAGATGTCTTCCATATCTATACCTTTGTGCACAGTTGAATGGGAACTGTTTGGGTTTAGGGCATCTTAGAGTTGATTGATGGAAAAAGCAGACAGAACTGGTGGGAGGTCAAGTGGGGAAGTTGGTGAATGTGGAATAACTTACCTTTGTGCTCCAGTTAAACCAGATGTGTTGCAGCTTTCCTGACATGCAAGGATCTACTTTAATTCCACACTCTCATGAATAAATTGAATAAAAGGGAATGTTTTGGCACCTGATATAATCTGCCAGGCTATGTGACAGTAGGAAGGAATGGTTTCCCCTAACAAGCCCAATGCACTGGTCTGACTTTATAAATTATTTAATAAAATGAACTATTATCAAATAAAACGTATGAATCAAAAAAAAAAAGATGTATGGTTTATTCATTCTCTACTAGGGAATTTATTTATTACATTTCCTTTTCCACATCAAGAATGGCTTTCACTATCCAGAACAAAATAAACACAATATCAACAGATAATTATGCTTTTTAAAACTGTGTGTCAGAAAACGTGCTAATTGTTTTACATGCATTATCTCATTTAATTCTTGCAATAACCTGAGGTAGTTACTGTGATTATTTTTATTGAATAGTCAAAATAATTTCAAAATAAATGTAAATTGAGAACACACGGTAGGTAAGTAGCAATATAGAGTTTCAATCTTGGTTCTCCGTGAATGCATTTAACTACTCCATCACCCCTCTCTGGAAGGGCCACTTACTGAATAGTTACTGTGTTTCATGTGCATTCTCACACATGACCCTGTGATGTCAGAACTAGTATATCTATGTTTTACTGACGAGGGAGAGAGACACAAAGAATGTAATAAAATACCCATGGTTTCACAATGACAAAGGCTTTTAGTTTGTATGCTTCCTCCCTTTACCATGTTATTGTCAATCAAAAATGATTTGGAAGAACTCCCCAGTATTCCAAAAGGCTCACAAGATTCTCATCCACCAAGAACGGTCACAATTCTCAGTCAACCAACATTTTTCAACAAATGAGGCATCCCATATAAAATACCATATGTCAATCACACCACATGAGACTCCTGAAGATTGAAAGACATATCCTGAGAATATTAAAGGTGTTGCCCACGTCTTGATATATACATCCAGTATTTATATTATCCTTGTGATAACTGAATTAATTGAATCCTATGTCATCCCTACAGATCCACAGATACCTCTGTCTCCTAAGACCAGGGAGGACGAGGCAGATGGTAAAATTTAAGCCATCTGAGCAACTGTTGATAATGGATACTTCTAGGATTTAGTTTGGTGGGGCGGTCGGCGGGAGGGAGGAGAATCGTGGAATTTTGTAACAACAAGAGACAAAGAAGGAAAAGGTGGGGGAAAAAAAAGCCATGATTTGTAGTTTTGTTTGGAGCAGCCAAAGAATTACACAGAGGAAAGATGAGAGAACAGTTAAATCATCAACAACTGTGGAAGAAATGACTCTGAAACCTACAGCAAGCAACTTGATTTTTCTTTTAAATTAAATTTTTGTCATATAACTTGAATAAAATTATAAGACTTACATTAATTTTGATCTTACATTGTGTGCTAGTCCCATCTGCATCACATGAACATGGATATTCATTAATAAGTTCTGTGCACCTGAAACACAGAATTAGAATTACATTTTCAAATAAGTAGATGTTAAAGCATAACTTCAAGGGAGTTTCACCATTTAAACTTTTCTTTCCTAGTTCAGGTGAAAAAAGCACTCCCATGAGCAATACAAAGCAGAGTTTATTCCTGGGTTTCTTATCCTTGAAGGTGACTGGACTGAAAAAACGGATCAATTTTCATTTTTGCCATTTTCCCCATGGCAATGAAAAGAATGAACAGTTTTAAAAGATAAAAAGTATGTCTAGGGCTTACGTGAGAAACTGAAGTTAGCTATGGCCAGCCTGCATTGCAATGAGCTGCCAACCTTCTTTCTCCCTTCCCTGCTTACAAAGTAGGTGGCAGGATTAGAAAAGAAAACTAACGTCGAAGCAAGCAGCATGATGCATCTGTGATACATTCTTCTTTGCCACCTGCATCTCCTAGAAATACCTTCACTCTAGATGTGTATTAACCAATATTTTATCCATGATCAGAGCAGTTATTATACAGATTCATAGAGTCATAAAATACTTTTCATACACATAGGGCTGAAAGAACCAGTTTACTTAGGAACATTTTAAATACTGTGTGGTATTATCTCTCCATAGAGCAAATAATAGAATGTCTCATCATCTTACCTGCTAGTTCTATTACCATGAGCAGTTACCTTTAAGTATATTAAAGTCTCATTAATCCACATTTATAGAAAATTACTTTATGCTAATGAACAGAAATAAAAGAAGGGCAGAGATAATGTATCAGTACATTGCATTAGCTAAAACTGGCAGCATCTGTCATCTTAAATGTACTTAGCTCTTGTTTTATGAAAGAGCATAATTAAAATTATCTTTATCAACTTTCCCTTGACGTTAAGTCTTAAATATTGTGAGTTAAATATACTTTCATAAAGCTAATAATAAAAAAAAATAGCTACCTTCCATGTAGACAAGGATTTGAAAGGCAATCATTGGCATTTGTTTCACAGTGTGTTCCAAAAAACCCATTCTTGCAGTCACAGGTATAATGATTGATGCCATCGATACAAACTCCATCATGGAGACAGGGCTCTGATAGGCATTCATCTAGATTTATTTCACAGTTGATGCCTGTGTTGGAACAGACAAGGCAAAACATGAAACCATTTAAATACAAAACTCTTAAAAGTTTGTTCATTATGGTAAACATCACCAAGAAATGAAGACCTCTCTCTATAATGATAACTTGGTATTTGGTAGCAAAAGAAAATATATTTCAAGGTTAAATATATTTAGGTCTATGAATGTTCAGATTACTAATTTAATGTGAACGACAAAAACAAAGCACAAGCTTAATCTACTGAGGAGATTGTTTTTAGTGTGATGTTTGTTGAGAATATTAGTGAAGTAATGAATTATATCAAGTAGTCACTGTGAATACTGATTCAAAATTTTTTTGTAATGGTCTTTGAGAGTCAAACATTTATTACCTACAAGAATTAAGAATGAGTTTGAAGTTTTCTAAATTTGGCTTTAGTGAGTCTATTAATGAGCTCCCTGAGATTTCTAAATGAAATCTAACTTTGGCTAAATACCTGGGATTTTCAAAGGCCAAGTAGCGAATATTTTTTAAGCACCTACCAGGAACCACCGCTATGCTCAACTAGAGGTACAAAGCCAAAAAATAAACTTCCTGTTAATCCAAAAACGTTTTTAGGGAGGTAATAATTTACAGATAGAAAACACCGAGATGATAACATAAGCAGAGCTTAATGGAAAGCAAGATTGTGTTTCGTATGTTTGAAATATCTGGAAAGAGCACAGAACCATTGTAGAATTGTTAGAATAACTTCTTTGCCCATTACATCCATTACTAGCAAGCATCTACTAATAAAAACCAGCATTGATTGAGCACTTATAGGTGTGCCCTGCCCTTAAGGCTTCCTGCACATTATCTTAGCTAATGCTCATCAAACCGATAGGCAGATCTCATTAACCTTAACTCACTGGTGAGTATTCAGAGTGTAAGTGAAACTTCCAGGTCACACAGGCCATAACAGCAAACAAGAATTTAAATCATGTTTCCTCTGACTTGTGCTTCTGATCATTACTTTAAATTACCTACCTTGCAGCTACTCTAATATGTGCATAAGTTGCTATGCTGAGTAATACTGTGGATACCAATTGGAAAACATGGTTCTTGTAGCCAAAACATAATACCTAGTTGTGAATAAAGATAAGTAATAAGCTGATTACAGTGAAGAAGACAATAATGAAAATAGCTGACATGTGAGGCTCTTACTATGTGCCAGGTACACTCAATTTCAGAGGTTCATGACACAGTTTTATTTCCCACTCACTCTCCATGACTCGAGTGAGTTACAGATCCTCTTTACATTATCTTCACTCTGAGACCAATGTTAATGAAGCATACTCTACCTGGGATATTGACATCTGTGTTTAAGAGGAAAAAAGACACTTCCCTTTAATGTTGGACTTGGTCATATGACATAAAATACAGGTGGCTCTTAAGTCTTTCACCTACAAATCAAGTTATACGACTAAGTCCAACAGAAATGGAATGGGAAAGAATGTTTCTCCCCCAGGAAAGGGCAGATATTTGTAACAATAAAATTGAGTACAAGCATAATCAATCAAGCTTCTCACTTGTAAATGAGGGTTACTTATTGGTACATCACACGTTTATTGGGATGATAGAGTATAGGCATGCATCAAAAACAACCTAGCCAAGGTCTGATACATGTTTAACATTTTATTACTTTCAGGTTCTTGATAAAAATATCACAAACACATTATATTTGATTAGTGATTTGGGTGGTTCCAAAGACACCACCATTCTAACTAGGAAGATAAGTGAAAAGTCTCCGTATCACTATGTAGAATGCTGGTAGAGTCAGTGCTGAAATTTTCAGTTAAAAAAAGATAGATGGTCAATTTATAACAAAAGTGTGGGGGCAGGGACGGAAAGTGTTAAAAGAGTTTGGGACAGGATGCATCCAGCAATGTTGGGAGATGAGGAGATTTGACAAAAGACACTCCACTCTGTTTTTGAAATGTTCTCTCCATAAAAGGCAAACATGTCTCAGTTTAGCTAGAGACAGCATCATACAGATTATCTTAGGATCTTTTTTTCCTAATGTTTTATTCATTAATTAAAATTGTGGTTATAATTTGACTTTCTAAGTAGCCTCCAAAGAGGATAAGAATGGAATAACTAGCCAATGTGAACATTTTGGTCTCTATAAACCATTCTCATTTTTAACATTATACTCCTTCAGATTCATACATATCAAAGTCCCTTTTACCTTTCTAACTTCATCTTATTTTAATCTCACCCTTGACTAGTCTACTTTACTTACAATGACCTCCTTATGTTTTCTCAAAAGTTTTAGGCATGTTGTTCCTAAAAGACCTTTGTACTTTAATTCCCTTTCTAAAAAATCTCTTCCAAATATTTCACAGTTTACATCTTCTTCAGGTTTTTACTCAAATGTCACTATCTCAATGAGGACTACTCAACCACACAATACAAAATTGCATTCTCGTCTTAATCCACAATTGCCATTATCCTGTTTTATGTTTCCCTCCTATAACAAGTAATCTCCTTGTAGCATTCCATAAGATTTATTCATCTTTTTTTTCTTTTTCTCTGTATTTCTCCATGACAAGCTTAGCTTCATAAAGGCATAGATTTTGTCTGTCTCATTCAAACTGCATACATTCAAATATTTGTTAAAAAATAAATCCTTGTCATATACGTGTGTGGGTTTATGTGTGCATGTTTTTGTATTTTGTTTTGCAGATATCTGTTATTTTCTCAGAAATCCCAGCCTCTTCCCAACCACGAACAAAACAGTTCTTGAGAATCTGGGGAAACTGTTAGTCCTTGCAAAGGTGAGAGTCAGAATCCAATGAGGCGATGGTGATGCCTCTGAGGTGCATAACTAAAAGAGTTGTCTGTGCAGCCAAGGGGAAATATTTAATGGGACCTCTGCTTTTTCCCACCTTCAAACAAAGACATGTTCATGTGTGAAAAAAGACACACAGTTGTGGAGGGTCTTGGACTTTGGTTCACAATGATCTCCCACAAATAATTACCAACCTATTCAAACTCTAAGTTATTCATCTGTAAACTATGAATCAAAATATCTCTACTGTAGCATAGTAGAGAGATATTCATAAAGTGCACATACATATATATACAAATACATATGCTCCCTGATTATTATAACAACAAGATTGTTTATCTTCATAGGATAACAATGCTTTGACCTAGCACATCTAAAAGAAATAATAGTATTTATTAGACAAGATCAAAGCCTTGGCTAAAGTCTCAGTCTCAGTTTTTTGCCTACATTGCCTTATATACCAGGTATTTCCTACTGGTCATTAATTTATCTAATGCATATTTATGTGTCAATCAGAGTTCTAGACTCCTTGCATAGTTCCCTTGACCTGGCATGCATCACTGCCACCTCAATCACAGCATAGCAGATGATTTTCACAAAATCTAATGATTTCATTATGGACTTCATTTGACAAAAGAAGAGCCATGATAAATTTTTTTCTTCCTTTTTGTTATGTCTAACATATTGTTCTTTCCACCTACCCTCCTGCCTGCTTTGGAGCTACAGCAATAGTTTATGTTTGAAATAATTTTCAGCTTGTGGTTCTAAAGTTTTTTATTTCATTCACAATGCAGGCAATTCCTTTTTTAAGCAGATTGGAAGGTTACCTGTGATATTTGAGTTTTTTTCCTATGATCCCACTTATTTAAAAATCCTCTTTACTAGTCCGCCTCAACATCTGCCTCCAGATTGAATATTTTCACATAGGAAATTACACAATCCTTTTAGAATCAAGCCATTAAAGTTCATAAACTGAGAGGTTTGATCAGCAAAACATTTTCGTCCATCAACAATGTTATAATAGAAATTATATATATTCCTATTATATAAATATATGATTTTATGTATATATATATATCTGTCAATCAGCTGTCTTTTTTCAGACTTTTTTTTTCTTACTTTCTCTTCATTCCCTTTTTACCCAATTTCTTCCCATTTGTCAGCGTTACATGTTTTGACAAGTTTTTCAAAATCACTTTCCTGATTCTTAATTTTTTTCATTTCACATATGAGAACCTCAAAACATACTTTATGAACTCTCCATTGTCCCCAGAAATAAATGTAGTCTCCCTAGCCTAAAACCAAATTCTCTGTTCCAATCTTTCCTTTCTTGTCGCTGCTCTGATATTATCAAATACTCTCATCTCCTGGTTTATAAACCTGATTGAATAATACAATCAACTGTGGAGTTTTAAAAAATACAAAATCCCAAATCTGAATCTCTGAGAAATAGGACTGAAAAGTTATATTTTTAAAAATCTCTCTAGATGGTGGTAAATCATAGCTAAGGACTGCTGCTTTTTAGCAAACTGGCTTAAAATTAAACATTCTCAATATTTTCTCATATCCATGTTAGCTCCTGATAGTTCTGCCTGAAATGTCATTTCCACGTCTCTGTTTGCAGCCTGTTTTTTTATTTGAGGTCTTACAAAACTCTAGATAATTTTAAATATTCCTTTTGATATCTCCCATTGCATATCAGCTAATATCATTTATCAGAGTCTCCTTAGAGTTTATTTATTTGAATTACTGTCTTAACTTCCAAACTTTATCACTAGTTATTTGAGCACAGGGATCATACCTATTTACTTTTACCTCATGAAAATGCCAAATACAAAACTTTTCATGTAGTAAATGATCAAAATAGTCGGCTTAACTACTACTGAACACATCTAAATTGTGATAACATTTTGAAAATGACTAAAATTTACATAATAGCATGATATTTACAAAGGACATAATCAAGTTAATACAGGCATACAATAATTACATAATTTATGGACTTAAGAATCAGTGATTTTAAAAATTCAAATTCATATTTCTAACCATTTTGAATTACAAAATTAAAAATGTCATAAGAGCTCCAAAAGCAAAATGAGAGTTTTGTAAACGTTTCTTATTATGAACAATATTTAAATTAAAAACAATTTTAACTATCATATAAAAGATTTCCAGATAGGCAGTCCAGCAAATGCTATTCTATGAGGAATAATCTAGGCAAACATGCAGCCATGGTGTTTAAAGGTGTGTCAATCAAAAATTATGAGATGTAAAAAAAATCCAGAAACAACAAAAAATGGATGGAATAAGAATAAAGTTGACAGAAAGGTTGAAATTATCAGAGAAGGAATTTAAAATAATGATTTAGAACATGACTGATATGTTAAAAAATATATCATAAAAGGTGGATAGATGACTGAATCTATGAGGAATATCAAAAGAGATAGAAACTATAAAAATATTCAAATTTCAATGCTAGGAAAATAATACAAGATGAAGAATTAATGTAATGAGCTTATCAGTGGACTGGACATAGGAAAGAACCAATGAACTTGAAGATAAGCAAGTATAAATTAATCAAAAGGAAACACCTGGAGGTAAAAAGAGTAAGAAAACAGAAAAGAGCTTCTAAGACATATAGAATAATATTAAAGGTTCTAACTGACTTGCAGCTGGAATCCCTAAAGTAAAAGGGAGAGATAATATGATAGGAGAAATATGTAAAGAGATAACGGACATGGATTTGACTAAATTAATGGAACTCTGTAGCAGTTTCAGGCAGTATATAAGCTATTTTGCTGTTTGGGGCATATATCTTAGAAGACTCTATGGTATTAAAGATATATGTAGTGGAAAATATGATGCATAGACTTTATAGTAGTGCCAGAGGAAGAATCATAGACTGAGGCTCTGGACCAAAACTAAAACATATGTAGCAGAGAATTATCCTGAAATTGAGAAATGGCTTCTGGCATGTCTGGGTAGTTGTAGAGATGAAACACCTGACCATGGGACATCAAGTATCCATGTGGACAGAACTGCCAATGCATTTGGCAAGACCAGTGGCAACCTACAGTAGGTAGTACATTGGGAATTGTGTATGAGTATGCCAGAGATCACAGATAGTTGCACTCCTAAGTTATGTACTTCTTTCGCAACAGAAGCTCATCCTAAGTTCATACTGTTTCTGTCTGGGCCCTCCCTGGTGGCCATCTGAAGGAAAAATAAAAAAAGCCTGAGCTTGGTTCATGGATGGGTTGACTTGGTATATGGGTATAAACTGGAAATGGACTGCTGCTTCCTTAAAGCCTTATTAAGAGGTTACCCAAGAAGGTAAAGCAAAAGGGACATGCTTCGGATGGGCAGATCTTCAGTCTCATGATGTGGTCATAATCTTTGGGTGGAAATAGCCTAAGAGAAGAATATGCATGGAGTTATAGGTAGTGGCAAATGACATGGCTGGACTGGAAGGTAAAATATAAGACTATCTGGGTCAGGGAAATATGAGAAAGAAGCATATATTGGACTGATAGGAGTGGGCATGAAGTGTGAAGGTCTCTGCAATGCATGTTAATGCAGAAGAGGCATTAAATAACCATACAGAAATAACTCAGCCAGTTAACATCTGTCCTTCTCTGGCATCAGCCATCACAATGGTGGTACAATAGGCATGAATAGAGTAGCTAGAGTGGCAAATATGAAGGCCTGTGCATGGACCCAATGTATGGGCTCCTCTGTCCCAAGAATTAGTTAGGTACTGCTTCCCTCAGATATCCAATCTTCCAGGAACAGAGACCATAGCCACTACACACTTAATGGTCAGCCTTTCTTGCTTCTCCTGCCAATAGATGTTTGGCCAGAATAACTACTCAAGGGCTTATGTAGTGTTGATCCATCAATATGAGAGTTCTCATAACATCTCATTGGAACAAGGAAGCCACTTTACTTACGACAAAGCATAGTAGCAATCAGATAACGATAGATCTGTTGGTTTCATGATGTAGCACATCATCCAAAAACTACTAGGTGTAACTAAGTTGCCAGTTCGGAGATGAGAGCTTTTGGGGATGGAACACTATATTATAGAATGCAGTATGCACTCTATATCAATAATCATTATATGATGCTTTGTTCCCAATAGGTATAATATATGGAATTGGGAACCAGGGGGTAAAAGTGAGTGAACCGATGTGCCATCCTTCTTTGTGAACAATTGGGAAATTTGTGCTTTGCATTCCTGAAAATATAGGTTCCAGGAATCTAGAGACACTGATTACCAGGGGAGGGATCCTTGCGCTAGAGAATACCACTAGAATCCCTTTTTGAAATGTATGGTTGTTGTAGGCTCTTTGTGCTAAGAAACTATCAGTCAAGGAAAGAAGTTCCTTATTGTGATATGGACTGAAATGTTTGTGTTCCCCCCAAATTCACATGTTGAAATCCTAACCCCTAAAGTGATTAGGTCATAAGGGCAGAGCCCTCATCAATGGAATTAGTGCCTTTATAAAATAGGCCCAAGGGAACCTTCCACCATGTGAGGACATGGCTAGAAGGCACAATCTATGTACCAGAAAATGACTTTCACTGGACATCAAATCTGCTGCCACCTTGATCTTGGACTTCTCAGCCTCTAGACCTATCAGAAATAAATTTCTTTTATTTATAAGCTACCCAGTCTATGGGATTTTGTGATAGAAGCTCAAATAGACTAAGATACAGGGGTAAGTGATGCTGATAATGGGGAAGGGGGAAGTAGGACACTGTTATAAAGTAGGGACAAGGATAAAAATATGTGACATTAAGGTGATCTACTGAGCAGAGTCTTCATTGTCATTCATGAACAAACAAAAAAGTCATAGCCTTACTAGGAGATTAACTCTCAGGCATGAGTTTCTAGATTAATTCACCAGGTAATCCAGTAGGCCAGCATATTTTCTAGCCAAGGATGAGGGTAATATAATTTGCACAGGAGAGGAGGAAGAGAAGTATCAGATGCAGTACCAAGATCAACTTTGGTGAAAGAAATTGGAGTTCTTCCCAGTAATCCCTGAAAGTGATCTTGTCTATTTACCCAGGAAGAGACAAATTATAATTTTGGGTATCTGTTTCCAGATTAGGTGTGCTTATTTTAGAAAGCAGGTAGATCTGAGCAGCACAAAGGGTTGACTATAATAGATAAAATAATGAGCATTCCAGGTCCCCATTCAGAACAGCAACACTCAATTCCACAAATAGAGGAGTTTCCTAACAAGTTCTAAGTGCAATTCTTCCCCAGGAATTGAATTTTGCTTGGCCAAAGGGGTCTGCCTTGCCCAAGTTTGGGCCTCCCCTCTGCTGTGCAATGAGTGAAGGCGACTCAGTATGGGTCAACTATGAAGGGGCCATCCCCACTTCATAGTTCCTGGAGGGATCAACTGAGGCTTCTGTTATAACTACATCTTAGCTCAACATCTTCCTTTCCCAGTCCTACTTCTCTTTCCCCTCACAGGCATTGCTGTTGAAAGTAGTCACTGATAACTCACCTATATGTAAATTTCAGTCTCTTTCTTGGGAAGCCTAACCTATGACAAAGTTTCCTGGAAATTAATCTTTTCCATGGGAATGCTTTTAAATTTTTTTGTCAAAAAACTTAGGAAAAAATGTTGAAAGTGTATGAAGTAGTTACTAGGAAAATGTATATCATTAATAAAAATATTGGCGGTATATATCAAGTACTGGATTAAACCAGCATAGATTTAGCATTTGATTAACAATCATTTGCTAATATTTTCATTGTTTGGAAAGTATTTATTAGAATATTATATCTGTTTTCAGAAGCTCTCCAAGGAACTTTTACTGATGCTTTATTTTCCTGTCTATAAATATCCCAGGTTTGGACAGAGGCTTTTAAAATTCATTACAGTAGTCCTTAGAAGTTTGGAAAAGGACAAGTATCAATAAATATTTGATGATGAAAATGATGATGATAATGATGTTCATTTAAATCTTATTTCTCCTTATATTTTCCTACCTGTTTTATGAAAAGAATGGGGGCAATTCTTCAATATCAGGCCACAATTAAATGAAGTCTTCTCTCTCTTAGACTCTGTTACCACAAGAATGCGGCCAGTTGTTAGAGGACTTCACAGTTTATTGTAAAAGTTATAAAAACAATTACTATGTCATTGTAAAAAATTTTAAAGAAGACATTCAAAATATCCTTCACAAAATTGCTAAGACAAGCAAAAACAATATTCTGATTCATATTAGTTACGCATTGTTTTTAGATCATTCTAAATGAGTGAGTCAAGAAAGGTATGTGAAATGAGGTGTGTGTTTAATTAGGCAACTATGTTGAGAGCTTTGGAAAGTGAGAAGTTGTTCAAGGTGAAGAGATGCAGAATATCTCTAAGTACAAACAGGCATATGAGGATTGATTAAAAATGAAAGATATTAGACAATAGAAGTAACAGTTTATAGATGAGTCGGACTTCTGTTCTAATTAATACATAATTACTTATTATTTGAGGGCCCTGTGTATTAACTCTGATTAACATGTTAAAATATTGTCAAAACTTATAAACTTCACACATTCATACGCATGTACATGGCTATAATTTATCAACTAACATTAATACTAATACAATCAGGAAATTTTATGTCAAACAAATGATTCTAACCCTTGCTAATATAATGCAGAAAATAGCTCATTATTTAAAGTACTGTTTAGTTCCTAGGTTCTGTTATGATTAAAATAAACACTGCATGAGTCTATCTGTATGAGGCATCTAGTCACCAAACTTATAGACATAGATAGTAGAATGGTGGTTTCTAGAGGCTGGGGGTGGGAGAAAATGGGTAGTTGTTCAATGGCATAAAATTTCACTTATGCAAGATGAATAATTTCTACAGATAAGCTATTAACTATAGTACCTGTAGTTACCAATATAGTATTGTTCACTTTAGAGTATTAGGATAGGTTGCATGTTAAATATTCTTACCACAAAAAAAATTAAAAAATAACACATACACACAAAAAAGAATATGAGAAAATTTTTGGAGGTGATGAATATGTTTGTTATCTTGATTTTGGTGACAGTATCATGGATATATGCATATGTCAAAATTAGTCAAGATGCATATATTAAATGTATGTAGTGTTTTTGGATATCCATTGTATCTCACCAAGCTACAAATGAAGTCCTATTAATCACATATACAATAATGATTTCTACCCCATAGGGCTAATGTGAGTATTAAATGTGTCTACACAAAGTTAATGCAATCTAAGTATTTCAAAGGACATTCTTTAGTTCAAAGGACATTCTTTAGAAATTATTGCTCTAAGCTTGTCTAAATGAGTGCCTCAAATATTCTTATGTGCATCATTGAGCTCCAACCATTAGACCCTGCCACATTCCCCATTCCAATTCATAAGAATGAGAATTGAGATCATTAGGACTAATTTTATGGCTTATTACATATAAACATTAATGCACACAACTCTGTTTCTGATTATGCATATCTTATTTCTTGTACTTCAATACCACAATACTATTTCACTTATAGGTACATCACAATCTTTACATGGTAAAGTATTTCGGTAGGACTACACTGAATAGGATTGAAAACCAGCTTGCCATCAAAACAATTCTTTAAATGAATAATGATTTTGTGAAAACATTCGGTTTTAGGTAACCTGTGTGTAGCTAGGAAAACACTTTAATTATGCTTAAAATGTCAATTATAGGACAATTTTGCTTCAGATAAACAAGGCTGATAATCAGTGGGATGTACCGGCATGACTAGTGTAAAAATATTGAAATGTTAAGTAACTAGCCATGGGTGTTGCTGTTGCTCACCCTTCTTAGAAGCCCCAACATTTCTTCTGTGACTATGCAGACTTCATGAGCTATCAAGTGAGGCATAGAAACATGAGGTTATACATAGGTCAAAACAATCATTACATAATTTTATTATTACCTCTGAAGATAAATATAACAACAAAAATATGTCTCATATCAGTGAGCTCATGTGTAAATTTTTTGAATCAAAGTAGCTTGTAATTTTTTGTATTTTGTAACAATTAGAAATGAATGAGTCAGCCTTTAATTGCCGTTATTAGTTAAAATTATATTTCTACATAAGGAAAATACACGATAAGCACTGAAATCTTTCTTTTATAATTAAAAAAATGTAAGATTGAATGGCCTAAAATTATGTAATTAGAAGATGACAAATGGAATCACTTTTACAGAATCCTGGGGCTTTGAACAAAATTTGTGACATTTTACAATGTATGTTTCTCTTATTTCTGACAACTCTACCAAGTAACTGGAGATCAATGAAAAATTCTAATTTTAATTCTTCATTTGAATGGGCCCCAAACCAGGGCCTTGATGAAATTTAAGGATTTTGTTTATCCCCACCAGGTTAGGCACAGACACATTCTGACATAAAGATTGATTTAGGTCCAATGAGTCAATCGAATGCATTCAAGAGAAACCCTTTGGGAAAACAAAGCAGACCCAGCAGTCACTAAGACCAAGCTGTGAGCCAGAACACTCAGAGTGGAAAATAAATGTTCTTTATCGGAACCAAAAAGCGATCTGAAACTTACAAAATTTGGGAGGTATTCTTTAATTTAAAAAACGCTCATGATTACAAATATAAAATAAGGCACAATATGCTAGCACAACCCCTTCTGTGTAAAGAGGTTAAAGTTTAAACCTATTAGCTTCATAGTAAATTCATTTCTAGTTGCTACTATTTTTAATACAGAGCTGCATGAAAAAATGGAAAAATTTGAAATTAATATAATGTCTACTGTTCTCCATATGGCTAATTCCATAGTTTACTTAAGTAGGAAGCATACTTTAAAGACCAAGTCAATTTTGTCATGGAAGTAAAAATCCATAATTAAAAATATCCAGTAACCTAGTTAATTTGAGATTTAATTTTCCAAAATTAAGAAAACATCTTATTGGAGGTGCTTGCTTTAATCCTTAAATCAATAGCATAACATTTTATTTATTCAAAGTTATAGGCAATGGCTTATAAGCTGCACCTAATTCATAGTTTGATAAAAGAGTATTGTTTCTAGAGTGGCATTTTAAAAATACTAAGTCTCTATAATGTTTAATTTTAAAGACCAGATGAAATAAAATGTTAAGTGATAATCACAGGACTTTCTATATTGTATGTTTTGATTAACAAACACAATTCTTAGTTGTTAATTTGATTTATGCATAAACCAACCTGTTAAGTTGATGTTAACCACAGGAAATAGATAAGGCTAACTGATGGTTGTACTATTGAGAGACAGTCCAATATCAAATAATAGCAAAAATAAGTTTTGAAGTAACATCTTCTGATTTAAAATGAGTGGCCCAATGTGTGTTATGCAGAAATAAAAGGAGTTTAAAGATGTAAAGTTATAGTTTTGTACTAGTAAATGTTTAACTGGCTCTTGGAAGAAAAAAAAATCAGGAAGCAAGGGCTTATTTATAACATAGTTTAATTCCCCTGATGCAGTACTCCCATCTTTTTTATTTCAATGTCCCGAAATTACGTCTACAAACCAACAAAGTTTATAAAAATTAATATTCAGCTCTCATGAGCACTATTAGCTTTCTCCATCACACCACTGGAAAGGTACTTTCCTAAGTATTAATTTGGGGTTGAGCAGAGTGTTAGAGAACTAGAAACATGTGCATAATAAGGACGAGGAAAGGCAATAGAGATTGTTGTTGAGGGAGCTGTTGAAATGATAGAAGAAAGTATGTGGTGTGTGTCTGCATATGTGTGTGTAGCAGACAATTCCTCACAATATTATAGACTAACACAGTCACTAATTAGCATAATGTGGCTGAGAATTTTAAAAAAACTTGTGGCAAGATTTTAATACCAAGATGACAATACAATTATTTTATTATGAACACTCACTGAATCTTATGTACTAGGTAAGCACTGGTGATAAAAGCATGACACCAGACTTAGGTACCAGTTGTGTCCTAATTTTACATAGCAAACATAGCCACAGGATAATATACAACCTCTTGAAGATCAGGCTGTTGTAAACTGGGTTAATAGATCTGGGTTTCAACACATAGAGTTAATTATGAGAATATTCACTGCTAAACATTTGAATTAACTGTGTATATATTATAACAAATTTAAACTTTATTCTATAAAAATAGAATGAAACAACATTGAAAACTATGTGCCAAGGCTAGAGACAATGAGTGCAGTAACGTGGTAGTATTATCAGTTCAGTTGTGAATCAGTAAGGCCTAAATTAAGATGGTGATATTAGCAATAAAAATAAACGATGTATAAAAGACATCTCTACTTCTTTTGGGCTAATGGTCAAATGCCTCCCCTTCCTCCATTTTTATTGTAAAAACATATTAAAATGTTTTAAGTTGAGTAAATACAAGCAAATGAAAATAATGGCTCAAATCTCATAATCGTAATTTTTATATATTACTTATGTTTTAATTTTTTCCACATGCCTCCATACATACATACATTGGCACTTTCTCAATGTAAAAAATAATTACTTAAACAATTATAACATGTCATGATTTTTTTTTCATTTGGTGACATGGTCTTCAGTCATACCATTTTAATGATTGCAAAATATATACATTCTTCTATGAGGAATATATATCATAAATATATTATGATTTATTTTATGTATATATACACACTATAAATATATGGCAATGTATTCTTCCATGAATAATATATACAGTAATCTAATTTTAAAATAATGGTTATTTCAACATTTCACCAATAAAAATAACTAATGAAGATCTCTATGCATACACACACATATATTTTTGGGGGTTATCTCTGTAGACAATTTATGCAGGGAAATATTTTTCTAGGCAAAATTTTCATGTCAAATGAGTATTTTAGCTTACTACTGTTTACCTCACTAGCAGGCAGTAACATGCATATTAAAACAGTGAAGCATAATTTTACCAAAATTTTTTTCATAAAAAAGATAAAAATTTTCTATTGAAAATAGCAATATCCAGTAGCGATGAACATGCAGTCAAATGAGCACATGGTTACAATCTCGATTGGTCTGCAGTTTGTGAAAACTTGCCAAAATGTAGAAAACGGCATAATTTAGAGAGCAATTTTAGTGAAATGCTGTAAATAATCTCTTCAAATGTGATAAAAGACAAATATAATAAAAATTTCACACATTTCTGTGAAATTCCACTTTTGAAATGTGCCTAGGAAGATGATTATTTCAGTGGTTTGAAAAAAGTGAGACATTGGAAAATATATAAATGTATAAACTAGAGACACATTAATTAATTATAGTATATCCTCATGATGAAAAGTTTGACAGTTATTATAAAAATGCTGTGGAAATTTAATGAATGGCATGGGGGATTTCCAGAATATACTGTTACTAAATAAGAATTCATGTGATCAAATTCTGTGAACTGCATAAAACTAATAATAAATCCATCTTTAATAGGTTATAGCAATAAAAAATTGTTATTGTTCACTTTTTGTGGTAGGCATTTTGTAATCTTTACTTTTTATATTTTATCTGCAATTTCCATTTTTTATCTTGTACATGTATTGTTTTTAATGAGAAAATTATGTTTTAATGGGTTAGACTCTAGATGCTTAAAAAGCACTTGATATTTGACATCTCTTCATAATAAAAATCCTCAATAAGCTAGGCATAGAAGAAACACACTTCAGCAAAATAAAGGCCATATATGACAAAGCCATAGTTAACAACATACAAAAGGGGGGAAAATTGAAATCCTTTCCCCTAAGAACTGAAACAAGATGAGAATGTCCACTTTCACCACTTCTATTCAAAATAGTACGACAGTTCTGGTCAGAGCAATTTGGTAAGAGAAAGAAATAAAAAGCATCAAAATGAAAAAAGAGTAAGTCAGATTGTCCCATTGTCCCTGTTTTCAGATGACATATATATATATATGATATGTATATGATATATATGATATATATGATATATGATATGTATATGATATGTATAGGATATATATGTCTATATATAGGATATATATATGTCTATATATATATAGGATATATATATATATGTATATCCTAAAGAGTCTGCCAAAAAACTTTTGGAATCAACATATGAGTTTAGTATACTGCAGGATACAAAATCAACTTACAAAAAATCAGTGGCATTCCTATATGTTAATAGCAAACTATCTGAGAAAGAATAGACATTGAAGACTAGGAAGGGTGGGAGAGTGAGTGGAGAGTGAGGGATAAGAAATTATGCAATGAGAACAATATACACCATTCAAGTGATGACTACACTAAAAGTCTAGACTTCACCACCTTGCAATATATGCATATAACAAAACTGCACTTATATCTCTTAAATTTATACAAACTTTAAAAAAACGAATATTTTTGTGTCCTTTATATATAACCAATTCGTTTTAAAAGAATCACAGTGATTCTTACAGTAATGTTACTATTTCTGCTTCTTTTGTTCAAACACATTGATGTATTATTGCTTAGTCTTTTTTTTTAGTGTTCCTGTGCCATTTAGTTTTATATGTATTTCATAAATATAGCATAGTTTGGGATTTGACTGTGAATCTGTTCCAGTAGACTTTGACTTTTAGAGAGCAATTTAAAGACATTTATGCATGTTTGGGATTTATTATGTCTGGCCCTGCATCTGACAGACTTTCTTTAATTTTTTAAAACAATTTATCTCTTTCACCCTCCCCCCTCCACGTTCTTTCTCTTTCTCACTTTTGCTCCCTCACTTTTTTTTCTGTTCAATTCTTTCACTAATGTGGGCACTCCTTGAAGGTAAGGACTTTATCCTTTATCTTTGTGCCAAACACATGTACAATACAATTTATAATTTCTGAATGAATAAATAATTCTATAGCTTAGAATTCAAATAGCTAATTGTCAATTCTGTCACGCAGAATTATCTTATACTTAAATTCACATGAAACCATTGAATATTGATATAATTTAAATTATAATTTTATAAACATAGAAATCAAATGTAAACTTTATATTAAGCACTGTTGTTTCATTTTATCCATCCATATATCACTTAAATTTTTGTCTGCAACTCATTCCATTTTCTAAAAATATTACTTTACCCTGTACTATTTAACAAATATGGAAATAATTAAATTTTCACCCACAATACTAGTGATTTTTTAATTTAGCAATCTATTTACTTGTATCAATAACTGCACTAAGGCTTAACCTAGCAGGGTTTTTTTTTAACTATAACATTCAAACTGAAGTATTCCCTTTCTTGTTTAGGCTGGTAGTGTTTTATCATATCTCATGGGTTTTATTTTGCAGGAAAGAAAGGCTCTTAGCTAATGTGTCCTCTGAGACCATAAATCTGAGAATACCTTTATGTGGCTTTCTCAGAATATGACAGTTTGGATCCTGTCTTTTTGACACCGTGAATTAAGTGATTCCCACATCACTGTTAAATCAATGGTTGAAAAAGAGGAGAAAACATAAAGACATGGTGATTTTAACTCTTCTGAAATGGTTCCAGTCAAAGGAAATTCTGAGCAAGCTGATGATATAATAGGTTCCCCTTTCTCGTCCACTTTCTTTTTAAAATAATATTTAAACTGATGAGCCTAAAGATTGAGCACTGACTTATCAGATCAAGAAAATAAGATATATTTGCCAAACTTAATGCTGATGTACATTTTTACATTAATTCTTTGTGTCTGAAGATCCAGGACAAGAAGTTTCTAAGGCCAGCATTTCAAGTGGTATCTGGTTCTCTATCTATTCTTTTGCCTAGGGATGCTGGTTAAATGAGAGTAAAACAGTGCACACAGCATTTGCAGGCTTGCTGATCTGATGGAAATTTCTGTCATTAAACATTTTCATTTGGAAATTTAATGTTTTGTTAGACTAAATGATATGTAACAATATGGCTATAATATAGTGAGTCTTCCTCTCTTTCTGTTTCTCTACACACACACACACACACACACATGCACGCACACACAGAGCTGTTATTTGATAATGCATAACAAATTACTGCTTATGTGATTTTATTTCATTAAATAAATGCTATCAGAATTGGTAGACATTATCTTTCCATAAATTTCCTGTGGAGTTGTAGAACTGACATTCATTCACTTTGTTTCTTTATGCTCCACTTACAACATTTTTGTTTAATGCCTGACTTGGTTAGTGTTGACTCAATACCTATGATACAATTTTTTGCATTTTAAATATGAGCCCTAAGCAACTAGGAGGAGCTGCAGCTCCATGGTAAATTGTAATCTGTATTGACAGTTCAATATTAAGAAACAGTTTAGAAAAATATATGACATATAGAATTTAAGGTGCAGGCTTAATTTTACCTACTTCTCAAGCCTTATCAATTATATATTCTATTCATAACAGAAATTCTGTCATTATTCTTGATGATTAACATCTTGTAATTAAAAACATTTTGCTATACTTTTGAAATCTGCCCTTATTTCTGCTGCATTGATCCAAAGCAATCATATTGAATTAATTTTTGCTTGAGCAGTTCACTATAAATACAATGAAAATTGATCACTTCATTTTGAAAAGCTAGATTGGATACATAAATTTCATTAGTCATTAGATAATTATCAATTCCACATATAATTTTATAGATCCTACCAGTTACATAATAATTTTATTAAAAATTTACTATAACAAAAATACCCAAAATTTCATTACATGGTCTTTCAGATTTTGTGTACTGTGACTCTAATACATTTTACTTCTATATAACAGTGTTCCTTTATAGTACAAATTTACAGGGAAAATAAGCTTATTAAAAAGTTGCCGGCAGTAAGACACTGATACAAAATAGTTTTTAACATAAAGAGTTGTATTTCATTTGTTTAAAAGTTTAGACTAGGAGGCAAGTTTTCCCTTTTTTTCTCCTAATACATACTGTCTTAGCCTGTTTGTATTGCTATAACGATATACTTGAGCCTAGTTGATTTTTACATAAAGTAAATTTATTTATCCCAATTATGGAGGCTATAAAGCCCAAGATCAAGGTGCTGACAGGTTTGGTGCCTGGTAAATGCTGCTCTGTTTTCAAGACGATGCCTTGTTGCTGGATCCTAGAGAGGGGAGGAACCCTGTGTTCTCACATAATAGAAGGGATGGAAGGACAAATAGGAAGGGTCTACCTTCCAGCCTTTTCATAAGGCACTAATCCATTCATGAGGGCAGAGCCCTCATGATTTAATCACTTCCCCCAAAATCCCCACCTCTTAATATCACCAAAATGGAGATTAAGTTTTAACACATGAATTTTGGGGGACATTCAGACTACAGCATATGCATATGGACATATGCATACATGTAAGATCATTCTAAGTAGGGCACTTTAATTTTACTCACGTGATGTGTAGCACTACATAGTTGTGGTTATGAACTCAAATATGGAGTCAAATAAACCTCATTAAGAACTCTACTTTTGCTACTTATTAGTTCAGATGAACTTAATTTTGCTACAACACATCCGTAAAGCAGTCATAATCTCTACTTTACATATTATTGCTATAAGATTGTCATGGTGTTTAAAATGGTCACATACTATTATTATTATCTAGGAATGGGGTAAGTAAAGATAACTGGTGCCTCAATTTGTAACATGTGCAATAAAATTAATCCATGAAAAGTGAAATAATAAAAATATAACTTGCAGTCTATGATTTCTGAGTGCTCTGCAGTTCTAATAGAGGATGTTACAAAAATCAATAATAACAGATAGGATTTGAGAATTTCTTCTTCTCTACATTTGAATTAATGGGTTGATTCCCAGCTAACAGGCCAAGTGATGGGAGAACATTTTAGATTCCTTCATATCCACATGTTTTCAAATTCCAAGGGAAAGATGGCAGAGGACTTCAAAACTAATGGATAGCCCTTAAATTTATGATTCATTTGTTGTGGATAGCACTGAACCCTCATTGCTTGTTGAGAACTAAAGGTAAATCCATGGGGTATAGAATCATAAAGCCACTGGTATCAAATATTTTACTATAAGAAAAAAGAATGTAGATGGTAACAAGTGTTAACTGATTGCTTAAATGATTTCTTTTTTATAATTGACCTTACCCCATTAAATATGATCTTTATCACTAGAATGTAGAACTGTGTTGTCCAATACTACAGTTTTCAGCACACACATACTTAAATTTAATTAAAAGTAAATTGAATGTAAAATTCAGTTATTTAGTCAGACTAGCCATTTCAAATGCTCAATAGACAAAGAACTACACAGCACACAGCAGAATATACCCATCATAACAGAAAGTTGTATTAGACAGCATTGATCAAGACCACTGCTCTTCAACCTTTATTTTTTTCTTATTGCCCTGTACATAGCTTTTTAAATATTTTTTTCGAATCACTCCTCATCATCAAATTTTACAGCCAAAGATACATGTTTTATGTACCTGTGTCTAATACATAAAAATAGTAAGATCCCAGAAACCTTTTGAGAATGCATGATGTAGACCTATAGAAAGAGAAAAGAATCAGTCCATAGATAAACACTATGAAGGGCAGAACAACACTTAATCATGTGTTCATGTTCAAAACATCTATGAACCACTTATTAAATTTTACCTTCCTAAATATGCAAATAAATGTAATTACAATAAATGTTAAGGTAAATTTAAGAGAATATTTAACTCTATTACTGTATTATTTTATTAATATGCAAGTGAAACTACCATGAAATATTTTTCATGCCAAATATAAAATAAGAAGATTAGATCTGTGTTATTTATATTTCTACCATCTTCTTGTGAATATCTCAGGTGCCAGGAAATGTGGTTGATGCTGGGAAGGCTAAAGGAGATAGAATAGTTCTTGGTCAAAAAATTTTAAAAGGCTGATGTAAAGATAAGGTAAGTATCTAAATTTCCCAATCCGAAATCCAGAACATTGTCTACTAAATTATATTGCTTTGATACATCAACAGGAAGTGATATGCTGGGTCCAGTTAACACTTACTCTCAATGGCCAACTGTAAAATGTTCAAAGGTTTTGGGAGACAATTGGCACTATCACACTGGTAGTTTAATATCAGCTATAGTCAAAATATGTGCACCTTGGACGTGAGAAAGAAAACTGTGAATCAGGGATTTTAGTTTGCTGTCAGATAAATGATTGCTAATCATTCACCAACACATCACTGTCAAACACCTTTTAGAAAAGAACAAGATTAACTTCTCATACCCAATTATCCTAATTCCACAGTCCTTTATTAAAACCATGGAAATCAAGCAAGTGATGGAAATGTCAATAAGCCCAATTTCTTCATAAATTCCAGGATTAGATGGCTTTGTCTACTAGAAAACCTGCTGAAAAGTCACCTTAAGTGAGATTTTAATGATGTTTGGCACCAAATATCATCAGTGTTTGCACTATCTATTACTCTCTATCAGTAAAACTAACATACAGGGCATTAATGCTAATAGTGTTGGTTTTACAATTAACAGTGAACTACATGAAGATAAATTTGTCAGGAGCACAGAATTTACATAAGGTCTGGAACAACTTTTCCTGGTCTGGGCCAGCAAAGTGACAGAAAAACAAAAGAGATTGATCTGGTATGCCATTATTTTCTTTTTTCTGCTAAACCAAATTTCCAATAAGGTTACTGCTGATAATACTGGTTGATATGGTTTGTCTGTGAATCCCCACCCAAATCTCATCTTGAATTGTACTCCCATAATTCCGTGTTGTGGGAGGTACCAGTAGAGTGGGGCACTGCTGAAAAGATACCCAAAATTGTGGAAGCGACTTTGGAACTGGCTTTCAGGCAGAGGTTGGAACAATTTGGAGAGCTCAGGAGAAGACAGAAAAATGTGGGAAAGTTTGGAATCTTCTAGAGACTTGTTGAGTGGCTTTGACAAAAATGGTGATAGCAATATGAATGCTAAGGTCCAGGCTGAGGTGGTCTCAGATGGAGATGAGGAACTTGTTGGCAACTGGAGCAAAGGTGACTCTTGCTACATTTTAGCAAAGAGACTGGTGGTACTTTGGACCTGCCCTAGAGATTTGTGGAACTTTGACCTTGAGAGAGATGATTAAGAGTATCTGATGGAAGAAAATTCTAAGCAGCAAAGCGTTCAAGCAGTGACTTAGGTGCTGTTAAAAGCACTCTGTTTTAAAAGGGAAACAGTGCATAAAAGTTCAGGAAATTTGCAGCCTGATGATGCAGAGAGAAAACCCCATTTTTTGAGGAGAAATTCAAGCTGGCTGCAAAAAATTTGCATAAGTAACAAGGAGCAGAATGTTAGTCCCCAAGACAATGGGGAAATTGTCTCCAGGGCATGACATAGGTCTCATGGCCACCCCTCTCATCACAGACCCAGAATGCTAGAAGGAAAAAATGGTTTCATGGGCTGGTCCCAGGGTCTCCATGCTGTGTGAAGCCTAGGGACTTGGTGCCCTCTGTTCCATCTGGTCCAGCAGATGTATGGAAATGCCTGGATGCCCAGGGAAAAGCTTGTTGCAGTGACAGGGCCCTCAGAGAGAACCTCTGCTAGGGCATTGTGGAAGGGAAATGTGGGGTTGGACCCCCCACACAGAATCCATACCGGGGCACCACCTAGTAGAGCTGTGAGAAGAGGGCCACTGTCCTCCAGACCCCAGAATGGTAGATCCACTGACAGCTTGCACAGTAGACCTGGAAAAGCCTCAGACACTCAATGCCAGCCTGTGAAAGCAGCCCGGAGGTGGGCTATACCCCACAAAGCCACAGGAGCAGAACTGCCCAAGACTAAGGGAACCTATCTCTTGCATCCACATGACTTGGATGTGAGACATGGAGTCAAAGGAGATCATTTTGTAGCTTTAGAATTTTACTGCCCCGCTGGATTTTGGACTTGCATGGTCCATATAACTCCTTTGTTTTGGCCAATTTCTCCCATTTGGAATAGCTGTCTTTACCCAATGCCTGTAACCTCATTGTATCTAGGAAGTAACTAGCTTCCTTTTGATTTTACAGACTCGTAGGCAGAAGGGACTTTCCTTGTTTCAGATGAGACTTTGGACTGTGGACTTCCGGGTTAATGCTGAAATGAGTTAAGACGTTGGGAGACTGTTGAGAAGGCATGATTGATTTTGAAATGTGAGGACATAAGATTTGGAGGGGCCCAGAGTGGAATGATATGGTTTGGCTGTGTGTCCCCTCCCAAATCTCATCTTGAATTGAATTCCCATAATTCCATGTGTTGTGGGAGGGACCAGGTGGGAGATAATTGAATCATGGGGATGGTTTCTGCCATACTATTCTTGTGGTAGTGAATACATCTCACAAGATTTGATGGTTTTCTCAGGGGTTTCTGCTTTTTCATCTTTCTCATTTTCTCTTGCTGCTGCCATGTAAGAGGTGCCTTTCACCTCCCACCATGATTCTGAGGCCTTCCCAACCATGTGGAACTGTAAGTCAAATTAAACCTCTCTTTCTTCCAAGTCGCTGGTATGTCTTTATCAGCAGCATGAAAATGGACTAATACACTGGTGTTACTTCATCTCTCCATATTAAGTGAGTATTTTAGATTAGTATAAAGCAATTTTATGTATATCATTGTTCTTAAATTTCTTTTTTTCTCAAAATAGCCTTTCTCACCCAGCACTATGATAAATGAGTGAGACTAAAACCATGTAATTTAGAGTTTTTATGCTGTTGGGTTTTTTTTTTTTTTTGAGTAGAAGCATAGTTTCAGTGCTTGATACTCAATAATGAATTCTTTCTCAAAATATTTTCCAAATATACCAATCATGAGATATTGCTTCCAGAAACATTTTTCTGGTAATATTATATTTTAAAGATTTTCTGAGCAAGTAAATCTGTCTCTTATCCATGGGTAACATCTTTCTTCAATATTTAAATATTTGTAGACCCTTCTTTCACCTACTAGTTCTAAGTGAATTATAAGGTTTCTTGGTTTTCTCCTGATGATACCAAGCTTTTTGAAACCCTCTTTAGGGGAAGCTGATATTTATTTCATTTGGACAAACTCAAATTAATAGTGGAAATGGATGAGTAGAGTTCCTGTTCCAACTTTGGACTTTTATACTAACATAATCATTTAACATTATTTTCACTTTGGAAATTAATGCATTCAAATATATTTCCTTCTCTCAACTTTATTTCATGGTAATTTCAAAAACCATTATTTGAGTGTGATGTTCAGATCAAAGTTTCAGCCTCATCCACCTCAATTAATTTTTAGATGACTGATATTATAGCCATCTACTCATTAGCTATTACACACAGACACATACCCTATGCAACTCAGCATTGTAAATTGTTCTTTATAAAACACCTAATCAAATAAATTTTAGTGTGGTGGCTCACACCTATATAATCCCAGCACTTTGGGAGGCAGAGGCGGGAGGATTGCCTGAGCCCATGAGTTGGAGACCAGCCTGGGCAATATAGTAAGACCTGGTCCCTACAAAACAAATTTAAAAATTAGACGATTATGGTGATATGCACCTGTGGTTCCAGCTACTCAGGAAGCTGAGGTGTGAGGATCATTTGAGCCTGGGAGGCAAAGGTTGTAATGAGCCAACATAGTGCCACTACACTCCTGCCTGGGTGACAGAGAAAGTGCTTATCTAAAAAAAAATTTTAAATAAAATTTAAAATAAATAATTAGAATCCATTCTTGGCTCTTCCCCTTTGTGTATCCTAAACATACTAAGTTTCCTTGATTCTAATATACACATCTTGGTCTTAGAATCTTTATTCATCTTCCATGGTGCATAAAATAATGGGGAATCCTATCATTGATAGCACATTAGATTTGTTGAAATATAATTGATTTTATTCAAGTTTCTTCCAACAAAAAATAATCTCTCTCTCTCTCTCTGTCATTTTAGCCTACTCCTAGGCCTTTTCTCTCTCCCTGTTTTGCTCCCAACTTCAGGAATTTCTTAACTCCACATCCTGTCTATACAGGTAACTCACGAAAATTCATTTGAAGTCATTTCTTTCTTCTAAGCGTCAGATCCTCTTTTTGATGACTTACTTGAAATCCCATATGATTTTATTACTTTTAAGTTTAAAATTAAGTTTTTCTCCATCACTCCTTCTAACAAACATCTCATTCTCCTGACTCAAAAAGTAAAATTCCCTCTTCCTTTTCCAAACTTTCCTCCCTATGTAAATTACCCAGGCTCAAAATTGTAGAGGTAAATTCAATTTCTAATACTTTTATAAGTCTGCTGCTTTAGCTAACTTTTTTCCTTTCTGTTTTCACTGGCATAGGTCCAGACCAGGCCTTCATTTTTATTTAAAATCATCTAAGAAACTCTTCTTTTGTTTTCTTCAACTTAACATATGTTTCCAAATTTTTCAAATCAATCATCTTATAGAGGCAGTTCCTGTAAATCGATTTCCTTGCTCAGAGACTTTCAATAACTCTCTGTTTATCCAAAGTAAAGTAGAATCCACATTTCTTATTTCTGATTAATACTGGAAAAGTAAGTCAAAACTTGTCCTACCAATAATGGGCTTTGTGGAAGGAAAACATAAAATAATTATGTCAAGCCTTTCATTAAAACATTGCAATGTGAAAGAACAGCTTTAAAATGTGTGTTCTGCAGGGAGATGACAGATTGGTGAAGGTCAATCATAGTTCAGGTTATTCCTAGAATTGAATACTGTTCACGTTCTCAAGAGTAATGGGAAACTGAGGCTCTATTAGTTACAGAATAGAAATAAGAGGCAGCCAGATTGAGGTTGCACATTAGTAGCTTTTGGTTAGATAATTTGAGTTTAGCAAGAGGGGTGGAGAGAAACAAATGGGGTCTAAATTATCTCAAGTATAAGAGGAAAAGATTTAGTTTTATTGGAGCTGTGATAGTTTGAAATCATAGTTGATATAGAATAGACAATATAATATTATTCTCAAAAGACATACAAAGCCATTTCTTAGCTTTACTTTCAGCTATCTGTTATATATTCTCAAAGCAATTGTTAATTAGCATTTCAGTGAGAGTAATTTTCCCAGTATAAAATCTCATTGATTTTAATATTAAGGTAAATACATTATATTAAGAATTGCTTGATGTGGTAATGCAGTGAATTTAGGGGAAGTATTTCATTATCTATATGCAACTATTATGAAATAATTATTGTTTTTTATTAGTTTACTCAAAAAGTAAAATAAGGCCATATAATTAATCATTGCATGTGTTCACTTGACTGGACCTCAGGGTGTTTAAATATCTGGTTAACAACTATTTCTGGGTGTGTATGTGAAGGTGTTTCCAGGTGAGACTATCATTCAAATCTGTAAACTGAGTAAAGCATATTATCCTCCCCAGTGTGAATGCCCATCATCCAATACATCGAAAGCCTGAACAGAACAAAAAGGCAAAGAGAATTCTACCTGCCTGTCTGAAAGCTGGAACACTGATTTTCTCCTGCCTTGAGACTTGGACTTGGATTGCAACTTATGCCACTGGCTGTTCTGGTCTAGGCTTCTCATCCTCTGTAATTGCAGGAGATAATTCCTTGCAATACAAAATTCCCCTCTCTCTCTTCTCTCTCCTGTCATTCTCTCCATCTCTGTGTATATGTCTATGTATATTATGTGTGTGTGTGTGTGTATCCTATTGGTTCTATTTCTCTGAAGAACGCTAATACAGATTAAATGTTAATGCCAATCAAAAATGAATTTATTTACAAAAATCCTAGTGAATATAGTTACTACACTTAAATGACTATAATGGTAAGCAAATATTCTCTTAAGTAGTTAATAATAATTATTTTATATCTCATATCCTCATCTTTAATTATCTTTTCAGCAGCACAGTTTAGAAAAGTCTGAGTAATCTATGAATTCTTACATGCTATATCCAATTTTCCTAAAATAATGTCTTGTAAGTCCATCTCTGTTTCCCTGGCAACTGCCTGAGCTCACCATTTCACTACAACCCAACAGTGTTTTTAAAAGACTCATCATGTCAGCAATATCCTTTTTGGATTTACACTAACCCCTACCACATCTATTTATTTTCTAAAACAAACAAACAAAGAAAAAACATACTTTTTTTGCCAAAGAAATTCCAGTTATTTTCCCTTTTCCCAGGGGAAAAATGAATCTTCATCACAGACAAGACCCTTTGATTCTTGTTTACCTTCTTACCCTCACTGTGAACAATTTGTAGAGTGGAACCCTAATTACATCTATCAATGCTGATTGGAAATGCCACACTTGAAATATTTTGGGCGCTTCCTTCCTACCGTCTCCAATTGTGACAATGTGTTTTCCTTTGAATCTGAATATGTATGCCATTCTGTTTTTGCATATTTTTCTAATACAGTAGTATAGATAGTTTATTTGTCTATAAATATGTTTGTATAGCTACCACATTGGGTCGAATTATTTATGTATAAGATTCTGAGCTCATTACAATCCTCTGTCTACTGCCACAGTTCCTGAACAAATGCTGATCTGTTTCTCTTTAATACATGTGGAGAAAATGATTTTGATTATGACAGCTTTCAATAGATAATTGAGTGATTGGCTCATGTAACTTTTCCTCTTTCCTTCAAAATTTTCTTTTATTTTTTCAGTGTTTAAGAATAATATTGTTTTTTTTATAATTTCTAATAACAAGATTATGCTTTGATCATTTAAAAATCAAATGTTTATATATATTTCAATAGTTCCTCTTGAATTGCAGAATAGGTAAACAGCAATCATGCAGAAATTTGAAAAAATGCATATGAGTTAAAACTGCTTTTATAGTAAAGCTAGTGAAAAGCAAGAGGCACTTCTGGGGAAGTTTTCAGTTAACTGCATTGCTAGGAGATTGAACAGAGAGACTGATAACGAATGCGTGATGTTTTCAAACAATCAACTCACACAGGAGACAAAATTATGACATATAGTTTGTTTCCAATGAGAATGGGAGGGGCAGTATAGCAGATCAGGTGGATGCGCTGAAGGATAAATGTCTTAGTTGTACTGAACAAGCGAATGCAGCTGGTGTAAATAGCATGGTCTGAGTAATAGTACACAGAACAAGTGTAGGAGAGAATGATAAATTTAGAGATTGCCACCATGGATCAGAATATGAGTCCATCTAATGTTAAATTCTTCCTATGGCAATAACTAATATTTAATGTTCCAAAGGAAGATGAAAACTCATAGACTGTGCCTAGGCAATTTATTCAATGTTATTTATCAGATGAGAAATTTCTGTTATCAGTCCCATATGAAATCTTTGAACAACTTGAATTATGCAGTTTGAATACCCTAATATTTTTATGCTGGCAGAACTGCAAATCATATTGATGAGCATAAAGGTAGTGAAGCTTTTAAAATAATCCCTAAATAATCCCTCCACACTATTCTATTTTCATTTACCATCAAAAAACAATGGTTATTCACATCTAGTGCAATATATATACAATTTGAATGCATTTTGACATCAAGCTTGGGTCACAACACATTTAAAAACATGTTAAAGAGAAAATGTATTAGCATTCATGTAGCCAATACAATACTAGCCTGCTTTACAGAATGTTCATGTTTACTTACTTTATGTTTTTATATTTATAATTTAATTAATATAATTTTAAAAATCTCTGAGATTCTTAGAAATATCCATTTGGTTATATAAGACAATTCTACTAAAATAAATAAAAGTAGGTTTTATTAGAATTATAGTCAGAGGTAATGGAGTGAAAAAAATATTTGAAACTAGAAATATCTTGGGCTTTAGTCTTTCTGTTGTCACATTTTAGATCAAAAATATTTGGGGAGTCACTTATCCTTCAGTAGATTTCTATTTCTGCATATTTAAGCAGACTTAGCAGCTTAAACACCATCAGTTTATTAGCTCACAGTTTTATATATTAGAAATATAAGTGGGCTTGACTCTTTTTCTCCTTAGGGTCTTACCAGACTAAAATTAGTTGTTGGCCAGACAGATCTTTTCTAGAGGCTCTGGGGAGGAATTTGTTATAAGCTCATTCAAGTTGTGCTTAGAATCCAGTTCCTTACAGGCAGATTGAACATGCATATTTCCTTGTTGAGTGTTAATCACAGGCCACGCTTTGTTGCTAGAGGCAACCTGTGTACCTTCTCATGTAGTGCCCCCCATCTTTAATATCACCAAAGAAAGACTTCCCCTTATGTTCACCAGCTGGACAAAATTTTCTGCTAAAAAAAAAAAAGGTATGTGATTAGATTAGGCCCAGCCATAGAAGCCCCTTTTTTATATAATGATTTAATGTAATCATGGGAGTTATATCTCATCATATTAGTAGGTTTCACTCACACTCACAGGGAGAAGATTACAGGAAGGCGGTATTTATGGAAGTCATTCCTGCAATTTTGCTTATTACAGGAGCCGATATTTTATCTGAAAAAATTGAGATTAATTATGTCTTCCATGAACAATTGTTGGTAGTAGTAGAAGAGCTAATGTTTAGACTCACTTGCCACATCATAAACAGTGAAATTACTAATTTTTCTGATAAACATTTGACCCTCATGAATGCATATTTTATTTATAAACAAGAGTGTATGTTAGAACATTCTTTCTATATTAACTATAAATCTATCTCCTTGTAATTTCCCCCAGCCTTTGAAGTCAAACAGATAATATGTAATCTCTCATCCATGTTTATTCACTCTGTGGCATTGGTCCAGCATTTGTAGAAACTCCATTTCATGTAAGGCACTCAGTGCTGGGGATCAGTGAACCAAAATACATGACCCCCTTAATCTCAGAGGGTCCTCCCTGAAGAAGGAACTTGAAATGAGATATGGTAGAAGTTAATTAGGTGAATAGGGAAAGAATGAGCCTTTCAGAAATAAGCATAGGCATATTAGAAAGGGAAATAAGACAGCAGGAGGAATTAAACAGCTAGAAGACTGAAAATTATTCAAAAAGTGTTACAGTATTAGATAGGAAAGGTAGGCAGAACTTGTTACAGGTAGATGAGAGGGAGAAAAGACAGTAATTGAAAGCCACTAAAGTTTTTTAAAAGTTTTTTTAAGCATGAAGGTAACATAATAGACATTAATTGTGAGAATAAAATTATTCTATTTACTATGCAGATGAAGGTAAATTAGTTCAAAAGTAATTAAGAAGACCGATCAGATAGAATATTAGACTAGTTTTGTGGTGATAGAGATAGACATGATTTATTTTGAAATAGCTAGATGACAACCAACATAATTTTATTGTAAATTTAATATAGTAGGGAAGATGCAAGGGATATTAGGAATTTCTTCAAGATTCCTAGTTGGCATATGTTGATAATTTGTGTATCATTAACTGTTTTAAGTTCAAAGCCCAGCAGTTTAAACTTGTGTACATTGTGGTGGTTTGGCAGTATTTAAAATGAGATATCAATTAGCCTATTTAACAAGGTCTGGCATTTAGAGTGGAGAAGAAACTTGAGAAAATAACACGGAAGCGACTGCACATAGATGAAATGGAGCTGCCACCATGCATGGAGAAGGTGGAGAACCTGATTCAGAAGTCACCAAAGAGGGTTCAGAGTTCTGAACATCAAGCCAGAAAGAATTATTCCTATGACTTGAGGCAATAGAATTTTCCTTGATGACATCTGGACTTGTTGAAGGCCAGTGGCTCCTTTGTTTTCTGATTTTTTTAAAAAAAATAAGGACATCCATGCCTATCCCACCATAAAATGTCAGAAGCAAATAACTTATGTTCTAGAGTCAAAGATTCACACATGGAGAGAAATTTTGCCCAAGATGAAATACTCAGAGCTTCATTCATACCTGATTTAGATGACTTAGGTAATACTTGGGACTTATTGATTTGATGTTATTTAGATTAAATTGTAGACTTAGAGTTGGTGCTAAAATGGATTAAACTTCAGGCTAAATGTCCATGAATAATAAACTGGATAAATGATACACCATGGAATACTATGCAGCCATAAAAAAGAATGAGATCATGTCCTTTTCTGGGACATGGATAGAAGTGGAGGTCATTAACATTAGAAAAGTAACACAGAAACATAAAACCAAACATTGCATGTTCTTACTTGTAAGTGGGAGCTAAATGATGAGAACACATGGACATATACAGGGGAACAATACACACTCTGTGGCTTTTCAGAGGGTGGAGGGTGGGAGATGGGAGAGGATCAGGAAAAATAACTAATGACTACTAGGCTTAATACCTGGGTGGTCTGTACAAGAAACCCCCATGACATAATGGTGATCTGTACAAGAAACCCCCATGAATAAATTTACAGGTGTAACAAACCTGCAAATTTACCCCTGAACATAAAATGAAAGTTTAAAAAAAGATTTGCGGATTGTTGGGATAAAGTACATTTATATTGCTTGTGGAAAGATCATGATTTGGGGTAGCCACAATGTAGACAGTAGTGGGTTGAATAGTGTCCTCCAAAATCTGTCCATCAAGAGCCTGTGATTGTTCATTTCACAGTTTTATGCTGTGATGGTTAGTACTGAGGGTCAACTTGATTGGATTGAAGGATGCAAAGTATTGATTCTGGGTCTGTCTGTGAGGGTGTTGGCAGAGGAGATTAACATTTGGGTCAGTGTTCTGGGAAAAGCAGACCCACCCTTAATCTGGGTGGGCACCATGTAATCAGCTGCCAGCATGGCCAGGTTACAAAGCAGGCAGAAAAATGTAAAAAGGTTTGACTGTCTTAGCCTCCCAGCCTACATCTTTCTCACATGCTGGATGTTTCCTGCCCTCAAACATCAGACTCCAGGTTCTTCAGCTTTGGGACTCAGACTGACTTCCTTGCTCCTCAGCTTGCAGACAGCCTATTGTGGGACCTTGTAATCTTGTGAGTTGATACTACTTAATAAACTCCCCTTTACATATATATGACTAATACACATGTCTACCATAAACCCATGAATGTAAACCTATTTGAAAATTGAATGTTTGTAGATGTAATAAAGTTAAGATGAGGTTATACTGAAATAAGATCGCTCATAAGTCCATTGACTGATGTCTTTATAAGATTGGGTAAAGACATGGAGACACAGATACAGGGAGAAATGGCATGTGCACATGGAAGCAACAATTAAAGTAACATGTGAAAACCAAGGAACACCAAGGTTTGCTGGCACCCACCAGAAGCAAGGAGAGAGTCATGGAATAGAGTCTTCTCTAGACCCTTCAGAGGAAGCATGGTCCTTCTGAAACCTTGTTTTTACACTTGTACCTACCAGAACTGTAAGAAAACACATTTCCATTGTTTTAAATCACCCAGTTTCTGGTACGTGGTTATAACAGCCTTAGGACACTAACCCAGAAAATATAGGAAAAGATAAGGCAGACCTACAGTGATAAATGAGAATATTTTTGTTTCTTTCTTGCCTTTTGTTCACACTATGAAATTAGAGAGACCCAAGGTATTGTATGATCAATGTGTAGAGTTCAGTTGATTAAATATAGATATCTTCCCTAAAGATCCTTTCATATAAATAACAATGTATTATAAGTTTTAAAACTTACATAGAAATAAAACTTATGACAATTATAGAACAAAAATGGGAGAGAAGAAAGAGAAGCATACTCTTGTAAAGTCCTTATCTTATGTGACATGGTATACTAATGGCAGTACACTGTGTAACTGTGTCATTTATTTGACATAAATATCAAATATTTGTAGTATGTTAAACAAAAGGGAAGGTGGAAAGTCTATGTGCCATTAGATAATTTTGTGTCCAGGGCTTTCTTTTTCCATGCAGAATACCAGGTTTCCAAACTTCACAGCCGACTATGAGAAGCTTCTGTTATACTTTTTTTGTTCAAATTTGCCTCAACCAATTGAGATTATTTTGCAAGTACAAACTTTAATAATTACTACCAGGATTAATTTGGGTCTTTTCAAAAGGGAGGACAATTAAGCAAGAAAAATGCTAAGGGTTCAAACTTATCTCAGTGGAGAGGTAAAGCAGCTTGGTATTGGTAACGCTGTTGTTAATATAAAGTAGAAACCTAGGCAATAGCATTTAGGACATAGGCATGGGCAAGGACCTCATGTCTAAAACACCAAAAGCAATGGCAACAAAAGCCAAAATTGACAAATGGGATCTAATTCAACTAAAGAGCTTCTGCACAGCAAAAGAAACTACCATCAGAGTGAACAGGCAACCTACAGAATGGGAGAAAATTTTTGCAATCTACTCATCTGACAAAGGGCTAATATCCAGAATCTACAATGAACTCAAACAAATTTCCAAGAAAAAAAAAAAAACCCATCAACAAGTGGGTGAAGGATATGAACAGACACTTCTCAAAAGAAGACCTTTATGCAGCCAAAAGACACATGAAAAATGCTCACCATCACTGACCATCAGAGAAATGCAAATCAAAACCACAATGAGATACCATCTCACACCAGTTAGAATGGCGATCATTAAAAAGTCAGGAAACACCAGGTGCTGGAGAGGATGTGGAGAAATAGGAACACTTTTACACTGTTGGTGGGACTGTAAACTCGTTCAACCATTGTGGAAGTCAGTGTGGTGATTCCTCAGTGATCTACAACTAGAAATACCATTTGACTCAGCAATCGCATTACTGGGTATATACCCAAAGGATTATAAATCATGCTGCTATAAAGACACATGCACATGTATGTTTATTGCAGCACTATTCACAATAGCAAAGACTTGGAACCAACCCAAATGTCCAACAATGATAGACTGGATTAAGAAAATGTGGCACCATGGAATACTATGCAGCCATAAAAAAGGATGAGTTCATGTTCTTTTTAGGGACATGGATGAAGCTGGAAACCATTATTCTCAGCAAACTATCGCAAGGACAAAAAATCAAACACCGCATGTTCTCACTCATAGGTGGGAATTGAACAATGAGAACACGTGGACACAGGAAGGGGAACATCCCACACGGGGGCCTGTTGTGGGGTGGGGGGAGGGGGGAGGGATAGCATTTGGGGATATACCTAATGTTAAATGACGAGTTACTGGGTGCAGCACACCAACATGGCACATGTATACATATGTAACTAACCTGCACATTGTGCACATGTACCCTAACAGTTAAAGTATAATAATAAAAAAAAGAAATTGTATTTCTCTTTCACTTACCTTCAATTTTTTTTTTATATCTGACAGTCTATTTCAAGATACAGGTTTCTGTTGGGGATCATACTGTTTCTGGAGGAAAAATATTAATTAATTTGTTGTGAAGTGATAGTCTGATGATAATGAATCCTTTTGGCCTATTTTTCTTTTGAAAGATATTTTCATTTAGACTTTTGTGTTGACAGTTTTTGTAAATATCATTACTTTTAAGGTGTCACTATTGTCTTCTGGTTTACATAGTTTCTGACAAAAGTCAACTGTTTCTATTTTAGTTTTTATTATAATGTTTTCATATTCTCTGTCTGCCTTCAAGATTATCTACGGTTTGCATCAGTTTTACTATTTTTATTTAGCACTCTCTCTCTCCCCCATCCCCCACCGCGTTTGTGTGTGTGTATCTGTGTGTATGTGTGTGTGTGTTGTACTCATCCTGATTGAGGTTCTCTGAGCTTTGTGGATTGGTGTATTTTTTTACCGTTTTTGTAGAAATCTTGGCCTTTATCTTTTCAAAATTTCTACTTCCTTGTTTTCTATTTTTGCTCTGGAACTCCATTCATATTTATGATTGACTGTTTTATGTCTTTTCATAGCTCTTCAGTGTTCTGTTCAGTTTTCCTTTTCTCTAGTTTTTTTCTTATTTTTCGCTTTTATTCCAAAAGAATTTTTCGTCTCTGATATTGTTATTTTGTATTGAGTATACTATTTTTACAACAGCTTTGTATTAGTTTTAGAACAGTTTAGGGGTTTACAGAAAATTTGAGAGATACCTTATTTCCCCTATACATATTTTCTCCTATTATGAATGTCTAATATTAGTGTGGTACATTAATAATGATGATCCAATATTGATACATTATTAAGAGTTCATAGATTATATTAGGGTTCTCTCTATGGGTTGTATAGTTGTTTGGGTTTTCACAATTGCATGATGTCATGTATCCACCATTCTAGTATCATAGAAAATAGTTTCACTACTCTCAAAATCCCATGTGCTTCACCACTTTCCTCCCCTCCCACATTTATTCCTGATCCTTTTACAGTATTTATAATTTGCCCTTTTTCATAATGACATAAAGTTAGAATCATACATTATGTAGTCTTTCCAGATTGGCCTTCTTCACTTAGCAATATGCATTTAATGTTGCTCCAGTTCTTTTCATGGTTTGATAGCTTAATTTTTAAATCATTGAGTAAATTTCCATTTTACTGATGTACTGGTTTGTTTATCCATGCACCTATTATAGGATGTGTTGGGGCTTCCAGCTTTCAACAATTATGAATAAACCTGCTATGAACAATTATATACACAATTTCATGTGATACACATTTCCAACTCATTTGGGTAAATACTAGAGAACATTATTGTTGGACTGTATGGTAAAATTATGTAGAGCTCCATAAGAAAGTTCCAAACTGTCTTCCAAAATGGTCGTGCCATTTTGCATCTCCACCAGAAATAAATGAGAGTTCCTGTTGCTTCACATTTTCGCCAGCATTTGGTATCATTTGGTATCAAAAAAATATCATTGGTATTTTTTTTTTCCCCAGAAAGGGTCTCACTTTCATCACCCAGGATGGAGTTCAGTGGCAAAATCTCAGTTCACTGCAGGCTCAACTTCCCAGGCTAAGGTGATCTTCCCATCTCAGCCTCCCAAGTAGCTGGGACTACAGGCGCTTGCCACCATGCCTGGGTAATTTTTGCATTTTTAGAAGACGAGGTTTTGTCATGTTGACCAGGCTGGTCTTGAACTCCTGGACTCAAGCAATCCACCTGCCTTGACCTCCCAAAGAGCTGGGATTACAGGTGTGAGCCATGGTGCCTGGCCTGCCCATTTTTAAATGACTTTTTTTTCTTATTGTTTCATTTAAGAGTTATTTGTGTATTTTGAATATAAGTTTCTTAACACACGCACGTTTCACAAACATTTTATCTCATTTTGTGCTTGTCTTTTTAGTCCTTCACAAACTCAAACAACAGAAGCTTTAAACTTATAAGTTTCCAACTTATGTTTATTTTTCTTCTTTCATGGATCAAGCTCTAGTTGCTGTATTTAAAAACTTCATGCCAACCCTAGGTAACTTAGGTTAATAAACACTAAGATTAATATTTCTCCTATGTTAATTTTCAGAAGTTTTATATTTTTGTGTTTTACATTTAGATCTATAATTCTTTATGAGTTAATCTTTAGAAAATATGTAAAGTTTATATCTAGATTTATTATTCCTTGTGGATGTCTAGTTATTCCTGCATCATTTGCTTAAAAAACTATTTTATTGGGTTGCCTTTGCTCTTTGTAAATGATCAGTTGACTATATTTGTATGGGTCTATTTCTTGGTTCTCTAGTCTGTTCCATTGATTTGTCTATACTTCCAACAATACCATAATAAAGTATAGTAAGTAAGCTTAGATTGTTGGTTTTAGATCCTTTTATCTAATACATGCACCGAATGCCATACATTTCCCTATAGGTACTATTTTCACTGAATCTTACAATTTTTTAAATCCCTCTCTCCTTTTGCCCAACCTCTGGTAACCACTATGAGTTCAACACTTTAGATTCCATATGTAAGTGAAATAATGTGGCATTTGTCTTTCTGTGCCTGGCCTATTTCATTTAGTTCTCCAGTTTCATCCATTTTATTGCAAACGACAGAATTCTCTTTTTTAAAAAAGGTTGAATAGTATTCCATTGTGTATGTATAGCACATTTTCTTTATCCATTGATGAAGTTCATTCATGAAGACTTAGGTTGAGTCCATATTTTGTCTATCATGAATAATGCTGGAATGAAAATGGAGATGCAGATATACTTTTAACACATTGATTTCCATTCTTTCGGATATGTATTCAGAAGTAGATATGCTGGATCATATGGCATTTCTATTTTTAGTTTTTAGAGGAACCTCCATACCATTTTCCATATGGATTTACTAAGTTACATTCCCACCAGCAATTTACATGAGTTCCCTTTTTTCTCCATGTCCATGCCAACATTGGTTTTCTTTCTTTTTTGTTTTAAATAAAAGCCATTCTAATGAGAGAGAATTAATTGTGGTTTTAATTTGCATTTCCCTAGTTATTAGTGATGTTGAGCATTTTTTCATATACCTATCAACCATTTGCATGTCTTCTTTTGAAAAATGTCTGATTTTATTTCCCGTTTTTAAATTAGGTTGTTTTCTTTTGTTTGAGTTGTTTCAGTTTCTTAAATATTTTGGATATTAACCCCTTATCAGATGTATGATTTGCAAATATTTTCTCCCATTCTTTGGGTTGCCTCTTCACTTTATTAATTAGTTCCTTTGATATGCAGAAATTTTTAGTTTGATGCTATCTCATTTATTTATATTTGCTTTTGTTATCTGTGCTTTCAGAGTTATATTAAAAAAATTATTGGCCAAACCAATGTAATGGAGATTGTTGGCTATGTTTTCTTTTAGTAGGTTTACAGTTTCAGGTTTTATATTAATTTTCAAAATTTGTTTTGAGTTAATTTTTGTATATGGTATGAGACAGGGATCCAATATCATTCGTGTGTGTGGATAGCCAGTTTTTCCAGCATCACTGATTGGGGAGACTATCCTTTCTCTATTGTGTAATCTTGGCACCTCTGTAAAAAATCGATTAAGCATAAATATGTGGGCTTGTTTTTGGGTTTTCTATCCTGTTCCATTGGTTGATGTGTCTCTCTTTTTATGCCAGTACCATGCTGTTTTTATTATAATTGCTTTATAATGTGCTTTGTAATAAGAAAACGTAATGGTGTCAGTTTTGTTATCGTCACTTAGGATTTTTTTTCCTATTCAGGGTATTTTGTAGTTCCATCCAAATTTAAGATATTTTTTCTATTTTCATGAAAAACACCATGACTAATTGATATTTATGCTGTTTCAAGTATGGTTCAATGTACACAAGCAATAAATGCAGGATACCAATTAAATAAAATTAAGAAAAATTATATGAAATCATCTCAATAGATGCCAAAAAACCTCATGTTAGAATTCAACTACCCATAATGATCAAAAGAAAACTTTCAAAAGATTAAGCATAAAGGGAATGTACCTCAACACAGTTAAGGTCAAATATAACAAACATATAGCTAACATCATTCTCAATGATGAAATGTTGAAAGCTTTTTCTCTAAGATCAAGGATAAGCATGTCCATCCTCACCACTTCTTTTTAACATTGTATTGGAAGATGTAGCCAGAGCAATTAGGCAAAAGAAAGAAATGAAAAGTATTATAATAGAAAATGAAGAATTGAACTGTCTCTATTTGCTGACCTGGTAATCTCATATATAGAAAATGCTAAAGATTCCACCAAAAAACTATTAGAACTGATAAATGCACTTAGCAAATTTACAGGATATACTTTCAACGCAAAAAATCAATAACATTTCTATATGCTAATAACTACCCAAAATAATATTTAAAAACATTTATATCTAATATATTTATATTTATTAAATAAATTAATAGAGTTATATTTATTAAATATATTAATAGAGTTATATTTATTAAATATATTAATAGAGTTATATTTATTAAATATATTAATAGAGTTATATTTATTAAATATATTAATAGAGTTATATTTATTAAATATATTAATAGAGTTATATTTATTAAATATATTAATAGAGTTATATTTAGTTTTATAAATAGATTTATATTTATAAGAATATTTAAATATTCTTTTGGATAGTTACTATAAATCCCATTTACAGTAGCATCAATAAAAATATTACAACATGTATATTTCACCAAGGAGGTAAAAGACCTGTATATTGAAAACTTTAAAACACTCATGAAGGAATTGAATAAAACAAAAATAAATGGAAATATATGCCATTTTGATATGGTTTGGCTGAGTCTCTTCCCAAATCTCATCTTGAATTCCTACATGTTGTGGGAGGGACCTGATGGGAAGTAATTGAATCATGGGGACAGGTCTTTCCTGTGTTGCTCTCATTATACTGAATAAGTTTCACAAGATCTGATCATTTTAAAGAGGAGAGTTTCCCTGCACAACCTCTCTTCTCTTGTCTGCTGCCATGTGAGATGTGCCTTTCACTTTCCACTGTGATTGTGAGGCCTCCCCAGCCACGTGGAACTGTAAGTCTGTTAAAACTCTTTCTTTTGTAATTTGCCCAGTCTTGGTTATGTCTTTATCAGCAGCATGAAAACAGACTAATACAAATGTTATTGATAGAAATAATTAATATTGTGAAAATGTTCATGTGACTCAAAGCCATCTACAGATTCAGTGCAAGCCCTATAAAAATTTCAGCTTTCTTTTGATTAGTCTTAGCATGGTATATCTTTTTATATCTCTTCTATCATTCACTTTTGAAAACATTAATCTCTCTCATTGAAACAATAACTGCCAAATTTGTAACAGTTTTCTATTTGTGGCAGTTTTTCTTTGTTTCTTACTTTTAAAAAACATATTCTCCCTTTTTTCTGCATCTTCTGGATCCAGTGGTGCATCTTATATAACTCCATTTGATCTCTCTTTGTGTATACTATCCTTCCTTTTTGAAAAATATTGATTGCTCTAGAGTTTGCAGTATGTATTTACACTAATCCAAGTGCTATGGAATCCTTGGGCTGTCACTTTGCCAGCCAGAAAACTCTGTGGCCAGTGGTGCCTTTGCCCAAGTCTTGGTCAGGGCCACTGGGCCCACTTGGCATGGCAGGCTGTGCTCAGTTCCTGCTACTGGCCTAGATCCCATGCCTGCCAAGGTTGAGCAGAGTGGCAAGGGTTTTGTCAGCAAGCGAGTGTGGGGTCGGGCCACTGCACACAGCCAGGCACACTGGCTGTGGCAGGGCTGGAAGCTCCAGGCACCAGCACTGGTGTCAGCTCCCTGTGTGGTTGTGACTGGGCCAGAAGTACTGCAAGCAGCTTCCATGGCTGGTACCAGGGAATGCAGTAGCACCTGGAAGTTGGAGACACCAGGACCTGCAGAGCCCCAAAGAGGGTGTTGCAGCCCTAGCTTGGGGAGCTCCTAGGTCCGGGCTCCCTGAAGGGCCACAGCTGTTTTCTCTTTCTTGTTGCCTGCAACATGGTGAGCAAGGGGTGTTTTTCAGCCCTGTTTGTGTTACAGCTCTTTCAGCTCTGCCACTCAGTGGGTCCTGAGTTCTTGTCCCATGCCCAGGAAGAATGAGGTAGGTAGACAAGTGGAGGATGAGCAAGGTGAAGAAGAGCTTTATTGAGCAATAGAACAGCTCAGAGGAGACCAACAGTGGATAGCTCCTCTTAGCAGGCAGGTTGTCCCGTCATGTCCTGTAGTCTGATTGAGTTCTGGGTTTCCGCCTGCTTCAGAGGAAAGGAAGTGTGTGCTGATTGGACCATGGGTGGCTATGGGCAGGCCCAGAAAAAGCACCATAAGTTCCTGCTCCGGTCTACAGTACTGACAACCCAGACCCCAGGCTTCAGGCCTTCCTGGCTTGAAGGTGGGGCTTCACTGGGTACCTGCCCCTTTCCACCCAGGAACTTGTCTGCCTTCTGCAACTGTTCATGGTGTCCAGGCTGTTCATGCCCAGGGGTTCTGGCAGGCCAGTGCGGAACTGCCCTTAGCCCCTGCCTCAGATTCCCTCCCATGCTCGTTGGTGCCCAAAGTCCAGAGGGGGCTGAGGTGGCAGGGGACTGGTATGTCAGTGCTCCCCTGAGCATGCCCACACACAGCTGGGTTGCAACAGCACACGGGCTTGGCCTCAACTCAACTCTGCTCACTGGAGGGGGCACAAGGAACAGGAAGAAGCCAGGCAGCAGGAGCAGGCACCTCTGAGCCAGTGAGGTCAGGGGTGCTTCCCAGTCCCGAGAGTGCAGAGATGCCCAGGTCCACAGCCATGGCTTGGGTGGCTGCAGGTGCACCTGGGAAGGTGTGGCTCCTGACTGCTCCCAGCCCCCAAGAGCTCAGGGATGCCTGGGTTAACAGCCATGGCTGGACAGCCTCAGCTGCAGCTGGGGAAGGCAAGGCTTCCACTCTGCCATCTCAGAAAAGGGCAGGGCTTCCACCTGGTCCTAACTCCTATCACAAGTCCACTTTTAAATAAATTTTTTCAAAGGGATTTTCTGAACCTTATAATATAACATTCCCACTTCCTCCCTCTCATCACTTATTACATTGCTGTCATTCATTTCACTTATCCATAATGTACATAATACATCTTTGCTATTATTAACCATTTTAAGACTTTGAACACTTTTAAGAAGATATTTTGTTTTACCTTCATTTACTCCTCTAATGCTTCTTTCTTTACATAGATTTTGGTTTCTGACCATGCTTCTTTCTTTATGTAGATTTCAATTTCTGACCAATATCATTTTTTCTTCTCTCCGAATAATTTTTTAACATTGTTTGCAAAATAGTTTACTGGTGACAAATTATCTGCTGTATTATTTAAAGAAAGTCTTTATTTCTCTTTAATTTTTGAAAGATAATTTTGCTAGACAGTGACTTCTAGGCTGGTGATATTTTTCTCTCAACACTTTAAATATTTCATCTCACTCTCTTTCTACTTGTATGATTTCGCATGTGAAGTCTGGTGCAATGCCTATTCTTGTTTTCCTATAGGTGAGGTGGTCTTTCATTTCCCCCTCTGGGTCTTTTTAAGAGTTTATCTATGTTTTTCTGTAATGAATTCTGCTTCTGTTCAGCTGCAATTCTCTGAATTCATTGGTTTCTCTAGTTTTGTGTATGAAGGTTTGTCTTGTCACCTCAATTATCTGGTGGACTTCAGTTGTTTTTCAGCTTTTCATTTTGTTGTTTCAATGATTATGGGAGTGATGACCTCAGCTTTTTACATGTAAGAGCAGAAAACAATTTTTGATATTGCTCAATATTTCTAAATTTTCCATTTGACTCTTTCTTATTTCTACATTTCTGCTATAATTGTTCATCTTTTCACTCATATTATCTTTTGTTTCCCCAAGATCTTCTAATATATTAATTATAGTTATTCTTAACTTCCTATTAAATAGTTCCAACATACGGAGTAATCATTCAGTCTTGTTCTGTGGATTACTCCTCCTCTGTGCAATGGCTGAGGTTTTTAAAAATTATTATTATTTTTTTGCAACTTCTATTTTTACTGAATGCCAGGCATTCATATGTAATGGCACAGACTGAGGTGAATACTCTTCATAATTGAACTTAGGAATGCTCTTTTTGTTTTGTTTTGTTTTTTTAAATCAAGCTGTTATTATGGGCAGTTGAGTCAATCTACTTAGGAGCTAATCTAGACTTGACTTTTGCTGTTGTACCAGAGGATTTAAATTGGTCCTGCCCTGGGCTTCTATTAACTTCAGCCTTGTTTGGGGTCTAGTGGGCTGGAGAATTTTCTCATTGTCACTGCTCAATCATAAGCTTTTGGCGGTTCCTCTATGTTTTCATTAACGACAGAGTATTTTCGTGAATTCTTTTTCCTCCTCCAGTGCAGATTTTTGCAGGTTTTTACTTGATGCTATGCTTCTATTGTGGGATAGTTTTTTGAACTGTTCTAACCTGAATCCTAGGCAAGTCCTGTGTACCTAAGTCTAGGAAGTTTAAAATTTTTTAAATGTATTTCTCTGCTATTATCAATAATCTACAAGCAATTAGAAACACCTAGGAGATTTTTAATATTGTGACACCCAGGTTTTAACCTTAGAGGTTCTTAAGTAAATGATCTGGGTATGGGTCTTGACATTTATATTTCTTAAATAATTCTGGGATATTTAATTATAATATTAAAACTGCCAAAAAGCAGTGTTTTTTTTTTTTTTTTTTTTGTTCGTTCGTTTTTGTTTTTGTTTTTGTTTTCTTGAGATGGAGTTTTGCACTTGTTGCCCAGGCTGGAGTTCAATGTCAAGACCTCAGCTCACTGCAACCTCCGCCTCCTGGAGAACCAGTTTTTTATTATACCAACACACTGATTGACAAAATAAAACTAAAATAATAGGGTTTCTGATTGACATGTCTGAATCACCAGATTGGTAAACGCTTTTCCCTTAGTTCTGTATTAAAAATTGTTTCATGTTTATTCTCAAAGAATGTTTTCACTAAATATAAAATTTTATATTTTTTCTTTTAGTATTTAAAACATATTATTCAGTAGGGTGCAGCAGCTCACACCTGTAATCCCAGCACTTTGGGAGGCTGAAGTTGGCGGATCACTTGAGGCCAGGAGTTTGAGACCAGCCTGGCATCAAACATGGTAAAACTCCATCTGTAGTAAAAATACGAAAAGTAGCCCGGTGTGTTGGCACACACCCGTAGTCTCAGCTTCTTGGGAGGCTAAGGCAGGAGAATCGCTTGAACCAGGAAGTCAGAGGTTGCATTGAGCTGAGATCGTGCCACTGCACTCCAGCCTGGGCAATAGAGCAAGACTCTGCCTCAAAAATAATAATAATAAAAAAAAATAAAAATAATTAAGATAAATATATTATTCAATTTTCTGCTAATTTACATTGTTTCTGATAAGAAATCAAAGTTAATTCTAAGCGTTTATATGTATATATTCAAATATAATTTGGCTACTTTTAAGATAGTTTCCTTATCATTGATTTCCATGAGACTTCGCGATACGTTCTCTGTATTTATTCCATTTAAAGTTGTGTTGGGATTTTGGAATTCTGGATATGTTGTTTTCAGCAAATTTAGAAAAAGGATTGGCCAATAGTTTTTAAAGTACTTCTTCTGCTCTAATATTTTAATCCTCTCAAATGTTAATTCCATTGTTCTTTTATTAGCTCATGTAATATTGTACCATAGGTTACTGGGTCTATACATATTTTTAATTTTTTCTTCTCTGTCTGCTTTAATTTGAAATTTGAATATTCAAATCCCCACATATTTTCTTCGCCATGCATTGTACTGTTACTTTCATCCATTTTAGTTTTAGAAAGCATATTATATTTTCATTATCAAGAAATTCTTCTGAGTTCTTTCCCTTTCTCTGTTGAGACTTTTACCTATTTATTCATTATTCCCACTAGTTTCTTTACATTTTTAAACATTTTTGCAATATCTGTTTTAAGTAGCACATGGCAATTCAAATGTCTATATTCTCTGAATCTGTTTCTATTATCTGTTTTACTTCCCAGATATAGATCACACTTTTTTTCTTCACATACTTTTAAAAAAATTTTATGCTGAATAGTAAAGATATCACAGTATATAAGGTTTGCATATTTTATTCCTTTAAAAATCGTTCAGTTTGAGCTTGTGGGCTGTTAATTGCTAGTGGCCTGACTTGTTGCTTATCAAGCCTCCTTTGGGTGCACTTAGAATAGCTCTCATTATATAGCAATAGTAGCTTTATTTTTAAGTCATGATCATCTTTCAACTCTGGCTGGTCAGATATTCATCTTTCAGCACTCTGTGGACCCTAAACCTGCCATTTATCTCATAGTTTTCCAGGAATTTTCTGAAAACCCTTATAGAATGTTGTCTATGAAAGTGCAGGTTTGCATTCAACCAAAAATCTAGGGCTCATGCATATTTTAAATTATTATTTTTTTCCTGAGAAGCCGCCTCCTTTCTAATACCTTCCCTGTAAGTCCAACTTTCCAAAATTTCCAAATCAACCCTGTAATCTGATCTCTATTATCTGTATGGATTCTAATTCCCTATGCTACATTTTGGAAACTAGCTTAGAAAGCGAATTGGTTTCAATGTGACAATCATCTCATGTGTTTCTCTTGTGTCACACATCAGTTTGTAGGTCCATTGAAAAGCCTTTAAAATATATTTTATCCAGGTTTTATTTGTATACAGCAGAAGAGTAAGTCCAATGACTGATTATCAATTGGATCCAAAAGTCTGGTTACTAATCATAAGTCATACATAGATCTATTAAATGGGATTTTGCTAAATGGAAGGATATGTTTTTGTGACCTCATCCACTGTCCCCCTTGGTACTGGCTAAATTATATTTTTAGATTTATATTAAAAGAGAGTTTCATAGGCCAAATCAGAGCTAAGTTGGCACAAGTGCTATTGAGAAGGCAAAAATAATTTTGAGAAATACAGAGGTGCTATAACTTCTTTTTTTTTTTTTTTTTGACAGAATCTTGCTCTGTCACCAGGCTGGAGTGCAGTGGTGCAATCTCGGCTCACTGCAACCTCCAACTCCCTGGTTCAAGTGATTCTCCTGCCTCAGCCTCCTGAGTAGCTGGGATTACAGGCACACGCCACCATGCCCAGCTAATTTTTGTATTTTTAGTAGAGATGGGGATTCACCATGTTGGCTACGATAGTCTCGATCTCCTGACCCTGTGATCCACCTGCCGCGGCCTTTCAAAGTGCTGGGATTACAAGCGTGAGCCACTGTGTCTGGCCCAGAAGTGCTATGACTAATGGACTCATCTGAGATTGAGAACTTTAAGTTGACTTAGAAAGGTTAATAATGGGGCAGGCGCAGTGGCTCACGTCTGTAATCCCAGCACTTTGGGAGGCTGAGGCAGTTGGATCACCTGAGGTCAGGAGTTTGAGACCAGCCTGGCCAACATGGTGAAACCCCGTCTCTACTAAAAATACAAAAATTAGCTAGGCACAGTGGTGGGCATCTGTAATCCCAACTATTCAGGAGGCTGAGGCGAATTGCTTGAACCTGAGAGGCAGAGGTTGCAGTGAGCCTAGATAGTGCCATTGCACTCCAGCCTGGGCAACAAGAGGGAAATCCTGTCTCAAAAAAAAAATTAATAATGTTATTTGAAGATATCAAGATTCTCTATAGACCCAACTTTTCTGTCTTAGGATATTGGTTACTTTATAACAATCTATATATTTATTCAAAAGCCAATTATCTAGGGATATTTCTGGGCTGTGAACAAACATATCTTTCTACTTTCAAGTAACTCAAATAAATACCAAGGTGTGGAAATAAAAAATTGCATATATATACACACATAAAATCTAAGAAAGAAATTTGAGATTATGGTAAGTACTGTTAAGAAAATAAAAGAGATCATATAATAGATATTAAATCAGTTTATAAAGAGGAAGGACTATAGGAGGTGATTTCTAAGCAGGCAATATATGAGCTGATGTCTAAAGGAGCCAAGCATGTGAACGCCATTAGAAATGCACCCCAGGCATAGAGGAGAAAAATCGAAGTGTTTTCTAAAGAATGAGCGATTTTTAGATATGTTCCAGGAAACAAACAAAATAAAGTTTAATATAGATGTGCATTGGAATGCATATATTGAAAAAGTTGTCAGTGTCCAAGTCGTATAAGCCTTTTCAGTCATGTTAAGAAATTAACTTTTATTTTAAGCACAGCAGGAAAATCACTGAAGGGTTTATAGGGGTGAAGTTATTTATTAAATGTATACTTAAAATTATGTTCATTTTTTTCTGCTATCTGGAAAAGGGAAGGTAAGAATGTAGAAACACAGATATCTGTTGGGAATCTAGATTTTAGGACTCAATGAAGGATAATGATACCCTAGACTGATGTAGCTGCAATAAAGGGAAGAAGTAAACTAATTAAGATTATTTCATTGTGTAAACTAATAGAACTTTGTGATGGATTGGATGTGGGAATGAAGTAGAGATCAGAATCACATATGGTTCCAAGATTTATGGTGTGGTATTTATGGAAGCTTTTACTGAAGTGGAACAGAAATCAGGAATTTTAAAAAATTAATTACAGACAGTTTGGAGATTCTTTAAATTCAAAGTGTTAAGTAAAAGATTATGATTTATTACCAGAAACTACTTCTTGTCTATTTTTTGATTCTCATAATCTTATTTTTATTACCATATTACATTTAGCAATCTGCTTAAACTGTATCATCCATTCTTTGAATGTTCATGAAAATACATGCAATCTGTCTGGAGAGATGATAAAAGTTAAATCTTTATCATGATTATTTGGAATTTACTGATACGGGATTTCTTTCCCTTTAAAGAAAATTGCCTCTTTCTATTTTAGTGAAATATTTAATACAGTCCTACTATAGTTGATTAATTGCATCCTATTGGCAACAACAAATTTGAATGTCTCTCTTAGACCTTGAGATCTGTTTCAATCACCAAAATTATTTGGTTGTCATTTTATAAAGTAGAGATATAAGAATGAATAGCTTCTCAGGTTTTTTCTTTAAATTTGCCAATATAGGTCACGTTTCCCTATGGTTTATTATTTATTCAACAGCCTTTAAAATATTTAAAGCAATAGAATTTTTCTGCCTGTATTGAAGGAATATTAAATGTGCTCAAAAGGCCTCTAGTTAGATATAATTTTTATGATTCCCAAACTGTTTATTATTTTTTAGTTATCTTTCCTGCTATTAGAGTTCTACCATTGAATTAAGTTATTAGATAATATTTGTAGTTCTACTTTATATTAATAAAATATATTTTTGTCCAAATATATCTTTAAAGATGAAATTTGTGATTTTTTTCAATGACAAGTTCTGCTATAAAACAAATACTTTAAAGTTGCTCCACTGTCCTGAGAATGTTAATTTTCCAATTTCAATAAAAAGAGCAGATGGTTAACATTAAGAGTGATGAAACAGGAGATTTAAATGGTTTTACAATAAAAAATGAAAACAAACTCAGTTCATCATTAGTTAAAAGTTACACAATTGATCTATCACCTTCATATTCCAAAAATGTATACATATGCCTGGTAAGAAGGTAAATTTATTTTCTGGGTGTGGAATACAGAAGAACTTTTAAAGGGAGAAAATATTTTAGAAAGGAGAACTCACTATGCATAAATAAATTTAGAACATAGCTATCATTCAATAAATGTTAATTAAATCCAGATATTTAATTTGAGGCAGAAAAATATCAAAGAGACCATGTGTCTTATTTTATTTCCAGCTTTAGATGACCAATTTCCTACAAACTTATTAAAAGTTTATAGAGAATTTGTTCATTTGTTGGTTTTTATTTTAGTTTTCTACAGATGAATTATGTTTCAGAAAATGCCAAACCTGAATTTCAGTCTCAAATCCTCTACCATATTTTTCACCTAATACAACTTATTTAAATTTGTCCTGTCTTCTCAAGTGTAAGGTGGAAATATGCTTAATTCAGAATGTTGAGATATCAAATGACAAATGCCTTCAAATTGGTCCACAGTAGGAACTCACAAACATTCTATCTTTTTCCTATTGCTTTTCTTGACTAACCTATCAGGCAGGTGATCCTATGACACATAGAGCAAAAATCTGTCCATGTCTTCAAAAACCATTATCAAAATTCCATTGTCAATGAAATCTGAGTTCTCTATAGATGCTTATCTTCTTAGCCTGTTTATCTTATCTTTGATGGCAGGAGTTATGTTCTAGATGTTACTTGTATTATTATAGTATGTGGTCCAATATTCATTTACTAAACCAAGCTGTTTTTATCTCTGAATTTTCTGTAATATTGATAAAAACTTCCTTTGCTTGAACTTCCAGAAAATTCCAAGTCTATGTTAGAAAGCCATACAAAATGAAATTCTACTTTTGAAAACAAGCCTTCAGACTAAGTGAATTGTAATTATTTGTGTATATTTCCTGGTCTTTTATCTTCAATTAACACTTGTTATAAAATGAACTTTCATTAGACAACTGACATTAGACAAGCTTCACTAAAAGTATCATTAATTTTGATTTTATTTCTTAAATAAAAAGCCTGTGGATAATTAAAACCCTTGTATATCATTTAGAAAAAGCTCTAATACCATGGATTGTTCAAATACTCATAAAATATATAAAGAAAAGATGGCATATTTCAAAATCTTGAAAACATTGTCTTTATTAATTCATTTACATATCATTTTAATCTTATTTAAATTATATTTTTATTTTAAAAAATCACTTCAAGTCTTCTGATGTTAGTATTTGTTTGTTTATTTTTAAATACTTATTGAACCCTTTGAATGTGACAAGTGTGGTTTTTAATCCTGGAAATTCACTTGTGAATAAACACAAATATTTCTGTACTCATGTAGAATTGGATATTTTTTTCTCATTTTCATAGTGATAATTTTTTCTAACTTATTAAAACATAAATGCATGTTACAAAATATTAATGGAGAAAGCATGTAAAATGCCACTAAATGTAAATTTTCTGTTACAGCTTCGTTATACCTAAATACAAAGCCAATGTTTCCAATGATTATGTAATCTTATATAACTCCATCATATTCAATTAACTATGAATTATACCCTAATCTATGACTTATGTGGCTAGAATATTATGCAAAACATTTAGGTATTATTCTTAGAATTAATAAATTTTTGTATTGGTTACTTGATAAAATTCTTGCTGTATCAACTAAGTGGGTTGGATTGATTATACATAATAAACCAGAGAAGGTCTCCATATGGAAGGAGGATATTCAGAAAAGTTCAAAGGTGGGGGAGAATACTATTTTCTAGGAAGATTAAACATTTTGTCATTTCATTACAGGAACATATTTTTCTGAAGGTGTTGATTAAATTATACAAACAGGCCATCAGGTTAAAAAGAATTACAATTTGAGTACTACCTTTGGAATTTTTCTATCATTCTTTACATGATTACTACAAACGGACTTGCATGAGACTTTTTAAGCTCAGTGTTCTTTCCCTTTTGATTTTCCCCAGTAAATAATAATATTTCACTGTCTAAAGACTTCCGACTAAATACACTTAATTGAATAAGTAAGAGCCTTTTAATCCTTTAAACTGTAATTTATTAATTAGGTAATATGCTAGAAATTGAGTTTTCTTAGATCTCAGTTGTGACTTCTCAGTTATCATTTTATCATACCTTACACTTCATTTTATATTTTATATGAAAGGATTCTCTTATCTACTTATCACTCAGATACATCAAGGCAGTGGCTCTATGTCTTGTGAGCTTAACAGAAATAACTACCATGTTCCATAAACATGAACATTTGTTCAGACTATTATAATCCATGCTCAGTTGTTTTTATTTATTCTGAATTAACTAAAAATACAAGTTCCTCAATCTCATCTAATTCTTTTTTGTTTTCAACAAACATGTTTTCAGCATGTCTTTTATATCTGGACCAGGGGATACAGGGAAAGTCCCTGCCCTCATGGAACTTTGTTCTCAAGGGAAGAACTAACAATCAAAATAATAAATGAGGTAATTACAAACTAAGGTAATGAATGAGAAGAAAATTTAAAAAAAAAAGATGACATAGTGAAGTAATTTGGGGTTATTTCATCATAAAGAGTTCCCTTTTAAGAGAAAAAAAATCTTAGTTGAGACCTGAATAGAAGGAAATGGCCATGTGCAGATCTGAGGAAAGGATATTTCTGTAGAAGAAACATGATGAACAAAATCTCCAAAGGAAAATAGTGTAGCATGTTTGAGAAATAAGCAGCAGCTCGTGAACTTGCATGATTAAAGAGATAATGTTTTGATATAATGTTGAGAGACAAGCCAGAGATAAAGCAGATTATAAAAGGTCTTGAGAATCAGGTTAAGTTTTGACTTTATTCTAACAAAAATGAGAGGGCATTCAATTATTTTAAGTGGGGAGTTATAAGATCTTTTTTTTCTTTTTTATGTAAGACAAGTCTGTAAAGAATTTATTGGAGAAAGGTAAGACTAGAAGTAAGGAGGTTGACTGAGAATATCACTGCAGTCATACAAAAAAGAGATGGCTATTATTTCAACTGAAGTGATTAACAGTGGAGAAAAAAAAGACATCTAAGGTGGTCTTTTAAGTTAGAACTGAAAGGATCAGGCACTAAATACAAGGGTGAGAGTAAGAAAACAATCAATCATAGTTTCCCTGTTGTTTTCTTAGATCACCGGATGGATAATGGTTTCTTTACACAAGATGAGTAGGAACATATAACACTGAAATTCCACTTTTAGGTATATACCAAAGAGAATTGAAAGCATGCATACACCCCAAATCTTACACATAAATATTCATAAAAGTGCTATTCATAACAGCTGAAAATGTGCATATTAGAAAGTGATTGTGAATACTCAAAAGTCACAGGCTTAGAAATTACTTGAGAAGAAGTTTACAACTTAGGGTGATCCTTGATACAGAGTCAGCTTACAACAATTAAAAAACTAAAAATAAACAAAAACAATTACCCCCTCCTCCCCCTTCCAAAAAAAAAAAAACAAAAAGCTGGGAAGTGGGAGAATCTGATTTGCAGATTTACAACATTATAAGATTAAAATATCCACTTTTCAACAAACATCACAAGGCATAGTGAAAGAAGGAAACAGGAAAAGATGGCCCATTGAAATGGAAACAAAAAACATAACCAACAGAACCTTCCTGAATAATACCTTGTGGCAGATCTACCAGACAACAATTTTAAAATAATTTTCTTAAAGATGCTTAAGAAGTAATAGAGGATGTGGAGAATGTAAAGAAACCATATGAACAAATTGGAAATATGAGTAAAGAGATAGCCTAAATAGGAACTAAGAGAAATTCTGGAGCTGTAAACTACAATAACAGAAATATGAAATTCACTGGAGGGACTTAAAGGCATATTTGAGCAGACCGAAGGAAAAAAAACAGTGAATGTAAAGATAAGACAATAGAATTTATGAATTCAGAGAAACAGAAATAAATAAAGTTTGAAGAAAAGTGACCAAAGCCTAAGGGACTTGTGGGATACCATCAAGTGGACCAACATACACACTGTGGAAGTCTCAGAAGAAGATGAAAAGGAAGGGGCACAGAGAATGCTTGAAGAAATAATGGCTTAAATTATCTTACATTCGACTGAGTAAAGTAAAAAATATGAACATCCAAGAAGCTGGCTTATTTCGCTCAAAATTAAGTTTCTATGATTTTTCTGCTGTTGTGTGAATTACAATAATTGTGATTACACAATTATATAGACATCTAATAAATATCTTTTACATAATATTATTTGCATAACATGCCATTTGCATAATATTCAATGTTCCCATTAAGACCCTAATGGATATTTTAAGGAACAGGCCATCATTAAACTTTTTTTCTGCTAGGTTTTCTCACAGTTGCTTCTCAAAAAAAAAAAAAAAATCTTGTTTTGGTCACAAAGTGGAAAGTACCTATAAATCTACTTAATATCCCTTTTGAAAAGATTAGGAGGGCATTGTGGTATTGGAGTTAAATGTCTCTAACTGACTACAGGTAACACATGTTTTCTTTTAGGCCTGAAATTAATGCTATGTTTATATAACTTCCTAAATGAAATACAATACTTTTGGGATAAAAATAAAAGTCATCTCTTGCTCTTAGAGAGGACAACAGAGTAAAAGAAATGTTCTGAGCTGATAAATAAAGGTAGGTAACTATGTGTGCTCTCTTGGAGTCAAAATTTTCTCTAAAGCTCAACACCATACTAAACACAATGCTAAAAACACAATTACTAAAATGCTAGTCAGCTCCTCCCGAACTCTGTACAAATTTTGCAGATGCAGCTTTGATTTGTTTTATTCCTCTTGAGAGAAGGTAGGTTTCACCAGAGTATTTTTGTAAATAGTAATTTTCCTTAGAAAATTAAATCTCAGATGTTTAAAGGTTAACAGGGTCTTTCTGTTATGGCTCTAAAGGATAAGCCAACCAAGGATTGACAACAAAGAATTTGAAAAAGAAGGCAACCATTCATTTGCCAATGAAAAGATCAGAAGGCTGAGAGGTGATTATAAAAGTCTTTATCCAGAAATAGATAACTCTGGACAAAAGTAGCAAATGAAGGGAGTGGATATATTAAAGATGGAGAATCTTGTTTCTACTGTCCTCTGAAGTTATGGTGGTAGCAAATTCAAATTTATATAGTAGCCAGGTAAATAGCCTAAATAAGTACAGTTGACAACTCATATGAAAGGGAGAGTATATGTCCCATCTCAAGGAGGTAATGACTCCTCATAGCCAGCCTGTTGTTACCAAAGTGAAATGTATGCCCAATGTTTACAGGTCTTCTACATTGTAATAAGAAGCAAAAATTAAGTGTATCATGTAATGATCTAACTTATAAATATTATCTCGCCTTTATAAATTATCTTGCCCAACAAAACAGATCCAGACTATATTCAACCTGTGGGCCACATTTAGCAAGCTGCCTAATAATTAATTAAATGTTGAAAACCAATGGTGCAGTAAGTCAAAACTCCTATCTTCTGATGATAGAAAATCTGGCTGGCTGGCGATTTCTTGCTGAGGACATAGGATCCAGCCCAAAGTTTCTGACCACCACACATGGAAGTGGAGGTCAAGATGCAGAAGAAGGAGACCATCTCTTATAGCCCCTCTGCTTCCAGGGAGTGGTAGTTGACTCCCCTGTGCTTAGAGATGAGAAAATGTAAATCAATATCTCACCTTTCCTTAATCCTCACCCACTTTAAAGCCTCAGTTGAAATCTAGAGTTCCAGCATCATCAAAATTATGATAGTGAGAGTAAACACAGGAAAGCTAGATTATCTTAGAGTCTCAAAGGAACATAAACAGCATGAGTCAGGAAGTCTAACCTGTTCTTTGCAATTCCCCCAGTACCTAGACAAGTTGGCATGTTGTAGGAGCTCCATAAATGGACCAGGAAGTATAACAGGAACTTCAGGAGTGCAGTCACACTTAGTAAAGTGTGACTTGATCAATATGCTCACATGATTAAATTTGTTTCAGCCAGATAACAGTGGGAACTGTTATGAAAAAGACTAAGAGATAAAATGCTACAGAGACTAAAACAAGGTAAGATCTGTAAGGAAATAACAAGGAACTAAAATAGAGCATTGTATTAGACTGTTTTTACACTGCTGATAAAGACACATCTGAGAATGAATGGGCAATTTACAAAGGTAAGAGGTTTATAGGACTTACTGTTCCACATGGCTGGGGAGGCATTACAATTATGGCAGAAGGTGAAAGGCACATCTCACATGGATGGCAGCAAGCAAAGAGCTTGTGCAGGGAAACTCCCATTTTTAAAACCATCAGATCTTGTGAGACTTATTCACTATCATGAGAACTGCACGGGAAAGACCCATCCCCATGATTCAATTACTTCTCACCGGGTCCCTCCCACAACATATGGGAATTCAAGAAGAGATTTGGGAGGGGACACAGCCAAATCATATCAAGCAGTGAAATTAATTTTCCACTACAACACCAGAGGAAAGAATCCTTTCAAACATGGGAGACACTTTTATGTGAAATCCAAAAAGTTGATCCCATAGAAACAGAGAGTTAAAAGGCAGTTGCCAGAGGCTGGAGGAAGGAGCAAGGTGGAGAAAGGGGTGATATTGATCAAAGGGTACAAATTTTTAATTAGAATAGAGGAATATGTTGTAGTGACTTATCACATTGTATGGGTGCCATAGTTAATAATAATGTATTGCATATATCAAAATTGCTTAAAAATAGATTTTTAACATTCTCATTACAAAAAAAATTATCAGTTAGTGGGGAGATGGATATGTTCATTAGCTTGACTGAATCTTTCAACAATGTCTACATAAATAAAAAAACATCATATTGTGCCTTATAAATATATACAATTACTATGTGTCAATTAAAAACAAATAAATACATAAATTTTACAAATGAAAAAATAAATGTGGCACATTTTTTTCTTTTTGCATTAGAAATATTAGGGCCAAGATTTCAAATTGCAAATGTCTTCAAAGCTCTTTGCTTTCTAATGGATTATATTTCTATTTATTTTCCCCATTAAAAGCCACAATTAAATGGCCTGGTAGTACTTCAAAACTTTGATTTTTAAGTGTCTTTAAGATTTCTTTAAATTTGACCAGTTTGTATGAAACCACAGCACATTTCAGCTGAATAATGACAGTGCAGAAAGGCACTTTGTTACAGATAAAAATCATTGACTTTCGGAGATGCCATCACTAGTCATTTAGACTAGAATATTTCAGTCTCAAAAGTAAAGATATTTTCTCCTTTATAGGCAGCACATTGCATTTTATATGGTTGTTAAGATTTATAGATTCATTCTCTAGCTCCATAGGTGAAGTAATTTCAGACTCACATAACCAAAAGAGGTAGAATTTCATTGTATCGAATTCTCTTTTCTTCCCTTTCTACTCAATTAGTGAAAAATCTGTTTTTCAAATTGTAATGTCTCAGATACTGACAGTAAGGATTTCCATACTTTAAAAAGTATGCAGTATGCTCCATACCAGGGCTTTGGGCACCTTCACTGGATTCCTTCCTGTTTTGATTTTTAAACTCACTATTTTAGTTTGGATTCTGCTGAAATCAGAACTTAAGATGGAGGCTTGTGTGCAGTAATGCATTTGGTAGATGATTTTAGGAAGTAAAATTGAGGGGCTCGGGACATGAAACCAGAGAATAACGAAGTCAGTAGAAGAAATCTTATTATGGTTACTATTTGGGCATTGACTAAATAATTACATAATGACCTTTAGAAAGTTAATAACATATAATCAGGATTATCCATAAGTAAAGCTGGTGATTAGAATATTTATAAATTACCTTCCATCCCTAGTTGTTTGAAGGGTGTCTTAGGAGCACTGACTTCTTGTATTTTGAGCCTGAACGTGCCTGTATGCTAAGGTAGTTCACATCGTGTATGAAAAGGTCCTCAAAGGGAGCAAAGACTTGATATAAGGAACTGCCATGATGAGGCGAGCTGAGATCACTCAGTACAGCTCATTCCAAATGCAGTACTGCTCATTCCAAATTCAACTGAAATCAGAGGCTGACCAAGAAAGAGGATATAGCCTGGAGCACCAGAGTCATTTGCTATGTTTACTGCAGGAAGTATCAAGGCCTGCTTTCTAGAAATATACCTGTAGGTCTGCCTCCCTCCATGTACTCTCTGATCTTCCCCATTCAATTGACCCCAATCTTCCAAGAAGCCAGTTGTGTATATTTTGCTTGGAATGTGCTTTGTACACTCAATTCTTACCTCAATTTGCACCAATTTGTGTGTGTGTGTGTGTGTGTGTGCTGAGGAAGTTGGAGAATTAAAATGTTCGTGCTTTGGGACATAGGTATTAGGTGTGCTCTTCATAATAACTTTGCCAGAAATCCCTGCACTTTGGGAATTATTGAGCTTTTGTGATTACATATGGCAATGTAATCTTGTATTTTGAGTTCTCACTTATGGTTAGAACTTCAGTTGGGTGCTCCGGGCTATATCTTCTTCCTTGTCCAGCGTCTGATATCAGTTGCATTTGAAATGAGCAGTTCTGAGTGGTCTCAACTCACCTCATAATGAAAGTTCCCTATGTAAAGTGCTCGCTGAGTCTTTGCTCCCTCTTGAGGGTCTTTTTCTATACATAGGAGCCATCCATGTATAGAAAGAAACTATGAACAACTGAAGAAGAAGAAACACTGAATAACTAGGAATAACAACCACATCAGAGCCTAACACATTAAATCATCCAATAACTATAATTTTTGGTACCACTGGTCTTTAATTAGGTCATTCTAATTAAAATGTTCTTACATAATTTGTTCTGTAATGTTAAAAGTGTATTTTAATGTTCTATCTATTATATATAATTTATCTGAGGCCAATTACTCTAAAATATGTGATGCCCTAGAAAACTAAATATAGGTGGATAATGACCTATAAATATATGACAATTGATGTGTTTTTAATAGACATTACTTAATCTCAAATCATTATTATCTTATTTTGTAGAGTATAAAAATTAACTGCTTCAAGATTATTTTATATTATATAAAGAATCACCAATGATAAAGTTACTTGTCTTAATTTGCTATTGGTTTCAATTTAGAAAGATTTATTATGAGTTAGTGAATAATATAAAAAGTCTAAATTTTGTGTTTTACTTCACCTCTAGATTTACTATAAAGAACAATTTTACTTTGTAATATTACATCAAATTATATCCTATCTGAATTTAAAATTAATGTTATATACTCACATATATTGTATTTTAATTTAGAATGAACCTGATTCACAGGGTTGTAAAAAATTCTCTAGATTGTTTGCCACAGTTTCAAAAAGTCAGCATTTTAAAAGTCAGAATTTTATTTCTTATTGGTTACTAATTTTTTTAATGTTTTTTATTGGCAGCATGAGACGAAAATTAAAAGAGAAAACACTTTATGAAAAACTATAATCACTAAGCAGTTACATGTGTTAACATTCAAAAAGTTTAAATTGTATACAATTAAAAAATTAACTTACTTGAAGTGAAATATGATTTTATTTTAAAAATTTTTGTGTGCCTTTAATGTCCTAGGCACTCTTATGGGTGCTGCGATAAAATAATGAACAAAAGAGAGAAATTCCTGTCTTCAAGGAGATTTAATTCAAGTAGTAAGAGAGAAAATAAACAGTTAAGTGACAGACTTATTAGGAAGTGCTAATTGCTAGGAAGGGAATAAAAGGTAATTGAATAGAGTGACATAGAGTTATTTTTATATAATGTAGGTAGGCTTGTAAGAGAAACTTCTATACAAAGCCTGATAAAATAATACAGAAAAGCATGCTATCGGAGGGAAGTGATACACACCCAGATAGAATAGCAGAGGCCAACACTGTGGAATTGAGGGAGAAATTAGATTAGAGAGGTAGCTAGGGGCCATATTATACAGGATTTAGCAGACCAATGTAAGGAGTATGTGCTTTGTTCAAGTATTTTGGGAAGCTATGGAAGATTTTGAACATGGGAGTGAAGTGATATGCTTTAATTTTAAAATGATCACTCTGGGTGCTAGATAGTGAATATATTTTAACATGAGAAGAGGGAAGATGGAGACAAATTAAGATGTCATATTTCAGGCAAGAGATGGTGGTGGCTTAGACTAGGATCATTGCAATATAGGTTGTGAAAGTGCTTGAATTAAAATGTATTTTGAAGATGCAGCCAATGGGATTTGCTGATGGACTGCATGGAGATGTGTGAGCAAAGAGTTAAGAATAACTCCACAATTTTGGCCTGAGAAACTGGGTAATAATGATGCCATCCACTGAGGTGGACAACACTAGGCAGAACACAGTTGGAATAAATCCTCAGTACTAATCATTCTAAGGTATTATATGGATACCTGCATGAACATGTTAGTAGTTATTTGGGTATATGAGTTGAGAGTTCAGGGGAGACACAAAGATTCATAGAACATATTTGGGAATTATTAGTATATTTATGGTATTTTTTAAATGGTTGAAATTCCTCAATCAGTGAACATATCTAAAAATAGAAATAATGATGATCTAAACAATTATGGGATCCACTAATAGTAAGAGAAAACGATGAAATTGATAATTGCGGAAACATGGAGTGCAAGTTTACAAGGTATTTTACATAAACAAAATAGGTAAAATGCTACTGATAATATGACCACAATGTGGAAAGAAAATTTGCCTTTGAATATGGCAATGGAGAATAATTAGTGACCTCCAACAAGAAGAATATCATTTTAATCTTGGGATTAAAGCATGATTGGAAGTGGGATTGAAAGAGAATAGGTAGTGAGGAAATGGATATTCAATAGACAGCAGGTTTCAAAATTCTTTTTTTTAAACAAATCGAGTAGTAGTTTAACACTTTTTACACATTGTAGAAAGATTCAAAAACAAAATGAGGAAAAGGTAAATATTTATTCATATGCTGATAGCAAGTGATATAGTATGGAGAGAATAATTTATACTGGAGAAAATAAATGCAGGATAAACTTTCCTTAACAATAAATGAGGCTGGGTGCAGTGGCTCACGCCTGTAATCCCAACACTTTGATAGGCCGAGGCGGGCAGATGACTTGAGGTCAGGAGTTCGAGAACAGCCTTGCCAACATGGTGAAACCCCATCTTTACTAAAAATACAAAAATTAGCTGGGTGTGGTGGCGAGCACCCGTAATCCCAGCTGCTTGGGAGGCTGAGGCAGGAGAATTGCTTGAGGTGGAGGTTGCAGTGAGCAGAGATTGCACCACTGCACTCCAGCCTAGGCGACAACAGCGAGACTCCATCAGAAAAAAGAAAATATGATAATAATAATGGGGAGAATCCATACAGCAGTAGGGCAGTAGGGTTGACAATAGACAGGAATGTGGAAAAACAGAAAATGTAGTCTATGAATGCAGATGCATATAGTTTGGTAGTTGTTAGTGCGAAGATAAAGAAGCTTTCTTCTGATGGCTTTTATTTTCTCAGGGATATAAGAAACAAAGACAATTGAAACTTCAATAGAGAAAGGATTGATAATGGTGTAAAAAGATAAAGCTAGAATAGTAGGCTAGGATACTCGGAAATTCAATTGATTCAGAAGAAGTAGGATTGTCAGGCAGCACCAAGGGCTTTCTTGAGATTTGTGGTCAAGAAATCAAGGTAAGAACATTCATTCTCATTCTCTCTCTCTCTGTCTCCCTCCCCTCGCTCATAATTTTTCTCTGTGTGTGTTTGCGTGTGTGTGTTTCTTTAAGCACATGCATTTTTTTTCTGACAAGTAAGAGTGATTTTAATAATGAGTCCTATAATGTAGGCTGGGAACATGGGAAATAAGGATTTTTTTTTTTTAACAAGAGTCAAAATTGGCAGCCTGAAAATAGCATTAATGAGCAATTCTTGGAAGACTTGTATTTTCCTACTCACCTCTTCAGCTAATGTCATGCCAGCCTCTTGGTCATTGCTCTATGCTTCTTTCCTGCTGCAACTTCTATCCTCCTGGTGTTTATTTTGCCCTGTGCTAGAAACTGCATTGATATTTTACTCTCTAAAGTTCCATTAACACGCATCTTTGTTTGCATTATAGAATTTCACTAAGGGTTTGAAGAAATAATTTAGAGCAAGGTAGAAAAAATAAGTTGAATTTTATGTGTTGCCCTTTTAGCAATTTGTTGGCTTTTTTGAACAGAACTATCTAACTGGCCCTTGGGTTCTGGCTCACCAAATCTTGTCAAATCTATTTTCTCACTGTGTATGTCCTCACCTCTATCTCCACCTATCATTTCCTATGAAGGGGAAAAGACCCACCAATAATGACATTTCAGCTTTCTAAAATACAATAGCTGGCTTTGATGCTCACTCACAAATAGTATCAAAATCACCAGTCAGGCATTCCCATTCATTCAGATTTTTCAGTTAGCATTTTGGTGGTTCTCTCTTGAACATTAACTGATATTCAAGGATTTTCTCATATTAAAGGGATATCTCTAAATAAATAGATACATAAACAAGAAAATAGCACATACACGCAGAAAAAAAGAAATTTTGAAACACTGAGGCAAGGCAGGAAAAAACATACAAAAAGCTTCATAAATATTATTTTAGAGAAAATATAAGATATTTTGTTTGTGAACATTGCAGAATGCACTAAAAATATTAGGTAAGATAGACAGTTTTGGGGAACTGAAATGAAAGCTAAATATTAACAATGTAATAGAGGCACTGGAAAAGAAGATGTAAGTAAATCTTTCCTCAAATGAGCAAAAAATAAAATTAGAGAGGAATATTGATATAGTTACAATATTATTAACAATGACTTCTGACTAATAACATTTTTGATATAACTATGTGGGGAGGAAAGAGTAAGAAAACATATTTGGTTAGGGGGATAGTGATAAGCTAAGTTTTAATTATCCATAGAAACAATTAGATATGTGAAACACAGAAGAGAAAAGTTCAAGAAATGGTAGTATAATTGTGCCATTTAGAAATATAGAGGTAAATATCAGAAGTATTAAGAGTGTTGAAAGAAGTTGCTTCTGGAAGCAGGTCTGCTGTGTTTTATATTATTCTCCCACCTCCTCACTCCTGCTTTATACAGGCAAATCATACCTTTTCCAGAGCTGTCGCTAATATAACACCTCTTTCTTCCTAGTGTCATTATAGAATTAATTACCTGATTCTGTAACTGTTAAGCATAGTCATTGCTAAACACAGGGCCCTCATTACACATAGGTGGAAAAAGCAAAGCATTTTGAGGAATCTGTGAATTTGTAAGTCCTTTAAAATCAGATTAGTCTTTGTACATTGTATATTTTTTTCCTAATACCTCAAGACTGCAAGACTGCTAACTATAGCTAAAATTCTGAGGTGCTTCCCCTATTTAATTTATGATATGATGGTGCTTTTTTATATAATTGTATATACATCCTATGAAGATTCTAATGTCCCATAGACATATCAAAGCTTCTTTTTTGCTTTACTCTCTTCTTCTAATTATTCAATTACATAAAAATATAAGTATCAGTTAGTAAGGAACTATTTCATCTTTATATGTAATTAAGTGTAATTTTGGTTCTTGATCTCTCTCTACCTCTCCCTCTCTATACACATTTGTACATCTGTGTTTGTACCAATATATTATAGGCATCTTGAACCCAAACCTAATCAACTTTTTCCGTAGCTTTCCCTTAATGTTCCATTTAAATTCACTTCCCCAACTCCTTACCTTCATCCTGGTCCCCATAATCATTTGTTTTTAATTTCTTTTTAGAATTTTTCCTGTGGAAAGTTAATACCATATAAGGCAATTAAGCTATTATATCTCATATATATCTATATATACATATTTATATATATTTATAAGTTTGTGTTTATATTTTACACACATACTTATGTATAAGAGATTTTATATATATATACACACACATATATTTGTATACACATGCTCTAGTATGTATATTATACTGGCCTTATTTTATTTATTATGTGTGTGTATAATATATAAAATAAATGTGAATAAATTATTTTTTTTGGTCATAGCTTTCTGTCTGAACTTTGAGAGTTAAATCCTCCAACCCTTCTAGGAAGTAGTATTGCCAGTCTCTGACACGCCTGGCCTGAATTGATGCCTGAATCAATTCAGAATTTACTACATCTATTGAGACACTTTGTCCATCCTGATTACTGCATAACAAGTTCACCTTACGTCTCATGCTAGTGCATTAATCCAGGTGCAAAAACTACCCCCTAACAATTGTATGTGAGCTGGGTTTTTGTACCCTTATCATCATTTTTTTGACATTAAAAAGAAAGCTCATTTCTTTCAATATGAGAAGCCTAAAATAGAGTTAACTGAAAGTCATACACATGAGGACAAGTTATTGATTGTAGTGGCAGGAGACTAAGTGCCGAATGATGTTGTATAACAGATTCACTGTGCCAAGTGTAAATGTCTGGAATATCACCTGTGGGAAAATTCAACTTCTTATTTTAGCCCCTGTATTTTAATATTTTAGCATTTTTTTGTTAGCAAAGGTAATCTTATCTGGATGAATATATTCAGTTATACATTTTTTTCATATCTTTGGAAATATCTCCGATTACTTTACATATTTAGTTGGATTTTGTTCAATATCTCTTTACCGTAACATAAGCTCCTTTAGGGTAGGGAACCTTCTCTGTTATGTTCACCAGACTTTACTGAGAGTTTTCAACAAGGCTTGGGATGTAAGAGGCACATACACATTTGTGACATTAGCAAATAGAAAATGCAATTGCATTCTGCGTCCATTCATGGTTATAACTCAATAAAATAAGATATTGGCTATTAAAATTTGCATCTGGATAGTAAATCTAGAATATAAATCTTCAATGTAAACTCTGTAAGTTTTATTCCTTCTTTGCAATTGTTCCTCTTGCCATTTAAGCTGATTTAAGGGCTTACTTAAATAAACATTGCTTTAAGAAAAGCCAAGGACAGTCTATAAAATAAGTTAATTAAAAGTACTATTAATGTTTGTAATTCAATGATATAAACATCATTTTTCAAAGTGCAATTTCAATGTGTAAGATCCAGCTTTTGATAAAAGAGAAATGGATTTGCGAGTTCTAAGTGATAAAGGCAATTTTATAATGAGGTTTTGGATTTCAAATGAGGATGAGACAGATTGGACATAGTAAGCAAAGCCCATGGAAGAGAACATGGACATCAAGAGTCTATACCAGTACACAGTACCCACATACCAGGGGCAATGTCTTTCTCCATTGCGTCCAGATTAAACAGAGCAAAAGAGTGACAGATCTCTGAATAAAAAAGATATTCAACTCTGAAACTGATATAACTGAATTTTGTCTTGAAAAAGTCACACATCGACTTGGCACATTGACATTTTCTTCTGTTAGATGACATTTTACCCATTCATTATATGGAATTCATTATGACACAAATAACATATATTTTTGCACATTTGAGTTGTGAAAGTGAATTTTAAATCTTGTCACATAAGGGAAAAGTGGTTGAGCACAATTCAGCTGCCTGTTTAATGTAGCTCCTGCCTACATTAACAGAAAAAGGAAATGGTAAATGCTATGTTAATAATGTTGCTGTCGTTGACAAAAAGAAATGATTACTATTAATCTAAAGCTAAATATAATCAAATACCAAATATTTTCCTGAATGTTTATATCTATAGACTTATAGTTATCAATCAAACAAAAAATAAACACTAAACCCTTTGTGTTTAAATTATTACAGATGCATAATATGTAATTAGAAATTTGAAGTTGCTTTTACATCTTTTATTTCCCATTCAATTAATTATCTTTATATTCTATTTTAATATATCTTGTTAAACTAGGAACTCAGCTGACATATTGTACCAGAGTAGACTAAACTTTGATGGAGAGAAGAGATAAAATGGTGAGCAAGCAGATTTGGGGAGTCTCCTCAGATGAACTGATAATTAAATCAGAATTTCACAAAACTATAAGTTCGGTGGATAAAATGGGTGATATAGAAGAAAATAACAGAAGCCAAGAGTCTAAGAAAATATTCCTATAGAAAGTTGCATCTGAGTTATGGTATGAGGATCAGTACTTGCAATAGGATAAATGGGATATTTTAGACAGCAGAAACAATATGATAATAATATCTTTACAATAACCAAAAATGTACAATTGATCAATTGTCCATATTTTCCCAAACTATGCTTCTTTATACATGTACTCAAGGCAGATTGTTTTACTTCTTATGTAGATTTGGCATTTGGCAAAAAATATATTCAGAAGACAGCTTAGTTATCTCAAGCAGAAAATATTATAACTGAATATAGTCATATGTTTGCATGTGTATATGAAACATATCCAAGAAAAAATGTGCATCGCTTTGAAGCAAACATAATTATATTTTATTATTCTGAATTATTGAATTGTATATGTTTTCTACATGGCATTATTATCAAAGTTATTATTTCTGAGATAGGACTTAGGCATTTTAAAAATATTTATACTTTTCTAGTAGATATATAAATATTAATATAGATATAAACACAAATGTAGACATGACTACATGTAATCATATTTAAAGTCCTTAAGCACAAGTTCATAAACTTTTATCTACAGATTAGTAATATATAATCGTGTCTAGTTAAGAGGAGACTTCTTGCTAAATGAGTGAATATTTTAGAAAGCAATATAAATTTATTTATATTCATCTTTCCTATATTTAAATCACTAATAATTAAAACTCAAATTCATAAGCCAATATTCTTTAGGAAAGACAAAGTTAGACAATACTGCAAATCTACTGATAAACTGATTTATATCTTTTGCAAGATAAAATGTAAGCCTTTGATCATATGCCATCATTTGTGTACTTCCTGTTCATTAAATTCAGTCAACTCACTACGTGTGTAAATTTGGACTCTATTTGTGATAGTGTTTAATTAAAAATACTCTAGATAAATTAATTATAGAATGGCTTTAAATAGTCAACTTTGTAAATGTTTATTATCTTCTTCCAATTCTAGATACCACAAGTCTTCATAAGAATAAGAACCATGTCAGCCTTGATCATCACAAAACCTCAACAGCTAATAGAATACAAAGCATAAAATGAAGAAGTATCGAGTTAATCACTGATAGCCTGTGTACATATTATTTAATGTGTTCTTCAAAGAATGCTCTGATTTAGATAATTAAGAATCATAAACTTTCCTGGTCAGAGTCTTGAAAAATTTATATCCTTAATAACTTGGTTAAATGTATTCATAGGTGTAGGCAAAGCTAAATTTTTCTGAATAATATATTTGGCTACCAAATTTTAACATATTTAATATTGTATTTAATGTTATTTTATCTTTCCTCTCTATCAATAATACCATTACATTCAAATTTTGTTTTTTTCTGATGGAGCAAAGCTAGAGTAGAAATAAAATTGGAATTAGAGAGGGATGTGTATTTTGGTTCCGGCTCTGTCACTACCAGATGTATGGTCTTGAAAAATATACAAAAGTATAACATCCTTGTGTTTTAAAGTTTAAGATTCTTTAAGTAAAACCTTGCAGTGTCATGACTCTCTTGAAATGGAACAACCTAAAAATGAATAGATTTGAACATCTCACAAAACAGTAATGCTTTAGGAGCCTTGAAAAAAAAGATTTCCAGAGAAGGCTAAGAAAAATAAATGCTATTAAGTGTCTGAGAATAAGAAAAACTTTATCTGTCCATGTATGAAAGAGAAGGTCAATTTGAATGTCAAAAGAGCATGTACAGTAAAACAAATACATGTAACTTTCTTGAGGGGGAAAACTTCTTTTTGAATGTCCAGTCATGTATCTTTCTTGGTTTGAAACCAAACTGTAACACATATTTCATAATATTTTTTCTATATTCAACTGTAAATTCTGAAAGTGGTACACTTTTAATTTCTTATCTTCCAGTGAACCTGAAAATGGACATGTGAGCAGTTTTGCTCAGTGACATATTAGCAGGTTTTGATTGTTATTCTAAGAAGGTTCTCCTTACAGAAAGACTCAATACAGTTAGCACCACTCTTTGCCCTTGACTCAAGTGTAGAAATAATGACTTAAGTCATTGCAGCAGCAATTCTGAATGCATGAACCTATAATCATGAATTAAAAACTAAGAAAACCATTACCCCATCCTGGTACTGTCAAGTCACTGAACCAACAACCATTAGCTGTCTACCTACAGAATTCTTATTATATAAGAAAAAATGAACCCTATCTATTAAGGATAACAATTAATTGAGTTTTCTTTTACTTGTAGCTGTACCAATATGCAAACATATATTAAAACATCTTAAATCATGTGCCACTGGTAACATCTTAGATAATATCATTTTAAAACAATGCTAAATACCATATTTTGAAATGAAATTAGAGATGTTATCAAAAGAAAAATAAAGAATATGTTAATCTTTCAAATGTTGATACATTGAAAATATCAGAGCAAGGTGTTATAACAAATAATTTTACAAAATGTGTTTCTTAGTCATGTTGAGCTCAGTGTGTTGTTTCTTATTTTAATACTTCTAGCAGCAGTAACAACAACAAGGTGAATGGCATTGCTGAGTGGATATATATGGTTCTACATTGATAGCTCAATAATTTTGAAGATAATGGGCAATGTGAAACTTCGAAAGTAAACTGTTTTATATTTGAATTTAATGTTCCTTGTATATTATATGTAATGAACTTTGCAGAAAATGATACTTTTGGGGAAATATTAACTTAATCTGATAGTTTTTGTGTATATGAGATTTGTTACCAAGATTACCTCTGAAGCCATCAAGATTTCTCAGGAAAGACACCTTCATATTTCTTTTTAAGGTCACGTAACTTTCTCTCACCTTTTGATTACTTATTCTCTGGAAATACTTCTAGTTCCTTTCCATTTTTGCTTGCCAATATAATTTCCATGTGTCTAGTATTATTTTATCCCCGCTGGCAGAGAACCTAATATTAGATGTATTTAACTACTCATCCCTCAGGATAGAAATCCATATGATTTTAGTGCTGCACGAATCAGATGTTAATAAACTGAGATTTGAGATGTAAATACATTATTGTAATCTCTGTGGGAATTGTGTGAAAAAATAAATATGAAACAAAACAACACAAAAACTATATTATTGTTAGTCCCATATCATTAATACTAGTATGCCAAAACTAAAACAATATAGCTTTTTGTATTTTGTAAATGCAAGTTCTCACCAGAAATTTAGAGGGCTAATGCCTCTACCTTCTATAAGCTCCCTGATGACTTTTGCCTTTATGTTTGGATAAAATTTATGTTGTGAAATAATTGATACTGACAGCTAATGCCAATCTTCTTTTGCTTTATGTTTAAATTCACAATGGCTGTCTTTTTTATGTAAATATTTTTAATGCTAAGCATATTCTAGAAATGACAGTTTTGTAACAGATATAATAATGTTATTTCTGTTAGATTATCCATCCAGAAATACTTTTTCCTATATTATAGCCATGCAAACTTACTAAAGATAAATTTACTGTAAAAGACAAAAATGTAAGATAACTTAAAATCTAATCTTAGGATTTAATAAATTGAAGATAAAACACATAATTTTACTTCTTATTAATTTCTTTTATAAGAGACAAATTATCTCTTAACATTTTTGCCCTGTTTGCATCTGGCAGGTTATTTCAGGTTTTGGAGTATAAATATGAGGTTTCTATTTGCTTGCAGACAGAAATATGTTGCTGCACATGGGACAGGTATGGATTTACCTGTATAACCAGGGGCACAGAGGCAGTTGTATCCATCAGTCCTGTAGACACAATTTTCTTCATCTAGACAAGGTGAGATTTTACATTTATTTACATCAAGTTCACAGAAGGGCCCATGGTACTCAGGTTCACAATTACAAAAAAATCTGGAGAAAAGTAGAGAAATGAGAAATAGCCATGTAACAATGATAATAATTTATTATATATGATTCATATTTATATTTTAAATTCAAGACATTCAACTTAATTGAAATAAATAATATATGTATTTCATTTTTTTCTTTGAAAAAATATAGCAATTCCCCTTGCAAAATTTTGTTCTGCTCAAATGTTCTTTATGTGTGAAATTTTGAAAAACAATGTGTTGGGTAAATAATTACTGTAACCTGATAAATACTAGTATCAAAATATAGATGAGGTCACGTCCTTTGTAGGGACATGGATGAAGCTGGAAACCATCATTCTCAGCAAACTATCACAAGGACAAAAAACCAAACACCACATGTTCTCACTCATAGGTGGGAACTGAACAACGAGAACACATGGACACAGGAAGGGGAACATCACACACCGGGGACTGTTGTGGGGTAGGGGGAGGGGGGAGGGATAGCATTAGGAGATATACCTAATGTTAAATGACGAGTTGATGGGTGCAGCACACCAACATGGCACATGTATACATATGTAACAAATCTGCACGTTATGCACATGTACCCTAAAACTTAAAGTATAATAATAATAAAAAAACAAACCAAAAAAAAAAGAAATAATTTCCAAAGGAGATATTAAACTGATCGAAACTGTATACTTAGCAAAAATATCTCTTCATAGTTTTTCCTTTTAGAAGTCTAGATAAAGAAGCTTTAGCAACTTTCCATAAAATGTTTTTGAGCTAGATTTCTATTTAGATTTTTTAGGAAACTCTTCCTAATTAACTTCACTCATCATTTTATAACCACAGAAGTCTAACATTCCCCATGCTCCTCCTTTTACTTCTTCAACCTACATTAATTAATTGAGTGCCAGACATTAGTCATGTACCCATATTCAAGTGTAAATTAAACTAGAGCTTGCTTTTGAAAGTCTCAGGAACAGGACAGGAATACAGATATGTAAAAATTACAGTAAATACATGTCAATTGAGACACGTCCTGTTAAAGCATGGGTAACTGCTAGACAAGAGGTGACAGAAAAGGTCTTATTCAGTATTAATAAAGAAAGAGCAGGATCAGTGTTTTAAAATTCTGAATATGAATGAAAACATGCAGTATTTTTCTTTCTGTGCCTGGCATATTTCATTTACAATAATGTCCTCCAGGATCATGTATGTTGTTACAAATAACAGGACTTCATTCTTTTTCATGGCTGAAGAGTATTTCATTGTTTATGTATACTACATATTTTTTATTCATTCATCTCTTAAGTAAAGTAAGCCAGACAGTAGGGGAGAGGGGATAGGAAAGGTTGATTGATGGGTGCAAAATTACAATTAGAAAGGAAGAATAAATTTGGTGTTCTATTGCACAGTACGGTGACTGTAGTAAACAGTAAGGTATTGTATATTCAAAAGAGCTAGAGGAGAAAATTTTGAATGTTTGCACCACAAAGAAATGATGAATGTTTGAGGTGATCTCTATGCTAATTATCCTGATTTGTTCATTACAAACGAATCAACAAATGTGCTGTAATACAATATATTATGTAGTATAATGATACAATGTATTCATGTATCAAAACAACACAACAAAACAACACATAAATATATCAATTATGTGTAAATTAAAAATAAAATTAATAGAAAAAGAAAGAGTAAGGAATCTTTGTATCAGTTGGACAGAAGGCATTAAAATGTCATGTGCAATGGGATACTGGGTAAAAGAGTAGAGTATTTCCCAAGAGCTCTTCATGTGACTAGGGAATTGACTATAATCACCTTTTTGGAGTAACACTAATCCAAATACTAACTTCTTGAATTTTTGTTCAAATAGTCAAACTGTTTTTCTCCATCTTATTCATTTTGCGAATATCTCCCCATCTAGTGAGAAGTAATGTAATGAATCTGCTAAATGTCTTACTAAAATCAAGATATGTTTGTTAATAATACTGTCTTTGCTACTTTGTGTTCTCACTGAATTAATGATGATTCCAAGGAATCACAGAATAGAGAGAAATTGGACACAGAATTCTCAGAAATAGCAGTGAAAGGTATCTCAAGAAATGATTTGTTTCATATTGACAAATTTTAAAATGTTATATTACTATAAAACAATGACTTTCATTTCAATTTATGTATTTCTTTCATGTACTTCTGACAGTTCTATTATATTTTTAGAAGCTTCAAAATCTACTTTGTATTTTGAAATATTGAATACTAGAAAATTATTTGGGGATATCTTGCTTTTTCAGTGATTTATGATAATCACCACCAATTGTTTCAATTTTTTTAAAATAGTAGTTTACTATTTAATTTATAGAATTTTCTCTCTCTCTCATTTTGAAAATCAGAAAATCATAACATCCCTTGTCTTTTGCTCCCCAAATTTTGTTTTCTGTGATTTTAATTATCTTAAATATACTTACTTACTTGTTCCATAAGTTAATGGGAAATTTTTGTGAAATGTCTTTTTGTCATGATGAAGATGTGGGTTTTGCTGAGTATTAATTTTTTTTTGTCTATATAGTTGTCTTGAAGATACATGAAAAGATTCAGATTTTGACACCTACCCAGAATTCTTGTTTTTTCAATTATGATTTCTTTCTGAATTTTGCCTTTTGAAACCTTTGTTAGTTTTTACTAAATGTTATTGTTGCGGGAAGTCAGGGACCCCAAATGGAGGGACCGACTGAAGCCATGGCAGAAGAACGTGGATTGTGAAGATTTCATGGACGATTATTAGTTCCCCAAATTAATACTTCTATAATTTCTTATGCCTGTCTTTACTGCAGTCTCTAAACATAAATTGTGAAGATTTCATGGACACTTATCACTTCCCCAGTCAATACCCTTGTGATTTCCTATGCCAGTCTTTACTTTAATCTTTTAATCCTGTCAGCTGAGGAAGATGTATGTCGCCTCAGGACCTTGTGATAATTGCATTAACTGCACAAATTGTAGAGCATGTGTGTTTAAACAATATGAAATCTGGGCACCTTAAAAAAAGAACAGGATAACAGCAACTGTTCAGGGAATAAGAGAGATAACCTTAAACTCTGACCACTGGTGAGCTGGATGGAACAGAGCCATATTTCTCTTCTTTCAAAAGCAACTGGGAGAAATATCACTGAATTCTTTTTGTCAGCAAGGAACATCCCTGGGAAAGAGAATATGCGCCTGGAGGTATAGGCCTATAAATGCCCCCCCCCCCGCAAGGTGTGCCCATCTCTTATGGTTGAGACTGCAGGGATAAAATAGACCCCAGTCTCCCATAGCGCTCCCAGGCTTATTAGGAAGAGGAAATTCCTGCCTGATAAATTTTGGTCAGACCAGTTGCTCTCAAAACCCTGTCTCCTGATAAGATGTTATCAATGACAATGGTGCCCAAAACTTCATTAGCAATTTTAATTTCGCCCTGGTCCTGTGATCTCGCCCTGCCTCCATTTGCCTTGTGATATTCTATTACCTTGTAAAGTACTTGATGTCTGTAACCCACACCTATTCGCACACTCCCTCCCCTTTGAAAATCCCTAATAAAAACTTGCTGGTTTTTGCGGCTTGTGAGGCATCACGGAACCTACCGACATGTGATGTCTCCCCTGGATGCCCAGCTTTAAAATTTCCCTCTTTTGTACTCTGTCCCTTTATTTCTCAAGCCAGCTGATGCTTAAGGAAAATAGAAAAGAACCTACGTGAATATCAGGGCAGGTTCCCCGATATGTTATATTCATTTTTTTGCTTCCATGTCCATCCTTCAAATGTATTTACTCTAATTTAAAATGAACTTCTCAAAAAGTTCTGCTTTTTTGTTTGCTCTTTAACATTTATCATGTAACTTATTTTATGAATCTCAAATATGTACCTTACGCTTCTGATTTTGAAAGTGATATCACACAGTAAATAAACATACATGTATTATCTCAAGACTTATGGAAGTTTATTTTTCTAAAGTTTTTAGCATACAGACAACTATGTGAAGAATTATTTTTAATAATATGAATCATAATGATCCTTTCTTCTAAGAATGCTTTGCTTCTACTTCAATAACCTCTCTTTCCTTTTTGCTTTCAATCAAGACCATTATTTTTTCTTACTTTCTACACTACTCCTGAAATCTGAACTTTTCAACATTGCAAAAATATGCTTTACTTTTACATAAATTCCAAACATTATTAAATTTCAAGAATCTGTTAAACCACAGATGCCTGTTCAACTGGAATGTTGGGGGTCCCTGCTTTGTTAATAATGATGCAAAAAGGTCCTGGGATTCTAGAGTCCATTTGGACATTTTCTGAATGGCATCTAAAATTTCGTAGAGATTAAAAAAAAAAATCATCGACATTAATAGCAGCCCTGGTGAAACAGTTTACAGAAAATATTCAACTTATATTTCTTACTTTCCACCACACTAAACAATATGAGGGCAAATTTGTGCAAAAATAACATTTCACTCTACAAAAGAGCATCTACCTTTAATCCTTGTCTCTGCTTTCCCAGAAAAATTTAAATGTTTTTATTTTCTCTTCCTCCTTTCCTCCCTCCACCTGCCCTGCCCTGCTCTCTTCCTGCTCCCTGTCTCTAATAGGAAGGGCAAGCACAATGCTGAGCACTTGGGACGTTTTTACTTTTCACTTAACGTTGGCCCTTCAAAACGTTAAAAAAAATAAAAGTGCCTAGGGTATGTCTGAAAAGATCCTCATCAAATTTTTCCCCTCCTGGCCTCTGGCTATAGTGTGCAATTCTTTCAGCTTTGGTGTAATTTTCCTTTCGCTATTACCTGCTGAGGGTCCCTTTATGCTAACCACCTCTAATAAGGCTAGAGAAAAATTAAATGTAAACCTGATTTTTATGAATGTCCTAAGTGATCCAGTCAAATGTACAGTAAGTACTGCATTTTATATTAAAGGTCCCTAAAGTATACCTTCCTTTGATAAAACTCAATTTTCATAGCTTTTAAAATATACACATATAATAATATCTTCTATCTTGAGAGAACAATTAAGACCATGAAATATGTATTTTTGATGAAATAAAAATTTCTCATTTAAATAAAAAGCTTTTACTTCAAAAGTTTTAGAACTAAACTTAAATATATTGTCAAAGTATTGAAATAATTCATATTTTTAATTTGACATTGCCCTAAAATTTTTCAAATAGGTGTTCAAGATACTGTTTCAATCACTAAGATGCATTTTAACAGTGACTTCTGAAGAAAATTCAACATATTAAAATAGAGATAAGGAAGAGTAACTATAATTTGCATAAAATGATATCTCCAAACTATAAAAAGATGGAAAAATACAAGATAATCACATGAATTTATAGCCCCCAAATTAGCCATGATTACATTTCATTTACATTATTCTTATATACTTTTTCTTGTATTCCAGATAAGAGAGGAATTAATAAGTAGATGTATTATTTGTATGCTTCTAAAGTTATTTTAAAATATAATTATTAAATAGATTGAATAGTATTACAAAATCCAAACATAACACAGAATGTTTTAATGAGAGTTTTGATTTTAAAATGTGTTTGCAATAAGGTTAAATCATACTTGTTTCAGTAGATATTTTTTAAAAGCTTACATTCAAAATAAGAAAATGAAACCACTGGTGAAACTTTCTGATAAGGACTTTTTAGCCTATGTTAAAGCAATTCAAATTTTGAAAGAATTTATAATGTATTTTAGAGCATTTCTACTTTTTTCTTGTGATATTATAACTGCATTCGTGAACCACACTTCTTTACAATTAATGACAATTTTTACTTAGAATATGAATAATCTATTTTATATTTGCAACATGTCTTTATTATGTTATATATAAATATATGTCTACATTATTTATCATACTCACAACATGTCTTTATATGTTTTTATTATAATTGCATGTGTGTGTGAATCTGATTTGAAACAGTGATGTTATCATAAATTCTCGAGTAGAATAAACATCATTTGGATTGATGACTGTTTCTAGGCAAACAATTACAGAAGAGTAAACAGATTTTTGTCTTTTGGTTAAACGCATATTAACCAATCACTTTTAAATTTGTGACAGTGAAGAATTGCTAAACCCGTGAACATCACAAACTGAATGGTCACAATATGCTTGTTGGTAATGATCTCGCTATGATAATCACATCAGCCAGGCACTTGGAACATTTTCTTCTATTTTTTCTTTAAATGGACTAGCCACTGTTACTGTAATTGTTCTTGCAAATTCTATTTAGTTGTAAATTTTCAGTAGACAGATACTATTGTGAGTGACCTAAATGAACTAGTAGCAATGACTTGAAAAGACATTAGTTGCATTGGATAACATATGCTATCAAGTGTCAGAAAAATGTAAATTCCAGTGTTCACTTTTGCAGTGGATTTGTATATTAATTGGGGCTGTCATTCATGTGCCATTATATCTCAGCAAACTCATCTTTAAATCATGTTACTAGAGGTAAGTCTTAATTGTTGCAGGCCACAGTTTCAATAACCACAAGAGAGAATAGAATAGATTAAAAACATGAATCTAACCATGAGGCATATATGTAGTAACTACTGTTTTTAATAGGTTTTTTGTTTATGTGTCTACAGTTTAATTTACTTTGAAGTAACTATAAAATTATTGGTTTTAAATGAGTTGGCAGATTACTTGAAATATTTTTAGTGAGTACTTTATCAATAGATTAAGTTTTTCAAAAAAATAAAAATTACTTTAAGAAGAGATAAGACAATCAAATGTGACTACTTCATTTTCAGCTGCTAATTGATTTTTAATCTTTGAAAGATCTTAATTCATTGAAAATGGCTTTTATTATAATAATTTACACCAGGTAATTTTCTAAGAATAGAATAATCAACACCTGTATGCCCATCACCCATATTTAACTCATCTTAGTAGTTTCATGTTGCTGAAATATTTTTAAGGAAAACACACAAAACATATTTGATCTGTCATATATATATATATATGAGATCTGTCATAAATATGTATGCACACACATATATATGTACACACATTTCATACACATATATGTACACATATTTACACAAATATGTACACACATTTCATACACATATATATGTATGAAACTCCTATGCATGCATTCAATTAATTATCCTCCATTCCTCTCTACCAGGAGAAAATTACTACTCTTAAGATGCTATGTATTTTTCAAAATATGTTTTAATACTTCAGTAAATATGAGTTACATATCACATTATTCTGAGACTTATTTTTTCAGTCAATCATACATTTTAATAAATATTTAAGTGATATACTTTTATATAATTTATTCACAGTAAGTAATGTATAGATGCTTATGATTAAGTTGCATTGCATTTGTTTTGTTTTCTAATGTTTACCAATATAAAGATATTGGAAAGGCATCACCTTGTTCATATATCCTTGCTGACAGTGCTGGATGTTGCCATGGAATTGGGTTTCGTGATATTAATTACAATAGATCTAAGAATGCATAGACTATTGGATATGCTTGACAATTAGATGCAAAATGAGCAAATAAGCATATAAATCAGAGAAACAGAGTGGACATCAGTGGACTGATTCACAGATATCTATGGCAGAGGCTAACTGATGACGAGGTTTTAGAAATGAAATATATAATCAGTCTACTTACAGTGCTGCCTCATGTATATAGAATGAAATGTATAGTTCTGGAGGACAGAGATATAATTCAGTTTGGCTTTGTAGGGATTCTCTGCCTCTTTCACAATTCCAAAACCTAAGTTATGTCACAGACTCAGTCACTCGAAGGTCAGGGTTTGCCTCCTTAAGAGGAATCTTTAATAGAGTCACAGGTATTTTATGTATCTTTTTGAAGACTTCCTCAGAGGTATCTGAGGCTATTTACCAGTATGACTGTTCTGTGGTGAAAGAATGATATTCAGACATTTTAGGAGTTGCTGAATACTGGTTCTGAAAGTATACTTATTTCTGCAATGCTACTGATCCACCAGTAGAAATATAAGATTATTGAGGTCAGTTCAGGTGAGGCCACAAATACATCTTCCCTTTGATTTTGTTTTTTTTTTTACCCACAATTCTTGAATATACAGTGTAGTTGATATATTTAGTAATAGCACAATTTTTACATTGGAGTAAGAGCTATTATGGAGGAAAATCCAATTGGAAGATCTTGTCATGCCCCTTTAGACCAATGGAGATTTTAAACTGACAGCAATTCTCTATTCCTATGGTACTTGTAGTGATTGGTGTCCCCTTGAAAGGACTGAAAGTTGCAGGGGTGGTGATTCCAAACATCCCTACTTACCTCACCAGATTGGACAATGCAAAAGCTAGATAGGGCACAGAAAATAAGATGAATGATAGAATATTGTTGGAAAATTAAACAGGATCTGATGCAAATTTCACCAATTCTAAAGGTTGGATCTCTATGAAGATAGATAAACAGAGCTCCTGGTACCTGAGTCCAGCTATGACATAGAAAATTAATTATTTTGTGTTCTAATTAGTGCAGCTCCACTTGAATTTGTCAGAATGCCTTTTTAAAGATATTTTGAAAGACCTAAATAAATAGATATCAATTTTTCTTAAATTGGCCTACCCATTCAATGAAATGCCAATCAAAATTGCTTGTTTGAATGTATATTTATATAGAATACAAGTTGATTTTAACAGAAGAAATTGCCAAAATATCTAAAGTTGCCGGAGATTAAATAGCCCTACTAGTATTGAGATATTTCAAAGGGAAGTAATTAAGATTTATGACTCTAGCACATGGATGAGTAACTGAACTAAAGCAACAGAACAGCAATAGAGAAATAGACATATCCATATGTGGAAACGTGATCTGCAACCAAGAAGGCACTACAGATCAGTGAGTGAAAGATGAACTTAATATGTAGCAGACATGGCTTATTTATATAAAAAAATAAGAATCTGAGTTTATTTTTTAAGTGTGTAAAGATTGAGATAAGAATACTTTACACCCATACTCATACATACAATATACCTGATGCATCTACATATAAAGAACATAATCTTAATTATTTTAAAAGGAAATATAGGGAAAAAACCCTTTCATCCTAGTGTAAAGAAAAGTTAAATAAGATGAAACTTGCAAACCATATACTAAATAATAAATTAATTCAAATATATTAAAATTAAGTTTTAGTACATATAACTTATAAAGGTGAAGTGTCTCTTTCAATCAGAACTTATATTCAATAAACACAACTAACAAAGATATTTTAAAAATCATATATAAGGATTCTTACAAAGCCACAAGAAGAAAAAACATTAAAGAGCAGATGCTGACTCAGCAAGATGGCAGAATAGGAATAGCTCAGGTCTGCAGCTCCCGGAGAGACGAACGCAGAAGGCAGGTGATTTCTGCATTTCCAACTGAGGTACCCAGTTCATCTCCCTGGTACTGGTTAGACAGTGGGTACAGCCCACGGAGGGCAAGCAGATGCAGGTTGGGGCACTGCCTCACCTGGGAAGTGCAAGGGGTCAGGGGCCTCCCTCCCCTAACCAAGGGAAGCCCAGAGGGACCTTGCTGTGAGGGACGGTGCTATCTGGCACAGATACTACGTTTTTCTCATGGTCATTGAAACCCACAGACCAGGAGGTTCCCTCAGGTGACTACACCACAAGGGCATTGGGTTTCAAGCAAAAAACTGGGTGGCCATTTGGGCAGACATTGAGCTAGCTGCAGGAGTTGTTTTTTTTTTTTTTTTTTTTCGTATCCCAGTGGCACCTGAAACACCAGCAACACAGAACCCTTCACTCCCATGGAAAGGGGGCTGAAGCCAGGGAGCCAAGTGGTCTTGCTCAGCAGATCCCACCCCCACAGAGCCCAGCAACCTAAGATCCACTGGCTTGAAATTCTCACTGCCACCACAACAGTCTGAAGTCCACCTGGGATGCTGGAGCTTAGTTGAGGGAGGGGCGTCTGCCATTATTGAGGTTTGAGTAGGGAGTTTTCCCCTCACAGTGTGAACAAAGCCGCCAGGAAGTTCAGACTGGGGGGGCGCCCACCACAGCGCCTCAAAGCCACCGTAGCCAGACTGCCTCTCTAGATACCTCCTCTCTGGGCAGGGCATCTCTGAAAGAAAGGCAGCAGCCCCACTCAGGGGCTTATAGATAAAACTCCCATCTCCCTGGGACAGAGCACCTGAGGGAAGGGGCGGCTGTTGGCACAGCCTTAGCAGACTTAAACAAACGTTCCTGCTTGCCAGCTCTGAAGAGAGCAGTGGATCACCCAGTACAGTGCTCAAGCTCTGCTAAGGGACAGACTGCCTCAAGTGGGTCCAGGGCTCCCATATCTCCTGACTGGGAGACAACTCCCAGCAGTGGTCGACAGACACCTCATACAGGAGAGCTCTGGTTGGCCTCTGGCAGGTGCTCCTCTGGGATGAAGTTCCAGAGGAAGGAGCAGGCAACAATATTTGCCTTTCTGCAGCCTCCACTGGTGATACCCAGGCAAACAGGGTCCGGAGTGGACCTCCAGCAAACTCCAGCAGACCTGCAGAAGAGGGCCTGACTGTTAGAAGGACATCTAACAGACAGAAAGCAATAGCATCAACATCAACAGAAAAGACGAACACGTGAAAACTCCCTCTGAAGGTTACCAACAGCAAAGACCAAAAGTAGACAAATCCACAAAGATGAGGAAAAATCAGTGCAAAAAGGCTGAAAATTTTAAAAACCAGAATGCCTGTTCTTCTCCAAAGGATGGAAATTTCTCACCAGCAAGGGAACAAAACTGGATGGAGAATGAGTTTGACAAACTGACAAAAGTAGGCTTTAGAAGGTGGGTAATAACAAACTCCTCTGAGCGAAAAAAGCATGTTCTAACCCAATGCAAGGAAGCTAAGAACCTTGATAAAATGTTAGAGGAATTGCTAACTAGAATAACCAGTTTAGAGAAGAACATAAATGACCTGATGGAGCTGAAAACCACAGCACAAGAACTTTGTGAAGCACACACAAGTATCAATAGCTGAATAGATTAAGTGGAAGAAAGGATATCAGAGATTGAAGATCAACTTAGTGAAATAAAGCAAGAAGACAAGATTAGAGAAAAAAGAATGAAAAGGAACAAACAAAGTCTCCAAGAAATATGGGACTATGTGAAAAGACTAAACCTACATTTGATTGGCGTACCTGAAAGTGACAGGGAGAATGGAACCAAATTGGAAAACACACTTCAGGATATCATCTAGGAGAACTTCCCCACCTAGCAAGACAGGCCAACATTCAAATTCAGGAAATACAGAGAACACCACAAAGATACTCCTCAAGAAAAGCAACCCCAAGGCACATAATCGTCAGGTTCACCAAGGTTGAAATGAAGGAAAAAATGTTAAGGGCAGCCAGAGAGAAAGTTCGGGTTATCTACAAAGGGAAGCCCATCAGACTAACAGCGGATCTTTCTGCAGAAAACCCACAAGCCAGAAGAGAGTGCGGACCAATATTTAACATTCTTAAAGAAAAGAATTTTCAACCCAGAATTTCATATCCAGCCAAACTAAGATTCACAAATGAAGGAGAAATAAAATCCATTACAGCCAAGAAAATGCTGGGGGATTTTGTCACCACCAAGCCTGCCTTACAACAGCTCCTGAAGGAGGCACTAAACATGAAAGGAAAAACGGGTAACAGCCTCTGCAAAAACAAGCCAAAATGTAAAGACCATTGACACTATGAAGAAACTGCATCAACTAATGGGCAAAATAACCAGCTAGCATCATAATGACAGGATCAAATTAAACACATAACAAAATTAACTTTGAATGTAAATGGGCTAAATGCCCCAGTTAAAAGGCACAGACTGGCAAATTGTATAAAGAGTCAAGAACCATCAGTGTGCTGTATTCACGAGATGCATCTCATATGCAAAGACACATATAAGCTCAAAATAAAGGGATGGAAGAATATTTACCAACAAATGGAAAGCAAAAAAAAAAAAAAAAAAAGAGAAATCAGGTGTTGCAATCCTAGTCTCTGACAAAACAGACATTAACCAACAAAAATCAAAAAGACAAAGAAGGGCATTATATAATGGTAAAGGGATCAAGGCAACAAGAAGAGCTAACTATCCCAAATATATATGCATACAATACAGGAGCACCCAGATTCATAAAGCAAGTACTTAGAGATCTACAAAGAGACTTAGACTCCAACACAATAATAGTGAGAGACTTTAACACCCCACTGTCAATATTAGACAGATCAATGAGACAGAAAATTAACAAGGACATTCAGGACTTGAACGCAACTCTGGACCAAGTGGACCTAATAGACATCTACAGAACTCTCGACCCCAAATCAACAGAATATACATTCTTCTTAGCACCACATAGCATTTATTCTAAAATCAACCACATAATTGAAAGTAAAACACTCCTCAGCAAATGCAAAAGAATGGAAATCATAACAAACAGTCTCTCAGACCACAGTGCAACAAACTAGAACTCAGGATTAAGAAACTCACTCAAAACGACACAACTACATGGAAACTGAATAACCTCCTCCTGAATGACTACTGGGTAAATAACAAAATCAGGCAAGAGAAAGAAATAAAGGGTATTCAAATAGGAAGAGAGAAAGTCAGGTTATCTCTGTTTGCAAATGACATGATTGTATATTTAGAAAACCCCATCGTCTCAGCCCAAAAACTCCTTAAGCTGATGAGCAACTTCAGCAAAATCTCAGGATACTAAATCCATGTGCAAAAGTCACAAGCATTCCTATTATAATAGACATTAATAGACAAACATTAATAGACAGAGAACCAAATCATGAGTAAACTCTCATTCATAATTGCTAAAAAGAGAATAAAATACCTAGGAATACAACTTACAAGAGACTGATGAACCTCTTCAAGGGGAACTACAAATCTCTGCTCAAGGAAATAAGAAAGGACACAAAAAAATGAAAAAACATTCCATGCTCATGGATAGGAAGAATCAATATTGTGAAAATGGCCACACTGCCCAAAGTAATTTACAGATTCAATGCTATTCCCATCAAGCTACCATTGAATCTCTTCACATTATTAGAAAAAAAAAACTACTTTAAATTTCGTATGGAACCAAAAAAGAGCCCATATACCCAAGACAATCCTAAGCAAAGGATCAAAGCTGGAGGCACCGTGCTACCTGACTTCAAACTATACTATAAGGATACAGTAACCAAAACAGCATGGTGCTGGTACCAAAACAGATATATAGACCAATGGAACAGAACAGAAGCCTCAGAAATAACGTCACACATCTACAACCATCTGATCTTTGACAAAGCTGACAAAAACAAGCAATGGGGAAAAGATTCCCTATTTAATAAATGGTGTTGGGAAAACTGGCTAGCCATATTCAGAACTCTGAAAATGGACCCCTTGCTTACACATTATACAAAAAGTAACTCAAGATGGATTAAAGATTAAAATGTAAGATCTAAAGTCATAAAAACTCTAGAAGAAAACCTAGGCAATATCATTCAGGACATAGGCATGGGCAAAGACTTCATGACTAAAACACCAAAAGCAATGGCAACAAAAGCCAAAATTGGCAAATGGGATCGAATTAAACAAAAGGGCTTCTGCACAGCAAAAGAAACTATCATCAGAGTGAACAGGCAACCTGCAGAATGGGAGAAAATTTTGCAATATATCCATCTGAGAAACGGCTAATATACAGAATCTACAAGGAACTTAAACAAATTTACAAGAAAAAAACAAACAATCCCATCAAAAAGTGGGCGAAGGATATGAACAGACACTTTTCAAAAGAAGACATTTATGCAGGCAACAAATATATGAAAAAAAGCTCATCATCACTGGTCATTAGAGAAATACAAATCAAAACCACAATGAGATGCCATCTCATGCCAGTTAGAATGGCGATCATTAAAAAGTCAGGAAACAACAGATGCTAGAGAGATGAGGAGAAAATGTGGAGAAATAGGAATGCTTTTACACCGTTGGTGGGAGTGTATGTTAGTTCAACCATTGTGAAAGACAGTGTGGTGATTCCTCAAGGATCTAGAACTAGAAATACCATTTGAGCCAGTAATATAATTACTGGGCATATACCCAAAGGATTATAAATCATTCTACTATAAAGACACATGCACACGTATGTTTATTGCAGCACTATTAATAATAGCTAAGACTTGGAACCAACCAAAATGCCCATCAGTGTTATACTGGAAAAAAAAAATGTGACACATATACACCATGAAATACTATGCAGCTATAAAAAAGAATGAGTTCCTGTTCTTTGCAGGGACATGGATGAAGCTGGAAACCATCATTCTTCGCAAACTAACACAAGAACAGAAAACCAAACACTGCATGTTCTCACTTATAAGTGGGAGTTGCCCAATGAGAACACATGGACACAGGGAGGGGAACATCACATACTGGGGCCTGTCAGGGGTTGGGGGGCAAGGGGAGGGATAGCATTAGGAGAAATACCTATGTAGTTGAGTAAATATATGTATATATATATATATATATATATATGTATATATATATATATGTATATATATATATATGTATATATATATATATATATATATATGCAGATGCCATAATTAGGCATTTCTAAAAAGGCAAAATTAATCATCTCAAAATGTACATAAAATTGTTAAACTTCATATTATTATAAGAATGCAGGGAGACTACAATAAGATATAACTTTACACACAGCCTAAAATGGAACATTCTGAAAATGCCAATAAAAACATTTATTCCCTGCTAAGAATACAAAAATTATATTTTTCAAAAGAAATGAGAAAAATATAAATGTGATTTAGCAAATGTGACCATGTTTACCCAATGGTTCAACAATTCTACTTCTATGTATGTAACCTCAGACATACTAGTACTTGTGTATTTAGAGAAATATTTGAAAACTTTAATATCATTGTAGGTAAGACAAAAGAAGCAAATAGTCCAAATATCTATAACCAGTAGAATGATAAATGTTGGTATATATTTACTATTAAATATTGTATAAAAGTTAAAAATGAGCAACAGATACATGCATCAACAGGAATTACAAAATATTATGTTCAACAACAATTTCGGGAGACTCTACACAATATTGTTTTGCTTATATTAACATGGAAACTAAACAGCATTTTGTTCAGGCACACATACAAATAGCACTATAAACTAACAGCAAGATTAGTAAATAAAAATTTGAGATTTTTGACATAAGTGATTGGATGGGACAAATGAGGATGTGCTGGTACAAGCACAAATGTATCAGTGGTGATCAGCTGCCTTAGTTACATAATGAGCACATGTGTGCTCACTTTATTACATGTTGAATTACACATATCAAATAATTAATTTAATAAAAAGTAGCTTCTCACCTGTTTGTCAGATCCACACATGTTCCATTATTTTTGCAAGGTTCAGAGGAACATTCATTAATTTCAATTTCACACAGAGATCCAGAAAACCCAGGTCTGCAAATACACCTTTTAAACAAAAAATTTAGTAACTCCATTAGTATAGATGTATAAAATCAATGCTTCAACTAATTGTAGCATGGCAAGTTTTTAATAATTATAATTGGTGCTTAATTCACCAATTAAAATTCTATACCTGTATACATCTAGACACATAAACATGTATCTAGATACTTTTTAAGTTTTCTGTACCTGAAATTGTTGACCATATCTTCACAGTCACCATAATCCTGGCAGGAAAGGAAGAGGCACTCTTTCACATCAATTTCACAGTTTTTACCTTCAAATTCTGCAAAGAGTATGAGATGAGTATGGATGAGCAATCCTTGTTATAGAGTAAAAAAATCAGAATCAGTGGTAGTCTAAAGAATACGCTCATAATGGAGGTTAAAAAAGGAAAAAGAAAATAATTAATCTCAAGCTTCTCATAAAACTCCATTTCACATAATGTGTGCATAAAAACATGCCAGTTTCTAGATTAATGAGTTTAAATGAAATACTCAAGGGAGGAATACTCCACTAAATCCCCTGAGAAGGTAGAGATGTTGCTAATGTTGCTGTTGTTTTAAGGTATTTAAATGTTTGAACAAGAAGAATTGAAACGATCTGGAAAGCAAATGAATTAATGTGATGACCAATCTTAAAGTAAAATTGAGCTTCAATGATCAAATTTATTCAAGGCAGTTAGCAGATGAAGCAAATTATTTAATTGCTTTTTATATCCAAGTGATTCAAAGAAAACAAATTATTTTGATTCATAGCTACATAATCAGTCATCCATTTAAACACATGCCAGTTATATTAAAAAAAATGAACATGAAAGAAAATTATACAGGCTGATAAACAAGACAGTTGCAATTATTTCAACACATTTGTGTCAGAAAAAACCTGCATGATATCACTTTTTAAAATACAATGAAATATATTAACATTTATAATAGTTAAACAATTCTATGGTTATATATTAACTAAGTATAATAAAATATATGTGTAAAACCATTTTTCTTGTTAATATTTTTTCTGTACTAGTTCAAATATGTAAGAAACAAGATTTCCCTTTATTTTGCTTTTTCAGTGATATTACCAAGCACTAAATAAGTGCAGCCACATTATACAATATTCTAAATGTCAGTATGCAATCAGGCTAATTTAGTTTGAGGAACAAAGAGTCATTCAGGTTACTTTAAGAAAACTGTATTCATTGTTTGCATACACATAGACTGGAATTGGAACTAAGAAGCATTTAAAGGGAAGCATAGTCTAGCTACCCAGGAATAGCTGTCTGCCTTTTATAGTACATGTCCTTTATCCTTCTCATATCACTTTTTCTTCTCTTTCTATCACAAATATCTCAGCATGTTCAGTTTCAAATCACTTGTAATGTTGGCATGCGAGTGATATAGCACAGCTTTCTTGGTCTCTATGTCTATATTATGACATTTCAGCTTCAGCACCTACTTTTCAATGAAAAATTCCCTCGGTATTTTCTCACTCAGATTCCCACGATAGAACACGGAATTGACTGACCTATTTCATCTTTTCATATCATACCATGCCACAGTCAATGCCATTCTCTGTGGTGTCTACCATTGGATCAAACCGCAAACCTGCCTCCCGTTGCAATTTAACAGGGAGCTTGGTGTTACACCTTATAAAATCTGACTGCCTCTTTGGTAGTATATAATATGGAAAACTAAAAGTTACTTAATCCAAAAGAAAACAGAAAAAGAAACAAAGTACAGATACAACAAATAGAAAACAAATAGCTAGAAGGTGTATTTACAGCCACACATATCAAAAGTTATATTAAATATGATTTTTAAAAACGCCAATTTAAAGGTAGAGGCAGACTAAATAACAGAAGAAACTACAAGATATCTAAAAGAAATGTATTTAAAACATAACAACAATGATAGGTTAACATTTAAAAGATGGAATGATCACACACTATGAAACACTAATTGTAAGTAAGCTACCATACTTATGTGGCTAGCAGACCAGGTAGTCTTCAGGACAAGCAATTTTTTTTTTTTTATTATACTTTAAGTTTTAGGGTACATGTGCACATTGTGCAGGTTAGTTACATATGTATACATGTGCCATGCTGGTGCGCTGCACCCACTAACTCGTCATCTAGCATTAGGTATATCTCCCATTGGTACCCCTCCCCCCTCCCCCCACCCCACCACAGTCCCCAGAGTGTGATATTCCCCTTCCTGCGTCCATGTGATCTCATTGTTCAATTCCCACCTATGAGTGAGAATATGCGGTGTTTGGTTTTTTGTTCTTGCAATAGTTTACTGAGAATGATGGTTTCCAATTTCATCCATGTCCCTACAAAGGACATGAACTCATCATTTTTTATGGCTGCATAGTATTCCATGGTGTATATGTGACACATTTTCTTAATCCAGTCTATCATTGTTGGACATTTGGGTTGGTTCCAAGTCTTTGCTATTGTGAATAATGCCGCAATAAACATACGTGTGCATGTGTCTTTACAGCAGCATGATTTATAGTCATTTGGGTATATACCCAGTAATGGGATGGCTGGGTCAAATGGTATTTCTAGTTCTAGATCCCTGAGGAATCGCCACACTGACTTCCACAATGGTTGAACTAGTTTACAGTCCCACCAACAGTGTAAAAGTGTTCCTATTTCTCCACATCCTCTCCAACACCTGTTGTTTCCTGACTTTTTAATGATTGCCATTCTAACTGGTGTGAGATGATATCTCATAGTGGTTTTGATTTGCATTTCTCTGATGGCCAGTGATGATGAGCATTTTTTCATGTATTTTTTGGCTGCATAAATGTCTTCTTTTGAGAAGTGTCTGTTCATGTCCTTTGCCCACTTTTTGATGGGGTTGTTTGTTTTTTTCTTGTAAATTTGTTTGAGTTCATTGTAGATTCTGGATATTAGCCCTTTGTCAGATGAGTAGGTTGCGAAAATTTTCTCCCATGTTGTAGGTTGCCTGTTCACTCTGATGGTAGTTTCTTTTGCTGTGCAGAAGCTCTTTAGTTTAATTAGATCCCATTTGTCAATTTTGGCTTTTGTTGCCATTGCTTTTGGTGTTTTGGACATGAAGCCCTTGCCCACGCCTATGTCCTGAATGGTAATGCCTAGGTTTTCTTCTAGGGTTTTTATGGTTTTAGGTCTAACGTTTAAATCTTTAATCCATCTTGAATTGATTTTTGTATAAGGTGTAAGGAAGGGATCCAGTTTCAGCTTTCTACATATGGCTAGCCAGTTTTCCCAGCACCATTTATTAAATAGGGAATCCTTTCCCCATTGCTTGTTTTTCTCAGGTTTGTCAAAGATCCGATAGTTGTAGGTATGCGGCGTTATTTCTGAGGGCTCTGTTCTGTTCCATTGATCTATATCTCTGTTTTGGTACCAGTACCATGCTGTTTTGGTTACTGTATCCTTGTAGTATAGTTTGAAGTCAGGTAGTGTGATGCCTCCAGCACAGCTGAATTCTACCAGAGGTACAGGGAGGAACTGGTACCATTCCTTCTGAAACTATTCCAATCAATAGAAAAAGAGGGAATCCTCCCTAAATCATTTTATGAGGCCAGCATCATCCTGATACCAAAGCTGGGCAGAGACACAACCAAAAAAGAGAATTTTACACCAATATCCTTGATGAACATTGATGCAAAAATCCTCAATAAAATACTGGCAAACCGAATCCAGCAGCACATCAAAAAGTTTATCCACCATGATCAAGTGGGCTTCATCCCTGGGATGCAAGGCTGGTTCAATATACGCAAATCAATAAATGTAATCCAGCATATAAACAGAGCCAAAGACAAAAACCACATGATTATCTCAATAGACGCAGAAAAAGCCTTTGACAAAATTCAACAACCCTTCATGCTAAAAACTCTCAATAAATTAGGTATTGATGGGACGTATTTCAAAATAATAAGAGCTATCTATGACAAACCCACAGCCAATATCATACTGAATGGGCAAAAACTGGAAGCATTCCCTTTGAAAACTGGCACAAGACAGGGATGCCCTCTCTCACCGCTCCTATTCGACATAGTGTTGGAAGTTCTGGCCAGGGCAATCAGGCAGGAGAAGGAAATAAAGGGTATTCAATTAGGAAAAGAGGAAGTCAAATTGTCCCTGTTTGCAGACGACATGATTGTTTATCTAGAAAACCCCATCGTCTCAGCCCAAAATCTCCTTAAGCTGATAAGCAACTTCAGCAAAGTCTCAGGATACAAAATCAATGTACAAAAATCACAAGCATTCTTATACACCAACAACAGACAAACAGAGAGCCAAATCATGAGTGAACTCCCATTCACAATTGCTTCAAAGAGAATAAAATACCTAGGAATCCAACTTACAAGGGATGTGAAGGACCTCTTCAAGGAGAACTACAAACCACTGCTCAAGGAAATAAAAGAGGATACAAACAAATGGAAGAACATTCCATGCTCATGAGTAGGAAGAATCAATATCGTGAAAATGGCCATACTGCCCAAGGTAATTTACAGATTCAATGCCATCCCCATCAAGCTACCAATGACTTTCTTCACAGAATTGGAAAAAACTACTTTAAAGTTCATATGGAACCAAAAAAGAGCCCGCATCGCCAAGTCAATCCTAAGCCAAAAGGACAAGCAATATTTTTAATTTGCCTTGTTTTTCTTACTCAATTCTCAGAGCCTGCAAATGAATCTCTGAAGTTACATTTTTGTAATTCGTTCATACGCTAGGTGTTGTATCTTCAGCTTTAGGAACAAAATTAAAATGAATTACTTCCAAGTTATTATGGCTCTCTTCATTTTAGGCGAGCAAGTTGTAATTGTTCCAACATGCTTCATCATTCTTCAATCGCCATTGCTGTTTTCTATATTTAGGTTGTAAATGCCATAGTACAGATATAAACAACTTAGATTCTATTTTCAAAAGATGTTTAATTCTTTAAGTATTTGTTTGAGGTTAGATTTTTCACAAGTTAAAAATTGAGAAAGTTGAGTGCATTTCACCATTTCTACTTTAAGTCTGGTTAGTTTTCTCTGGGAGGCAGGGCATTTTGACACTAAAATGATTCTTAGAAATGTTCTTTTGAGGCAGTGGAACTCAGGGGCACTGACTGGCTATAAAGAAGTGCCAGTGAGCCTCCATGATTTCAGCTGTGCTGATGAATCAGAACACTCAGGGCCCAGGACCTTGGGTAGCTCACAGGATAACCTTGTCTCCTGTGATTTTGTCATATTTATTAAGTTTGACATTTCTAAGATGGAGTTTTGTTACCAGCTAGCAACATATGTCAATGGGTTGAGGAAATGAGATTGCCGAAATGCAGCAGACATTGGGAGAAAACATAACATGTGGATTGCATTCAATATAAAGCAAAGCTTTGCTGAGATAGCCTATGTTTTGGGGATTTTAAGAGCGAAGTATGCATACAGTCACGTGCTGCATAACAACATTTTGGTCAATGACAGACCACATTTCTAATGACAATGATCTACAAATATTATAATGGACCTATAAATGCAGTAGGCTATCTCATCTAGGTTTGTGTTAGGGCACTATGTTGTTCACACAACAAAATTGCCTAGTGATATATTTCTCAGGATATATCCCCATTTTTAAGCAATACATGACTGTATACTTAATCCCAAACTACATATTCTATAATCCTTAGTGTTAGAAGTTGATATTCATTTCTGTGAAAGGTACTTGTTTTGAATATATGAAGTTACAGGTAAGAAACTGCCCAAACAGAAAGTTTATTGTTACTAATTTTATGCTGTTCCCATGTTCTTTATTCCTACTCAGAACTATTCGGTTGGCCGTACTTTGTTAACTGCAGGGAGGATCTTTACATGCATAAAAGTGAAGCTTCTTAAATGGATACTGTCTTGATCCTTTTCTTACACTGTCTCGTCTCTGTATGGCTATAACAAATACACACGAATGGTCAGTAAATGATATTTTTATACTTCTGCACTCATTCCTCCAAAATACACAAAATTGATTTTTAAAGCCTACTGCTCAAATTTAAGATCTAAATCAGTCTGGATTGTAGGTATTATTTTTTTAAATCACTTAATATTTTCTCTTTTCTAACAAATTCAGCCTTTTTGCACTTTATGCTCTAGAAGGTAATGTATGGAACAGAGTACAATAATGAAATTTTCATAAAAATCATTTTACATAGCATTTTATCATTCACGACTATATTTTAACAATCTCCACTTCAGAATTCGTATTAGTTGGAGTAATTTGAAATGAATGTAAATAGGGAAAAATACTAGTGTATACCATAGCATGAATTCACACAAGGTAGTTAAAAATCATGTATTTTTAAATAAAAACTCAAACACTTAAAAATGTTTTTCTTTCAAAAGTATTAAATGTATTATTTCTATTTATTCTTAATTAAATAATCTAATTTCTCTGGATTTAAAAGCTTGATAAAAAGAAAACAAAAAAACACCTCATAAGTTTTTCTTAGCAAGTCAGATTTTTTTAAAAAATATTATTTTATTTAAAAATATTTGTATTCAAATATTAACATTTTCTAAAATAATTAACCAATATAAGAAATTCTTTAAATTTAACTTTAAAAACTATGAAATATGAATATACAGAACTAATATTTCCAATAGTCTCTAATAAGATTTTTAACATCTATTTTTAAAGTGAACTTAAAAAAAAGAAGAGCTAATATTTTAGAATGTAATAAATATTTAACATGTTTTATGTTTAATTATGTATGTATTTTCTTTAAGGAATTTTCTAAATTCAAATTTCTACAGCTATTAACCTTAATAGGTATGTGCTACAACATGGGTACATGTTTTTAATTGTCAACAGGAGTAATTTCTAATTTATACAAACTATTTTGTCAAATGACACATTTATTTGGTGTTTGTACTTGTATACCTTGGGTAATGTGGAATTAACATAATGATAGTATATATACTGGAGTAATAGACACATTTAAATGCAAGTACTTGTCTCCCGTGATACTGCAATTCCATCAAGCGTAGGATCCCAATTATAAATCAATAGCACATGTAAATGATCTGATTCTGCTCTCACTGCAGCTCCTTGTGAGGCATCTTTGCCACATTTTAATCCTGTCATTTAAAGAAACTTCTGTTCCTTTCACCTTGAAGACATACAAAGTAGCTATTTTAGAAACTAAGCTCTTTACATTAAATTAAGAAGTATTTGATAGGGTAATTTTTTGCCTATAAACTGAGAAAGTGGAGTAATTCAAAGTAGAAAGCTAAAGAACCATTCATAAAAAGAACATTAGAAAAGAAATTATTTAATTCTTGACATATATTTCTAGGCTAGACACACACATGCTAACATAATATTTCTACTGTATGCTATAAACACACACATTCTCATGCATTTCATTTGAAGTCGTCTTTACCTTCTTAATCTTCATGCGGTTTTGTGGTATTTATTATTTTTTTTTATTATTATTAGAGACAAGGTCCTGCTCTGTTGCCTAAGCTGAAATGCAGTGGTGTGATCATAGCTCACTGTAACCTTAAACTCCTTTGCTCTAGTGATCCCGCCTGTTTTAGCCTCCTGAGCAGTTAGGACTGCAGGCATGAACCACCACGCACTGCTAATTTTTTTTTAATTTTTTTGTACAGATACTATGTTGACCAAGCTGGTCTGGAGCTGTTGGCCTCAAGCAATCCTCCTGCCTTAGTCTCCCAAAGTGCTGTGATTACAAGTGTGAGCTATTGTGCCTGGCCCTCAAGTGATATATTTTATATTTGATTTCTACCAGCTTGAAGTTGAAACCAGTTTATTCAACCTTTCCCACTTAATTAACTCTTTGCCTTCGCTATATGTTTTAGCCATTACTCTAATGGCCATAAACATATAAATAAAAACATGAACTTAGTTAAGAAGTGAGATATATTGGTAACCCAGCTGAGAGGGATACCAGACAGTTCACAAAATTGAAGAAAGAACTGTAAGTTCTGCCAGGATTCCTTCCCCAAACACTTCTATCCTACTATATACAGATCATCTCCACATGAAGAGAACATGGTAGTTGACTGTACTGATTGAAAACATCTGGCAGAAAGAGAAGGCCTCTTCTCTCAGCATCACTCTAAAGAAGGGGTCTGAATGCCAATATTCCACTCACATGCATGCCCAGACTTAGGTAAATCATAGTTACCATGGGGATGGAATTTACTATGTGTCTTAGCTTGGGTTGTTCCAAAAAAAAAAAAAAAGTCTGAGATAATGATTTTCTCACAAGTAGTTTATTTGAGAGGTGATCCCAGATCCCAGGAATTATTGCAAGGGAGTGGAAAATAAAGCAGGGAAGACCGTGGTTTAATGAGCACATAATTGTGGGCAACTGAGGCTTCATATGCTGGAGACTCTTATAAATCATGCGAAACATAACTAAAAGTTGTCAACAGAAATGAGAAAGCAGTATTATGTATCCACAACTTGTCATCCCTTGTGCATATTTCTGGCATAAATGTGGAAGTGATGCAAGATTTTTCTCAGCCCGTTTGGCAGACTCGTGGGAGGGGTGCCCCATCTACTTGGTCCATTATGCTCAAGCTTTTGGGGGAGGGAGCACATATGCCAGCAAGTGCAGGACCTGGCTGGCCACTCCAGGTGCCGAAACAGGAGCAAGCTCCACACGGGCCCCCAGCCTGACCAGGTGTGTTGCCTTGGCGGGAACATGGTGGAACCTAGGTGAGGGTGCCTGTGACACCGAAGCCCCAGAGGGGATTTTACGGTGCTCCTTTAATTCCACCATTCACAGACAGCAGTGTGTTAGCAGCTCAGTTGGTGCCTTGCCTCGTCACATGGGGTGGCTGCCCTCCACCGGGGAGGGCAAAGGGCTGGTTGGACAGCCTTTCTGGGTACCCACACTCAGTGGGTCCCAAGCTTTTGTCCAGTGTCCAAGAAGAATGAGGTCATGCAGATGATTGAAGGGTAGTGAAGGTGGAGAATTTTATTGAGTGATGAAAACAGGTCTCAGAGGAGAGGGGAGCTGGAGAGGGTACAGGAAGGACAGGTCATCTTCCTGTACAACCTGAAGTCAGGCTGTCTCTTCCCCAAAGTCAGGCCATCTCATCTTCTACTGACTGAGTCTGGGGTTTCTATAGACACAGGATGGGGAGTGCTTGCTGATTGGTTTGTGAGTGTGCAAAAGTTAAAGTGAAGACAAGACTCAAAGGTGGGTACAACAATGTGGAAAACCAATTAGGAAAGGGCAGGTATATGTAAAATAGGTGAAGGGTGGGGATCAATCAGAGGAAAGTGCACCAAACAGGAAGACAAGTTCTCAATCCTGTCTGAGAATTTAACTTATAGCTTGGCTTTCAAGCTTTAAACTGGCATTGGCTTGGAGGTGATGTTTCACCGGGTACCCACCCTTATCTGTCTAGGCATTTGGCTGCCTCCTGTCACTATCAAAAGCTTTTACTGCATTGTACTTTAATGGTTAACTAACTGATATGTCTCTCCCTTAAACTTTCAATTCCTTGAGGGCATATCTTCACCATGTTTAATTTTTCCAGAACCTATCTCAAGACTTGACACATCATAGGAAATCAATATGTTTGTTGAATCAGTTAATATTTTTAAAATTTCTAGAACACTAACAACATGCAGTTACAAGATAGATATGTATTTGTGTATGGAGTACAGTTTATAGAGGCAAAAAATGTTGGTTACAATAAAATAAATTTCTAGGTGTGTAAATTCATTACATACTAAATAATCAAAGCTAACACTATTGAGGTGTCAAAAATAAAACCCATTTGTTTATAGAAATCTCATAAAATGTGCCTTCCTATGTGTTATTTTTCTATTTATTAAAGCTAATTTCTTACAGATATCGTGCCTATTTTCTTACAGATATTGTGCCAAACTAATACGATTTTATATAAAATAACCATATTGAATTATTACTGTCACATGCTCTTTTGCCTCCTCATTTTCCTGTAGAAAATGTTCATTATTCATAGAGACCCAATTAGTCACCTCATTTTTAGTCAGAAGACAGAAGCTTTGCCCTTTATTTATCTCACAAAGCAGGATCACAATAGTTCTGGTGCTTAACTATACCGATAATTTTTTAAGTAGCTTACTTTGCTAAAAGGATTAGATTATTTTTACTATATATATATTTTTTACTATATGTATATTTTTACTATATATTTCAATCACGCTAACCAAAATAGCTTACCTGCTAAGCATGCAGTCTGACGTAAACCCAAAAGTATCAATTATTCTACTTGCTGGTCCTTCAGAGTGAATTTGAATGTCATTTCTAATATAGTTTTCTAACATACAGTCGCATTGTTACTCTGGCTGAAATTTTACCTATACTCATATTTATCTAGTGAGAGACCCTACAGACTGACTAAAAACTGTGAAAACAAATTCAGAAATACATACGCTGAATCCTTAGCCTAAAGCCTTAAATTTCTACTCTTACCACCTGTCCTATTTTAGTCAATTGACAAACATCAACAACTTCCAAAGAGATCCAGTGGAGCTTCCAAATCATATCTGTAGATGTTAAGTCTTGGAATTCTTTGTAGTTCTAAATGTTGATACTTGTGAGAATTAAATTTGATAAAATATTTTCTTTTAAAAACAATATACTGGCTTTGACATAGAACCTATTTTAAATAAAGCTATTAAAGTAACCCAGTCAAAGCTTCTAAAATGTTGCATAGTCAACTTTTGAATTTTCTGAGGTGGTTTTTAAAAGCAATGTTACAGCCTTTAATTTTTCATCTGCTACAGAACTTAAAACTACTAAAGACACATTATTACAGTATTCAGATCTGATTTACAGAAACATACTCCACAATTAGGTTTAGAAAAACATAGATGCAAATTAGTTAAAAAATGATGTGCACTTCAAGTATCTCTTTGTACTGAATCACAATCACAAAGGAATAAACACATAATTCACTGTGTTTACCTGCCACTCTTGCCAAAGCTCTGATTTGGCTTACGTACAATAATAAAATACTAAGGGGAAATAAGATTTCATTTATTTAATAATAGTGAAATCTAGATTCTCCCCATGACATCTTTGTCAATGTTCAATGGGACAGCAGATATCATTACTAGTTCAATATATGACTAGAGGGTTTTAAAATGTTTCCAAACTTTCTTTCCCTAACCCCGTAGCAGGAAAGAAATATCACTATATTTTATAAATTTATTAAATGCATTTATAAATAGCAAAAGAATTTTTAAAATATTAAGGTTTGAAAACAATGCCCACTTTGCAGAAAATTATCTCTGGTGAAAACAAAGGAAGTTTGTCTAAAGTGAATAAATATACTATGGCCTCCTCAATAAATATTTATATTCTGAGATTTTTTTTCTATTTTACTTAGCCTACTTATACTCTCAGAAATAATAATATGTTTCTTACATTCTTAGAAATGTAAGTAGGCTAAGTAAAATATTCTACGTAGTAGAATGTTTAGAATTGTTCTACTAAATAAATTAGCTTCACTGATATTGAATAATTTTCAACAAGTTTCACTCTCGGTGCTTGCTAAAAGGAAAACTATTTACTTGTTTGAATTATGTTCTTCATAATTACTAAATTTTTCTGGCCATCAAATGCTCCCCTTGTATTTTTTCGTTTTTTTCTTCTCTATCTTGTTTTTCCTGTCTCATTCTTGAAAATATTCTCTCATATGCTCTATAAAGCCCATGCTGTTTTTGCAAAATCAATTACTGATGGCTTTCTAGCTTTTAGTTTTAATCCTTCAGAAGGCCCAGAAGTTTCTGTCATGTATACAGGTTCAAGGACTTGCTTCAATATCCTTAAAAAACAATAACATCTTAAGGAAGTTTTAATGCAAAACAAATGGAAATAGCTTTGAATAAGATGTCTGTTTAATGTCATCTAAGCTGACTTTTTTGAACAGAAGAGTAAATAAGTGATATCCTTATTATTAAGAGACTCCCTTAAGGGCCAATGAGAGGCAGGAAAACATGAAACCACAGTGAGTATTAGAAAATAAATTGCAGTTTTGGACCTCCAAACACAATGTGTTTTTTATATTATGCTTATGACACATCTAGTTATTCTGAAAACCGGCCATGTGTTTTGGAGCAGAAGCATTTCCACTGAAGATGGTAATTGCTTATGAGTAGCCATTGATACATGAACAGTGAACATGTACCTAAACCACTGTGCATTAATAAGACTTTCTTCACTTGCATATGAAGAGACCCCAATCAAGAAAGTTTAATGATATAAGCAGAGTTATTGGCTGATATGACCCAGAAAGCCAGAAATATCCTGGCTTCAGATACGGCTGGATCCAGGAGCTCCAATAGTATTTTTTGAACTGCTCATTCTTTCTTGCATAGGATTTCTCTCTTGAGACAAAGTAGCCACCAAAGTTATGTGATTGTAACTAAACAATCTAAGTCGAAAGAAGTAATATTTTGATAGCTCCAGAAGAAAATGTACAATAGGGCATTTCATTACCCCCAATTATACCTATGCCCATCTCTAACTAACTGCTATTGTCATGAACACTACATGAACAGGATTGTTCAGAAAAGAGAAACTGTTATTAAAGGAGAGACAACTTCTGAAAGAAAAAAAAGGGCCAAAAAGCTATAAAGCTTCACTCTTTTCCCTCTTCCCAATGGTTAATTCTTAGATTAACTCCTTTGGTGCATTTCTCTAATATATTTTTATAACTGGATTTGAAGTTAGATAGTCCCCTACCCACAATGTACATAGGATTTTTCCAACCCATTTTAGGAGGCCATCATCCCATAGGCACAATAAATACACAAACTAATTAAGTAATTATTTAAAAACAATAAAATCCATATTAGCTCTTACCTTCTCTACAAATACAATGCTGATTTGCGTCTACCAAAGCTAAGCATGTTGAGTTGTTTCTGCAAGGGTTATGAAGTAGGTCACAAGGGTTATAGCGTTGGTGGCAAAATTGTCCAGTATAAAGGGGTGGGCACAGACATACAAATTGTCCAGGGATGGTAGATTCATGACAAAGACCTCCATTCATGCATGGATCAGAGTCGCATTCATTTATTTCTTCACTACAGTTCTGTCCAGTCCATCCAGATGTACACTCACATCTGAAATAAAATATTAAAATTTTTAGAAGTGTGAACTCTTTTTCAAGTTTATTTTTTGTATTTTTAATTACTCCCTTGAACTAATAGTATGTGGTGCTTTTAAATTTATAACAGGACTAATAAATAATACATAGTTTTAAAATATTGTTTGCCTAATTTCCTGTGACAATATAATATATATTACCATAAAACTTACCACATTGGCTGAAATAAGATTTTAAAAGCATTAACAAATTTCTAACATAGTTAGGCCTCTGAGACATGTCAGAGAACAACTATTGACCTAAATCACCAATTGAGCAAAATTTTCCTATGAATTATTTAATATAAATTTTACAGATGAGATCACTATTTATAAGCCTTAAATGCTATTTAATTCAGCGTCCTTAGCAATATGTGAAATTCTTGTCATCACCAGAGTATATAACAAGGTGTTACTTTATGTTAAGCATCTGTTTTTGGCTTTGTGTGTGTGTTGAATCACTCGAAATGCATTTTTAAAAATATATTTTCTTTTTTAAAAATTTTAGATTCAGGGCTTACATGTGCAGGTTTGTAACACACATACCTTGCATAATGCTGTAGTTTGGGCTTTTGTTGAACCCATTGCCCAAATAGTGAACACAGAACCCAATAAATAGATTTTCAACCCCTGCCTTTCTCCTTCCCTGCTCACTTTTGGAGTTCTCAGCCTCTATTTTTTCCATCTTTATGTCCATGTGTACCCATTGCTTAGCTTCCACTTGCAAGTGAGAAAATATGATATTAGATTTTCTGTTTCTGCATTAATTCACTAAGGATAATAGCCTCTAGCTGCATCCATATTGCTGCAAAGGACATGATTTAATTCTTTTCATGGTTTTGTAGGATTCCACAGTGTATATGCATCACATATTCTTTATCCAGTCCACCGTTGATAGACAGCTACGTTGGTTCCATGATTTTGCTCTTGTGAATAGCACTATGATAAACATATGAGTGAAGTTGTCTTTTTGGTAGAATGACTTCTTTTTATTTGGGTGGATGCTCATTAGTGGGATTTTTGGGTCAAATGGTAGTTCTATTTTTAGTTCTTTGAGAAATCTCCATAATGCTTTCTGTGGGCTGAACTAAATTCGTATTAATATTTGAATAATGTGGGATAATTGAAGGGAAAGCAAACAAATAAAAAATAAAGCATTTGGAAGTTATCTGTGTATCACAGGCTTCTAGCTCAGTCTAGTCCTCCATCCAGTATCTGTCATTATCTTCAAATACCACTTTGGCCAGTCATCATCCATGAAATGAGGCTAGTCTGCTGTGAAGAGAAAAATTCTAGCAGACAGGAGGGGGAAAGTGTTTTACACACAAAATTCTAGCAGACAGGAGGGGGAAAGGGTTTTACACACAAAGTGTCCATTTGAGGGAAATGGAAAGGTTATAGTGAAGCCTGCAGATAGAGAGTAAATGCAAATAGAGAGATAGAGAGGTAGTCCATCAGCTGGGTAAGTGGAAAACAATCACAAACTGTAGGTGTGTTCAAGGAGAGAACTTGTGTCAATTTGTGGGCAAGGTAGATTTCCAAATCTTGAGCAACTTTACTATTATGCAAGTTATGAATCATGAAACAAGCACAGGAAATATTAGAACAATTATTTTCAAAAAGTGTATTTACTGATAGATTAGATTTTTAAGATAACTTGAAAAAAAGTCATAGTGCTGAAATAATGTAACTTACTTTATGATACAGAATATCTTACTAAAAGGAGGGGAGCAAAGAGGAAGGAAAGAAGGAAGAAACAAAGAAAAGTGTCACCTAATTTGCAGTTTCAAAGCCCCAGATGTATCAAGGCCCTTTATAATTATAAATACATAGGATACCAATATATTGGAGGAGATAATTGAACAAATGACTTGCAACAACATCTATAATTGAATTCTAAATCGATATAGTTACCATTAAAATAAAAACCAAAATGAATAATTGGCAAAATGGTATTAGACATAATTGACTAATAAAGTGTTTACTAGTTCAATAAGTTTAAATCCAATGCATTGTAAGCCAGTGGATTTCACAGCTGTCTAAATTTATTTTAATTGGCTGTGGGTAGAAAGTAATTGCTATCATGATAATTGCACATTTCTTTGTGAAGTATGCTAGCACAAGACAAAATTTATGACTGAAACAATTCATACCTTTACAATATAAAAAATATATACCTAAGGGTATGTTATTTACTTAATATTTTATTTTCTTCTCAAAATCAAAATGCTCTAATTATTTTGGTGACTTTCCATCCTAGTTTGCCTGGAGAGACTTGGTTCAGTTTGTTGTTCTGATATAATTTTCAGGGCATCCTTTTACTTATAAAAGTTTCTAAGGTGCTTTTTAAAAAAATCTTTATCTCCTATATCCCATTACTGAAATTGAGTATCTAAAGAAACAAAACAAAACAAACAACTATACACTTACCTATTTACTAATCCTACAAATTATTTCACTTTGCTCTAAAATTTGCTTGCCACACACTTTAGGAACTCATCATATATACTATCTTGTGTTAAAATCATTTGCAGGGTTTGCCTCCACCATTAAACTTCTGGTTCCTGAATATCTAAGAATGATCTGAATCTCCACATTATCATGTCAACACAATAAATGTTGACAATACTATAAGAATTGATATAAGGTCCTCAGTGTTGAAACAGATCAACATATCTGCACTCTTTCATTTAGGAAGTTGAAGATCAGAGAGTTTAATGAAATTGGTAATCTCAGAGAATTGTTGTAAAGATTACATGATATGATGAATAAAAAGTATATATAGTGCCTGGAATCTGCATTGCCTGGCCACCTACACTGTTTACTAGATGCTGTCACAGAAGTTTTAAGAATACATTTTCTGACCTATGAGCCTAAATACAATGTGTATCTCAACAATGAATATTTCTTTAGCTTTTAGTAGTACTTCTTTTTAATTTTTGATCATCACATCACATTTTACAACTGTCAAATATATTATCCAATTTGATACTTTCAATAAAGCTTTGAAATATGTAGAAGAGATATTCTTTTTCTCACTTTACAGATGAGACAGGTGGAAGTTCAAAGGATAACAGTGATGTATCCTAAGTCATGTGGTTAAGCAAATGGAACTTAGAATCCAGATCTCCTCCTCTCAAGTTCCTGTTTTTCTTTTCTTTTCTTTTTTTATACATGCTTTAAATCTAGTATCATTTCTTTAAACATTTTGTGAAATAATGTTAAAACTGGGTATTACCCAGTCTTAAGAGAACAACTTCAGTGTATTTATTTTGCTTGAAATAACATCACTGTAAATATAACTATTCAGTCATATAATGGGACTCAGTTAATATACTATGGCAATTTTAAGAGGAAAAAAGCTAGAGAATTAAGATTTTCTAAAATCATGGTTACTACCACATCATGATCACAGGTCCTGAGGGTATTGCACAAGTATTTATGTTTTTCTCTTTATTGTATTCTGAGTACATAATTTCAACTTGGTTAATTTAAAAGAGTTTCCTAAGAAAAACCGACAATTCTTGCCTATTTGGCATATGTGCTGAAGGTTTGTTTTATCTTCTCACATAACAGGTGGCCTAAGACCTCATGTGGTGTCATTCCAAGGATCAAATCCTCAGGAAAGAATGTGGCTGTATGTCAAGAGGACTGATGATGCCAAGGCTGAGTCCTATGGAGATAACATGGATGTTTTATAGAAAATAAAGTTCCGAGGAACAAAGTCACTACTAGTGACTAACAATCATACCAGCAGGTTTACATATTTGAATCTGCTTCCGCACATGTCAGAGAAGCTAGTCTTTGATGGGTGGGAAAAGGAAAACATATTTGATGCGAGGGCTTCAATCAGATTCTAAGTTTGCACCATGAAATAATTTCAGGATTTAGTGGAACCAGGCAGATATTTTCAAACTCACAGCTAGAAGCAGAGTCTTTATGGATTAAAAAAAAAATGCAAAGCACATACTGTGTGACTTTTTGAGTGTACAATTTCTGGTAGTAAACACTTGAAAACAAGTAAGTGCGTGTCTAAAGATAGGTTAATACATTCTAATTTGCTCTTTTCCCTAGTGTGAGAAAATCTAAATTCATTGGTGTAAAATACATTGAACACTTCTAAGGACAACTTTTCAAATCTTAAATGCTGATTTAAAGTACTAAAGCTGATGATAGAAAATAAAGTAGTTATCATCGTTAAAAAGTGGAAGAAATTCTACTCATTAAGGTGTGTTGGCTCATGCCTGTAATCCCAGCACTTTGGGAGTCCAAGGCGGGTGGATCACGAGGTCAGGAAATCAAGATCATCCTGGTCAATATGGTGAAACCCTGTCTCTATTAAAAATACAAAAATTACCCAGGCGTGGCAGCACGCGCCTGTAGCCCCAGCTACTCGGGAGGCTGAAGCAGGAGAATTGCTTGAACCTGGGTGGCGGAGGCTGCAGTGAGCAGAGATCGTGCCACTGCATTCCAGCCTGGGTGACAGAGCGAGACTTAGTCTCAAAAAAACAAACAAACAAACAAAATTCACTAGCTTCAAAAATCTTAATAAATGTCAATTTCTAATGACTAAGCATTCTATATGTTTACCTTACCGTAAACATTTATTTGTAATGACAAAGGATCGTTCAGCAATATGTATCTGTGTTTGAATATATTTTGTATATGAAGGCATATAGGCTTTTTTGGCTCTAAATTTATTAATACAAACCTAAGAGTATATGCAGTTTAAAAGAATATTTTCTTATAAAAATCAGTTCACTTCTCTTAGAAGCAAACAGTAAAATGTTGTTTATCAGCTACTGGGAGGTGGAGGAGATCAGTGGAGATGTTGGTCACAGGATACAGTTAGATGGAAGGAAAAAGTTCAACAAACCAATTGTACATGATCATGACTATCATTAATAACAAGATATTGTGCACTTAAAATTTTTTAAGAGAGATTTTAAGTGCTTTCTTCATGAAAAAGATAACTATGCGAAGTAATGCGTATGTTAATTAGCTTGATTTACCCATTTCAAAATGTATGCATATATCAAAACATTATGTTATACAACATAAATATACACAATTTTTATGTGTTAATTTTAAAAATTAGTTCATTATTTCCTGCAACCATTACATATTTGAAACACAAAATTTCAACCAACACTGCTAGGTGAAAAAGAAATAATGACCGTTAATAATAAAATAGTATTGTTATCTTTTTAGTGTCCTACAAATTGAGGGCATAGGAAAGGGAAGAATTTTTTTTAAATGAGCTACCGAATTAAATAATTCATTCATTATTTTATTGTTTTGTCTATTAACCTATTTATACCCTTAGGTGTACATACCATCAACAAAACTATATTCATACCGAATTATAACATGAACATTACTAAACTCTTAACCTCTGCAATCTTCTTCTTGGAAATAAATGTGGAAAATCACTTAGCTCATTTAGACGGAAAAATCTATTGTAAAAAATATTTGTAAACATTAAAAATAGAATACAAAATTAAGGACTACTTTGAATAACAGCCTGAAAATGTTAGTATGTAAAAACATATGAGAAGATTGATATGGGTAAAATGAAAGTGAGGAGGTAGCCTAAAAACAGTAATAGCAAGGCAAAGTTGCTGAGGATTGTGAAAACTACTGTAACAACAAGAAAAGTAAAATTAAGGAATTTTGACTTTACCCTTGAAGATATTTAAGGGTTTTTTGTTTGTTTGTTCGTTTGTTTGTTTCTAAGCCTGGGAGTAACATTGATTGTTATCCAGTAGATGGATTAACATAGGGACAGCTTGGAAGCATGAAGATCATTTAGGAAGCTATTGTTTCATTACTGATAAGAGATTATGAGTACTACACAAAGGGAGTAATAAAGTACATCAGATTTGAGATATATTTCTGATGTAGGACAGAGAAGATTTGGATAATGGTTAGTAAGCAGATGAGGCAGAGTGAGGAGTGAGGAGGACTCAGTGGGCTTCACATTCACTATTGGAAAGATAATGATGCCATCAGGTAGGAGACAGATGACAACGATGGAAATAGAAGAAAATAAGATGGTACTGATGCTTAATATGTAACAACTTAAATCAGATAAATTGCATGATTTCAGATGCTGTCCTGCATGTATTGAAAATTCAAATATGGAGCTCTAGAAAAACCAAGGCATGCAATAAAAATTCAAGTACCATTCTAACAAATAATACTAGGAATAAATAAATTAAATTTGGCCTTCTCTACTGAAATATAAATTTATGAAACATATAGAATCCTCTTCATTGTGATATTCTGTGGTATTTTATAGAATCTTAGATACGTATGTAGATTCTTTGAAAAGAAATGGGCAGGAAAGAGTTCTACTAGGCAGATTAGTGTAAGCATGTGGTCGGATAGACAGTAAGCAAGATAGTAAGCAAACCTTTCTTTCTTTAATTTTTATTTATTTATTTTGAGATGGAGTCTCACTCTGTCGCCCAGGCTGGAGTGCAGTGGCGCGTTCTTGGCTCACTGCAACTTCTGCTGCCTGGATTCAAGCGATTCTCCTGCCTCAGCCTCTTGAGTAGCTGGGTTTACAGCCCTGCCATCGCACCCGGCTATTTTTTGTATTTTTAGTAGACACAGGGTTTCAACATGTTGGTCAGGCTGGGCAAACCTTCCTTTTTTATGTTTTTTTTTTTTTGAGGGTGAAGGGAAGTTTATGGAGTATGTATTCTAAATGAACTCAAGAATTTCTGTTTTAATATTAATAGAAAAAGGATTTCTTCTATTTAGGCCATCAAGCATCATTTCATATATTTTTTCAAAAAAATAAATTCAGACATATAATTTATCTATTTATACACATAATTTATAAGTCAATTATTTCAATTGGAAGAATTATAATCTATATTTTTCATACATTTTGATGTAAATGAACTGTATGGATAATTCCTTGATATAATTCTCTTCAAATTATCTGTTTCCAATATTCTATATGATTTAATCTCCTGTGCCATGTAAGAAGACAACTGATCAATAATCTTTTTCAGAGTTATTTAATTCAAGCTGCTTTGTAGGTCAGTATTTCTAAAAAACAATTCAAGGCTTTTTCAAGATTCAGAATATTCCGCGTTTCATAGAAGAAAGCTAAAATGCCAGACAAGCAGAGGCAGATAATGCATTGGGTCACGCCTCCAGTATATTCATATTTAAAATCTGAGGTAAATCTGATGGAACTCATGCTGTATTTTGAAGAATACCCAAAGTTAAATACACTTGAATCTGGGACTAGAACAGCAAAGCCAAACATATGCCGTACAGTGAGATGCCATATAGTGAGATTAGTCTCTTTTTTTTTTTTTTTTTTTGTCATTGTGGTCATAATACAGAAACCATGAGAATGGGGTATTTTACCACTCAGATGATCAGAATTTAGATTTTTTTGTAAGCCTACAACAAGCCCTAAGACATTTATGTTGAAAGATGAATCTTTCAACAACATCTTGAATAAAGCTGAAAGACAACACTTGCTCAAAAAGGCTGACTACATAAGATAGTTGAAGCTACTATTCTGTAAGTTTACCTGTTGAGTCAAGAAAATGACCAGTGTTATAAACATGAGTAACATGAACAATTATGTGATTTAGCTTTGAACATAAACCTAGTTTAAGTTACTGTCTTTAATTTCTTCTATTTTATTTTTCCTTGATGGTGTGTGTGTGTAAGCAGAAAATTGATGATGAATCAGTTTCTGAGCAAGTAAGTATTACTTCTGGCTCCTGTTTTTTTCCAAAAAGGATTTTTGTGGCAAGTCAAAGTAAGTCTGCTTTTAAATATAGTGCTTTATATATTCAGAAGAATTCGTAGTTGCATCTTTTTCAATGCTTAAAAATGTATGTAAGTATATGTCTGCATGTGTATATGCAAGTATAATATCCATACCTATACCCACACATTGTATTCAAATTATACTTGAAAATGCATATATAATCTTTCAAATACAGTTTAAAATGTATAAAAATCCTATATACCTACACATATATTTTTATTCTTTCAGGTACAATTTGAGTAGGAGGCAGAATTTTAAATACAAAAGCAGGATACAGAGTGTTACATATGCAAAGTACTAAGATATAGAACTTAAATTTATAAACATTTTACAAAATAATTCATAAATCTTCAGCATGTCAGGTGTTTCATATGGAGAAACATTTTAAACTCCCAGTTTAATAAGCATTACACTTGAAGTCTCAGAAGAAAATCAACTGAGCTAGCAAAAGCCAAAGGATTTTTATGCATATGGAAATATTACAAGCAAGGAGGAAACAAAATAATCTTTGTTTTTTTGTTAGGACTGGCATTATAATAAATGCTATATCTGTTTCATACTCCTTAGGGGTAACATGTATTAAAAATATATACTCTAATTACTAATCACACATACTTAGTTCAGACTATATGCATATAACACCATTAATTCTGAAATGTAACATAAATTCAGTTAGCCAATGTAAAAATATGCAAAAATAAACCTATTGAAAATGAACACTAACATATCTTTCCACATACAGAATTATTAACCCATTATTTTATTAAAATTTAAAATTATAGAACATGTCCTTCCTTAAAATTTAAATAACACTCAAATTGTCTTATACTTATTTTTTAATAAAACAGATGGAACTATAGAAATAAATAAGGACAGCAGAGATAAGAGAGAAATGGAAAGAAGGAAAGAGAAGCAAAATAATTATTTTTAAAAATGTCACTAAAGGGTCACCTGTCTCACAGGGGTTATGTGGAAAGTTTTTTATCTATGATCCTGCTTCTTGATGAGACTCTTCCTGGTACTTAGTCAAGCCAGAGTCCAAGTGATATTCAAAAAGCCTTTAAAATTCACTAAGCGAGAACCTCAAACTCATGGAAAGAAAGGATAAATTCAAAGTAGAAGAGATTTATCTTTGTAAAGTATGAAGTAAAGACACCAGTGCCTGTGTCTCTCTGAATCTAACTCAATGTGACAAAGAAAATTAGAAACAGAAAATAAAACTTCATCCTCAATAAAACAGTTATCAATAATCCCAAGCCAAAGCACAAAAGAATGAGATGACAAATATTGTGAAAGGACCAAGATAAGAGCAGATATGAAGAGCAGGTAGGTGCCTGCTGCTGGAGTAAGCCAGCAGAAAGGGCACAAAAATAGTTCTCAGAGTAGGAAACTGATGAAAAATTTTAAAAAACAAGAACAAAAATTAAAAAAAAAAACTTGCTTGAAATATAAGGCTGGGCCAATTTTCCATCAAAGAGTGTTTGGGGTAGAAGAAAAGACACTGGCAGAATTTGGAATTTCAGAGACATGCAACATTGAGGCCCCATGAAGGAAAATCAGCAGTCCTCTTGCTACCGTTACTCACTGGGGTGACGAAAAATATATCCATTCTCCCTCTCTCCCACCTCTCTCACACACATACACATGCATATGCATATATGTGTTCACACACAAGCAATTGAAAAACCAATATTTTCCTCTGAGCCAGGGAAGATTCTGCTTGTTTCTCATTGACAAGGACATTGTGTTGACTCACACATGTTCCCACAAATACTAAGGTTTTGAAGAGCTAAATTTAAAGATAAGAAAAACTTAGAAAGGAATTAGTGCAAAATAGACTGTTGTGTTTGTGTGCAAACGTAAATGTAAAAATAAATGAGTATGAAAAGAGCCAGACATCTTATGTAAGCATTATTTTACCAAGCATATTAAAATTACAGCTAGATAATTTTAAGACAAGTATAAATATTACTATACAACAAAATATTTAAGGAGATATAAAAGACTCAGGATATATATTAGTTAATAAAATGAGAGGAATCCCAATGGCAGAATTCCAGAAAAAATAGAGGATAAATTAAATGCCAGTATTCACTGGCCCTTTTGTTTCCTCTCCATGATAGCAGTGCAAATGCACTGCTTCTAGTCTGCCATCTTGACCCAACATCCCTTTAAATGTATTTTCTAACTCATTCCCTAGCTTCTAGGGTGTCCTGGCATCTTAGCTATGGATATCCCAGTACCTGCAGGTCACAAGGTAACAGAGACTATGACAGTCATCTGGGTCTCCTGGAACAGAGGACACAGAGCAGTGGAGATGGACCCCAAGCTCTGGGTGGAGTAAGAGACCTACTTTGAATTCTTTATCCAGCATCCCAACATTTCATTTTGTTTAGGATTCAAGATCCAGTATTACTATGCTGATTTTTTTCTCATCTGGAGAAACACTTCTTATTCTTGAATTTACTTTTTTGGGGGTGGGACTTTTCTTGAGGATGTGCCTATGATGTATGTTGAGTAAGATCATTTGGCTTTGCTTCTGGGTATGTTTAGTGGCTGTATTAGTCTGTTTTCATGCTGCTGATAAAGACATACTAGACACGGGGGAAAAAAAAGGTTTCATTGGACTTACAGCTCCACATGGCTAAAGAGGCCCCAGAATCATGATGGGAGGCGAAAGGTATGTCTTACATGGTGGTGGCAAGAGAAAAATAAGGAAGAAGCAAAAGGAAAAACCCCTGACAAACCCATCAGATCCCATGAGACTTAATCACTATCACGAGAATAGCACAGGAAAGACCTGCCTCCATGATTCAATTACCTCCCCCTGGGTCCCTTCCATAACATGTGGGAATTCTGGGATATACAATTCAAGTTGAGATTTGGATGGGGACACAGTCAAACCATATCATTTCACCCATGGCCCTTCCAAATCTCATGTCCTCACATTTCAAAACCAATCATGTGTTCCTAACAGTCCCTCAAAGTCTTAACTCATTTCAGCATTAACTCAAAAGTCCAAATTCTCATCTGAGACAAGGCAAGTCCCTTCCACCTATGTGTCTGTAAAATCAAAAGCAAGCTAGTTATTTCCTAGATACAGTGGGGGTACAGGTATTGGGTAAGTACAGCTGTTCCAAATGGGAGAAATTGGCCAAAACAAAGGGGTTACAGGGCCCATGCAAGTTCAAAATCCAGCGAGGCAATCAAATTTTAAAGCTCCAAAATGATCTCCTTTGACTCCATGTCTCACATCCACGTCACACTGGTGCAAGAGGTAAGTTCTCATTGTGTTGGGCAGCTCTGCCCCTGTGGCTTTGCAGGGTACAGCCCCCCTCCTGGCTGCTTTCACAGGCTGGCATTGAGTGTCTGTGGCTTTTCCAGGCACATGGTGCAAGCTGTCAGTGGATCTACCATTCTGGGGTCTGGATGATAGTGGCCCTCTTCTCACAGCTCCACTAGGTGGTGCCCCAGTAGGGACTCTGTGTGGGGACTCTGACCCCACATTTCCCTTCCATAATGCCCTAGCAGAGGTTCTCCATGAGGACCCCGCCCCTTCAGCAAATTTTGCCTGGGCATCCAGGTGATTCCATACATCTCCTGAAATCTAGGCAGAGGTTCCCAAACCTCAGTTCTTGACTTCTGTGCCCCCAGAGGCTCACCACCGTGTGGAAGCTGCCAAGGCTTAGGGCTTCTACCCTCTGAAGCCACAGCCCGAGCTGTACTTTGGTCACTTTCAGCTATGGATGGAGCGTCTGGGACACAGGGCACCAAGTCCCTAGGCTGCACACAGTATGGTGACCCTGGGCCCAGCCCACAAAACCATTTTTTGCTCCTGGGCCTCCAGGGCTGTGATGGGAAGGGATGCTGTGAAGGTCTCTGGCATGGCCTGCAGACATTTTCCCCATGGTCTTCGGCATTAACATTAGGCTCCTTGCTACTTATGCAAATTTCTGCAGCCAGTTTGAATTTCTCCCCAGAAAAAGGGTTTTTTCTTTTCTATTACATAGTCAGGCTGCAAATTTTCCAAATTAGTATGCTCTGCTTCCCTTGTAAAACTGAATGCCTTTAACAGTACCCAAGTCACCTCTTGAATGCCTTGCTGCTTAGAAATTTCTACTGTCAGATACCCTAAATCATCATTCTCAAATTCAAAGTTCCACAAATCTCTAGGGCAGGGGCAAAATTCCACCAGTCTATTTGCTAAAACCTAACAAGAGTCACCTTTTCTCCAGTTCCCAACAAGTTCTTTATCTCCATCTGAGACCACTGCAGCCTGGACCTTATTGTCCATATCACTATCAGCATTTGGGGCAAAGCCATTCAACAAGACTCTAGGAAGTTCAAAACGTTCCCACATTTTCCTGTCTTCTTCTGAGCCCTCCAAACTGTTCCAACCTCTGACTGTTACCCAGTTCCAAAGTCACTTCCACGTTTTTGGGTATCTTTTCAGCAGCACCCCATTCTACTGGTACCATTTACTGTATTAGTTCATTTTCATGCTGCTGATAAAGATATACCCGAGACTGGAAAGAAAAAGAGGCTTAATTGGATTTATAGTTCTACATGGCTGGGGAGGCCTAAGAATCATGGTGGGAGATGAAAGGCACTTCTTACATGGTAGTGGCAAGAAAATAATGAGGAAGAAGCAAAAGCGAAAACCCCTGGTAAACCCGTCAGATCTCATGAGACTTAATCACTATCACAAGAATAGTGCGGGAAAGACCAGACCTCATGATTCAATTACCTCCCCCTGGGTCCCTCCCACAATACATGGGAATTCTGGGAGATACAATTCAAGTTGAGATTTGGATGGGGCACAACCAAACTCTATCAGTGGAATAGACTCTGTATGATTTCTTTGGTTATACATAGTCTTCATGTGGTGGCTTTCTCAAATGCTCATTGTGGTAGCGATGTGCCTGGTGTGTCAGCAGGCCCAAGGCCTCCTAATGAGCGAGGGTGGTGTGAATAATAGTGGTAGCAGAGGTCATATGAGGCTACCTTCCCAAATGCTGTGTACTTGTGTCAGCAGATATTGAAATGGGCTATGAAGTAGATCTTAAGGCCAGAAAGTGGTGCTTACAGGTGAGAGCCAGATGGCATGGTCACTAGCTCTCTCCTGTAAGATGTTCTCACCTGGTCTAGATGATCTCTCATCTACACCCAAAGGTGTAATCTAAATGAAGTTCTCAGGTTCCCAGGTGGTGGGTTGGGTTGTAGAACATTCAGTGGTCCTTGTCCCACACTTTGCCTCTGAGGACAGAGGCAGCATAGCTGGGAACTGGGCCAAGCGAGCCTGCATGTGGGCCCCTAATGGTGGGTGCAAGCACCAGCCCCAGTAGGGTTCAGAGTCAGTTCTCAGGTCCTTAGAATAACTTCCCAATGAGGAGCAGAATAATCATTGCTGGGCCTAAGACCCAGGATGGGGAATGAGAGATGGCTCAGGCTCTACAGACTAGCAAGTGGTAGTGGGACCTGCTGTGCTCTCGTACTCCCAACCTAGCAGGGCTCCCTCCTATAGTCTGACTCTGGCAGAAAGTTAGAACAGTTAGCCAAAGCACTCCTAGTTTGCCTTCAGGCAGACCTATCCCAGGCCACAAAACTTTCTGCTGGGGTCAAAACCACACCCACTCATGTCCTCTGAAGAGGGAGCACCCAAGTACTGTGCCTGTGGCTGGAGCACATACCACATTTGCCTCTCAATTCTAGCCCCAGGGGCTTCTCCCCTGCTCAAGATCATAAATCTCTGACCTGAGACTCTCCAGACCAGTAACTGCCACTTGTGCTGGCTGGCAGGTTTCCACATAGCTCCCTATGAGCTAGGATACAGAATGGCCTCATTCTATTGATGCCCAGTTCTAGGAGAGCATGCAGGATAATTTCTAGGGCTGTTCCTGCTCATAGACTTCTGATGGCTCCCCAAGTTAGATCCAGAGCTTGGTTGGGACAAGGATCTCCGTTATAGCCTGGATTGCCCAGCTTCCCAGTGGGAATGTGCATCATGGAGGCAATCACTCTCTATCTCATGCACTGGGGATTCACTCACAATTTTCTGCTGGAGCCTGCCACTTGAGTTGTTACCTGCATTTTTTTTCTAAGTGCCCAAAGTTTTCTTTAACTCTTATGTTGATCTCCCGTGTTCCTTTTTGCACAGAAGTTCACAGTGTGAATCTTTACACACAATTTTGCTATTTCTAAGTAGGTGAGGTATACTAACAAAGCCTCCAATTACCCATCTGGTGAAAGAAAGGTGTTTAAAAACTTTGAAAAAGAGATAGACCCTAAAATGTAGGTATTTGTAAAGAATTCCTATACCAAGACATACGTTAATCGTGATTTACTGTGAAAAGAAGAGCAAATATAAAGACTATACAGGTGATATAGGTCATGATTTTTTTACAAAAGAATGCAGAGTTATATTTTCTCATTCTGAAGTCAAAGAAGAATTTTATAGCTGAATCTTTTAGTACAGGACATTGGGAAACATAATGGACCATGTCTTGATGTATGGCTTTGCAATAGGTATAGAAATGTTCAAATGCACATCTTTTAAACCGATTCTGCATGAAAATTGAAGGCAAAATGTAACATGCTAACTTTGTGTGGAAAAAAAAGGATTATTAGCTCGAATAATGTGCTCTAGACACAGATCTAGGAGAAACACATAAAATGAATTCCTTAGTTTTATGTGAGCTCTTTTTGTTTGTCAGCTGGCTTATCATTTTGAAAGCTGATAGTTACTCGGGGCATGCATTGGAAATACCCACAGATTATTTAGCAAAACAACACTGATCTGAGAAGAAAGCCCTCTACAAGAAAAGAAATATCCCAAAATCAAACCAGCAATATGAAATCTTACTTACCTAGAAATACACTAATAAAAGTTATTGTTTACTTACGTGATCAATTCTATAGACTGAAACAATTTAGAATAACAAATACAGAAATAAAACTTTTTACCATTAAATGTATGTCAAAACTCCCCAGCACAAGAAAAACCACAACATTGAACAACCCTTTCATCACTGATTTGGCAAGGAGTTACAGGTGACAATAAAAAATAATGTCAAATCTTAAGGGTTCTGGTGTAAGAAGTCCTAAATTCTATATATCTTCTGCTAATAACATGTCATTTGAAAAGCCAACTGATCTATATAATTTTTTATATCCTCATATAAGAAACATAAATAATATCAGTATATCATCTGGCCATAGTTATAATAAAAGTCAAATTAAAAGTTTCTATGAAACCCCTTTATTAAGATAAACATAGTAAATAGATAATTTAATTTACATTTAAAGATTTCTCATGCTGAAAAAAAGTATTGATGTTTTGAAATAGTTTATCAGAAATTATTACAAAAGGAAAATTTTCAAAAGCCCAACAAATAGGGTATAAGAGGGTGGAAATGAACTGTGAATGGGGCACAAGAAAACTTTCTAGGGTGATGGATAAGTTCTATATTTTGGGTTCAGTGGTAGTTACACAAGTAAGTGCAATTGCCAAAACTCCTTAAATTGTATATGTAAAATCTTTGCATTTTATTATGTGTAATCACAATAAAAAATGTCCAAAAGCTATTGAATACCTTATGAAAAGTCTATTTCTCTGAAAACATTGCCTCCCCCTTCCCCATAAAAAGAAAGAGTAAGGGGAAAAGTCTACTTCAAAACATAAGAAAAATGCAGGACCTTAATTATATCTTTTTTTAAGAACTTAATATCAAATTTTGATTATATTTCAAAAAAAGAAAATACAGATTTTGCAGCAAATAATATTCTCATGTACATTTTTCCTTTAGTTCCATATGTGATTACCTTTCTTCCACAGTTCAATAAAAATAATTTTACTCACAAATACCATAATCCTAAATTTCACATTTTGTGTTTGTTATAGTCATGGTCATTGCCCTCCCATGCAACATTGAATCTGAAACAAACAATAACTAATGGCTTTCAATTCATTTCTAATGAGCCATTTCTGAATATGTCTGCATCATTCTGGTTTTGTTTCATGGTATTATGTTTTTACATTTTTCTTAAATTTTACAGTTTCTAGTACTTTGCATTAAAACAATTCATCATCTTTAAAAACAAATGTTAAAAAAGAAGAAAACAAGCAAAATCTATTCTTAGATATAGTACTTTTTAAAAGTCCATTTTTTTAAAATTTTAGTTTATTTTTAATTGACAAATAATAAGGCAACACTTTTAATCTGAACCTGGTATTATGGTTCTATGTGAAATAATGAGATAACCTAATACGGAATGATTTTTTTCTAACTACACCTCTAAACAAGCAAAATTATCTTTGAATATGTTTCTATGCGGTTCTGTGAATAAAATTTAAAGATTTTATGTATGGCTATGCTAAATTATAATCTTCTGGGCTTCAATAACCATAAGATATGTTTTCATAACTGCACTCAGGAGACATCAGAAGGTGTTGGGGTTGAATTGTATCTCCCCAAAAGACCTTGAGGTCCTAATCACCAGGATCTCAAAATGTGGCCTTTTTTGAAAATAGAGTCTTTACAGTGATATTCAAATGTAAGTGAATCCATTAGGGTGGAAACTAATTCAATAGGACCACTGTCTTTTAAAAAAGGGGGAAATTTTGACACAGAGATAGGCCCTCACACAGGAAGAAAACTACAAAAATTGAAGGCTGAGACGAGGGTGATTCTTCAGAAGCCAAGGAATGCCAAAGATTGTCCCGGCAAAGTAATACAGAAGGTATACAGGGAGCTTTTTACAATTACTATGATGCCTGATAAAACTGTCTCTTCCTCCATTCTTTCAACTCAGTTTCGGTGAAATAAGAGAGTTCATTTATTCATTCAAAATAAGGTCTTTAATACCTTTTCTGTTTATCACTGCCTGTCTTCAAATAATATGCCACTTCCTGTAAAACATAATAGCCTTACAACAAGATACTGTGCTTTCCCCTTTTCTTCCTTTGTGCTACTGTTATCAAAAAGCAATTTTACTTAATCAGTTAGTTCTAAGGCCTATTTGTACAATAATTATTTGACCAATAATTGGTGGTAGAATGTATTTATCTGTCAAAGAAAGTATACTTAACTCCTGAGTTACTCCTTTTTGATAAAATTTGAACTACATGAGGTTCCAACTTTTCCAGTGAGAAAATAATAATTATTTAGTCTTTCACAAATTTGTTAAACCTTGGGAACTGAGAGATATCATACATATCAACATATGTTGCCACTGGCAACGTATGTATGATTATATACTATAAGCAGGATCAGATGATGATGATCTCAAACCATTGATGTGGAGTCACACCTGTCTTGTTCTGGTATTTAGATTTACTACTTTTTAACACTGTGATTTCTGCATAAGTTACGGAAAATATCTAAGTTTTTGTTCTTTCATATATAAAATAAACAAATAAAATCTGACTAAGAGATTTGCTCAAGAACAAAATGATACAAACTGTAAGTGTCTGCTATAGATAATTGCTTTAATTACTTGTGTGAATTTACTGAATCTGTCCAAAAGATAATTTGATAAAAACTACTCGAATATTTAATGTAGACACACTTTGATCCAGCAATTACACTTATAGTAATTTATTCTACAAATAAACATGCACACATATATACAGAGGCATATATAATTCCTCAAATAATAGATTATAATTGTAAAATATTAAAAATTCCCTGTGTCTGTTATATCTGTAAACTACAGTGTAGCTATACCATAAGAGGATGAGTGATCTACCTACCCACACATATTTTGTTCAAACCTCTGGTTTTTGTGAAGGAAAAATCTTTTAACTCTTAAAGATAGATATTGTGCCATAGATTGCTATTGCCTGAACTAAAATTTTGTCATGGCTTTGCTTTTATATTAGCACTTAGGACTTCTATGCATAAATAAGGTAAAAAAAAAAAGCAAAACAATATCTCTGGTAACACACTAAAACTTTCATAGTTTTTATTTGATGTGTTAAGATATACATAAATAATCACAAGTTTTTAACTTATTAAATGTCAGACTTTTTCAGTTATTATATCCATTAAAAATTTTTAAACATATTTTTATAAGAGATGAAAATTTTAATGCATAGTGCTTCGTGATTTAAGGTATTTATTTAAATACTCATAAAATACAAACTAAGGAAAAAAATGCTTACAGTCATCTGGGAGCAAACCTTCACGTTGTCTGAAAGTCAGCTTTGTAGTGTCCATAAGAAAAGCAGGCCAAAGCATCAACACAAATGCCAACTGCACAGGCAGCAAAGAGCCAGATGCTGTTGGCAAAACATGCTCCAGAGTGTGGCATCTGGGTCCAATAATGGCCATACAGAGCCCCATCTGTAGCTAAAGCTGTTGACTCTGCTTTGGGGGAAGAAAAATCAGAAATAAAGAAGGCAGTTAAATTTTAAACCATGCCAGGAATAGCAGAAGGCAGGTTGCAGTCAGCATTCAAATTACATCCCTAGCCCAATTTCCTTTTTAATGTCTTGAAACTGTGTAAACACTAAACTATGTTAACTCCAGTTGTTTAGAGAGATGAGCACATATAGGTAGTTCAGTAACTTAGGACACACAAATCTGCTAAATAGATTTGATATTCCATCAGACGTTCATTTATCTAATTTTTTTCTCAAGGAATATAAGCATATGGTCCATGAAATGCAATTCTAATTTGATCTATTAAAATATGTAATATTAAGTGTTCATTATGGTATATAATTTTCTTCAAATAGCATAAAATTTAAGACTCTTCTTTACAATTTTTATAATATTTTATTAGAATAACTCTTCACAAAGTTAAATAGGATATTCATGTATCCTTCACTGAGACTCCTTAAAGTTTTGATCAGTGGAAATTTGTGGGAAAGCTACAAAGAACCTTAAGCCTTAATCAAATAAAGTTTTTCAAAATTATAAAGAGATGATCAAAATAATCTCTTTTTAGTGTTCTTCATTTGTTGTACATATAAATATATAAAATGGAATTAGTTGATATCCAGATGATTAAAAAGATTCATCATTTATAAGATGCCACACTAATCTTATCTATGCATATATTTTTGAAAACAAGATCAATGTTTTAAATAATAAAAACTAATGATATTTAGAGTGAACTATATATCAAAAAGTTAACTAAAACCTTGTGGACAGAATATTATTTATCACCATAACCCTATGAGACATTACTATTGTTGATTCTACTTTCTAGCTAAGGAAACTGGAAGCTTGCAAATGTAATGTAAACTTACTTATCTCAATTCACACCAACCCTTAGAGACAGAATCAAACTTAATATGCAGACACTGCAGACACTGTGATTGTAGAACCCATATTTATTCTCCTTCTCCCCAATAAGATGAAAATAAAATATAACTTGATAGAATCATTTCTGTAATAGCAGAGGAAGAACTAGTCAAACATATGCTCTTCCATAAAAGAAACTTGTACATTGATAAATATAGTTAAAATAAGCTGTTTCAGAACTGTGTAAATGAACTAAAGGCTTGAAACAATCTCCGTGTTTATTCAAGAAAAATGATTGAATCTCATAAGCCTAATCAGCTTCGTGGTTGTAAACAACCATCCCTCTCTCCCCAGCTCTTCAATGGACTTGAAATCCAATATCATTGCAATAATGGTAGCTGAGAAACCAGCAACCTAATAGCCAGTGGAGGGGGAGGGGATAGTACAGGTATGCATTTGACTCAAAAGACCCTTCCCAAGGAATGTCACTATTTCATTGGTTTGACAGCACTCTGAAAAACTCCATTCTCAGGGACTGACTTTATTTGACCTGACTAAAAATTCACTCTTATAAAAAACCATATATCTAGGGAATTTGTTAAAAATAATCAGTGGCAATTGCTTAATATTGCAGTGTTTGAGGCAATAATTCCAGTTGAGGGCAACTCTAGGTTGATCAATATAATCAAAGATTTAATAACTTGGGAATTAGATGTACCTAGAAGTCTTTGAAAGCTAGAAAAAATCCTGGAAAACTAGAAAACATCACAGCATGCAAGTCTATAAACAGGCCTAAGAAAGATATAAACAGCCCTAATCTCTGATCTCTGACTAACCTTGAGGCTCTATACAAGCAGGAAGTAAAGAATAAAGTACAGTTGTAAACTGCCTGGCTGAGCATTGAAGACATGTCTCAACACACACACAGAGTCCTTTAGTAAAGGCTGGAAGATGTTTTAGTTCCAAAAATCTAAGAAAAATCTCTGTCAAATGATTCATTTTAGCTGACCACTAAGTTAATCAAGCAGAGACTAAAATGGCCACACATGGTAAAGAACAATCCCAGTGAAACACTACACAAATAGTAGAAACAACAAAAACAAAAACACTAGCTACTAGGAAAGAGCAAGATTTGATTTCCAGATGTACCAAGTTATGCTATTTAAAATGTCAAGTTACCAGAAAATATTATAAGACATACAAAGAAATAAAAGTATGGGCCATGCACAGAAATAAAACCAGTAAATAGAAACTGCCTTTGAGGACACCCGAATATTGGATTTACTTGACAAATATATTAAGTCAGCTATGGTAAACTTGTTCAAAGGGAAATATAAACTATTATATAATCAATTAAGGAAAGTAGGAGATTGATGTCTTACCAAATCAGTAATAAAAATAAAGGAAGAAATTATTAAAAAATTAAAAAACAAATAGAATTTCCAGAGTTGGAAATTATAAAAACTGAAAAACAAATGTAAAAGAGAAAAACAAACAACGTCATCAAAAAGTGGGCAAAGGATAGGAACAGATACTTCTCAAAAGGAGACATTTATGTGGCCAACAAACATATGAAAAAAAGCTTATCATCACCGGTCATTAGAGAAATGCAAATCAAAACCACAATGAGATACCATTTCACGCCAGTTAGAATGGCAATCATTAAAAATCAGTAAACAACAGATGCTGGAGAGGATGTGGAGAAATAGGAATGCTTTTACACTGTTGGTGGGAGTGTAAATTAGTTGCACCACTGTGGAAGACAGTGTGGCGGTTCCTCAAGGATCTAGAACTAAAAATACCATTTGAGCCAGCAATCCCATTACTGGGTATATACCTGAAGGATTATAAATCATTCTACTATAAAAACACATCCACACGTATGTTTATTGCCACACTGTTCACAAAGCAAAGACTTGGAACCAATCCAAATGCCCACCAATGATAGATTGGATAAGGAAAATGTGGCACATATACAGCATGAAATACTCTGCAGCTATAAAAAAGGATGAGTTTATGTCCTTTGCAGAGACATGGATGAAAATGGAAACCATCATTCTCAGCAAACCAACACAGGAACAGAAAACCAAACACTGCATGTTCTCACTCATAAGTGGGAGTTCAACAATGAGCACACAGGGAGGGGAACATCACACACCAGGGCCTGTTGGGGGGTCAGGGGGATAGTGGAGGCATAGCATTAGAAGAAATACCTAATGTAAATAATGGGTTGATGGGTGCAGTAAACCACCATGGCATGTGTATGGCACATGTAGACCTATGTAAAAAACCTGCACATTCTGTACATGTATCCCAGAACTTAAAGTATATTTAAAAAAAAAAGTTATTGGAAAAAATAAAATAATTACTAATTGAGCAAAACAAGAGATTTAATTTGGCAGAAGAAAGAAGTAGTGAACATAAAGATAAGTTTATTAAGATAATTGTGTTTGAGGATCATCAGAAAAAAAATAAATAAATGAGTAGATCCTCAGAGATCTACTCACATATGAGTTCCAAAAGGAAAAGGGATAGATAAATGCTTTGAAAAATTAATGGCCAAAACTTTCTGAATTTTATGAACAAATGTTGATCTATACATCCATGAACCTCATCAAACTCAAAGTAGAATAAATTGAAAGAGATTGAAAGTTAATCTTGATAGTCAAACTGTAAAACACAAAGAGATAATAGTGATAGCATCGAGAAAAAAAGTGATTTATTACATACAAGGATCCACATAAGAATAACAATTGACTTCCCATCAGAAGCCACCATGTAGATAAGAAAGCAGCAGAATGATATATTTGAAGTGCTAAAAGAAAAAAAAAGACTATCAACCATGAATTCTATATCCTACAATGCTACCTTCTAAATTAAAGCAGAAATTAAGACATTTTCAGATAAACAAGAACAGGAAGATTTCATAACTAGCAGACTAACATATAAAGAATAGTAATGATAGTCCTTTAGGTTAAAATGAAAAGAAACTATAGAATCTTAATTATTCACACATAAAAATCATGAGATCCAGTAATGGTAACTATATTAGTAAATATTAAAACCAGTATAAATATGTTTTGTTCATAACTCTTTTCTCTGTATATGATTTAAAAGATGGAGCATAAAACCATAATTATAACAGTTTGTTGATGGGCTTATAATGTATAAGATATAATTTGTATCACAATAATACAACAAGGGAGTAAAAAAAGGGGAGCGATGGTGGAGCAATATTTTTGCACATTATTAAAAATAAGTTGCTATTAATGCTATGTAATTGCTTTATCTTAAGAGGTTACTTATAATCCATAGGTCAACCATTAAAAATTTTTTAAATAATACAATAAATGTAACAAGGGTGTTAAAGTGGTATATCAGAAAAAAATATCTATTTAACACAAAGTAAGGCAATAATGGAAGAAGGCAGGAGCAAAAGAGAAGAAGACATATAGAAAACAAATGGAATAATAGCAGAAGTAAACTCTACGTAATTACAGTAAATGCAAATTGAGTAAACATTCCAATCAAAAGACAAATAATGGCAGAATGTGCTTAATGAAAAAATTGTTCAACTATATGCTATTTGTAATAGATATACTTTGTATTCAATAGTGAAAACTAAACTCACAGCAAAAGGAAGGAGAACATAATGAAAATTAAAGCATAAATTAATAAAGCAGAGAATAAAAAAGCAATAGAATAACACAATGAAATCTAAAACTGGTACTTTCCAAAATTGAAAAACCATTAACTAGAATGATCAAGAAAAAACAGAGAAGACCCAGAATACAAGAATCAGAAATGAAAGAGAAGAAAATACTACACTCTTCCAAAAACAAAAAAGGATTCAAAGAGAATACTAAACAATTACATGGTAACCAATTATAAAGGCTAAATGAAATAGATAACTTTACAGAAAGGTAAAACCACTGAAAGTAACCCCAAAAAAGTATAGCATATCAATAAACTTACAATAAGCAAAGAGATTTAGTAATAAAAATGTGTTCCACAAAATAAGTACATGAGTAGATTGCTTTACCAGTGACTTTACCAAATGTTTACAGAATAATGAACACCAATCCTTCTGCAACTGTTCCAAAAGAGAAGGGGAAAATTCTTAACATGGTCTATGTGGCTAATATTACCCAGTCTAAATCCAGTCAAAGATATGACAAAAAAAGAAAAATACAGATCAATATGCCTTAGGAATACAGACCCCAAATTCCTTCATGAAGTACTAGCAAATGGAATTCAGCAACATATACAAAGAAATATACATTATGACCAATTGGGATATATATTAGTTCTGCAAGGTTGGTTTTAAAATAGAAAACCACTAAATGCAATATACAATATTAATAGAATATAAGACAAATTACACATATAAACAGCTTCATTGATAGCATTTGAAAACATTCAACACATTTTATAAAAAACAAAACAAAAAAAACACTCAACAAACCAGAAACAGGAGGGAATGTCCAAAATCTGGTAAAGTGTCCCATGAAAAATCTACAGCTAACATCATACTTTATGGTGAAAGACTGCTTGATTTTCTTTTAAGCTCAGAAACAAGACAAGGATATTTAGTCTGTCATTTCTAAATTCAACATTGTACTGGAAGTTGTTGGGATAATTAAACAGAAAACAGAAAAAACGTATCAATATTGGAAAGGTAGGAGCAAAATTGTCTCCATTATCAGATATTAAAAATCCTAAGGAATCGACCCAAAATTATTATAACTAATAAATAAGTTTACTGATGTTGAAAAATACATCATCAATATACAAAAATCAGTGCTGTCTCTATACACTAGCAAAGAACAATCTGAAAATGGCATGAAGACAATTCCATTTCTAATAACATAAAAAGATTCAAATTCTTAAGAATAGATTCTAAGAAGTACAAGTATACATAGAAAACAATAAAATATTATTGAAAGAAATTAAAGAAGATTCAATAAAATCTCTATTAAAGTTATGGCTGCCATTTTCTTCAGAAAGTAACAAGCTGATACTAAAATTCATATGGAAGTACAAGGATCCCAGTTTAGCAAAACAATGATGGAACAAAAAAATAAGTTGGATTCATATTTCCTGACTTCAAACTTACTAAAAGCTACAATAAGAGGGTGTGGTATTAGAATAAAGATAAATAGAATAGAGTGTCTAGAAATCCTTACAAGTTTGTCTAATTCATGTTAAAGTTACCAAGATAATTTAATATGGAAAGAATAGTATTTTTAAGAAATTATCCTGAGACAACTGGATATTCATGTGTAGAAGAATGAGGCTAGACCTTTACCTCACACCACACACATAAAAATTAACTAACTCAAAATGGATTATATCTCAATATAAGAGCTAAAAATATAAAGTTTATAGAAGAAAATACAGAAATAAAATTATTGTAATCTTCAGTTAGACAACAATTTCTTAGCTATGATATGAAAAGCAAAAGTGGCAAAAGAAAATGAGTCAATTGGTTGTCCTCAAAATTAAAATTGTTTGCGCCTGAAAGGACACCATGAAGAAAAAGATAACTCACATAATGGAAGAAAATATTTGCAAATCATATTTGATAATTGGCTTGTATCCAAAATATATAAAGTTTCTTACAACTAAGATAAAAGGTACATAACTTCCATTCCCAAATGAGCAAATGATATGAGGAGATATTCTCCCAAAAAGAGATACACGAGGTCAGAAAGCACATGTTAAGATGAGCTGTATTATTAGTCCTTAGGGAGATGAAAATCAAATGTGCATTGAAATACCACTTCACACCTACTAGAAGGGTTAAAAAGACAAACATCAACAAACATTGGCAAGATGTGGAGAAGTTGACACTCTCATACACTGCTGGTGGTACTGCAAAAATTATACATTCACTTTGGAAAAGAGTTTGGAAGTTCCTCTAAAAGTTAAGCACAGAGTTACTCTATGATCCAGCAATTCTACTCTAGTTTTATATGAAAAATAATTGAAAATATATGTCTGGACATGTATTGCACATGTTTATAGCAGCGTTATTCATAGTAGTCAAAAAGTTGTAATAATCAACATGTTTATCAGCTGAAAAATAAACAAATTTGCTGTAACTTTATGATGTAATGTTATCTGGCCATAAAAAAGAAACAAAGTCCTTATACCTGCTATGACATAAATCTTGAAAATATTATGCTAAGTCAAACAAACCAGTCACCAAAAAACATATATTGCATGATTCCATTTATATGAAATGTCCAGAACAGACAAATCCTAGAGATACAAAGTCGATTAGGGGGACTTTATTTATTTCAAGGGGGAAGAAGGAAATGGGGAGAGGCTATGGTAATGGTATGAGTTCCTTTGGAATAATACAAGTATTCTAACATTAGATAGTGGTGATCGTTGTACTTCTCTACTAATCTACTAAATCTATAGTAGTTCTCTCCTTTTCCAGGGTTTTGCTTTCTGGTTTCAGTTACCAGCAGTCAACCATGCTCTAAAAATAGATGAATATAGTATAATAAGATATTTTGAGAGAGAGAGAGAGACCACATTGACACACTTTTATTACAGTATGTTATGATTTTTCTATTTAATTAGTAGTTATTGTTGCTAATCTCTTAATGTGCCTAACTTATATTTAAACTTCACCATAGTTATATGTAGAAAAATACATAATTTATATATAGATGGTCCCCAACTGGTTTGACGTGATGTCTTGTCTTTACAATGGGATAAAAGCAATTTACATTAAGTAGAAACTACACTTCAAGTACGCTTACAACAATTATGTTTTTTTGCTTTCAGTGGAGTATTCAATAAATTACATGAGATATTCAATAATTTATTATAAAATAGGAATTGTGTTTTTCTCCACCGGTAAGTTAATGTAGGTTCTGAGCATGTTTAAGGGAGGCTAGGATAAGCTATGATATTCAGTAAGTATATTAAATACTTACAAGTACATTTCCAACTTACAATTTTTGTCAATATACAATGGGTTTATCAGAAAAATAACCCTATTGTAAGTTAAGGGATATGTGTAACCCTGTATAGAGTTCAGTGCTATCTTTGATTTTCAGACATCCACTGGGGGTCTTGGAACATATCTCCCTTGGAATAGTAAAGGGGGACTATTGTACTGAATTGTACACCTAAAAAGGTGAATTGTATGGTGTGTTAATTATGTCTCAATAAAATTATTATTTAGAAAGATAACTAGGTAAGGAAATTCCTAAGTTGTAAGTCATCCTATTTATATGCAACATATGGAATACATACATTATGCTCATCTCATTAATATAGCATATTTAGTGACTGCTCTTTTCTCTTTACAATCTAGAAAAGCCAATATGAATATAATGTTCATATTAATACATTATCTTTATAATCACAAAGAAGAAGCACATTCAGAAAATCTGATTCAGCTAAACTTTAAATTTTATAGCCAGATAAAATGCAACAAATATCTGAAATATGAAAATAAATAAAGCAAATAATATATCAAAAATCTTAGGAATGATGAAATGACTAAGGGTTTGTCTTAATTTAGGTAACAAAATCTCCTGAAACATTTATACATTTAAATCACTAGGAGTTCACAATAAGCCATGTCAGGGTTATCTAGAAAAACTGATTATGTATCATGAATATTAAAGTATTTTGAATTAAGCCTTGTAGATGTTGTTTATTTTGTTTTCAATTTTTAAGACTTCTATATCAAATGCGATACTTTTATTTAAATAAAATTAATACCATGTTGGACAATAAATTAATATTTGAGTCCTCTCATTTTGTTGGGATATATAAGAATATTTTGAACCAATAGGTGGACAAACATAAGTGATGTATTTCATACACACACACACACACATACACACGTGTATTTAACTCATATGTATAAGACATTGTTTTGGGAAGGAGCAAAGTAGCTTCTGATAGCCAGGATATTCAGGAGCTAGCCATATAGTATAAAGCAGGTTTAGAGCTAGGTGTAAGTGTTCTTCTGATGACCATTTCAACAATTTCATAGAACATCAGTATCAGACATGGCTAATCTATGCAAATAAGAGATCACAAAAACTAGACTAACTTATAATCATATCAAATAGAGACAAAACCAGGAACATCACCCAAACAAAAGACTAACAAAACAATCCCCTGTCATGGCTAATATAAGTAATTGCTACCTCTTTTGAAAACATTGGCTTTCACTTCTTTCTTGTCTTTTCCTCCATCCTCCTAGGTAAGACTTACCATAAACCTAATAATAAAATTCTGCTCCCTTCTTCACAACTTATCCAGAGCAAAGACGCACTCTTTGAAACCATCCCCCAAAATACAAGTAGCAAGCTCAAGTCGGTAAGTCCTTTCTAACATCCTTTTATTTAGATATCCCTGTGGATCTATATGATGTGTTTTCTCCCTTGTTGCAATGAGTTATAAACCCAACTTTTGCAACCCTAGGTGTGTTCCCAGTGGTGTTTGTCTGGTGACTGCCAACAGCGTCAATGCACACATACAGAAACGCATATACAAGTTATCTTAAGAAATTATAGGAAGAGCTAAATGCCAAAAAAAGGATATATCAGAGTCTCAATGAAAGAAATACTAGAAAATTTATAGTACATATTATAGGTTATAATTAATTAATGTAAGAAAAATAAAACAGATAACAATTAATATTATGTTTTTAGTTCATCAAAAGTTTATTATTTCTCCTAATATACAGGTGGAAAGGTTATTAATATCAATTTGTGTTCACACATCAACTTACTAATTGCTAATGTCACAAAAATATCTCTGGGTCTTTTTATTTTTATATATCTTTAACTAATCCTAACTACTGGCATTGTGAGTTTTCCTATATTACCAAAATTATTTATTTATCTTTTTTTTGTCACATAGTATCTATGCCATTATTGCCAGCTATTGTGGAATTCAATTTAATAAAGCAAACTGCCTACTGTTGAACAGTCTGCACCTTATAACCCACTTTAATCACCAAAAAATTAGAAACATTTGTGAAAAGTTTTACAGGCATGAGATAATCCAGAATTCTCAACCTTAATCACAAGGCAAAAGAGAATGTATGATTTATTTTGGAGGACATTCTGAAATAATTCTAACATTTTCCTTTGTAAAATAATCATCTGAGTGTGTTTGTATGCAATTCATCTGCTTCTGAACAAGAAAAGGATTTAGTTATGATATACTTGGTTATGCATCTACATAAGAGATACAATGTATACCAAACAAATCTAGGATTAAAAATTATTTACCAAGGGCAGGGCATGGTGGCTCATGCCTATAATCTGAGCACTCTGGGAGGCCGAGGCGGGCAGGTCACTTGAGATCAGGAGTTCGAGACCAGCCTGGCTAACATGGTGAAACTCCATCTCTACTACAAATACAAAAATTATCCAGGCATGGTGTCAGGCACCTGTAATCCTAGCTACTCGGAGGCTGAGGCAGGAGAATTACTTGAACCCAGGAGGTGGAGGTTGTAGTGAGCCAAGATCATGCCACTGCACTCCAGCCTGGAAAACAGAGTGAGAGTCTGCCTCAAAAAAAAAAAAAAAATTACAAATATATACGTGGTTATTAAGCTTTTGGAATAATAGCAATAGCTACTAAGAATTTCTTTTTCATGTGTATGCATCATTTTTTAAAAATAACTTCAAGTGTTATTTTAGATTTAGGGAGTACATGTGCAACTGTTACATGGATATATTGCATGATGCTGGAGTTTGGGGTACAAATGATCTCATCACCCAGGTAGTGAGCATAGTATCCAACAGTCAGTTTTTCAACCCATACTTACCTCCTTCCCTTCCCACTCTAGAATTCCCCAGTGTTTATTACTGCCATCTTTATGTCCACGAGTACCCAGTGTTTAGCTTCCACTTATAAGTGAGAATATATGATATTTGGTTTTATGTTTCTGTATTAATTCACCTAGAAAAATGGCCTCAAGCTACATCCATGTTGCTGCAAAGAACATGACTTTGTTCTTCTTCATGGCTGCATAGTATGTCCATGGTGTATATGAACCACATTTTCTTTATGCAATCCCACGTTGATGGAAACCTAGGTTAGTTCTATGTCTTTGCTATGGTGAGTAGCGCTGAGATGACTACATGAGTGCATGTATCTTTTTGGTAGAATGATTTATTTACTTTTGGATATATGCGCAGTAATGGGATTGGTAGGTGAAATGGTAGTTCTATGTTACGTTTTTGAGAAATCTCCAAACTGCTCTCCACAGTAGCTGAACTAATTTATATCCCAACAACAGTGTTTAAACGTTCTCTTTTCTCCAATGCCTCATCAGCATCTGTTGGTTTTTTAACTTTGTAATAATAACAATGCTGATGTGTGTGAGATGTTGTCTCATTGTGGTTTTGATTTGGATTTCTCTGATTAATGATGTTGAGCATGTTTTTCATATGTTTATGGGGCACTTGTTAAATGCATATCTCAAAATGTCAGAAAGATATCAAACTACTGATCTAATATCATACTTGGAAAACCAGAAACATAAGAGCAAACTAATTCCAAACCTAGCAAAAGAAAAGAACTAAAATCAGAGCAGAACTACAAAATTAAGACCCCAAAATCCAGGGAAATAATCAACTTAACCAGAAGTTGGTTTTTTGAAAGCATAAATAAGATTGATAAACCACTGTCTACACTAACAAAGAAAAAATGACAGAAGATCCAAATAAGTACAGTCAGAGATGACAAAGGTGACATTACAACTGATCTCACAGAAGTAGAATGATTCTGAGAGACCCTTATGAACACCTCCATACACATAAACTAGAAAATCTAAAGGAAATGGATAAATACCTGGTAACACACCACCTCTCAAGATTGAATGAGAAAAAAATTGAAATCCTGAAAACACCAAGTTTTGAAATTGAATCAGTAATTTAAAAAAAAACAACCTACCAACTAAATAAAGCTCCAGACCAGATGGATTCATGCCAAATTTTACTAGATGTAAAAAGAAAAGCTGGTACCCATTCTATTGTAACTCTTCCAAAAAAAAAAAAAATGAAGTCGAAGGAACTCCTCCCTAACTCACTCTATGAACCAGTATTATCGAGATACCAAAACCCGGAAAAGATACAACACAAAAAGAAAACTACAGGCCAATACACCTTATGACCCTCAACAAAATACTAGGAAGCTAAATATGGCAGCACATCAAAAAGTTAATTCTCCAGCTAAGCTTCATTCCTGGGATGAAACTGTTTCACCAAACACAAATCAATAAATGTGATTCACTGCATAAACAGAATTAAAAACAAAAAACACATGATGATTCCAATAGAAGTGGAAAATTCTGCTATGAAATTCAACATCATGCTAAAAATCCTAAATAGACTAGGTATCTAAGAAACATATCTCAAAATAATAAGAGCCATCTATGGTAAACCCACAGCCAACATCATACTAAATGGGCAAAGTCTACAAGCATTCCTCTGGAGGACTGGAACAAGCCCAGCCTCACAACTTCTATTCAACACAGTACCGAAAGTCCGAGCCAGAGCTATCAGGCAAGAGAAATAAATAAAAGGTATCCAAAAAGGAACAAAATAAGTCAAACTATCTCTCCTTACTGATGATATGATTCTACACCTAGAAGATGCTGAAGACTCCACCAAAAGGCTCCTGGAACTTATTAAAAATTTGGCAAAGTTTCAGGACACAAAATCGATGTATAAAAATCAGTAACATTTCTATGCACCAATAACATTCAAGCTGAGAGCCAAATCAAGAATCCATTTACAATATGCAATCCCATTTACAATAGCACACACGCCAAAAACAAAAAACAAACAAACAAAAAAGCAAGGAATACATCTAATCAAGGATGTGAAAGATCTGTACAAGGAGAACTACAAAACACTGCTAAAAGTAATCAGTAATGACACAAACAAATGAAAAAATACCCCGTGTTCATGGTTTGGAAGAATCCATATCATTAAAATGGCCATAATGCCCAAAGCATGCACAGATTCAACCTATCAACCTACGAATGTCATTTTTCACAGAATTAGAGAAAAACTATACTAAAATGTATGTAGAATGAAAAAAGAGGTTGAATAACTAAAGCAATCTTAGAGAGGAAATAAAAAAAGATGGAGGCATCATGTTACCTGACTTCAAACTATACGTATGTCTACAGTAACCAAAAACAGCATGGCAGCATTGCACTGGTAAAACAACAACAATAACAGACACATAGATCAGTGGAACAGAATAGCAAAACCAGAAATAAAGCAACATACTGACAGCCATCTAATATTTGATAAATCAACAAAAATAAGCAATGAGGGAAGGACCCCCTATTCAATAAATGGTGCTGGGAAAATTGGCTGTCCATATGCAGAGGACTGAAACTGGACCCTTACCTTTTACTATACACAAAAAAGTAACTCAGGATGGACTAAATATATAAATATAAGACCTCTGACTATAAGAATCCTAGAAGAAAACCTAGAAAACACCATTCTGGACATCAGCCTTGATAAATAATTTATGAGTGAGTCCACAAAAGCAACTGCAACAAAACCAAAAATTGACAAGTAAGATTAAGCTAAGGAGCTTCTGCATAGCAAAGGAAACTATCAACGGAGTAAACAGACAACTGACAGAATGGGAAAAATAAAGCGGAGTATTCTCCCCATGTGATAGTCTGAAATATAGTCTGAAACCAGGGGCACAATGCACTGCGGAAAGCCGTAGGGACCTCTGCCCTTGAAAGCGGGGTATTGTCCAAGGTTTCTCCACATATGATAGTCTGAAATATGGCCTCCTGGGATGAGAAAGACCTGACCGTCCCCCAGCCCAACACCCGTAAAGGGTCTGTGCTGAGGAGGATTAGTAAAAGAGGAAAGCATCTTGAAGCTGAGATAGAGGAAGGCCACTGTCTCCTGCCTGTCCCTGGGAACTGAATGTCTCGGTATAAAACCCGATTGTACATTTGTTCAATGCTGAGATCAGAGAAAAACCGCCCTATGGTGGGAGGCGAGACATGTTTGCAGCAATGCTGCCTTGTTATTCTTTACTCCACTGACATGTTTGGGTGGAGAGAAACATAAATCTGGCTTACGTGCATGTCCAGTCATAGTACCTTCCCTTGAACTTAATTATGACATAGATTCTATTGCTCACATATTTGTTGCTGACCTTCTCCTTATTATCACCCTGCCCTCCTACTACATTCCTTTTTGCTGAAATAATGAAGATAATAATCAATAAAAACTGAGGGAACTCAGAGGCCGGTGCAGGTCCTTGGTATGCTGAGTGCCGGTCCCCTGGGCCCACTGTTGTTTCTCTATTAAAAAAAAAAAAAAAAAAGAATGGGAAAAATAGTCACGATCTATGCATCCAATAAAGGTGTGATACGCTGAATCTATAAGGAACTTATTCAACAAGCAAAAAACAACTCCATTAAAAGGTGGGCATAATACATAAACACCTACTCAGAATTTCTATTTGGAGTTTCTTCAGAATTCTCATCTAATAACTAATTAATACAATTGAATTATGGAATATGTGGATAATTTATATCATAAAATATATCAAAAATTTTATTAAATTATCCAAACTCAAAATAATCTCTAAGTAAAAAATTGGAAGTTTTAATTTAGTGGACTCACTCCTTTCTTGTCATAGTGTGGTAGTTCTCATACTGCATGGAAAGGTCCAAAACAATGTTAAGATGGCAAAAACATGTTTTGAAGAAGTAAATGCATTTGTATCATTACCATATTGGAACATTGCCTTTTCAAGTTAAAATTTGTTTATACTTTGTTGACATCTGGCCTTCAGTGTTTTCAAATTTCAAATGATTGTGACACCATCTTGTCAGTAAATGGCTCTTCATTGCTGGATGGTTATTTTAATTAAATGTATCTAAAGTGAAAATAATGTCTGGATGTATCCCAAGGACACTGAGCACTCCAAGTAATTTCATGAAGAAAACTAAAAATATGTTACTCACCGATAGCTTTTGTAAAGGTCAGTACAGGTGGAATTGTTCTTGCAAGGATTCATTTTACACTCATTGGATTCTTGTTCACAAAAATTTCCTTCCCAATCAGATAGGCACACACACTGGTAGCTCTAAGAGAATATGAAATTATATATTTTTAGGCTATTTCTTACTATTAAGCCTATAATACAGATATTACTCCTGGCTATTTTGATATCTCTGTCAATTTATAATTTTTTTTAGTTTTATAGAATGCCAATACTCCCCCCAAATGACTTTTACCACATTTTTAAAACCGTGTGAACAGTATTCTTTAGTATCTAATTAAATAAAGTTTTGTAGTAAGTCAATAGATTCTACAGAAGGTATTAAAGATTTATGCATTATGCTCACAATGTAGAACTATCATCTTTGTTAAATGTTTTAAAAGAAAAATAGCATGTTAGTCATATGATGGTAGATGATGGAGTATAACTAAATAACTAATTAAACAACTCAGCAACTAGCTCACAAGTTAAAAATACAAGTATAAATAAGGAAACTTTTGACAGATTTATTGTTACAGATAAATATTTAAAATAAATTAACAGACTTTTGGTTAATTAAAATCGTAAAACTTTTCATGGTGTTTTTCTGAAACAGAGAGTTGCCCTATGACAATGTAATTCAGAATGCTAGAGGTAAAATTTTGCTTTCCTAGTATTGGGCAAACAAACAAACAAAAGAAACACTTTAAATTACTCTGTGAAAATACTTTCTATATGAAAAATATTTTTGAAGAATAGAGCTCTTGTCAAAATTATATTTTGGGCTTTTGTCTGTAGAGAATCTAGATATAGCATTATAAAAATGGTAAAATCAATGTTAACTGTTATTTAAATCTGCACTTTTCAATACAGTAGCCACATGTGGCTATAAAACATTGAAACATGGCTAGTACCATTTAAGATGTGCTATAAATATAAAATACATATTGAATGTTGAAAAGTTAGTATTAAAAAAGGAATGCCAAGTATCTCACTAAAATTTTTTATTATTTACTTTTGGTTGACATGGAAATAATTTTGATATAAAGAGTTAAATGAAACGTACGATTTCAATTAATTTCATTTATTTCCACAGCTTTTTGTAGTGGCTACTAGAAAAGTTAAAACACAAACAGAGATCTCGTTTAATTTCTACTGAACAGAGTTGAGAGTTGAGTTAGATAATGCCAGCCCAGTTTCTCCATTTGCGGATAGAGTTAAGAAGTCTATATACTTATAAGCACAATGTGATGAGTAGGAGCCCTGAGATTACAGAACGCATCTTAGTTTAATACATCTCAACATCCTGTACAGATCTAGCACCCTATGTTTAATTAATGTTGATTAAATAAACAGAAAAGAACAAACATGATATGACCAATAATTTAAAGGTTGAAGTTAGTAGCCAAAACAAAATTCAAAATGATCTTTCATCACTTTGGTACATTTGGACAGCAAATTTTTTTTACAAACATAACAATGAAACATGATAACCAGAAGAAAAATAAATTCATGCTCCAAGTATGTGAATTTAGGTTACAACAGTTTAAATGTGTAAGAAGTTCTACTCAGTACTGTGCTTTGGTTGAACAGGGCCAATTGGTTTTCCATGCTAGGTATTAATAACTAGCTTAAAAGCACAAGAATGAGAGCCACCTTTTCAACATTGTGCTTTATTCCTGACACATATACTAGTCTCCACTCAGAATAATCTTTAAGGGTACTCCAGTTTTGCGGGATTTTAGCAGATTTTTTTTTCACATACCATGCTTCCTACATTGTTAACTTCCTCCATGAGTGTGGTAACATTTACAGTTTTCATTGGTTGCGTTTGGCTTATTTTTTCTTTTTTTTCTTTTTTGTAAACATTAAAAGAGGACTTACATAAAAATTGAATATAATGATTATATTTTGTTTTATGAATGTGCTATTTAAAATGAAAGCAATTCCACAATAGGCAAGACAACATCAGCTGTGGTGAATGGGAGAAAATCATCCCACTCAGTAGCATAAATGGCATATGCATAAAATCTTCGGGACATGCCCGTTCGTTATGTTCTGAAATTTCTCATATTATGGGGTATAAATTATTTATGTAAAGACAAACGCATAAGCACACTGCTGATTTTTATTTTGATGCCTCAATAATATTTTGAAACAAATTTAGTGAGTCAAAAAGTCAGTCAAATTTTTCCTATTAAATTCATATATTTCTTAAACGCTAGTAACTATTGGTATTTTCAATAACTTGATAATTAGTAGAAAATTATCAATTTCAGGGTATCATTATCATTAAAGTATCAGGTACTATAGCAGTGAATTCCAGATATGATGAACTATATACAAAAAGAAAACATAAAAGGATGAAGAAAATATAATTTAAAAAATTAAAATTTAAAAATGTAAATGATGAAGAGAACAAAAGTGCACAGCAACTAAAAATAACCCAGAGTTTGAGAATTTTTATTCATCAGTATCTTACTTGATTCAAAAGCATTTTCCTGAATTTAGACATTCTTGCTGCAAAGCAGTTTCTCATTCAACATTGAATAATTGATTCCAGTAATTTAAAATAACTGTTACTTAAATTTGCACTGGTCAATACAGTGGCCAGAATAGTATTAAATAATATTAAATATTTTATTTAATATTATTAAATATCAAATATTAATACTTATTAAATATTTTTAATATTAATTATAAAAATAGAAATTATATTCCACTAGAAAACTGAAATATAATTAATATTAATATTTAATATTTTAATATTAAACATTAAGTAATTATTGAATATTAATATTAAATATTAAATAATATTAAATAATATTAAATACTAGTATTAAATAGTATTAAAGTAAAATACTATTTTTAAAAGCATATTTTGAGCCAATTTTGATGGAAAAGGAAAGTATTATTAAAATGTATTTACCAAAAGGAGTAAAGGTTTACATTATTTATTAAATTAGAATCTTATCATTTTTTAACTTCTCACTACAAAGTAGACATTACTCTTCCTACTAAACTTAGATAAAACAGTAGTTTGAAAATATGCATGAGACAGGAAAGACAGAAGATGATAAAAACACACGTCTACAATATTGAACTCTGCAGCCAGTGAGAAAAAAATAAAGACAAAGCTGTCAAGTTTGATAGTTGTAAATGCATAAACTATATAGTAGTTCACTTTTTCAGATCAACAGCCAGATATTTTAAATTTTTCTTATCAGTAACAGATGTACTAAAGTAAGATGGATAGCATAATTGTGAACATGAATTTTCAAGTTAGATTTTCTTTAAACATTATCTCTGATGCTTATTAAATCTCTAGACATCTAGTATATTAGTTTTCTCTTACTGCCTAAAAAATTACTACAAATTTCGTGTCTTAAAACAACATAAATGTACTGTCTCACAGTTTCAATAAGTCAGTGTACAAGTGTCAGTCACCTAAATCCTTTGCTTTCAGTCTCACCATGCTGAAATCAAGGTACTGACTGGGATGTGATCTCACCTAGGAAATAGAGTTCTCTTCCAAGTTCAATGATTGTAGCAGAATTCATTTCATTCTGCCTCTAGGACTCAGGTCTCATTTTCTTGCTAGCTACCAGGTAAAGACTACTCTCAGCGTTTAGAAGGTATTCGCAGGTCCTTGACACATGGCCTCCTCCTCTCACAGCATGCCAGTTTGTTTTTTTAAGGACAACAGGAGAATCTCTGCTGTTACCTCTTGTTTTGTTAAAGGCCCATCTAATTAGGGCAGCCCATGTAGGACAACCACATGTTTGATTAAATAAAAGTCACTTATTGGGGGTGTTAATAACACTGTAAAATCTCTTTCTACATATAATATAATCATGGAAGAAGTATCATATTTACAGGTTTCACTCACACCCAAGGGGAGATTTTACAGGGCATATACACCAGGAGATGGGAATCTCGAGGATCATCTTATAATTTTGCCTTTGATATCTACTAATCTACTTAATTTTTCCAAGTAACCTACTCAAGTTCTCTAAGCCTCAGGTGCCTTCATATGTAAAGTACTAACAATTTATACTTCATAAATATACTTACGACTTGAAGGTAGTAATAACTATAATATTCTTAGCCTAGCGACAAATAATTATCATTAATTAGTAATAGCCATTACCTCTAGGCAAAACAGTCTAGATCTAACAACGTCAAAGAATAATTGACAGAAGTACCACGATTAGCTCAAACCTATTGATCAATACATTACTTATTTTTATAAACATTTATGCCATATAATAAGAGATAACCAGACTAGGAAAAACAAAGAAGGAGGAAGAGCAAGAGAATCCAGCAATATGTAATTTATGAACACAGACTTACATGACGTGGATTAATATAAGAAAATATAAATGAGGAAAATGTATTCAAGATGAAATAGAAAATCATACTAAATCAGTAGACATTTAAAAATATACCAAAGGAGGGAGATTTGCTAACATAGACTCAAACAAAATTACTCCCAAGAATTTATTTATTCTCTTATGCCACATAGGTGAAGAGAATAGAAAAACAGGAAAAACTACTCAAATTATTTTTTGAGACTATCAAAACCTAGCTACCAAATTCTAGCAAGCATATAACAACAAATAGAAATTTAGTCAATGTTTTTAGGATCAAAAAGTCAATTTTTTTCAAAAAAACATAAATTTAGATAGTCAAAAACAGTAATGTATTTAAAATACATTATATAGTTTGAGCTGGAAATATGCCAGAAATGGAAATATGCCTCAACACAAGAAAATCTTTTAGAGAAAGAAAAATGGTTTTATCATTTCAGAGCAGAAAAATATTTTATAAAATTCAATACACATTCTAAAAATTTCTTTTAGCAAATGAAAACAAAATGGGAATGTACTTATATTAACAACAACTACCTACAAAATGATTTTAAAAAACCCTGTCAAACATCAGTTTATCAAAAACAAATGTAGAAACTGAATAAAAAATATATACACATATACATATATATATATATATATATAGTTGAATTGTTACAAGAACAACTGAAGTTGACTAGATCTTCTAAAGCTAAAGAGATAAGAAGCAAGCAAAGTTAAGACTACAGAGGGCTCTGCTTTTCAAACCAGGACATTTGCCCATTTGCTTCCAGATAAGTAGTTGCATCTAGATAAGCAGAAAGTAGTAGCTGGAGTTTGCAGCAGCTTCTTTGAATGAAAAGAAAACACTAGCATTCAGCTTGGTCAAGGAGATTAGGTCCGTGAAGAGAAGAACAGAGAAGTGAGCCCACAATTTGATCAGCCCTATTCTATAGAGGCTCTTGTTCCCTTTCAACCTTGTATTTATAGTATGAAATTACACAAAAGTAAAGCATTAGCAGTCTAGTAGTGCAAGGAAGATAAAAGTTGGAGTTTAGGGCCAGCAATATCTTACAGTCTTGTTAAACACTTCTAGCTTTAAATGAACACAACAGAGGGGCATATCTTGAAGAAAAACCAGCAAAAAAACAAAAACAAAAACAGCTTTAACGGCATGAAAACCATACTTGCCTAAAATGTGATCATGCATTCCTATTCTGTCTGCCAGAAAAATAAAAATAAAAAATCCTCTTTGGAAGACGTTAACATTAGATGGAGCTTTTCAAAGTTTGAAACAAATGTCTGCCATTCAATAAAAAAGTTTCTTAAATGCTGATTACCAAATGTCAAGAGACAAACTGACAGTAGAAATATACTATTGAGATACTGTGATTATTGGATAGAGATTTTAAAATACTTATGATGAATACCTATAAAAATATAGAAGACAAATAGGGAATTCCACTAGAAAACTGAAATCTATAAAAGAGACAAAGAAAAACTCTGAGTTTGAAAATTATAACCTGAAATTTAATGACTTAATATATTATTTTAATAATAGACATATTAGACAGAATTAATAAACTTGCTAGTAAAAGATATACAGATTGAAATATTTATATAAAGGATATAACAGTCATAAAAGAAAACAAAATATGGGAACTAATGAAAATAGCCATTATTTGTTTAATTGGAGTATCAAAAGCGAAGGTAGAGAAATTGGGCAAGAACAATATTTGAAAAATTGTTGCCTGAGAATTTTCAAAAGATGGCAAAAAGAGAGTGACCACAGATTTAGAAAGTTCTTGAGACCAATGCTGGATACATAAAAATAAAACTTTATCTAGATTAAAACTTCTGAAAATGAAAGACAAGGAGTAAATCATACAGGCAGCCAATGAACAAAGACATATTATCTTCAAAGGGACACAAAGATCACAACTTACTCCCCAGTATCAGAAGCAAGAACCCAATGAGCCAACATCATAATGGAGTGAAAGAAAATAACTGCCAATTTAAACTTCTATACCCAGTAAAAATACACTTCAATTATGAAAGCAGAACAAACTCACTTTTTACAAAAACAAAACCTGAGAACTTACTGCAATGTTTAAGATTGTGGGAATTTGTTGACAGATGACCTGGATTTAAATTCAGGCTCTAAGAATTATGACTTATATAATTTTAAGCATGTTACTTAATTTCAAGGCACATCAGAAGTAATGCTACCTGCCCGACGAGGGTATAAGAAGTACAGCACTGAGTATAGGACGTAGTGTAATATCTAACATAGTAAGACAACCATAAATTTTAAATAAAATGTTCTCATTTTAGTGACTTGTCCAGGTAAGCTAAACTACTTCTCAGTCTCTGTGATGTTTGTTTCCTTTACTTTCTTCCACTTGGAATGACTTTGTCTACTTCCACCAATCCCTGACCATACTTTCCCAGTTTTATCCACCTGCAAATGTCAAAACAAGTGCCACATAGTACCTGAAGCTTTGATAATTTCCTTCAGCATACCTTCTCTTACTTACTGTTTTAGATTTTATGATACATTTAAAGCATGTTAGTTACTTATGTACATGTAAGCTGTATTCTGCTTAGTGCTTATTGTATTTAAAAATATCTTAATTATATTATTGCGTATTTCTCTAGTTTCTAAAGTATAAATTCCAAGAGGGCAGAAACTTTCTTTACTTTGTTCAACAATTATCATCAATAATAACATCTGGAATAGTGTCTAATGTTTGACTGAATAGGTGCTAGAGATTGGAACATCTATAATGATATTCATTGGTACTAATATAGTCATGGAGGATATTTTATTTATCATTTCTAGATATTTAATAATCTTATTTTCCTAACAAGAAAAAGACTTTTTAAAAAGAATTCATTTAAATAATCATTTCATTACGATCAACCAAAAGCAGTTCTATAAATGAAGAATTAAAATCCCCATTGAAAGAAAACTTGGATTGCTTCCATTTTGAAAAGTTTTTGTACATTAGAATTATTGTATTTTATTCAGTCTTAGCCACAATTTTTTACTAACATGTGTGCTTCGTGAAACTTTCTATTAGATTACTGAAAATGTAGATATATACTGAGAAAAATAGAAATTTCGAATTATAGTCTCTTTCTGATCATTATTTATGTAATTCTTGAAAGAAGGACAAATATTTTTCTTTGCATTAATAAAAAAACTTTTGAAGTAAAATTTGTAATGAATTTAATCCTTGTAAAAATAAAGGGCTCTCCCTATTGACTTATTGTCTCTTTTATTTAAATGTTATTTTAAGTTTTCACTTTAATTCATAAATACTTATAGAGTTGGCTATAGACACAAAGGTTTCCAAATACTGAATGCTGATACTCAGGATTATACATAAAAACACTAATCTTTATTCATAAAACAAACAGAACTATCTTAATATGATTTCTTTCAGCAAGAGAAAATGATTTATCTTGGTGCTTTAAATCTAAAGTAAAATAATATGTATTATTCTGACAGAAAGTAAATGGAATATTTAGAAACAATTTCTATAAAAAGTTACAAACACTGAATTTGATTGAACATATTTTGAAATAAGGCAAAGAAAATACACTTTACAATGAGTGATACTTTCAAGGCAAAACTTGTAGAAAAACACAATTTCTTTTACTTGGGAAAATGTAATACAAATACATGAAGAATATGAAAAGTCACATGGTAGATGAAGATAATATAGAGTATAAATCAAGCTATACTGGATTTTGAAACCATTTTCTAAAGAAAACATAAACCTCTAAGAAACTTAGTCATTGTTTCCATGTGATTATACTTTTCATTAGTAACAAAAAAAAAGCAAATGATCATTTTAGTGCCTAATATTCCAAATGAGAAAACAAACATTAAGTATAAATTTCCACTGGTTTTATTTCCTATATCTAGTAAATCTACTATCAAAATAACTTCAGCTGTTTGTCTACTATGCTATTTTCAATTTATAGTTTTTGTTAGTAATCTTCACTTATAATTTAGTTCTCTTACGGCATGCCCTACCTTCATAAACCATTTGTGATCCTTTTTAAGGGTTCCTTTACCTTTAATGTTGGTTTAAAAAAAAAGAATTTAAAACTAGAAAAAAGAAGTTTAGACTAACTGTAATAAACCATGGGAAAAAATAACTCATCTGTCATTGATGTGTACTGCTCAAACATATTTATTATGTTTTGAATATTATCTTCCATATTGACTCAATTTGACAATTAGAGATATAGTCTAATACCCAAAGCTTTTTCCCTAGTACACAAATAATAAGAATATAGAAAATATAATCTTGTATGAGATGATCACATAAAGATGACAGTATATAAATGTAATTCTGTAACATATAGTTTTGGGGAGCATTACATGTTTTGGTCTGAGAGCCAAATGACAATAATAATGCAAGTACACCATGGACTAAAAATCACTTGTAAGTTTTGAACCACAAGTACAAAACTCATTACCAGTATTATGACCTCAAAGAAAATTAGCAACTGAGGCAGAGCAAGATGGTGGAATAGAAAGCATCATCAATTTTTCCCCCACCCCTGGCAAGGACACCAAATTAACAACTATATACACTGAAAACACCTTCATAAGAACCAAAAATCAGTACATACAAAAATCAGTAGTATTTCTATATGCCAAAAGTGAACAATCTTAAAAACAAATCAAAAACATAGGCTGGGCATGGTGGCTCACACCTGTAATCCCAGAAGTTTGGAAGGCTGAGGCAGGTAGATAACCTGAGGTCAGGAGTTCAAGACTAGCCTGGCCAATATGGTGAAACCATTTCTCTACCAAAAATACAATACAAAACAAAAAATTAGCCGAGCGTGGTGGCAGGCACCTGTAGTCCCAGCTACTCAGGATGCTGAGGCAGGAGAAACACTTGAACCTGGGAGGCGGAGGCAGCAGTGAGCAGTAATTGTGTCACTGCACTGCAGTCCAGCCTAGGTGACAGAGTGAGACTCTGTCTCAAAATACAAACAAACAAACAACAACAACAAAAAAATCTTAATTCCATTTACAATAGCCAAAAATGAAATTAAATACCTAGGAATTAACCAGAGAAAGGAAAGATCACAATAATGAAAATATATGACAATGATGAAGGAAATTGAAGAGGACATCAAAAAATGAAAAAAAAAATTCCATGTTCATGGATTACAAGAATCAATATTGTTAAAACATCCATACTATTGGGAGAGGACATAGTTAGAGGCTGGCTACACACATACAGAGGGAGAGTCTTGGGAGAGAGGCAGTGCGCATGGAGACACACTGACACCACCCTTGTGATGTAGTTAGCAGGAAAAATATGGTTAAGAACTTCCTCTTATACCAGGATGTTTGCTCAGAAGGGACTGTCCCAACTTAGGAGCAAGCACAATAAATCAACTAAATGTCCTGAATATGACCCAGAGCTAATTGTAATGTCATCAGCATTGCAGTTTTGGCCCCCTATCCCATGGGTTTTGCTTAGGCATTCTTGGGTAATAACTACGATGGAGTCACTATGGTCTACTCCAGATACGCATAGATGCAACATCCCCGGGAGAGGGGGAGATCTTTATTCCTCCCATTAAGGCAGAACCTACAGAAGGCTTTCTTGTTTTTCCCCACATAAAAAAAATCCCCAGCACTCAGAACCATTTCTGGCAACTGACTTTGGGTCCCCTCTCACTGCTAATAATTTTTCTATTGCTTTACAAATTCTGCTCTGCCTTACTCACTCTCTGGTGTCCACATGCCTTATTCTTCTTTGTCCTCTGACAAGAACTCAGACCTCACTAAATTAAGGAATAGAGAAACTGCAATACTATGCAAAGCAGTCTACACATTCAGTGTAATCTCTATCAAAATATCAATGACATCCTTCACAGAAATAGAAAAAAAAATTCCAAAATTTATATGAAACCACAAAAGACCCAGGATAGCCAAAGCTATCCTAAGCAAAAAGAATGAAATGGAAATAATTACATTACTTGACTTCAAATTATACTACAGTGTTATAGTAACCAAATAGCATGTTGCTGGCATAAAAACAGATACAGACCAATGGAACAGATTAGAGAACCCAAAAACAAATCCACACACCTACAGTGAACTCATTTTTGATAAAGGTGCCAAGAATATGCACTGGAGAAAAGACAGTTTGTTCAATAAATGGTGCTGGGAAAGCTGGATATCCATAGACAAAAGAATGAAACTGGATGCCTATCTCTCGTCATGTACAAAAGTCAAATCAAAATGGATTAGATAATTAAATCTAACACCTCAGACTATGTAACTACCACAGAAAACTGGGGAAAATCTCCAGGACATTGGTCAAATATTTCTTGAGCAATACCCACAAGCACAGGCAACCAAAGCAAAAATGGACAAATGACATCACATCAAGTTAAAAAGCTCCTGCACAGCAAGGGAAACAATCAACAAAGTAAAGAGACAATCCACAGAATGGGAGGAAAATATTTGTAAATTACCAATCTGACAAGGGACTAATAACCAGAATATATAAGGATCTCAAACAATTTTATAGGAAAAAAACTCTAATAATCTGATCAATAAATGGGCAAAAAATTTCAACAGACATTTATCAAAAGAAGACACACAAATGGCAAACAGGCATGTGAAAAGGTGCTTAACATCACTGATTATCAGAGAAATGCACATCAAAACCACAATGAGAAATCATCTGACCCCAGTTAATATATCCAAAAGACGCAACAACAAATGCTGGTGAAGATGTGGAGAAAGGGGAATCCACTTATACTGTTGATGTGAGTGTAAATTATACAGTCACTATGGAAAACAATTTGAGGTTCCTCAAAAAACTAAAAATAGAGCTATCAAATGATACAGCAATCCCACTGCTGGGTATACACCCCCCAAATGAAAATCAGTATATCAAAGAGATATCTTCACTTCCATGTTTGTTGCAGCATTGTTCACAATAGCCAAGACTTGCAAGCAACCTAAGTGTCCATCAAAAGATAAATGGATTAAAAAAATGCAGTACACATGCACAATGGCGTACTACTGAGCCATTGAGAAGAATGAGATCCTGTCATTTGCAACAACATGGATGGAACTGGAGATTATTATGAAGTGAAATAAGCCAGGCACAGAAAGACAAATCAAATATTGCATGTTCTCACTTAGTTGTGAGACCTATAAATCAAAGCAATTGAATTCACGGGCACAGAGAGTAGAAGGATGGTTACCAGAGGCTGGGAAGGGTAGTGGATGGTTTGGGAGATGTGGGAATGGCTAATGGATTAAAAAAAAAAAAAAATTAGGGAGAATGAATAAGATCTACTATTTGATGGCACAACAGGGTGACTATAGTCAATAACAACTTAATTGTACATTTTGAAATAACTAAAATAGTGTAATTGGATTGTTTGTAACACAACAGATAAATGCTTGAAGGGATGAAGACCTCATTCTCCATGATTTGATTATTTCACATTGCATGCCTGTATCAAAACATCTCATGCATACCATAAATATACACACCTATTATGTACCCGCAAATATAAAAATAAAAATAAATGCAACCTCCTTCATCAAAAAAAATTAGTGCCTGTAAAAGTAGAAAAATAGTCTAGGCTTTTTCACAGCAAAACAGAGACAAATACCAAACAAATAATATGGTATTTGCTTATTGTTTTTAAATATTTTCAATACCTACTTAAATAGTTCATTTAATCACCTGGTAAAATAAAATAAAATGACCAATATGAGATAATATAAAGAAATGTTCAACTGTATTTTAGCCTATTTGACAGTTTTATGTTCTGTAAAACTTCTAATATTTTACATTTATTAGGATTTTTTTCTGTAAAATGGTTTTAAGTTTGAACTGAAAGCATTTTTATGCAATTCTGTATATATATATCACATAAAATATATTTGTATAATTATAGATACACAATGTATTACATATAATTATAAATATACCTAGTATATATAATGACATACGTATATACCATATGTTGTGTATGTATATAACATCAAATTTTGGCTGGGTGCGGTGGCTCAGGCCTGTAATCCTAGTTGTTCAGGAGGCTGAGACATGAGAGTCACCTGAGTCCAGGAGGCAGTGGTTGCAGTGAGCCAAAATCGCGCCACTGCACTCCAGCCTGGGTGACAGAGTGAGACTCCATCTCAAAAACTAAACAAAACAAAACAAACAAATTTAATGTCATCTGAATCTAAACCTCACTTTCACAGAGATTAAGAAACAATCTTCAGCAAATATATATACTGTAATCAAACTGTGGTGTTTCTTTACATTTTATATTTCATAAACATAATAATTTCTTGGCAATTGGCAAGAGGAATTCTGGAAACATTACAGTTAGACACACACTCATTGGAGTGTAAATAATGTAAACTGGCTTCATATCCCAGGACCTTAACAATTATTGAATGACTTGTATATCTGTAGGTTATAGTTCCTTGATGAGAGGACTATTTTGTCTTATGGTTAGCCATTATGATTTTATTGCTGGCTGATAGACTACCTGCTTTGCATTAGAAACCAGTAGGGGTAAGATGGGGGATATAAATACTCAGTCGTAGTTGTGGTGACCATGTAAGCGGCAGGTGGGAAGGGAGTAGAACAATGTAAGAATACTTAGAAATAGTGTGAGCTACAATTTCAAATATCCCTGTCATCATCAGCATGCTGGAATTCCATAATTCCTCAATAATAATTCCAAGAAGCAAATTTGTTGTAAAACTCATTAATTTATGAAAACAAGCCCTCCAATCTGTGTTTTGCATTGTAGAATGTGTTATTATTGACATAATCATTACTCCTCTCCTCAGAGTAATCAGGGAGATCAGAAACATAAGTATTTTTTTTCCTTCATTCTTCTTTTTTTTAAATTCAGGAATGAAGGCTTCTGTTGTCATTCTATCCACAGATACCATAAATATTTTCTACACACATTAAACCACTCATGATATTGACTTAATGTGAATGGAGACATGGGTAAAATGCCCTAGGCAGATGTCAGGGTATTTGATTCTGGTCCCAAATGCTATGACATGTAGGCTATTGAACATCTTATCCAGTTGGTCATAACTGGTCTTAATTTTAAATCAATAAATTTGAACTCAGTAATTTTTTACTCTTTCAATTCTAAAATGATTATATTTGTATTGCCTTATTTATAGTTTCTAAAAGCACCAGATATTAACAAGAACTATCTCTCTATTGTGCCAAGTATTGTGACCAGATGTCTAAGGTGTTCCTAGTGATTGGTTAATCCCTGAGTAACAAAATTATGTTGTTAAAGTTTCAGCTGCGAACACAGTTAAGTAGTTCACGACTCAGGTTTTTTTTTTTTTTTTTTTTTTTTTTTTTTTTTTTTTTTAGAAGAACCACTGTTAAAGTTTGTCTTTATTGCCAATCACTTACCACAGTGCGTGGGCAAATGTGTGTTTAAAAACTTGCAGAGAGAAATTTGTATTACTGAGTCACAATGATTGATGTTTTACTCACCAAGCACATAAGTGATATTAGTCTTAACGCCTTTCAATGGAATAAAATCAATGGTAATTTTCAGGTATAGAAAAAAAGTGGAGTCTCTAAGGCTAAGTTTGACTTGTGATTTGAAGTTTACAAATAGTTTTCCAGATATTTTCTTAATCCTGTTAACAAATATTTATAATGAGAGGAAATTACTAATACCTTCTCATTGTAAATATTAATATGAACAATAAAAGTAATCTTTGATTATGTAGAATATGGAAACAGTAGTTACTTTATAGTCATATGTCATATAATCATTTTCTTATAAAATAAGGGATAATTTTAAGCAACTGTCTTCAAATGTTAAGACAAAAATGATTTTGAAAGGATTTTTCCTTTTACCTTTTTAAATTGCTGTCAATAATTTTTTAACAATGTAGAACCTAGGTCACTGAATACAGTGTTTTGTATAACTTTGTTTTTTCCAATATATATTCCAAATTATTTATAGGTTTTCCTTTTCATTTTCTACTTTTAGAAGAGCCAATTGTGATTCAACTTATATCTACAATTCTGAGTCTGTTCCCAAAATCTTTGATGTCACAAAATAAATCCATGCCATCTTACATTTGGCATTTCTATATTTTTCCTTCTATTTAACTTTTATATTAAGTTCAGGGGTATATGTGCAGGTTTGTTCCATAGATAAACTTGTATTATGGTGGTTTCTTGTACAGAATATTCCATCATCAGGTATTAAGCCTAGTACCCATTAGTTATTTTTCCTGATCCTCTCCCTACTCCCTACTCCCACCCACCACCCTCTGATGGGCCCCAATGTGTCTCGTTCCCCTCTATGTGTCCATGTGGTCTCATCATTTAGCTCCCATTGACACATGAGAACATACAGTATTTGGTTTTCTGTTCCTGGGTTAGTTTGCTAAAGATAATGGCCTCCAGCTCCATCCATATCCCTGCAAAGACATGATTTTGACTGCATAAACCATAGTGTATGTGTACTACATTTTCTTTATCCAGTCTATCACTGATGGTCATTTAGGTTGATTCCTTGTCTTTGCTATTGTGAATAGTACCAGAGTGAATATATGTGTGCATGTGCCTTTATAATAGAACAATTGATATTTATTTGGGTATATACCTAGGAATGGGATTGCAGGGTTGAATAGTGGTTCTGTCATTACATCATTGAGGAATCATCACACTGTCTTCCACAGTGGTTGAACTAATTGACTTTGATTATGGAATGTAGCCCTTTAAAGACGTGTTTCCCAAAGGAACATTTTGGTCAGTGGTGTTGTATGTATCTGTTGTTGTAAACTATTAATTATTCAAATAAATTTTAACATAAGTAAATGAAATCCTATTATGATCATCTAACTGTAGTGAACAAGAATGAAGTGATCAGTTATCCTTTCTAATATATCATATATATACACACACAATTTATATACACATAAATTGTATATTTGTATATACATGCATATCTGTGTGTGTATAATTCCTCTTCCTCTTTAAAATACTCAACAGCTACACTGTTCACCTCTCAGTCATTTATAAGCTAGGAATAATGTTTTTCAAAAAATGCATGCTTCATCAGTACAATGGAATAAGTCCAGAGGGAATTTATAAGGCATTTTCATGTATTCTATTCATTTTATTACGTCATTAATCCTCTCCCAATTCACAGTCCTACCAATACACCTTTATAATGCTCAGTGCACTTGAGTTGCAATTCAGCTTCTGTTTTGAGCCCTTATGCTATTAGGCAATTTACTTAGCCTATCTTTTTATTTATAAAACTGGAAAAATAATAGGAAATTTTAGGGAGATAATTTCTGAAGCGGTTTTTCTATACTCATATACTAAAAATTCATAATTTATCTATCATCATAATTATTTTATTGATCCATTAGTATTTTAAAATTCTCAATCCAGAGTTTTCATTCTTCAACTCTAGTGAAGTCACGAAAAACATAATCATAACTTCCTCACGTTTCCCCTAAGAAATTTTCTAACTCCAAAACCTCAAATTATGATATTCTGTTCTTTGTCACTACTTCTTCAGCTTTATCACTCCTAACCCTGCACTTCTATTCTAGCTGCTATTCTCAGTATTTCTCGGTTAGCACACTTGCTTTCTAACCATTAGTTCTCTCTCTTCACTTTTCAGCATAAACACCATCATAAGGGGGTTTCCAAAAACTACACCACTAGTAGTACATGAGATGGTCTGATAAACAGAGGTTTATTTTATTTTAAACTTTATTTACCTAATTGTGTTAAATAAAAATAAACTGTTTATCTAATTTATCTATGTATCTCTTTATCTCTCTCTTTATCTAATTGTATTAGATAGATAAATTGTGTTATTTCTTTACTCTAAATTGTGTTACAAAAACAGAACAAGTAGGTGGGGCATGGTGGCTCATGCCTGAAATCATAGCCCTTTGGGAGGCCAAGGCGGGAGGATCACTTGATCTAGCAGTCCGAGACCAGTCTGGGAAACATAGGAAGAGACCCTATCTCTACAAAAAAAAAAAAAAAAAGGTTGTCATGGTGCTGTATGCCTGTAGTCCCAGATACTCAGGGGGCTGAGGGGCTGAGGTTTGAGGGACGCTTGAGCCCAGGAGTTTGAGGCTGCAGTGAGCTGTGAGCACACCATTGTACTCCAGCCTGGGCAACAGAATAAGACCAGGTCTCCTCCCCAACAACCCTCAAAAAAAGAGAGAGAGAAATATAGAACAAGTCCACCAAATTCTGAATAGATTACTGAAGAGTAAGTACATTTTAATTAAAAAATGATTTAGGTGGTATAAACATTTGTATCAAGAACCCGAATTTCTATAATTTTGATTAGCTCGATGAGGCTTAAAAATGTGTGCCCTTAGTCCTATTATCATATCTTCTTGCTTCTGTATTACTGTACTCAGGACTATTTGAATGATATTTTCTATGTAGTTTAAAATATTTTGAACTTTAATGGTAAAAGATATGCATATGAATGTGTGTGTGCATGTATTATTCTGAGTGTCACTCTACAGACAATGGTTTATCTTTCTTTAGCAGAAAATCTTTCTCTAGGTGTAGTAAGCTAGTGTTCTGATTAGAAAGCCCACATTCTAAAGATAGTTACTGCAAATACTTCAGTTATCTTTATCTCTGATCAACACTCAATATTTTGCAAATGCAAAATATTAATTTACAAATTGGATTTCATTAGTGAAATTATTATTAAAGATATATAGACTTAGTAAATATTTTACAGCCATTCTTATTTCCTTCTTGACCAGGATGTAGTGAGCCCTATAGTCATTAGCCATAGGAATGGCACCTTAGGTTTGATAATTTAATTATCCTTTACCTCTCCCTTCATTCAGAGATTTCCCATTCTTTTGACTCTGAAAGATGTTAAGATAACCCAACGACTTAAATATTGTCAACAGTGACCTACTGTGAAACTTTTGTGCAAGCAATTTCTGAGACCACCAAAAGATAGAGAACAGAGACCTCATTGATGCAATAAATGTGTGCGTGATAGCATAATTTGGCCTATGGCTTGTTTTTGATAACCAAGTGGTAAATTAGTGAGGAAGGAAGCAACTCATACTATTTCTAGCTATTCATAGTGATAGAGACACACCAAGTAGAAATAATAATATTATCTATGTTCAAACAGATTTTAGTCAATTTCCAAATCCTTAAGTACATTTCTATTCATTTTGTCAGATGAGTGAAGTAGGAGTCTTTTGTATATCAAAAGTTCACTGAATAATTAATAACATACAGCACATATATAAAATGCTGACCAACAGCAAAATATTTCTTTAGAAAATAAACTCTTTTAAGTTGTAATATATAATATAGAATTACAATATATTATGTTGTACTTTTTTATTAGGTAAAACACACATGAATACACTGCCTACTTTTAAGCAATAGGGGTTAATATTTCCTGTTAGAGATTAGAAAGCAATGGTTATCAACTGGATTTTATAAAACCTTACATCTATAACTTCTCAACAAATTTTATCTTTTATGATTATCACTATTACATATTTTTAATAAACACACACTTCTCACACTATTTGAAAATAAGTTCTATATCATTTGGGTTTAAGATAAAAGTAGCCCAAATTTTAGTGAGATTTTAATATAAGGCTCTCAATATGTATTCATGTAATTTATGAAGGAATTTTTATTTCCTCTTTAATTTGGAAATAATCACTTTTTACCATTTCTCTGACTTTCTTCCCTTCAAAAGTTTTCATACAATATTCTTTATGATTAAATGGATATTCAGCATTCCTTATTCCTTAAAGGAAAATCTTTCAACTTTTATAAATGATTTTATTTAATTATTAGACTTTTTAGCTTTATGTTATTACTATAATGTGTCAATTTAAAATGTCATATGTTAAATTACATTTTTCTTTCCTGTGCACTGAGATAATCCATATATTCTAATTTTAGTCAATGTTTGTTGATAAAATATCTTTTGTTTGTTAAGGTGAATATTTGGGAAATTTCCTGTCACAGTGGCAGCACCAGCAAGCAATTCATCAAAGTATGAGCTATATTCTTTGCTCTTTAGCAGATGCAAAATAACATAAAATATGTCTTTTTGTCTAAAAAGCAAAAGTATGGAAAGTTTCTATTAATAACAATTGAGTTCATTGAAATGAATTCTATATAGGCTGGGTGCAGTTGCTCACGCCTGTAATCCCAGCACATTGCGAGGCCAAGGCAGGCAGATCACTTGAGGTCAGGTGTTCAAGACCAGCCTGGTCAACATGGTGAAATCCCCGTCTCTACTAAAAATACAAAAGTTAGCTAGGGGTGGTGGCATACACCTGTAATCCCAGCTACTCAGGAGGCTAAGGCACAAGATTCACTTGAACCTGGGAGGTGGAGGTTGCAGTGTACTGAGATCACACCATTGTACTCCTGCAGGATGACAGAGTGAGAATCCATCTCAAAAAAATAAAAAGAAACTAATTTTATACAAAACAATTTACCCTTATGCCTAAGGGTAATAAATAAATGCTATTAAATTATATCATCATAATATTAAAACTGCAAAATTGAAGCACAGAAAATTCATGTAGTCTTTTTTGGATACCGTAAATATTTGCTAAATATGTATTAAATGATCTGCATCCTAGGAGTTTGAAATACTTTAGCGAACAGAATTGACAAAATATTCCTGCTTGAATGCTTGTCTGAAAATTACTATAATGTCCATATAGGAAGATCATAGTATTGACCATAAATGATCATAAAAATATAATAAAATAGCTATTGTTTATAGGCCTTTTTGTCCAATATATTATATATGTTATTACAATGTAAATATATATATTTTTTATTTTTTACATATAGGAAAGTAAATGCATTGATATATTTGTAAATGTGCTGATTAACTTGTCACTAATTGAAGAATCATATAAATGAAGATCATTCAGACTTTTCGTTCTTCATTATAAACGAGGAAAGCAAAATGAAAAAATAAAAGAAAAACCCAAAAAGGCAAATTTTCTAACTCATGGGTACCCCCATGAGTTTTATACTTTTTGTATAGCATCATCCCTAACTTTTTTCCTTTATTTTATAGAGGTTATCAGATTTATTACAAAGTATACTGACCATTCAATTGGTTTTATATGCTCCTTGATTGCTTGCTTTTTTATAGTTTATAAGCAGAAATATTTTGGATACATATATTAAGATATAGCTACCTACAAACTATTACTGAAAACAGAATATATTTTATATATTAGAGATATATAGATTGTGAAGCAGTTTATGGCTTGAAATTTGTTACTGAAAGTTCTGTCTTTTTTAAAAGGCAGCGACTTTAAGAAGTTTTTGGTTGCCTAATAGCTGCTGAACATTGTGAGTGTGGGTGTGTGTGTGTGTGCCTGTGTATTTTGAAGTCTATTCAAAATGCTTGTCCATTTTACTGGGTTGAGAAATGGGTATAAAGGGTACAGGGAATTTAATTTAATCTGGTTAACTGAAAGTTACTCCATGCCTTTGAGTTGGAGAAAAGACAAGTTGATTTCTTATGAGTGAATTATTTCTTATTAAACATACGTTTTTCTGAGTTGTTGCTTTATTATTTATATAGATAGGTATCAAGATATGAGAAAAAAGATTCATTTGTCCTATATGCTAAAGGATAGATTATTTTTAGCTATGAGAAAAGAGAGCCTAAATTGGTTTGTTAGTATGTTTTGTCAAAATCTAGCAAGAAATTGGTGTTGGGGGGGTATTGTTTAACTTGTTAAATGTTTAAGCTTGTTAATTATTTGGCAGTCCTGATGCTTTAATTTAAGGATTGAAATATGTCATATTCTATTAAAATTACCATGGCTTAGAATTAATAACTGTTGACAAGAGAGATGTAGGGTATAAAGCCAAATATCTGCTTCTCTTTATGTGAGGACGAAAACAAGTTATGTGGTCACTCTGCTGATAAAAGATATGGCCACCTTCAAGGGGCTTTAGGGGAAAATCTGTTCCATTTCCTTTTCTAGCTTCTAGAACTGCTTTCTTATCATCCTTGGTTTATGCCCACCTTTTCCTTCATCTGCAAAGACAACAGTGTAACATGGTTGCTTCAATCCTCACATAGCCTTTTTCTTCTATCTTCAAATCTCTTTCTGCCTCCCTCTGATAAGGATACTCCTGATTACATTTAGGACACACACAGATAATCCAGGATAATGTCCTCAATATCCTTAATTTAATTGCATCTGCAAAATCCCTATTACCATATAAAGTAACTTTCACAAGTTTCACAGGTTCCAGGAATTGGAACCTCATCTCTTTAGTGGCCATTAAGTCTACCCTTTGATCATCTGGCTACTCTCTGGCATTCTATATACAAAGGTAGCCCTCCAGTTAGCACATCAAAAAGCCATGGATTTCAAATTAAATTCCATTGCATTCTTACATTATATTCTACTAATTACATGAAATTATTTTTTCTTTGAAGTTTCTTTCTAATCAACTACCACTACCTTATTACTGGGATATTGTCTTTAGCTTCAATTATGGCATCCATTTTCCATGTAATCTGCCTGTCTCTAACCATACTCAGTCCTACTTCATAGCAGCCAGAATTACTTTTCTAAAAATTAAACACAGCTATGTTACTCAGCTCCTTAGAAAGACTCTGCTTATTTCTACCATTCATGGGACAAAATCTAAACTTACACTTTGGAATAAGCTCTTCACTGTAGTCTGAGATGAAAACTCCATTTTTTTTTTTTTAAGACAGAGTCTCACTCTGTCCCCCAAGCTGGAGTGCAGTGGCATGATCTTGGCTCACTTCAACCTCTGCCTCCCGGGTTCAAGTGATTCTCCTGTCTCGGCCTCCCGAGTAACTGGAATTAGAGCAACCACACCTGGCTAATTTTTGTATTTTTAGTAGAGATGTGGTTTCGCCATGTTGGTCAGGCTGGTCTCGAAGTCCCGACCTCAGGTGACCAACCTGCCTCGGCCTCCCAAAGTGCTAGGATTACAGGCGTGAGCCACAGTGCCCGGCCTCCATTGTCTTTCTTTTTTTTTTTTTTTTTTTGTTTGTTATTTAGTTTTTATTTCATAATTATAAACTTAACTCTGCAATCCAGCTAGGCATGGACGGAAACAAGGAAAACATGGAACCCAAAGGAAACTGCAGTGAGAGCACAAAGATTATAGGATACTGTGAAAAAATGGGGTGAAGGCGTGCTCTATTGAGCTACAGACAGAATGGTCTGGTGGTTAAGATAAAAACACAAGTCAAACTTATTAGAGTTATCCACAGTCAGCAATGGTGGTCTTGGTCTTGCCATTGGACCCAAAGCACTCCATGGCCTCCACAATATTCATGCCTTCTTTCACCTTGCCAAAGACCACATGCCTGCCATCCAACCACTCAGTCTTGGCAGTGCAGATGAAAAACTGGGAACTGTTTGTGATGGGTCCAGCATTTGCCATGGACAAGATGCCAGGACCTGTATGCTTTAGGATGAAGTTATTAAATTTCATTATTAAATTTCTCCCCGTAGATGGACTTGCCACCAGTGCCATTATGGCGTGTGAAGTCACCACCCTGACACATAAACCCTGGAATAATTCTGTGAAAGAAGGGAACACTTATAATCCAATCCTTTCTCTCCAGTGGTCAGAGCATGAGTTTTCTGCTGTCTTTGGAAACTTTTCTGCAAACTGCTTGAAGGAGACACAGCCCAAGGGCTCGCCGTCAACCACGATGTTGAAGAACACGGTGGGGTTCACCATGGTTGATAGTACAGGGCTCCGGCAGTGGTGTCTGCAAAGCCAGTGTTGTAGGTTTTAAATGAGCATCAGCACCCTGGCCTAGGGTGTTGTTAAGTGTGCCACTTCTCTTGTCCTCACATTCATTTGTCATGTATGGGGATTAGACTAAATGATCACAAAGGCTTATTTGAGTTTATTATTCTGTAATTTCCATGTGACTTATTAATTAGCCTTATTATATTTAATACAATTGTAGTCATTATGAGTGCAGAAGAGAGGATCAGACAGATGTTATTCCGTGAATATAACTTTAACACACTATTGGTGCAGAAAATTCAAAATTATAAGAATCTGAATATTGCTTTTTCAAGTGACTACTCCAAAAATAGTTGGCCAGTGCCCTAACCTGTCACTATCTGAACAAATGGAAGAGAATCCATGTTAGAAAAAAACTACAAGTGCTTCATCAATACTAGAAAACAGAGTAAACCTAAAAAGGAAAAGTAGAGGTGAAAGCTCCATCTGGTGGTTAACATCTACATTTCCAAGAAATTGACATTATACTTCACTGACTGTAGTACTGGAACCTCAGTTTAGAAATACCGCACCTGAGCCTCCATTGTCTTTCTTATCACCCACATCATTCCATTCAGTACACCATATGCTCCCACTACACTGAGGATTAACACTACTTTACAAATCTGTACTATAAAATTAACTCCAGTATTTTGCTTGGAAATCTCCCGTTTATCATTCAGGAAGGCAGGTGCTAAATTTCATAACGATTTTTCTTCCTTCTGCAATGTATAAAAATGGCTGCTCCATCTTTTGGGTTTTCACAACTCAGTCTTATTTCTTTTATAATATTTGTTGTATGGTGTTAATTTTTTAAAATAACCACTCTATCCCCTCAACATGAATTTGGGCATGTGAAAAGTACTGTGCCCAGTTCATCTTTGTATTCCCAAAGCCTAGAACTCGGCAGAAAGAAGACATTGGACAAATGTGATTAGTTAAATGAATGAGGCCTTCAGAGGCAAGTGAAATGAACTAGTGCCCACAATACAACATAAAAGACAAATTTGTACCCTCTTTTCAAGATTACAGCCATATATAACACTAGAGTCCTCTCAAGAAATAATCTTTGATTAAACAGGAAATTAACTTTGATTTTTAAAATAAATATGGGTATTTATTATTACTTACAGAAACAGTAAATAAAGGTATATAAAACACATCTGTTAACACTTGACCCAAGATTTTTTTTTATGGGAAGTTTAAAATTACTCAGTGATGCAATTGTTCTATAAATTTTCCACTGCCTTGAAAACTATGGCAATTTTATATTTTCAAAACTTGTTTAAAAAATAATTTTGCTGATCAAATGTGTTTTATTCTTTCAAAATATATTTATATGAGTTTCTTCACTTACAAATTAAATTTTAAAATGTTTGCAATTTTTCTGATCTAAAACCTTTGTATATTCACTCAAAAATACTTCTCTCCAATCGATCTCTTTCTCCTTTTGAATTGTTACCTGAGAGGGTCTGATTGCTTTATATAGATGCTCGAAGCAGTATTATTTTTTTCAGAAAATAAAACAATCACATTACCTAGGACCCTCAATTTGGCTTCCAAAATTCTGCTTGTCAAAAGCTGGATTGCCTACTCCATGTTTATTTTCTTTACTAGTCAATAACCCCATTGGCTGTTGTTGTGGTTGCCATGGTGTGCCCCCAGATCTGTCTTCATAGCTGAGGCTCTCTTAGCCCCAGCTTCCCAGACTGTTGGCAGTTGAAAACTCATAGCTGAGTCTTTGCCTAGGACTTGTCCTTACCTGAAAGGAGATGCTTTGCTCTTCTTCCAACCCCAGACCACATCCAATCATTGCTTTATATGAAGGTACAAAGACCAAGCTCTTTTCCCTCAATTCAAGATATCTCTAATGAGGTACCCCAGCTCAAGCACTTTCTGTGGGATTGCCCAAGATCTCTGTTATAACCATATTGCTGTTCAAATTGTCTATTTCTCTTTCCTTCACTCTCTCACAGACATTGTTTTCTGAGTATTTCACAATCAGCTCCTTGCGTGAAAAAAAAAAAAAAAAATCTCATTTCCTAAAACTTTTCCTGGGGAATCTCCCCTAAAAGAGTTGAAGACCGGCATGGCCTAGGACATGGACTGTAAAATGATGCTTTGAATCTAAATTGTCAGCTGAAAGAAAAAAGTCTCTGTCAGTGGTTGCAGGTGGAGTGTGAATGGCCCATAGCATGCTGTAGTAGTGCAACTGTTAAAACTTGCTACTAGCTGGGGACTGGAGCAGGATACTAGAGAATGTCTTTGCAAATGCAGTATCACACACATTTGTGAGGAACAGTGGGAGTGGAAATCACAATAATGTAATCAGATGGCTCTTGCTGGGTATCATTGAGGCATTGAAAAAGGCAAAGATTAAGGGTGAATAATCACCATTTTAAAGAATGAAACTTAGGGGGTCACTTTGGAAGCATTTAGACTCCATTCTTGGCAGCCACATATCTGTAAAAAATGAGGGCCAGGTCCAGGACTTACTTCTAAGGACAGTAGAGCCCAAATTCCCTGGAACCCACTAGGACTGTAGAAGAAGCCACTTCTTTTGCTTGAAGATGGTGCAGACATCTCTGCATTCCAAGATAATAACATGAAACTGCTCTCCCTAGGATTTAATCTCACATAGCTAGTGATGTTAAGATTATATGATAAGCCTTCCAAGCAAAGTCTTCCTTCACACAGAGGTTACTGGCCTATCTCCACAAATACAAAGGCAGTAAAAGGTCTAAACAATTGTACCAACTGTGAAGTCTCAAAGGCCTAGTAGAATTTCACCTTGGTACTCTTCAGTTTGTGACCCCAGATGTTACCTAAACTTTCCAATCTCATACTACATAAAATTGCTTTAGATTGTCATACCAATGATTATAAAATATGTGGCTTTAATACAGTAGCTATTTCTATAATAAGAATGTAATACAGTTGTTCCATGAACAACACAGGTTTGAAATGGACACATACATTTATAAGCAGATTTTTTTCAATAAGTATTGTTGGAAAATTTGGGGTAGATTTGTGACAATGTAAAAACCTCAAATATGAATTGCCAAGCCTAGAAATACAAAAAAAAAAGTTGTGAAAAAGTTAGAAATGTAATGAATGCATAAAGTGTATATGTAGATACTAGTTTATCGTATTATTCACTACCATAAAATATACACAAATCCACTGTGAAAAGTTAAAATTTATCAAAGACTAAGCAAACAAACACAGATCATACATAGTGCTCATACATCCCGAGTAGCTGGGATTACAGGCATGGGCCCCTATGCCTGGCTAATTTTTATATTTTTAGTAGAGATGGGGTTTCGTCATGTTGACCAGGCTGGTCTGGAACCCTTGACCTCAGGTACTCTGCTCACCTTGGCCTCCCAAAGTGCTAGAATTACAGGCGTGAACCACTGTGCCTGGCCACTGCAATAATTTTATAACCACCTCCTGTAGCTATTGCAGTGATCCCAAGTGTTATGAGTATCCACTTAAAACATCATGTGATGCTAATCATCTCCAAGTGAGCAGTTATCTCTCCAGCAAATTGTGCATCACAGTAAAAAGTGATTTTTCAAAGTTCTTATAGATTTTTCTTTCTGTTTAGTACAATACGTAAACCTTGAATAACACCACTGAACCCATATGAAGTGCCACTAGTGATGGTGCAAGTGCTCCCAAAGAGAAGAGAAAAGTCATGACATTACAAGAAAAAGTTAAACTGCTTGATATGTACCATAGAATGAGGTCTGCAGTTGCTGCCATTTTGAGATAAATGAATTCAGACTAAGAACCATTGTGATAAAGAAAAGAAAATTTGTGACACCATCACTGCAGCTACATCAGCAGATGTGAAAACTGCACTTCTTTTTGTGAAATATATTTATTTTTAATCTCATATTTAAAATGCAGCTTTTATGGAGGTTCAGGATTGTTCTAAGGAAGGCATAACTATAGACTCTGATATAATGCAAGAAAAAGCAAAATCATTATATGATAACTTAGAGCAAAATGAAGGTGAAGGATTTCAAGCTGGAAAATTTAATGCCAGCAAAGGATGGCTTGATAATTTTAGGAAGAGTTTTGGCTTAATAAATTTCAAGATAACAGGAGAAGCAGCTTCTGCTGCCCAAGAGGCAGCAGCAGAGTTCCCAGATGTCAATAAGAAAATCACTGAGGAAAAATGATATTTGCCTGAACAAATGCAGATGAAAGTGTCCTATTCTAGAAAAAAAAAAAAAGCCACAAAGGACATTCATTAGCATGGATGAAAAGTGAGCATCAGGACTTAAGGCGGTAGAGATAGGCTAACTCTACTGTTTTATACAAACACACTTGGGTTTATTATGATCAGGGCTGCTCTTATCTATAAAGCTGCTACACACTAAGTTTGAAGGGAAAAAAAAATAAACAGCTTCCAGTTTTTTGGTTGTAAAACATGAAGGCCTGGACAATGAGAACCCTTTTTCTGACTTGGTTCCATTGATGCTTTGTTTCTGAAATCAGGAAATACTTAGCAAGTAAGGGACTACTTTTAAAAATTCTTTTGATAGTGGACATGCCCCTAACCACTGACAACCCCTTGAGTTCAACAGTGAAGGTGTCAAAGTGCTCTATTTGTCCCTAAGCACGTGTCTAATTCAGCTTCTACATAGGGGATCATAAGAATATTTAAGGTTAATTACACACAGTACTCTCTAGAAAGGATTGTCAGTGCTGGAAGAGAATCCCGATAGAGAGAACATCATGAAATTGTGGAAGAATTATAACATTGGAGATGCCTTTGTTGTTACAGAAAAGTAATGAAAGCCATCAAGCATAATTAAGTAAGTTCTTGATGAAGAAAACTGTATCCAAATGTTATACAAAACTTCCCAGATTTATGATGATGCCAATCCAGGAAATCATGAAAGAGATTGTGGATATGGCAAAAAAAAAAAAAAAGAATAAAGAAAAAACATGGTCAGGGGGTAAAGCGTTTCTAGCAATGTATCTTGGAGAAATTCAAGAGCTAACACACACCACACCAAACAAATTAGCAGAAGACCACCTGATGATGATTTCTTATGAACCAGTGCCAGAAGATGAGAAAGAAGACGTGGAAGAAGACATAGAAAAAGCATTGCCAGAAAACATTTTGACATTAGGCAATCTGGCAGAAGAGTTCTGATTGCTCAACGTTGGTTTTGATTTCTTTTAGGACATAGACTCTTCTATAATACAGCTACTGAAACTAAAGCAAATGGCAGGAGAAGGATTGGTACTGTACAGAAACATTCCTATAGAAATGAAAAAGAAAACAGTTATGACAAAAGTTACGATGTATTTTCATGAAGTTACAGAATGTGTCTGTCTCTCCTGCCTCTCCTTCCACCTCTTCCACCTCTGCCACTCCTGAGACAGCAAAGCCAATCCCTCCTGTTCCTCCTCTTCCTCACTCTAGCCAATCCCTCCTCTTCCTCACTCTGCTCAATGTGAAGACAATAAGGACCTTAAAGATGACTCAATTCTCCTTAATGAATAGTACATATATTTTCTCTTCCTTATGATTTTCTTATAACATTATTTTCTCTAGCTTACTTTATTGTAAGAATAGAGTAATGCATATAATATAGAAAACGTGTTAGTAGACTACATTACTGGTAAGTCTTCCAGTCAACAGTCGGCTATTAGTAATCGTTTGAGGAGTCAAAAGTTTTACATAGATTTTGACCATTTCAGGGGTTGGTGCCCCCAACACCCACATTGTTCAAATGCAATTTAACATGTTACCTACCAATAAATATTAATACTAGGCATTATAGGTCTTATCTCTAGGTATGTTCTTTAGAGGAAAAAGCCTACTTTCCCAATTCACCTCTAATGTATATGAATCCAAATTAAATTAATAACTGATTGAGAAGAATCACAGGTAGAAAAATCTGCAGGCATTTTAATTTTTCAATATCTCCACTATATCAGGTATCATTTTAAAATATAATTTATAATAAATATGGATCTGACTTCACTATTATTTTGTACTATATGATTTATAGCCATATATACCGAAAGGACTAGAAATACTGTTATTTTTATAGGAGCATAATTAAGTAAAATTTCCCAATATTCTTTGACAAAATAATATACCTAGGAGAATCTCAGCCTTTCAGAAAACAAATCTATAGGAAAGACATCTTGTTCATTCACTTAACAGATACTTACTGACTACCCTTCTATGTACTAGGCACTAGCCACTGGGCAAATAATCAATAAGCTATATCACATCATTACTCTTATGTTATAAGTAAGACAGAGATGTCTTCCTTATGTATGTGTATATAAAATCATCATAGTCTGTGCTGTGAAGAAAAGGGAGTGTTACAACATACATCTAACAAGAACACATAATTTAGCTTGGTGGGTTATGTGATTTTTTTATCACACTTTGTGGTGAAAATAGTTTACTTTCTTCTGTCTCTAAGAGTCCCAAAGGAAGGGATTGTGTATTGTTTACCATTCTATATTCATTTTAGAGCACAGCATTGGGAAACTTGATTATTTTTGAATGAGTGCATAAACTAATCTAGAAAAACAAACTGAGAGCACATAAAGTCAGTGATTCATGGAGCATTTATTAACTGAAGATAGTGCTAAGTCTTTCCTAAGTCTTGAAGACTCAAAGTGTAAACTGCAGTATAATTGTGGAAACCAAATAATGGAAAATTATTCTTTGGAAATATTACCTGCATTTTTTGTAAAGCAGGCATTATTTCTCATTTTTAAAATGGGCTTTATTATAATTTCCAAGTCAAAATGGTGAAATTCCTTTCTGTTTTAGATAAACATAGATAAGTCAAATTAAAATATGAGACAAAATATACAGAAAGATAATTCATTTTTTCCCTCAAAAGCAAAGGAAGTTTTAAATAAATAAATTTAGAAAACATTCATTGAGAAAGAGAATATACACAGCAGCATGAAAAAGCATTTCACATTGGATTCCATCATTAAATTACATTTATGAGCTTCTAAGAATTCACAGATTATAAGCACATTATCAAAGTAATTTCTTAAAAGCATTTGCTTATATATTTATAAATTGCCTTAAGGAACAACCAGAGACATCTATTCAAAAATTGTATGTACAGCATAAAGCACTAAGCAAAAGAAATAGATTCTGGCCAAGTTAACCAAAATAAAGAAAAGTATGAAAGGGGATATAATTTATTTGAAGACTATTGGGTTAACTTACAATAAAATACGTGAAAAGAAAAGCCTTCTCATGTAAAATCCAAGGTACTTCTTGTGATTCAAACGGTCATTTTTGGCAGCTTGATCTGAATCACCGGAGGTGCTTGTTAAAAATGATGGATTCTTGAGTTCCAGCTCATAATTACTGAATCAGACTATCTAGTGATGGCCTCCAGGAATCTGCATTTTAACCCCATCAGGAAGGATAATTAAGCCTTTTAATATTTGTTCTTAGAGTGACTCTGCTCCAAAGTTTCCAAATACAATGTTTTTCTACAAATGTCAAAAATTTTGGGGAGATTAAACTACATTTTCCACTCCAAATTGCAGAACCGTCTCTATCTTCATGTCCTTATAGGATACATATTATATTATACTGTCAATGGTATTATTTGTGTGGATACTTCTCTCTTAAGTTTTCCATAATTTATGAGCTTATTTAGACTAGCATCTTGATAGTCTGTGTATACTGCACAGGACAAAGAACAAGGACTTTTCACGTTTATGTGCTTAAATGTTACTTGAATTGAATGACATTGATAACATACAAGAGTAATGACAGTTTTATGGGTAAGAATATTACATTGAATGGACTTCTTGGTGTGTGCACAAATTTAAAATTGTAAAACTTATTCTGAGTCTTATTAGTTCATTTTATACAAGAGTAAAAAATGACAGCAGGCTCATGGTTAAATTTAATGGAAACCAGAGGTCCCCAGAGAATAAAAGTCATAATCAATCATTTCTTTTCTCATATATTTAGTAAAATATACCAAGTTTCAAAATCTTTTTATATCTCTGAAAATTGCATTTGAGATTGATTAGGTCAGGAGCTGCACACATTTTTAAAATCATTTAGCTGCTCATCCTGATATCTCTCTGAGAATTTCTGATATTGATTAGAAACTGCACCACTTATTGAATAAGATATAAAAATGATAATTTTGTTTTTGACAACACCTGCCTGTATTAGTTTATGTGCAAAAAAACAGCTTTCCTTGTTAAAAAAAATACATTACTATAAATATAAATAATGTATAATTCAAGACTCAGAGCAAAAACTCCTTCTCTCTATGCTGTAACTTAAAAATAATTCCCCAGGAGGAAAGGGCTCTGGTTATTTGGATAGTATATGTGAGATGCAGACATCTGTTAGGATATTTTTTCCCTTATTTTTTTAAAAAAGTTTTTGCATTGTAGTTCCAATCTCTCCAATACGTGTCATATTCACATGAATAGCTGTCTTTGCAAAATTAAACAAATGAATAAATAAAGCCCTGAAGACTCATTATTAACAAGTGACCATTTGTTTCAAATATTGTTTAGCTAAAATAGATATCCCATATAAATTAAGGGTTAATAGAATCACAGGGGCCTTTAATAAAATTCTATAAGAACTTTTGCTGGAAAAGCTGAATCTCCTAAAAATCCCTTCTTTTGATTTTTATAATTCATAAATTTTCTTTTGATTTGGTAAGCAAACATTATCATTTGGTAATAATTATTTTGAAAATAAACATTTTTATTACATGTTATTGAAAATATATGTTAAATGAAATGCCTATTTAAATAAAACTAAATACTGTACTAAAAACTGGAGGCCTATTTTATGTGATTTTTTTAAAAAAGCTAATTTGATAAAACATTTTATACTATATTTTCAGTAATATCTATAGAGAAATAGCTGCAGTAAGTTCAAATAACATTTTAAAATAAACTAGTTCGACTGAAAATATTTGCCTAACTTTATTAAATGAGTCTATTATAATGATACATATGCATTTTTAAATATAAATGAAATGAACTAAGAATACAATTATTACTGAAAAGCAAGTGACAGTAAAAGAAGCTATCAAACTTTACATTGTTTGAATATATTGAACCGCCTCTTTTTTGACTTACATTGTTCAAATATATTCAACAGCCTCTTTTTTGCTGAAATTTCTTGGCAAGAGTTCATTAATAAGTATGTGATGAATATAACATAAGAAATATTCAAAGTGCCATGCCTTACAATTTTACATATTGGCCTATTTTATAATTCAGAGTGGTGTTTGGTTTATTCAGGCTGCTATTAAAAAAAAAAACATGAACTAAGTGGTTTATAAACAACAGAAATTTACTTCTTATAATTCTGGTGACTGGGAAGTTCAAAATCAAGTTTGCTGACAAATTCAGTATCTGTTGAGGCCTACTTCCTAAATCATAGGTGGCCATCCTTCTACCATAACTTTACATGGCAGTAGGAAAGAGAGGATTCCCCCTTTTATAAAAGCAGTAATCTCATTTATTGGGGGCTCCATGATCTAACCACCTTGAAATGCTCCACCTACTAATACCATTGCTTTGGGGGTAGGATTTTAATATATGAATTTTAAGGGGATATAAACATTTAGAACATAGCAGCCATTTTTATCAAGTAGTGTTTATTATACATCATGAAATTCATCTCCATTCAAGACAAAAGAGAACTATGTTTCTGTCACTAATTTATTGGCATAACTTATTTTATTGCAGTTCACAAATATTGAGATTTTTTTTGCAAAGGGAAGGTTTGTGGGAATCCTGTATCAAATATACTTATCAGTACTATTATTTTTTATTATTATTTTTTGAGACGGAGTCTCATTCTGTCACCCAGGCTGGAGTGCAGTGGAATGATATCGGCTCACTGCAACCTCTGCCTCCTGGGTTCATGTGATTTTCCTGTCTCAGCCTCCCTAGTAGCTGGGATTAGAGGCATATGCCACCACGCTTGCCTAATTTTTGTATTTTTAGTAAAGATGGGATTTTGCCATGTTGGCTAGGCTGGTCTTGAACTCCTGATTCCAAATGATCTGCCCACCTCAGCCACTCAAATTATTGGGATTACAGGAATGAACCACTGCACGTAGCCTTATCAGTGCCATTTTTCTAACATGTGCATATTTCATTTCTCTGTGATACATTTTGTTAATTCTCACAATATTTCAAATGTTTTCATTATTATATATGTTATGTTGATAAGTGATCAGTAATTTTTTATGTTACTATTGAAGTTACTTTGGGGCACTATTAATCACACCCATACGAGATGGCAAACTTAAAAAATAAAGTTGTGTGCGTCTGACTACTTCAGCAACTGGCTGTTCTCTAGCTCTCTCCCTCTGCTAAAGCCTCCCCATATCCTGAGACATAACAATATTAAAATGAGGCCAATTAATAACCCTACAATGACCTCTAAGTGATCAAGTGAAAGGAAGAGTTGCACATGTCTCACTTTAAGTCAAAATCTAGAAATAACTAAGCCTAGTTGTGGAAGGCATGTTGAAAGCCAAGAGAGGCTGAAAGCTAGGCCTTTTGCACCAAATAGTAAGCCAAGCTGTGAATGAAAAAGAAAAAAAACTTGAAGAAAATTTAAAGTGCCCCTCCAGTGAACATGCAAATGGTAGGAAAGAGAAAGAGAAACAGCCTTATTGCTGATAGAGAGAAAGTTTTAGTAATCTGGATAGAAGATCAAATAAGTCATGATAGTCCAGTTAGGCGAAACCCAATCTAGAGCAAGAATTTGACTCTCTTCAATTCTGTGAAGGCTGAGAGAGGTGTCAAAGCTGCAGAAGAAAGTCTGAAGCTAGGAGAGGTGGGTTCATGAGTTTTAAGGAAAAAGGCTATCTCTAAAACATAAAAGTACAAGGTGAAGCAGCAAGTGACAATAGAAGCAGCAAGTGACTGTAGAAGCTGCAGCATTATTCAGAAGATCTAGCTAAGATGATTGATGAAGGTGACTACACTAAACAACACATTTCCAGTGTAGGTAAAACAGCTTTCTATCAGAAGAAGATGCTATGTAGGACTTTCACAGTTAGAGAGGCGATGTCAATGCCTGAATTCAAAGCTTCAGAGGACAAGCTGACACTCTGGTTAGGGAATAGTGCAATTTGTGACTTGAAGTTGAAGCCAGTGTTCATTTACCATTCCCTAAATACTAAGCCCTTAATAATTATGCTAGATCCAGTCTTCCTATGCTCTATAAATGGAACAACAAAGCCTGGATAACAGCACATCTGTTTACAGCACGGCTTACTGAATACTTTAAGCCCACTCTTTAGACCTACTGACCAAAAAGAAAAGATTCGTTTCAAAATATTACTGTGCTTTGACAATATAGATAATCATGCAAGAATTCTGATGGGAGATGTACAAGGAGATTAATATTTTCATGCCTGCTAATACAACATCCATTCTGTAGCCCATGAATGAAAGAGTAATTTTGACTTTCAAGTCTTACTATTTAAGAAATACAATTCATAATGCTATAGCTGCTGTAGATAGTAATTTCTCTGATGGATCTGGGATAAATAAATAAAAATCCTTCTGGAAAAGATTCACAATTCTAGATGCCATTAAGAATATTCAGGATTTATGGACAGAGGTCAAAATATCCACATTAATAAGAGTTTGGAAGAAGTTTATTCCAATGTTCACAGAAGACTTTGAGGGATTCAATACTTCAGTGGAGGATGGAACTGCCGATGTGGTGGAAATAATGAGAACTAGAATTAGAAGTGGAGCTTGAACATGTGACTGAATTGCTGCCATATTGTGATCAAACTTGAATGAATGAGGAATTGTTTATTATGGATGAGCAAAGAAAGTGGTTTCTTGAAATGGAATCTACTTCTGGTGAAGATGCTATGACCATTGTTGAAATGACAAAACGGGATTTAGAATATTACATAAACAGTTGATAAAACAGTGGCAGGATTTCAGAAGATTTACTTCAACTTAAAACAAGTTTTACTGTGGATGAAATGCTATTAAACAGCAGCGCTATAAGATAAATCTTTTGTGAAAGCAAGAGTCAACTGATGCATTAGGAAACCAAAAATTGTATGACTCGCTTTATTGCTATATTCACTTTATTGCAGTAGACTAGAATCAAAGCCACAATATCTCTGAGTTATGCCCGTATTTTAACAATTTTATGAAGTAACCAATGCGAACTTAAAACAAGATGAAAATAAATTTTTCCTACACAGAAATGAAACCATGTTAGTGTACTAGCTAATTAATTATATTATTAGTTAGTTGCATAAATCTCAAGATTATGAGAAACTTGACAGAACTGACCTAAGTAGAGCTAACTGCCCACATCCTGTGGGAAAAAAAGAGGAACCATAATGGCTTCCCTGATTACACTTAATAGCGTAATTCTGACTGGGAATTACACTTTGCACTACTTTTCTTTGTCTTTTTTGAGCAGAGCAGGACCTGTACTCTGGAAGCATCTGACTGGAATGAAGAATGAGGAGAGAAAGCAAAGATCAGTTGTTGACAGGTAGATTAATTTATAGCTGTATTGGGATAAGAAACAATAAGGGGAATAAGGAAAATAAATAACCCAAGAGAATCAAGATTTAAAAAGTCAAGCAAAACACTTATTGCTAACATATAATAAAAATAAAGGACTGTTAGTTATGCAAGAGAAGTGTTTAAGCAATATAGTCTCCTGAAAAATAAAGGATATTTTAAAAGATATACTATTGTAGAGATTAATTAGCCAACATGATTAATATTTTTTTAAAATTCCCACTAAGTTATTGTGAGTTGGACAAATTATTTTTAGTAGATGATAAAGTAAATAATATTGTCAACATTATTCTGGGATGTCACCACAATAAGTGATGCACAATCCTTGGAGACACTACCAAACTCTTTGTCCCAGGTGATGGTGTATAATAGAAACTCCTTCCAGTAAAATAAGTGACATCCTTTTAGTCTTCTATTGCTAAATTTTTTTAAAAGAAAAGGAAAGAAATACAGTAAGACTTTCTACTCTGAATTGGGCAATAATAAAAAATGTGCTGCAAGTTTTTTCTTTCCTTCTCTATAAAAAAATGGCAATGCAAATTTTATTGTTATTTCAACATGCCACAATAATGTACAATCATTATGAAGAAATGATCTCAGTTTAAATGCTACTTCACCCCTTAAGGCATTAAAATAGCACAGAAAAATTTCAGAGGAATCAAGTTAAATCTAGGTCATCAACAGAATATATGGCTGGTTTCATGAAATGGCCCCAATTTGTGATAAGATTGATCATATTTTAAATTAGTCTGTAGCCTCAAGATAATTCTCCAGAATGCCACAATAAATATATATGTCTTTATATGCTGTATATTTATTGTGCATTAATAAAACATGAATTATTAAATGCATATTTCTATAAATAGCAGCTGCATTTATATTACAGCATGTCTGATATTAGCTAATATCATTGTTTTAATGTAGCTGCATTAATACCTATACTTTGTGTTCCTATCTCCTTCATATTGAAGAATGATGTAGGTTTATATGTTGTATATGCTTTGTTACATTTTATGGGTGAGACAATATAAGAATATCAAGGGAAAAATATGTTTAAAATCATTAGCAATGTCAAACTGAATGAGAGGACACATTCTAGTTTTATAAAACTAATGATTTCTCACCAGGCCTAAGACTTTAATAGTTGAGATGTGGTTTGTCATCTTCCATTTCATTTAAAAATACTTTGGAAATTGTCCATTTGAGTGAGTTAAGATTAAAAAAAACCCTTGAGGCTTAAAAATACCCTTAATTTAAAACTAGATATCTTAAAAGAGAATAAGACTTTTCAGGAAGGTACTGCTCTCATTTTAAAAACAAAACAAAATAACAAAACTGAGGCCCAGATTTGAGTCGCTGTAATTCAATCATAAAATTCACTTAGAAAAGGTTTGATCAATAAATCAATAATTATAGAATTTGCCTAAGGTTATAAAGCCTCTGTGGATGAGCAATTCATTCCTATATCACATAATTATTAAGAATTGATTTTAATCCAGGCAATATACTGGGTTTTATAGATTCAAAGATAAATAATAAACATTCCTGGCTTTCAAGAACTGACATGAGAAAAAGAATACGTAAAGCTACTGAATTAGAATGCAAGGTAATAGAGAAACCCAAGAAAACCTAAAACTGAAGTCATATTTTGTCATATTGCTCTTTAAAGTCCTTAACTGACTTCCCTCTTTTTAGAGTAAAAATCAAAGTTTGTATGATAGCCTACCAGGTCTTTCATCAGCTGCCTCTATACCTTCTTTCTGAACAAATTCACTTTTGTTCATGTTTTTTTCACTGGAGCCACCCTTCACCTCCATTTCCATTTCTTGAGAGATCAAACATGCCCTTCTTACCTTCTTCTAACCACCTGGCAAAAATCATCATTTCTTCTCTTACTATACCCATATATTTTATCATATTGGTCAGGTAACTGAAGCATAGAAAGATGACATAATTTCCTCAAAATTATAGATCCTGTACATGGTTGAGCCATAATTTGCATACGGTAGTCTGGTTTCAGATCCAACATCTTAACTGCTTTATTTTAAACCATTTTATTTTACTGCCTCACTAGTAGGGGAATCCAAAAAGAAAAGAAAATGCAGACCATTTTTAAATGGTTTCTCTCAAGAGGGTTTCCTCCTTGGCTTTGGGTTAGAAGGGAATAATTGGATACATAATGGAGGGAGAAGGGGTTGTAAGTGACAATATGGAAAACAGAGTTTGGCCAAGCTTAGAACTACTGCCAGATGTTACCAGTGGCTGTGTCTCCAAAGAATTAAAAACCGGTAATATGAAAGTACCTCACTGTAGGAAGGGTCCCCTTTTTAAACGAGGCAACTCTAGATTTCAATAAGACCAGGCCACAATAGTACTTGTAGCAAAAGAAAGGAAATCAAGAGAAGAGAACCATGCCAGCATTAATATCTTTCCTTTCCCTCTACAGGATTGGCTTAATTAGTGGGTGTGGCAAATGTAAATATAATGATTCAGTAAGCACAATCAATGTTACACTATTCCCATTTTTAATTATGTATCTCTGCATGGTACCTTTTTCATGTTGGTCAGCCCATTAAATCAAATATTTAAACAAATTGAAGTTAGCAACAAAGTTTTGAATTACTGTAGTAGAATTAATTCAAAGAAGAAAAGGGAAGACAAAGCAAGTTTAATTATAGTGTATTCGTGAATCAATTATAATAACTTAAATATGCCAACAGTTTAGATTACTAATAAACAATGCAACATTAAGAATCATTTATTTACTGTGTTGCTTTCTATTCTACATTTTATGTGTATGTTTATAATTTAATAACTTCTATTAGTAGGATCAATCATGCACATAATTTACAAATTATATGTATTTTGGAAATATATGAACAAAACCTTGTATTGAAAGGAGATCAAAATCAAAGAAGTTTGAAAAGTGTTGGCAGCAAGCTGACTAAATAGGGACATAGAATCAATTGTAATTGAGTCCTAATAGAGACACATTCAATCTATATAGAGATATATGACTTTGAAAATGATTTTGAGTGCTTTTAAAACACTTAATTGTATTATCATTTAATAATTTAAAGTAGTTATCTCCTTTTTGAGTTGATAGATATCAGAAAATATTAAAGATTTTGTTTATAATTTAAACAAAAACTGATTTTGTTGGATTGTATTTATGCTTAACCTTAATAAAGTGGCAACTTCTGAGTGAAACCCAAAATACAGTTCTAAAATAATATTTTTATATATGATTTGTATGGAATCGTTACCCTTCAGCTGTCCAGTAACAACATTTAAATCTATACAAGAAATCTTTGAAAATAAAATCCTTATGATGCTTGTCAGTGCCTGAGAAATGGATGTCAAGCATAAATCTATTAAATAAATAGATATCATGGATTAAACGGTTCTTATTTTATAACATTATGATTTTCATGTCGGTTTTATTTTTCCTCCACATTGATATTCTCGATTTTAAAAAGATAAAGTGTTCATATTACGCATCATCTTTTGATTTACTTATAGAGTACCACTGAATAGGAATTAGCTTTGAAAGAGGTCATCTATGGGCAAAATGTCAACAGGATTGCTACACTGCCTAAACAGAATAATGTACAATATGAAGTAAGTGATTTAATTAGCTGAAACTGTCTCAGTAGAGTGCACTTCTTATCTAGTGAAGACATAAAAAAGATAGATAACTGCATTATGTCGATTAATCTACTCATATTTCAGGGTGAATATAAGAAATGCGGGAGCATATGAGCTATTTGTGTCAGGATAAATAGATAATAAATATATATAGCTTCACTCATTTGAGTCAATACAACCAGTTTTCCCCCCCACACAAAACTTATACTTTTGATGTTTCTACTCATAAACAATGACGCTTCCAAAATAATATTTTTAAAAACTCTTATTACAATTTTTAAAATCATTATTTAAAGATATTTGGATACTATTATAAAGCCATTTAAGGATTCCTCCTACTTTTTACTTCTGTTGTACTAGTATGTGTTAATGGGGTTACTATGAAGTGGATATGCTGATTTAACAACAGGTGCTGAATATTTTCTTGATGAACATTTTCTAGGTAATTTTTTTTTTCTGCTAAGTTTAAAGACTCAATTTTGTGGTTATTTCTCCCTGTTTTAAACATGGTGAGATAATCTCCTGTACGCTAGTCCTTAAACAGAAAAGTCATAAAACCATGAGTCTAAAGAAGACCAGTCTTTGGCACAAGTTTTCATGACTTTGTAGCATTTAACCACCAAGCTCTTAAACACCTGGCATAGAGCATCTTTATTTAGCAAACTGAGGAAGCAGCAAAGTAGAGCGCTGTCTAAAGTAGGAAGAGACTACTCAACTCCAGGAATCCTGTTTGTATTAGAATCCCATTTGGAATTATGAGATCTGATTATTCAAAAGAAAATGAAAATCCTGATTCTTATATGATGAAATGTGTCCATTATTAAATTTTGAAAAATGATTCAAACTTAAAACATTGTAGACCAACTAATGAAAGGCAAACTGGACTTCTGAGGTCAGATACAGTCTCTGGGCCCTCCAGATAAACTACCCTTGACATCTCCCTTCCAATCATGTAGAAGCAGAGATGACCCCATTACAGACTGATTCTCCCACTGGATGGTTTTTCTTCTAAAGGAGCAGAGAGGTTACCAAACTATCAACTGAAAACTAAAAGATATATGATAATATTTTCCACACCATTTTTGTGAAGAAGGATATACTGATGATGACTGTCTTGGTAGTAAGATTTGAAATTACTTTTTAAAAAATTTTAATTGTATTTGCCCATATCTTTTTAAACTGCCTACAAAAGAACATGTATTAGTTTTTCACTCAGATTTTTAAATGTTATTAAATAATTATGTAAAAATTAAAAAAGGAAGTTCAATGCTCTGTAATCAATTTTCGTGTACAAGAAAAACAAGACAGTGGCATCATTTGAAAATATGAAAGAATTAGCTAGCTATACATTATTGATAGAGGAGACTATTTTAAATTGTAAATTTATTTATGATGGGTTTGTAATATGTCCTACCCAATAAAGACAAATGAACTCCCTCTGCCTTACAGTGCAGCCAGGGACATATCTTCTTAGTGAACTTATTTCTGTGATACGATCCAGGTTTTATTCTCATCCATCCCTCCAGCAGTCTTACTGTAGCAAAATCAGTTTCTTGTAACAGAAATAAAAGTTTCTTTCTTAGCTTCCAGAAATTATTGACTTTCAAGAATTTTTGAGATTCTGCCTCCCTTTAACAAAGTACAAATAAACCTCTTTTTAACATTCAGACAATCTAAAACTTGCTGAAAATCAGACAATGAATACCTATTGGAGCCTCCCTTGACAGATATTAATTTTCTGGTACAATCTTTTGTAAATATTTAATAATTAGCTCCTGTTTTATGAATATGCAGATGTAGGACAAGCCTTATATGAATAGGTCCTGGTTGTAGCAATTGAACTGATGCAATCACATGTCATCCCTGAAAACAAAAGCAGATGCCACTGAAGACCATCCTTGTCAAAATATTTCCACAAGCCTGTGAAAGGTCTTAACCTATACAAATGTTATGACTTTGCTTAGGGCTGTAATTTCTTCTTTTTGAACTCAAGTAACAAAAAGAGGATTTGTCAGTTGAATGAATAAGAAGAAGTAGCAAATTATTTGGGGATCTGACTAATTAAGCCTATCAGGAAGTACCTCAGGCAGTGTCATTATTTGTTTAGCTAAATTGTCAGTCTAGACAATGAGGGAGTAACGCCTTATTTTATTCTTCCTCCTCTATGATATTTTCCTCAACTGCATATTCTAAGCTGCTCTAGAAGAATTCACTTAGAACAATTTTATCTTCTTTTATTGAAATTAAGTCAAACTCTAAGTGAGGTCTAAAAATAAATTTAAAAAACCTTTTTTACAAAAAGATAAGAATAACAGTCATATAGTGACTGAAAAAATAAATTTCTTTAAAATAAAGTCTGATTTAATTAGGGTTGTTAGACAAACTATTGGACACAATATGAGTTTCAGAGAAAAACTGATTCTTTTACTATAAGTATGTCCCATGCAATATTTGGACATCTGTATTTTTGTTTGCTGAATCTGGCAATCTTAGACTGAATTTATGTTCCGGAGAAAGTGTAGAATAAGTATGTTTAAAAGAGGGTTCAGAAGATTTGTATAAAAACTAACTGTGGAAGTCGGCCTCAGCTCTTTAGATATATGCCTGTTCTGCCACAACTGTCCAGCAGTCTGCTCTACTCAGCTGCTTCTACTTATCACGTTTTCCAGAATCCAGCTACGTTCTGTCACAGCTCTCCATACTCATATCTCAATTTTTACTGAGACCAAGTTTTGATTTATCATTATCATATGGAAGAATCTATATCAGATAACTTTTTAAAACTTGTTTATTCTATTTCTCAATATTCAAGCAAATAAAGGGTTTTGCAAGCCTATATTCCCATCCACAAAGGAATTGAGGTATTCCTTGATTTCCATTATAGAAAAGAATAATGATTAAAAAAGAATATAGAAAAAAAAGAAAAACTTTTATCAGAAGGTGCCAGGCTTATTATTCAAAGAAATCTTGTTTCATTTCCTTTGCTACATCTATCTTTTTTCTATAATTTTCATCTAATGTAGCAAATAAAATATACACATATGTAAATAACACATACAAATTCCTATGTCAATTTATTGTATAAATATCACTCACAGAAAGGTGAATGAAAAGGCAGTACAAAATAAATTCACTTTATTTCACAATTTTAACTTGACTGTCTTGAATTATTGGAAGATCCTTTAAGATGTATACTGTAAAGGCAGTCCTACGCAATTTTTTTTTTACTAATACTTCATGGTGTTTCCTGCAATGTTTCCCAGATATCTACACAAAAATTATAATAATACTTACTATGGTTTGTTTTTACTTTTTGTTTGTATGTATTAGGTTCTTCATTCATCCAATTGTCTCCTCTTATAAACAATTATAAGGGCCAAATTACAGTTAGACTAATACACAGTAAAGTTAAAATGTTTTGCACATTATATTTCTTCACCATTTCATACTATTAATTTTAAATTCTAGTTAAAGTTTCTATTTTAGAAATGTTTTTAGTTTGTCTCAGAATATATATATATATATAACTCAGACCAAAAATTCTAGTGTAGTTGTTCTGTGTATTCCATTTTATTATATTTAAGCCTAAAGGAAAACCGTGGTGGCAAATGACAGAAATCTGTTGATTAAGCTCATTGAATTGGCAAACCTTAAGAAGAGAGTACTCTCTTTTTCCATTAGAACATCACCTTTCTGATGGTGAAAGTGCAGTAATTGATACTGTTTGGGAGAAGTGACTAGAGGTCTATATCCTTAGGAAAAGATTTCAAAAGCTTTGGATTCTGTTATGTTTTATTATCAATATATTTAGAATTCTAGTTCTAAATTCCCTTCAACTCCAGTTATTCTGGCGACAAGCAGCTTTTACTTGTATTTCAGTCTCTGTGGCTAAGTCCTATCACCTGTTAGCAGACGATTTCCTGAATCATCAGGTTCTTGCTACACCTCTCAGTGCAAGCTTCCATGCAGATAAGCATTGGCTGGGTGCAGAATGCTGCGTATAAAATGCTTAGAAACATAAATCACTGTGGCTATGCACAGTCCAATACTTATGCACTATGGCTCTGCAACTGAATTCTCTGTGGGGGATATTAAAAACACAGAGTCTCAACCTCACCTTCTATTCACTAAATCAGAATCCCCAAAGCGGGAATACCAAATATGCATGCAGTTTATAACTGGTACAGGTGATTCTGGTGTATTGTAGAGACTCTGAAATACTGATTTGCTCTTGGAATCCTCGTCCTTCCTTGTTTTGTGAGTCCTGTGGGCAGCTGAACTCAAGATCTGATACTTTCAGAGGTACAGCATATGTCGGACAGAAAGGGAATCTTGGGGGAGGCATGGCTTGTGCTGTATATTCCCGTGTCTCCTTGTGAAACTTGCTTCACTTCTATGAACATTACATTTTTCTCTGTGAAATATACCTTCTATGATATACCAGTGAACTATAAAAGACATCCTGGAAAGACACACCTCAGAACAAAGTGGGATTTATATTTTCTGAAAAACAAACTAGTCCTTGATTGTATATATTAATAAGAATTTTAAAAAGCATAGAATTGGTAATAACACTCTAAACCTATATGTATGTGTAAATTCATTTTCATATTTAATACACTTGTGTTTAATATAATGTTATATTTAATATACTTATTGTATTAAATATATTATGTTTAACATGATATTTAATATACTCATCCACATTTATATCCACACCAATCCCATTGGTCTCTTTTGAGTTTTTGTTTCAGGCTTTTTTAAGAATGTAGGGCAAAGTTTGGGTCTTGGTCTTTTAAGCACAGCAGCTACAGGAAGGGAGATTTTCTTGCTCTGAGAGGGCAAAAAAAAAAAAAAGACCAGCAACTTAAACCAGGGGAACTGACCTAAAAGGCTGTGCCACTGATAAGATTCACTTGGACTTAGCCAGATTAGAGGCTTGATACCTGAAGAGAGAGAGATCAGGCTGAGGTGTTTTGCTTTGTGTCTATCAGATGCAGAGCATTTCAGCAGAAATGCAGCAATCTCACAGCAAGCCTTAAAAGGTGGCCCAAGAGCCTCAGCATCTGATGATATCATGTCAAACAAATGCTATCAGCATCTGGGAAATCTCTGGAATCTGGGCATGAGTATAGACTCTGTGAGTTCATTACTCTATGAGAAAATATAAAAAAAGTTAAAAGACATACAGGTAAACACCTGACCATTCATTTCTTCTTTCCTTCCTTTCTTTCTCTCTTCCTCCTTCCCTCCTTCTCTCCCTCTTTCTCTCTCTGTCTCTCACTCAGCAATCTGCAATGTTTCAGGCATTGTCATAACTCAGCCTTGAGGATATAATAATTTTTAAAAATATTATAGAGCATAACCTCATCCTCAAAGAATTGACATTAGTGGTTAAAGTAAATAATTAAACCCTGACAAAATATTGTTAAGAGTTAGCAGTCTTCATAATAGGTATTTTATTTTGTACTTTCTTCAAATTTTTCGTGTAAAAATATAAGCTTATATATATTTGATATGAAAATATATTAATATCAAAACACATGATCAATAAAGAAATTATTTTTAACACAAAAGTGACTGAATTACAGCTCACTTCCATACACTTGAATAAAATACCCTGGCTTGGCAAATCAGTGTAAGAGCTTTAGTTCAACTCAGAGAAACACTAGGTGTACCATAGTTAAATCATTATAATCATCATAAAACATGGTATATATCTATTAATGCCTGGTATGGGACAGGCATTATGTTATAGATTCAACATAAAGTAAAATACATGAAGCATTTTACATTTAATTTGTGTAACAATTCCACAGAGTACCTGCTATGAATATGTTTATTATTAAAATTAACTGACTGAGGCTTAGAAAGGTTAAATGACTTGTTCAAGGTAACACAGCTAGTGAGGCCAAAGCTGTTTATCCCAAAGGCCCTCTTCTCTTCTATAAGCAGACTTTTCATTTTAAAGAGCACACTACAAAATTTAACCCTACTGTAGTCAAGATGATGCCATAGATCATTCTCTATCAGTTCAAATCAAGGTTCTTCATCAATTTACAGGAAGAGGCTATTTACTGGCTAGCTGTTATATATATATATGTATATATATATTAGAATATATATGAGAAACGTAATATATAAAATTATAATATATAATGTTATAATATATCATATATTTTATATTTAAGAACTATGTAATGTATAAAAATTATATTATTTATTTAATTTAAATTAAATAAATATAAATTAAATTATAAAAATTATTTATTTTTACACATTACATTTTATATCTTACATATTTCTTATGTATAAATTATAATATATTTTATATTATATATAATTGTATATATTATATATTTCTTATAAATATAAAAAAAACACAGAATATATATTTCATACACACACACACACACACACTCACACACACTATAACCAAGACAGGTTTATTGTAGGAAGTAACTGGTTTCAGCTCAAGAGCTTGATTTTAGAAAGGTGTTAAGCTCTATTTATCGTAGGATGGTTGGCAGAAGACTAAAGAACAGAGATACACATATTCTCTATTTGTGTAGGTACACACAAATGTACATGCATACTTGCACATATGCTTGTTTACACATGTATCTATCAACTCCCAAATCCTAAATTTCCTATTTTTTACTGTTAATAAACTTCCTACAGACAAATGAGGTGGTTAGAAATAAACAGGGACTTAGAACACAATGGAGTTATTTACTGAGGCTATTAAGTTAATAAATAGCTAAAATCAATCTGTTCTGAAAGAAAGTGTGATTTTATTTCTCTATGATCCCCTTAAATGCATGATATGAACACAGTGTACACAACATAGCGGTTTTTAGAGACAATTTTTATATGGTCAACTAATTAAAAATGGTATCTAAATGGCATATAAAATGTTTCCTAGGAAAAAAAAGTAGAATTCCTGTAGAGTGTAACTATTGATTGATTTCTCAGAAATAAATTGTGAAGCTCAGAGATGAGTCCCATTTATAGTTATGTAAATTTCACCAATAATAACGGTAAAGTGCAGTGTTTGTTTTGAAATAAGCTTAATTTGTCTCATAATTCTTTCAAAATAAATTCATTTCTTTATGCACTTTGGCTAATATTGGAAATGGAAATAGTATTCAATCAGTTCTAAATCATTTTTTAAGCTAGATAATTTCTGGAAAGTGCTGACTTT